>NC_091519.1:17384722-18742847 GCF_041682495.2 Bombus fervidus
GTTCGGCTCGGTAGTGTCGCTTCGGTTGGCTTCGACCAGCACATTCTTTAACCGCGTTCTTTCACGTCTCTTTAACTTCCCGTTAGCTGGCCATGCGATCGCATCATCGCACGTTAACACATACGTTCTAGGTAATAATTCACAGCAGTTACGAACTCGCCTCTTGGAAACCTTCTTTTAATTCATCTTTCCAATAGTTCTCGAACGTGTCACCTATTCGTAGCATCTATAGTTAATACTTTCTCTCTTACAACATGGCAAAGAGGAAATATAAATTTCCAAGTCGACTATCGACTATTATAACTTAGAAAGCAAGCAAGAGAACTAGAATCCAATTTACTCAATTTACATCATCCCGTTAACATCATTTACGATCTCATTATTGACAATTACGATATATCGCTACTTTCCATAATATTTTACGCGAGTACATTTTACGCAATTCTTCTCATCATGGAAATAGAACATCTTTAAATGCAACAAGAATTGGTAATTCTTAAGATAGAAAAAATAAAGAAGATCGTTATTTTCTTTTATAAGTGTTCGAGATAATTTCGAGGGAATTAATTCGTTCATCGACAATTTCGCAACATCACCATTTTCTACAATTTTTTATACAAATACGCTTCGTACAATTCTTCCCACAATCGAAATGCAAAAAATTTCCCAATTGCAACGAATATTGCCAGCGCTCTTCTGTTAATGGTCGAGTTAATTTTGAGGGAACAGACCGATTCGTCGATGAAACGATATCCAGTTCGTTCGACTACTCATTACGATCCATTTGGCTTCGTTTTTATCAACAACTCTCTCTCTCTTTCCCCTTGCTTTTCTCTCTGTATTATTTACGAAGATTTCACTCGTTGAATTTCGCGGGTCATCGTTTAATCCTGTCGCGCGAGCCGTGGCTAATCGAGAATGCGAAATCCAATCAGCGTTGCAAAGCGGCTGAAAATTAGTTCAGGCTGAATATCGAGGAGCCAGGATCTTTAACGTGCTACCGACATTGTGTATTGGAGAATACAATGAGTTTGGCCTTTGTTCGGCATCCTGGCGTTTACGAGGACCGAACCTCGTTCTCGCGTGCTCGAAATTATGAAGTCTGTTACATTGAAATGAAGCACACGAACGGGTAAACTTTATTCTACGGAAACGGAAAGCTTGTTCTACAAAAACGAAAGCTTTATTCTACATTTTCCACCTGCTCTTTTGTACAATGTAGTCTCTCGCTTCTAACGATTGTACCATGATTGCTGAAACACTCTGTATACAGAGAGTGAGATGTTACAAAGTGAGGCTGTTACATCCTGTCGAGATACGATATGACGTGGAACTTTGGAAATTACGCTTCGAATTACACAAACATTGTATTAGAGTATGAGTGTTTGACATATTGGCGTTAGTCGAGGTAGGTCAGTTTATTTTGTCGTCTACTTGTCACTCGATCGGTCATGGATCATGAAAATTTCATCGTTCGCTCTCGCACGACTGGCTAGTTCCATACAAAAGTTGAGAAATAATTTAACGAGAGTCATTCGTTCGTCGTTACACTCCAAACAGATGGAAAACGCCCGATTGTTTGCTGGACGAAATGCGTGATTTTTTAAAAAAGAAAAAAAAAAAAATGAAAAAGGCTGTTTCATCGCGTCGAGTTCTGTTCGAGGTTCGATCGGTCGTAATGAAGGTTTTTTAGCGGCTGAATGCGACCGCGCAAAAATATCTGTTAATGCATCGTTTCGAGTGTCTAGCGGATTTTATTTCAGCGAATTTTATTTCAGCCACCAGGAAATTATTAATTTTACTCGGGCAGCGAGAGGCGACGCGCGTTACGCCGATAAAAGGCAACGGAAGAAAAGAGAGTCGATGCACCGAGATCCCTTTTCTTTTTCCTCTTCCTTTTCTTTCCTTCGTTGGGAATATTACCCGCGTGTCGCCGTTGTTCTCAGTTTTCATTCACGTCGATCGGCACACAGTGCACCTCCACGCATAAAATGCAGCTTCTTTCGCTTCTGCTCCACGGTTCCGTATAAATACTAATTACCACGTGTAAAACACTGCAACTCCGATCAGAGAAATTTAATTATATAATCGGGCACACATACTATGAATTCCGTAAACGAGATTGCAAGATACCAAAGTTTCTTTAATACGTTAACGATTGTGTAATACTATATTCCTGCATAATCCCATTGAAGCTATTAGGTTGTCCGGAAAATGTCTTTTTTCCCCAAACGTGTTTTTTTTTTAACAATACACCTTCGTACGAACGCGAAACCAAGTCTGTGAAATGTCGCGGTGTTTATCTCAATAGAACAAAATGTATCGTACGTAATTCGACAAAATAATAAAACGAAAGAAACTTTTCGGACAACCTAATACTATAGCTCTTGGTCGTCGAATTAGAACCAATTAAAATTTCAAAAACTACGTTTACCAAGTTTTTTAATTGGACAATGTTGTCATAAGCGGTTAATGGAAATTTGGAAAGTTCATCCTTTGTTTACTACATGTATACGGGAGTGTAAATTACTCCGAGCGGGATTATTTTAGGAAAAGTTATGTCTGCCTATTTAGAGAGAGAGTGTCAGAGGCGTATTGTGCCGCGGCGTCGCTGAAAGTCGAGAATTATGCGGTCGAACTATCCCTGTCTCGCTGAACCATCGACGCTGGAACAATGACTCCTGTTTGTCGATATTTCAAGGTAGTCGAATGCAAGCGAACGACAGACTTGGAAGAGAGGCGGTCGCGCGACCTGTGGATGAAATTCGGGTTTCGTGTACCGGCACGTTCCGTTCCATTCGTTTCCCGATCTTGATTTATCGTGCCTGATCCCATGATGTACGTTTCTTCCATTAAAAATCTTCCTTTGCTCGCTTACGACCCAGCTAACGCTTGTCGATCCTGCGACAACGCCTTGATAAAGGATTGCTTGGAAGTAGAGAGGAAGTAAGGAATAATGGAAATAACGAAGTTTCAGGACTGAAAGAAAATTTCTGAGAAATTATATTTCCCGTGCAATACTCGCCGAATTAAACACTTCGTTTCTAGAAATTTATTGATTCGCCGATTGTTAACATTAGAACTACCGATAGTTAACACAAAGCTGTTTCTACCAAAATACGTAATAATAGAATATTTTTATATTTATTGATTTATTACTTTCTTACAGGAGGAATTCCATGTTATGTAGTACATTTTTGGTATTTTTAATCCATCTACGACCATGATCCCTAAACGAGGGTTGACACGTTTATAAAATTGTAGAGCCAGTCGTTTTCACTGGTGTGGTATTTCTCGTGTTAGCATCTAGCCATCGATCCGGAATTTTTCTGATAACCGATATCGTCATATCGAATGATACGCGGTAAAAATTTTAAAAACGCGTGGGAAGTTGTACAAAACGAGGAAACTGGTTAATTGGAGTTCGAAAAACAGATTGCAGGACCCTTTTATACCTTCACAAGTACCGGTCATTTTTGACTGGTATTGATCTAAGTAGCCTTGATACAAAATAATTTTGACTTTGAATACATAAAAAACATCATCGCGGAAGAAAATATAACACGAAATAGGAATTTTAAAATAAAATTGTAAAACCAGTCTATTTGATTGATATGGTAGTTCTAGTGTTAAACCTAATCACCAAATCGCTGTACGAAATTCAACTAAGGACTTATCAAACTCTATCCAGGATTTTATTCGATCTTCGAGATAGAACGAAACAGTTTGCACTCCGCGTTTTGTTATTTTCTAAGCAAAGTTATATTCTATAAGCTGTTGCAGAACGGTGACTAAACATTTTATATGGAACGAAGAAAAACAAAGATGATAGCATGAAAGTAACGAAACTCTAGCTTTCTCGTTTCGATACGACGCACGATACGTTTGTACCTTTTCGCATTTTTTACATTTTCGTGTCACTGTCAAGCCTTTGAATACCGTGTATATTCGAAACGTTCGAATCGCATTTATAAAATTTGACACGCAAAATGGAATATAATTAGCCATTGCCAAAATTTGAACAATATTCCGTGGAAAGTAAGGGAATCCCCATTTCAATAGGGAAAAATCAATATCGCATTGTTCAATGCTTTCAGTGTTTACCCTTCATCCTCTAATTGTATAATATTTCGAACTGACGTTCATATCGAATTTCACGTCGGAAAACCAGTCATCGACCTCGACGTCGCGTTCGAGATACACGCACAAAGGCTACTCGAGGTTAACTATCGACGGAGAAAGGGTAATAGGGCCGCGCAAGGTCTGTCGATATTTCGACTCGGTCCCGTGCACACTGAACGACAACGTTTGACGTTTGACGGAGGATCCATCACCTGCCGTGCCCTATGATACTAGTCGGATTTTATGCACTACCGCGTATTCCCCTGTTTCACCTGTTTCCTGGATGCGTTGTAATCGTAGGCGCGTCGCGACGGCTCCAGCCGCTCCATGATCGATGGTATTTATAACGACAGAGTTACGCCAAGCGTTAAACGACCAACCACGTCCCTTTGCTTTCGTGCAAAATCCTCGATCTTCTGTTTCGAAGAGAGCAAGATTTTGGTCGAGTTACAGCTTCTTGTAGAATGACTCTGCAAATGGAACTTGCGTCTATATTTAACGCTGCTACTACTCACCTGTAATGTAAGATGAGTTTCAGAAATCAGGATAGCGAAAAGAGTTGGTATAATCGACGTAGAATTTTATTTGAAAATCGATCTTCTCTCGTCTAATATCGGAAGCGAATATCAGAGAAAACCGCAGTTAATCCACAGTTTCGAATAAATACGATAAATCTGATTTCCTGTATTCGTTATCACACGCTTGCATATATCTACCTTTAAAAACCTCAACGTTTGCACCGTTCATATTATTTTACAGAACATCAATCGAGGTCCATCAACGATTCCCAAACCACGGAGACCGCTTGACGGTCAATTTAATCACCAAAAACTGTTGTCATCGAACCGATCGCTCGAATCGAACATCGAACCGTGCGCTGCGGGTTTCATCAGCTTCCCAATATGTGGCTGGTTAACCGCGACGTTCGTATTTCAAAAGTGGCTGGACAGGCTGCAGTTACATACACGGCGGTGCGATTACGCTCTCATTACGCTGATTTTCAGCGTTGAGAGACAAAAGGCCGTTCGCGCGAGCTCCAGCTTCCGAGCCTCGTAATTTTCACTTTCCACGGCCCCTACGCCGCCACATTCCGCCACATATCACTATACGGGATGAAGGTGCAAATGAAGAGAAAGAGATTTTGGCTGAAAATTCTTGGCAAAAAGAGCCGGCTGAAATTCAGTCCGATACTCGACGAGCTTCCTTTCCTCGTTCCTTTTTATTCACGAGAGATCAGCGAGGTAATTCGCGGTATTAATATTTCTCTTTCTTTATTCTCCTTTCAAATACACCGAACGACATATCGTATTTGTCGTTACTTCAGTTGCTTACAATCGCCATTGTTCTTTTCACAGAGAAATGCAGATATTGTTCGAACGTTTGATTCGTGTCGAGTGCTTTGCAAATAGTTTCTATAAACGGCCATGCTGAATGTTAAATAAAGAAAAAGAAAAAAAGAAAAAAAAAGCAACCGACGCGAAGTCTAATGGAATTAGAGATCCGGGTCAAGCTCTCTTCACCTTATTCCTGTAGCCTAAATTTGAATACCTTCTATGTGCAGGGTATTTCCGTTTCCTTGGTTCGAATTTCTTTAGCGAAATAGTTACGACTCGGTTGGAAGTATACATATACTTCGAAAGTACCGTACAAGAGTTATGGCATTGCTAGTTTCCTGTAAAAGTCGGTCGCGGTCGTCTTTCATCTCTTAATACTTGACGAATTTCCGTGGAAAGTTTAAGACTCGAGAGGAATTCATCTTGTCTGGCACTCGTCTTGACAGGCGCGAGGTAACTTCATTTTGTCGTTTTTCTCTTGCGTTAGTCTATCTGTTCGAAAGTTTTTCTTTTTCCAGAAATCATTCGATACTTCCAAAAATATTTCCTTGTAAATCTAGAAAGTATCTACGAAACAGTGGACCAACTATCGTTTCCAGTGAAACTGCTCTTCCATTTCAGCGTATTCTTTTCGAAACCATCAGAAGAAATCTATTTCTCGCGTCAATAATCGATAAAAAAAACATAATCTCGTAACTCAAGAACATTTTGTTCCTGAATGGATGAAATATATCTATACCGTTCTTTAAAGTTACACATCGAGCCAATCTGTTCGAATTTGAAGAGCATTTCAGCCTTTTTCACACTATCTCGTCGATAGTAGCTCTCTTTCTCTCTCTCTCTCTCTTTCTTTCTTTCTTCACCTGCATCTCCCTCGACGATGGTACTAGGTGGTTTACGACACCTTATGCCTTGCCTATAGCGTTGCGCATAATGCTTTCGATTCTTGGGATACCATAAAAACACACGAAGAATATCTTTCTCGGGGAACAAAGAGCCAGGCGGGAGAAATACTCCGGTGCGGCGAATACTTCGACGTCTGCTACACGACTCACGAACAACCATCTCATTGCCCCTGTAAAGTAGCAGTTTTAGGTTTCCCCGAGAGAGCTCTTTCTGTCGCGTTGAACCTCCGCCAATTGAACTACGCATCGTACCGCGGTTCTTTGCTCTAAGTGCACTCTATGTCCGAGTTGCTTCTTCGAGTAACGTTCTTTCTTAGACGAGCAGAGAAACGGTCAACCTTTACAATTATTCTGATTTATGGAAGATCGTGGAAGCCGTAGAGATCGTAAGACACTCATTTAAGTTTCAATAAATTTCAGCTCCTCGCGGAGGAAGCTGCTGCAAGTTTTCTTGTTACGACGAGACATTACGGTGGATTTCGTCCTTTTCGCCACTTTGTATTTCAACTATGTCGCGATGTTGAAATAAAAATAAAAGAGTCTCTAGCGCGAATTATCGTCAAAGAAGAAGAAATTTGTTACGCGTTAAATAAACGCAATTATTACGATACAAAACTCGTGGTACCTCGTGAACGAAGAAAATAGATTTCTTTGGTGATTTTTGAATATCAAATTTGTCTGCGAATCGTTACCTGTATGTTATAAAAGAATCGTCAAAATGTTGCAAAATTCTGACGAACAAGATCGTAAACATGATTTGGCAGGATTCTCATTGAAGCGAAGTTTGCATCGACTGCGAACAGAACTTGATGCAAAACTAGTTTAACCATTACGAAGCAACTCGTTGGCCGTAGAAGGAAACTTAGTCGCACATATTTCCGAGAATAACTCTAATTATAGTTACGATAAACTTAGATAGGGAAGAGTGCCAATTACTTTTCATCAGGTTTTACCAGCGCCATGTTTGGAGACAAAAAGCAGTATATCATTTTAAACAATGCTGCGAACGCGATGTATTGCGAAGCAAGATGTTTATGCGCCTGCTTGTTTCACATTGAAACGAAAGAAAATTCTGATACCGGCGTTCGTTTCCTTTTCCTCGGACAAAACGATAAATCACCGGACAAGTTTTCTTGCCACCTGGTTCTCCGGTTGCTGTGATTTCTTTCGATTAATCAAACACGTACATCCGACATACGGATTACCATTAATTTCAACCGTTTCAACGAAACGTTCCGTGACATTCGTCGAATTAATCTTCGTTTTAACGAGAAAAACTTTCCACATCGAGTCCTCCACTATCGTCTAACTTTTTCTATCGTCTTTTCTTTGAGAATCCTCTAGGCACCCTTCGCGAAAGTGCAAACACGCGTGACAAGAAAACTCGGTGAAAAATTTACCAAGATTATCAAACGTATAAAGGGTATTGAAATATTTTCATAGAAACTGTTCCCGCAAGAACTCGATCTCGAAAATATTGAAACATCGAATTCCACTCGATTTCTGTCCATTAACCGACGATTTATTTTACTCGTTCGATCTACCGCGAACATTTCCAAAACGTACGACAAGCGAGAAATAAATCGGGCGCGCGGATTTCGCGCGCGTGGGAAACCCGTGCAGCTTTCATGGTGGTTAAATGAACGCGATTGTACGACCATTAAGGGAGAGAACACGGTTCAAAGACCAGTTTTCGACGGGTTTGCTGCTTATTCTTTGACCGTGACCGTTTCGAGTCGCTGATTTCGACGCGGCTCTGCGAGACGCGAAAAGCTTCGTCGCGACGTTTCGAATTCTCTTCGACCGATTGTCGTTTCATTTATCTTGCAGCGTTATCACGGCGAAACTTTATCGTGCAACAGGACGGAGACGGAGCACGTTTTCGTCGTGCAACGCGAAAATCCTCGAATTTAGAGCGGTTGGGACGTTGCAAATTATTTGGCGAACGCTGGTCAATTGATTAGTGGCGAATTTGGAATCGGAAAACGGATGTGTTTTGTGAAACTGAAACTTGATCGTGCACGTGTTCGTAACTTTTTGTTAGAGCGTCGATGCGATCGAGATTTGTTTCAGTTTTAAGAAAGTACTTCTTCTTTTTCAAATAAATATTCAGTCGCTGTATTGTTTAAATTTCAAGGCATTTCAACGGATTCGTAAAAATGATCTCTTCGCGTCGAATCAATTTCTTAAAATATCGTTGGCGTGGTACGAGACACCCTGCAAAATGATTTCTCTTTAGGCAGAAAGCGGACGGAGAAAGAGCACAGATTAGAGTACACTGTACAACAGAGTACAGTTAACAAAAACATCGAGTTACTCTCGCGAGGGTAAAACGTAACAGTACTAAAAGGGATTTGTACGGAGTTTGGAGTTTGAGAAAATGCTGCAATAATACAAATTGGTCGTTTTCAAGCTGGGAATATCGCGTTGCGTTCAGGAACAAAGGTTTCGTTCCGAATTTCACGTGTCTTAAATTAATCCCTTTGCTAAATTTGGGAAATACATACGCGGAATGTTACTGCAAGCCTCTCGAGTAAATCACTGGATTCTCACGAGCCCGTAAAATCACAATTAATTTAAAGTTAGCTTCGTGGCTTGACCACCTGCACATCACTGTTACGTTAATTTCGCAGATGAAACTCAGAATTTCGTCGTTACTTTTGTGACTCGCGTGAATACGGTGCATCGAACTTGGTCGCGTATCGTTATTAGACCGCAGGTATTTAAACAAATTCACATTTATAAAAACGCAAACATTGTTCGAACGTGCGAGAATTTAAAACTTGCTCTCTCGTGAGAAATAAAAGACCCGACTTATCCTTGTTCCATTTTATGGCCATTTTATATGTTACATATTTATCATATTGGTAAATATGATTTTTTATCTTATTTGGTATTCCATTTATTTTATATTTTCTCTCATGGTATTAAACGACTATTGCTAAAGACCACTAGACACGCGATAAACGAGGAAGAAAGTCTCTCGACGTAAAGGTTAACGAAATGGCAAGGAACTTTGTAAGAGGGTCTCGGCAAAAAGGATCATGGATTCTAGTAATCCTGCCTGGTTCTAAGTTTAAAAGAAACTACCCACTAGTGTCTACTATTCCTCTGTTTCCAAATATACATTAAATTAAATTCCGGTCCTTTCTCTGCGGACGATTTACCGGACCTTGTTAATCTTCTTGGAAACGTTCCACTAAAACGATATGTCGTTTAACGAGAAGCGTTTAACCGAATTTATATCGCGTATTCAATAAATTCTTGTTACGTAATTCCACGAAACGGCTAGCAGAGATTATTAACAGGAAAATTGCCGTGAATTTAGTAATTGCAAAACAAGATGTTTAAAATAAATGTTTTCACGAGTTTGCTAATTCTTGTGTTAATATGTTCGTATAATACATCGTTGATAAAATCATCATTATCTGTGTTGCATTTATGCTAACAAATAATTATCTCTCGCGAGACGTTTCTCTCCATTTCAAAACGTTGCATATTACTTTTGCCTTACAGAAGCTCTCACATTTTTTCGTACGCGAATTCATTTTTTAATGGACAATTTATTTTTTAAGATTCCTATATAATTCTATAGATTCTAATCGCTTTTCGATTAATCGACATATTTTCTTAAAATGTCCGATACGTTTACATATCTTTGAATTGATGGAATAATTCTCATTTCGATATCGTAATCATCGATATTACTCAATTTATAGAAATTTATTTTTATAGTCGTCAGGTAGATCGTAGTTCACCTTCCAAGTCGACATTACACGAATATTGTTAAAAAAACGTGTCCACTCCAATCCAAACACGCACAACGATCCTATTAAACACTATGTATCAAATCGGTATCGCAAGCAATTTTTTTCGTAATTGGCTATGTTGTAAAAATACACATGGATATAAATTTAACACGCACGCTGTAAACAAGCACATGAAATACCAAATTACTCTTCGTTATTAACAAACAAGCGATATATTATCCTCAACAAGATTCACCGAGTATTCACAAGATACGATTCTCGCGTTCCACAAAGTCGTGAAAACGTCATTTCCTTTGCTTTATCGCGTCATCGCACTATGTTTCATAATTTCACAGCGTCGCGAAACTCTTGCTCGTAGGATTTTCAGTAGCACGAAATCCCGGATAGCGTGCATAACATGCATCTCATAGCCGAACGACTCGAAATACGTGTCATTAAATTATTCTAGGTTGCCGGTGAGGCTAACCATCGTAGGGTACATGCAGGAAATTAAAAGGAGATTCGAAGTTCGGGTCGTAACACAGGAGGTAGAGAGACACGTGCTGCTATGGCGAATTTGGTATTCTTCCGACAGACGGTCGGGTACCTAGGGATGGCAGCTTTTAAAGTAGTCCAACCCCTGTTGGTTTCATCCGTGTTGTAAGAAGTCGAGAGGAAGTTTCCGACCGAAGGAGGATCCGAGGAATCCGCGCTTTCCTCGCACGACCATAACTTCCGTCTCTCTGGTGTATGAAACCCTGAACGAAAGTAGCGATCTTCGAGAATCTAGCGAAATTTATTTAGTCCTTATTTTGAGTACGCTGCATAGATTTTCTGAGAAATGAATTTTTCCCGAAGAAAAACGAAAGTACGAGATAGTACGTGACGTTTTGTACTGTACGTTATCGTTCGAGCGATACGTCTATTACGTTATTTCTCTTCTACCGCTCTTCTAAGAGCTGAGCAAGGGTTCCTTGATATTACGTATACGTAAAGTTTACGAATATCGTATCATCACTATTTCAATGATTGGAACAATTTACTTTTTCAATCGTCCATGTTGAGAATTATGGATCTTGAAATGAAAGCAAAGAAACACTAAGGTTACGCTTAGAATTCATATTAAAATAGTTTTAGATTTATTTAATAAACGATTTCCAGGATCTTCGTCGATGTACGTTTGCACGCGTCTCAGCACTCTCTGTGTCTCACCATCTTCCATACCACACTGCCAACGGAACAGTTACGTTCGTCTGTTTTTCGAGACGCTGTGTGCGCACATACTTCCATACACTCGTATTCACATACGCGTGTCACTACTACGCGATTAATCTAGTCTAGCACACAAAATTCATACATATTTCGATAGTTCATAACGATTTGAAAATTATTGCCAGCAACTTTTACGGAAAGTAATAAATTAGCAGTTCTATTTTAACCTGCAAACCAATGGTATATATCAAGGGAGATTTGTTAAAAAATGCACATATTTTGGTGGAAGTGGAACTCGTTGGAGTAGCTCGATAACCGCGAGGAAAAGTAGTCGTCGCGAACCTATGCGGATCGAAAGTTTCCGCGACAGGCAGGCGCATCGGTGTAATTTCATTCAGTCGATTCAATGATTCGTAAACAATGATACGGCTTTATCGCGCACGCCGACGTCCACAATGAATACATTATGCATGACGGGAACAGAATTGCCCACGATCCTATTGTTCCGCGACGAAACAGGGGCGCTAAGACCGCGCGCAAGCAACTTTTGTCATCGAAAACGCATCCTCCTGTTAAGCCACCTTTCCTCTTCCTTCCTCCGCGATGTTACACGATGGAAAAAAAAAAGAAAAAAAAAACAGGAAGAAAAATATCGTCTTTTTTTTTCCTTGAAGATTTATCGCGAAACTGTGGTAGCTGGCGAATGGTCATTTTTTAAAACGACGCTTCTTTCATTCGTGGAAATATCGAGGGAGATATTTTAAAATGTCGAAAGGTCTCACCTTCCAATTTTTAGTAAAAATTGCTGGAAGGAGTGACGTCGGTGCGTTCAGTGTCCTACCTGAGGCAGGACGGTTCGGATCAATGGAAAGTAATTCGCGTCTCAGTGACACGGGCATGAAGAAAAGTCAGGCGTAAATCAGCGACCCGATGGAAATGGGTTAAATCCGCACCGATAGCGTCCTCGAGCGGGAAAGGGAGTCGATAGAAAAAAGCTACAAAAGCTTGCTCTAGTTCGTTTGGTTTTTATTATCCCGTAGAATCCTCTTCTTTTTGTCACCGTCTGTCGTCATTGTTCTTTAATTTTCTAAAGCGACAGGCAACCTTTTGTTTGGCCATTCTTTGTCCGAGTTTTTACACATTTTGAGAAAACTAAGAATCGCTAAGAATCATTAAGATTCCATTAACGTGATTAGAGAACGGTTCCCGATAGAAAGAAGATCCGATAGCTTTCTGCTGTTTTCCTTTTCCCTATGTCTCCTAATATTCCTTTTATCTTGCTTAAAACACTTTACGTTCTGAATTCGTAGCCTTTCGATTCGTCTTATCTCGAAAATCTTCGAAAGTTTCCTCGGGGAACGACTTACTGATCGTTTCGAAAGACGGTCGCGGGAATCGTCGTTTCCGCGTCAAAATATCCGTATTACGGAAGATTTCATTGATTTTATATGGCGGGATCTGTGCTTCGCAGACGATAAAAAGAAAACACATCCGGCCTTGTTTCTCGGCTCGTTGTTCCTCTTTACACTCCAATTCTCCGCAAATCCCGCTGCTGATTCTTCCCTTCCTCGTCTTTCGCCGCGTTGCTCTTCTTCGAAAACGATAAAAATTGCGAACTTTCACGCGCCCGAAACCGAGCTCGCTCGCTTCGTCCTTCACAGCGAACATTGAGAAGAGAAAGAGCGTGAAATCTTCGCCATGATTCGAACTTTTTCCTCTTCGACCTTCCCCTTGATCTTCCCCTCGCGCGAATAAAACGTCGAAACCTTGGAAAGCGGCGCTGATCCGTGCATTCACCGGTACCATTCGTGCGACTTCCAATCGCTGACAGGGGAGTTCCGTGCGGATCATCGAGTCTTCTCTCGACTACGATCCATCGACAGCTGGTTTCGCCGTAAAAGGCCCGAATCACCAGCGTCGGATGCACTCGTCAGGAACGTGCTTTCGTATTCTACGCTTTTAAGCGTTCCATAGCCCCCATTTCGCGCGTACACTATGGCAAATGACAAGGGGAACCGGGAGAGATAACCAGCTCGAGAGTATAGCGAGAGAACGAACATCGAGGGGAGAGCTCGAAGAAGGGGTTATTAACCGGTAGAATGTCGGCTCACGGGTCATACAGAGAAACGTCTCTGTTAGCTAAAAATATTCTTTTGCGAATAGAAGCCGGTCGAAGGGAAGAACGCTGCAGCTGACGACCGTCGAAACGAGATTATTTTCGCGACTTTGGAAGTACCGTGATGTCTTTCGTTTTACCGCTTTCTTGAGTACAATTTCAACATGGTCATCAGTCAGTGGTGTTCGCGCGGACTGTTCTATTTAAATCAGCACGCTCGGATATCTTTGAAATTATTGATGATACTGGGAAATGTTCCAAATGAAAGTTAGGAGGAGAAAGATACGCTCGCAACGAAATCATATATTTTTTAATATATCGCTCGATTCAGCGTGCGATTCAGTTTTCACGAAGAACATCCGAAGCTACGCTGTTAAATAGTAGACCGCGGTACCGATATCTTTTTAAACTTAGTATTCGAGAAGTACATCGTCCAGTTTGAAATACGTACACCTTAATATAGTTTCTAGCTGCTGATAGAGAACGAAATATTTCAAGTTTATCGCGAAAGTAAAGGAAGAAGGAGAAGGAGAAGATTTTCTATTATGATATCGCTACGATTTAATTGCGGATAGGACAATATTTGCTAGAATATCCATCGGTGGACAGTAAAATACGACGTGACGGACGAGGAGGCAACGTTCGTGGATAGTGGCAAGATTGATCGCTCGTGTTAACTCATAAGCGGTGTTATTGTAATTAACATGGACGACGGTAGGCCGGCAACGGTAGAGATGCATCGAACGCGGTAATTAATTTTCGTAGTCGGGTATCGCGAGATTCACGCGCATCCCTCGATCGAGCCTCAGCCGGGGTAGTTTCCTCTGCAAATAGTGCTTCGCCGATGAATAAGTTTGCGTCGTTAATACCGAAACAGCTCGCTGCCACCTCCTATCAAGTTTTCCTAGCGAACAATCTCGATGAGTTTACGCTAACAGCTAATAGTCGAAAGATTTACCGAGTCTTCTCGAACGTTCGTTCCCCCAACCCAACGCGTTTCATCGGAATTGCCACTATCCTAACCGTTTCAGTCCAAAGCAGTTGGATTCGATTTTGTGTGCAAAAGTCCCGGTACATTCGAACGCTACGGACGACTGACGGTATTTTGTATTTCATTGTTATCTTCTCAATAGTTTTTATTGAACAAAACTTGAAATATTTATAAATTAATAGCACGCATATGTAATAATTGCCGCTTGATTCTTTTCGCGGTATTTCGAAATCTTGCTCGATTCGTGGTAACAGTGGTTGAATTTAATCTAAATTTATATATCAACGATCCTCGATAACTGAAAGCTTGGTATCTCTCTTTTTATATTGCTCGTCAAAAGACCGGAAAGACTGCTATTCGATACATTAAAATACATCTTGTTAAAATAGGATACTTTTGAAGGGAAGTGGAGGCACGTGGAAAGAACGTATATCGATTTGTAGTGGCAAGCAGAAGTTACCTTGACTTTCGTTCGATTCCCGTTGGAACTCGTTCCGAGCGAGGCGAGATCGATAAAACCGATCATTGGAAATGGCCAAGACCGGGCTAAACCGATCGAGACTAATCAATTGGCCGGAAATGGTCCTAATGTAAACCCGACCATCGCCTCTTGGACAAACACGAGATATTCCGAGTGTCTGGTGGCAGAGAACCTGTCATTTGTCCTCGGCCGATCGATCGCTTCGAGGAGGGATTGTGCCAGGCTTCGATTGTCCCCTGAAAAATTAATTAACTCGCCGTTGAACCTGTTTAGCCCAAATGGAATTTCAAAGTTTGATCATCAAATATATATATATATATATGTATACATATTGAACATTTTGCTCGCAAATAGATTTGTGAAAAAAGAAAAGAAAAGGAAATAGGAATTTTACTATTCCAACAAATAGATAATAATAATAGAAATATTCAGAATAACGAAATGTAAAAATAAAAGATTAAACTTTGTTACTTTTTACACGCAGGACGATGGTTTGAACAAGTTTTTACTTTTTTGTCGAGGAAAATTCAACAATCTCTGGCACGGTAGAATTGCAAGCTACTAAAATCCAAATATTATATTTACGCCATCGTTGAAAATGTTTCCTTTGGCTTTTAGCGGGAAGCTAGAAAACGTTAATACGCGGAGACACTAATATCGGCCGCGATGCTCGGCTTATTTCCACAGTCCATTCGCGGTGTCCGGAGGAAATAACTCAGACTTTTTTCGGTAGCTCGAACACGCTCGTTCCGCAAGTTCTTCGTTTTTTCGCGGACGATTTTCGAGGAATTAAAGCGACGGCGTTCTCGGCCACGTGTCGGCGAAAGTTTTAAACGGTCGACACAAGCCGCCTTCTCGTGAAACGCGCTCTCGCGGGCCAATTAAATTTTGCTGCCTCCCTTGGGCCGAATAAAAGAAGTCTTCCCCTTGTGCGTTTGCCTTCCCTACAAGCTTGGATTTTCTACGAAATTCCACCTTTTATCATACAATTCTTCTTTACGATGCTTAAATCTACCGAACGTTCGATGCATTAACCCGCTCGCTAAACTTTTCCTCGTCGATAAAGTAACGTGGCTTTTCCATAAAAATTTAAACCGAAACAATTCGTCGTTTTAACATTGTTATTTCTATCGCATTTTCCTTTCTTCTGGAATAAGTGAAATTAACGCGTGATATCGTCACAGAAATAATTGTTAATTTCGTCGATCCAGTGCTTTCTTTCCCGTAACAGTTATAATCGACGCGTTTCAGGATATTTATAACAATTTTAAAGGTCCTTCGCATACATGACACGTAACATGCATACGAATCGCGTCCTCGCTAAACTTTCACGGAACTTTTTCCCGCTTGTTTCGCGTGTTTGAATAATATTTGCAAAAATATACAACACTGGGTCAATTACACGAGCTCACGCGAGCCTCTTTGTAAATGTTGCAATTAAATTGTCACGCTTTGAATCGTTTCGCCTCGAGTTAAATTGGACTCGGATCCCTCGTGTGAATCGCAGCCCATTTAGCGCTAAACCGTTGCTCGTGGCTATTTCGATGGCTGAGTTTCTTGGTCAAGGTCGACGTGTCTAGGTTCCGAAATAATTAAGAATACCTCGTGACTACTCTTTTCGCGTTAAATCTCTCTTATTAAAAGAAACAGAAAAAGAGACGAATATAGCGTGCCATTAAAAAAGAAACGACGCATAAATACACAAAACTATAAAAGAGAAACATAAAAAAAAAAACAAAAACCGTGTGTCTTATTTTTCAACGATAACAAACGACCAGTTATATGCTTTCAGACAAATCGTAGCAACAAAAATCCTATTTTATCCTGGCCGCGGCAAGCATAGAAATTCGCGGCAGCAAAAATGGAGTAAAACTCAGTCGCTGTCGCGTGCACAACTTCCATCAAAGCCCTGTTACAGCATCGAAAACTGGGAAACAATCCACCCTCGTGTTCCCTCGATATTTCGTTGTCAGAATAAAGCGTGGGATGTTTACGCCAGAAAACTGCTGCAACTACGGCCCAGCGAGAGATCGACATCGCGATGAAGCTCACGCAGCCTCTGCTTATCGAGTCATTTTTCGCCCACGGAATTCCCGATGCGCTCACGTACAACCACCGTAAGATGCATAAACTTTCCAAATTACGTCTCCCTATTAATACAGGCGGCATGTATTCGAGCACATTTGCGACCGCAACCAACGCCACGCCGTGCTTTGATCACTCGCTTTCGTAATTCCCCGCCTCGCAAACGGCGGCGAAGTGCATTAACCGGATGAAACGGAATTTCCGAGTGTTACGTCGCGGTCCGCCCGCAACCGCCGTGTCCTTATCGCGAAAGTAGCAGCCTGCAATCGCGAAATATTTCTACTTCGGTGTTTGACGTTTGTCCGTACGTTTTTGCCTGATATTACAAAACCATGTACTATTTTACGTGTCAAAACGATGAAACCTAGTTCTTCGAAGATTCGGTAATCTCGAACCTTTGAACGATAGAAGAATAGGATCGATGAGTAATCAGAGATACGTACAAGGAAACAAATAAACGCGTACTGGGCGCTAGTAGTTGACACATATCGGGTTGGCAACTAAGTGATTGCGGATTTTGTCAATACCACCTAATAACAAAATCCGCAATCATTTAGTTGCCATCCCAATATAACGCTAGCGTCGCGTCATCGATCGCTATGGCGTTCAATCGATCGAAAACTTTCAAATTGTATCGTGGATCATACGATTAATAGAAAACTAAAGTTTGCGCGTTTCGAGCGAAATATTTGAGACATTTTTGAAGGAGCAAAGAAGAATTTTTCCAGGGAGAAGCGTATGGTCCTAATCTAACAGCTACAGAGTAATTTTTGTCTGGTATGGTCAAATATGTCGTACCACGTAGATTTTTGTAAAAGATTGGTAAAATAGTATTCAGCGTCCGAGGTATAAATCTTCTTTTTGAGGATTTAATTTACGACCGTACTATATTGTTTTCACGTGCGTATATACATGCGTAGTTGGGATCTGACGATCCGAGATTGGCGTGATTTAAAAATAACAGGCACGGAAAAACAACGCGGTGTCCTATGAAAGCATCGATGCCGGTGGTAGATTATTTTTAACGGGTTAGAAGGTTTTGTTGCTTCACGGTCTATCAATATTCTATGTGTAATCGCTGGATAACGGAAGCTGTATACGATAGGAAAAACGTAGCGATAAAAATTCAACGACACGAATTTATAAAATGGAAATGCCCTTCCCACCTTTTTTACTTGCATTTTAGCTCGATATAAACGATTATCGACGCGCCAAATTATTTTTTATCAATCGTATGTTTTGATACATTTTTCTACAAACTACTGGAAAAGCGGCGACAAACAGCGAATCGTGTTTAAGATATATACGAATGTATATAAAAACGTATATACGATATAATTTGCATTAGTCGAAACGTTGACCACATTTACAAAAAATTCTCCTCGACACTGACGCAAGATTAGGATGAACCAATCAAAGAATAGATTTCTGCAGATGTGGTGTACGTGTACGTCCAATGATGGTGAAAAATTGATACTCGCGCAATGAAACGTAACATCAAAACGACAGTAAAAATTGATTTATGACATTTACCTAGAAAGTTAGGAAAAGCATAAATCTCGTTATTTTGCAGACATACTGTGTCTCTTATAATTTCACGGTTGCGCATTTTATCGTAGACTTACCGAATACAGAGAACGTTGAATGTAAAATGGGAGTTGGCCGCGGACGCGGAACCATCGGAAGCGAATAAAGTTGCTCGAAGAATTTTCCGCCTCTGCTGACTTCACCGAGAAAGTAACAACATCGCTGCAGGAAGTTAGTCCGATTTTTCGATGGAAATGTTTAAACGGGATAATAAATATCTCTGGGCAACTACGTGACCCGTCTTCGGAACGAGCAGTCCGGTCCATCCTTTCAACCAATCTTGTCACCCACTTCGTTCTCTCTTTCTTTTGTCCTTGCGCTCCTTCTTCCGTTTTCGTGCCAGCCACTTCCTTCCCTTTCTTTTCTTCTTTTTCTCTTCTTTTTTTCTTTTTCTTCTTTTTTCAACTAACCAATGGCGCACGCTTTCTTCGACCACCCTCAACCCGTTCGTCGTTTGAATTTTAATCCTGTCTCTGGAACGTTCAATTGTCGAACGTCACGAGACTTTCTTCGCGGTTTCCCACGGGCGAGTGTTTCTGTTTCACCAAGCTGGGACCTGTTCCGATTCTAAGCGCGAACTTTAAAACGCTTGCCGGAGTTTACGTTTTCGATTACTTTTCGTGAGTTTTTTCAAGCCGATCCAGTTAACGCTCGACAACTTTATTATCGTTTCTGGTTCGCGAGATTCGTCAGAGTAATTGTTACAGTTTGAAGAGAAAACACCGTATATTTCGTAATTTCTCGAGGAGAAGGAATTAAATTAACCATCTCACTCCATGAAGCACTCTCCTTTGGTGGTTGTTCTGACCCAACCTCCCTCCAGTTTTCCAAACTTTTGTCGTACCTTTTTCTTCCTCGCCGTATAGCTCGCGCTTTTTCTCCCTGATCCTTTTGTCATCCTCCTCGTCTGCTCGTCTAGAATAACGAGGAGAATGTTAATCCGAAAATTGCCGATCTCGACACCTTCTTTCGCTTCGCCTTTCTCTCTTTCTCATCGCGTCAGCTTTATTTCTCGCGCGCGGACACAGGATCGTGAATATTTTGCCCGATTGAATATGGAATTTCCTCTGTTACGCTGAATATTCGATTGGATTCCGCGTGTCTCACCTGATATCCCTCTTTGTTCACGCTTTTTATAATGACGACGGCCTTTTCCCTGCCGACGTTCGCGAAACAACGAATCCAATTATGCTTGTTCTTTGATCTTTTCCCAGTGACGTCATTCCACCCTCCTCCGCCCCTTTGTTTCCCGTATCTCGCGTTCACTACTTTAGGATTCGTTCGTGTTTTACGTTTTTATTGTATTATGTTATGTTCCTTTCGTTGTTCGTATTTCTTTCCCTCTTTTTACGCTCGACGTTCTCCAAAGCTCGTACAAGGACCGGTATATATTTCATCTTATTTTCCGCGTTAATTTATATTAACTTATATTGCGTTCATTTTCGTCTGCTGAAACTGTCACGTGTCGTTTAATTAAATTGGACATTCCTTTATTCGGGAATTTATTTTTCAAAGTTTCCGTAATAATCGTTAATTTATATTCCATTTACGTTCGTGTTTGATTAAAGTATTTGTTCAGTCGTGAAAAAATCGCAGAACATTGCCTCGAGTGTAATCGCAGAGGCGTACTAGAATCTTCAAAAATATGAAACGTCAAATGTCCACTTGGTATTCCGAAAAGGTAATTCTTCGTTCCATTTCTCCTCCTGTAAATTTACACCGAGTTTCGACGCACGAAAACGTTAATAATCGTTAATTTCAAGTTTCTTGTACTTCTCCTACAGCAATTTTTTCTTACCTCGCAATTTATTTCTGAATTTTCCCGGTGTCTCTCATCTTGATTTACACTTTTATTCTTCTTCCTAAATGTTTGTCCACCGAACATTACCATAGCTCGCAACAGTTGCATAAGAAAAATAATCGGCTCTTTCTTCTGGCCTGCTGTTTCCTTATTCTCTTCGAAACTACTTTAGCAGTATTTTCGCCAGCCCCTTTCCACCGTTTCGTAGTTCCATCATCGTAAAGCTCGACGCGAACGAAAAATTACTTCAACGCTGTATTACTTGCTCCCTCTGTTTCGTTGGCTTCTTCTATTCTTTACAACGGCTTTCTTTCTTCTTGCAACGCTGATCAAGCCTTCTAAGAAATATTCCGCATCTCCCGCCTTTCTCTCGCACCGTTACGTTTCGAGTTAATTCCAACCCTTATCTTTTAATTGCGCACGTCGTACGATGAATCTTAATTACCTCGGCCAACTATTTAATCGGTCGATTCTCCTTGATCCTCGGAGCCTGGCCAACAGTTTCCTAGCCTCTTCTCCTTATTCCTTTTCATTACGAAAATTGCCAACACACCGCTCCTCCACCTATTTCGAATTTACATTCAGCTTTCGTTAAACACAAGATGTATTAAGTTGTCCGAAAAGTTTCTTTCGTTTTATAAGGAAATAATGGACGCACAATGTTTCTTGTTTTATATTAGTTTTTTGAATTATGCACGAACGTAATAGTAGAAATAGAACGAAATGGATCATACCTAATTCAATAAAATAATATACAACAGAAATTGTTGTTCATCTATTATCATCTTACGAAACGAAAGAAACTTTTCGGACAAGCTAATAAGTGGATAAAAAAGCACTAACTCTTTGAGTTATTCTATTTATTTCAAAGCTTGTAACACGTCTAATGATGATTAAACGGTATGAAGAAACGTTGATTAATTTAATCTAAATTATTGATATACTTTAATAGTTATAGATATATTTCGATTAAATATAACTGAAAATAGAAGATAATAATATCTTGCTCTGGCGTTAATAAATTCTTGCCTGACCCCGAGGGAATAGTTTACTCGTGTTGTTACTCTGTACCGGATCTAAGCTTCGATATATTTAACGTTTTGAAAGCACAAAGCGGATATTAGTCTAAAAGCAGATACTTTGTTGCACGTGAGCCGCACTGATTAAAGCCCCGGTCCACCTTGCAACTTCTTGCAACCATCTGTGCATTTTATTCCTACGTTCTACGTTATCCTACGCAAACCCCACGAGGTATTCCCTTTTCGAACTTGTGTTCTCGAAAGCGGACAGCTTTTACAAAGCCAATGCGCCTCGAGAAAATGGAAAATATTCTCTACACACAGAACCGCTAGTCTCTGCCTCTTTTATCCATGTCCTCGAGAAAAACACCATCGTGCTTCTTTCCTTCCAGCGTTCTCTGCGTCCCTCGCTTCTTGTTTGCTCCCTTTTTCCCTTGAAATCTTATTGTTTCTTCGCCAAGTCCCCTACTCGAAGGCTAAACCCGGTGCTAGTCGGAGAAAGGCACTTGTGGCGCTCCCATTCTTCACGATTCTCCTCCTTTATTGTCTTTCTCTCGGTACTCGTCCACGGAATCGAATGAATCGAGCACGGTCCCCTTTTCGTCCCTTCGCTATCATGATTAATTAAAGCATTTTTTTCTTTCTCCGTTGTGCTACGTCGGCTCTGAATACGTTTAGCATCTCTCCGCGAACTTCGCTTTGCTATTTCAACCTGTTTTTTTTCTTTTGCCAAGCTATTCAAAGACCCTTGAACGATCATCGATATTCGCTGTATCGATTGGATACTCGCTACGAATTTTTTTACATTTTACGTCAGAGACCCTTCCCTGACTTTCGTTTCCTAAATACCATCTTTGCTGTTAGAGGTCTACGAGAACTTGAAATTTGGTTCAACTTTTTCAGATTCCACGAATTGAATTCGAGTCAACATTCGATCCTAATTCTTCTCAGTTTTATGTAAAACATCGTGTATATGGAACATTGTTACGTCGCTACAACATGGTTTACATCATAGCTGAATCGAATAAAAATTTCTCAACGTATTATGTTGTCCGGAAAGTGTCTTTCTTTTACAGACACGGCTTTTACAACGATGCATCCTTATACGAACATGAAACCTAATCTGTCGAACGTTGTGATCTTTAGTTTGACAGAACGGAACGGATCATGCGTAATTCGATAAAATAATATAAGACGGAAAATGTTGTGCAGCCAATACTTTAGTCCAGACTTTTTATTGTAGTCATACTTAAACAATAAAACCGAGAAATAGCTGTCTATGAGTTAGGTCAATTGTGATTATCCGAGAGTTACAACAGTGGGCTTGGGCTCCAAGTGACATAATGGGTCACTGAACGTAGCCACGGTCACGGGAGGGACGTGTACCTAACGGAGGTACAAAGTAATTAAATAACTTTCCTTAAAAACAGGGATTGACCTGAGGAATACGGAGAGGAGTATATAAGGGCAGTTCCACCTGGACCGAGTGGCAATCCGATAAGTTCGACTAGCCCAGTGAACACGTGCATCGAGTTCCTAATCGCGATCGTCATCCCGTTGACCGTGTATTCGTTATCGAACTTAAATTCATCGTCATAAACATCTCGATCGCTCGATCATCGATATCACTTGTTAACTTTTGTAATACATTCCCATAAACAAACATCATCTGGTATAAGACAACTATGGACAACTAGCAGCAAGACTCATTACACGCCCCGTTCCCCAAAAATGATCCGACATATAAATATATAAATTACATAAATATAAAATTATTAAATATTTATTTTATATTTAGATATTTCCTATTTCCACTACCCGGCCATCCATTTGTGTTCCCAACTTTGTACGCAACTGTAATAACTCGGATCGTAAATAGTTGAACACCCGCTAATCGATCTTCGTAGTTAAAGGATTAACTCAATTTTCAACGTCTAGACTGATTCAATATTTAACACAAACGCTACTTAAGCTTGAAGCAGATGAAGCGTCGATCGTTCACGCGAACGATACACTGTCAGTTTCAACCTGACTCGCCATTCATCATCGGTGTGCCAAGCATCGCTGAAGCAACATGTTTCAAAGGACCTCGAGGAATACGAATGGAAAAGAGACGCTGCAGGCGTGCAATCAGCGGTTCTCAACCTAGATATAAGCAAGAGACCGATGGACGGTGAAGCGTTTTGGCCGACCCTTTGTACTCTCTTAATCATCGTCTCTTGTTTCTTTGACTCGTCTAGCCTGCGGGCTTCTCCGTTCCATTTCTCTTAAATTTCCACCATAGAACAATAGACCATGTCCGAAAGTTGTTCAGAGAACAAACCCTTTCGGAAGAGAAATTTCCGTACGAAATAACTTTCGCACGATACGGAGGAACACAACGTTAGGATTCATCGTTATATTCGGCTTCCTTCCTCTTCTAGAGGAAGACAGAGAAATAGATGTTATCTCTGAAAAGCAGCAGTTGTCCTGACCATGATGTAAGCCGCGCGATCAAGACCCTAACAAAAAGAAAGAGAAACTTTTGTACGAAAGACAACAATGGCGTGGCAGAAGTCATCGAAAGAAAGTGTCCGAAGAGAATATCTAGATCGTCGTAATCTCAGCCTTGTACAACTCGACACAGCTAACTAGGAACGCGTGGAGGGTTAGTGCCAAGGTCCCGCGGTTGTTCTCCGAAGTAAACGGCCAAAGCTTGTTTGCGTTGATCGTTATCGTTATCGTTAGTTAGCCGAGGGTTATTTCGTAACACCAGCTCGAAATGAACGGCACTCGCAATCGGCCTCGAAGATTTTAGTCGTCCGTCGACTGTAAGCCAGTTTTGCCCACCGCTGTATATTTTAATTACCGCGACCACCTATTTCTTGTTTCTACGTTCTAACGAGATTAGTTCGAGTTCGGTACAATGAGAGATTAAACACGCGAAACGAGGAAAAAAGCGAATAAAAATAAAATACCATAGACGATGTATAATATCTTGCGATTATCAAAACTACCGTTCTCTCGCAGAGTCTTTAATAAAAATTTACAAATTTTTAATCGCGTTACACTCGCGACACCGAACGGTAGTTTATATGCTAATTATTGCCGCAAAAAGAGAAGATAAAGGAATGGGAAGCCTCTATGAACGAGATTGTATAACACAGGAAACGCGATAAAACGATTTCAGCGCGCATGTAAAAACTGTCGAGGAGGCTACGAAGCGTGATAACAAAACGACACGAATTTCAAAAGTGGTGGAGAAGTTGAAGGGATTTGCGAATGGCCGGAGGGTGCATCGAGTCGGATCCTTAAAAACGCGATATCTCGCGCGAAGAGGCCCTTATCGGTTCGCTAGAAACTCCGTGAAAGAAGATCGATCACCTGGAAATAATGGAGCTGGGCTGTTTGGCCGCGTCCATTGTTTATGGCCCACTCCCGTTTCCAACTTTTTCTCAGAAAATTCGAGCGCTGAATCATTCACAGGATCGGTTATCCGACTCACCCTCTTTCGAAAGGTAATTTCAGAGAACCAGGGACCTTTCACGGAATTACTTATCGAGTCTGTCAGCGGTAATTGGAGTCTTTTTTTAAATCTCTCGGCAAATAACGAGCACTTTAATTGTATCGAATTTTTCAAACTACGGGAAGATTCTTAACGGGAAGAGTCAGAAGAGAAACTGTTCTTCCCACGACGTTTCAGATGTCGAATAAAGTCTTGAAATTGTACAAAATTATTCCAACGATACGTTTTCACGATGGTTCACGGTGCGTATCGTTTTAAAGAAATGCAAGGGAAAAGCATCGAAAGTCGGACACGAGCGAAACGAACGAACCCGATAGCTGCTTACCCTGAGAGCCGAGAGAATTAATGGAATTACAAATGACGATTCGAATTAAAGGCGAGTCGATACGCTTTAAAGGCGCCGCGAGAGATGCAACTTTCAATTTGCTGTTTTTCTTCCGTCGAGATAAAAGCTGATCGACTAGCTGACAGACGCTCGCTCTTTTATCGCTCGTTAATTACGTTTCCATCGCGTGTTCGATCATAATTCCGTTCGTACTTGAATCGTTGGACCACCCGAACGAAAAGACACAGAGAGGAATAAAGGAATAAAGGGGATAAAGGAAGGATAGAGGGTGTATTACAACCCCGGGGAAATCAGTAAGACACCGCCACGAATACTTGGCAACTTTTTCAGAAAACTTTTTATTCCGCTCGAGGAAAAGAGTAGAACGAACATGTAAAGTCCCTATGCCTTTCCATCTCGGGTATTTCTCTTTTGTCTTCTCTCCACTCCTAAACCGTCCCTCTTCTACCCCCTTCCTGTTCTCGGTTTTTCCTTTATGCGCTCGGAGAAAATGAAAAAGTAAAGGATTATTTCCGGGAACCCTGGTAGCGATCTCCCTGGTGCGCCATTTGTTCGGCCATTATTTCGTTACGTTCGTAAATCCATCGGCGATTCGGATGCAACGCAATTGATCGTACGAATTTTGCATGCGTTGCATCGTTGTACGCAAAAAAAAAAAAAAAAAAAAAAGAAGAAGAAGAAAGAGACGAAAAAGGTTGAAAAATCTATCGATTGGAGGAAGAGGAGCAGAGACAACGCGAGCGGACAAGAATCGAAACTGTGAGAAATGTCTCTTGAGGAAAGTTGATAGCGTCCGGTTCAAAGTGGTTCGAAGTTTGTCTTCGCCTTCCGTCTTCCTTATCGCGGCCGGTTTGGAAAAATGTGGCTGAAAAAGGGGTGAAGTCTTTGAAAGAAAACGAAATCCGACAGAAACTTTCTCAATTCGCTAAGTGGTCGGGAAGCGAGCGACTACTTTTTCAATGACCGCGAGTTTTCACGATTAATTAAAGGCGGAATTTCGACTTTCCGTCACTCTATGAGAAGACAGAGGGTAGCTTCTGTAAAAATAATGGAAAAATAAAGGCAAGCAATCTTCTGTTCGGTTAACGAGCTTCGTTGTAAAATCCCTTTTGGCCCGCTACAATTTCCTCCCGTTGAAGAGAGAAAAAAGGTCATCCTCGACGAGATTGTCCCGCGAAATCGTCTTACTTCGGGTTCAAAGAGCTGCAAATATTCCGCGGTTGAATCCTCGGCCAATGTAACTTTCGACCCTTTTTCCCCCTGTGCGAGTGTCTTTAACCGCTCCGCATTCGCATTGTTTTTTTTTTTCACAGCCCTTGAAGAAAGGTCAGCGTATTCCAAAGGATCGCAGAATGTTCAGGAACGTAAGCGAAGAGGGGTATCTTTCATCCCCAGATAGGGAGGGGTCTTCGAGGCTTGGAACGTACTCGAGGAATCTCACAATGGCGATTAAGTAGGCGCGCACTCAGACGTCCCTCACCCTTTATGGGAAAACTCCCCCGCGGTCTTTGCGCGCCGTTCTTCGATTCAACCGTTCCCTCTTCCTTCACCAACCCTCTCTGGCTTCGCGAATGTGAAACCGAGCCCCTGTCGCCGCCCTGAATTCGTTGAAGCTTGAAAACAGCGAAACCGCATCACTTTAATTTCATGTCTTTTTGTGGAAACTCGCTTAGAATTTCTATGGAATTTTGAAACTGAAGATGAAGCAGTTAAGAATGGCAATACGCGCCACACACACGCACGCGTGTACAAATAATATTTAGACTCTTTATCGTTCGTTAGGAAATACGAACGAAGACTAAGATCGAATGTCTGGATAGCGAAAACGTTGAAAGAAAAATCCGCTTCGAAAGGTCTAAAGTAAAAATGGCTGTTAAGTCTAAAAGCATCGAATTAATTTTCTCGCCTAATGTATAGGAACGTACGGAGAAAACTATTTTAACGAAAGCAATTTATATATACTACGATTGACAGCACTTTCGAACTAACACGCTTTCGACACCATCTCGAGAGACGCGTAATTCCGATACATCTTCGTCGACTAGAACGTCCCGTCAATCATAATATCTGTCCTGGAAAAACAAGTAGCGATACTTTGCAAATAGTTGTCTATACTGTCGCAACAGATGGATCAGACAGTCGTCTGACTAAAACTTTCGTCTAATTAAAATCGTAAATCAGACAGGTTAACGTGGCAGTTTCGTCGATAGCGAGTTAAGCTTCCGCTTCGATTGCCTTGTCGCGCGAGATAGACTGTTCCACGGGTTATCTGAACTTCCGAGACACTCAAGTTCCTCGTAACAAAGCTTTCGAACGCTTGTCGAGCAAATCCGACGTCAAGGCGTCTTCGAATTTCAATCGTCGATACTTTCGGTCCGACAATCTGCCTCCGCGTTCTCCGTCGAATCTCCCACGTGCGCGACGATAATTTGAAATCCTTTTGTCTCGAGAAATAAGGAATATTAGATATCTATTAAAGTTACAATTACGAAAGAACAATTAAGTTTATGTTAGGTTCATAATCATCTGGATTATGAGGACGTGATTCCTCCGTTATTTTTTAGATCAGGATATCGATACGCGTGTTTTGTTATTTCATTCGCTGCTAGGAGAGCTTTCGATTCTTCAGAATTAATTAAACATTCGGAATTTTCTCCGTGTCTTAGTAACAACAGTCGACGTATTACAAGTAAAATTTCGAATTCCACGATTCCGAGTGACTAGTCTGGTTAAACATTGACCAATTTCATCCGGCGGTCATTTTAAACATAGTCTTTCGAAAAAAGAAATTTATCGAGAGAACTGTTCCTTTAAACTCGCTCCTAAATGTAAATAATTTTTTAACGGTTAGATCTCAGTGTTTATTAAAAACAATTTTTCGACTTGAAACGAACGCATTAATACGTCAAACAAGAAATGGTTAGCACGTAATTGAAAGATAAAGAGACCAGGAGTTTAACGTCTTTCATTGCTAAAATTTTCTCTTTCAAACGCAAAATCATAGCGGAAACGGTTGCTGTGCATGTCTCGAGCTCGCTTGGGAAATCTCCCTGGACCAGGAGTCTCTGGCGCATAATTAGAATGTCAACGAGCTAACATGGTATACGGGACGAAGCTTAGCTACCCCAGAGCTGCTGTCCTCCAGCCGGTTTCTTCCAACCGCTACAATGAAGAGAACCGCGATATCCGGATTCGCGTTGCCGCTAGCCAGGCAAAAGAAAATACCGCGTTCTCCAAGAAAAGCTTTCTACGGTTCTACCAGTGAATCGTTTGTCGTTTTGTAACGTAACGTCGAACAGAGGAACGAACAATTTCATAATTAAAATATATTTCGACAAAACTAAAGAAAGGATAGTATCGAGCGACAGGATACGCATAACGATTCTCCTGTCGCGACTAGAAATTTCAAATGGAACTATTTGGCCGATCTTTTGGAAGCCAACGACATGGAAACGAGGGAAGTGAACACAGAAAGAATAGAAAATTCACTTCTCGAAAGTATACCGCGGGAGACGGATGGTCGTGTGTACAAGTTTCGATTCTTGTTTCGAGCGAAGCGGTAAAAGTTGGAGCGCGCGATAAAACTTTCAATGGAAATATTTCTAGTCATTTTCTATCGAGTGTAGAAGCGATATATCGATGAAATAGAAAATCGAACGACGTACGTAGCTTCTATGAGATGTGAGGAGAATTCCGGAAGGGTCGTGCTTTATCGTGGAAATATTTCATCACGTTCGCCCGTGCAACGGGAGACAGAATCGCATAAGTAAGAAAAGTTAAAGGAACGAGGGATTTCGCTTGTAAAATTTCTGCTACTACAGGTAAATCGAATAGTAATAGTCATCTAGGTGGATGCAATCAAAAATAACGACTCGATCGGTCGTTTAGATCGCACGCGTGCTTCACGAACGAAAACTCTCAGGGGTGTTAAAGAAACGTGCGAACTTTACAAAAGGCGGGACCGGTTTCCCACGCGTGTTGCGCAACTTCAATGGAGTTTCAAGGCAGTTTCAATGTACCCTCCTGTCCTGTGTAATTTCCCTGTAATTTCGAGATGGTATCAACCGTGGTTTGGTAGCCACTCGATATACCTCATTGTAGTTTCATGTAGGTCAATGGGGGAGACCATCTCGAAATTTGAGACTGCGAGTTCCGAACGTGCACTGGCCCTAATCAATTTCCGACTTCCGATTAATGGATCGGATTATCGTAATTCTTCGTAATAGGGAAAATGTTGTTCAGAATTCTATTAACGTTCTCGTCTGCCTTCGCCGATCCTTCCTACATAATTACGCTTTTCGCAGAAAATGCTAACAGGATTGCCTTGCATAATAATTTACCAACTAATGATATCGATAAACTGGTAAGCTACTAATCGTAGCACGCGAATCCTACAATTTTACGCCAAATAGGATAATCGACTGATTTGTAATTTGTAAAGTTTATTCCTAGAATTACGTTCGTTTCATTATGTAATTTTTCATTTGTAACTTGTAAGATGTTACTAATATTTAATAAATTATATTTATTCCCGTGATTGATCAAGCGTTGATCGTTCGGAATTTGTCGGCGTTTGCACGTGATGTGCCGACTGCTAAATTTTCAAACGCGTCCACAACGAAACGCGTACTTGTAGCTGAGGCTATGAAACTGGTCACCGATGGACGACGGCTGGGTAACAGCGACGATTCCGTCAGGTCAAGTCGGCACTGCGAGAATCGTTAGCTTCTGCACCCAGCATCTGGATTCCAGACGACCCTCTAGAATGTGACTTTACGATACCTGCAAACGTAAAACCGAACAAACGACCGGTCTTTCGCAAATGAATTTTCGCTACAACCCGTACGCGAGCTGCAGGGTCGATTCGCTAAAACGAATCAAGAAATAACGAATTAGAAATGCAGGAACCTTCATTCGCTGTATCGCAAAGTCGTGTCATCTGCTTTCATAGCAACTGATAATATCGGTTCGATTCTGCAAGAGGGACCAGGGTGTACGTAATAGCTGCTGGTACAGACAAGAGAAAGATGGATTTTCATTTTAGAAATTTTATTTAGTCGAAGAAGTATCTTGTAACTTTATCAAACTTGCAACTAATTAATTGAAAATTTTAATCTTGTTCGAAAAGGCACCGAATTAATCGACGCGTCTAATACTTTTTCGTGTCGTTTCAGTTTAAAAGTAGGTACTGTACATGATTAAGATCATCGAAGCACCTTCCATAGAGATACTTTTATCCTCTTATAGACGGTCGAGACTAATTAGTAACAGCTGTAATCTGACTTTCTCACTGACGCGCACAGCTGTGAGTGGCACGTAGCTTCTCGCTGCTGTTTATCGTGATCGATATTAAATTTCCCCTCTCTCTCTTTCTATATATATTTCTTTTTTGTTTCCTTGCTACTTGGAACAGCTTTTAAGAGTTACTTTCGTGTAACCCTTTTCTAAAAATCTTGTAAACTTGGCTCGTTACGATTTGCTTTAAGTTCGTTAATTAATTAGCTCGTGTCATTAGAGTGGAAGGAGTAATCGTGATATCGTAAGCGAATTAGGAAACTTTTAGTCGAAGGAACGTAGAAACACTTTGAAAAGATAAAGGTATAATAAGGATCCAAAACCTGTAGTTACTTATTTATGTGCGTAACGAAATTAAGAAATTAATAAAAAAGCAAACTCTCTTTGCGTTATATATAGTTTTATTCCGATTCCTTCGCTACTAATTTTACGCTGCAGTCTAGTGTTAATAAAGACAGTGGAAAATTCGATGCCAGGCTTCTTCGTAATGGGAGTCCCAACAGCGTAGAAAGAGCTTCGTTCGCAAGTGTGTTATCTCAAATTTCCTGAAGAGCATGGCACAGTAGATTTCGCCCTCTGGTATTGTTTGTCTGTCTCGATATTGTGGCAGTTGCGAAAACAAACTGCATCACGGGTTGCCGCCACGCTTTCGTTTCGAGTTACTGGCCGAAGGCAACGCGCGCGGACCTCAACCGGCGCGGAAGACAATATTCTCAGAGACAAACGACCCCGAGTAATAATCGTCCGAATCGAACCTTGTCCGTAGCGTACTTTTTATTTTTCTTTCTTCTCCTGCTTCCCAAACACGGGAGGAAACATCGGAGAGTTTGAGATAACGGACCAGTAATTTCTCGAAGAAAACAAACGGCTTGTTCCAGATTCGTTTTGTATATAATTCGGAATACTTTTGAACGAGGGATACTACGTTTTGCTGTACGTGAAGATTATTAACCACTTGCGCTAGAGAGACGCGCCACGCATGTCGAGATGCTTTTGTTCCAAAATCGCCAGCGACGTGTGTACCGCGTCGATAGGCATTTGTCGCAGAAATAAAAACGACGTGCACTGCACGTCGGCTAACAGTCAGATCGTTCGTTTGTCGAGCTACAGTTCCAGAGTGCACGGTGTTACGTCGCGTGAGATAATCCGTACGCCATCCCTCGTTGTCTGGCCGCCAAAGGTCCACGTACCGTTATTCAGACCCTTAATAAACCTGAGGACCCACCATAAAGCTTGATCTTTTTAACGTAATCTTTTTAACTTAATCTTCTTAACTCGAAGGACCAAATGTTTCGACCGTTCGCGGAGAGACGCGATCGCGAGGAAGCGCGTCAACGTAAAGTCAGTCGTAAATTCCCGTTACGATTCGAATAATCGACACCACGAACGGATCGATCCTCTATTTCGATTAGGATAATAGGGGTGGTTCAATGAGTATTACGCTGATTTTAACAGGTTATAATATTATATATTTCAAACAATTCAATAACTTTAATATGCAATACGATTGTGAGTATGTCGACCGCCAAACTACGAGATACAAGTGAATAAAGATTGAACCAAGACTGAGACTTAAGATTCTTTTCGAGTTGACGACTGCCGTTTGACACATTGAACCACCCCTATTATCCTAATCCTAAAATAGGGGATCGATCTGTCCGTGGCGTCGATTATTCGAATCGTAAAGGGAATTTACGACTCCCGTTGACGCGCTTCCTCGCGATCGCGTCTCTCCGCGAACGGTCGAAACACACGGTGTCACATAGAGTCATCGATATCTTGGAAATATTCCAGAATGTGAGTATTTATTCATATCCGTGTAAAAATCTTTATGCAAGACCCTAGCAACGCGCTGAAGCGCTGCTTAAAAGATTGCACTCGCGGACGCGGTGAGGCGTGTTATATTGTAGCGCACGGCACGCGCAACCGTGAGTTTATTGGTAGCGCAAGTGGTTAAAAGAATGATTCTAATTTTATCGATTTGCTAATCGTTTGATTGTAGAGTACTCGATTCTATTCCATCCAACATTCGGTGCATCAAATCTATTATCTACATCAATCAACGGATGCTTTCAGGAAACCAGCACGTTCCATCAAATACCCAAAGATAGATGAAATAACAAAGACCAAGAATCAATATGTTCCTACGATCGAAAATCGCCATCTCCATATTCGTAGTTCTATCTCGATTGAATACCATGGATGAATATCATCTTCTACGAATATGAATCTTCTTGTTCCTTCTTCCATTCGCGAAGAACCGCATTTGGAAACCCGTTTAAACGTCCAATTTCTGTGGGGTGAACGAAAACGTACAGGGCAATAGTCGAGGATAAAAGAAAAGCGGCGTGGAAACAACGCGGTCGAGATTCACGATAATAGAAACGATCGGCGACGTGATGGAAATGCAAATATCGTGTTTGTCGTTGGCGAGCACACGAAAGATCAAACGATCTTCCCCATTCGCTTTCCGCCGCAAAGGATCCAGCCGTACGGCTCGATCTATTATTCGCTCGCTGCCGGCTTCAACCTCTCAATTACCTTTCTGGCGTTTCTGGGCCGATCCACCTCGACATTTGACGAAGCTATTCGTGGTTAATTGCTCGCAGAACGCCGTGGAAAATTCTCGCTAGCCTGTGGATCCTTATAGAGAAAGCTTAACGTCGTTGGGACGTGTCGAAATTTGACCCGTGTGATTTGGATGAATATTTTTAGGCTACAGGATTGTAAGAAGCTAGAATAATTGTAAACTATACTAAATCTTCATTCGTAATTCACATATGTAGAGTTACATGTGTGGTTTTTTCTTCGCGATACGAATGTATACGTTCGAGGATTTGATAAAACTGAAGAGACGGCTAAGAGACGTGCAGATATCCAGGAAAAGGGTGAAGTAATTACACGGTCGAGACGAAGGATAGTCGGGAAACTTTGTCCACGATGTCCATCTAAAGGACGGCTGGAAACTGGGAACTAGATAGAGGTAGTTTGTTCGCAGGCAGTCACGACCGCCAAATTCATGAGGTTTATTTATCGCGGCTCGAGTTGCCGACCGGGCAACTTGAGTTACACGCTTTAATTTACAGAGACTCGCGACGAGACAACGCGTTTTTGCCTCCTCGACTTTGATATCTGACCCCTACGAGCCACCCCTTTGTATTATCCATTCTTCTCTAATAACATTTCCACTTCCTTTCTGCTACGATCTGCTATGATTAAACTCGCTACGATCGTCGAACGTTTGCCAGTCCTGTCGCGGTATTTTAAGAAGAGAATCTTAAAACTTCAAAAACTGAAACATCATGCGTATCGGCGAGATCATTTTCGTATTTCATTCAAACTGTGAAGATATAAGTAACGTTAGAAGAATATATATAACACGGTAGAAAACGTTCGAGAGAACGCAACAGACCCAATCGTCATACAGTAACCTTCTCTCGATAACTAAACCAACGAGCCGCGTTAACAAGCGTGATTCATCGAAAGGCAAAAGCGAGAAGCCGGAGAAGCGACGTCGACTCACGTAGAATTTCTTGAAGTGAACGGTAGCCTATTAAGCGGTCGTCATTGATCGAGGGCAGCCACTTCCGGTGCACGAGAGCATAGGATCTCGATTCTCTATCTTCTGCAAACCTCTAGCACACCCTTGTCACCTCTCTCTCTCTCTCTCTCTTGTTCTGTTTCCCTGTCTTCCTGCTGGTGTGGCTCTCATTATGCAGAAAGCACACTGTGAAACTGGACACAGTGCAGGGGAATATACCTGCAGGCGGCTTTTGGCGCTCGAGTTTGCCGACTATAGAACCGGAAATTTCAACGACCTCTTTCACAACGACCTACCCCAAGAGAAAGGCGGTCGTTGCTCGACTCACCAAGTATTCAGACGTAGACGAACGTGTATACGTGCCGCGCCCCGAGGTATGGAGCAATCCGCGAACCTCCGCATGATTCACCGGAAATCGTCTGTCGGTCTATGTTCCCGTTCCCGTTCTCATTCCCCCGATATCGACTGTCAATCCCTGTTCAACCTCTCTTCCAGCCTTTCGTTTAGCGCTCGATCGGGCTTCCTTTTTTTCGTGGATAAAAGTGCATTACTTCTCTTATTCTTCCTCTGTGTTTCACTTTCCTTAAAGGGACAAATCAAATGGGCGCTGTGTAGAAATTTCGTATGTTTATGTTTATTGCGTTTTCTCGTATGTTTACATTTAGAAATTTTACATAGAGATAACACAGATTTTTAAGTATTAGGTAACTTGCATTTATATTGCATATTCACAGACATCGAATATACGGTTTTAAGGTTTCGTCTATTAACACGTCATCGAGTGGTCACGAGCGAACTCGTGTTTTCATGTATAACGTTCGATCGTTTGATTTTGCATAAAATAGGCGGTGGCACGCGTTGTGTTTTGCATAAAATAACCGGTCAACTGTGTGTTAATACATTTGGAAATTTTCAATAGGGGTAATTCAGGATTTATTCATTGATATACCTATGTATATAGAAATTTCACATACGAGTAGAGACGATAACTAAATACAGCTGTAGAACTGTTACAAAATCAATTAAACTTTCTTTACACGAAACTATTTCTCTTCGTTAAGAAATAAACAACAGGTGGAATAAAATTCGCGAGAGAGATAGACTCACGCGTCGTTTCGATTTTCTTTCTAGATCAATTTCTTGGAACGATTATATCGGACTGAATACTCGATGGAGAAGACTTCCGCGCAACTAGTCACGGGTCAGTCGCGTAGAAAATCGTGGTAATTCCGTCAGTATTTACTCGTCGTTATTGCCACGGCCGAACACGAGTTCCTAGCTAACGATGACCGGAGAACCTCATGGATGCCCAGTATTGTGTCAGAGCTATGCTATTTGCAAACCTGCTAACGTTATTTGCCTATCTTTTAAATCGTCTCAATGTTGATTTATCGCGTTGAATTCGCTCCATCGCGATCTTTCTGACTCAGCCGTCCAGTGTAAATCGATTGTTGCTTTAGACGTAACCGAGCTCTTTCACTTCCCATAAATTTTCTCTTATTTCTCGAAATTTCCCCAAGGAAAGGTATCTCCACTCTTGCTTCGAGTTCTTACTTTGCTGTATACAGAGCATTTCAGGCGTTCTGATCAACTTTTGCATAATACTGCGGTGCATAATGTTACGTAAACAAACGTAGGTTTGTTTAAAAGTATATAAGAAAAAAATACGAAGGTTTTTGCGTGTCTCACTGAACTTTTATGCTTTTTGAAAAGACGTATAAATGTCAATCTTATAATAAAAAAGTCAATCACCAATGGTTCTGGGGAAAGGAAGAATCTTCACGCTTATTTAAATCGATAATACTAAAATAACTCGGTTGAAAAACTTAGAACATCTTGTATAATGTGAAGAAGAATATAGGAAAGTAAAAGATATCGACTTGCCCAGGTCAACTTACCCAAGTTCATTTAACCGTAAACCGACCCGCTGACTCACAACTCTAAACTTTATGTTTCCTCGGGATACCAGAAAAGTTTTACGTCTGTTTAGAGTAGGAGATCTCATCGATCGGATTTGCCAAGAAATCAGACGATAAAACTGTCGCGATTCGGTGACGATATAATCAAAGACGTGACCAATTCCTGCCCGCGACAACGAGCCTCGATCCAACGCCCGTTCGTCGAAAGGTTTTATCGCGCTGCCTTTAAACCTTTTACGATTGTACGCGATAGCGAAGCATCCAGTGGATTCTAACTCCTGGATCTCTTTCTTCTTCGACTGCAAAGCTTCTTAACGTCGATCTCGCGATGCTGATTTCTGCATCGGTTCGCGGAATTAGCGATAGTTAGTCTTAAGCCGAATTTACTCGGCCTCGGGAAAGTATTCAAACACTTGTAGGAATCGTTGCATTGTTACGAGACTATCGCGATACGACGCGTACACGTAATACAAACATAAACGTTTTCGACGCTACGTTGAGATAGTTTCGCCAGCTACAATTGGATCTTCACTGTTAAATCTCTTTCCTCCTTTCTTCGTTCTCCGACTGTAAACCATCTTAACGCGAGTCTGGCGATGCTAATTTATGGATCATAACCGGCCACCTCTGAAGCAGCTATGAATTATGGATCGAATTAGAGCAGACCTCGTAAAGCGGTTTAACACTCGCATCAATCCGGAGAGGACTAAAAAGATCTTTCATCGGGTTTACGAGCTCGCGACCACACGTGCTGCTCTTCGCACCTCTCTTGTTGGCGAATAAAACGGACGTATAGCGTACAGCGGTGGTACGTGGTTTGCATTCGAGTCGCCGAGATTCCTCTTCGCCGCGAACGTCTTGAGCCGCGAACGTTTGAACATTGTCCGTGGGAAACGAGATTATAACGAGTATTCGCATTTACCGTAACGACGCGACGGGCCGACTTAGAACGACCCTTTATCCGGTTAAATTGCATTAATTCAACGAGAGTACAGCAATTTTGAGTCTGAGACGCGATCTTCGCGAACTCTTGTCACGTGCGACTTTCTTGCCTTGCTAATCCCCCTACAAAAGCTTCCGAACTAATAAAATTTTTACCTGTTTTTTCTAGTTTATGTTCTTTATATGGCAAGTATTGTTTTTGGGGAAACCTTTGTACAATTTAGGTAATTGACACTTTACTGACCGCTAGCGGTTCAACAGCATACGCGCGTCCGACCGGCAGCTCAGGCGCAGATTCTCCCTGGCGCCGGCTCTGCTTCGGTTTAAACTCTCCAATACCATTCTTTTCGTTCATCGCGAACGGTAAGTTTTTCAAATTCAAAAATCAACGCAACTGACGCAACTGAGCAAGGTACCTTAGTACTAAATAACAAATTATACTGCTCAAACAATGAGAAAGATCGTCGGCGACAAAAAACTGATTAATCGGCTATCGGTCGATAAAGTGTTAAGAGAACGTGCGTTTGCGACTATACTTTCTATATTAAAAAACAAGAAGCGATTTTGAATCGATGTTGCACGATTCGTAACGAGGTCTGGGAATCCTCGTCTCCATATTTCAAACGGTCGTTCTAACTCTTGAAACACGCACACGCTACAATACCTGACATATTTCATAACGTCACTCATATACAATCTCCTGTCCCAACGGTACTGTAATGAATCATTGGGATTTGTTTGTTTTACACGGAGACTCAAAGCAGTTTACACTTGACCCAAATTATAAGAAATGTTTATAAATAGAGGCGGATCGATGGTACTTGAGCTTGGTGGAAAGTGGGCCAAGTTGCTGGTGTAAATTGACGTTGATTACAAACTGTAATTTCGAGCCTCTTCGTTCCTCCTTCAAATACACGAGCACGAATGAAAATCTGACCCTTTGTTCCGTCATTTTTGTCTCCGGGTCGCTCTCTTGTTTCTCGCGACGGATTTCTTCCCGCTGTTCCACTTGCAAAAATTAACCCTGCTTGCCCCAAAAAAATTACCCACTGGTATACTACGATGTTATAATAATCCACTTTCTTTCTAATTTCAGCTGCTCGAAGTAGGAAATTTGAGATAAAAATGTCGGTCGATTGTTTTTAGAACAAAAGTATATTTCCATTGCAAGAGCCATCTGGGCTAATAAGTTCCACGATAAATTGCTATTTTTCTTTCTTCGTTTTCTCCTAATCAAGATAACATACCGCGAAAGAAGTAGCTTAGGGAACAAAAGCCAGTCTTTCGTTCGCTACTTTGTTACAGCTCGTTATTTCGAAGATCCTTTAGTTGGCCACGGAGTTTTGTTGCGCTCGTCGACGTCCCGACAGTTTATTAGCGGCAGGCTGCGGTAAAGTTTTCGATCGAGACCTCGAACACTGGCTTTTTTCAACCCGAACAACTTTCCAAGAAAATTCTCCGTGTAATTAAAAAATGCGATGCACGGTTTCTGTAAGAAGATCCTCCGATAAGTTCTCCTCTATTCTCGCTATACAAGAAGTAATTTAACGCGTTTCACGAATTCTATATTACATCCGGACTATATATTTAATATCTAATTCAAGAGAATAATCGTGGCACATTTTCTCCTACAAATAAACGAGACAAAGATACAGACTAGATTAATACTTGGATTACGAGGGCTTTGACAATCTGCTCGCAGAGATGAAAAGTCCAGACGCACGAAGTTCGTAAAGGAAATCGATACTACGTGTCGCTGTATGGTCAGACACCGATCAAGGTGCGTCACGATTATAGAATTACTACTTGCTTTTCGACTGTTTCGACGATTTTCTCGCAGAAACGAAGGAGACAGAGATACGAGATTTTTCAGGAAATCAAGTAGCACGAGTCACTGCATTATCAGACACGAGCGGATGACGACGATACGAGTCAGTCCGACTTTCTCCCATGAAAATTTCATAGCTTCCTGTGTATTTCCATCAGAAATCCCGGCATTCGGATCTTTCCTCTCTCCTGCTCGTAGGAGAAGAGCCTGTTTAATATTCAGAAGTACGATCTCAAACAATTTTTCCCAGACGTTTGTCCCAAATATTTGTTCGAATCTTTTCTTCCATTTAATCACTGTGTACTTATCACGTTCGTTCTTATCCTGGGAGCACACGATCCACAGCTAACCACGATGATCTATAACGCTCGAAAAAAGTTGGCCAACTTGGCGGATCCTCGTCGTCGTTCCGTATATCCCGTCGAACTTTGCGCGATATTAATCACCGACGATGGTCGAGGGACTTGTCACGCTCCTTTCCCTTTGCCACACGATATCGGCTACGTTGCACGCTGATCTTTCGGATGTATCGTCGCATTCGAGGCGAGCACGGAGTGCGAGAAGAGGACGCGTATGAATAAATTCAAGGCGACGAGGGTTCTCGAGGTCAGCTCGCGAGGGCTTATCAAGCAACCGCTATCGAGCTTATCATCTTTTATTCAGAATAAGATTTCGCGATACGGTGACGAGGATCATAGGCTGCGGTAGATTGCCACACAGTTCGCAGAGCCGATTATTTAACGGATAAATGAAACTGTGTGTTTGTTAACGCTAAATATCCTTAATAAATGTATAACGCATACAATGGCTTACAAAAGTGTTGGAAGTGCTTGTAGAAATATTTTACGAACCCGTATAACGTATTATACACGTTGTGTGTATATATATATATTTTGTGCTGTAGATTTTCGCATCGGTTTCAAATTTTCCCAATATAATCACGATGGTCGTGTCTCGTTACAGTGCCAGCGAAACTTCAAATAACAAACTTCGTATAACAAGCACAGTATATTCGTAAAAGGTTTTCATTTTCGCGAGCAACTGTATAGGCTGTCCTCGATCTCGAAAGCGTATGGTTGAGGGCGTAAATCGAACGTTCCGCGTCACGCTCGTATCAAGCACGGTGGAGAATGTCCTTAAAGGTCGTGCTCGAACAGCATCTCCTTGGCTCGAAATAAGATTAACCTTCCCGTTCCCCGGAGTTTCAGTTTTCCGCTAGACCTGCCCTGTTTCCGCCAGAAGCACCGCCGCATACGTAAATTTCATGAAGCCGAAGCAAAGAGGGAAAAATAAGGAAAAGAAGAGAGAAGACAGGGGGGAACGTTTGGTGGAAGTCAATAGGTTCTCCGTTCACGAGCTTGTTTCACATCTTTCGTCCTGTGTACCAGCAGATTTTTGAACCGAGACGAGTGGAAGGAACTGAATCTACCGGTGGAATCGTTAGACGCGAGACTCGAACTCGAGAAACTCGGGTAGCTTCTGGGATATTGGAATTATTCTCACGTTGTTGTCACTCGATTCTTCTTCACATCGGTGGAGTTACTCTGCTGGAAAGCGAACGGGATTTCGATGGACGGGAAATTGATTGTATCTCAGCGGTTGTTGTTGCTTTCTTTTTGCGCTTCGTTCATCGATCGAAGAGATCACTCTGCTCTTCTCTTAACGACATACCGCGAGAAAAGTGTGAAAATTAGAGCGAAAATTTAGAGACCTGAGTCTCTGTAATTGCTTTGTTACAGAGAATTTTTGCGTTGAATTATCAGTTTGCGAACAAGAAAGGATTTTAAGAAAGCGAAGAGTCGAAGGATCGACGGAGTCGTTGAAGAATTCCGATAGGCGGAATTCGAAAGAGTTTACAACGAGGAGACAATGAGAAAACGTGTGTGCGTTTCAACATCCCTATAAGATATTACCTCTCGCTATAAACGTAGTACACGAATTTAAATTTCCACCTTCGATATTTCTATACAATTTACTATAATCCATAAATCTCTGTTTCGAAGAACCATAGTCGATATTATATCGCGCGAATAGCGTGAAAGAGAAGAAACTGAAACTGAATATTCCTCGCAGAGCTGTAAGAGCGCGGAAAATTCATGAACAAACACGCTATCGTTCACTGGCGGCAAGGATGAATAGAGCGAAGGTAGCACGGATGGAAAACGGAATATAAAAGTCGCCATCAATAAGGATATCGCGTGGAAAACGGTTCGTCGACGGTGATGGAATAATAGCGACTATCTGTCCAGAATCGCGAGTGAAAATCCTGAGAGGCGGAGAGGGTTGCAGTCGCGGTTTTATTGGATCGTTTGTTTCGCTGGCGAGAAGGAAACGAATAAGACGGGGCAGAGAGAGAGAGAGAGAGAAGAGAAACTGTGCGGGGGCATGTGCGTAAAATAGCGTGGCTACATCGACTCGAACAGAAGCTTACCCGTTTTCCTGTCGAAATTTGCATGTTTCCGCAAAGCATCGAAACAAGAAGCTCGTGTTGCCAGATCGGAAAATCAGGTGGTTGTTTTCGTGTCGTGTATTTACTTGCTCCGAACAAGAAGAGGGAGAATGCAGATTCTAGCGGCAAGAGTAGTCACCAGATATTTTTTATTTAACGCGTTCTTCGTAAACGATGTACGGTAATATACTTAAACGCTTCGTGATCTATTTTGCCACGAGACATTAGCAGGTTAAACGATCAAAAATAAAGAACGATCCTTCTCGCGAATTTCAACCACGTTTTCATGGATAAAATTTCAGTGAGCCGAAAACCTATTCAAAGTCACAGCGATCCGATCGTATTCTCTTAAACGAGAACCGAATGATACAGAAAACTCTGTTGAAAACGCATCGCGAGTCTTGGTGGAGCAGCGAGAGATGGAAATCTACGCCGCGACAAAGCATCCCATCGCACGCTACGATCTTAAAATCCGACGGAATCCGTTCAGTCTGTTCCATCAGCAGCGAAGAAAAATTCCATTGTTCGCGAGAATCTCTCCCCACCCGATGCTCTTTCTTTCCGTCCATTTGCCAAGCGTTTGCATATTCCATTCGGATTTGCCGTGAGTCGGAAGCGAGACGCGATCGTTGTCCCGCGCAAGACGGTATTTTATTCCCGTCGGTCCGGAAATCGACACCGCAGCTTTCGTGTTCCAGGTGCAACGCTGCTTTCGTAAACGCAATCGCGATGTCCCGAAACGAAAGGATTATTGGCGTTCGGTTCGCCTCGAGAAGCTGGAAAAAGGATCTGTCCGTGTGGAGAATGGAATCTCAAAGGTGCTGAATTATTGGCTATCGCGAGAGTCGACCATCGCGACGATTCCGAAGAAATCCGACTGAGTAGAATATTGACCATCTTTCTCACGTTATTTGGGACAGTACGTGTCGGTTTCGAGTTAAGGAATCTGACTTTTTACTCTATTTTTGTTCATTTCTTTTTTTTTCTTTTTAGATTCGCTTTCGAAAATTTATTTATTCGCTTGTTTGTTTGTGTTTTCGTTTGCTGGTTCGCTCGTTCGCCGCTCGCTCGTTTATTCGTTTTATTTGTTTACCTGTTTATTAGTCTCGGGAAAAACACTTTAACTGTAAAAAGATCCGCGTAATACACAGTGGCTACAAAAATTATTTGCCCACTGGCGCATTTATCGTCGCGTTTATGTAGCAGTTAATTAGATCAAACTATAATAAATTTCGTATTGTATTCTTCCTCGTCCATGTACGACTCGTACGATGAATACCAAGAGAAACAATTGATTTACAGGCTTTGACGTCTCAGTTCAGTTTAGCGCGTCTCGATTTACAGAATGTCGTTCCAGTTCGTTTGGAGTGGAAAATAGGTCGAACAGCTCTCTAAATCGATTACTCCATTCATCGTAGGAGGCGCGAACGCTTTGATTCCAAACTCGGCTGCCGGTCGTTTCCATAGCGAGGGGAAAAAAAATCGATAGACAACGACCATCTTTCTTTCGAGTCTGACACACGTCAGCCCGCACATCGATCGTCACCGACGGAGGAACGAGTGTCGATAATTCTTTGTTCGTCAAGGACCACAGAGGAATTCGTGTCCCGCCCTCGATTCGGCCTCGACCGACCACTCGATTCCATAGATCACCATCGTCCACCGTTTTTTATCCTCGATTTATAGCCTAACGAAACCTGTTAACCTAACGAAACGGTACTAACGACAAGAATTTTTTATAATTACGTAGAGAGCGGCATGTCTCGTTAATTTCATTGATCTCGCTGCAATTGATAGTAACGATAACGTAGCTAGCGTAAAATTATTTAGAACTTTTTTTTACGAGAAATCGAAAAAATCTACGATAACAAGTTGTCCTCTTTTCAAGCCACGTTTAACCATTCGGCGAAAAATAGGCGAAGATGTATATCACTTGTCCAAGTTCCTCGAATCTCTACTATTTCAAGAAACTCTGGAAACCCATTATTCTAGAACAGAGAAAGAAGCGAAAAAGCACCGCTTCTTACCAACTATTTCTACGCACAGTTCGAGAAAACGTTCTAAAGCGCTGTTTCTTCCCGACTATCTCCACGGCCTTACGCACAGTTCCTTTTTCTTAAATCTTCCCCGACCCCGTACTTTGCATAAGTATCATCCCGATAAGGAGTGATAAATTGCAGCCAGCTTCGTTATTTCGAGGACCATAAAGAACACAGAGATACCTACTACGTAGAACATTATCTTCAACAAAGAATCTTCCCTCGAAAGTATGAGTCGAAACGAATGCAGAAGATATCTTTGTTGAGAACGCCCTGGGACTCTTACACTCTTCTACGGTTACAATGTATTTTTTAAACGAATAACTCAATAGAGAATAGCGTATGATACGTGCCTTTCGACTTATCAATCTTTTTATTCCCCTCGTTATTACCATTGACAACGTAAGGCAACATAGAAGACAAAACGAAACGAAGAACAACCACCGGTTCTTCGTTAACGTTCTCATCGTATTAGCGGCGCGAGCAGAGTGCAGACTCCTCGAAATACGAAACTCGACAATCGTACTATGTTTTCGTCTTGAAATCGTCACACGTACGCCTCTACACCGTCGAAAATAATCCTGATTGTAGGAAAGGAAGCGCATCAAGGGAATAGAGAGGAAACTAAAAGCGTCGTACGAAACGGAAAAATGGTTTGAAGATTCAACGCCTGTTCTCCTCGGGCAGCGCCTGGTCAGCCACTTGCCAGAGGCACCCGACCAAATTAGAGATTCTTGGTTGGATTAGGAGATGACTGGAATCCGCACCGAATCCACCAGACTTCCACTTTTCCCTTTTCGCTTTTCTCTTTCCTAACCAAGCCAACGAAAAGACGTATCCGCGGGGATCGAGTTTGCTATTACCGTGTCATCCGGATTTGTTCGCCGATGCAGATCCCTCGAAGGGAACGACACGTTGCTTGGGTCGGATTAGAAGAGTTTCTTTCGTTGTTTCGGGATTACTAGTTGGACGGGATCCGCGTACAAAGAACGATATATTGTTTTCTAGTTCATTTATCGTACGGAACTCTTTTCATTCGATACTTTTGCACAACTTTCAGTTATTTTCTTCTCTTTCGGAAGAGTTTCTTTTATCGTCGTTGGAGATTTCAACGTCCGTATCGTTTTATATAACAAATTTCCAACATTATAATATGTAATGTTACGTAATTTACCATGCAGCTTTGTCAATTGAAATTTCATTTATGAATCTCGTCATATAAATCGTTAGAATCATCTTTCGTTACATAGTTATATATGAAATTGCGTACACGCGGATGAACAAGTGTAAAGCTTCGTTGAAATTCGATTACAATTAATATCTAACAATTTTAATTAATTAACATCGTCAAATTTCCCGAATCTCTCAATTTTCTAAAGCAACTGTAAACCCAAATCCGAAAGGTGTTAACTGAACCGTGGATCAGCGCTTCTAGCGGATGATCAAGTCATTTCTTAGAAATTAACTGGCTCAACTCGGAAGAAGATTAATCGAACGTAAACGAGCATTCGAATTAAATGGAAATGTACAATTTTGTCGCGTCGTCTCGCGTCGATTCGCAATTTCAAGCGTAAGTTTATTTCAATTAGGTAGAAAAGAGAAACAGGTGATCTGGTAATCGCGTTATCCCCAAGCGAGTCTCTGTCTGAAAAACACATGCCAATCTTTCTTTCGCCAAGGAACGCGTAAAACAATTTCCTCTGTAATTAACGGATAATTGTTTCTCGATATATCGGCTTGTAACGATCCGATGAAATTCCTCGCGATATCCTGGCGATTTCTTATCGTATATTCTTTTCTTGTCGCGTATCGCAGGAAATATCTGGCAATTTTTATACATATTTTCAGATTTTATCGACGAATAACGAAATTCAGTACGAATAATTCGAAACGTTTGAAAAAAAAAAAATAACACCATTCATAGGGTAAATAATTTTCTTTTAACGACGTGATGCGAACCAACTTCCGCTTTCTGTGGCATCCGCGAAACGACACGGTCGATTACCATCGAGAAACGTTACCGATACCATTCAATTCACTCGGAATAATCGCGTTGGAAAACACGAGGCTTCGCACGCTGAGCACGTCTCGCGTGGAACAGTGATTTTGACCATCGAGATCGTGATTAAATTCCGCGATCGAGGCTAGTACAGGGGTGAAACACCGGAGGACCGTGATCGTTGGAAAAGTCACGCATCGAAGAACGCGACGAAACTGCCATGTGAATTAACAAACCGGCGAAAAGCGACGCATTTATAAAACTATGGCGACAGAAGAGGTCTGGAGTGATGGCGCGATCGAATTCGCGATAACGTGGAAACACAATGCACCGCGGATTATGGGAGAGCGTAACGGCCTCTGATGGTCAGCTGCGATTAATCGATGCTCTTTGAAGCTCTCCTATAGCTGCCTACTAGCCAAAGAGTAGGGAAAATCGAGCTTGTTGAAAGCACGAATTGATCGATCGGTAATTGGATAGGATTTGTTATCTGTAGGGATGCCGTGGATGAAAAAGTTGGGAAAAAATGGAGGAGAACAGATGGAATGGAAGAAACGAGGGCAGATTTTCAGAGAATTATCGTCCAAGTTTGTAAAGCTTTTCTTGGTTATGGCAACGTGTTACGAAGGGTTGAAAAGAATCGTAAAGAGTTATGGAAGATTACAAATGTTAAGAAGCGTCGCAAAGAGCACTATTTGAGAACACGTGGCAATCTACGAAAGAAGAATCGTTTCATGATCGAAAAATCTCCACATAAATGATCGTTAATTAATCGATAATTAAGAAACAGGGACTGATCGATACTTTTCGAATAATTGATCGCGACTATCCTCGCGTGTAATCCAAAGGCAACGCAAAACTTGTAGGAAAAATGGTTTTTTACCGTGGAAAAAAATTCATTACTGCTAGTAATTTATAGTTTGTGTAATTCCGTCGACCATATTAATTCTACTGTATAAAAGGCTCTTAAACCAGCAGTGATCACACACACACACACTCGTATTTCCCACGTTCTCTCACAGTTGCAAGTTCCATTTACGTGTCTATGAAACCACGACACGATACAAAGAATAAAATATCCTCCTACTATCTAAGTTACTTGCTTTCAGTGGTGGCGAGGGAATGGACAAAGGATCCTGATAAAAGGTAAATTAGGGATGAGAAAAACGACGTGGGGACCATGGTATTCGCGATTGTAACGATATTTCGGGCACAAAATGTTGGATGCTGTAGCATGTATCCCGAGGGAAAGACGTCGAGTCACGAAGCTAATTAACGGAAACCGTAGTATGTACATTCGCGTAAACATATCCTTGGAAATCCATCCGTCCCGTTCCCGTAACCGTAGGCGTGCCCAGCCACCGTCTCTTTCTAGTCTCAAGCGTCGCGACGCGATCTGCCGCGCGATAGTAAACTCGCACTAATTGAATCGTACCGGTGCAAAGCCAGCGTGCCTCCTAATAAGAGCTGCAAATACATTAGCATCCAATCTCGATGGGAACTGGAGGCCTGATCCGGATTATAATTCGTGGGATTCTACGTTGAAATTCCGTACGATGGTTGTTGCTTGCTATCCTATCGATTCGTCGGCGAATCGCGAAAGGAACTTTGCTTCTTTGTTCAGGTAGCTTTTCGTCGTATCTCGATGACCGTACTTTTGGTGAATGTTTCGGTTAATGTTATTAAGATACGTACAATTTTGCGTACTAGACTAGATTAGTCGCGTAGTAGTGACACGCGTATATGAATACGAGCGTAACTGTTTCGTTGGTAGCGTGGTACGGAGGGTGGTGAGACAAGGAGAGAGCCGAGACGCGTGCAAACGTATATCGACGAAGATCCTGGAAATCGTTTATTAAATAAATCTGAAACTATTTTAATACGAATTCTAAGTGTAACCTTAGCGTTCCTTTGCTTTCATTTCGGTAACTAAGATCCAGAATTCTCAACAAATGTTAATCTTATAGTCGATTTTGTCAGCGTCGCGAAGCGTGTCAAGCCGCGGCTGTCTAACCGCGAAAATTTTGTAATCTTCTGGTTGCGAAACTTAGTTACGTATCTTTCTCCGCAAAGTCTATAGTAATTCTATTCGGAGACAATTCGCTTTAAACATCTCCTTACTTCGAAACGACATTAAAATCAGAAAATCAACAAAAACGTACTTGTCGTGTTAGTTCTCTTAGGATCTTCGTATCCATGCAATAAAGATTACCATCTCTCTGGTGTTTGAGATTGCAGAGTTTCGGCTAAGAGGATTATACCGTCCTGGGAATGGGGTGTTATTTTGTAATTATATGGAAGTGAGTTCTTCAGAATTTATAGTTTGTAGTAGAATTTATGGTTCGAAGTGGACTTTAATGTGTATAAAAAATACAATTACAAGAAAACTCTGAAATTGAAAAAGGAAATATGCGACGATATTCGAAGAAATAAAAGAGCAGATAAAAGAAGGATAAAACAGCGCAATTTCCGCGATATTGGTAATGAAAAAAAGGAAAGAGAAGGAATTCAAATCGAAAAGCCAGAAAATCCATAAAAATAAAACAGTCATACTGAATTTAATTAAAGTGTAAACGAAAACTCGCGTTCCAATTAGATTATCTCTATTATCTTCCAATAACCAATCCACTGTCTAAAATACTTTCTGTGAATACGAATTCAAATTACAATTAGTTCACATCACTGCTCTCTCTCTCTCTCTCTTTCTCTTTCTCTCTCTTCCCCCCACCCTCGATCTATTCTCTAAACTTGCAAACTTCAAATAAAAGAGATCGCGTCAGAAGCAGCAGCACCTTCAATTTGATCGAAATGCAAGCGAAAACTCGCGTTCCAATTAGATCGTCTTTACTATCTTCTGAATTTTTCTTTCGATACTTGAAAACTCGCTGTAACTACGAATTCAGCCCGCTACAGGCCATTGCTTTCCCAATCTATCCTCTCAATAATCACAAACCAATCATTTTTTTTCCCGATAAGAAAGAAAAATCCCTCTCTTGCCACGGAACAACCTCCATCGTGATTCGAAGAAGGCACACCATCCTCGTCGTTATCGGTAACGAGATTCCTCCGGAACGGTTGCCGAACAAGGGTCCCGGGCTTGTTACTTTGGAGAAGTCATCGAGAGGGAGACAGTCGGAGACGAAAAGACGACGATGAACGCGCGTCCACCGCGGTCGCTCTCGAACGTTATCACTTTCCAATAACACCGGACACAAGCGTTGCTCTGCATTAACAATTCAATTCCATATTTCCCTGGAGCCGACACGACTGGCGCGACCGGACTCCCGTCTCCCCAGGGAAATACGTTGTTAGTTAATGTGGCCAGATCCAGACCACGTGGATCCCAAAGCAACGCCCGTTGTTCTCATTATTGGTTCGTGATCCCATCACGAGACTCGTAATGCAACGGACGTGTTTCCGAATCCCGTTACGTCTCGGACGTGACGCGCTCTCGCAAACCAGTACAGGAGATGTACTCCTCGTATCCCCTACCAGACAGCTTTACTGTTCCCTACCGTTTTATCACCGACTTCCGATAGCACGAACGTTTGTCCAGGATACGGCAAACGAAGCAGGCAAATCCTTGCGCTTCGTTCGAATGATGAAAAACGGAGAAAACGATTACAAGTAACGATCTTCGAATTCTTTTCCTTTCATCGGTGTTACGCCACGAGGCTTACCATAGGTCGTGTTCCTAACCGTCGTTCGTGGTACTACAGTAAAAAAATCAGTACAAAGAAAAAATCGAAGAGCAATCAGTATCATTTGAGGATTTTCAGATTCATTCAGACGAATAAAATGCAGATCGTTTAGTCCAAGGAATACATCGAGAGATATCATAAAGTCGGGTCGAATTACTCTAACAAACCAATTGTATCATCGTTAAATAATTTGTGACGTGTTCATTATATAATTTTAAATATTGTTAAATATACAAGTTTTATTTTAACCCTGTTAATTCACTGTTAAACTCGTTTGAACTAATTCGCGGCGTCGATTATCAGAATCGTAGCGAGAATTTACGCCTCTCGCTGACACGCTTTACGCGAACGATCGTAACAATTGGAAATGGTCCTACAACGCGAAGAACGTGTACACGCCTATAAGACAGTTAAAAAGTTAAAATAATGTGATCGATGTTGGTGGTGGTTTCACAACCAAAACGCAATATGATCTTCCAAAATCAATGTTCGTTCCAGATCGGATTAAATCCGAGAGAAAATTTATAATATTATTATCCTTAATTTTTCCAATGCAAATGTATTTACATGTGTAACTGGTCGCAGCGATTGCGTTACTCGTGTTAAAATTAAATATCTAGTTTCCTATGCACAGAGGGAAGAAGAGATAGATAGAGAGAGAGAGAGAGAAAGAGAATATAAAGCAGCCCAGGAGCATATCGGTATCAGCTCGTTGCAGATCCATTAATATCCGGACAACGCAGAGCGTTTTACGATGCAAATGTTGAAACACGCTGACTCGGTGTAATCTGTAAGCTTCAGCTCGACAAGGCAGACAAGGACGTAAAAACACCACCGAGGACGCATATTAATATCGTTCGAAATTTACCAGCGTTTCAATTTTCGGCCGATATAAACGGCGCATCGAGATCCCGCGTAGACGAGATCTTTTATTCTTAAAAACGTCTCGCAACAGCCGCATACATCGCTGCTTGGCGCTGATAAAGGGAACCGTCAGCTACGTTCTCCATTTTCCAAGCAATTTTTTAAGGATTAGCAGACAGAATATTAAGTCCGTTTCATGGATAAAGACACAAATTCGATCGATGCGAACGAACACGTGGAATACCATTTTCTCTTCGCTACATTCCACGATTTCTTTGATATCGGACTTCAATGCGCATTCTTCTTCCGGTTTTACTAAATAGAAGGTATTTAGTATAATATTCCAAGCTTTTATCTCGAGTCTTCGAATATTTTTTGTATCTCAAGGAATTGAAAGCAATTCCTATACTGTTGGCTGTTTCGTTCGAGAGCAATCTCGAAATAAGATCTCCGAGGATAATAACTAGTAATCGATATTTTAAAGTCGCGATTGTCCTAGTTCCTTCCTTTATCTCGAAACCAATACCAGCTTTTTAATTTCACGTAATATCTTTTGCAATTGGCTCATAAAACACGAATTTTCTCGTGCACGACGCACATCAGTTAAATTAAAAATGCACGAGGATGGAAATCAACGCTTTGAAAATTTCTATGAATTAGTTACGGATTTTTAACTCGCGAAAGTATCGTTCAATTAATTTCATAATTAATTAAGTCGCAACTGTATTTTCCGTCGCGATAAATTTTCACCACAGAAAAAATATACGAATCACTTCGGCACCTCTTCTTTCCCAAATATATCATCGACATCCTTCGTGAAACTGCATCTCGGCTAATAACTCGCAATCTCGCGACAAAAACCGAACGTTAAGGTTCACCAAGAAGTTCGCTTCATCAAATATATTACGGAGATCCGAAATCATATTCGAGATAGTACTCCGCCGACCAATTATCGGTAATCGATTGATCGAGTGGCCACTATGTTACGTGCAACTGCTACACTTAGCGTCGATATATCTTGTAATCAACCAGTTAACGGTCATCTATGCATTAATCTGCGTTAAGTTATAACGTGCTTGTACCTCACCTTGTCTTTTTATACGGAGATCCCTTTCTCTCCGATGTAATCAATAATGTAACTTATTTCTCCCATCATGACATAATACTATCAAATTTACTAAAAATTCCCTTTGGACAATGTAGAACAGAATGGCGCCTTATGACCGAAGAGAAACATCTATTCTAGTAGAATGTAATTGAAAGCTGAAAGAAGTTGTTAAAGCCCAAATCTTTGGTGTTTTAACGTATCGTTAACACGAGTTAACTCTTGTCTTCGTGGCCAAACGTTGCCGACCGGCCACGTTTAACGTAAACTCGTGATGCGTTTTTTTTCGCAATCACTTGGTTGTTCTTCGAATCACATTCGCAATCAGCGTCGTTTTCTCAGTGCGCTGTTGGAAATCATACTGAGGTATCGTCGACGAGAGACCTAAGAGATATCGGGCGAACCATAAACAATGTCGCGAGAAAGCCTAAATGCCGACAGGCCTATCGATGTATCGTCGGTCCTTCAATCGAATAGTTAGGCGGAAAAAGCCTGCGCGACCTTGGCCACTGGAGGGTGCTGGACACGTGCGTGGTGGAGCTAAGAGAAAAGACAAAGGGATGCTAAGAGAGAAAGACGAATTAACAGTCAGTGTTAGTTGAGAAGTCAGAGAGTGCGAATCGCGTTGTCGAGAGAGCGTGGTCCGCGTGAGAGAGCGTTGGAGTCGTGGTGACGAGAGTTGCAAGTTAACTATTTAGTTGTCTTAATTATAGTACGTTAGTTCGCGTTAAACAACTATCGTTTCCTGTTTAACCAACACCTGTTTAATCCATTTCATAATAAATAACTAACAAATAAAGATCCTACAATACAGTGGAATTGTTGGTCAGCATAGTGCATAGAGTATGCTCTTCAAAAGGAAAACGCGGCTAAACTAGATATATTTGCTAAAACTGTTGTGTACACGTAGGTGATTGTTACACTGTTTATCATACGAAAAAGAAATGTTAAACGTTGAATAATAAATTTTATTTATTAATGTTTATTTATTAAAGTTTGTTTTACTTCCACATCCAATTACGAAATAATCGGTTACATGAGATAAATTCTCATTAAAATTGTCGGTCAACAATGTGTTAATATCACGATAAACGATATTTGTAATATTACAAACGGGTGCGTGTGAAAACTAAATAGGAAGACGATTTTGGTAACGTGGAATCGATCGACGTCGTGCTGAATTTAAAAAATGCTCGCTCGGAATAAATGAAAAATGTAACACGTTTTCAGGATAAATAAAGTAAAAGTTATGTCACCGTGAAACGAAAGTAATCGCGACTCGTTAAAACTTTCATCGTGAAAGAACACCGTCTTAGACGTCTGTGTTTCTGTTGGTCTCGTCGACAGCTTGCACCAACAGGCAGATGAAACGTTCGGAGACAATGATACGAGAGACCGCAATCCCTTGTTCTCGAATCATAGCGACGCTGAACACGATTTCCCCCGAGCACGTGTCAGTGAAATAAGACGACAGACGCGAAGCTTGTCGCTTTCGCCGCCGACGAGGTACATTCTACTTTAAACGTGTGGTGCAGATCGCATCATTGAATGCCGTTATTATTCGCGTGCGACGACGCGACAGAAGCACGAGCTGCGGAGCTTTTGAAGCTTTCGTGCTCTAATTATCGTCGAAAGGGAGCCTTTTGTACAAATCCATCGAAAGCTTGTATCATAAATCCTTTATCGGGATTCCTACGATGCAGGGATTGCGTCTTTACGATGTTAATAGATTACAATCGCACCACATCGAGAGAATTCGTTTTGAAACGTAAGTCACAAGAGTTTATTTTGCTAGAAAGTTTTGCCCAGGATCAATGAAACGAATAAATTTTGCCCGTGCAACGAAATTTGATCGTCGTACTCGAAGTATAGAACTTGTCTCGAAGGAATGAAAAATCACTCGTCAACTTGGAACGATGCGTTTTAGAAAAATGTAATTTCTGAAATTTCTCCAAAAAAATTACGAATCCATCATTGCCACTCTGATATTACCAACGTTAATGTCGCTCATCCTTCCATAGTACTCGATCGAGATAGATCTAACTTTAGCTGCACTCAGCTTAGTTTAGAAACTGTGCCAGCGAATTCGAAGCACGCTCGGCAAATCTCGAAACGTGTCGATATACAGCATTTATCGAGGACGCGAATGTGATAGTAAACGCGCGTGAAAACCGTGTACGTGTTCCTTACGGCACGTTATCGTACCGAAACGATCTTCCTACGTTCGTTAGCTGGAATTCGAAGAAACGAAAGATCGAGGAAAATAGCGTGGTCTGCCAAAATTTCGCTCGGGACGGCATCATCGCGTGTATTTTATTCGTGTATGCACGTAGCATGGGCGTTATCGCGCGCTTTTCAGCAACGCACGGTCTGTACGAAATATTCTGAATCGCTATAACCGTGTACACCATGCACAGTCGAGCGCAAATAGCTTTTAGGAAAGTCACTCTTATAGTATAAGGCGAGGCAACGTTAATGATACCTGCTCGCATGCAAATCCTTTTCTAGACTGAGAAGTAATTAAATCGGCAACTTTATGCGGCAATATACGCTAGGAAAATTGCCGTGGATCAGAGACCAGGAAGAAAAGCGTCTGTTCCGTCTTAACACAAAAGAACCCGCGTGATCTTAGTCGGCGAAACTCATAGCACGATCACAAAGGAAGGAAAATTTTTCTTCTCGCTCGATGGCCGAAGACGCGTTATATACTCGGTGTTTCCGAAGAGTAATTTAGAAATATACAGTTGGCCGCGAAAATATTTCAGCGTTTATTATAAAAAACTTTTAATCTATATATTGCGTGTGTTATTAGATTGTCCGGAAAGTGTCTTTCTTTCGCTAACGTGTTTTTTACAATAGTGTACCTTCGTACAAACGTGAAACCAAGTCTGTGAAATGTCGCGGTGTTTATCTCAACGGAACAAAATGGATCGTACGTAATTCGAGGAAATAATATAAAACGAAAAACGTTGCGCGTCTATTATTTCCTCGTAAAACGAAAGAAACTTTTCGGACAACCTAATATATAAGACATCGCGAAGTTTCATATTATAACAAGACACGACGAGTTCAAAACGTTTCCCGTAACGCGTGTTACGTTCGTGAGATACAATTATTCACGCACATCGGCTCGTGTCAAAGTAGAAGCAACAGAAAGTCTGATTCTTGTTCGCTTTACGAAGCGCAACGAGAATTTAACGCGAGACCTTTCGCAAATGAAAGTGCGATCGAGAAACGTAACGACGAAAGTTTAAAAAGTTCGGCAAAGAGCTTCGAGCAGCTTCTCCTTTTCAGGAGGACCGTAATCGTGCCCTTTGTCAGCCTAATTTATTTCGTACGAAGCAGCAATCTCTCATAACTCCATTCCAAGCTGTATCCTGCCACTGTTTTGCGCTCTTTACGATTCGCCGCTCGTCGCAAGACGAATTTCTATTTTTCCCCCGAGAAAAATCTAGACGTCGGATGATCTACTAAATTTCTCTACTGTTGGTTCTGCATCCTCGCAGATGCTTGGCCAAAACGATTTCGACCCTCGCGGGAAATTATATCTAAGGATGGTGGAAAAACCTATGACAATTCGTTTGATTCGTCCAAGAAATTTCAAGTTTTTTTATTCAGTCTCGTTGTTGCTGTTCGTGCGACGATATTGGCTTTGTATAATTGACGGATTGAAAATGTTAAGCTTATTAGATGTATGAACGGAGGAACGCGTGGATAAATTGTAAAGTAGAAAATATATTTTAATACGGAAGTGTAAGTACAAGTAGAAATATAATTCGAGCTGATCCCGATCCGCACTCTAGCAGGGTTACCCTATGAATGAAAGCCCCGAAGCCGTCGTCGCCTGTATACCGTCTTTGGTCTGCCTTCGTCCCAGTCTATTGTCTATACGCTGTCGATGGTGTCACGTCGGAGACACAAAAGATCGCGAAATTAACAAATCGCCGGTGATGTCCTCGCGTCGCGGCACGAACGAACGATTCTTTCACGAATAGGGTGAAGGAAATAAAACTTGATACGCAAAGATTAAATTTATTGGAGGCATCCAACAGAGTGACGGTTACAACAGATAGGTTCGAAATACTACTACTGACTGTCTTTTCGTTGGTTTGGGAAGGTCCCTCCACCGAGGACTTAGTCCCTTTGGAGGGGGTCTCGTTAGTCTATTGTTTCAACAGATGCGACATGCAGGGTGTTCGGTCTATCTGGTTACTAAGCGGATGGTTTTCTTGAGTGTGTGACAATGGCTTCGGTGCTTGAGAAGACTAAAAAGAACAGATGTAAAGTTTTCTTAGAAGCGGTGATTATTTCAAGAGAAAACCATAAATTAAGATTTCGAGTATTTGAAACATCAAGAATATCGTCCTCAATTGTGTAAGTAATTCTAAATTTATTTTCTGCTACGTTTGGAAGAAAAATCAGTAACGTAATATCCGAAACAAGAAGATAGAAATAATATACGGTGGAGTAAGGAAAAGTAGGACGAATGCTTTTCGTAGGGATTTGTAAAGAAAGGTCGAGGAACGCGTTGAAAGCGACGCATTCATCTAGGAAATACGAGGGAACCGCGAATATTCGCAACGGCGTATATCTCGATTTGTCTGCAGTGTCGATTCGAGATACGCTGAGCGTGCAACATTAGTCGATCGAGGCTAAAATTCCATTTGTGGAAGAACGGGAAACGGAGCAGCGCGTAATTACTCGAATCAGAATCAGACGGATCTCAGAGTAACGAGGAAAGACAGCCGGGGATGCATTCGAAATCGAGGCTCGCGAATCAGCTTGTTACTTCTCTTAGAAACGTGCGTTTCAAATGAACGAAATATAGCCGTCTCGACTTCTGTACGTGAGAATTGATCGATTTGCTCGATAGCTTCGAGTCGCGGATACAAATTTTGTAAAATATCAAATTCGTTTTTAAATTTTTATCGAAATATCGTACATGGACATTGGAAAGTTAATTTCGACGTTAGACGACGACAGAACGTTATAAAGTAACATTTGGTCGATCGTGAGCAACAATAGCGCGATAAGAGGTAGTACGAAGGAAAGAAAAGTTTGTCCCCGAAGGAAAGAAGATAACTGACGTAGACAGATAGAGGATAAAGTTGATTGATTACGTTATTTTCGATTTTGTAATGCGTTGAAACGTTGCTCGCGTCGAGGATAATGAATATTGATGATGACACGCGTCCAACGAATAACGATGCGTCAATTGTGTCAAAATTATAATTGTGTTTCTGTTTCATAGAACATATATATCCCACCGATAATTACAAATGTATCCTATGAATTTTAACGCTATTGTATTACTACGCCTACGTCTGCACACAGATTTTATATATATATATATATGAAGAGAGAAAGAGAGAGAGTAGATAAAATCATACACCTTCTCTCTAGTGTTTGATATCGCACTCTCTTTCTCTCTCTCTCTAAGGAAGTTATTTGTTATAAAACAGGAAATAATGGTTAATTAACGCGAATTAAATACAGTGATGTGACACAACTTGTACAACTTAAATGGATGATTCACAATTCAACTCACAACTTGCAATTAACAACACTTCGTCCTACAACACTTCTCGACTCTGCACTATCAACACTGTTTTCTTTTTACGTGGGGTACGTCGGGATTTTTTCCAGGGTATTTTCCTCCGATGAATAGTATTTTCCTCCTTTATACGAAATTATCGTTTTAAAAATGACACGAGAAATATCCGAATCTAAGTACGATCGTTGCCAGATTATTAGCTCTTAATGACGATTAATAGCGCTCAATGGTCACGTGAATAACACGAGGACGCTGTTTTCTGTTTCAGATCACGAGGTACGCGAACGATTTGCTTTACGACGAACGAGCGCGTGAAGCTCCAGATTTGTTATTCAATCTTCCTCGGCATTCGTTAAATTGGCCCAGGTGCTTCTCGAGGGGCTATAAAAATGGTAAAACACTTCTGGAGAAACGTAAATTCCCATTTTGCGCGTCTGACCGAGCCGACCAGGCCGAGTTCACCGCGCGCCAACTTATTCCCCCATTTTTCTTAATCCGATTAAAAAATGCTTTACCCGAATTAAAGTAACATAAATTGCAGCGGAGTGGTTCCTTTAACAACTTTATTTCTCCAAAGCGAAGATGTACAGTAAGACATAAAGAGAATTTACGCTTCTATAACAATTTTATAAAACTTCCGTCTATTCTGCACATACATATTTTTTCATATTCTATGGGGAAAAATATCACGATTTTATTTTACGCTCGGTTCTGTAATTAAATAATACCGCAGAAATTATAGGAACGAGCGAGAATTATTTCCTGAAGAGGGAAAATCCCCGGAGCACTTGTTGAGTCATTTCGCGTCATAATTGCCCGCGCTAGATCTCTCGAACAAAATTTCCACGCGGCCATTTTCGAATAACCCACCACTTATGAATACCGAGCCGCGCAACTTTTTTAATAATAATACACCGCTAAAATCTCAAACAAATTGCAATTTCCTGTACGTTCTGCGTTTAATACGAACGCTAACAAAATACCGTTTCGGGGGCAGAGCATCTTGAATTCGAGTATACAGGGTGATTCACAGAAACGAGAACACCTAAAACATACATATTTTATTTATGCTTCATCGTTGCACGAAAAATCTTCTCGGGGCAACGTTGCATTTTAAGAAACGCGCGTAACGAGAGGGAAACTTTCTATACGGTATAGACTCTATTATCATCTTAAATAAGAATCGAAGCTGTATTTGAAAAAATAGGTCGCTGCTTTTTCTCTCCATTATTCCGTATAAGATTACGAGACATCCATCGAAGTTGTGTTCCTCTTTTCGTCCTACTTGGTAAATTCACGTTATCATTCGCGGATCCACTGACGACTATATTAATATTCATCGTTGGTGATTTATTCCGCGCGAGAGACGAGTGGCCAATCGGTGGCCGCGAACAGGGAGAGTAGGTGCAAGAGAGAATTGCGCGCAAAAAGGGGTTAAACGGGCTCGTCAATGGTTGCGCCTTCGGCCTAGTTTCCGGATTACCGCCGAGGTCACGGGGGTTCATCCTTCCTGAAGAACTATCGAGGTAACGCTGAATTTCGAAAGGGACTAATTGAAATTCCTGCGCAAGATTCCGCAAGAGGGTGAAACTGCAGATCTCTCGAGTCGCCGCAGCTCTATCTTTGAAGTTTCTTAGTTTTACTTTTTGGTAGTCTTAATGCGAGATGCATGAAAGGAGATGGTCTACTTTTCGCCATGATCGATACCGTGAAGTATTTCTTCTCGAAAAGGTGCCATTTTTTGTCCGATTACTTTTCAGCTAACGTTCGCAGAATTTTAATTCAGCGCTGGATAGATAGGCGTCTTCTTACGATTGTAAAGAGATTATTTCGGAGATTGAGAGCGTCTTACGTCCCATTTTTTTACAGATTTAAACGGCGAAGGACCTTCTCTCTCTCTCTCTCTCTCTCTCTCTCTCTCTAATACCTAAATTTGCAAGATTACAAATTCAAGAGTTTGCCGCAATAAGAAAGTAATTCAAATTCTTTACGTAATGTTACACATTCTGGAAGAAAGGAAACGACTCGAAAGACGATTTGAAAGAATTAAAGCGAACGATAATGGCGAAAAGACGAGGGAATCTCTAATTACAAACAGAGATGGAAGGAAATGAAAAATTCAGTTCGATCCTGGCCACAGGCAGACCTGGGGTACAGGTTCTTCCTTCCGTGTAATCTCGACGCGCGCGTTTATCGCACGTATAAGAAGATAATGAGCCACGAGTACAATGAAACAACGGAGAAAGAAAGCGGCAGAATAATTTAGTAATTGCGCGGCCAGCGAGCGTGTAAAAGGTTTCATCGTACGGTTAATGTTTTAGCGAGGAATATTTCTCAGCTCTCTTAGTGTCCCTTTTAATGCTACGTCGTAAATGAAGGGCGGCACGGACAATATTGGAGCGTATTTCTGGTGTTGCTCGAGGAATCGCGAATTATTACGATAAAGACGGTGTAACCATCAACGCGTGTAACGACGTAATCATCGACTCTCGAAATATGGATACGTAAAAAAAAAAAAAAAAGAAAAAGAAAATACTACCGCCATAAATTCTCTACAAAGCAGTGGTAATCAGAGAAGTTAATGCGCGTAGAACGAAATTGCCGCCTGCTTTGCAATTTTTTACGTGACCTTTCCTATCCGCGTACGTCGTGTCATGTTCCCAGGTTAAAAAAGAACTTGTTCGTTCAAACAGAATTAAAGGAAGAAAAGGACACGATAAAAACGTTACCATCGAAAATGTAAATAAAAATGCTACTCTATACGAATAAATAAAATCGCGAATACTGTTAAAAACGCGAGTCCAATCGACGCAATCTCTTCATTTCGCAGTTTCGCGTAATTCCAAGCGATTCTTCGATGGACGTGTCGTTCCCGCGAAAATTGGATGACATTAAGTGCGCCGCCACATTTGTATCGCTTTAATATCCGGTAGTTGTCGTGATTCTTTCGTATCGGGGTTTACGTTTGGACACGCTACTCCTCTCCTCACGATAAACGAAATTGGCTTCGATTTTAGAGCGAAAAGATTAAAATAGCAAACTATTCAGCGAGTAGCGGCGAGAACCGAACAACGATTTTATCAGCGACAATTTATTTATTGTTACATTCTCTCTTCCGTTTGACGCGCGCACCTGCAATCGACACGAGATTGCTTTTCGCTGAATCGCGATATCGATAATGATAACGCGTTTCACCGGTCAACGTAATCGTTGGAAAAGCACGGCCGACGCCATTGTTGCTTACCAGTTTCATTATAACGCGCCGTAATCCGGAATTTTCCACGTGCGCGGCCTCGTTTTATTTATCACTCGCTTTTGTGCTTAAATCGCTTTAACGAACCTCCCCCTGATAATATCCTTTCGGCTCATCGGACAGAGGTTACCAAGTTAATTCGCAAATAACGAGGAAATTCGCTGGCCTTTCCGAGACGCGATGCGTGAAAAATTCATACGAAACGCGATTTCAAATTTACATGCGTCTCGCGCGACTCGAAGCTCCTGCGCGAAAAGTTTACGTTAAACCTCATTCGACATTTAATACTCTCAATTTTTCATAGTTAAAGTTGCAATTTAATTTCTTCAAACGCAGGATTTCCTTGCGCGTATCCGGCTTGTCCAAAGAGCAGTAGAATTGCCAAAGTATTCATCGATGAAAGATCATTGGTCCTTCATTTTTTTTTTCGAAGTAGCTAAGAACTATCGATAGTGAAAAGACAACTATATTTCTGGAAATATGTTTCTGCAGTCGTTTTGTAACAGCTGTTTGAACAGCATTTACGATATTCTGGTTCAAACCTCAAAAAGGCAATAAAATTAACACGTTCATCATTCACACCGTCTAGAAAGATATAATTAATATAAATTTCCTTATTTTCCAGACAGATCGTGTGTATATATCATATCCTTAAAAACCACGAACACGTCTCTTTTTCGCTACTTGATTATTCCCTGGAATATCGGAAAATATTCGTAAGACTCGCATCGATGTCTATCGGCACAGGTCGGTCGTTCCATAAAATTTTTATCGCCAGCTAGATTCATAGGCTAGCCACGAAATCGTGGTTCAATTTCACGCTGGAATAAGTAATCCTGCGTCGCGAAGAGTTAACGGGCCACCCCGTCCCTTTCGAGGCTTTTGATAACGTGGCTTAGAGTCGATAGCGTGGAGAATTTAAACGGATTTTACTTTAATTCTCGGTGAATTTCCACGGTATTCGACGGTCGATTAGCGCGTGTACGGCTAGTCCAGATATAGAACTATTCGCTTGGCAAATTATGGAAACTTCCACGACTGCTACATCGCTGATGATGCACTTTAACTTTACGGAACAATTCACAAAAACCTTTTCTTCGTCTCGATTCCTCTGCTGCAAGCGGAAGAAAGGGAAAAGATTGCATCGGTAAACTATGATAGACCAGACCACGGCGAAACATCTGAAAAGGAATTCTCCCACCTATTTACATACACCGTGACAAACGTACCGATCGAAGTATCACAGAACAACGATTCGAAAAACAGAAACCGATAGATCACCTGCCTAGAGTCTCTTCCAATCATACGACCATACAAAGAAAAACCTACGAATAGGAATTCGTATGTGGACAGACTGATAAAGGGAAGGACTAAGAGGGAGGACGAGAACTAATTTCCATAGCCATAAGCCGACACAGCAGAAGGTACTTGGACGGAATAGTTTAGAGGTTCAAAGAGAATGCGCGAAAAAGAACGCGAGGTACACTGCGTGCTGGACTAAGATGGATCACCTCTGTTTCCCTATATTTTTATCTCGGCCGCGTTCACAGCTTTATCTTCTTTCAATGAGAAACTATTTCACGCCGGTAATTCCCCGGATGGATAGATGATGCGCTAAAAAGATTCGCGGGGAGCAACGAGCCGATAAGAAGTGGCGCCTTCGCGCAATTTGATACATTCTTTTCCTGCCGACAGAGAATTCCATTTGGGGATACGATTTACCAGACGAAGACCCAGACACTTTGTCCGTCTCCGTTTTCCGGGGAACATTTTTATGAAACGGCGAATCGGTGATCCGTTGAAGACGAAGGTCTTGTCGGAAAGAAGCGTACCCTCTTCCGCGAATGCGTTTCCGGGTGATCTTTATTGGAGAAGCTACGATGAAAGATGGATGAATTTGAAACGCCAGAGGCTGCACTAAAGAGGGAACACTCGTTCCCAAGGAAGCTTAGCTACGTTACTTCGCTTGTTACGGTTCAATTTACCTTTCTTACTCCGCGTCGAGAGCTCCGCGCTACTTTCAGACAGATATTTGTCATTGAGTACATCCCGGATCTTCTCCGCTTCAGTATAAGAACCGATCTTCTTTCCCGTCTGTAATTTTCTCCCTTTTTATAAAGAAGCTTCCCGCTGTAGGGAATTAATTTTAATTAGCTACGATCTTGAATAATTCTTCTTTGGTAGAGTGGGCACGTTTTAACTTATGCAAACGCGTGTCTTTTACGACGTATATACATTCTCGAGCATATAATTTTCTCTATCTTTACGATTGCTTGCAACGATAAATAATTCTTTCGCGATAGATGGAATAGAACCATGCGGCACAGACGTCTCAGTCTCGATAGAGCAATTAGCGTCTTCTGAGCATCTAACAAGAATCGACCAAATTAATTCAAATTATTCTTATATTATATATATACTTCTCGTACGTATCTTCTTCCTCAATAGTGCAGTATCGAGAACAGATTACGTAAGAAATATCGGGTGAACCATAAACAATGTTGCGAGAAAGGGTCTGAGGTCCCGGGGCATCCCGGCTGAGCATCACGCGGTCCACCGTGTGGTTTTAGTCGATAAAGTCCGACACTACCCCGCTGCTTCCCAGAAGAGCGGCAGGAGGGTGTCGATGAGGATTTGCCCGCGTATAAAAAGCAAAAAAAAAGCCGGAAGGGTCTGGGAATTTCAATATGCTGAGCGGCCCATCGATGTATCGTCGATCCTTCGGTCGAATAATTGCGTGGAAAAAGGCCTACGTGACCATAACTGCGGACTATTACGCAACACGTGCGTGGTGGAGCTATGAGAAAAGACAAAAGGATGCTTAACACTAGAACTACCACATCCGTCAAATTGAGTGGTTTTACAATTTTATTTTACAGTTCCTACTTCGTGTTATATTTTTCTCCGCAATGATGTAATGACTTCAGCAACGACAACTAAAAGAATAATATAACGAATTTTATTTTGTTTTTTATGTATTCAAAGTCAAAATAATTTTGTATCAAGGCTACTTATACCAATGCTAGTCAACATGACTGATACTTGTCAAAGCGTAAAAGGGTCCTGCAATCTGCTTCTCGAACTCCAATTAACCAGTTTCCTCGTTTTGTACAACTTCCCACGCGTTTTTTAAATTTTTTCCGCGTATCATTCGATATGACGATATCGGTTATCAGAAAAATTCCGGATCGATGGCTAGATGCTAACACGAGAAATACCACACCAGTGAAAACGACTGGTTCTACAATTTTATAAATGTATCAACCCTTGTTTAGGGATCATGGTCCTAGATGGATTAATAACAGCAAAAATATACTACATAACATGGAATTGCTTCCGCAAGAATGTAATAAATCAAATATAAAAATATTCTATTATTGCGTATTTTTTAAAGACCATTTTGATTGGTTTTGGTAGAAATAGCTTCGTGTTAACTATCGATAGTTCTAGTTTTAATCACTTTTGTGAATAAAAGCATATAAAAATATAGAAGGACAGTCAAGTTAAGCCATTGCCCAGCTCCTCCTTTTTTTTATTACGAATTTTATGTGACACTGACAACACTGACTTCTCAAAATGAGTGGTTTTTAAAAAACTACGTAATAATAGAATATTTTTATTTTTATTGATTTATTACTTTCCTACAGAAGCAATTCCATGTTATGTAGTACATTTTTGGTAGTATTAATCCATCTAGGACCATGACCCCTAAACGAGGGTTAACACGTTTATAAAATTGTGGAGCCAGTCATTTTCACTGGTGTGGTATTTCTCGTGTTGGCATCTAGCGATCGATCCGGAATTTTTCTGATAACCGATATCGTCATATCGAATGATACGCGGTAAAAATTTAAAAAACGCGTGGGAAGTTGTACAAAACGAGGAAACTGGTTAATTGGAGTTCGAAAAACGGATTGCAGGACTCTTTTACACTTTGACAAATACCACTAATTTTGACTGGCATTGGTATAAGTAGCCTTGATATAAAATTATTTTGACTTTGAATACATAAAAAACAAAATAAAATTCATTATATTATTTGTTAGAATTTAATCTAGAAGTTAAAGTTAGTAACCTGTGGAAGACACAATGTTTATGTTGAAATAATATTCAGTGATGTTTATTAAACAGAAGCTACAGAACCTGATGTATACAAGCGAGTGATATAACAACGTGTGCAAGAATTATTGATTGTTGGTCAGACTAGACTTTCAGACTAGACTTAAGTAGTAACCCATGATCCCTTAAATACTTTTGAACCCCACTCTCTATACCTGAGTATGACCTGTGTAGGTGTCCTGTTCAAATGCCTGTGTGGGTGTCTGTGTATGGGTACTTATCCCTAAGCGTGAAATATCGTTGTATTCCAACATTATTCTTTTAGTTATCGTTGCAAAAGTCATTACATCAACGCGGGAAAAAATATAACACGAAGTAGGAATTTTAAAATAAAATTGTAAAACCAGTTTATTTGACTGATATGGTAGTTCTAGTGTTAAGTGTAATATTACAATGAAGTAGCGAAGTTACAAAGTAGAAAAGTAGTTGTTCAAATCACGACCAAGACTGTACCCAAGACTAGTCTCGTGGTAGAATGCTCGCAGTTTTTATATGTTGAGTTTGTAGGAGTTGAGGGCCAAGGAGAGGATCCTGAGTGGCCTACGTAATGGGGAAAATTTGGTGAAAAGTGGACAATGTGCAAAGGTAAGGTCAAAGTCTAGTAATTCATTGTCAGGTAATGTGGAATGGCGTGAATTTGGGTATGGTCGCTGTCACATCAGCGTTGTCGAGGAGGATGGTGAAAAAGAGCGTTGGAACCGCAGCGACGGGAGTGAGTGACGAATGATGACTGCGTGCATATAGACTCGAGCATCATACTTGATTTTGTGTTGGCGTGAACGATATTGAAACAAATCATACCGTTACTACTATTGTTACGTCGACCGACTCTCTACCTGGACCAGGCGTCGCATCGCGAGCGGGATGGCAACCATATGTCTGCACATCCTTATTGCGTACTCTAAAGAATCTCAAGGACCGACCATAAATCTTAGAAAATTTCAACTAAAGACTCTCAGGTCAAACAAGGATCTTTTCTACGAAGGTATTTTCTAAGATCTTTGGTTTGTGTCCGGAAAACACTTAAAATTAGTTATTTTCACACGTGCGATGCTTCCCACCACCAACCTTCTATCGAGGGCGGCTAAGACCCCTCCTAGTCCACCAACAATCGTAATGGCCAATAGGAACAATGTCTATTACCCTCACTTTCCTGGCCAAAAAACTGTCATCTACGAATCCGATGATCCCGTGCGTTAGACACACCCTTTCCTAGCTCTCCTCTGACACAGCATCGTCACTCTCAGCGTAGTCTATTTTCATCGTCCGAACAGTCAGTAAGTCTACCACGGTTCTACCTTCAAATCAATTCGTTTGCAAAGTCCAACTATCTCAACGAGAGATATCGTCAAATCGGGTCACATTTTCTGTAACGCTTAAGCTGTACTCATCGTCAAATACTTGTGACGCTCATAACATTGTGTAATCCATTGTTGAATATATACATCATATTAACCTGCTAACACAGTGTTAATTTCAATTAACCACCCCTGTTATCCTAACCGAAACACGGGGAACGACTACTTCGCGGCGTCGATTAGCCGAATCGTAGCGAGAATTTACGCCTCTCGCTGACGCGTTTTCCTCGCGACCGCGTCTCTCCGCGAACGGTCGTAACAACTATCAAAACTACTATCGCTATAACTTTTCCCCGCGACAGTCTCTCCTTTTTCGAAGAGAATTATTCGTGCGATGAGATTAAATCTAATCGAATTACGAAACTAAATGATTCTTCTTTACCAGAGTAAAGCTATCCAACAGGGGCGTTTTAATTTCACGAAAGATATCTTGGATACGTCTAATGGATATCGATCAGATTGGTGTTTATTTTTCTTCGAACCGTCCTATCGGAAGGCTGATCAGCCGACGCGGCTACAATTTCGATGGAATCGCTAACTTCGTTAATTTCTCTAATCGACTTCGTAACTTGCGAACTTTCTAAATTCATACTCTAGCGATGATCGGTATCGATAATATTACAAGGTGGTTTTCAGCGCGTTATCCACGAAGACTTGCCGCGTACGAGTAAAGACGAGCCTGTTAGTCGTCTAAATTATTCGAATTCATTCGCGCGCAGTCCACGGAAAAGAGTCGACCGCGTAGTAATTGAATCGAATTAAGCGCGAATTCGTAGCTAAGCCGAAGGAACGAGTAATATTCTCCGCGTATCTTGCAGGGTATTCGGGAAATACGATAACCTCGTTGACGGGGACGGTTGCTGGAATTGCGCGTTCTGTAGTTCAATACACTTTAATAATCCTCTGGTTTTCTAACGAAGATTGCGTTCGACGCGGTTTCCTGTAATTCCCAGCGAATCTAATTGTAGTTTGGTCCATACGCTGGAAAGCTTGAATAATCGCTTCTATGCGATTTCATTTGGAACTCGCGAGAAGCGAACTCAATACTTTCTGTATCAAAAGATACAAACTTTATTGCGTGATACATTTTCGTTATCTTTTCTAATTCTCTTCCCTTCTCAACGGCGAAAGAAACCGAGATAGTTTTTCGGCTATCGAAATGAAAGCAGGTTACGTCGGTGTTGGTAACAAAACTTTCCTGATACGAGCAGCGAAATAGGTAGACGGTTGAAAAAAATCGACCAGCTCTCCGATTCGAAAGGAACGGGAAATTCCTATCGACGGAGCTGTTTGACCAACCGCTACGATCGAACGGGCCGAGCAACGAGAGTAGAACAACAACCCCGGAAAAAAAGAATGAAACAGAGAATAGGAGAAAAAAAAAAAAAGAAAAAACAGGAGAAAGGAAGGAAAAGAATGGACCAATTGCTTGCACTTAAAACGATCGGACCAACTTGTTCCCGACAGGCAGAAGTTGCTCGCGTGCCGTTGAAAAATATTTGAAAGTTACTCTTTCGCTCTGATCCAGCTCGCCAGAGAACCGAGTACCGAGGTGAATGAATATACGAGCGGTGAAAATACGTCGAAAAGTTTGCCTCGTTTCGTCGGATATCCACGCTACCGTGACGATCGATTCATCCCCCGTGGATGACCATCCTGTAAACGAAATTAATCGGACCGGCAACTGATCCCCGAGTGGTCCCGCAAAAAACCGAAATACGCTAATTATCGATTCGAAGATTCGCACGGTGTAACGAGTTTCCTATTTTCCAAATTCTCTTTGTAGTTGTAACGATCTTTTTCCACGCGACAGAATAAATATCTTTAGAGATTTGTAACGGTAGGATAGTTGCAACATTAGGATGATTAAACTGACTATTGTACAGTTTTTATAAATTTACAGAGACGCATTTTACAGGCATTTCATTTTTCCCTCGTTTTTACGTCTCTGTTAAAAGTTTTATATTTTACTTGGAGTTTCAATATTAATATTATACTTTCATTCCGCGTTTAATTACGCTTAAAATATTTCGAAAAATTGATTTATACTCGACACAAAGGATACACTATTTAAAACTCTCTATACTCTGTTTAAAAGAAGAAAAGAAAAGATCTATTTACGTTCTATTGATAACTGTATTTATGAAAAAAACAGTGAAGTCGTAGAAAGACTTATACCTCCCGATACCGTTCATTATTTCCAACATTTTCTAACCCGTTTCCGCCTATGCAACATTTACTTGAATAATATGTTGAAATTGCGCGAGATAATGGAGAGGTTGTTTCAGAGAGTTTATTATTATCACCTGCACGAGTAACATAATACATTATTGTTTGGGGATTAAGTTGCAAAACAGCAGTTTCTCGCTACAGATTCTTCCTCTGCAACACAAAACCTTGAATATTACGATCCAACTATAGAACAATGTTCGCGTGTTTCGTTATCGCTCTTAAATTAAATTAAACGTAATATACATGGCGTGTTATTAAGTAGCAGCTTGAAAATTCTCCTAAAACGATGCATCTCGAGATAGGTAAAACGTATATTAAAAGGTGCAAACGGTTTGGTAACGAAGATGGAAAAAAAGGAAGCTGTCCAAGTGGCGCGAGTCAGAAAGTAGCGGTTAATTGGAACAAACCGGAGGCCTCTTAAAAAATCGACGTTTTACACGTCGAGATATCTCGAACATGGTCGGAATTCAGAGGGGAAAATGCAGATATCCCGGGATTTTCTTTCTTTTCTTTTTTTCTTTTTCTCTTTTTTTCTTTTTCCCTTTTTCCTGTGGGTGAACTGTGACTTCAGCACGCGCGAAAGGGGAGACGAGGGGAACCGTGAAGCCAAAGTAATGGATCCAGTTACAATGTAAAACCGATGTGACCGACCGCACGGACCGAGTATAAAAAATTTCATTTCTCGGGCTGGTTAGGTTGAAGATTGAATGAAATCTGGGCGCGGAGGTTGCAGACTGGTGGAAAAAGTCGTTGCAGCTGTAGCCGCAAAAGGCAAGAGGGATACACGACGACCGCGACGGCTTGCATACTCGAGTGGGAAACATAAAGAGGGGGGAAATAATTCTCGCGGGTCGTCGACCAGGAAAAATATTTACGGCTCGAGTATTCCACCGACGGGCTGTAAATTTTTTGGCAAGGAGTGCTTTACTTTCTGTACTCCATCCTCGCTCGTTTCTCTCTTTCTCTCTATCTCTCTCCCTCTCTCTCTCTCTTTCTCATCTTCCAACAAGATTCCTCGTTCTCTCACACCGAGAAACGCTCTGTTTCCCTTTTTAATGTATCGTCGAATGGCCGACACGAGCCTCTGCAAGTTGCACGCCGACCTTAAATTGAGCGTTTTACGAACTACGAAACTCGACGACATCGTGACAGCCAGTGGGAAATACGGTATCGAACGAAAACAGTCTCGAAACGCTCCCTGAAACATTTGGCTCCGCGCCTTGCGAACACATTCCGGCGAGATTAGGAGGCTGAAATATATCGGCTGGAAAGTTTGCAGGGGTCGACAAAGGGAATTAAGTTTAACAAAAACATTTTATCATCTAGTCGAGCAATGTGTATAAGGACTAGACAGTGAAAATGTTGTACAGTCGATTTACTTTTTTTTATATCAGCTGCCATGCTAATTTATTTTATCGATGAATCACGAGAGTATGCTATCAACTATCTCGTATTCTCGTTACAAATTTTCACTGTTAAACACAATGTTAATTATTTCACCTTAGAATATTACGATAGAGTACTGTTTCTATCCACTCGTTTTTATTTTAGCCATCTCTAAGCAGCGTTAACACTTTTACTGACCGCTAGCGGTTCAACAGCATACGCACGTCTGACTTGGCGCCAGCTCTGTTTCGGTAGACTCTCCAATACCATTCGTTTCGTTCATCGCGAGCGGTAAGTTTTTCAAATTGGTATAAAACCGTGGAAGCTTACAAAGCAACGCAACTGACGTAACTGAGCAAGGTACCTTAATACTAAATGACAAATTATTGTTCAAATAATGAGAAAAATTGTCGACGACAAAAAGCCGATTAATAGGCTATAGATCGGTAAAGTGTTAACATTAACGTTGTAAGATGAAATTCCTTCCAATCTTCAAATTTAATATCGATGCTTGCGCAATTACACAATAGCCGTGATTCGTTCTATTTTAAACATCACGTAACTGGAAATCTCTTAAAACTTTACGATCGCCATCGAATCAATCTCGCATCGCCTCGTGAATTTTTAGCTACGTTCGATATGCAGTGTTCTTCCTCCGTGGAGAACATCGAGAATATCACGTGCCTGTGAAATTCTATTTCTTAGTTCATACCTAATTCACGATTTCCTCCTGGTCTGGAATAATACAGAGAGGAGGATCGTGTTCTACTAACTTGCTTACACTCTTTGTTTGATCCCTTTATTACGACGAAAATGCAGATCACGGCGAAGACTCGCGTGTCCCGATGCATCGACGTTCTCAGATTTTCCGAGTTATATCAAGAGATTCTCTACCAACAGATCCGCCGATATCGCGGCAATTTTTATGATTCAATGGTCGAAACGGACGCAGAATAAAATTTCGTTCCCTACTGGCTGGCCAGTTGCAGAACTACGATACCGAACTTTCTGTCCGCCGCGTGGAATTATTATTCTCCTATGATATCCCTCGCCAATCTCCGCTGCACGTTTTTCCCAGCGTTAAAAGAGAAAGGAAATTGGCGTAAAAATGAAATCAGTATCGTATTTTTATTCATGGAACGCGAATGATTTTGTGGTATATAAATATTCGAAAACGAGGACTTGTAAAAAATTATCAAAAAGACGAAATAAAAAGGAACAAACGTAAATGATACGATTTTTAAACTGTCACGCTCATAAGCTCTTTCTGATAAGAACGTATCGTGATAACGTCGTTCGACAGGGTCGGACTTCGTCTTGAAGATTCGAGCATCCCTAGAATACCAATAATAGTGAGAATATTCGAAGGAAGAAGGTGAAAGGTGCGAAAAGAGAAAGGAATAGCGCCGACGTAGTAGTTAGAGCCGCGTGAAAAGTTTCTGATAAGCTGAAAGTAAGAATTTTACAAAACCAACGATGTTTAATTTTTTCGCATTGTCGACGGCTCGTAATCTTCGTCGAAACTCGGAGAATAATAATAGTAGTACCACGGGTTTGGAACAACGGGGATGAAAGAAACGAGAAAACTCCGGCCAGTGGCGGAGATTTTATTAAATCCTCCGCGATGAAATATACAGAGAATATGTAAATACTGTTTCTGGGTTGGACAAATGAATAACTCGTGGTAACAGACGTTTAACTGTTTCGCTCTTGTTTCGTGACTACTATAAACATCTTCTCAACGTTTCTTTCTATATAACATCAACTTATACATCTTACGATCCTCATTTGTCAAACAAGTAACACCACGAAGAAGCCGTGCGTGGAGAAGCTGATCGTCTCCTCTGCATCCAGATTTCATTGTCAAGTAAAGGAAAATAAAAAGTTTAAAATGAAGCTCGTGATTTCCAGCAACATCTTATCGATGCTCTTTTCTACGATTTATACGCTATATAATCAATACAATTTTCCGTACAAGCTTCAACGAAATAAAAGTCGCTTCAAAGAAAGTAGCTTTCTAAGAATTAAGAATTTAGGATCTTCGTGATTCGGTCCTATGTTATTTAAGGCTATGCAAAGTTCCCAAATATGGGTCGTACACAGTAGCACTTACAATGAAACCCCATTTATCTCGAGTCACCAGGGGATAAACACTTCGTGTAACTAAAGTTCTTATAATAGGAGTGCGCTAATTTTCCTCGCTAGATATTATTTATCGTCCGCGTAATAGAAGTTCGTGTTCACGTAGACAGAGAGTCAACCGACGAGTAGTCAGACTATTAACAAAAATAAGTAGATTCAATCGGCCGAAGATCAAGGCATATCACCACAGGTATTCGTTAAAATAAATAGATTCAGTTAGCAGGGCTCCAGATAATCAGACGTTAACTAAAATAAGTAGATTTGATCAGATGACCGATTAATTAGGACCCGATTCTTCATCGATAATCTATGACACGCATACGATCAACATATATGTCTGCATATCGAACATTCTGAGGTTTTATCTCGGAACAGAGAGAGCAAACGCGTGGATGAATGTATTATAGAAATTCTTTATTCAGAAATGTTAGAAATTAGGATTTCCAGTGGTTTCTATCCCGCGTGATAACGCGTCGCGTTCGTCGCTAGTTGTAGCTTTCGCGGTATTAAGAAAATAAAACACTACAAACGACGTAGAGCTTTCCTTGAAGCGAGACTTGGACAGAACACACGAGAATTCCTGTGCAATCCTGGAAAAACTTAACTATAATACCGAGAAAACGTGCGAATAGATAATTTCTTTTGAACATAACTCGCACCCGGAAGCCTGCAAGAACCGATACTCCTTTCTGTAACTCGATTTCATCATAGAAAGATGAAGATAGATAAAGAAAAGTGGTGGAATGCTCGGAGCGATCGAAACTCATACGATATTCCAATGTTCACCTAGTTGGATTCTCGCTTCAGCGACGAAGCATAATTACAACGCTCGGTTTTATCACGATCTAGGGATCGATGATGAAACACGGTAGCTACGGGGAGAGATCGGTTTTTCGTTTGAGTTGGCCGGCGATCATGGCGAATCCATAGCGAAGACGAACAGCCTCGAGCGACGATTTAACGCGTGAAAAACGCCTCGATCGCGAAGAATTCGAGACGAAGTCTCGCGAACCAAGGAAATCTCGTTCCTTTCACGGACATCACACGATCTCACTGTGTGTCTCGAATTTCTCTCAAAGTTGTACGTGTTCGCGATGGATCAAGCGCATGTACCTGATTCGTATCAAATTCGTGCCTGTCTAAGAAAACTCTACATCTGGTCTTTCTAGTTTTCTCAAGCACCGAATCCATCGACAGCGTATAGGTAAAAGACCGGGACGAAGGCAGACCATAAACGGTAATCGGGCGACGATGGCTTCGGAGCTTTCAGTCTTAGGGTAACACCGCTAGCGTGCGGATGGGGACCAGCTCAAATTATATTCCTACTTGTACTTACGCTTCCGTATTTTAAAATACATTTTCTACTTTACAATTTATCCACGCGTTCCTCTGTTCATACATCTAATAACCTCAACAGTGCCTATATAAATACGAATGACACGCGGTTCCTCGTGATCCATACTTTTATTCCCTGTGCTCTCTCACTATACAGAAGTATATTCTATGGCGTTCCTTGGAGATCGTCGACACGTGACGCGCGTCCCCAACGAGGTGTGAAGTTCCCTGTTCCATGGAAATTCTCGTATTGAACTTTGTCGGGAAATTAATCGAAGATGGTAAGAGAGCTTCTTTTAACGGGAATATGAAAGATAGTCAATGGATCGTTTAAATACGAGATATCGGGCAAAAGTTTGTAATTGCGTTAAAAGATGTTAATTATCGTGCTACCGTAGAAATTCGTAATTTTGAAATCACCGCATGTCGCACAGTTAATAATCGAAGATTAAGAAAAGGAGTCACCTTAAAATTCTATTATCTTGGAAAATTCTTTAAAACTATCGGCTTAACTTTATTGGAACAGACGCTAACTTTTGCACGTTAATAATTTTCCTATGTAAGGAGAAAAGTGATTTCAAATTTTTTTCATCGATAACGTAGTCCATAGACTTTGAGTCACGAAGTCTTCTTGCAACGTTCCACAACTTCCTAAGTTCTACGTTATCAAACTAGTAAGGTTTACTCGTACTTAAGGAATAACGAAAGTTTTATCGAGAGAATTCCGTATTTCATAGTTAATAGATGTTGCGCAAGAAATTGATGAGCAAGAAACGGAGGTACTAAACGCGCGATAAATTTGTTCCATATATCGAAATTTCTTGAAAGAAACCAGGGAACGTATATATAGCAAGGGATATTTACGTATGTACGTGTACGCGTGTGTCTTTATGCTTTCCCATTCTGCCACCGTTATCGATACTCGTCTGGAATTGTTCTCGAATTGCTCTCCCGTAACGTGTATTTCCAGAGTGGAACACATCAAAGGGTCTCGCGCACAAAAGACGAACGAGAGGAAGAAAAACGGACGGAAAAATACTACACACCCAAAAAGTGATTTCCGAAACTGGAGCAATGGAAAACTTGCTACCTCTACAGTTCGAACTTTTAAATAGCCTTTACGGTAAAAAAATTTCGAACGAAACGTTAATTCTTTAAAAAAAATAAAGTGCCCCTATTATTCGAAAAGAAGTAAGAAAATTTCCGAAAGAATCGTCGAACTATCGAAATGTCGACGACAAAAATACTTTTCAGAGTTGTCGTTATTACTCTGCTATTAAATATTCAACGAATAAAGAGCCATTTGTAATCTAACATTCCTAAACGTTCCTAGAATATTTAGGAACGATTGGAACGCCAAAATTAGACACCCCAATTGCTCACCAGGGAGAGAATCGCTCACTACGTTTAATTTTAGGACTTTCATAAACGCGCACGCCCTCGATATCCGCTTTCGAAGCGAACAACTTCTTGCGTGACAAACAGAAATCCCTGATACGGTTAAATTTTATTTCTTTGTTTCTTCTCCTGGAAATCGTAACCTTTCTTTGGTAATCTCGCGATTATTCGGCCGATCGAAGATGAAATGTGACCGAGCCAAGCGTTCTGTCGTTGATTAATTATATCACGTCCAGCAAGAGGGTTAAGAAAAAGCTGGAGGAAGATAGAAAACCGGCAGAAACTATTCGTTCGTTCTCTGACCATGTGGTCTTTTTGCTATTTCCAGAACGAATGTCGAAAGGATATTAGGAGCGTAGAAGGACATCGAGACCGAATCCTTCTCGTTCTCTTTTTATCGTCCCGAGTGGAAGAAAAATTAAAGTCGAGCTTGCCACCATCGCCCTAGAGATCCAACCCTTATGAAATTTTTACCACCCCCAATCCGGATACTGAATTTTCCGCACACGGAATTATAAATGGCTAGGATATTGAACGAGCCCTTGAAAATGGTACGCTCACGGGTTCCTTCCCGAAATGTTACGACTTCTACTGCTGCTGGAAAACCCGGTAGATCAGGGTCGATGAATTAAAAAAAAATCTACGAGAGAAATATAAAAAAAAAAAAAAGGAAGAACACGGGGAATTTAGTATCGGACGCGTAATTATCGGAAGTACGGATAATTTAGTTAAAATTCTATCCTCGATTAACGTTTTGTTACACTCTCGGCGCGTAATTAAAACACCTTCGCGGAACTGGCTAATAAAAAGCGAGAAATATCCTCGTATTTCCTGATTAACGAACCATATTCATGCAGAGGAGAAAAGAAAGAAACAAGCAAAGAGAAAAATGAAATTGTAAATTCGGAATGAAATACCGGATAATGTTGAAGATTCATAGTGACGCGGATATCGCAAAGAAAAAACAAGATAAATGTAATTACGTAATCGCTCGATCTATAAAACGAACAAAATACAATTTTTTGAAACGAAGTAAACGCTTTACGATTTTCATTGTAATGCATAAACCAGATGATTTTAATTTTTTTTTTCTTTTTTTTTTTTACCGTTCTAAGACTCCAAAAGATCTGGGAAAATTCTAGTATACCTGTTAATATTTCTACTATTTCCTTCATAAAAATAAAAATTCTGTTCATCGAGAGAAGTTCAAACGAAATTGTTGAAATCATTGGCAATCCAACACTTTGCCTGCAAAAGGTTAAAACGTTAAAATTCGACGATTCCACCGATACGATACGTAATTTCGATTCGGAATCGCGTTCGATGAATAAACAGGAAGAGGAGAGCCATTTTTCACGAAACGTCGATGAAAACGATGACACACAGGATTCTAGGTGCACGCGAGGTTCGCTGGCGTACAGGCGGAAACGGCAAAAACAATAGACCGTCTCGAGCACGCGGCAGGATTTATGCCAGGCCTCCGTTGAAAATTTCGACCCCTTCGCCAGATATTAACACTTGTCATGTGCACTCTGCAGCGCTGGCAAGGAAACATAGCCGTTTGGCCGCTTTCGACTTTGACGGAGCTCGTACGATCCGTTAGATGTTCCGACGGAACTGGATTTCGTCCCTGCTGGACACGAAATCGTTTCAACGATCATTTCACCGTTGATTCTACGCGATATTAGTTCTCTCATGAAATCATACACGCCAATTAAAATTAGCGAATAACGTAAACGTTTTATTTGAATTTCGCGTATGAAGCTTCCGCGGTTTAATTTTGCTACGGTTTTAAATTGGTTTCCGCTGTTTTTCATCGGATATTTGTACAAATTCAAATTATCTCACGCTCGAAATAAAATCTATTCGGAACACGGATACGTAATTTTTGTAGTTTGCTCGGAAGAATACTTAATCGCTACAGGTGTCATGAAACGAAAACTATGATAATCCTGTTTGTTCGGAGTAAGCGGTGACAGGATATTGTTCACAAACACAAGTCCATTCTAATTGCCGTGGCTTTGTCCGAAATCGCGGGTCCGCGAGTCAAGCTTCGTTAATTAGTTAGCATTCGATCGATCTCACGTATACCGGGCGGCAAATACTCTGCGTTAAAACATTGTTTACTTGGTACAATAATGCGCCACGGTAAACGCCACAGCGAAATGATATTTGGCTGTGTTTGCACGATTGTTGATGTTCATTGGTTGATTAAACCGTTACACGCGGATCAATTTCGAATACACATCTGGAGGATGCGTTAACGATTGAATATGAGGTTTTCTGATCACAAATACGAATCTTAAAATCGTTCGTTATCCTTTCAACCGAATCATCTACTCTGTTAAACGGACTTTCAAATTTTCCACCGATAATCGAAGCAATTTACGCCGACGATTTATCAATAGCCGGGGTAAATAATTATTTATAACATTCGAACGAATATTCGACCGCGTGTGCAATTTGTACCGCGAAATTTCGTTCGATAAATTCATCGAAGTTACGTAAAATGGACGTTGCCCTGTTTCCCTGTTCAATTTTCTAATAACTTTTTATCGCGCCTGATGTGTTTTCCACGCAAAACATTGTTCGAGCGTCAAATGGCGGAAGCATCGCATCGCCGGCACACGAAATACGCGTATGCATTATGCAGCGAGCTTGTAAAAGCGCTTGCATGCCATGGGATTAAACTGAAACTGGCTGAATTAAAAGCAAAACCCATCATCGCGTACCTTGCAACTGTCCCAGGACCGTGACGCTGTAGCGCAAAGCAAAGCAGGTTTGCCCCATATCGCAATCAATTTAAAATGCAAATATTATACGATTACTATAATTTTAACGAGACACTTTTTCATAAAGAATCTCTTACGTTGACTATCGTACTTTAGACCCGAGAATTTGTTCGTCTACCCCTTTAGAATACCTTCGTAATTCATTTATTACGCTCGACTTTTACAACACGTTGCAATAATTCGTTCAATTCTTGCTGCTAAATAGAAATTAGTTCTGCGCTTTTGCAATCTACGTAATATTCTCTGGTGTCTCTAAACTATACTCGAAGAGCGAAAAATATCGAAAATTTTGTCTGCTCGGAATTCAATAACCAGAGGCTCTAAAACAATCGAAGTCACTTTTTGTGTCCCTTTTCAAAGCGTACAGATCGAAAAGAACGAAACACGTAGAATTTTCCGATAAAAATTCGTTTTTAAAGTTTCGCATTGTAACGAGTTCTGACAAGCTTGCGTCAGACAGGTTTTTTCGTTCGCTTCACGATCTCCTGCTAGAAGAGTCCGGTTAAGGACAGACAATTTTTTGCTTTGTTCATCGGCCAGAGCGACGAGGGTACACGATGTTCGACTCGACTTTCAACGAGGATCAGCTCCGCGCGTACATCGTTATTATCGTAGTTAAGTGTAATTAGCGTTAATTGAACCAGAAGAGTGTCCTAGCCGAGTTGGAGCGTACGGCCGCTTAACGACCAATTAAATCTCTTCCCAAGAATCGCATCGGCGATTTCGCTGTCGTTGCCATTGCGCATCTTCCAACAGGACGAAATTTTCCCGGCCAAATTTCGTGCTAATAGATCGCATGTCTATTACGTCCTCCGAATGTCGCCTTTTTATCGTGTTTCCGCCAACTCCGCGTCAGAATATCTACAATTTCTGGCCAATGTTCCACCTTATCTGCCTTTCATCTTCTCAATCTACACGAATGTAACTTTGTTGCTGCAATTTTCCACTTTTTAACACGATTATCTCCGAGTTCTCTGGCTTCGAACAAAAAGTTGAAATTACATTTTCCACCCTTCCCTCTTTTTAAATCCGACTTTGTCCCGAGCTAGCGTTATTTCCACGATATATCGAGGCTAACGTTTAACGTCAGCGTCGCAACCACGAGACCTGAGATTGTAGATCGTCGTAGAAACAGAAATGCCGAGTTTACGCGTCGGTTATACACAGCCGGCATTTCCATCAAAGAGATTCATTCGGGTTCCGACCTCTCTGATTAAATCCTTGCATCGACTTGTCTTAGGTGTTGCTGGCACAATGGTCGTCGACACGAAAGCCCGTCAAATTCACGTACACGCGAACCTCGATGGTCGAGCCGCCGTCCTTCCGCACTGTCCTGTTTCGTTTTTACACTCGTCTCTGCCTGTAATTCGAACGAACAATAAACCGTGCATCCAGCGATACACCTGAACAGCACTGTGTAACGTTGTCACTTTGACCACGTCGTTCGAAATGCTTCTCTACGGTTTCAACATGCAAACGAAGTGTATCGCGTTTGTAAAACTCCACGTTCGAGAGTATGAAACGAATATAGAATTCAAATTTTCTCGTTTTATAAATTTCTGTTAATTTTCTAGACGACCGAATAAAAATCTTGTACGCGAATCGGTGATCTTTCTAGCGTCCATCGTTTTCCCTTTCTTAGTTGGAAAACGAAACGTTTGAATCTCCGCGTTTTTCCCCACTCAAACGTTTAAAAAGAAGCGCGACGTTCTACGGAACGTTTCGCTTTCGATCAAAGTTCCGCTCCATTCGATAAAGAAAGTCAAATTGGCCTTGGGCTATTGACTTTGTGAAATTAAATGCACGCAAATTCTTACCACGAGCGATTCAAATATTTGCTTGTTAAGTTCGTCTTGTCGTATCGAGCGTCGAAAGATCTGTTTTAATTCATTTCAGACATTTCAATTGACTCTGAACAACGTCTACGTTGCAACGGGTGACGCGAAGGAAGGGTAAAGACGAACGCGAACACGAAATTTAAAGGGCACGTCGCAGTCTGCCGGCTACTTTGTTAATAAGCTCAACAGGTGTGACTGCCTCTCGAAGGCGGCAAAGAATCGAGCAAGATGGTCGGGGGAACGATGCGCGAACGTTCGTTGAAAAATAAGAGAAACTCGTTCTTGAACTAATTGTTGGCCGAGATAGTCCTCCTTTAAGCAGAATTCTCTCCGAAACAGTTCATACAACCGACTGCTATTATATCGAGTGCTACCAAGCGTTCAGAATTCAGCCGTTCTATCCAACGTGTTTACGTGCAATCTTCTCGAAGAAACAGCGTATCTTGCGAAACTCTTGCGAAAGTCCCGTGAAATCGTAGAAAATTGCAATTTTCGGGAAGCATGGATCGCCTCGTGTTTTTCTATAGTTCTTCTATTTGTTCCATCTTCTTGTATATATAGCGATATGAGGCAGAGGTGTATGGTATGGTATCGTGAAATGGACAAACGTACGATGCACGATGATCGATCGACTGCGCGCTTGCACACTCACGAGCACTGGTTTGTCGAGCTCGCGGTTTTCCGCTCGACTCGTCGTAACAACCGTACGAAGCAACTTTTACGATTCGTCTAGTCGATGGTCTGCCACTGATCGGCTTCGCGGATCATGAAACACGCTTAAAGAGAACCTGTTCGCGGCTGCCTTTCTATTGGGTTGGCAACTAAGTGATTACGGATTTTGTCATTAGGTGGTCATTACCACCTTAATTGCCACCCCAATAGATTATAGTTGTATCATTAACTGTCGAAGGTTGGGTTAATCGAGCGTCTCGGAAATCAAACTCTACTTTTTGCACGTTTCTCAATTTCGTTATTTGGATACGCAAATAGTATTGAAGTATTGTCGAAGTATTTCCTTTCAGTTGGCAAGTATCGTCGAAATTAGAAAATCGACGTAAGTGGACTCGTCGTGTTTTCTTCGTGTGGCGCCCGAGTAAAGCTAAATATAAAGCTAAAATAGTGGAGTACAGCGATCCGATTCCCATCAAATAGATATTGAAACGCATTTGAAGCAGTTTGAGAGAATTTTCAGAAGCGTCGGAATTCTGTATATTATAGAGAAAGGTTATAGAGTTTTGCGGAAGTAAGGCGAAACTCGAGCATCGCTCGTTTACCTTCTCTACCTCGTGAATTATTAAAAGCGAAGGAAAGCTCTTACGCTTTTCGTTGCCTTCTTGCAAAGTAACTCGCATACGGAAGATGCGTGAAGCGTTGCCGCGTTCGCGATGCCAACTTGCGACGAGATTAATTTGTTTGTTGATACTAATGCATATTTAATTCTGGCCAGGGGAGGTTGCAGCTACTCGACGTATACTAGCGATAAATTACATTTGTGACAAAATTCACGACGGAATCGAGAACTAGAAGTTTCGGATGGTTCTTTAATATCCCAGCGTCGTCTTTTATATTATTTATCATCTTGAATGTATAAAAAGTGTTAAAAACAGTCCTATCAAATATCGAGACTTATCAATAGAACGGATAATTTACTTTTGTAATATCTGCAAAATATATATTTTCGTCTGTTCCAAACTTTAGCAATACGGTGGTGATAATCGGGTCTCGTCACAGCGTCGATAAAATTTCCGAGTTTTACGCAAAATATAACACGCGTAATATATTCATAAAAATTTGCCAGAAGCGAGCTAAGGTATATCTCACGCAACGAAGAATATTTCCTTGGAGAAAATCTCAAAGGCAGGATCCAACAAATTTCTCCCCTGCACAAAGCTCTTTCACGCAGCTTTCGCGTTCCCCTCGAATTGAATTGCCTGCGTTAGCCCAATGAAACAGGCCATTTCCTCGACTTATTTATTCATTTGGTCGGACGACTCGAGGTTCCAGGCCAAAAACGTACAGTTGCCTACGGCATCGGGAGTAATAAAGCTCCTCGGGGGTTCGTTCGTCGGCGTTACGACACACGACACACCAGCGTCGGCGAACCGCAAAAACCGTGCCATTAGTACACAGCCAAGACGAAACCGAAACGAAGGCCGGACGTTTGCACCAGCTCATGCAAATCATCGTCTGAATTATTCATTAACGACTCGCCCCGCCCCGCCGCGCTTGCTTTTCCCAAGGACTGTTCCTTAAAACGTGCACCCTTATTTCGATGGTTTTACCACCGGAGGATCGATACGACGGGAAACAGAGGTTTCGCAGCCTTTCGACATTGTGCACCTTACCATGGCCAAACCAGGTCGCGGATGTTAATTCGGGAATGATGGAGCTACGCTCGTGTTTGACTACTTGATTAGTAACAGCTAGGGATCGTAGGTCGAATCTGGTACTCGTCTCAGAGTGAGAGGAAGATGTTTGAAGTTACCGGGCCCCTCCATTTTCTCTTCTTGCGAATCCTGCTAATGGACTGGCTTGTTTAACGCCGTTTAATATTCGGGTCGTTAAGACGGTTTATTAGGGGTTACGTATTCTGAATTTGCATTCGCTGGACCTGGTATTCGTAGGAGAAATATCGAGGAATAAGATACGTCCAATTCTAAGTTGTGTCGCCGTAGTATCGTTTGTTTGTAGAGGAAAATTCAATTTTATTGTAATTCAACGTTGAAAGGCGTTTCCTGTATAGCAGTTGGCTAAATGTTTGCCTCCCTATTAAGGGTTAGTTACTGCGAATTTCTGTTCAGTTGTGACCTAGATAGGAGGAATATCAAGGAATAAGAGATAGACATTTTTAAGCTGAATAATCGTAATGTCGTACGTCCAAACAGGCAACTTCGATTCTATAATAACTGGAAGCTAAAGGTCTTTTCTTATTTTGTAGGACAGTTAGCTAAACGTTTGTCTCGTTATTAAATATAAACGATATATCTTTCTTGACACGCCTGACACCCACTCCGTTCTATAAGTTCGTGTCGTTGTCACTCAAAGGAGATTGCCAAGCGACTGCTTCCTACCGTTAATTTTACACGACAGTTTAAGTGGAGAGAACGACGTAGCTCCAGTTTTACGGTGGAAAATCGTTCTCTCTCTTTTTCTTTCTTTTTTTTTTTTTTTTTCTTTAAGTAGCTCGATTTTTATGGTTCCAGCGAGATCGAGCGTCGTTACTTACGGACATAAGTTTTAAAGACGACGTCGCGTCTGTCAAACACGCTTTCGATATTCTCAGCAAAGATATGGGCGAGCGTTGTACGAGAAAGAGAAATTTCTCTTCTCTTTCCCCTTTCTTTAACCATCGATTGCCAAAATCGGTACGTTTAGATCTACGAAAGATGATCGATTCAACTGCTGCTAACGCCTATAGATTTCTTAAACTAACGCTTGTATGATATCTTGGTGTCGCCGTATCGCCATCGTCAGAACCCATCGGTTTTACGCTTCTTCTCGCACCTTCCTTTACGACTATCGATTACCCTCCCAGCAGAGAATGTCGCCATGTCAGTTGCCATTATACTGCGATTTTTTTATCGACCATTGTAAAATATATTCACTGACGCGGAAGAAATTGTCGTACGATCGAAAGATGCTTTTGGAAAGACATTTCGAATTAATATCACGTCGTAAAATAACGAGTTTTACGATTTAGAATCGTTGTTTGACGTCGAGATCCTCGTCATCTTCGTTTCTCCTCTTCATTTTTGATCCTTTGACAGCATAATGAAATAACGAAGAGTTCAAAATGAATGATGTCTATTATATCCGACAGCGATCGAAGATACTCAGCGATGATCGAAGGATTTCCTCTGAAAGTCGAGAACGACAGGAATCTCTTTGAGGCGCGAAATTGCAGGTTTTTTGATGCGTTAAAGCTCGAACGCGCAAAGGTGAACAGAGGAAGGAGAAGTCGGAACGCAAAGGAAGGAGTATGGCAACGTTACGGATATAGAACACGGGGTAATATAACCAGAAGTGTGCGGGGGTTAGTTGCTCGCAACTTGCTAAGCAACGGTTCTTTTTGCTCGAGACATGGCGAAGTTCTTAATTAAATTCACCAGGTACCCGGCGGGCGCAAGCGAAGGGGAAAAAATAAAAGTTCCCGAGGAAAAAGTGCCAGGCTGCGAATCGAGGGTCTCCGCGAGGAGCGGCCAAGTATCTTCCAAGATCCTGTTCCCTTCCAAGGCGAAGGGCCGGTGACTGACTCTCTGTTTTCGCATGAATAAACAATGAATTACGGGACCGGTATCGTGTCAGCCGTTGAACGTCGTTTCGCGGGCATTTCGGAAATTGCTCGAACCACGAGGCATTAATAACGCTTACTCCTCTTTGCTTGTCCGCGCGCGCTACCATCCGCGGCACTGCGATAAAACAGAGACCACACGCGTCGTTGCGTGCGTTTCGCGATTATAATTAATTGGTTTCACCGTGATTTCATAGTTGCGGATAACATTGCTTTCGTCAAATTGGTTTTCTCTGCCCCGCTCCCGGCTACCCAACGAAAAATGACTGTAGTTTTGCTCGTTATTGCTTCCGGAAATTGAACGTTATTCTACGAGTTTTCGCGGTTCGAATAGAATTTTTTAAAAAAGGAAAATTGCTACCGAAAAATAAATATACCGTGTACGATGTACAACCGACGAGAGAAGAATGTACAGTGGCCGGTGAAATTTTCGAATTCGTTTCAAATTCTATCAATATGATTATGATAATCGTGTTTGACTACGGTGCTAGTAAAGTTTCAAGATGTTTTGCGTAACATGCATATCGTACGTATCTATTCGTAGAAGGTTTCTATGCAAGAAAAGGCATAAAGGTAAGTTTATCGGGTTGTAAAATAAGCAGGAAGCAGATAACGGAACATCACCGCAAAAGCTCGGTGTATCGTAGGAGAAAACGTCTAAAAGCACTTCTTTGAAAGTAGCGTAGAAGTACAGCGGGGATCAACTAGGCAGAATCCCTATTTATGGCAACTATTTCGACATACGTGCACCGGATATTCGTTCCGAGTGTCGCCGGTTCTCCATAAAACATTGAAATCTCCACGATAAACGGGAAATCGATAAAAGGCGCAGCAAACCTCGGAACGATAGATCGAGCTTATTTTGTCAAATAAAGGAGTAGCTTAATAACGAGACTTGGAACGGTGCCCTTTGGATCTCTCTCGGCTTGACAAATTCCCCTTCCTTCGCGGATATCCTCCAGCAACATCTTTATTGCGGCTTCAGAGCCTCCTTATTCGTGCGCGCCGCGATAAACTCCGAAATTTTACTTCGAACAGAACGACTACGTTATTTCAAAGAGTATAAGAGCATAGACTCGGGGTTATCGTTCTGTACAAACGCTAAAGAGCATCGATCTTTCGACGAACGATATTATATCGCTGAACCGTGTTTAACGCGTTCGCTATCGGCATTACGTATATCTGTGTATTAATTCTGTTAGATTAATTTCGTCTTTTTGCAAGAATAGATGATTTAATTAATTTTTAATGGAAACGAAACGACGTATTAAAAAATAGAAGATAAATAAGTAGGGGAACAAGACAATGTGTTAAAAGCAATATTTCGATATAAAATAAAAATAATTCCGATGAAACAAATATTTTAGTAGCAGCGCGTGTGTTAATTGGCCATAAAATCCAGCGACAGATAATCCCGTTACAAGTTGAGAACTTAATAGATCCGGAATTGTTGTCTCGTTGGCGTTCAGAGGAATATCGCGTTGATATTTTCTCTCCAATTACGCAAATATCACGGAGATTTAAGCATCGGTTGAGCTCAAATGGAAACGCGGCATCCAGGGATTCGAGCTAAACGCGAAAGAGGGTGAAACCAATTCTCCCGGACTATTCTACACGAGGTTAGACAATGATAATTAAATTGTTGATGCACAATAGAGATCAGGTGTAATTCCGATGAAATTTCGGAATTTCGAATGAAATTTATCGCGAGATAATTTCGGGAATTACGTGTTCCATTTCTAAGGAACATTCATCCCCTTTAACATTTCTCGCTTGTCGACGCAAACAGCAATTATTTAAAATGTACAATTATTTAGAGAATATTATACATTGATTAAAATAACGAATTAATGAATTTAGCGATCTCTTGCTGCGCTATTTTGCTATATCGATATTAAAATTTATATCGACTTAATAAAATTTATTAAATATCGTTATGCGTTTATTAAAATTTATTTGAAAGTTGCGACAAAAGGCACGAATATGAACAATACAGTGCTTTCGGTGTTGAACGTAAAATTAATTTAAATTTCATCGATTTAATCACTTGGCTATCGTATAATTGTAAATATATAATAAATAAACAATCGCGCGACAAGAGGATTTTGCTTTAAATCATGAAATTTTAATCAACTTTCAAATAAAGCTGTTTCATCCGTTCTGAAAATCAGACTTGCGCATTGTGTATTCGTTTCGATAATTCATTGATACGATATTAAACTACGATTATCTGCTTTTTGTTTTAAGTATTCAAGTATTTTTATACCGCAATTTATATTATTATATGTATATGTTAGTTTATATTATTCCGTTTAATTGTATCGAAATTTGCATTGCTTAACACAGTTTGTTAATATTTCGATCGTTGTATTTATTGAAGTTTATTTTGAAAGAACAAACGTGGACAATGCAATGCTCTTGAATACGTTATTTACCTACAAATTTCGTCCTTGTATGGATTTTTGACATGTATAACACTGCATCGTTTTAGTTAATATTAAACGACCACATGTGAACAGAATTTAATTTTATATCTCAAAATGAAATGAAATTAGTTCGTTCTTGTATATAATGTTAAATTAATACAAAATGAAAACCCCAAGCTGTTTGTAATATGATCGAGTATGCTACAATTTTAAGGCAGTAAATATAAAACACATTTTAACGTTTCAAGTCAGACACTGAAGAATACATTTTTCCACTTTGTCGCTTGACTATCGATCACGTAAAAACACACACACAAAAAAAAAAAAAAAACGAAAATAAACGCGAAAGCGAACGAAAGCAGGAAGATGGTACGATAAAAATTTATGTCACCCGGTATTCGTAGCTGTCCCCATCGGTCCCTGTTTACTCGTGGAACTTTTCCATCTGTGTGTTACGAGTAAATCTCGTTGAGACAGCCGGATAAGTACGAGGATGCGCGGTAAAGGCCACCAATGAACGACGCTAGTCTCGGTCCGATCGTGCACTGGAAAACGCAGTAAATCCTCGGTGACGTCACGGATTAGGCATACAGCTTATCCGATTCCCCAACCGGACGGATTTGCGCCAGAAAGTTTTCAACCCCCTGAAGAATCCGCGCGACGGTTTTCTCTTAAACCTCGTACCTGTTTCTCGCGCTCTGATTTCTCTTCCTCGACTTCACACAGCATCGCGAAATCATTAAACTGTGTTATCTCTCTTGCGAAGAAAAGAAATTCGTCGATATTCCCATTCGCAAGTACTTGGACCATCTATCCATAAACCATCGGTTTCATACGAAACGTGACAATTAATCCAAGGTACCAAGAAAACGATCGATCGATCAGAATTTTATTCCTGTTAAGTTTGCCACCCAATATACGTAGAGAGGACAATTTGTTCAAATTTCTTGGGAGAATTAATAAAATATCGTTGAAGAAATTAATGGTGAATTATTATTAAAGGTCAATACCATCTAATGACAAAATCACTTAGTTGCCAACCCAATAGATGGAGAATTCGAGATCTCGACATCTGCCGGGGGTGTACGTGTTTCAAAAAGATTCCCGTAAACTCTCGTGCAAAGTATTTTGTCGAACGATATCTTTCCGCAGCATGATACACGGTGTTGAATACATCTGTGCTCGTTTACACGGCGAAATCGAAGACACCCTTACTCACTTTCGCTCGCGTGTGATTTATCGAATCCATCGGTATCGAAGGTAAGCACAAGTGGAACGCATCCATCGTATCCGAAAGGACGCGAGAATTCTTGGATTTCTTCTTCGTGGAACATATGAAAATAAGAAAAGTGGAAAACGATACGAAACACCAGAGAGAACTCGCTAGGCCAATAAAAGCGCGTGGAAGTAGCACGAACGGAAGAAAAGGGTTCGAATTGCAACCGAATTCTCTGGCAGACTTCCCACGCGTTGAAAAGAATATCCAAATATTTCGTTCGTGTCTCAAGTTCGAAAAAGCTTCCCACGCTACCAAAGATATAACGGTAGAATTTCGTTCTACATTAGGAGTCTACACGAACTTTCGGAAAAATCACGCGAAATTCTACCGAAGTTATCTTCTGATTTCTCCACATATGTACGCTTACTTATATACAACGACGGTATTTGTACATCGTTGCTTTCTATTATAACATTTACGTACCGAATAATTAAGTACATACAATTTTGCTACTTTTCTATCATCGTCTATTCGCCTAATCATTTGGCATAATCGTTCCATCGTATAAATATAAAATACAGAATGTCGTGAAAAGTTGCTTCGTTGAAATATAAGACGATGCGTAAATATTTATTTGTCCATCGTGTATTTGTCTATACGATGAGAAATATTTAAAACGACGGTTTCCACGTTAATATCTGCCACGAGAATTATTTATATCCGGCCAGTAAATATACGTCTCCTTCATTGTCCGTCGATGCAACAATATCATAAAGTCAGTTGGCTGGTCCAAAAAGCTGGCTGACCCAATACGAGCTCGTTCCACTGTTTGCTCTCGTGTCTGTTTCGCAGCCACCGTTCTCCACAGGTCTCTGATATATTGCCTGCATATACGCGTTGCCTTTCCGTTTCCCGATTCGGCAGGAAATGAATCGTCCTCAATTAAACCGGCAGCCCGATGGATCTTCATAAGCCCTAAATGTTTAACTGACGATTAATCGATGCTCGTTGAACGAGTCGTCCGTTCGACCGAACCTCTTGACCGTTCGTTCTAAATTTTCAACAGAACCGACTTTCCACGTATCGAATAAAAGATCTTTTGGTCTTTTTCCAGTTGATTTAACAACCACGCGACGTCTAACCATCGAGCCAAGCAAATAGCACACGGGAATCGCTTATAAGCAATCGATGCATGCGGCAAATCGGTCGCTGCAACCGACTCGCTCTGTCCCTAAATTAAAATCCTTCCGACCGACAGCTCCGATGCTTTTTGGCATGAACGTACCTCGTAAATTCCGGAGCGCGTTAATTTTATTCTTCGTAGTACAGTGTATACCGACGAAACCGTATATTCCTGTCTACTTAACCGTTTCGTCGATTCATCGGCAGTCGCTTCGAGAAAATGTCAATCGGTTCGCCGCAAAATTAGAGGAAAAATTCGTGATTTCGTTCGTTGTTACAACTTTGGCAGGAATTTGGAGTTTGGTGAATCGTTTCGGCACGTTATTATTCTACATTTCGAAGAGTTAAAGCGCTTAGAGGTGGAAAGAAAGGCGTGTCTTTTTAATACTTGAATCTCCGGAATCATCAAAATGAGCAACTCGTAATTTTTTGATAGGTTCCATAGATTCCATAGATCGTTTTACAATGCTTCATTTTTGAGAATTCGAGTGACGCTATCGTAAAGTATATGAAGGAATTTGTACAACTTTATATTTTAAGGCATTTTTAACACAAACGAAGGAATGTTCTTTGCTGAACCTGAAAGTAAACGTTCGATGATTTTCAAAGCGGCGCGCATAATTTCACGCTGCTGGCTTTCAGGCAAATAGTCTAGCCAGAATTTCGCAAACTTCCGTCGATCCGAACAACGTGCAACGTCCTACGGTCTCGAAATTCGAAAAGCTCACGTGTACCGAATGCTTACGTGATTACAGTTCCCTGAGACTCGTCTCGCAATATCGGTTAGCTAATACACGCGTACAACACCCGCGATTAGTTCAATTATTCTAACAAATAGACTTTTGACGTTTAATGAAACGACGACGATGGAATTTCTTACAGACAAGCAGCTCGGGAAATATCGAACATCCAATTAATATATTCGATACTCGACGAGATAGTCGGTCGAAATAAAACGTGCAGTTTCAATGGCACCTTTGAGTTTTAAATTACTGCCGCTGGTTCGTCCCTCTAATTAAGTTACACTCGACTCGACGCGGTGTTTAATACGATATTGAAAATGAAATATTCGAAATTTCATAAACCCGAAAGAAAGGCCTTTGTAATTTCGTTCAATTCGTTTGTAGAAAACAATATCTCCAAGCACGATGGTCCACGAACGTATTTGAACGCTTACAGAAACTTTTTCTGTGTATGTCATGTACGTTGTAGGAAACATTTTGAAATTTCATCAGCAAATGAGTCACGACTATCGTGATTATATTGGCGACATTTGGAAACAATCTAAAAATGTAATATAAAAGTTACTGCTACATCGGCCGACTCTCTACCTAAACCAGGCCACATACCGCGGGCAGACTGGCAACCAGATGTCCGCACATCCTCACGGCGTACCCTCAATAGCCTTCAGGATCCATCATAAATCTTAGCAAATTCTAACTAAGGTCCTTCAGACCGAGCAAACGTCTCTTTAGGAATTCATTTTCTAACAGTTTATCGTTTACTACGGGAAGATTCGGGAAAGTTAGTTCTCTCACGTATGATGCTCCCCACTCGCCAATTTCTTTCAGGGACAGTTAGCCCCTTCCTCGCCCACCAACCTCGAAAATTAACCAATTACCAACGAAACCTATTTCCCTCGCTATCATAGCGAAACCCCGTCTTTAACGAATCAGCTCGTCTCGTGTCCGTGGATCCACCCATCACAAGTTTTCCTCCGCAGCATCATTTTCATAGAGGGTCAGTTGCTCTTCCGTTTTCGACTTTTCACCATTCGAACTTGCGTTATTCTACTCGAACTTAGAAATTACAATTACTTTCTATCAACTCATATTTAGTTTGTACATCAGCTGTTATAATAAACTGGAACTAATAACTTGTCATATCAGTGTCATAATCAATTTAATTATCTTTGTTATCCTAACCGAAATAGGGGATCGGACATATCGCGGCGACGATTATCTAATCGTAACGGGAATTTACAATTTCTCGTGAACGCGTCTCTCCGCGAGTGAACGAAACGGTTACAATACATTTATTGCAAACATAGTTTTCGTAAAGATGGCTAAAATGTTTGAACTGTTGAATTATTAATTATATTAATAAACCACAATATTTATCGAGGCCATATCCGATACTAATTATATGCTTAACACGGTTTTTCATGCTGTATATCATTTTTTCATTTACTGCTAAACGCGTGTTTCCAATAAAAATCTTCTACCTATACACATTTTCAAATTTTATCGATATCATCGCATTAATCGTGTGTCACCGCAGTGTTAATGAAACGTCAGAAAGTTTCATATAACGTGTGTATTCGTACAAATTTTCTCTGGTAAATGTTCGAATATTTTCGTGAAACGTTTGAATATTTGCAAAACACTGACGTTCCGGATAAAACTGTAGATCGAACAAGAATTGATACGTCGTATTATAGCAGGAACGAATTTCGTCGAGCATTGTCGAGAACAGCAGCGTCGAAAAAAGACTGACGTTGAACGACACGTGGAAAATTCGTCGTAGGATTCAGTTGCTGCCCGTGTTTTCGACGATTTTGATAACTCGATACGGTGAAAACGACGTTCGAATATCACAAACGACTGACGGATGTTCTAATTACTCGCTGCTTCGTACAACGTCCCCTGTTTTCTTTTTCCTGTCCCCTACCTTTTTTCTCGCTCTTTCTCTTCCTTTTTATTTTATTCGAAACAACCGGATCGACAGGGTGGTACAAAGCGACGAACTGCGTCAAACCTCGGTAGGACGAAAGGGAACACGCGTTGCTGACCTAAAATGATACGAGAAAAAGAAAATCGACAGCCGATATCTGCGGCACGCTGTATTGAAAAATTGAGCCGATCTCGGTCCAGCCAACACGCTCTCGCCCTATTCTATTTCCCTACGCGTTCAAATAATCCTCACACTTTGCGGATATTTCGGTAGCAGTCAAGATAAGTATTATTATCATTATCATCGTGATTATATTCGCGATCAAACCGAATACTCGTTCGCGAAGATCGATTTTAGTTTTACTCGTAAGAAGGTAAATTAAGAGGCGTCGCGATTTAATCGCATCTTTAGTAAACTTATTAATATATCGGACTATATTTATTTATCATATGAAATGGCAAATTAAATTGTATTTAATTTGATTCGCGCGAAATTTTAATTTTCATCTTGATCGATTGATCGTTTGCAATCCGAGCCGAATAATAATCCATGAAAACATTAATCGCGGCCAAAAGAGCTTTGTTGCTCGATTTCAGAACTTTTCTCTCGATATGTACTCATCTCTTCATAGGTCACGGTGCGTACGTAAAATCAGAGTTTTTTTTTCGACCGAACGCAAATTGTGCTCTCAATCCAACCATGTATTTGCTTTAATGTTCTTAACGCATACGTTTCATACACTCGTACAACCATTATAATCGTTACACATCGTTCGGAAAAAAGAGTCGAACTAGCCATTTTTGCGATTCGAGATTCCATACCGCCGCTCTCTTCTGCGATTCAATTACGTTAAAATGCTACTTCGACCGAATTTTATTTCATGTTCATTCGACACACTGTTGTCCATCCGAGTGGATTAAAAATGAGGAGTTTGTTCCGTAATTGTCCAAGTACTTTGTCAAAATTTATATAAGAACCGTGTACATTTCGGTTTTCTCGCTTGATCTCGTGTTCGGTTCAACGTGATAAAGATTGACGTAACGATAAATCTAAGAGAGAATATTCGCAAAAATGATATACGAAACGCTCGTGTTGCTTCGTTAAGTCGTGTACGATTTTTCTGTATTTCCTGGCAATCTTTTTTCAGATGTCAAACTCGTATTGGTTTTGTAGGAATTCTTATTTTTGAAAGAGCGAAAAACTGAAAGCATAAAACGCTACCAATACTAAATGAGGCTACCATTCAAGAACTAACACGGACCTGCAACATCCACGCGATATATTCTATCACCCGTACATTCTCCTTTTCTTCTATTTTATTCGTTTCATCCAACAAATATTTCGGCTCGAAAAATTAAAAATCGACGTGCGAGATTGATGCTTACTCGCGTTCGAATAACAAAGCGGATCAAAATTGACGAGCGGCAGTGTTTTGTACGTTAAGCGGTGCTCGATCTCGTCGACGTTTAAAAGAATCACAGTACTTGAAAACTTTTAATAGGCAATCATATAAAAAAAAGCACCGACCTTCAAGCTGTCACTCTCCCATTCTTCGAGACCTTTTAAACGAGTTCCAAGTTTTTCACAGCAATTTCCTTCTTTCTTTTTTCCTTTTTTTTTTTTTTTTTTGCAACGATGGTTCGTCGATCTCGCGTACGAGATTCGAGCGCGTTTCAAAAGCGTATTTCTGTGGTGTATTTCATGAAATTTCATCGGAGGAGAAGGAAAGAGCATGACAGTCGAGAAGATCGGTCCATCTCCGAAAATGTAAATGGGATGAGACCCGCTTGAAATTGATACAAACGTCGTTAGCCGTGCCGCTTTGAGCGAGAGTCACCCTTCTTTCTGCTTTTTAGATCGTGTTTTAACCTTTTGAAAATATAAAACGTACTCGTGACCTGCTATTTTTTATCTCGTTTTCTGTTTCTCCTCTCTTTTCCCTTCTTTCCTCTTTTCTTTTTCCCTTTTTTTCTTCTTTCACTTTTTGCAACGAGCGAGTCAAAAGCTACATCAGCTACATCAAATGACCTCGACGAAGAGTAATAAGGCTTCGGAAACGTTTTATTTTTTTAGGCGATTCACGGGAAAAACACGGACTATGTAAATTACTATCTCCCTCCTTTCTTTCCTGGAAGATTTGCTCTTGCGAATTTCATAGTGTAAATTGCGTCCGGGATATTTTGATGAACGTCAGTCGAATAATCGCGAGTACGAATCAGCTCGCTCTGAATGCGAGAAAATCTAAAAAAAAAAAAAGAAAAAAAAAAGGCGAATAAAAGACTAGGAACGTGTTCAAAAGAATTGTATTTCAACGGATCCGTTGTTATCGCTAGCAGGAGAATGAATATGCACTTCAATCAATTATTCGTACGAAGATTGATCGGCATTTTTATAAATTAAGCTTACGTCGGAACAGGAATTCAGAGCAGGAAAGTTTCGTCATTAACGGTATAATAAATGACAAGACTTTTTAGCATTTTTAGTCAGTGATCTGAAAGAGGGAAGAAAAAAGATCTTTCGATCGTTAAAAGCCGCAACTGCTGACGCGATCGTCAGCTCTGGCGCATATATTAATCACGAAGAACGATCGTTAGCCTTGGAATTTGCATAATTTCAAATACCCGCTCGGGAAACGATCGATTTTCCACCGTCGAGCCTTAATGCACCATTGGAATGTGCTGAATACCAATTTTGTACAGCGTCGCTCTATGAAACGTGCCTTATACACCTCCCATAGAAAAAAGAAGTTAAGTACGTAAATGAAATACGTATCAAGGCTCGTCGAACGTCGAAAACGAATGAAATTTCTACGACGAATCGTATGAAACAAGCTCGATTCCTCCCACGCAGGGACGACGTGTTTGAAACGCGATTTTTACAGCTACGACACATAGCGGGACAAACAACAGAATATTTAATCGGGGCTTCGAATTTGCGATCGCAATTGCATTTCATTAACGGGAAACGCTGTAATTTTATTTCGTCTCGTTCTCCTGATTTATCCTGCGACTTTAATACCTGGTTTCCATGGGGATTTCCCGACGACCGATTTCATTATTGCTCGTTAATGACATTACACAGCCGTTTTTAACTTCCGTCGAATCACTAAAAAATCCTGGGAATTCGCATAATTTCGCGCGACGACCGTCGTCCGATCGATTCCGCGCTGATGAACTTCAACGTGCTCGCGTGATATCGGCAAACAATCGCGCGACATTAATTTTTCCTTGTCCAAAATTTCGCTCCACCGATTTTTTTGTGGTTCCTCCTTCAAATGGAAGAAAGAATCGTATTTGTTATAGCACTTGTATAACGATCGATTAAACCAAAGTATATTAAATTTCCTTTCGTGTAGCAGTACTTTCGTATGACTAACAAAAATTTGATACCATGAAAATGAAACGTAGAAACTGAGGAGAAAACGTGTGAGTGGAAAATAAGGCAAATACTGGGAATGCTTTTTATAGCTAGCAACCATTGCAAATGATTAAGAGTGAGCGGTGAGCGAAAAAGCAGACAATATTTGGCTAAAGAATCGCATATATAAATTACGACGTTAATACAACATCGTAGAACTAATACGAAGGCTTGTAATTTAAATCCCACTTACTCGAAGCCGCGATTCCTCCGCGTATCTCGCCTCGCATTACGAATTCTCTAGCGGCAAGAGAGCTATTACGCCGTAGAGGGTGGGAGTAATTGAAACGAAAGATACAGGGTCACTGTATTCGAAATGGATTTCGATTCCCTGGGTGGCAGGCGATTCTCGCGATACGTAGCGCAAGTGTGGCAAAGAAGGAGGAGACGTGAGTTGTAATTCTTAAAGAAAATCATCGAACGAAGCGAATGCTTCGAGCAAGCAACTTAGATAACGAATAATAGAATCACCACGAGAAGAAGATACATTCTTCTCGTTCAGGATATTAGAAACGTGCGTGGATTGCAAACGGACAGGTCAATGACAAGAACCGGAAATAGGTACGGATGCCCGATAGCCGAGTGGAGTTTCTCTGGGCTTGGAGTGGACAGAGACGGGAAAAAAAGGAGATTTAACGGTCGAAGGAACTCGAACGGCCAAATGGAACAGAGGTGGAGACTGTGTAGGGGTTGAAAACCACCCCCTGTTCGTTCTGGCTTTCGAAATTGAACGCGCAAGTCTGCTTGACCGTACAGAACACCGCATCGCGACACGGAGAAATAGGGAATAACCATCCGTTTTATACCGGTGCGATCGCGTGAAATCAATTTTATGCCGGACTGGGGCTGGACCGTTGATTGACATTTGGATAAAAACAAAATGCCGGAGATGCTTGATTTTCAATCGATGTTTCCATCGGCGAATAGCAATTTTGTTTTTTCATAAGAGAAATAAATGAGTTTCCAGGGAAATTTACAAATTCCATGTTGATAATTTGTAATTTGTAAAGTCTCTCTCCTAACGCTAATTCGATCGTGTAAGACGATGCGGGGCTGTAAATTTGAACAGCGCGATTAAATGGTAAATCGTGGATAGAAGGTAAGATAATTATTTAAGAAGCAATGTAAAATATTCCTACATGCGCTGTTGAGCCCGGAATCTGAACGTTTTCGATATAAATTACCCAAGCAGGAGATGTGAAAAATTGAGGACAGATAACATCAATGTTGGTACGTGACTAAAATAAACCGCTCGCGCCATATTCGAACACCTGCAATTTTAATACCGTCGCTGGAAACTGGATCGACGATAAATTCATATAATCCGTATATAAACATATTTTTGTCACTGTCCCTCGCATCTAGCACGTTTTTGTCGACTCGCAGCGACGCTTATTCCTTCGAAGATGAATACCCTCGTTCGCTCGTCGCGGCGGTTTCCCTGGTAATTTTAATTGCACGCTTCGAAACAAATATTGACCGGGAAAAAATAATCCTCGAGATTGGTAAATAAACTCGATTGTCGTTTTTATCGGTATTTCACTCACCTCCGATCGCATCTACATGAAACTTACATTCGTTACGAATAATCTCGTAGCGTTCCCATGACACCTCGTAATTCCTATTTGCCTATCCTTTGCCAACAGCATTTCGTAAATAAGTAAATAAATCAGAAAAATGAATGCAAATGAATAGATCGAGAAAGATGAACAAATAAATCAAACATAAGAAATGTACACAATAAGAGTACTGTAATACTTTGATCTAGTGTGTGTTGCATAAAGCGAACCGCCTCAATCCTTTAATAAATCTTATCTTCAAAAAGCGATTCTAAAGGTCCAGCACCTCGTATACGGGATTACAGAGGAATAAAAAGTACTCTTTCCTACAGGATTTTATTCTCCATACTTTCAAGGCAGAAATTGATATATCTGTTCCCCTGCTATCCCTCGAATATATCTCTCCACTTTCAACCACGTGCCTATTCTCAAAACATTCTGTCTTACTCGAAACCAACAGCTTCTCGCGAACAAACGAGATTCTACTTTTGCCTCTGATCCTTTCATAAACGTCTCAAACAACGTTTACACAACTTACGTAACACTCTCGAAAAGGGCACGTATTTTCTACGCTTGGCTACGGTGTATAGCGACAATTTCGTTTCACTCGCGGAAGATAGTGTTTGCCACCGCGTTTCCCCAACTTCCATATATTTGTCAAAGGTCAATCCTTATTATCCGTAAAACACTCTGTCAGCTATATTACGGTATATTCGTTCTTAACTTGCCCTTAAATTTGTGTCTATAATTTCTTTTCTCTTCTGCACGTAATATATATATATATATCATTTTCTCTCGCGTTATTTCTCTCATAGCATTATCACGTTATCTTTCTTACGTGCGACGCATCGTATCTTTATGAAAAAGCATATATAGTAAATACGATACAACGAAACGTAATTCATATTTTCGCTCATTCTACGGCGCGCTACGGTTCGTCTGTATTATCGTGGAAAAGAGGTCGGCTTGCGAGCTGACCTCGTAAAAGCTATGAAACCAGAACCATCTTAATAATGATAAAAGTAATAATAATCGTAATCGCGACGGAAGACAATAATCCGTGGTGAGCTTAAGGCGCAACGAAATTGTCGGCAATAAAAGCTTAGCACTCCATCGATGCTGCTCGTTCTCTGTGGTTAAGCTCGACAAAGTCGAGTTTGGTCGGCTACGTTTCAGCCCTCTGGCCGCCGCCACGGAACAGACGAGTCTGCCTCCGGGAAAAGACCCGGAATATGGACGAAAAGAGGAGAGCGAATAGAGTGGAAACCCGGTTATCCCGTTGGAATTCCAATTTGTTGGGCGCGCCGCGTGTATTTTCGCGCGGGGGAAAGAAACCAGCCGTAGGCGAGGAGATGAAGCGTATTGTCCGGCGGATGAGGTCGGCAAAGACAGAAAAACGGGACAGGGAATCGCCTCTTTGAATCCACGGCATCGTCGAATCTGTCGCATCGTTTACGTTCGATGGCTATTATCATCGTTTATCCGTCGATGTTGTGGCCGTGCGCGACGTACTTCTATGTTTCTGAAGATAACGTTATTTTTATATTAAACACGCCAGATTTTACGAATACGTAATAGTTTTTTATTATATTACACTTTTTTGTTCTAGCAAAGTTTTACCGCGGCGCAATTAACGTTACGAAGCGATTTATGTTTAACTCTAAATTTCAATGTTCACGACGATTTTTCCGTAGATTTAATATTCGTATTTATCAAAGGTTCGTTATTCAGAGTTTCATACATGACTGACTATATTTCATTGACGATTTACAACAATAAGGCCTTCGATGGTCGTATAATGCGTAACGTGTCAATAACAAGCGAAGCATCGCACAGCCGTGTGGCAAATACTACCCGTAGAGGATTTGAAGGCTCGCAGCGCAAGTAACTTGTAATTTTACGTTAATCACGGTATTGTGCAAGCTCGTTTACGTATTACCATGTATAATTGCTTTCGTTGAACGCTTCGTTCTACCGAATTACTAACTGAATCAGATTATCATGCTAGGTAACGGCTCGCAAAGCGATCGACACCGAATTCACTAACCTGAATAATCCGCTTTCTAATGGGATCCTTCTCCTCTGTGAATGAAATAAAACGTCGATAATACATCGATGGGAAAACGAGGCGAGGGAAAATATTTTCAATCTTTATCTTTCGTTATGCTATTAACTGTTAACGTTATTTGATGTCGGTGGATACAAAGAAACGCGTGTATAAATTGTAAGGTATTGTGAATATTAAAGTACAAAGTGTGGAATACAATGTAAGCTGGTCCAGATCAGCACGCTGGCAATGTTACCCTGAGACTAAAAGAACCCTGAAACCAACGTCGCACATGTATGGTCTGTCCTCGACGCATTCTTTTGTCTATGCGCTGTCGATGGCTTCGGTGCTTGAGAAAACCGAAGACCAGATATAGAGTTTTCTTAGAAGTGGCGATCACTTCAACATTAACAAAAATCACGAGACATTCGCAGTTATCTACAAGGTAGTCCAAAGATACTACAACATTTTTTTATGAAAGGAGGAACAAAAGCGAAGCCACGTTTCACGGTGATGCAGAAAAATGGCAGGAGTGGAGCGAGTGCGGCCGCTGTAACTGATGCAAATGACCCGCTTGCACGACAAAAAGATAGACGAACAATGTCATTCGTGTCAGCTCTTCTGCCGTTGTACGTCACTTTCACGTACTGGCGCATTATCATTTCAGTCCTAGCGGCGATAGATATCGCGACCTGTTCGACCACCGTTAATAACTTTGTAAATTTCTACATGGACTGACAGATGGAAAGAAAAAAAATTTTGTTGAATTTTGTTGAAATATGTCAGAAAAATTATACACCGGGTACAGAGTACCGACTGCACTGGCTGTTACTAGATTTCGTTACGATATTAATGAAACCTGAAAACATTTCGTATAGTATATTCACAAGACTCGTAGTATTCCGTTAGATTCGCGAGCCTGTGTATATTCGCGTTACGAGAAGTCTTTCGAGTTTCGTAAACGAGAAAGATAAGACGTTTTATCCCTTCCTTTTCCAATGAAGATTTTGCACGAACAGAGTTTTAAAAAGTCTCTCGCGTAAAAGTATCGCTAACGAGAATTCTCTTTCCTTCGACTCGATCCTCTTCTTTCTCGCCACTCTTTTCTCTGCCAAGCAAGCAAGTAAGTAGCAGTCTTCGAATCTCCTTTGAAATTCGCATAATCAAACGTTCAGTCAGCCAGATGCATCCGGTATGAGGAGGACTTTCATTTTACCCGATATGTCATGCAAAGAACAAGAAGGAAAAAGAACAAGAGACGTTTGAAAGGTTGACGAGGTGAAAACGAGGACGATGCTCCCGTTTTCGGCAAGCTGACGGTTCACGCGCAAAAAGATGCGTGTCACTGGATCAGACTTTGTTCTTATTGTCCTACGTCTTTCCCAGTACTATTTTTTCTTCTTTTTAGAGCTTAATACGTACACGGGCTGTGATAGGCAAGTTTTCTGGTACGACGTCCCGTTGGTACTTCGGCCCTTTTCTTTTTTCTCTTCTTTTTTTTGTCTCGTTGAAAGTTTACCTGGAAGATTAATACTAAAACTACACAGTTTTCTCTACGAGTTGCTTGAATCGGTGGTTTCGTCGTTTTACTTGGCGAAATTATCTGTTTCAGAAGAAACGAGCTTGGAAAGCTCATTGAGAAAAGAAGGTTCAGAGAGTCGAGCATTTGGCAGCGGAGTTGAAAACTGAAAGGCGACAAAGTTTCGCCACTAAGTTGGAAACTTTGAAACTGATATAAATGGCCGGTCGGTCACTCGGGCTAAGCGGTTTGCAATTTACTCGCGAAAAGTTCTTCCCCCCGTTTGCGGTAATAAACCGAATCGATTAGAGCTTCGCACGGGATGCAATATCGTTGAATGAAATCGCTGCTATATCACGATGGCAATGGCTATCTCCCTATTCCGACCGAATTTCCATTTCACAGAGACAGCCTGTCTTGTCCATCGAGGCTCGGTTTTCGAATTCCGTTTGACATCGCTGGCAAAATTCTAATAACAGAAGATATTCCTCCTTGCGCAGTAGATTAAAACACGAAGTAACGATACAATTAGAAGCGGCACTATAGATAATTTTGCTACGAAGATTGAAAGATGACAGTATAATGCTGTTCTAATCAGACCCTTGATAAGAAAAAAAAGAGAAACAATAGAAAGTTATTGAAAAGAAACTTGGTTCGTTCGAAGAAAGTTGTGTAAAGGCGTTGAAAGAAGAAAAGCAGCAATAAAGAAACAGCTTGGAAACAATCTAGCGAGAATTTCAGAATAAAAATGAAAATAACATAAGCTTACTAGAAAAGAAATTCCACTGAAATAAAGACGGTGTAGGAATAAAAAGCACTAGAAGTACAACATACATAAAGAACAGGCATCATAAAGAAGATAGAAAATATCACGTTAGGAAAAGAAACAAAGTTCTTCTAAGTAGAAATACGATGTCTGTAAAGATCAACAGGCTTTACAATTTCTAGGATATCCTAAATGGACTACGTGAAACTTGGAGACGAAGGCTTTAAGCGAAGCACAGTCGAATTACAGAATCGTTTATGTGGAAGTATGATAATACACGAACTGTAGACGATGCCTGATGAATGTTTCGTACAAAAAAACTTGACTCGCAAAAATTCGAAACGCAACAGCCGTTAAACTTTTCAAGAGTGAACAATCCAAACAGCTTGATGAATAAAAAAGGCAATTTTCATGTTATACGGTCGGGTGGATTTTTATGTCGAACATTTCCACGTAAGCTTTTTAATTACACGTTTTTTCGACGCGTTATCGCTACGATGAGTGTTTCTCTGAAAGGTATTTACCGTTCGTTGGAATTGAAAAAAAGTGGATCGTTTACATCCCCACCATTTTACAGATCAAATACGTAGTCGAACGGTGTTTCGACGATGCACGGTTTGTCGACGAAATTTTAATCGAACCATACATTTCCGTCGGTAATTTCGAACAAAGTTACGGCCGATCGCGCATATCGTGTCATCCTTCCTCTTTCCAAAAACCAAAAAAAAATATCCCCCAAAAACAACAACGACGAAAAAATCGGCAGTACATCGCGACTAAAATAGCAGATTCGCGACATACCACCAACGGCGTATAAGCAACCCTGTGCTCCGTTATTTATCCAGCGAGTATTTCAAAAATGTCTCGCGTTTTATTTACCATCTCACATTGATCAAAACTGTCTGCCGTGTTTTGACAAAAAAAAAAGAAAATAATGCAAATGGCACAAAACAGAAGGGCGAAACGAGCGTACGAGCGAAATATAAACGCGTCATAAAGTTGCAGTCTGATCTCGCGCGAAAAAAGGGCAGTTCACACTTTTTATCGTGCCTATCCCTTTTTTCTTTCTCGTTGACTGGAACGAGGTTTTATTCCGACCGGGTATAGCTGCCTCGAAATTAAATTCGAGAAAAGTATTTAACTTTCGATCAGATGCGGCTTCCCGATTGGCGTAGCCGAAACAAAAGGGTCCCGAGAGCCAGCTAGTTTCGACCATTTGTTTCAATTACATAACATGCTCGAGACACTCGCTCGTGATTTGCCGTTCCGTAATGCCATTTACTGGTCATCGCTGAATTATGGTTTCCCAACAGCCCCATATATATCCTATCAGATCCCTATAGGCTCGTTTTCGAGATACGATTACAGTTTTAAAACAAATTCGACAGTTATCGTAATCCTCGCCGATCCGGTTGGGATAAAAATGCACGTTGCGTGGAACGTGTTTCACGCGCGGTTTCAACAACGAAAATCCGATTGCGTCGAACAATCGAACGCTATGCTTTTTTCTTTCGCAGAAAAACGAACAGATCAGGATTTCGCGCGCGAACCCATCCCATTACCGATTATCGTAAAGCTGCTAATTGAATGTTATTCAATATATCCGCGAGTTCCTGCATACCGATATTCCGTTTTATTTCTGCTATTGTGGCGACTTTGAGTTCGACGCTTTTATAGAGTGGATCTCATGATACTTTCATAAGTATTGGAACGTTTACCACAAATCTTTTATTCGTATGTTGCGTATGTTTTATAAAACATTTTATGAGAAATTTCATTAGTATTGTAACGAGACTGTAGAAAATTATTAAAAATATTGTCTAACGTGAATTTGTTTGACGCTTCTGTGTAATGAGATAGAAATACGTGGTACGATCTCATCGTAGGAATATAATGTATTTGATATTCAAATCTTGCGCACTGCGAATAACATCCAGCATTCCTATTTATACAATTAATTTCCACATCATAGACACGATGCTCATGAGATACCGCGTATAGTGCAGAATCGAATTAATATAAAGTTCGTTTCATTTAATACGATATAATTGCATTTAACAGTAATTACAATTTAATCTATAAATCTAAATCCTTAATATTTTACCATTCAGGTTGCACATACTGCACTGCATACTAAATAACTAAATGAACATAACCGAAATAATATTCTTCGAAATATTCTTCAACTATATCTATACATTGCTGTATATATATTTCGGTTCTTCAAACCGATACTCCAGTTGATCTTTGGTAGTATCTATTTATCGTTGATAGTATCTAACTCTGCTGCATTCGTCGAAACGGTATCATTCTCGCTAAATATGGTTTCATTATTTAATATCGAAAGCAGTCGTCCCACCGGCAAACCGACGCGAAACGGGATCAAATGAAAAGTGCTAATTAAGCGGTATCGGTGCTGCGCACTGAAACAGCATTTTTAGATTATCCGTTCTCCGTGACGTCCATTTGCCGTAATCATTACAAACGCGATCAAACGCAAAGCAACGAGGCTGAGCTGCGCGTTATCCGCGTCCCTGTTCCCAGACTACAGTTTTTCCCAATGCACGCGTATTAAAGACGAGGCATCGGCGGATCGGTGAAATAGGGTGAATCCGTCGTCGGATGAACGACACACGGCCATGCATATTGCGACTGGTAATATACGCGCATCGGCCTCGTTTCTACCTGAAAGCGCACTGCTGTTTGCACGGCCGCTGCATTATACGTGTGAGTGCACGCGGACTTCGGCGATTAATTAGATTGCTGCTAACGCGGTGCATCAACGAATTGTACACAATCAGAGAAAGAGAAAGAGAACCTGATCCGCACCTTCATTCCTGTACGTTTTCTCTGTACTTCTTGCTCCCGATGTCGATTTTCAGCTACTTTCCTCGACCGTCTACATACACGCATGATACATTCATACACATTCTCGTTCATAAGTATAGAAACGCCAGGTGTATCTTGTCGATAATTTAGTAATTAAAATTAATGAAATTTTAAGACAGGAATTAAAATCGATTATTCATTTTTAACTCGGTGATTATAGAAGAATGTGGGTAAAGGATTGCCCAGTTAACGGTATTTTTGCACGCTAATTTCAAACACTTGATCCTTTCACGCATCTATAACGCTCAAAACTCAAAATCTTACCTTAAATTTCCACCCCCGAATTATTCACCCTCGTACAATACAATATATCATGCTTCGGATTATTTTCAAATAAAATTCTTTTCCGATTTTCACGACCATCCTAATGTTTTCCCGTTTTCCTTTTTATCTATTGTGATATTCTTGTTGAACCGTTCCCGTGCACTCGAGTTCGACTTTTACGGAAGTTGTACCGTCTGTTTCCACAAAATTCCCCGCAACTCCTATTTCCACGGGCTCTGAACTTCGATTACCGTCTCAAGATGTTCCCCTTTGTTTCTGTATTTCGATTTCTATTAGTATTACGTCTCTGCACCTGTCTTCCGGCGGCAACCGTTCTCTCGCGCGTTGCGCACTTCGAATTCCATTTCTCTGTCCCGTTCCTTCTGTTTCCGCAATTCTCGGCACCGATGCCGGAATCTCAATTGCCGGGACGAGAATGGTAAAGGAAACATATTAACGCGGACGATGTAATTACTGTGACTTTTCGAGCGCCCTCTTTGCTCCGCGAATCTACGATCAGCTCGTTTCTTTGAGGGGAAATACCTCTTCGTGGCGTCTCTTCGTTACTTTGAAAATTCGTGAAAGCTCATATCCCTCGTGTATTTATTCGAAATTCATCTCGTTTATTCACAGAACTTATGCATTTGCGCCAACGTTACCTTTCGCTCGATACAGACCAAATTTTCATTCGTTGATACGTAATCCGAAACGTTGATACACCGTAAATAGAATAAAAACATTTTTACAATAAAAAATTGATGGCAGATGCAAGAACAATATAGTAATATGCAATTATTGAGGAGGGATCGTTATCGTAAGCATTTCCCTCCATAATTCAACGGTAACTATTGGTCCGAACGAAATACGATTAAACACGAGGAAAATCAGAGTATTACGATTGAGAGAACAATTAAGGTGACAAAGGATTAGTCGATGAAAGCAATTAAGGATTCTCCTCGCCCAGAAACGGTCAAAAACCTACTTCCATCGAATTTAATCCACGAATGTTTCTCGGGAGTTCTTTGTTTCGTAGAAAAAAGGACGAAGAATGAAAAGAAAGAGTAATTTCAAGTAAAATCTGTGTCACGCGACGTGCTTAGCGTTAAATCAGACGATTGCATAGTTATTTGAAAGGTTGGCGGACGAAACGTCGTCGTGTCTTGCGAAATAGGTATTACGATTCTAACGCTATTAATTAAAGGGACGATACAACGCTGATAAGAAAGAAACTCATAATTATTCGCGAGCCGACGCTTTAATAAACTTATGCTCGCAGCCTGTAATCATAATTAGTCAAAGCACAGCTACGTGTTTCTTGTAACAAACGCGTGTAGCACGGCATTTAAGTTCAACACAATTCGCAAGTAGGTAACTCGTGCGCACGTGTGTCAACATCTCGTTTCCGCTTTTCCATGGGTATTTAAAAATTTGCCAACTCTCGCGGCAAGTTTCTGCAATTTCCACTATCCAGAGATTCTCGGATAAAATTCTCTTGATGTACCAGGTTCGATAAGATAGGATTATCTGTGTCGAAAGGATATTTAAATCCAGCTAAGTAATTTCCCTCGTAATTAAGTAAATTCGATTATGAATTTTGTAATGCCTCTTGGTTAGATCTAAAGTACACAGAATTTTCTCATTCTCCCGTTATTATATTAAAGACTAACGGTGTCCCGTGATATACTAATGGTATCTCAAGTTTGATTATTCTATACAAAGTTCAAAATTGAATCTTGAAACGTTCGAGCTAAGTTGGATAATTCTACTATATCGTTAAACTTGAAATTCAACGACAAAGGATCTAATCAATGATATGCTTTGTGAAAAAAGATGCCTCTCTGGTTAAGCGTAGAATTTGAACGCGTATCGCTTTGAAGGTTTTCGAGTAAGGGAATCGATAGATATGATTTCCTTGGAAACGAGACAGGCTCTCTGATGGAATCGATTCGTTCTCGTTAGCGGCGGTTAAACGACCGTCGATTGGAATATCGGCTTAAAGTTGCTCAGTACCAAACTTCTTTCATTAAACTTGCGAGAATTCACATCCGCTCGTTCAACCCTGTAAGGAAATCCCTTCGGATCACACAAAGCGACACGGAAGTTCGAAAATTCGCCCCAAACCGCGACAAATTTAAATAGCGAGGCAAACGAGCCGTATCATTATCCGGTCGTCGCTGGCCCTTCTGGTGACATTATAAATTTGAACGCGACCAAAGGCCACGAGAGACCGATGGAATCCAATTACGAACCTGCTAACGAAATTATTGCAAGAGGGATTAACGCCACAAACGTGTGCCAAGGTGTGAACTCTTCGTGTAAACGTTTCTCATGGAAAAGTCGCCGGATCGTCGACACGCTGGCAAGTGTTATTTTTTCTACTCGACGTCGCGTCTTACGCTCTTTTATCCGGCAACTGTGTACATGTTTTCTTTCGCTTCCAAACTGTTATGGCTGAAATCGAAGCTTTAGCCGAAGTATAAAGTTGTTGGCTGCGAGCCCAAGCTCCTTTTAGGCGGCTCGTAACACGACTGAATTATACCAACTCTACCTCTGGCTCTCGAGAGAGACGCGTCATCTCTTGCGACTTAGTTTCTCGAACCGCGACTCATACCACGATCCATCGAGGTTAACGTGTTCCATGACGCGTCGATTATCGATACCACGTGTCGAAGCTTATGTTTAAACTTACGTTTTATGGAAAAATAAAATTACCACATACCTTTCCATTCCTAATGCATTTTAACGAATTTCCTTCCACATACTTTGTGCATAAAACTGATTTTCTCATTTTGAATACTTCGCTCTTTATTTTCCACTCTTTTCCACTTTTTCTAAGCAATAATTTTCGACAAAATTTATGCAGGTAATACATTTCTATGTATTAACGATTAACGCTACATGTCATCCGTATCGTCGTCGCTAGCTGCATGAGTGTGCAAGATAAAGACGATAAGTAAGATTACATTAAGAAAATTATAATTTTATAAAGTAAAGACAGTCGTGTATATTGCAATATTTTATAGACTAAGCCTTTTGTTGGCGATATAATAACTTTTTAAATTCTCTAACCATTAGACGATATCATTCATCCAACAAGTATAACGAGCATGCTATGTACGTCACAAAATCTTCCAGAGAATGATAACGCGCTTTTCTAGAGAAAATAGAACAGGTCCAAGTAATTATATTTTATGCTTCGTGGTCTCGGACACTCGATCCAGTTTTTTCTTCGTTCAACGGTTTATTCCATCGGAATATCGGATCAACGATCCGCGGCATCGAAGTTCTTTCATTAAACTTGAGAGGATTCAGTCGCCTCCGTAGATCCCCCGAGGGAATAACGCGTCGAAGGATCGATAAAGTTACCGGTGCCGAGACAAAGAACGGTTTATGGTGCGCATAATTTCCAACCCTCGATCCTCTCTCTTCGGTCAAGCCTCGATTTCTCACGAAATCGCATGCACATCGCGAACTTTGCCGCTTATCCGTGGCACGCGAATTTTTTCTTCTGTCCGACACGTGTTTCCCGAGCTGTCTCAAATTTTTGCGTATCCTGCCACATGTAGCATAGTATTCTCACCTACGATCATAGTGAAATGTTCGTGCGATCGCTTTGACGCGAAATTGGTCGACGAAATTTGGAACGTTTCCAATTTGAACCGACCAAGCTGAAAGGAAATTCGTAGGGGAAAATAATGAGAATTCGAAGCGACTATATGGAAAATACAGAGGCTCGCAAAATTCGAATATTTAACGCGAGAAATTTTTATAAATGTGTTATAAATGTGTGTGATTTTCAGCGATTTTCTTGGGACAGAAAGCGACGCAATTTTGAAATAAAAACGCGGTGCAATTAATAGAAACGGCAAACGGAACTTCGATGGTAGATATTTCTAATAATCACACAACGATTGATTATATTTTTGCTCGAATGGGCTCGCATCGTGCACTTCCCGATACCTAGAATTTCCGTAAAAAGCTGGTTGACATAAAGTGGTTCCAATTGGAAATTATTGCGTGCTGCTCGCGACTATTGCGTTATCGATAATCAGAAATCGGTTCTATCCGTTATTTCCGAGAAGGAAGAAGAACCGGTGAAAAATCTCGGTCAGGCGGAAAATGAATTTATCATCGTTATACATCTATGAAAACGAATAGGATTTACATTATCGAATCAGCCTAGAAAATTACGATTAACGATGCGACATTGATATAAACGCAAATGCTGTATGGAAGAGTACAAAGCTCAGTTTAATTAACAATAGCACGACTGGTCCACAGGAGGACAATCGGAACTCGCACAGTGGACTCTGTGGAGTGTGCAAAAGCGTGCAATCATAAAGGCAACGACCAATAGGGGCGTGTAACACGGGGAGAAATGCAGTTGTCGTTCAACGCCAGGGCGAAAAGCAACAATATGTCTAAGTGCCAACAGCCAAGCGCTATCGTAAACATCGATCTGCCAACGTCCAGCGGTTCCCCTCCTGATATCAATTTTCCACCAACGATTCGCTGTCGTAGACAAATGTCGAATTTAAGAAACCTACCAAAACGAACAGCCTCCATATGGGTCGCACTTATGCAAAAGTTACATACATGCTTGAGAAAGCTTTGCAAAGTGTGTAAAGAAATTAATCAAACTAATACTGTTCGTATTAAAAATTACTCGTCGATAATAATCAGGCAAATGCGAAGATTTAGAAATGTGACTATTGGAGAAAGAAGATAAAATTGATTCGTTTTCCCTTCATTCACGTTAGGAATACCAGGATTTCTTTTCTCTCGTGTTTGTCTTATAGATACCTACACTTGTGTAAAGACAATTGCTGAAGAATTATACAGAGAAGATAAACGACGATAGCGACGTCACTTGAAAGGTAAAGTGGACATCGAAGGAGGGAAGACAAGAATTGATAATGTAATCAGCCTCATTTTTTGGCGCAATTATTTCAACGAATTCAGCGGCGGGTACCACGTGAGAATACGCCTCACGTTCATGGATATTAAAGGTGGCATAAATAAGAAAGTAAGAAACGAGGGCCAGCCTCAATTGCGTTTCTACGAACGATGAAAAGGGGGAAAAAAATTTGAGTGGTCGCCGGAACGAATGCAACAACATAACGAAACGAGCCCTTAGGCAACCAGGGCTTGAACTTTCACCATGCTCTCACTAATTGAACGCTCTACCGGTAGCGAATTGCAAACAAAGAAACGCTTAAATTAAGACTAACAGGCAAAAGCTTTTACGACAACCATTAATATGGCATGTTAATCGAATAATGTTGTCAAATAGAAACGCTCGTATCATTTGTAATTCAAATATTAAAGAAAATTTTCGTTTACTATGAAAGTATTAAACAAAAAGCTTTGGCTCTACGAACACAAGACGGTGCTGATAACTTTTCTGTACTTTTCAATTTAGATCAATGACCGATCAATGTGGCTCCTGAATGATTCATATGTCAATAAGTGAAACTAACTTACGTAAGATACAAATTTATACGAATTTCCACGCATAAGTATACACGCTGACGCACAAATATAGACGTGTATTTTGTAGAAAAAAATACAACGTAAAACTATAATTAATCGTGCGGTAGAATAAATAAATTATAAAGCGTAATGATCGATTACCGCGTCCCAAAATTCGCAGAAAATTCAGAAATTCGAATTTTCAAACTCGAACGAAATCTTAATATCGTGATTCACGAAAACAACTGAAAAATCTTCGTATACTATCAGTGCAAACGGTTGGTGACAGAAGTGTACCTATTTGAAGAGGGTTTATTACTCGTCTCGATTCAATTCCACGGACAATAGAGAACCAGGCGTCGCAATGAAAGGCGTCCAATCCAGAAAACAATTGCTGTTGGTACAAGGAAACGAAGTGATGTTTTATTTGGGAGTGAGCGAGGAAAACTGGCGAGATTGAAGGTACAGCACGGCAGCGTTAGATTGGAAGGTAGCACGGAGCTAGCAATATGTGGCGATTGTCCTCATCTTTCATCGCGCGAGGAATGGTGGACCTGCAGGGCGAGAGAGGTCAAAGGCGAGGCGCGAAATGGAAAGCTCTCCTTGAAAGCTGTCGCCGGAAAATAGATACAGGTCGCTTATATACGACCCAGTTCCTCTTCCGTTTTCATCCCCCTTTTCTTTTTGATCCTTTGCTCGTTCTCTCTCTCTCTCTCTCTCTCTCTCTCTCTCTCTTTCTCGTTATTTCGTACTCTTTTCCTCTCTTTGGTCGTAGACTACGTTTCACGAATCACCGGTTGACCATCCGCTTCGATATGGGTCTTTCAAACTCCTATTTACTCTCTCAGTTTTTTCCTCTCTGAATGTTGCCTGGAATCACGCGAAACTGCATCGAGAAATAAAAACGTATCGACCAGTCTCCAAAGAATTGTTTCCCCTTGGGAGTTCCTTCTTCATAGCTCGTTCCAATTTCATTACTTATACATTACCTCGGGCTTATATCAAATAAACGCGACCACCTAACTTCCTAACGAAATTTGCAAGCTTATCTTCTGCAAGTATTGGAAACTCTTTAAGCACACAATACGATGTTATTAACAAGTTGCTCGTCGACAAGCACCACCGCTTGCAGGATCCTCCATCGAAAATTCTATTCTATCGTGGCCCCGTTTCTTTTTCTCCCTTTTTTGCTAGCTCGATCGATTCAGCACCGATGATTACGATGCTCACGCAGAATGAAATACAGGCGAGGACGGTTCCTATTTCTCCTGTATTTTTTCTCGTTTCTTTGGCTGTAAAATCTAAATGGACTTCGGTCGCGGGCTATTCGATAATGCACGAGATTTATCGTATTAATGCATCGCTGATTTCTAAGTAGAAGCAACGAAGGTCTCTGGCACCGTTAATAAATTATATCAAACAAAGCCGCGAAACGGAAGAGGAGCAGCTAAATCAAAAACGCTCGAGGAACCGCTCAAAGGCTCGAACTCGGCCGATGGCAGCGAGCCATCGAAATTAAAATTATGACGGCACGAACGAACTTCCACCTCCTCCGAGATAAATATTAGTCGGAAAACGTGACTACAATTTCCTCCAGCGGATTATTCGTCTTCGTGTATGATTTATACAAAGTAATCGCGGCAATTAAAATTTGTCATTCCGATTGAATTTATTAGACCCGCCATTGTTACCTAATCAAATTGTTTCAAGTACAGCGTTCGTCGTAATATTCGGTAAATGAAAGAAATACTTAGATTCCATTTTCCTAGTCGTATTCGTAAAAATATCAATTGTCGTAACTATCCACGATCTGTCGATCGCGTTAAACACCGTATTCGACTATTTCGCCTAACTTCGCTGTTACCTAATCAAATTTTCCCTTTGGTTGAACAGGTGCAATGAGCTAATGGCGTAACCGGGAACACGAGGCCCCGAAACCTTGGCCTCGAGTAACCCGCTGTAACCACCACACCGATCCAAACGATCGCATCGGCGCTCACTAACGTGCCGCCCAAAACACGTCCAAGTACGTGCACGCGAGTGACGTGGTCGTCGTTCGAAACGACGACATGTCGTTCTTGCTTAGTCGAGGCGGCCGTAAGGGGCCCATCATCTGCTTCGTCGGTCTTCTTCTGGTCTTCGCTCTTTATCAGCTAGGCATCATCTGCGGCTCCATGAAGTACGTGCCCACAGCGATGATGGTCGCCAAAGAGGTAAGTCTGTTCGCATTTTATATCCGCTAATTAGATCATGGTTACAACGAATACGTCTTGTATCGAACTGTTGTTCTCGTCATAGCTTACAATATAGATAAAAACTTGACGAATCTGATCGTTGGAATTGAATTATTTAAAAGGGAACCCCTCGAACAAACAGCATTCGAAAACTTTTCTGGAAATTTCTCCACCATGCATGAAGTTATTATCGCATTGACGATTTACGAGCGTGCCCCGACTACGGAGCCAGTAATTACGAATTAGTTTTATCCCAGTTTTCGCGAAATTGTCGTGCAAACAGTGGGTACGTGCCGCAGTCGGAGCCAGAACAATCGTCGGTGCCTGAACGCCTAGACAAACGCGTGTTTCCGCCAACTTTGTCTCCCCGTATGTGTTGCTACGACAAACGAAATGCCAGAATTACATGTTTTATCGAACAGTAAGGAGCAACTGACCATGGTGTGAAGAAATTTTATGTGGGAAACTCGGTGGAAAACGAGGTGGGATTTAATGATATTTGTATACTTCACAGTTGGATACGAGAGATGAAAGGGCTGTTTATCTATGAGCACGAAATATTACGGCTTCTCGTAAACCAGTTTTTCCCATTTTCTCCGTGGAGAGATTAAATAATAAGCGACCCTGGCCGGAAATGAAAATAGTTTTGCAATTTGAAGGTTTGATTAAAAGTCCTAGTACGTGGTGTGTAACGTTTTAAATTTATATACGATTGATTTAACTCTAAATCAACGATGAGTTTTACGAGACCTTTAAGTTAGACTGAAACTCGATCATAAATTTGGAATGATCTTCGGGTAGCTTTAATGTCAATGACGCGATCTCCACGATCACCTCGTTACCTTCGAATGAACTTAAGGGCCAATAACACAACCTACGAGACCTTCGAATTCACTTCTGCCATCTCATCTTCCATTCTCGTCATTATGTTCGCATCATCTTAAATCGTCGTATTCCCCAATTCAATACACAAATCTGCCTTGTTGAGTCTAATTCGAATAAAAAAATATTCACGCTATAAGTATAATCATCCGAAACTTTAGATGATTTAATAACAACAGATCAGTCTCGTCGCGCAAAGGGAAAACGGTCGTAATTCAATAGAAATTATTCCGTAGCTAATAGTCTAAAGAAACGAACTTTCAGTACGACCGCTGAGGCACGAAGTGGGTCGTAGGTCGTTTTACAGTGTTTCTGCGAGTTCCCTGAGAAAATTTTCAATGGAGATCCGGGTCGGAATTAGGCGAGACGCAATTATAGCATCGTCAGTCGGATTTTATCGTGCGAATTAACCGCGTCCCAGTTGTTCCTTTCCTTATACCCAGTCGTTGTCTAGGCCCGTCTTCAACGCTGCAGAAATTAAATTTCCTCCAACTTTTTGTTTTACCACCCGAAAATTCCTCTCTAATTCAACAAGAATGCAATGCTCGTACATAAAACTCTTTATATCCGCCTGGCAGAAACTTTATTCGTTTTGCGATTCTTCCATCCCCCTACTGAGAAATCGCTTCAACTCGTCGATGTTTTATCAAGCGATTCCTTTCATTCAACGTGCGTAATTCAACGTTCGAGTAAGACAGTAAAGGTTCGCGCGATTTTCACGCCATTTTCTCACAGGAGGACCGTGTTTACCTCGTCGCACGGATGTCCGGTAAAATCAAGGAACTTTTAATCGAATTTTCAACGGTGGCGCATTATGAAAGCAATTAATTAACAGGGGCAAGGGTCAGGATGATGAGATAGGAGAGAAAATCGATCGAACGACGAACAACGAACGCTCCTGGTTTCTATAGGCTTCGTAGAATTCGAAAGAAAAGCAGAAGACATACACGGTACATTCTAATACGACATTCCAGGTCAGTTGCCACTGCTTTGACAACCGTAGCACGCGTCTCTATGCATAGATTACGAGGGAAGTCGGAACGCAACGCGCGCTATGAACTCATATTGTGGGTTCCGAGAGGGCAGAAATTTCCTTGGAACTTCGTTTATGCCGTAGAAAGTTTGAAATTGGATTTTTGTTCGTCGAAATTAGTCGCGACGAGAAATACGTCAACCGACGTTACTTCGCGCCGTCATTCTCCATTTTCGTCGAAGTAAAAAAGGCGAAAAAGAAACCGAGAACTAGGAAAGAAATTGCGGCTTAGCCTCCGATGTGGGTTTATCCGACTAATTACTCTGTCATAATCGCGAACTCCTACCTTTTAACCCATCTTTCGCTGAGCTGAATGAATCGATTAATCGAGTCCTATTATCGGAGTGAAAGTTTTCCCTCTCCAATAATCGATGAAACACGTCTCGAAGACGCGTTTGACTTAATACACGATTAGCATAGGCTGTCCTCTTCGTGGGGGAATTTTTTACGCCTTGATTTGCATACAGTCAGTGGCTCGTGAAAATATATGGACATTTACCATAAAAATCTTTCGCGTGTATATCGTGTGCGTTATATAAAACATTTTAAAATTCTATCGGCACTGTTACGAGACACAACTGTCGCGTGGTTATATTAACAAAATTTGAAATTAGCCTGGAAATTTATATCACAATGGTTACAAAAATATATTTAATAAGAAATTTGCGCGAATAACCATTTTAAATATACTGCGAACGTTAAAGATGGTCCAACTGAATATCGAGGCTTCTTAATAGATGGTATTTCTAATAATTCATCCTTTCTCAACAGGCGAATAAAAAAAATCATTATTTCAAAACCTACCTCTCGAGAGATATCAGAGAGTTGTTGAAATTAAATTATAAGATAATATTTCCATTTTGCTGGCTTCGTTCTTTCTACGGGTCCTTTACTTATTAAATTTTCTCTGCAAGAGAAAAGAACGCACCATCAGAGAAAATAATAGAGGACGAAGCAAAGAAGAGGAATAGAACGAAGCAAGAAATTATCCTTTGGGTTGCGCAGAGAGGAGCGGAAGTAAATCAAATTTTGAAAACGTGCGATAACCAACGACAACGCAGCGATAAGGAGAAGCTTTTTAAAGCTCAGACGCTCGACTCGCTGGTTGTACGACACAGATGCGAAAAATCGCTTTGACGACGAGAACAGCGCAGAATGTTCGCCGATTGATCGTACTCGCTAATTATTTCGTTAGCAAACGAAAGAACGAACGAAAATAAAACCGAAGCGGCGAAACTTTTCTCGTTTAATCAGAGACTGTTATAACGAGGGACAAAGAGATCCCAGTTAAAGGATGCACTGTCATATTAAAATGTAACGTAAATCCTGTAGATAATGTATCAGAAGTACGAACTTTAAAGGGAACTCGACAGCGTGCGCTTGATCCGACCGGCAAACAGCTTGGTCTAGTGAAAATGGCAAAGGAAATGTTGCGTCTTTCTAACGACCAGATGCACTTTCCTTTCCAGGGCCTTATTACTTTCACATTTCTCCTTCAAATAAAAAAAAATCGACGTTCCATTATCTTACCGAGGGAAATATGTGCCCTTTTCTAATATTTTCATGAAAATAAAATAGCTGCTGCTCCTTGAAATAATTAAGAGAATCTTATCACAAACAATTCTATCGTATCGATCAGGTGAATTTCAATACATCAATGAACAAATATATTGAAATAGTAATTCCATTTCTAACTTGTTATTTGAAAGCTCAAGGGAAAAAGCTACTAATAATATCTACTTATAAAAGAGCGTTCCACTAGCAACGGTAATATTATCATTGATCTTACCAACATCAAAGAAGGTCCTCGAACTGATAGTTTCGAACAATTTAATTAAATCGTCCACCAACATGTGTACAACACGATCGCATTTCCGGCACAGATCATATAGAAACGGACTATTCGTGTTAAGAAAGAAAAAAAAAGGAAAACGTTAGAACGCTTCTGCTGATTTGTGTATCCAGCGTTAAACGTGTCGCTCGTGGAAGAAAAGGGGTGGAAGGCGTGTCCCCGTGAAGAGACGAAATCGCGGTTGTTCGCCTCGAAACTTTCCGCCAACGCGTCCGACCTTTCTACCTTTTTGCGAGAGCTTCCAGAGCACGCGCGTCGCGACGTCGACCAACCAGAGAGGATGGGAAAGACAAAAGAGAACGAGAGACACAAGAAGATGCAACATGCGTGAATACGTGCACGCTCGAAGCAGCGAGCATGGTTGTATTCGTAGGTTCCTGGCGGGAAACGCGCGCCGACGGAAGAGAAACGAATTTCTGTCAGACTCACCCTCCGCGCAACATAAATCGCGTCGGTTGAGCTTCACGCGTACTTTTCCTCCGTGTGCTTCGGTGCTAAAAGCAAAAGAGAATAGGAAGGCCGGCTGACGGCAGGCCGAACAGCGAAGCCACCACTGTTACCCGAGAAATGCTAATTGCGAAATGTAGTTTTTTCTTTCTTCTCGTTCCTTTCTTTTTTTTTTTTTTTTTTTTGCTTCTCCGTTTTCCCGTTGTTCTTTTTCTTTCTTCTCCTCTTTTTTTTTTTCAACGTCGACCTCTGACAACGATGTCTGGCGCGCGCGAAAAAAATCGTAACGCGAGCCAGCCTAACAACATCCCTTTGTTCAAAACAAGAGCTTATTTTACAGGGGTAGATGAGGGATCGCGATGGAATTATCCATCTACCTTAACCTTCTGCGATCTATCACGGGAACGTCCCTTCCCTGTTCCCAGCATTCGTGATCTTCTTTTATTTATATCTATTTCTCGTATTTTTTTTATTATTTAGAATAGGAACATCATCCAAGTATCTGCTTTTTCTTTATTACCAAATCCAAATCTAACCAAAACGTAACCTAAATCGGTATTATTTACTCACAACGCGATTACATGCAGAGTGTTAAAAATATAATTCGAGAACTAAGCGACGGTTATACGTATACGGAAAAATTACTCGGTACGCTGATCTTGACAATTTATTTCAGGCTCGTTAAAATCGGTCGAGGTGTCTCCTATTGTAAATAAGTGTTTCTTGCTTTTCTCTCCTTTTTCATTTAATACTCGGTACTATTGCACAGCTTGTACGCATATTATCATTTATTGTTTTTCTCGGCCGTTTAGACAGATTTATTTACGCGATCGTAACCAATGTTACAACGCGATCGCAGCTGTGATACACAGGAGTTGCGGGTCGTAACATCAATTGTTCCAGCGATTGTTCATTTGCATGCCGGTGTAATTTTAATCGCGCAGCTAATTAAACCGACGATCGCTAAATTTTGCCGCGCGTTGCACGTCAGCCCCGACATCCAGCCGTATTTTCAAAAGTACAAAAGTCGCTAGACACTCGAGCGACCGTGTGCAAAATGTATTTTTCATCGCCACGAAAACCATGGACGCTACCCTTTGAATTTCAAAATGCGGACAACGCTTTCACCTCTGGAAGATACGACCGTGTTTCCAATTAACCCGCAATTAATTATTTTTATCGCGGAGTGCCGCGATCGATACAATAATTAAGCCAATATAACTACCAATTAGAACGTTAATTGCTAGTTTTTATTAGAACCTGGTTGCCGCCTAAAGCATAAATTCTACGGGCAGCGTTTCAGACGCCAGTTTATTCGACCTTTTCAAACAAAAGCACGGGAAGATACAGAATGCTGAGCAAGAAACAACGTAAGTTATTTGTTGTAGCGCACGAAGGAGAAAAAAATATACATTGAAATTCGTATCCTTTGCGAGATCTAGTTAGAGCATCTAAAATACACGCGCACTGAGTAGTTTCAAGCAAGTCAAAAGAAATAATGACTCGTTTAAATAAATCATTCTTAATTAATTAAATTAATTATTTAAATTAATTAAATCATTCTTAAAAATATGTACGAAAAAGTTTGTTTAATCCAAAACGCAAAGTATCTCCAGCTACGCCTTTAATTATCACTAAATTCGGTTAGTTTTGAAGAGAAGAGCCACGTGTAAATAATGCGTGATAAAATTATATGTAGTAATTTAATTTCAATTTGTACGCCACATTAATGAAGAGTAACGGACATAACATTTATTAATAATCATGCAAAATAGATCGACGATTCGATCAAACGATAAAGTTCTTCATATAATGTTCGCTTAATCGAGTCCGAGCTAGTTGGAATATTATCCTATTTCGCATTGATCGCGGCTAATTAAATCCTACAAAATGTGCTGTTAATTTTGCCGTTCGTCAAAAGAGGCTATCGTGAAATTTATCGCGAGTCATTAACGTGGTCGCTTTACCGAGAACGAAATTTACCTTGTGAAAACATTTTGATAAACTATCGATCTGCGTCTCTCCGATCGCGAAATTTAGCTGCAACCCAACCATGTACATAAACACCTTAGAAATTGCCGCTAAACATAGATCGAAGTCGCTCTCTCCCTCAGATATAGGACAATGTATGATGTAATTTTTAGGTTTGTAATATCCACAGGTCTAATTAAAGAAAGATACTCGAAGATAAGAAGATAAACGAGAAAAGATCGAACTTGAGAAAAGTACAAACGAAACTTCGTAATAGCACGCGAGTAATTTGAACTTTTCCACGATCGAATCGTCATCGTTTCGAAAAAAAAAAAGGTGACGATTGCTTCGTACAAAATTCAAAGCGTATCGATCCTAGTTCGAGGCTTACGAAGTATCATCTTCGTAAAGTTCGTTCGTTAGGCGATATTGTAGGACAAGGCAGAAACTCCTTCGTTGCCGAGGTTTAATCAGACTCGCATAATTTTAGAAGAAATCGTTCGACAAACTATATACATGCACATGCACAGGCTAGCAGAAACTTCCGATCATTCACCGAACAACTACCATCGTCTTCGATAACCAACACCAAACCAAACAAGAAATTATCGTCTATCTTTATCGCTGCTATACGAGAATCTATGTTTTATCAACGCTTTCTAAAAATATGGAACCGAATTTTCCCGCATGAACGAGTAAACTTTTTCTGCGAAAAGTTACTGGACCTTAAATATCGGATTTTACGTGTTCTGCTCTTAAAATAACCATCTCTGCTTTAATCCTCTGTTTTAATTATAATCCTGTTGTAAAATAAAGAGAAAAACAGTTCTGGTCGTGTATTTCGTTGGACGTATTTAAAAATTGAAATAATCAATTCACGATCCTCGCTGATGAATCGGTTATTAAATATAAATATTAACGACGGGTATATTTTTCAGAAATACGTGGTGGGCCCGTTCGATCACAAGAGATACGCGTACGATCGCTACATGCCGCTAATTTTTATCGGTGGCGTGCCACGATCTGGCACTACCTTGGTACGCGCCATGCTCGATGCACATCCCGATGTCAGGTGAGTTCCATACTCCGGACAAATTGCCAATTATCGACCGATACGACCGACGTTGAGTGTACTTGGTCAACATTATCGTCAAAAATCAATCCATCGTTCGAGTATTTCATACACGGATAATTTTTCATCGACAGATGCGGACAGGAGACACGGGTGATACCAAGAATCTTGCAGATGAGGATGCACTGGCTGAAATCTGAAAGGGAAAATCTGCGTCTTTCGGAAGCGGGCATTTCGAAAGAAGTGAGTATTTTTAGTAGCTTAGATCATTTTATGCGAGCCATTCCTCTATACGGCTGATCAAAATAGAGTCTTCTGAATGACTCATTCGATATTAAAATCAAATAAAAAGAGAAAAATTGATAATATGAAGCGACTGACTTGAATTTTAAAATTGTTCCTCGGTAAAATATGAAAAATCTGACATATTCTTCGCTTGTAATTTTCATGTATAATTATCGACATTAATGAGAAAATAATCGATTGTTTAGGTAATGGACAGTGCTATAGCGGCATTCTGCCTGGAGATAATAGCGCGACACGCGGAGCCGGCACCGCGGTTATGCAACAAGGATCCCCTCACTCTGAAGATGGGCTCGTACATTCTCGATCTCTTCCCAAATGCCAAGTTTATCTTCATGATCCGCGACGGTCGTGCCACCGTGCATTCCATTATCTCGAGAAAGGTATGGCCCGATCGAAGGCTTCGACCTCCGCTCTGTCGGCCATTCCGGCTGATGTATGCAAATTTATCCCACTTCATTCGCGAATATTAAAATGAGACGTACTCGTCGGTACAAGCGAGAGCGAAAAAAGAGGACGAACAGGAATTTACGTATTTCCTTTATGCAAAACAGAATGAATCGAAAGGAGATGCAATGACAGCATGTAAAATCATGCAAATCCAAAAGCAACTCGTCGTAATCTTGTAATCGAGTGGATCGTTGATTTTATGCGCAGTCGATCGAATATTACCTTATCTTTTCGAACGAGACAAAGGGCGTATATCACTTTTCGAATAACTATATAGATCGATGATTGTTCTACGTAACTATAACTATATAGATAACGATTTGTCTTTCAGGTGACTATAACAGGATTCGATCTGTCCTCGTATCGACAGTCGCTGATCAAATGGAACCACGCGATATCTATAATGTACGGCCAATGTAAGGAAATTGGTTCGGACAAGTGTTTGATGGTTCCGTACGAACAACTGGTGCTACATCCGCGTGAATGGATGAGGAAGATTCTCAAATTTTTGGACGTTCCTTGGAACGAGTCTGTGATGCATCACGAGGAATTCATTAACAAACCAGGCGGCGTGCCATTGAGCAAGTAAGACATATATATATATATATATACGTATGTACTTAATTGGTTCGATGAAAAATTAGCATTCAATAAGAGACGAGACCTCCGTTGAAATGATAAATGCGAGACACGAAAATGAAGAAGCTAAAATCTATCGTATTTTTGGAATGTAGGGTGGAAAGGTCGTCGGACCAGATCATAAAGCCGGTCAATCTGGAGGCACTGACCAAGTGGGTAGGCCACATTCCGGATGATGTGGTCAGAGAGATGCCTGACATCGCGCCGATGCTTTCTGTGCTCGGCTATGATCCTTATGCTAATCCGCCGGTGTACGGAGCACCGGACAGGCTGGTTAGCGAAAACACCAGACGGTATGTAACCAAAAATAATCTCGAGTAACTTTTAATTATATCATTTCCATCGACAAATTCTTGACCAGACATCGTTTTGTTTTCAGGGTGCTAGCAAACGGTGAAGTATGGGCAGCCAGGGCACGCCAATTCTCTTTAGAGAAGCTGATCGAGCTGAGCAAAGAGGATGAAGCTACCAACACCCCAAACGCGTGACCTCGGACACATCTTTCCCTAGGCACGCGAATCTTGAACCCGTACAATTTCTGTAACGTCTAACGACGGTCTTGGGAGAGCCAGTAACGAATAATACTACCGGAAAAACGCCAGATGAGTGCGGTCTTTTTCATGCGAAGTTGTTTCTCTAGATCAGAGGCAGGCTCGGCCGTCTTGTCAAGAGAATATATTCGAGGACAGTGAATTGTAATCTGGCAAACGAGAGGGACGCAAGGATCCGTCTAGTTTAAGGTTGACTCTCGATTATATGTACATGTTCAATCTCGGCCCATAGACACGGAGTTATAGATTGCTGTGCAATTTTTCGCATACGCGAACGTGATTATTCTCTCTGTACAATATATGTTAACCGGTAGATATTCATCTTCGATTCGTACCGAACGAGTAACGATCTCGTCACTTTCCGTGATTCAGTACTATTCTTTTTCGACGAATTAGATGAATTTTCTGCGATACACGATTCCACAGTGCAGAATACAAGCGTACTGAATCAAGCAAAGTGCAAACGGGAGAAGAAAATGCCATGCTAGTGTTTCTAATTATTTCGGTTTTGTTTGTTCTTTTTTATTATCATGAATTATATAAATCTCGCCGAGTATGTGCTATGTTGAATCTGTTTCTGTACGATTTCGTCTGATGGCCAGTGACAAGAACCTATGTAGGCTATGGAGCTTCTATGTAAAAAGTATGCAAGGTGAACGTGCTGAATGTCGTGGAAAGGAAGCGAAAGTATTGTATCGATGCGAACAGGAAAATCTCTGTAGAATATTTTCCATTATGATAGAAATGATTTCTATGACTTTCTACATGAAAACAAAATACGCGTTTTCGTATGTAGTACTTATTTCTTAATGAGACATGACTTTGATCGATCACGAGATAAAGGAAACTTTTGTGTACCTTTCCTTCTCTGCTTTTTGTTAGCCTTTTCTCTACATTCATACATTAACGAAAATCCGTGCTGATAAACTGGCGAGAACTTTATCTTTCTATCGTATTCATTGTGTTATGTATATTAGCGTGATCGTGATTCGACTAATTACAAGAAAATTATATTTATATGCTAACGAAACGTGAAAAAGTGTACCGGATTAACAATTGAAAACAAAAAGGGTGTCGAACGAGCTATTCCCTGAATTTATGATTTCGTTATTGACTGTCAATAATGATGCGCAGCGAATGTTGCTGCAAGAGCTACTACGATTGTAAGAGGACCGAATAATGTTCTTGATTGTTGTATCAACCGGCACTTGATACAAATGCAACAACTTCGATGTGGCATTATGTCATTCGTGTCAACCGTGTTACTGTCTATCGAATTATACAATTAAATTATTTTAATATTACAAAACCTACAGCTATTCCTTTCCCTTCTTCGAGCACGAAATTTCAACGGAAGAAAGTAAGTATGAATGTAAGTATTGTAATTCGTAATTGGAGCTAGATTATACACATAAAACATGGTAAAAAGAAGTTAAATATCTTAGAAAAACAATTTGTTACATGATCGTTGACGCAACTGAAAGGGGATTAAAATTTTGAAATTTTAATATCAGTGATGCCAACTCTAATAAACTTAAAATAAATTACACTGTTGACTGATAGAACATAAAATTACATTTTTGCAATGGATATTTATTTTATTCCATATTTAATCGGAATAAAACATACTGTTTAGTAATTCATACAATATTTTTGTAGTTCATTTTATTTTGTATTATAATTTTGTTCAGACTGTAATGAGAACGAACATTGTGCTTGTTTAAAACCACTACAAAAGAATTGTAAACTATCTCATAAATATATTAATGTACTATGTTTAATTTAAAGAAGGCATACGACATACTATTTAATTGTTGACATTCGTCCACATAAATTCTTTTTAAAATTTTAACCATAATTATAGAAATCATACTAATATTGACTAGAGTGGTAAAATTGGGCGCGAGATCTTCCACATAAGTAACTGTGATATTAATATCTTACCATTTAAAAATTTTAACAAAAAATTTAAATAGGAATTTAAATGAAATATTAAATATTGTTTTATTGAGTGTAAAATAACACGTCTCTTTAAAATTAGCGATCTTTGTAAAATCTATTTGTGAAAGCAATCTAACCTATCGTCATCGTATGAAACTATTAGAAACTGGTAATACCTAATACATAACGTAATTTGTGGGGCATAATTTTTTAATAAATAAATAATGAGGCTTTCGAGTTGTTTTAGTTATAAAATGTGTAATGTGTAAACATAAGTCTCTGACATTTTATTCTTTTATTGAATATCTATTTGTCAAATAAAAATCGTATCAAATTCAAAGAAACAGTGAAAGTATTTAAAAATGACGAGTCAAGAGAGCCAAATTGTAAATATAAATCTCTATTTTATTGTATCAAATGAATATAATTCTGAAGATGATTGTGGTGAAGATATGTGTCATTCATACAATGTTAGTAAATTTATTTTTACATAAATAATAACTTTTAAGCAACAATAAAAACAATGTAATAAATTGATCTTTTAGAAATGTTGTGAAAATGATTTACACCCAATATGGATCAGTGAAAAAGATTGTAATAAAATGAAACCTAATAAAACTGATGTCTTCGTAATGGAAAAATTCGAAGGAGATACATTTAATAAATTAAGAACATTTAAATGTTCGTAAGTAGGAGTTTAATTACTGATATAATTACTGATAATTTAACAATACTTTGATTTTTTAAAAATAGTATATAATGTTATTTTACTTCTACAGCATAATTGGTCCAAAATGTTTATTAGTTTGTTTTAACAACGGAGAACCAATCCCAGAAGGAGCAAGCCCAGTGTATACAACGACAATGAGAGGTCTGTGTGTATGTGCTTCTGGTTTATCTTCGGAAGAAAAGGTATACCCATTAACTGTTTCTACGCACAACAAAGAGGAAATTATCCAAAAATCTTATTATTACAGGAACATGTAGAAAAATTAGTAGAATATATGGGAGGAATTTTTACAAGACAGTTACGTAGTCGTGTAACGCATCTTGTAACATCATCTGTCATGTCTGCTAAATACGAGGTAAGTAAATTTATATCGGTAAAATTATATAGATATTCTTATCATAATATTTATTTATTTTTAATAGACAGCAATAGGTATGAAAATACCAATAGTTACAAAAGAATGGATTGAAGCAATCTGGGAAATGAGTTTAAAGAATTTTGTTACACCACATGACAAAATGTTTGATAAATATAAAGCTTCTGTGTTTCTTAACTTAGTTGTAACATCAACAAATCTTCCAAAACGTCAGAAGGAGGAAATTAAACGTTTAATTAACACTAATGGAGGGGTAAGATATATAGCTTTTTAAATTTTTATTTTCTCTTTCACCTAACCATACCCTTATATTATTATTCTCTTTTTAGATATTTATGGGTCCTTTGGATGGGGCAAAAGTTAAAGTTGTACTTGCACCTGAAAATAGTCCAATAAGTGAGAAGCTTAAATATGCAAAAAAAGCAAATATTGCTTGTTTAACACCAAATTGGGTATATGAAAGTATAAAGGTTGGCTATGCTTTGCCTTTTAAAGATTATCTAATTAAGACACTAAAAGCATGTTCCACTCCAGAAAAGTTCAATGGTAAAAATATTTCTTTAATATTATAAATCTATAGATTAGTAACTGATATTACAATTTTTTTAATGCACAGTATGTGAAAGTTTTAATTGTTCTACGATAAGTTCCATAACATGTGATACACAGCAAGGCAATTATATAGATGAAACCTCAGTAACAACAATGAGCAATGTTTCTACCCTCGATACTTTATATAACAATGTCTCTACTGGTTAGTAATGCACGAAAGTGTCTTATAACAAGGATGAATTGTATTCTAAATTTATTTAAATGTTTCAGTTTCTACAACTACTACAGTCTTGGATAGACTTACATTTAGTGAAGCGAAATTGGCTGGTCCGTTTCTAGATGGTTGCAATGTGCGTAAATTACATAAAAAATTTGTCATGTTTTGTAATATTGTCCCATGATATTTCTCTAATCAATTCCTTTTTTTTTCTCTCTCTTTAGATTTACCTAGCTGGATTCGCTTCTAATCAACGGGATAAACTTAACAAAATATTAAACGTAGGTAGTGCAACGCGACTTGATGATATATCTGACGCTGTAACACACGTTATCGTCGGGGACGAAAACAGAGCAGCTAGTGAACTAAAACTACTGAAATCAAAAAAATTATGGTATAATGTTAATTTAATGTTTATAAATATCTATTTAAAATTCTGTAATTTAATACCATGGATATTTGATACAGTCCATATATATTGACACTGGAATGGTTAGAAGAAAGTGTCAAATTAAAACGGCCCGCGCCAGAAGAAAATTTTTTATGTGGACAAAAAAATACTGTAGTTCAAAAAGTTACAGAACCAGCATCACCATTAAGTAAGAAGGTAAATACATAAAAAATATAGTATATAAGTATTTAACGTATGCATGTATTTTTGCAGAATTTACAAATGCTACAAAAACCGAAGAAAGTCTCTATACCGTCTTTTGACATAGACCGAAAATTGGCGATGTTAGAAAAAGAGAAAGAATCATCTGATCTACTTCAACATTATCTTCAAGATACAGCTGGTAATGTCTGTAAATAATTGCTTACATTGTTATAAAATAAAATGAATATATATCTTATTTATTATTAGATGCAACAAATGATAAAACAATGCAAGAATTTTTAAAGCCCGATACACGTGTTTCGGGAGAAGATAATGTTAAAACCTTGGTAGATGATCATGAAAGTAAAAAAAAATGCTTAAAAGAATCTATAACATTCGCAGCAGATGATACTGCAGTACCGATTAATCAAACATCTACTATGAATGATAGACTATTTGAAGGTAATGCACTAGTAAAATATGTATAGCAATGAACTAAAATAATGTTAAAATATACATATAGGTTTGACATTTGTCGTAACTGGCTTCAACGAGGAAGATAATTTTGTAGTTGAAACTATAATGGCAATGAATGGAAAAGTAGTTTCAAGCACTTTCGCTGGTATTCCAGATTATGGTGTAGTACCAAAATGTGGCGCACCTTTAAAACATACAGTGAATGAAATCGTTACCGATTTGTTTATCGTAAGTTTAAGCTTTTTATTTCGATTTTTATATTTTCATATCTTTTAATGTTAATATTTTTTTTTAGGAAGATTGTGTAAATCAGGAACAAATAGTTGAAATTATGTATTATCATAAACCTCTATCTATAAAAAAGCATTCTACTCCGTTATCAGACTGTGTTATTACAATGAGTACATATGTTGGAGTAGAACGAACGTATCTTATAACATTAGCTGCGGAATTGGGTGCCATGTATTATTCTCATCATACACCTTAAAGATAACTAAACTTAATCAAGTATCAAAGCATTGTTCATTTCAGGTGTCAAGATATTTTCGTTCGTAAAACTAATCTTGAAAAAAATATATATAGAAGCACCCATTTGGTTTGTCCGACACCCGAAGGAAATAAATATAATGCTGCAGTGAAGTGGAAATTACCAGCTGTTACCGCAGAATGGTTAAAAGCCTGTGCAGTTCAATCGAAACGGGTTGACGAAACACCGTTTCTTGTAGGAGAAACCATAGGTACACAAATATTTAACACATCTATATTAAATATGTATACACACAAATTTTTTTAATATTAATCCCTCCTCCAAGCTCCTGAAAGACCAACTGAAACTAACGAGACAGACGCAAGTTCACTTAAAGTTAACTCAAATCAAATAGATCTACCAACTGAACCAGCAGCTAGGAACATTATTACTCCAAAACGACATTTATCAAATTTACAAGTATATATATATATATATATAGTTTTATATATTTCTTTTATTATTAATTTGTGATTTATTACTAAAAATATATATTATAGAATCAAGATGGCACTTCCGGTGATAAACCGTTAATAAATAAAAGACTCAGTTTACTTATGAACAAAACTCCTCAATCACAGTTTCATACGCCAGAAACAGCATCTGGTCAAGTATCTAGACCCAATTCTTCACCAGACACAAGAAAAGATTGGGCAAAATGGGTTGATAATTTTCCAGAGTCAAAAATAGAAGAACCTCCTTTAAAAAAAAGGGCACTTAGTACAGTTAGTATTTCTTTTAAGCTTAATTATGTGCATAATGCATAAATATCTAATAGATATTAACATGGTTGAATTTATAGCCTCTTTCAGAACTTAAAAGACAGTTATGGCAGAAACTAAAAAGTGAGACTTGTGATCCAGAGGTAGCATGCTTTATTTATATATAATATATATATGTATATTGATAAATATTTATATATATATATTAATAAATATTATAACATTACAGCGGAATAATGCAGATGAGACATTATCTCTTAACGACGATCAAGCGTCAAAAGAGGCACCGGAAGAAGCAAAAGATGATAGCAAAATAACCGCTACTACTCCCATTAGGAAAAAATTAGAATTCACAGATGAAAATAATGCACTGCCAAATAATGAGATTAATATGTAAGTTAATACATAAATGTGTTTCACTATTTATGTATAAAATTCTTTATAGACCTTTCATAGGATTTTGTCTTTTATAGGCAAATTGCACAACTGGATCAAGTACTTCAAAGAGCATCAAGTACTCCTGAGAATAGGTATTCTCTTTCCGGAGAGAATGCAGACACATATAGCGCTGAATGTTCCGATCCCATACAAAAATGTAGGTACATTTATATCTATTTATTAATATCTAATTGTCTAATATATATTCTTTGTTATAGTTATTGTAAAAGATTCTCAACCTGTCGATGCTATTGTATGGGAAGATCCCAGCCACTCAAAACGGGTAGGTTCTTTTCATAAGTCGATTCTATTTTGAATATTTGATATCAATTAACTGTAATTATAAACGTTGTTTTATACGAAGTTGATAACGCATGGAGAACAGAATGAAAGTTTCGCACACGAAGAACATATTATAAACAACGATGAAGAAGAATCCTTAGAAGAAGAAATTGAACCAGAAAAAAAGAAACCAAAATTCATGCTATCAGGCATGAAGGTATATTAATTGTTATATCTATGGATTATACATATTCAATACGTATATACATGCATAATATTTTATATTTATCTCAATAGGATAGAATAACATATGAAAAAGTGATAAGAGATCTCGACGGTGAGGTATCATCGGATGCTTGCTTTGATATAAGTGCAACACATTTGCTTTGTATTAAACCATCAAGGAATGAAAAAATGCTTGGAAGTATAGCATCAGGAAAATGGGTTCTACATTGCATGTATTTGCGGGACTCTGAACAAGAAGGGAAATTCCTTGATGTTAGTATTGATTCTCTTGATTCTCTTATCGTTATCATATTTTACCTATATTTTATGTTTACGAGTAGTCTTTTACTTCACTTCAATTATTTATTGACAGGAAGAAAAATATGAATGGGGGAATCCAAAAAGTAAAGGCATTATACCGGATCCTACTGACAAAGTTGAAGAAACAATCGCAGCAGCTGCATATAGATGGAGGCTTAGATTATTAAAAGAACCGAATAGGCCGTTTCACAATATGGTTGCTTTGTTATTAGCTCCTGGGGACAAATACGATCAGTTTAAAAGATTAATCGAAGCTGGAGGTGGGAAAGTTGTCCAAGCACGGTAAGTTTTTTTTTTTTTTTTATTAAACTCATATTATTTACAGATATGTTATAGTTTACATGTTATTTGTTCTAGACCACCATACGATACAAGTCCAACTGGAAAGAAGATTACTCATTGTTTCGTGAATCCTAAACAAGCCAGTCAACCGATCGACTGGGCAATGTTGGCCAGTAAAGGTATCCTCTGCTTTATGCCACAATATTTAAGCGATCATCTTACCGCGCAAACCCCATTAAATCCACGAGAATGTGTAATTGATGAATTTAAGAAGTATTTAACATTGCTACCGAAATAAAACGTTAACAAATAATGCCTCCAAAAGATTTTGTATAATAGTATTTACAAATGTATATCTGTATATAGAAAAAATACACATGTCATATTTTATTAAATAGATTCCCTTATTTTTATTCCTTTATGACGTTCCATTTTATTCCTTTTTATGGGAGTATAAGAAAAAGAAAAGATATATTTTTCAATAATGCGATAGATTCCTTATAGTTTTGTAAAATTTAACCTAAAGTCTTCTTTTACTGTCAAGAAAACATTACGAGCATCAATGCCATCTGTGTTGCTTGTGGGATCTAATGAAATTTCGTAATCTTTAAGTATCGTAATTAAAGCCATACCACTTTGCAATAGACCGAGTCGTACTCCTACAATAAATATGTCATTAAAGTGTAGAAGTAAACAATATTATATTAATATTATAAGAATATTTTATGTTAAATAACGTTAAATAAATATTTACCGATGCAAACTCTTGGCCCATCGCCAAAAGGCATGTACGTGCATTGTTTGATATTATCTTTATTTTTATCGCTAAATCTGTCAGGATCAAAATGCTGAGGATCTGCAAAATATCTTGGGTCACGGTGGAGACCAGTTAAAGCCACATAGATGGGTGTCCCTTTTTCCACAACTATCTCAGTTCCTGGAATCTAAGAAATCTATCATTTAGAACGTTATATGACCAATGATGTATTCAACTGTAGTGTGTAAGAGATCTCTAACGGCATAAAAGATAGGACTCTTTTTGTCGAGTCATGCAGTCGTACGATATTTAATATGGATTCATATATAATAAAAGAAGAACATTCTCTGTTGTTGTAGCTATATATAATATTTTTTTCATTTTTGAAATTTATAAAAGAAGACTCGAATAAGATACAAAATGTTAATAACAATCGAATTAAAGGAAAATATGATCTTCATAAATAAATTTTTACGAGGAAAAGAATCCGTGTTATTTACTAAAAAGTACGTGTCCTTCAATCTTGTTTGTCATAATAAGTACACAGTTATTCGTTTCCTTATTTGTTACGTAATAACTAAAATAGTTAGATAATAAATAACTAAACACACGCGCGCAAGAAAAAGATATTCTTTATATTTTAATATTCGAATTATCCGAAGAAAATATTTCGTTGAACAAGTTTATAACGAATCGTTATTATAATTTGTCGATTTACCTTGTAGTCTTTTACACAAATACGGTCAATAAGTGGAGCTGGAGGATAAAATCGTAGAGTTTCCGATATAACTTGATTAAGATATTTCATACTCTGGAAGGCCTCGTAAGTCATTCCATGTTCCTTCAACTTCTCGTGAATTTCTTCTCGCGTTCGTTTCTGAATCTCCGGATGCTTAGCAAGTTCGTAAAGCGTGAAGCATATAGTTGTTACGCTTGATTCACGACCAGCAACGAAAAATATTGCTGCTTGACTCACTAATTCATCGCCCTCGAGCTCTAAAGATAAATCAGTATTTTTTTAGACGAATTATACGCATAAGAGGTTTAATCAATGGTTAAGATTAAATATCTAACTCTTACTCAGATCATTTTCATTTTTCAAATCTATTAAAGAATCGATCAAGTCCCCTCGCTTAGCTTTGGTCATATTTCTGGTATCCATAGAATTCCAAAATACTTTACGGAAGTAATTCGTAGACGATCCTAACATTTGACCGCCGATCCAGCTCGAAAATTGTGGAAAGAAGAACATAAAGCCAAATTGGATAGCACGAAGAAACGTTATTCGAGTGCCTTCTTGAGCTTTTACGAGGAAAAAAAGAAGAAACGCAATAAACGCGAGATCGTTTCAACTTGCAAGAAGACAACAAAATAAGATAATACGCAATATCGGAGAACGTTTGGCAAATACCTTTTTCAAAGAATTGTACCGTTTCAGGATCGAAGGAATTTACTTTAATTCCAAAAGCGACGGAAGATATAATGTCAGTCGTATATCTCAAGGCAACATCCCTTATGAAAATAGTTTTCGTTTTCGCTTCATGTGAAAATTGCTCTTCTAAATATTTATTCATCGAGTCAGCGGTTTCGCCGATCAAATGAAAAAGTTTCTTCATTTTCCCGCTGCTGAACACCGGCGATATTTTTGTCCTAACAAGAGTACACGTTCGTCAATAAATTCTTTTACCATGCTCATAAACATTATTTTGATAAACGTTTTAAAAATTGGGAACCTCATTTGTCTCCATTCCGGATTGTGCATCGTGAAGAGATTACTACTTCCTATCTTATCCCGAATCGATTGAGCCGTGAAATAACGATCCGGAAAATAATCGAAGTCTTTGATTAAAATCTGTTTAATTAATTCCGCATTTCTTAATAACAGGAACGGTTTGTGGAAAATGTAAATTCCAAGAACATCGTCGTTGTCTGAAGCTTTATTGTGTAGATCACCGATCACAATGGAGGGAGATTTCTTAAATTGTATTATATCTTTTACATTACCAAAGAACCAGTGGGCAGGTAGGGTAGGAACACCTCGTCTTTGCCAGTAAGTACGCCTATACTTTACGTATAAAAGCAGGAACGTCACAAGGATGACGACCGTAAGAAGAATATTGAGAAAATAGTAGTTTACTGGTGCCATTTCTTGATGACACTCTTCCAGCTACTTTGAAATGATACTGATGAAGTTTAGCTATCCGCGTTTATATAAGACCGGACATCAGTTGAGTTATCTATGGAGGTGATAATTGAAATTAATTTATAAAATTGGAGGAATAATGCGTTGTTTTCTAATTATATATTGAATATTTTCATGTAAAATGACATGAAAATATTTATTATGGTAAATAATCGCAATAGTAAGAGTTTATTTATTTACTTTAGTATTGAACGCTTTATGTTTTCGTTATAACATAATCTGTATCAGTGACGTTTATAGTTATAAACCAATGACTCTGCATTTTCAATATTTGCATTCATCGCGCGGTCAGAAGATAAAACGTGTCGGATGATTCGATCGGTCGAATAATAGTCTAGCCAAATTACTATTTTTTTAGGGATAGATTGATATTGAGAATTTTCTTGTAAAAAAGGTTGAAGGTGTTTATTATGATATTAAATAATCATAGAGGTAAGAATTTATTTATTTATATAGTTACACAAAGCTTTATGTGTATTACAACATAAGCTCTATCGATGACCTTTAGTAGTAGTTATCGAAGAGTGACTATGCACTTTGTATACGTTCTATTTATTTGCTACAATCAATGAAGATGCGTCGCATAACTGGATAATAGTCGAATAATAGTGTAGACCATTCGGAATTAACATTTTTCCAAAAACAAATTGATAATAGAAATATTTTGCATAATATGACTCCTCCGGAGACCCCTGAACAAAATATCGACTGAACGAGAAAAACACGAATTCTTTTTACGTTTTGCTTTGTATTTTATAAACTATTGGTCGTATGTGGAAAAGTTCCGATAGAAAGTTGCAGTTAATAAAATTATCTGTAAAATGAGACCTATTACGTTACGATAAGTTAAATAAGTTAGGTTGCAAATTAGTAAAAAACGCATTTTTAGTAGGAAATGACCACAGACACCTTCACGCACCGTCTCTAATTCGACCGCGCGAAAACGGTAACTAATGGAACAAATCGCATTATCTCGGCAATTATAAAAAAAGCTCGAGTGTAGTTAGAATAACAAAGGCTCAGTTATATGTTCATATAATTAACGCTAACCAAAAACTAGTTCGTATAAAGAAGGAACGGATAAGCGAAGTTCCACTGTACACGGTCAAAATTATCAAATAGATGTAAAAATGTGTTTATTTACATATATGGGTGTTCGGCTATGGGTATAAAAAATTTAAGGGGAGATTCTTGAAGCTAAAATAAGATGAAAATCAAGAATAAAAAAATTGTGTTTTCAGCTTTGTATTTTAGTTATCGTCAATTAAAAGGCCACCGAAATACCCCTGTACGCGAGCAAACCTCCTTACACGAGCGAAATTGGTCAACCAGAGCAGCGGGATGCACAGCAATACTCAAGTAACTAGTATAAGTCACAAAGAAGATTGTGGCATTCTGGATGTAAAATATCCTGCACATTTCGTAAGAAAAATCGTAAATTAAACATGAAATCTATCTACTCATAAAAATCCATAAGGTAATCCGAGGTATTTCGGCTGATTTTTAATTATCAATAACTAAAAAACAAAGCCAAAAATGCAATTTTCTTTTTATCTTATTTTAAGTTTAAGAATCACCTCTTAAATTTTGTACACCTGTAGCTGAACTCTCTATATACAGTGTAGCCCATGAACTCTGTCCAGCTGAAATATGTTTGTTGTTTCAAACAATACGCGAATATATTTCTAGTAAAAGATACGGGATTTAAAGGAATACATAACATGGTAATAACGGTTTCTTGGCAAGTTATTTGACAAGATTTCGTCGGAATACACAAAATTCCTTATGATAGATTTATTTTAGCGTCTATTATACACGAATTATACATATTTATATATATTATTAGTACAATCTTACACAATTCGGTAAAGATTCTAGTATAAACATCGTATCATCAAATGAAATTTTTCATTCCTACAGGTAACTATAGATACATATACAGTCGTAGCTTCGTAGTTACTCTTTTCCATTCATGTGTGTCAACAAATTAAATACATTTCTCGAAGATGAATCGCCTCTTCTTAATTCTTACAAAGTCAAGAAAAATACATCTTAACATATGATCAAGATTATCGTAGAGATATCTTGATTTCATGATTGACTTCTATAAATTACTTGCTCCTCTCGGGATGACATATTAAGATTAACTCATATACCACCATATATCACTTAAACAGAACTGCATTGCTTAATATAAATTAGTACATCAATACCTTCGCAAAACATTTAACTCGCACTAATTTCGATGAAATTAAAAAATTAAGCTGTGTACTTGTATTGCCTTGCCACTTCTGTTGCTATTTGCAATTTCATAACCTTTTTCACATTTTTATGACTTAAAACAATGTCATAATACCATATCGCAATTCCTCAAAACTTTATAGCGCACAAAATTTTTCTCTCGATGTTATATACAAATTCAGCTAGCAAATTTTGAAAGGCGATAGTAGAAATATCAGTTTTCATAGATGAACTTGAAATACAAAAGCAGAAAAGCTTCTAGCAATATAAACGTAAAGATGTAAGAAGACAAAAGATCACATCATCAGTTGTAACATCAAATTGATTGTAATTAAATTACTTGCAATATTTTTTGGAATGTCGTCGTTTGTTTTTTATTCCACAAATAAAAGCTTTATTTCGACTAACGTAAGTAGAAAAAATTGTAACATCTAATAAATTTGAACGTATGTAATGAAACATATTCACTTCGGTTGAGTATCTGGTTGAGTTTGTGATTGCTGTTGTTGCTGTTGTTGTTGTTGTTGTTGTTGCTGCTGCTGCTGTACCTGCTGGGGATGAATGGGATGTGCAAGAGTTTGCAATTTAACTTGACTAGGACCAGGACTACCTCTTGCAGCTGTAACGACAGGTTTACCCTGAGCAGGTGCAGCTTGGCGCAATTGAGCACTACTTGCAGTCATAACTTGGATCGTCTGTTTCAAAGCAGCGGATGCGACTGGAATTACTCTCGTCTGCAACGGAGACTTTGCTAAAACTACTTGTCCAGGTTGAGAAACTGCTTGTCCTGTAGAAACCTGAAATCATATTTTATTTTTAAAAAATGTAAAAGAAACGAACGATGTCAACAAAATTGGCATCTGAGGTATATAACGTACATGTGTAAATTGTTGCATCGCTGATGGTTGAACGTGTTTCATAACTTGTTGAATCTGCTGCACGGTCATAGTCGCAGGCAATGATTTCTGTTGTACAATCAGTTGAGTCTGAACACCAGTTTTCGCAGCGACTTGCGTTAGTTGTGCAACTTTCTGCGCTGGCAATTTTCTTTGAGTGATAATTTGTGGATGCAGAGCGAGCTGACGGATTTGTTGAGGTGTTGCTGTACGTACACTGGCAACGTTTGCAGTTTTTACTAAGGTAGCAACTGGAGTTCCACTAGCTGATGTTCCAGCTTGTACCTGCAAACCTGCCTGAGCAAATATTTGGGCCGGAGTAAGTCCAGTCTGTGCAGGTACCTGTACTTGAGCCACAGCTTTTGCTTGTTGCTGCAAAGCCTGCCGTTTTATTAAAGCAGCCATTTCTGTTTCTGATACTGTACGAGCTACCGTCTGTTTTCCAACAGTTGCTTGTGCAACAGTACCAGCAGTTATATTCTGCTTCATCAACGTAGCCCTTTGTTGCGCAGCGGCAGCTGAAACAGCTACCGATACCTTTTGACCATTTACAGCAGCCTGTGCTTGCAATACCTTTAGTTGCTGCTGTCGCAATAGAACTTGCTGTTGTCGGTAATATTGTAATTGCGCTGCAGTTAACGTTTTAGTACCCGGAGCTGTCGCCACGGTAACCCCAATACCTTTTTGCGTAACCGCGGGTGAACTTTGTGCAGCAGATACTAAACTCGCTGTTGCAATTCTTTGAGCGGCTTGAAGATTACCAACACTAACAACGGTTGGCGTTGTCCGTGCATCTTGCATACTTAACGTTCCTCCTGGTCGAGCTTTAACTGTCGACGTAGCAAGTGTCGTACCACCCGTGGTAACATTACTAATTGTGGTAATAGCTTTCATTGTAGTTAACCCTGCTGTGGCGGTGGTCGCAACTTGCGTTAGTTGATGCACTTGAGGACTTGAGGTATTTGAAATATTTTGTTGAGCTTGTTGTTGCTGTTGGAGTTTGATTTGCTGCTGCTGCTGCTGAACTTGTTGCTGCTGCTGCTGCTGCTGTTGCTGTTGTTGTTGTTGCTGTTGCTGTAATATACGAGCGGCTACTTGTTGTTGTTGCTCTGCTGATAAAACCTGGATACAAAATATTGAATGATGCCATTAAGTGTTTAAAAATGTCGATAATTAAAAGACATTAAGCCTTATTATACTAACAGCATGTTTCAGTTTCTCCTTCGCGATCCTATCGGCGCGTCGCGTTGCAACTTCTATGGGAGCTAATGGGTTATCATATTGGATACCACATTCAGCTAAAACTGCAGCGTTGGTAGGATTTTTCATTAATGGGTTAACGAGTAACGGTTTAACAGTAGGCGTTCTCTTATTCGAAACAGATTTAATGGTGTCAAATCTCTGACAGCACATTAATGTAAACGAATGATTTTTATCCTGATTATATAACTGAGACGTTTTCATTGGCCTGTTTGTTTTACTTTGTTGCTAAAAGAAGACGATTAAAAAATGATAACTTTTTTCCAACAAATATCTCTCGTGTAGAATAAAAATATCTCGATATACCTCGGAAACCTGAGGCATTTTGTAAACTCCTTTCTGTTTCTTTTGTTTCTTCGGCGTAGTATCATAAAGTAACTTTCCCTCTTCTCTTGGTACTATTACTGATTCGTATCTGCTTCTACATTGTTTAGGAGATCTATATATTCGAGAAGTATTATTAACTATATCCGCAACCAAATCCCAATTGGGAGTATGACCAGGAGATAAAATCATCAAATTTAACGGCAGTCCTTGATAAACCTGAATTGCTTGGAGAAGGGCCCAATCCTCATGTATCATCCAATCTAAAACATGTTCTTGGTCCACGGAAGACTTTGACATATGCGACGGTTTTATACCAGGCAGTGGAATTTGTGGCCGAACTATACGGTATTTATGTAGTTTCATATCGCGACGTATTTTCATAAGCGCTGGTGAAGGTCGATCGAATAAAGATCTCGGTGCATAAACAGATTCTTCCTTGTGTCGCATTTTAACCGTTCGCCGTCCTACATAGAAGATAAACAATTTAATATACAATTAAACAAAACGATATCAACTGTATATGTACACAAAGAAAGTAGCATAGATAGGTTTGTTATAAATATATAAACTACTTACCATCACGATCAGTAATTCCAGTTTCAATCCTACTTCTTTTTTGTTCCTTTTTAATGTATATCGGAGGTAATTGTGCCTCTGACATAGGAGTATTTTCATAAAGGAATCCCAAGGAATAGTCGATGTAAACATCATTATCTGTTGTAGGAGGTGTAGGAGGGCACCACATCTAATAATTAAATTAAATTTTACATAGATTAAACTGAAAGTACAAATAAATAATAAATGAAAATAGAAATAAAATTTCTATACTAACCGGCATTTGCTCCATATTGTCGTCCGATAACCATATCTGCAAGACATTAAAAAGTACGTCTATGAGATCCGAAAGTTACAAATAAAAAATCTGCTTCAACAAGATTTAAAAAAAAGATTACAAAGAACGAGCGTCGTGTACGAAACACTCACTTTTCAAACATGACGAATAATTTGAAGAAAAAATGATTTCTTCTCCGTTTTTATATATGTCTTCATACGTCTTCTATTAAATGCAATTGAAAAAATGCTAGAATGCTTGAATAACTGAGTAATCTTGGAAGATCAAGGAAATGAATAGGAAATATACATACATTTTGCTCGTTCAAAGGCTCATTTTTCTACTCAAGAATTTCATTACTTCAATCCCGCGTAGATATTAAGTATTGTACAAGACGCTCATTAATGTGCCTGCTTATACCTTGGCTGACTCCAAGTTTGGAATGGCAAAGGCAGTGTTTTGGTGCCATTTTTCGAATAATTATTTGGAGCTTTCTACTGCATGCTATTATCTAATATTTGCAAAAAAAAATTCTTTTCTTTAATGTGCGGTCATGATAGCCTTGCCACACCAAAACATCGCGAGAATACAAGATCATTACTTTCAATGATCTCGGTATATATAACCAAGCACACTGAGCAAAATTTGACACCAAAACGGAACTGAACCTTTGATCGAACAGACTTGGATCCGCACCAAGAAATAAGAAAACACATGATCTTCATAGCAAGGAATATTTTGTTTATTTCCTTCCTCGGACTCACTCGATCATACAAAATACAGGCACGCAACTTAAATATTACAATGGGGCATACCATTAAACGAAGAATTTCTTAAGTCTAATATGTAATCAGGTCGCAACCTTGTAAGTTATGTAGAGTACAAGGCGTTACACGAGAGCAAAGTACGTCGCATTCGCAGAATTATTTCTGCTTTTTACCTCTGACTCGACTGTTTATTTCTGTTTATTTAAGGAATCAAACGCTACAAAATCGTCGCAAAAAGCGAGACTTTCGCAACGTACTAATGAGCTAAGCTATAATGAATTTTTTTTCTCCTCTATATATCCTATTATAATACAATCGAATGCCTTGTTTCTTTTATCATTTTCTTCCGTTTGTTTTTATCACCAAGTATAAATTACAATGTCAATTAAAGACACTTGAATTCTTTACAAGAAAGTACAATTTACAATGCTAAAAATGTTACACGTATGTACTTAGTACGATGAAAGAAAGCTCTCACTTATCTTTACTTTTGTGATTATATACAAGAATCATGTGAAAATTAAGAAACAATTAGAACTTGGTTTCTCTTATGCGCACGCCGCTCCAGGTAGTAGTAGTTCAAGACAATGTTAATGTCTAAATTATGAGAAATATTTATACAAACACGCTGCTAAATGTTACAGCGATAAAGTTTTAGCGGGACTCAAGATATAGTACCGCTACTGAATTTTTCCAATTGAGTTGTTTGCGAAGAAGGAGGAGGAGGAGTAAGCTGAGTACGAATCGACTTTTTCATTGGCGGTATCTGCTCTTCGTCATCTAGCGTGTCAGCTATTTGTGATTCGTTCGTTTTTCCACTTATCAATGGCTTTGCAAATGATGACAGTCGTGTTCGTTTAATTTTCCTTCTTAATTTCTTTGACCCATCTGATGAATCGTAATTAGAGTCGTTGTCCAAATCAACCAATGCTATCACTGTTGATTGTATCGGAACCTTATCAGTTTTAAGTTTAGAATTCAATGACGTATTTTTGTTCAACGTCGGTGATTTTCCTGCCTTGTTGGAACTGGTATAAGTACTTGCTACGTTGGAAAATACATTAGAGGAAACACGATCTCGAGAACCGGTATCCAATCCAGAATCACACCACCCATCTACTTTACAATTCGGAGTAACATCTGAAATCCTAAGAACGCAATTTTTCCCTGACGAATCAGATGTGGAATTGGAATTAGAATCGGCGTTTTTTTTATTATTTTTCGTGTCAGACGAATTGCAATTAGATGTCCTTGTATGAACGGAACTAGAAGCTTTACTGGTATGATTACTTCGTGTATCCAAAGTAAGAATAGCAACGACTTTAGCAGTTCTTTGTGGTTTCTCGTTAATTTCACTAAAGGAGGATAGCGTTGAATCATCTTGCTTGGGAAAGGTTTCTGACACAACCGCGTTACCATTTGAATCTGTGTTCAACGTTTCTGTTCTTCCAGACAATGGTGAAACGGTAGAAGACTCCTCTTCCTGTGATTTTGAATCAGAAGACGAATCTATCTTCCGAATGTGCTTATTCCCTTTGTTTGATACATGATTAGGACCCTTTGCCGAATTTAGCGTAAAATTCAATCCAGATCGAGTAACTCTCGATCCTTGTTCAAAGGTAGGAACAGGTGTATCCGGTCGTCGTCTCGGTGTACTTGTATTCGTACTTGTAGATTCACTGTTTCTTTTACATCTAGTTGAAATAGAACTAGCGCAATCTTTCGAATCGGATGTTGGTTTCATAGGTGGTATTGAACTGCTTCTTCGAAACACAGTTGGATTCAAAACACCATTATCCAAAGTCTTTGACCTACGCGTCATGGGTTTTTCATATGACGCTGTATTTTGTTCTTCGTTTCTTAGTGACGAAGTCAAATTTGACACAGACCTGGTCGCTAATCGTGGAGAAGATCTAAAGCATTCAGGCAAAGGAGTGTCTGGTCGTCTTTTTTGCGATGATTTTGTGGAATTTGGATTCGGTGGAGGTGTTAAAGAACGGATTGCACTTGATCTTGTAATCCTAGAATGTTCTATCGTCGGTCGAGGTGTGTCGGGCCTTCGAATCTGTGTTACTTTGCTAGTTTCTTTACGATGAGTATTCGAATTTGAATTTGAAATTTCACTTCCTTGACTTTCATATGTATCACTACTAGATAATATCAAATTTTTATTTTCAGTATTTTCTACGCTAACGTTTACTTTCGCGCTCCTTGTAGTCACTCCGTAAGATATTGTATCTGGTTTGCGAAATTTAATCTTATTTTCTGTGTTAGATTCAGATCCACTTGATTCATTCGAGCCTAAAGTATCAAAGGAAAAGGTATTGTCATTGTTTTGTGTCGATGAGGTCGACTGAACTTTTGTGTCATCTTCGTCGCGCACACATTCATCTAATTTAGTATAGTCTTCTTGTTTGCTGCTACTAGGTTCTTGACTAGAGCTTGATTCTATCACAGAAATGGATTCATTATCATTGGCAGACTTATTTGTTGTATCTGAATTTGAAGTACTTTCATCGTATTGTTTATTATTTGTTGAAATTTCTTTCATATCCATGTCTTCTTTCGTTTCGATAGGACTCTGCGCTCTTGTATCATTTTTTAAACTATACTCGTCATTAGAAATATTTATATCTTGGAGCTCGTCTACAGTTTTATTTTTTAATACATTCGATTCCGCGTTAGAGATAAGTAGTTCTTCTTTTAACCCCGTATTTGATTCATCAATGGCAGATGAAGTTATCTTACTCTTAGAAACAGTATCACTTACTAATTTCTTTGTTGTAGATTCAGTATTTTCATCTGTATCGTGAACGACTATTTTATTCTTTAAGGGAGCAATCAATGAATCTTCCGATATATTAATTTCTTCATCTATCTCCAAAGTCATTGAACTTTTCAGGCATTTCGAATCAGAAATTCTTTTTACCATATTCGATTCCATTACAACTGAACGAGTACTACTATTCTGTGAGATCAAATCAACGTTAGAATATTCGGAATCGTCATTACAACTTGCAGCACCTTCTAAATTACTAGATTGCGCCATTTCTATGGACATTAACTTTGTAATATATATTGAAGATGTGGTACTCTCTGTTAACTGTTGTGTTGCTTCACCACCGTCTTTGTTATCAATTATATCTTCTTCTAAATCTTTACTCTGTTCTGATATGCCCGATGAATTACCTGATTGAGAACACGTTTCTATTTCTAACGAATCTAAAGGTATGGTGGTATTAGATTCGTCTATGACAGTTTTATCGTAGTTCGATTTTGGCGAAGAAGTTGCAATGGTACAATGATTTACAATCACTTTACAATTTTCGATGCTTTCAGATCGCTTTTCATCAACAGGCAGAATTGTATTTTTTTCAGCATCTGTATGTTTTAAATCAGCTGTTACCACCTCTTTCTCATTCACAGTATTATCTTCTTCATTGGGTTTATTCGAAATGTTGGTATTATTTAACTTTTTCGGACTTGAAACTGGTGGCAAAGGTAAAATGAAACTTTCTTCTGCTTTCATCCTCATTTCAAGCTCACGTTGTTTACGCAAATTGCTGGCTCTACCTCGGCATTTCGGTTTTATACCAGGCAAGATAGGACTTACGTCCAATGTCCACAAATTAATTTTAACATTTCCCCTTGATCTCGTCCGTGGACTGTTCAGATCGAAATGATTTTGACTAAATGATTTATTAGAACGGTTCTTACGTTTGGGATATCCACCCTTTTCAGAATCATTTTGATCGTGTGCCTCTTCCTCCTCCTCATCCTCGTCGCCTTGACTTTGACTTTCCGTATGACTCGACTCTTCGTCAAGGCTATCTTCTACCACATCTTCTTGTGACTCTGATTCTGATTCTGTAGTAGTCTCAGTTTCACTTTCCGATTCTTGAGCACTTTTACTAATATTCTTACGCGAATTCCTCCTCCTATTCGGTGGGAGTTTCTTATTGACTAATTTCTTAGAATTACTAGCACTATTAACCTGATTTTGCGCATCCTCGCGTCCAAACGTCAAAGGCTTCTCATCGTCATCTGCTAATCGCATTCTCCTTTCTTCCTCCTCGCGCAACGCTCGTAGCCGATCCAACTCCCACTCTTTCTTCTGTTCTTCGAGTTCACGTTCGGCTGCAGCAAGTTGTGCCGCAGAAAATGTACCCTCTGATTCCTCGACAAACTTCATCGCGTAACGTTCTATGGGTGTTAACTATGTACAAAAACACAAACATTTTTATCGATGTACACGCTAAGATCTGAATAAAATATTATAAAAATGAATAAAAACGTTATTTTACCTGAGATACTAAATTTTGTACTTCAAGCTCGGCCTTGCTAACTTGCATGTCATCTCTGTCCGCGTCATCCAAAGGTATATTTTCGTCAAATTCTGCTAAATCAGCAACAGCCTCTGCTTTAGCAGTCTTTGCGGCTTGTACATCAAGATCCTCTTCAGCAGCAGCAAGAGCGCTTTCAAGCGCACCCATCGCTACTTTATCCTCTAAAGTTTGACCTTGATTATCCTTTTGCAAGAACTTCTCTCGATCTCTATTTTGTTCCAATACTTCGGCCATTCGAGTCGTTGCATCATTCTCCGATTGATCGATGTTAAACAGATCTTGAATCGTAGACTGTAAAGATAAATTACAATCATAAAATATTATGTTTTAGAGCATATTTCTTCGTTAAAATTTTTCAAAATACTTACACTTTTGAAATAAGCAGTTGTGAAATTACCACCCTCGATAGCTAAGTCTCCAAGTAGTCTCTTCTGATTGGCCTTTTTCAGAATATTTTCTTCTACGGTTTTTTCACTTACTAACCTAAAACATGTGAAGAATAATTAAATATATTCATAAATATAATATACGTATATTATATTTTTTATATATACCTGTAGATATGTACATCACGTGTTTGACCTATTCTATGACACCTGTCTTGTGCTTGGGCATCCATCGTAGGATTCCAATCACTATCATAAAATATAACGGTGTCTGCTCCTGTAAGATTCACACCTACACCTCCAGATCTTGTCGACAAAATGAAACAAAATATTCGTTTGTCTCCATTAAATCTTTCCATCAAAACCTACAGTTCCCCGTAAAATAAGCCATATTAGAGAACAATAAAAAAAATAATGATATAATAATTTACAGTAAATAATCATTACCTGCCGCTGATCTACTTTAGTAGTACCATCCAAACGTAGATATATGTGTCCATGAAAATTAAGAAAAGCTTCTAATACATCTAACATTCTGGTCATTTGTGTAAAAATTAAAACTCTATGGTTCTCAGATTTAAGCTTTCTAAGAAGTTGATGTAAAGATTGCAATTTTCCACAGTCATACTGTATCAATCTGGGATCTGGGAACTGCGTCATCATTGCACTAGCTACTGGATGGAACAATGCCAATTTTGGCGATAGTTGACGTTGTAATTCCATTTGTATACGTCGTTGAGCGAACAATTTATGTGGAGGAGGATGAGAAACGTGAAAACGTGGCGTAGGGGCGCACACAGCAGGAACATGTACAACAAACCTAGCATAATATTATATTACATCAAGGATAATTAAATAACTTCAATAAATTACTAAACACTAAACTCTTTTTTATTAATATACAATACCTCTCAAAAACTTCCTTCAGCTCCTCAACAATTTGTTCTGTACTTTTGATCGCCTCTGCAAGTGCTTCTGTGCGAGAAAAGAACTGCCTCCGTGTACGTGCATTATCTTTAGCAGTTGCACAGTGAACCCAACCATTATGCCACCGACATGCCGTAGATGGTTTACCAATTCTTAATGCCATAAACAAATCTTCTCCATAGAGAGGGCATGCGGCACATCGTCTTTCATTAGTATTTGCAAGTAGACGAAGTTTAGCTTGTCTTCTTTGTTTCCGTTCTTCTTCTAATTGTGGCTAAAAAGAGATATTATATTTTAAATTTTCTAAATCTTTAAATCCTTCGAATATTTACAACCTTATTCGATTAAGATAATTACCAAATAAAATTCGGATTTTGGACGTTCTTTCATTTGTGCCTTTTCTGATTCTTTTTGTGCGTGTCTAGTAACAATACCACAACGGTTCGATTGTTGTTGAGATTGTCCATTGCCAGCAGGAGACTGTGCAGTGACATTAAGAGGTGGCACCCTCATAACAGGTCTTCCACTTGTTCCGCTTGTAGTTGTAACCACTCCTCCTATAACTTTGTTTACTGTAGTTGCCGAGGTAGATAGGCCCATTAAAGATTTTGGTAAAACTTTCAAACGTGGTACACATGGAGTCATTACTGGAAATGAAACTGTAAATATAAACAATGTTAATCATTCTTAGACAAATTTAAATAAGATCTGAAAAATATATCAATTTACTAGGGTAGAAATATTGCCTATTAATCCTTTGCGGACTACCGCCGAATATATGCGTTCTGCGTAAGCCATCAATTTGGCTGAGGAAGTCATACGCGTTCGACGAAAACAACTGAGAGAACAAAAAGACTCATATATGTGTGTCATTTTATTTATCCTGTGGAGAATCTATGCATGTACATATGTTAGGAATTTGACACCTATGAATGAAAAGCGCGTCTAAGCAGAAATGTGCGCTGGCAATTTTAAATGACTATCGCTGCAGTAGCTCGGCCCAACGGTACGGTTGACTTCGAACCGTCCCGTCCACAAAGGGTTAACATAAGGAATATTGTAGTCATGCATTTTGTATTATTCCTTAACATTCATCTAAATGCATACAAATGACATGAAAAAGGATATATGTATATGGTGCATATTTTTTGAACATAGAACATAAATGAAATCAGTGGGATATGAGCACTCTTAGGACAAACCTGTGTTAGTGTTTTGTTGATTTGAAGTCAGAATGATATGTCTACCAATAGATGTTTGAACCACTTGTGCAAGATTAGGCATTGCTATTCTTTGGACGGAATCACCTTGTTTAACTGCAACTGTTTGCGTTGCTAGACGTTGCAGTCCATCTATAATATTTGCATTCCCTACTGTAATCCTTTGTGCACTCGTTGCTGCTGTAGTTGGTGTCACTGTTGTACTTTGTGGGTTATGTGCTAGCGTTCCAACAGGAATTGCTATTTTCGAAGCAAACACAACAAATGTTTTACACAAACTGTGATTCACAAATGTTAGATTATAATTAAATGTAAGTTTTGTTAATGTGCTCTCGGTTCTAGAATGCTTATAACATGGGGAAACTATAAACAAGCTGGCCCGAGATCAATTGCTCTAGCACCATTGCAAGAATGATTACACAGTGATAAGTTTGAGTGCAACCACTGATCGATGATGCACAAGGATTCCAGGTTTTGGATATAAATATACGTAGTAAACGTATAAAACCACACGAGAAAAAAACCCTCACCTTTTACACTACCCTGATGTTGAACTAATTGTACGGAATATCCTTGCAACTGTTGGCCACCTGCTACTTTTAGTGTGACACCTATGAATTTATATATGAATTTATAAAAACAGAGAAAATTAATTGCAAAAATTGGAAAAATCCAAAATATGAAATGTCTATAAAATCATTCTTACCTTGCCCTGGAGTGCTTTGATTATTTGCCGTTTTTATCAAAGGAGACGTTCCAACTTTTGGAGTAGGCAATATTCCAGTCAAATTCTTTAATTTTGTTTGTGTCTGCCGCGGTACGGATGACGGCTTAACTTGATTAGATAATCTAACATTAATTTTAATCTTTCCAGGTGGACATCTCGGAGACGGATCTGGTTGTGTGTCTATTTCTTCTATAAGCTTGCGTGGTGTTTGCAATCGTCTGACTCTATGCGCCACAAACGCAGTAAGACTTAACTCCAAATCACATAATAAAATATTAATACTAGATAGATCGATATGCTATAAAGTAAAAAATAAATATATTATACTTTCCTCTAAACTTCTAAGAGCATAATTAATATTAGAAAAAATTAAATTATATATTTTACCTTAAATGGATCATAATCAAGAGCACTCCATACTAACGAAGCTGTGACATATTCAATAGCTTCCATTTGAAATGGTGATACAGTAGGTCTAACTTCAAATAAATTTGGGTGGTTGCATACCTTCCGTAATTGCATTAATACATTAATCACACTTAACAGATTGCCACTAGCGAGGGTCTCCTTTGTTCTTAATGAAAAACAATTATATACATATATATATATATATTCATATTACATAAATCTTTGTGATATAAAAAGAAATGACAAAATATGTAATGCTTACTTCGCTCTGGACATAAAATCATCGTATAGGTATCGCTGACGTTTTGATAAACGGCACATGACGACGTGCTCATACTTTTTGGGTAATTGTTTTTCTACTTCTGTTTTTAATCTTCGTAATAAAAAAGGCCGCAAAACCTACAAACAATATAATTACTATATAAATAACATATAACAGAGATACAATGAAAGTTGTAAGTGTTTCTCTAGACAGGATTCGTATGTCAAATCAATACTTTACGACACGCGAGTTTTAATAGAGAACTTTTTTTAATATCTCGCTATTTATATAAAACAGACATGCGATACGTAATCATCATATATCTGTGTCGGTAGCGAATAATTGCATACGTGAAACAAGGTATATAAAAATAAATTACGTACAGACCTTATGCAGACGACGAATAATATTTTCATTGTATTCACTATTTCCTTCTATCATCCCAGTAACAGGATTACTAAACCATTCTTTAAATTCTCTATGTGACTGAAATACATTCGGCATTAAAAAATGCATCAATGACCACAGTTCCATTAAGTTATTCTGTAGAGGTGTGCCAGTAAGCAATAATCGTCTGTAATAATAAGGATTTTTATATAGAAGTTCCTCATATAATTTAAAATAATATATTTATAAATTATATTAACCAAATAGATATTTACCGTTGGGTTTGAAAATTCAATAGTAATTGCCATCTCTGTGATTTGAAATTTTTTATATTTTGAGCTTCGTCCAATATAAGATATTTCCACTTTTTCCTTCTAAAGCTTTGATGATCCTGTATAACCAGTTTATATGATGTTATGCAAATATGAAAAGCGTTAGGTTTAGTCCAACCTAAAAATAAACAAAATATTACAAATACTGTTATTTGCACTTATATTTGTTCAGAGATAAACCAATACCTGTTCTTTTTTGTTTCCTTTCTTTTTGCGTTCCGTAATAAGTCAAAATCTTAAATCCTGGACACCATTTCTTACATTCCATTTCCCAGTTAAGCATCACAGATGTTGGTACTATTATGAGATGAGGACCCCAATTTCCTTTTTCGCATGCCAAATGCGCAAGTAAAGCAATCGTTTGTATGGTTTTACCCAAACCCATTTCGTCTGCTAAAATACCATTTAATTTCCTGTCGTACATTGTAACAAGCCAATCTAATCCTATATGTTGATATTCTCGAAGGGGATGTTTCAGAAGAAATGGAATTTTCGTAACAACCTAAAATTATATCAGTTTCGTTAGACAATCATACATAACTTTATTTTAATTCGTATAATTCGTGTAACTGGTAAAATTTGTCATGATAATTCTCTAAAATAAATCGATGAATCAATTTACTTGTTAAAAGAAAATCACTTATGCTTTAGCCTTCGTAAATGGTCATGTGCTAAATATTGTTACACAACCTTGGATGAAAGGCTGAATAATTGATATACCCACAACGGAATTACAAAGATATTTCAATGACACATACACTGGTGGTAAGTAAAGTATTTCCTTTAGGTTGGATACTTTCTGCCAATGCTGCGACGTTATCCATTTCATCGCGAGCATTTGAATGGTCCATCTCTGCAGTCTGTAAAAGGCAGAATGACCAGTGCAATTATTTTTTTGTATACAAAATTCCTATACGAGTACTAATGAAAACACCGTCTAACCTTATCATTTGATGATTTTTCCATGGATACATCTTCTAAGAGAGATTTAAGTCCAATATCGGCTTCATTATCAGTTTGTGTTTGAGACTCTTCCTCATCAACTTCGTTGTCACTCTCTTCACTTTCACTTTCGTTACTCGTAGATTCTTCGTCATTTTCCTGAGCTTCTTCTTTTATGCTTTCTTTATCTGACTCTACACAAATAAATACATATATATACGTATTACAAATTTTCATGTTTATTGGATTATTGTAACAAATGTTAATTTTCAGACAAATGCCTCAAGTCACATCAGTAACAGGAATTAAGAATGAAAACCATTTCTTAAACCATCAGGATCGGTAGAATATCATCATCAATGAACACATATAATATGGCGAAAATTAACTTAAATAATATTGACCTTGTATAGGTTCTTGTTCAACATCTATTGGCACATCTGACATGTTACCATATTTGGCAATAAGTTCATCGATAGACATTTCATTTTCAGCCTGAAAGTATTAAACTTTTATAGAGAAAATCCATAAGTCCTCCATAATAGTTAGAAAAGTATATATATACTTTAAGATCATCTAATTCTTGTTTATAATCCGCATTTTCTTCCAGTTTTTCTTGTTCCATAATAGTCTCCTCCTCATCGGAGGATTCATCCGATGCGGCAACAAAATCCATATCACCATCTGTTGTCTTTTCACTCTCCTATTAATAAATACATATAACAAATTTTTTATTGCCGTAAAAAATAGTGTCATTAAAACCCTTGGTCTAAAAATATTTTACATACTTCCTCTACTCCTTTTGATGCAGGTGATAAACTTTTATTTCTATTTTCCAAGTAATCAGGTGGTAACTCTTTAAGGAGATCTTCTAGGGGTAGCTCTGATTCTTTTTTCAGCAGTTCAACTTCTTCTTTATGATTTGTCACAGATTTCAATTCTTCTTCGGCTTTTGCTATGGTTTCTTCATCATCATCTGAGCTTTGGTTTGGTTGAAAATCCTCTATATTAACAAGATTAAAATTATTAACATAATTGAAATATGATGAGCTTAGGAAAATGTATTTTACATACCATCAGAATGAGATTTTCCGGGTGGTATTGGAGAAGAAATACGTGAACTATTCATGGAGGCTGGCACACTTTGAGGACCATCAGTTTTATTAAGTCCTTCAGTTAACCATGTTGAATATTTCTCTGTTTGACCCACAATAAAATTTAAGTGTTGATCTAGTGCCTGCTTTCTTTTCTCTTCAAGCCTCGTCTGTTGTTTATATTCCACTAACTTGAAAACAGAATGAAAAAACATGAAATATACATTCAGTCTTATAAATGGTTTAAGTGCTACATAAAAATATATGTCCAGCATCAATTCTTTGATTATACCGTAATAATAAATACAACCATACACAATGAGCAGACTTTGCTGTTCCCACAACGAGCACACAGTTTCAATTGAAATACATTGAAATTGTCGGCTTAATAGTGTGGGGTAAAATCTGTATTATTATAGTTTACAATTCTAACTCTTTTTCTTGTTACTTACTTTTTCCACGTTTGTCCAGAAAGTTTTGATTTCTTTTGCAATAAAACTAGCAATTTTCTTTAACCTAAGTTCTTGTGATTTTTCAGCTTTTTGTGCTTGAATTGCTTTCTCTTGGAAATATTTCTGTACCATACGCGCACACTTTTTCGCTGCAGCTTTTTTCCACTTCCGTTCTTGAGCGAAGTCAGCAGCTAGCCAAACCATCTCTTCTAACAAATAGTCCCAGTGAGCCTTTGTACGAGGTGGTTCTTGTACCTTAGGCAACCTTCTTTCTGACCATAATCCTTCCCGCTGTAATTCCGCAATCCTTTGCATAACGTATGCTTCCTACAAACATTTTATGTATCAAATTATACCAATTTGTAGTTATCATAATAATTCATTAAATGTTGCATAATTGCATAGAAATTACTTTACCTGTTTTGCCTTCTCTACAATTTGTTCTTGGTTATTTGTGATATCACATGACGTAGCTGCATTAGAGGCAGGTAACTTAACAAGTTTAACTACAGGCTGAGTAGGTATAGTAGGCGCAGAAGATGTTTTAGTAACAGTAGTAGCAGTAGCTGTGGTGGTGGTAGCTCCAGTAAAAGTAAGGGTAGGAGTAGTCATTGTAGTAATAGTTGTTGTAATGGATGTAGCTATTGTAGATTTATCTATCACTGGACTTGTAACAGTTGTTGTCACAGGTTTCGGTGAACCTGGAACTACTGGTGCATTACCTGTAATAGTAATAAAATAATTTAATACATGAAGAAATCATGTTTAGAGAAAATTAAGAGTATGTATACATGTATCAACAGCGCCCTTCGGCTGAAAAGCATATTGCTAAACAACCTTACATATGCTGTGAATTAATATTTCCACAAAGAGTGAACTGATCCAAAATGTATAAACTTGAATCAGCCGTCTACCGTGGAATATTCTACAATATCAAAAAGAATATACTATCATAATATATAAATGATTAACATAAACATAGCTGTAAGTTTTTTCCAAAGGTATAAATCACTAAATGAAAATGAACTATGAATTTAACATGATTGTATTAAAAAATAAAATAAAAAAATTACATCTAATATGAAAGAAAATGGCCTATTGCATTTTTTTAAACGAAAATCATTGCTCTTAGTATTTTAAGAAATATACAATACTATTTGAGTACAAAAAGTAGCCATATCATGTTTCACTCACCATATCATGTTTATTTAATGAAACCTATAATTAACTGTTTCACTAATAATGCAAAGTAATATCTAGTGATATTTTCTCAATTAAGTGAAATTTTTTTAGATATATTGAAAATAATTTTACAGAATTCAATAAAGATTATTTTTAAAAAAAAGTAAGGAGTCTAAACATCAAACGATAAGCCTGCAGTAATCACCTATAATGAGCGTGGGTGCTAGAGTAGAAGAAGTAGGTGGAGGGTGAGCGGTGACTGGTGAAGACTGAATTGCTGCTCTGAAGGCAAACACCATGCCATGGCGGCCCCCTTGAGGCCTACCTGGTACATGTCCTATTATGCAAAGTAATTACATATTTGGTTGTTGTAAGATATATACTAAAACTCCTAATTGCTTTTCCACATTCTCAAAAAACTACTTATTAATAATGAGAAACTAGCATAAGTACCTACAAACAGAACATATTCTAAAATATGTTCATAGTTTTTGTGCAAGGTTAATACATTACACATGAATTGAAATTATCTTTTACTCTATATTACTTATACTTTTTTTAAAAATAATGGTGTGCCTTTTAATATTCTAGTGAAACTGATTAGTGTTAAATGTAAAACATCTTATTAGGAAGTAAGATTGCTATAATATAATTTAAATTATCAAATCAGTTACAAATGTATTCACAATGATAATATGATTACCTTGTTGATTAAGTTGAGCTACTGCAGCAGGCAATGTCGTGGACACCGCAACTGGAGCAACATTCATTCCAGAAATTTTTACTTCTGTACACTGATTCACAGGAACTATTGTAGAAACAGTTGTTGCAGTTGGTGTTAGTGGAATTTCTGATATTGCTGGCAGTGGAGCTGTTAAATCTTCATCATCATCATCTGGATCTAATCTATGTTGCCGTAAAAAATGCAAATATTGGGGTGTTGGAGGTCTCTTCCTCCATGTTTGAAAATCCATTATATTGCCTCCAGCATGAAGAAAGAATAATTCTGATGCATTCTCTACATATTTCTCTCTTATTGCACGCATCCTTTTCATTTTATGTTCCATAATTCTCCTTCTGTAACCCATTGCATCATCGGCAAGCATAGTATGTTTTTCAGTAGAATCTGTTAATTTCAACTTTTTTCTTGCAGGTGGTGAATGATGCACAGAAGCTTGCGAGGTTGGTGCAACAAACATATTTCCAATAGAAGTTCGAACAAGTTTTGGAGATGTTGCTAAAACAACTTTAGGTGAACCCTGGCGAGTAGGAGATGTAAGAGGTGAACTACTTGCACCTGCAACTCCCACACTACCTGCACGTGGTGGTGTACCACTGATATTAACAATTCTTGTAACACCAACTTGTTGAATGTTTGTATTTGTTGTTGCATTACTTGGTATAACCTGTATAATCATATTAAAAACAAAAAATCATTAAATTTTTATTATATCATTTATTATATATAAAATTTTATAAAAAATTATATATATAAAAAAAGTTACAAAAATTAGAATACACTAAAAAATATGCACCTGTGTAAGACCAGGGACCTGTGAAGTAATAACAAATTGCTGTCCAGCACCTGTAGTAAGGACATTAAGTCCTTGGGCAGTAGCAAGAACTTGTTGTAAATTAACAGTCTGTTGCGGTGCACCTCCATTGCTACCCCCATTATTTCCTCCACCCCCATTGAGGGGTGGTAAAATAGGTGCAGTCTGCTTATCACTCATTACACATTACACTATGATATAAAGTAATAAGAAATGTTATTAATAATTTGTCATTTGCAATTGAAAAATAAAGCAATGAAACCATTTATCATTTGTAGGAAAAAAAAATGATACATAAGAATAAAATATTGATAATATTTAGAGAAATATAAATGTATATAAACACATTACATTGAAACTGAAAAATATACTTCAAAAGATAAATATAAATATATATTGTTACCAATAAATATTAAATTAGTATGTTTTTATTCAAAATCCATATTTTTGTATAATTCTATCTATACCTTTATCTATCAAACCAACAATACAAATTTAAATAATTTCTAATTATATTTAAAAAAAAATATAAAACAAATATTTTTTATACTTTATAATAAAAGTAACTTACTAAATGTGTTTGTTATTCCCATAAGTATCTTAGTAATAATGTATCAAGCATTAAATATTTTAATCTTTGTACCTTACATTTATCAAGCAAGCTTTTTTTTTAAACCTATATGTTTGTATTCAGAATAAATTAATAAAAAACAAACAAATAGGGAAAAGAAAACAAACAAAATAAGCAAATTAAAAATTGAAAAGATATGAAAATAAATTGAAATTGTGCTTCTTTCTTTTTAAATTGAACATTTCTGTAACAATTACATATTTATTTTGCAATAAAAAAATAAACATATGAAATTGATAATGAGAGAAAAAGATGTATAAGAAACAACAAACTAAAGCTTCACAAATTACTAACAGTTTATTTTTCAATTATTTAAAATGTATATAAGCAATTTATTATTTAATTATAGATCAGATATGTACATTTCAAGCTTATTCTAAGTAAAGTAATCTCAATGGTTCAAAATGAGAACGTTAATTGATTTGTGAAAAAAGCGCCGAAATCAAAATTTCTCCGTTGATCCAACTGATACACCACATTGGAATTTATAAAACATGCGTATTGCGCAGAAGAAAAAACACCCTCAAAAATACGGCATCATGAGTAATAAGAACGTATCTACAATCAACCGAATAGTGAAATGAACGATGTCATTTAGAATATCAAAAGATTGCAACGAATACGCAAACGTCCAATATATCAAGCATTCAGGGCGTTCAAGTCTTTTTATTAGAAAAATGTCAATTTGTCTTAATGTAATAACGACAATCATCACACCAGTCTATCAGTTAAGCTTTTTAAGAGTGGAAACAGCTTTTCCGACCTTTTAAAGTGTATCGCTTTCCAAATAATACATTTTTCACAATTGCGTCAGTGGAGCCTCGCGGCGATACAAAGGAAATTTTTCGTCCGCCATGTTGGCGTTGGTCTGATAGGAGGGCGGACTTACCATACTGTAATCACAAAATTCTGCAACGTAGGTGAGCCATCCACAAAAATAATTGTTACACCCGTGATCGACAAGCATTAAATTGTAATTAGGTACTTCACGTAATGTACAGTGCATGAGCTATATCTAATATTTTACAGAACATTTTCGCTCGACTCGCTCAAGGACGCACACACTTCTAAACATGGCGACGGCTCCCGACAAATTTCGACCGCGACCAGATCTTGAGCTGCTCGCTACTTCACGTTTACACAAGCCACGGAGAGATGCCGCTCCAACTGGGCGCTGAATCTACGATTGGCCGAATACAACCGGATACTTGGCAACGTGGCAGTATCAGACGTTCCCGATTGGTTACTAGTAAAAATATTAAAAGGGCTCGTTTTCCGACTAACAAATCAAATCAGCAACTATTATTTCTAAGTGTAAAACATGCATTCTTTACAATCTACCACTATATGGATTACAATATGCATGAAATCTATTAATAAAAAGATACTACATGTTATTACTTGTTGATAAGGATTGAAGATATGTAAAAGCTTTATCGTATTTGGTAAAACAGTTTTATCTGATTATTTGTAAAATAATCAAATTTCTTAAAAATGATCATAAAACGGGCGCTCTTATGATGTTAAAAATATAGAAATTAAAAGATCTTGTAACAGTAAATTATTATTATTATCCTTCGGTAATAATTTTATACGATTGTATAGTAACCGACAAATATAGGCATACATTACATGTAGTATTACATCACTTTACATTCCTGGCATCGTGTAGAAAGCAGTTATCCAAATGTTTCGTTTAATTTATAACGCAAACAAACTAATATCATGAAACTACATATCTTTTAAAATAAAATTTCTCTTTTACTTACAGCTACGCACCACGTGATTCGTGCATTATCCGTATATAGTATTTGAATAATTAAGTATTATATTTTTTCTTATTGTTTCTTGCTTTGACCATTATAGTTATTTATAAGAGAAAATTCCATACATATTATTAAAACACTTGTAAAAATATTTATGAATTTCATATTTTTAGTTGATAATATATTTATTCAATGGTAATGTATTCTATTTTAAATATACACAATTTCTAAAGTATTATTAACACGGTGTATTTATTAGAATAATAAATTTTGATTAAGTTTCATACTAAGCGCAACATGGTGGCCGCGCTATATACACTTAAATATACCACGTGCTACTTATAACCATTATATGTAACTACTATTAATAATACATGTAAGAGGAAGTAAAGTTAAAAAAGAAGAAAAATTGTACTTACTTTTTCGTTAATTCCTTCTGTGATTTTCTGTATCCGTGAATGTGCACATTTTCTACCCAAAATCGAAAAAATATATATCTATATGCTGAACACATGCGCAACTTCTCGTGATACAACGTATGCTAAACACATTTTCAAATGCAATGACACAGCCTCGATAAGTCTTCTTGTAGAAAACCATAATTATATCCACGATAGATTCTATGTGAATCGTAATCGAATAATAAATGAAATTTTGTATACTTAAAGTTTGTGATACGTTTTTCTGATTCTACTCGATTCTACTATGCTCAACGAGATGCCCACGTGCGATACAGTACGTACAATCGTAAGAATGACGCTGAGGTCATTTCGGTACTCGGCGCATCATCTGTTGATTGCCTCTGTTACATTTACATTGATCTACGTAGTACGGGTGATAATGATTTAAAATTTTTACTTAAAATTAATAACGAAAGATAACAAATTTATTAGATTATTTTAAAATGATTATAGATTTTTATACGAATATTTTCAAATTCCATTATGTTTCGATTATGATTAATCATATATATCGTGCAAATTAAAAAGTAGAGTTACAATATAAATAATAATTTTAACTTTCCGGAAGTTTGTAAATTTCAGTTTCGATTAATTTAAAAAGAAAATTACAAAAAAGATTATAATACAAAAGTAGGAAGTCTAAAGTATGATGTATAGAACTCGCGAATAGCGCTAATAACGACTGAAGTATTGTTTATCTTAAATATGACAAAACTAAGTGCGGCCATAAATTCAAAATTATCAAGCTCCGTGATAGAACAATTAGAACGTCAACACATTTGTACTATTATACAATTTGTAGATGAGGATCCTGAAAGATTGGCACATTTTACAGGATTATCGTTCAAGGTATATATACAAGATTATTTATAAAAAAATAATCGTAATAAATATTTCTGAATTAAATTTACTAATAAATAATAATTTTTATAAAATGTTAATTTTAAGGTTAAATTTACAGGACATAATTGAAATTAAGCAAAATATTTTAAAAAAGTTTGGAGGTATGATTAGAAATGCATTTGATTTATTTGAAATGGAACAGAATAATATAATTCCAACTAATTTATCAAGGTATATAAGTATGTTAAGTACAAATGGCACTAATTGAGAAATTAATATTGAATTTGACTGATTAGTTTAGACAATCTATTAAAGGGTGGTTTATATTATGGTCAAATTTATGAAATTTGTGGTGTATCTTCAAGTGGCAAAACACAATTATGCTTTGCAATTGCAACTAACATTGCACTGAAAGCTAATAATATTGTACGATACATTGATACAAAAAGGGATTTTTGTGGTCTAAGAATAGAACAAATTTTACTAAAACAGGATTTTAGTAAGCAGGTATATATAAATATAAAAATATAATTATGATTTAAAATGCTAGTAAAACACATTTTTATTTCAATTTTAGGTTATAGATGAAACTATGGAACGTATCAAAGTATGTTGTGTATACAGTATACATCAGTTGTTTAAAGTTTTATGCTTGTTAGCAGTTAGTTTGAAAGAAGAAGGTGGAGAGTGTCGTACTAGGATTATAATCATTGATTCTTTACCAGGAGTAATTTTTAAATTTTGTAAAGATCGAAAAATAACAGTTGCTTTAAATCAGCTAGCAAATATGTGTCACTATATTGCAAAAGAATTTCGTCTGTCAATTATTATTGTTAATTTGATTACTCAGTGGGGTGTTGCCAGTGAAGAAGGACCTAGCACAAGCTCAAATGAAAATTATAGTGTAACCCCTAGTTTAGGAAAATATTGGTTACATATTCCTAATACAAGACTGTTATTGGAAAAAATTGAACTTGGAAAGAGAAAAATTTCAGTTTGGAACAGTTGCCAATTGGAAGCAAATCTTACATGCACGTTAACTATAAATGATTCTGGTATTTCATGTCCATAAATACATCATGTACATCTATAATTAAGTATAAGTTTATTATTACTTTGATTTACAAGGATCTTGTAAATAATATAAATAAATATATATACATATATTTTGTATGCTACATAAACTGTTTGCTAAATTATCAATAAGTATGGAACTCATGTTATTCGTGATATATTAAAAATATCTATAAATAAAATAAATTAATTCTATTTTGGCATTTAATCATTAGAATTTTAATATCGATTAATGCTGTAAAACTAATCTGATAGAATATAAAATATAGAATAGACTTGCGTAGTAAACTTTACGTTTACCGCTAATTTCAAAACTACAAGAACGTCGTCAATAACTTCCGGTGACGTTAGATTTGCAGCGTTGCCATATTTTGTGAATGTGGACAGAAGCACAACTGTTTATAATGGTTATATTAGATTAGTGTTTGTTAGAGAATATTGTTAATTAATTGCTAAGAACCATGGCTTCCTTAGTTGCGGATTATGGAACTTCCTCGAGTTCAGAAAGTAGCGGCGATGATATTTCAGACGGTGCCGATAACACGTAAGCTTTTACCCTCATGAACCTGTTTCCCTATTGTTTGTTTTCTCCCTCCCTTCGTATAACCCTTCATATAACCCTTCATAATCTCATAAATTTTGACATCTGAAACAAATTACATATTATTATGTCATTACATTTTTAACACTGTATTTTGTGTAAATGTATGTTTATTTCTCGTGAAATATATAACTTTATATATTTTCGTCTGAATTGGCAAAATGAAAATTAGAGAAAGTATGTTCACTTCTTAAATTTTATGTTCTACAATATTAATGTGGTATTTTTTTTCTTTTCTTTTGCATTAATAATTTTTTGATGTCACGTTTCGATATTAATAAAGTAAATGCATAATGATATTCTGTATTTTTTATAGATTAATGTTATTTTTATATTTATATTAATATAAGCATATTAAATCACAGTTAGTAGTTACACATTAGATTGAATTTGTTCTTTGTAATCTGATATTGCCTAACCCTTAGTTTTAAGGATGAGGAAGAAGAGGATGACGAAGGAGAAGAACTCAATGAAAATAATGAAATATGTAAAACAGCTTCCAAAGAGAAACTTCCATTACCAACTCCAGACTTTAATGGTATACCCACGATGAAAACTTCGGTCTTCTCAAATCCATTTGTTGAAGCAGAAAAAGCAAAGAGTGCAATTCTTGAGAAACACGTGAAAATGACGCCAACTCTTGATGATACAAAAATGATAAATGGCAGAAAGATTTGTTGGAACTATAGGAAAGGTAGATGCCGATTTGGTCATAATTGTACCTTTGCACATGATTCAGATTTACATCGTACAGCAGCTGAGTTAGAGGCAATTAGAACACCACAGGAAACAGTTATTTGTCAGACTCAGTATAATGGTCAAGTTTCCATCAATGACGATGACGAGATAGATCAAGAAAATAATCAAATGAATAGACGTAAGAAAAGGCCAGGATTAAGTCAATCTTTAGTACCAAGCAAAAAAGTCTTAAAAATGTACAAAGCGCAACAGGCTAAAGCTATTAGTAGGTAAATGTAACTGTGTCAAGCATACGAACGATGTTAACATTTAATTAGCTGCTCTGAAATGGGAGTAACTTATGATTTATATGCTTTATAACTGAAATGAATTTATACAAGTGATATTGATTATAAATTGTATAAAAAATGATAATCAAAAAGCACGAAACGGTTTATAAGCGAAAAACAATATAAAAGATTAATAATTTCTTTACATATGAACAAAGGGAAAAAAATAAAACAAATATATGCTTCCAGTAAAATTTTACAAAAAGATATGACACATGCAGATAATGCCTATTTCTAAATGAATTGAAAGTTTCAGGATGATTTAAATACTACTTAATATTTATAAAAAGAAGTGTTTGTTATGTATATAAAGAATATAGAGTTTAATTGTATAATTAATACTTCCAGGGACCTGTATAAGTGGATCATAATTCATTGTCTTGCATGCAAATAGTTTTATAAATATATTTCTATTTATACTTGGTATTCTTAACTTGCCTATGAAAAAAATGAAACATGTCTTCTTACTACTTACATTTTGTTATATAATTTAATTACATATATGTCTCTCTTTCATTAGAAAGAGGCAGCTATTTGAAAGTTTTCCTGTATCAGAATTGTGAAATATTTACAAGTAACTATAAATAGCTATTCTACCTAGATTGGGTTTAGATAGATACAAAATATCGCTACAGCTTTACTAAAAATTTTTTAGATCTTGTTTAATGTACAGAGCAAAAATTATCTATACGAAAGTGATGTATGTAAAGAAAGGATTACGCAAGTTGTGTACAATATTGTTAATACTTTTTCTTAATAAACTATTTAATCTAGTATCTATCTTAGATACTAATAACACAATATTATAACAACGGTATACCAAAAAAAGAAAAAACTATAATTACGCTTCCATTATGCATTACTTTTTATATAATGTTATAAGATGTAAAATAAGGCTTTATAATTCTACATGGAACAATGAAACGTTAAATATTTGGTTTTATCAATGTAACGTCACGTAGCTCCCTTTTCACATGATTTATCTGTGTCAGTATTTTTACCATTAAAATTTTTTTACTATGTATTACTGCGTATTATAACACACTGTATGTGTGTACTGTCTACTTCCTATATACATAATTCATATTTCATTAAACTTTAGCAATATATTAAATACGAAAGAAATTAATTTATTAAACCAGAAAATGAATGTGAAATCCGAAAATGCCTGTATGTCGGAGAATGTAACAGAAACACAGGTTTATAACTTTTCTTCTTTATTTTATAGAGCAATAAGTTTATGAAAAGAAATTTTTTGAAAGAGCAATAAATTACAATGACCAAGATATTACTAGTTTCTATCCTTCTCCTAGCTGTACCATATGAAAATCGGTATAAGTTTCAATCTGCAAAATAAAATGATAATAAATTACTTAGCTTATATGAATAATTTGAAAGAATGAAAAAGAGAAGGGGTATATCAAAATGGGTAAAAAATGATAGGCACATGATATTTTATTAGACAATCATGGATACAATATATGAATTCAGACCAATTATATATGGCATAAGTGCATCGATAACTGATTATTGCATCTTTCATTGAAAATATATATTTATATATCATTTTTTTTCACTTCTGTGACTGAACATCTCACAGGCACTTTGTCTCTAAATAATAGTAAAGTTTGTGACAAATGTTTTTATGCAAAATAAGATATATATCTATATCTTTTATATATATATATCTTATATATATATATAACATAGTTTATGTTCATTAAGTTATGTTCGATGACAAAACAATGTTTATTGATAAATTAAATAATAAAATGAACGTTCTTCATAAGGGACTATAATATAGAAATCGATATTTTTATTCAACCCAACAGCATTTCCAATAAATTAATTAATCATACTTTTCATAATTACTCAACGATATTATTCATCTAAAGACAAGTCAAATATTAGATTTATGTCAGTATTTTATAAGACACCGCTAATGATTAATTTATTTGTAAAATTTACGTCTATAGTAGGGACCAAAGTTTTCCGTCTACAATACTATCCATAAATTTAAAGTTGTTCACATTAGTGCAGAGTGTTACTTTTCTATTGAGATAATGTTAAATATTTCTAAAGGAAAGTATACTTCATACAGATCGTTTGTTCTCGAATAATTACATAGCTCCATACGTGTTTTGTATGCTATGTATTACATGTGTTTTATATCACAATTATTCATAGTAATATTCTTAAATAAAGAGTTACTACGATACTCTAGATAAAACACACAACGAAGCAAAGAGATGAAAAGTGAAATGGAGTGATTTAGATGTAAAAATGCTTGGTATATTAATCGACATCACTTGTTAAACAAATTGGTAAAAAATAAGTTACAGTCGAATTATTAAGTACATTTCGCATTGGTACCTTCAAAGTGTGCACGCAAGATTAATTAAAAAATAGGTATTATAGTTTGTAAGTTTATTATTTTCGTATTGCCTAAGAAATTTTAGATCGAGATAGCTGTTAATGCCAATAAAATATTTTGTTTCTTTTTAGAATTATGTAATTTGTCCCTTATCATTGCCTAATGTAGCAATTATACCGTCGTGTTTTCACATCGTTTCGAAACTTGCTCTCATTACATCTCTTCGTAATTTTTCGTTTTAAGGATCATCATTTAGTGTTTCGTAGGACTACCGCATTCTTGACTATTGCTTTTTATACTATTTTGTTCGACAAATTTCACGATACCATTCGTAACGCCGTAGACACCATTCTGTACGCCATTTACAACTTTATCTACACTATTCGTAACAACGTCCACACCATTGACTCTACAACGATCAAGTCCATTTACTGTTTTTTTAACCGATGTATCTTTCGCTTCCGAAGAGCAAGTACTTTTTGTTTCTGTCGATCCAGATTCCGTTAAGCCTGCAAGAGCGTAATCTGTGCAATTTAAAAGAAACTGATCAAACAAGAAAGACAATCAAAGACAGATCTACGCGAAAAAGAGTGTATCAAACGACTTTCTTGATATATCTTTTTCATTAAAGAAATACGTATAATTTATTAGTTACAGATGTCTGTATGATTTAATGGTAAAAGATATTCGATACGTACCATGTAAATTATGGCAGAATTTATTAGTATTGTTCCATTCTTCTCTTAGACTGAGATTGAACATACTGTAATCTGGATTTCCAGTGACCTCTTTTTCGATTGTCAGGAACTGTGGTAATATGTTCTTAAGCTTGTCTCCGGATAATGCTGTGTACGTTTCAAGTAGCATCAATCCCCGACACCTGTAATCATATTAGACACATTTATCTATATATATATATATATAATAAATTATTTCGTTACACGATTGCGCGTGATTTCTTAATTCTGACCTTGGATGAGCTGGTTCTCTGTATATATCTAATTGGAAATACTGATTGTTGATGAGGAAACATCGTCGACGCTTGAAGATGGTGAAATGCGAGTCATCGCGTTGAGCGAGCATGTTCAAATAATCTCGATGAGTCAATTGTGTTTTCACTTCGATCACTTGGCCGCACATTTTTGGACGTCGAATTGTATGAATGTAAGACCAGTGACCTATCGATATAAATTTATATGACGATTACGCGTTATCGATACAGACGTATTAGCATTGGAAATCCTAAATAGCAACTATCTCGCGAACCTTTTTGCCCACGTTTACGCAGACGAGCTTGCATCTTCGGATTGTTACTTTGGAGGTAGTTATGGACGACATCAAAGTCCTGGAACGGCGGGAACTCAGAGTCTGCCGGTAAAGGACCTTTGACAAGGAACTTGACTTTTCTGCTACTTGCTCTCAATCTGTCTCCGGTATCGATACCCAGCTTCTGGCACACGCATTCGATCATACGACAGAGTTTCGTTTCAAAGTCCTGCGAATTGTCTATCACATCGAAGTAAGGATGTCCAACCCAGGCGGCCGCCGCTTTGTAATCGAGTTCTCTGGCTACCACGACGCCTTCCGAACGACACGCGTGATCTTCCGTCGAGTAGAATTCTTCGGCGCCGTTCGCTGCCGAGACCATATGGATGATCTGATTGTACCTATTGTCTCGCAGCTCCACGTTGTTCCATCCGTTCGAAGCCATCATCAATTCCCATTTATCTTTCGATATAACTAAATTAAAAAAGCAGAAAGACGTCGTTTAACTTCGATTCGTAAAGGATCAGAGGAAAAGATAGATATAGTTATTAATATCGCTCACATGCGGAGGCATCCATAGCACCACGATCACAGATAATAAGACAATTTCGCGAACAGCTGTCACCCAGCTGGAAGAACGTATTCTCTATCTGTATCATCGTGCGCAGAAGATTCTCTTGAAATTTGAACGCTGAAACAGATCAACATAAATCACGTACAATTTTAGATCGGTCAATGCGAAACAAGTAAAGCAACTATTATCGTTATAGTTTCTTGATTCTACGAGTCAACTTTTACACGCTACCTGGCTCATTGCTAACTACGCAACAATTACTTTTCCCGTGTTTGCAACTGTTTACGTAATCGCAAGCCATGAATTAATTAGACGGAGGAATTTATTAGCACATTTGCACAAAATTGTATTGATAAGCGATAATGATCGCGTATTTTTCTCAACGAACGAACATACGCGTAACGCTAATACGAACGTAACACGGTGATTAATTTAAATTTCTTCGAAGTAGCGTGATCGTTAACTTGTATACGTTTTTCAAGTCCTCTCGTTTCGACGTCGTTCAAATAAAAAAAAAAAAAAAAGAGAGAGAAAAAAAAAGGTAAATATCGAGCACGAGGTTGATGCTATATTTTACGTAAAAATTATCTTAATAGTTCGAGCGATAATCAACGCGTTACTAATTAAAGCGATTACGATCGATCGGATCTAAGAACAAATCACAGCCTTATCTAATCGAGGTCAACTGCCAAGAGCTTCGATACAAGATCTTTTCAAATAACTAAAATCGTGTTATCGCGAGAGCCGATAAATCAAGTGCAATTAACTCGAAAAGTTTTACAATCGTCAAAATAGAAAATACGAGGATCGAAGTTGGCTCTCTTAACAACATCTTTCGAGCATCTTTTTCCTTTCCTTTTTCTTTTTTTTCTTTTTTTTTCTCTTTTCGTGCAGACGATACTCCAGATCTGTTTATGTACACTTTTCACAGTGTTTTATCTACATATATATTTCTACGTTTCTCGTATCTTGACCCAAAGTCAAGTTGGCCCAACTGATATCTGATATGGTGCACGTATTTTTTGCAACGAAATCCACCACAGACAAACAAGTTTCGCATTAGTCGTTGCCCGTTCAAACACTCGTTGCTTGCACACATCTGCCAGAGATACGACGCATCGTTTTAGACGGGCCAGACGGGCCAACCGGCTGCTATAACTGCGTGTATGCGTGTGTGAGTTCTTGTCACGATACGTTCTCGTTATCGAAACGGTGAGAAAAGCTCCAATTAACGGAATGATCGTCCGTAGGCTTTGACGGTGTTCGATAATCGTTCGCAACGATTGGCGTTTTTGATTATCAAGCCGTAACCAGGTTCAGCATTTCCCAGTATCGGCATCGTGAACGCGTCTTCATCTCGAGCATAAAACAATCGCGACTAATGGTCCGTGGGACGTCTTTATGATTTGACGGATGAACGACGACGAATATCGTGGATATCGTGTGTGCAATTAATAGCATCGAACGTCTGGCGTGAACGCCTGCATACATTTATTAGCAACAGGCTATTACGCTCCCGAAAGTTAATAGAATTAGCAAGGAGAGCCGACAAGTACGTACGAGCTTGATCTTTTATCACGAAGGAACGTACTTTCTTAAATTCGTCGTCAATCTTCTCTCGATGCAAGTACACGATTAAAAACGATCGAGCAAGGTTTCCGTACACGTACACGAATACTATTCAAGTATACGGAGCGAAGGAAAGTAAACGTTGGGAAGGAAACGCTGGACGGTGTATGCGATGAAAATGCTCATACCTAATTTACCAAGAGTGGCACAATGACACGACTCGATCGGTCGCACAGGCGGGTTTCTAGCAGCAGGGATCGACACGAATCGCTCTAGCAAGGCGACCGGACGGCGAGCCTCTTTTACTTTCGACAACGTTAAACAGCGTACAGAGATTACCGCTTCTGAGAAGTAAATACAATTATCGGGTACCAATAATCGCGTTCCTGTAACTACATACGGTGCATAGAATTACAGACATTACACGAACACAAGGAATAGAATTCGATAAAACGAGAAAAGTGGGTTACCGACGAGGGAGAAATACCGAAAAACGATCGTTTAGGATCGTTGGGCGTGTAATCTCTGTATTTGCGATCCTTTTCTTACGATCGTGGTGAAAATAAAAGATAGGCAAACTTTTTTTCGTCTGTGTCGCTTTTAAAAACGGGGGCACTTTCTAAAACTCACCCTCACCAGAGTCAACTTCCAAGATCTCCGGCCACCTTGCTTCGCCTTTGTCCGACCTGTTCCTGTAATGTCGCTGCGAGGACTTCGTAATAGAAGGACGCGACCCGGATCCCTTTACTAGAACCAACCGACCTTGAAGACACTTCCAGTTCGATAAGCCTCTGTTGTCGTGTATTCTCTCCCTCCCCCTCCCCTTCTAGCCGCTTTTCCTTTTTCTCATGCACGGTTTAATTAAATCGTGCCAGGACGATCCATAGCTACGCGTTGTCCGCGGTTTTCCACCTGTCTCTCCGCATTGAAATTGCATGACATTTTGCACGCAAACTCGTCTCCACGCGATACCAAGCGTCGCGCCATTCCCCTTGCAATTAGTTGTTTCTTTTAAGAAAATTTCTTTAAATACACGAGCGACGTTACCAGTTGTTGCCCTTGTATTTGCGAAACTTTCGTTACAAACGTATAATTTGTCAACGTTCGATTTTCTACGCTATATAGCCCGGTTCCAGTTGGTCGTCGCGTGGTTCAACTTCGAGCGAAAGAGCCAATTTCTCGCAAGCACGATTCCGTGTAATAAATCACGGTTAAGCTTTCGAAGGATAAAATAGCTGGCCGAGGGTTGAAATCGAGAAGCGAGATCTACTCGGTTCTGCGCGTCAACAAATACGACGAGAGGCAATTGCTGCGTCGACAGACGCGTGGGCTCGATAAAAACCACTGGAAACGTATCACACGACGGTGGATAATGTTTCCGTGCGTTGGCGAAAAAAGAACGAAGGATGCGAGCGGTACCAGGCGCTTTCGACTTTAACTTTCCAATAACGAAGGAAGGAAGACATTCCAATTATGATTTTTAACAAACTGCGCGAAATTCGACGCATTCTTGACAACGCGGTAATCATTCGCGAAGATTTCTATCAAAGGAATTGGACAATCGAAGATCGAGCAACATCTGCATTGTCCTTCTTTAATAATCGCGTCGGATAGAATGTTCTTTCTTTTTTTTTTTTTTTTTTTTTTAAATAAAGAGAAGGAATTTAGCTGTCAGTTAACGAAATTTTCAATGTAATTTTCTCAAGTGCGACGCAGATAGAAAAATCTACATAAATGAATATACATTAACTATTTCACGATGCGTCAATTGCACTCTTTTACTGATCGCGCAAATTCATTCGACTCGCTCCGGCTTGAGATATCTTGTCATAACCAGAAGACTTGTTAATTGTAACCGGTTGTTATTAATTCTTGGGTGCAGCTCGACATTGAAAGAATTACTACCGCTCTACTAAATTCACAGCAAAAAAAAAAAAAAAAAAAGAAACACAAAAAAATGTTTTACATTGTTTGCGTATATGAACTTGTACGACGCCATAGCGTATCGATATTTCATGAGCTACATTTTTGTCGTTTCATTTGCATACCCAATTACATTTCATTACCGCGAACTGTTTAAGGCTTAAGTGTTTCTGGTCGGAACCGGAAAGCGTTAACGCGTTGTTCGTGTCTTATCAGCCATATCCCATTTCGCGTACTAAACTTTGTAAGAAAATAAAAGATGAAATTTTGTGTAAGAACAGACACGGAAGAAGTTGATCGATCAACGAACGGTGCGGTTCTTTGACGACTAAATTATTTTTTGTAAACATCGTATATGAAAAAACGTTGCGTATACTTAAATCGTTTTAAAACCGTGGCTCGTTTCATCGCTTTTCCGCTACGCTCGTTTGATCATCTTGACGAGCCGACGAGTTCGCAACAATATTCGACGCGTCTCTTTGAAACATAATTTCATTTGCACATCAACTTTGATCCGCGAGAGGTTTGACGTTTCAAAAGCTAACGGAAAGCGACGTTTTTGGAGCGCGAGTCCTTTTCTCGACCTTTCTCGCGACTCTCGTTTTCATCCGAATCTTTGATTTTTCGCGGGATACGTTAAACCCGCTAATCGGTCGATGTTGCGTTAATAGTTTTTTTTCCAATCGGTTTACTATTCCACTTTTATCGGTTTAAAATTCTACTTTTTAACATCGTAACCGTGGAAGAAAATTCCAAGGATTTCCTCCGCCCTACAGTTTCGTGAAATTTAAAGAAATTCTAACACTTATAACATTACGATAAACTATTGCTCGATCTTCAACGGATTATGGAAGAGATAAAGCTCATAACGAATTGTTTATTCCCATCGACTTTAACAACTTGTCAGTTTATCGTCTTTGACAAATATGTTTTGCGCCCTACTGTTTGCTGTAATAACGTACGATAATACAAGGAGGAATGTTTTGGGAAAAGGATGAAAAAAAAGAAAAAAAGGAGAAGAAAGAAGCCGAGGCAATTGGCCAGACGCGAACTCGTAATATGTAAAAGCAAATTGGCGCTAAGCCAGAGAACGGTGTGCGTACTGTAACTACGATAGAGGGGAACTGACGATCGAGTGGACAGCGTCGAATATGAATTTATTAATAACCGGTGTTCGGTATAACGAACTTCTTACGAAGTGTCTGATACATCGGAGAATATATGGAACGCACTTCGTCACAATCGACCTACATTAACCAATGAACGTTGCTTCTATCGCGCGTATCGATACCAGCGAATAATGATAAACAGTAATGACTTCGATTACCGCCTACCACACGCATTTACGCCGCTTCCCTTTGTTATATTTCACGTATGGATAAACAAAAAAATGCATCAGTATCATTTTTTCCCTCGATGGCGTAAATACGATATAAGCGTAAGAAGAAATCGTGCTAGATGGTAACGGAAATCGACAAGCATTTGACGAATCTATTTAAAGAAGAAGCCAAAAGGAGGATATAGTCGTACGAAGCCCGATTTGTATCGGTGTTTCAATGCCACGGATCAAACCCGACAAATACAATTATATAAAAGCACGTAAGCCAAGCTGAAGCAAACACACGCGAAAAAGATGGGTTTTCCACGATGCACGAGGGGAATTCGAGCAATTTGGAATGCAAATTTCTAAGTGGTATTTGCATCGAGAACTTGGCGTTGGTCGTTGGATCGCCAGGTACATAGTTACCATCCGGCGACTCTTTCGCATCGAAAAACCTGTTGGAAGCTTTGAAGACGATGGAACTGGTATTTCAATTTCATATAGGATGAAGCAACGAATCTGGCAAGAAATAGCGGATGATACGTAACGACTGGTACGTTTTACAAGAAAATACATAGGAAGACGCGTTAAATAAATAGCAGTAACGAGAAATCACGAATTTCAAGCTAAGCACGTCGCATGCCTTTGACAAAAGTCTGATCCCAATTTTCCGTTACGTAATTCTTCGGGTGGTATATTATTATCTCATGGTTAATCTCGTGGGGTGTGCAAATAGAATGGAAAATACGTATAGATCGATGTGGCACCTCGTTGGATCGATCGGCCGCCTTAATCGATACGTAAACACAGCATTTTCAATTAATAATTAAACATTAACGATCTTCTATAGCTTAATTTACGCGGAAGTAACGTAAAAGATGACAAACGCATAACTGTGGATTGCGCTATAAGATGACGAGTTGCGGACGAATAAAATGGTTGGAACAAAGGTAAAGCGAGAAAGTTGAAAGAAATATTACCGTGGTATCTTTCGCGTTATTTTAAAGCAAATGTGCTCCACTATCGTGATACTCGAGTGTATACAGCTGTCTGGTACAATTCCACGCAAAAAGCTTTAAAAGATCTTTTCGTAGTAATTCGTTAGGATAATTGTAGCCTACAAATCGTCGCGATAATATAATCGTGTGCATTACGTAACGAAAAGCGGCTTAGCAATTCTGCTTGCAAGAAAACGTCCTATCAGAAACATATTTTTGAATTTTTGAAATTTATCAGAAACATATAAATGCTCCTTTGTAATTAGGTATGAACGATTAATCGCATAATAAGTAGGCTCGCACAAGGAGGCATCTAACTGACCTATCGAAGAAAAGTTCACTATCCAGAATGGAACAGGGATGCTTTGTCATTGAAATAATTATAGAAAGTCCACGTTTCAAAGAAGACTTTGTATTCATGGCCGCCGCTCCACGGGAGACACTTTTAAATACGTACTTATATTTTATCAAGCAGTCGAGATAAACGATGTTTATAATATAATCGATAATTAGATACGACTTCTTAATGATATACCGTTTTATGTGGGCGTTGATAAACTTCCTTGTCAGGTCAACGACAAATATTTTAACAGAAGTGAATTAACATAGTACACACATATATATCGTACATAAATCACGAAAGACCTCGACTCTTTTCATCAATCAATTATTAAAATCAATTATTTTTCTTTCTTTTTCTCTTATTCTTGTTATTTCTCTCTGCTTAGTTACCCATCGAATAACGAGCGAGCTCAGAACACAAGGATCGTCGTGAAAAACACGGTCTGTATCTCGTGACTCGATCGCGTTTGCCACTTTGCGAGAATCTTGGCAAGTTGCCGATTTTGATTTTACGCAATCAGCGGACGTTATACATTGGCCATTCTTCTTTAGCTCATCCGCAACCAACTGTATGAATTGTTCTGTCTTTAATGTACGCGAAATCCTTCTCTTTTTTAAAGGTTTCCCCTCGCGGCTCTAAAACTAAATCATTTTCTACGTCGTTTCGCTCGTTTCGACGTTTCGGCGAAGTATTTGACAGAAACTCGATGATGGAACACCGAGTGACGTAGACTGACGTAACGTTGCGTAATTCGACGTGAAACAGCCTCACGTTGGCAAAAACTTGCGATTTCGACCTTCGACGATCATCGATTGCTACAAACGTTTGTTCGCTTGCAAATAAGCTTTGTTACCGAATCGTCGGTCTTCTTAACGAACGATACTGCGAAAAAAATAGTGTTCAAGGTAATCTGATCTGATTTTTTTGTATCCGGTCGCGTATTTTAACAAACACGACTCGACGAGTAACCATTAGCTTCGTAACAATAATCACAAATATATTTTGCACAAGAACAGAATTATCAGCTTTTTTTTTATATATAGCGTGAAAAAATATACGCGCTTTTATCTGTTTCCGGTCCTGTATTTGAACAAATATCGTTGATAAACACGAAGAGACTTCGTAATATTAATTTCGTCTCGACGTCCTTCAAAAGATCATTCTTTTCCCGTAAATCGTACCAGCGCGCTTATTGTTTCGCGCCATTTACATCTCTGTCACATTTTGCGCGGTAAGAACGCAGTTGTGTTTTAAACGGATAGATTTGACGGGATTTACGTAGCACGCGACTTAAGGCCAGCACCGACGTACCAGGTAATTTGAAATTGTCATTGAACATGGATGGCTTCCTCGGACCTAATGGAAAGTTTCGTCGATGACAGTCGACGCATACGCAATGATATCAATACTTAAGCGGTAGCAAGGGGTAAAACGAGAGGGCATGAGAGGTACTCGTGCAGACCAGCGATCGATACCGCCATGACATTGTGTCTCTCCGCGTGTCCGCTCTACCATAATCGCAAGATAACCGCGTTCAAAATCCGCCACGAACTTCCATCTTCGTCGTAAATTCAGATTTATTAACTCAAGGACGTTTTACAAATAAAACGGTTCGTCGTGCGATGTTTTAGATTTTCTCGTACAAGCTGTACGATCTTTGAGCGAAGAAATAAATCGGAGAAAATACTACGATCTCCGCGATTCGTTGTTCCGCTTTTAAGTTTGATTCATTCTAGATACGGTTAAAGTTTCGTAAAACGATTCACGGATATACCGGGCTTCTATGTTGTTTCGCGAAGGCCAGAACGCGCAGATGTAATAAAAGCGGCCAAGTATAAATTTTGTAGTCGGGTAATGTTTCCTTTCTCGTGGAAGCCTCGTAAACGCCTTGTTGCAAGTACTTTTTTTATCAGCACCGTAAACTCAGACCGAGTCTTGCGAAGTTGCGGATACCAACAAGAGGTCATAGATAAATGCATAGTAGATAAAACGCGAATCTAAAATACGGTAGCTCGGAATATGCGGATACGCGTGTTCAAAACGAGACTAAAGCTAGAGATCGTTAGAAAAGAAAAAGTTGAAGTGAACTTACCCTCTTCGGCGTTCAGGTCTGAAAACTTTATGCCGCCGCTGAAATGGAAAAAGCAGACGAGAAATGAAACAGTTGTTAAATTAAAGTTAGAGAAGTGGAGAGAATTTTGGAGAATTCTGTTCGTTCATCGGCCAGAATTTTTCCTCCCTATTAGATATAGTACAGTCGATGTTACTCTGTCACGAGTGTTGTTTTTCTAAAGAGTCGTGTACCGGCATGCCAATGTCTCGGCTAGAATAGAATTGTGCGCGACGCGTATATTCGTTGAACCGTTCCTGTAATGTACACATACACGTTCTTTCGAATCGATTGATTTTACCGTCGATGAATCATCGTTCGTCACGATTGGAGTTTATAGCAACTTGCATCGACTCCAGTTCCGATCGTTGACAAAGGATTTAGAAACACGTTAAACACCTATTGTATATTCTTTCGTGACGAATAGGATCGCGAATTTTTCCTAAGCTGTCGCGATTATTACGTTTATTAGTACGGTTACGTGGAACGTCTTAATTAATCGATAATTCTATGAGTGGGCAGTGAAAGGTAACGAAGTAAGTTCTAAACGAAAGCTTGGGCGTGCGAATTAAAGCGATTCCTTGCGCATGGAAAACCTTTCCATTTCCATCAATATCCAAGGACGTTAAAAGAACGCAATTTCGCGAGTTCTTTTATCCTAAGAGATTGAGGGAAACGAGGAGAGACCGGATGGTTTCCCAAGCAGATCGAATCGGTCTCGGATTCGTATCGAAAACTTTCGTTCTTCGGCTACGTTCGTTCCCTTTCTCTGCAACTATAAATTTGTTATCGTGTAATTGCATACCTGAGCAGCACGGTCGCTGTCTCGGGAACACGGAACACCTGAAAAAGAAGACAACCAGCGCTCTATCGAATCCACATCGAAAGGTGATGATAACCCCAAAATCAGTTCGCATATTCGATTCATTTTCTTTTTCTCATACTTCGCTTTTTTTTCATACCGTTTATCTCAATGGAATACGACTTAGCTCTTATTGCTAGCGTTGCTACGTGGACGAATAATCTCGATGGAGTAGAAAATCTTTATTAACAAATTTTAGAAGACGAAAGAGTTATGTATGTAAAAACATGTACACGGCAATCCCTTTGTGCGTTGTTAGATATATATATGTAAGTTTCATTGAACGAACCGGCTAACGTAAGAATATCAAACCAAGTAAACTTTATGCCCTGAACGATCCAAAGAAATAAAATTAGATAAATGGATCTGCTTGATGCATTTGTATAATTCAGTTTGGCTATATATGTGTGTGTACATATATAGATTTTAATTAATCAAAAGCTACTGAACTGTTTGGGGTGTTTTATTCAGACCGAATCATCGGTCAAAGAAATAGGCTCACGTAGAAGGAGAACTCATGGGACCCTTTTTTCACAGGGCTGTTATATAACCTTTTGTTATACGTAAAGCGGAATGAAAAACAGAACGAAACATGCCTACCTTCCAGCCCATGTTCTCGAAGAACGTGCATAGCCGTGCCTGTCCGGTTGTTTTACCACCACAAGGTCCTGAAACACAAAAGGGGAAAAATTCTTTAGCCATCTCGCTCGTTTCTTCATCTCTCGGCCGAGAATCCCGATCTCAGCTACTTCTGCGTCCCGTTGTTTGCAACGCGGTGAAATACATAATTATTCCTGAGACGAAGATTAGGCGAACGACGTTAAAGAAATTATGCGATATTAACAATTTCCATTTCGATAGATAACGGCATATCGATAAAAATAAATGGATAAAGTAGGACTTAAATCACTTCTATCTTCTTAGATTAAACTATCATACTTGGAACACTATTCGACCGACGACAAAATTTTATTTTCTTCGTTTACTTGAAAGTAATATGTCGCAAAGGTCACGAAAATGAGAATTAAAAATGTCACCAAAAGTTAGTCTGACTTTGAGGGACGAACAAATGCGGAAGGAAGGAAAGGAGAAAGGCTGTCTGTTCGAAGATAAAATTACCTTCATTACAAACGATTATAATAAATTAATGAAATAAATTAGGAACAATGAACGATAATACCAGTGAAATCATAAGTGTGGGTAATTACTCCTCCAAAATAGGATTAGTACTATCGCTTGCTTTGATCATAATACATACCGCATTGATATGTGTGATCTGTCGATCAATCTTCACAGTGATATTAGAGGCTGATGTCGCTTGTGTGTCATCCATAATGCTGACCGCATGTATGAAATGAAAACAAGAATGTGAGAATGAGAATGAAAACTCTTGAATCGGACTAGTCGACAGATCATACGTAACGGTATTTAGCATAATCTAACGATAGGATAATAAAACTCCAATCCTAGATTCGCTATCAATTTTCAGCTGAAAGATACAAGAATATGATCATGTACCTTTACATGCTTTAAAACTACTATGAAGTCAAACAAGACAATGTTATCTTTGAAACACCAGCCGCGTTGTGTTTTAAGATGTTGCCAGATTGTAAATATTTAGTTTCGACCGTCTCCTTGGTCATGGTACGAAAGAAATAGTATTAGCTCGTTACAGTTGTTATGAAAATTATTATTGCTTTAATCGCTGTTTTAAATCTTCTGATTTTTTTGACGACAAAATTATCATGAATGTAATCTGTAATTACCCATTATTACGATTTCATTAGTATTATCGTTAATCGTTTTTATTTACTATCCATCATCAATTTATTATAACTTATTATAATTAATTTTGAATAGACGGTCTTGTCATTTCTTTTCACACAATTTTTTTTCCTTTTATTTTTCCTCCTTTGTTGATCTCTCAAGGTCAGACCAGCTTTTAGTAGTATTTTTAATTTACATTTTCACGAGCTTTGTGACATACAATTCCGATCTACATATGATTTTATCGTCGACTGAATAGTATGGAAAATTAGGTCTAAAAAGTCAAGTATGTTAGATAAGAAAGCTATTTATTTTAAATAAATAAAATGTGTTATTTCGAATTATTTTTGCGTTTAGGAAAGCACGTAGCACTTCGTTATTTATTAGACACGCGATAAATTCAACATTAAGATTCGTCTGTTTTATGACATCGACTTTCCGTATGTTTGAGCATATTTATCGCTGTTGCTCCGAGCAGTGTTGGCGAATGAAACGATCCGCGGAGATTAAAAGACGCTCCCCGAGATATGAGATACGATGCATTCGAGATACATTAATGCACCTCAAGTGCATGCAATCGACGGATACTCCGCGTGCAATTGGCTAGCCGTGCGCTCATTGACTCGTAATTGGTTCAAATTGTCACTAATACGATAAATATGATGACTGATGATGACATCATAACGCGATAAATAAGAATATTTGATGTCCGTTCTCTGGATTTGTATCCACTGACCAAACGCTGTCGGTAAAAAAGATCGAAAATGTGCAGGTAACACACAGTGGTCATTGAATGAATTCTACGAATATTTAATTTACTTTAAAATATGGGAAATACTCAAAATTGTACGCGTAACGATATATCGAAATGTTTTATTATGGACGTAGATATAAATTTACGATTATGTGCTCGAGTAGATCGATAAACATCGATTATGATTTATTAATAAAAATGTTATCACGCAGAAACATATCTTTTACTGCTACTGTGTATAACATTCGTGTAATTCCTGATAAAATAATTGCACGCTGAAAACTCATCAACGGCTGACATCGTGGATATAAGAAAATGTCGTTACGAACAATTGTAAAGATTAATCGTGTTTATGTACCGGCGCAAAACGTTTGATTCAAGACTATCGAGCCAAATGAAGGAACCGATCATTGATCACCGTGATCTTTTATTTACGAAGGCTAATAATTCTAGAATAGTCGCTCTATTTCTGACATCAAGTTCTCTCTGTTCAATTGGTCCTTGTTTTAAGTTACATAAAAAGGAAAAATAGAAAGTAAGTTGCCGATGTATATACACATATATTGTACAATGTGTTTGAAAAATCATTCAATATGCATATGGTATATAAGACACATCATACTTAGTAAAAAAAACTTTGGTAAACGTAGGTCGAAAATTCAACCATTTCTAAGATATAAAGATTTTCTATTTAGCATCATAATTGACCTACTACTAGCTTTCCGATATTTACAGAAAATGTTCCACGTTTTTTTCTTTCATTACACGCTTGACATCTTCTTGACAGGGTCACGAAATATGGAATGGTTTTTTCTGAACACCTTGTATAGTCAATGTGTGTGTATATATATATATATGGATTTTTATAGAAGTCGTAATTCGATCCTGTATTTTATTTACAAATGTAGAAGTACATAGCACAAACGGGAAAATAAATTTTTATGCATCATATATTGCTCCGACGCTATGTAAATAATTCGAGATATGTTTTCGACGAATTAAATATAGCCGCGTCAAGTTTGTTTTGTTAACGTTTTTGAATTAGTAGCCGTATTCTATTAAATACAATATTTCGAGTTATTTTATTTCATTTGCTTTGTCTATTCTAAAATCAATTTCAAGCTATCAAATGTGTGTTTTAAGACATTCGTGAAACAGCAAGAAATTTCAAACTGGGTTTGTATAACTGTCCTTGCGATCAAGTTTGTACGGACTACAAAAAAGGGAACGACTTTCAAAGCACGCAAATTCAATTCGAAATAATGCAATTTCCTTCGTATACCATAGGAATTCAATCAATATTTTCACACCACCGATAAACTCGCAAAGCATTCTACGTAAAACATGATTGTCACAGCAACGAAACAATGGAAACGAACCACTTTGCGTTTGTTTGTACGTAACAAAAGTTTAGAAATAAATTTTGATAAGTAAAAACTATAGAATCAACGAAAGGATTATAAGGTAGTCGAAACACGTGGTTTTCGCAGACACGCACATCTCGCCTTTTTCGAAGATATCTTTGTCGAGATAAATATATTATTCGTTTGAAAATATATGAAAGTATCTATTCAAACGAACGAATGTTTTCGAAACGAAATTACGACGCACGGAATGCATGACAATGAATTGTTTGCTCTAAAGAAAAAAAGCCACTTACCTCCAGTGAGCACCACTTTATACACGCGTTTTTGTTCCATGTTTCAATGAATGTTTTTAGAGGTTTTTTTCGCTGATCAAGTCCACGAGGTGTTTCGAGTCGACGTCGATGGACGGATCTTCGTCTGGCACGTGAATGGTGTCTACGGTTACAACGAATACTACATGAAAACTTCACCGTATATTTCGATATATCTCGAAGTTAAATACGTTGGAGACATGGGAATAAAGTGATGATATCTGGACGCAGAAAGATAGCAAACTGCTACTCGAGCAAGCAGACGTCCGCCTTAAAATGAAGCGATTCACGAGTTTGGTTAATCGGGTTATGCTATTCTCTCTGTGTTACAGTCATGCGCGACACGGAAACGTACGAATCTACGACCGCTGCTCACGAAACCACCCGAATAATACTTACACGTTTGTCGCCTTGCTCGTTCAGCCGATCACCAATGAATGTTAACTTAAAATTTCGTATTTCGTAAAAATGCTTCCGTCGAAATTATTTTTCTTCTTTCCTAATTAATATAAGAGAAAAAGAAAAAAAAAAATTGAGGAAGATTTTTGAAATTTTAATACCGAATAATCGTTACGTGATCGAACCGTATACGTTGATTACATTTAAGTACGTCAGTTATGCTTATAGAAGATGCAATTTTTAACACCTTCAAAGAACGTAATACATTCCCGGACAAAATTATAGCATATGTGTGTTATCTTTTGAGAGGGCAACAAAATAGGCTACTATACGTGTTGCTTCAAACTCGATGTTAACATCTGGCAAAATTGCTCACGAACCAGGTATCTTTGCAAACGTTCAAAGTGTTCGCTGTGTTCTTTAGAAGTGTAAGTTTATTTAATTATCGAAAACGAAGCGTTCATAAAACAACATAAAGGACAACGATTAACATTCACAAAAGAACGTATTCACTAGAAGGCGTAATGGAGAAGTATTTTATTTACTGATGAAAAAATGTTTGTTATGGACGATCTAGATGAATCTTCGTTTTATCATCATGACTGAGGAAAAGAAAACATGGTAAAAAAGCGTTGACAAATGGGGATAGTGGTGACGATGTTCTAAGCCGGGATTGGGTATAAAGGCAAAACCGATTTATGATTCGTTGAAGGGAAAATAAATGTTCAAAAACATATAAATTTAATCTTAGAACAAATCAATAAACGTATTCAACGAATTATCAAAGGAAATTTATTTTTCAGTGTAGCTATGCTGCCGTTCATCAAGCTAAAGTTGTAGAAACATTTTCTACAAGAAAAAATGACATCACCTTCGCCATGGTTTGTATGCTCCATAGTTTATATACATATATAATTGAAAATTATTGAAGAAAATTCATACGCGTTGTGTGCAAAACTGGAAGTCAATAAGATAATTGTTACGTCGCGCGAGATGGTCCGTACGACGTCCCTCACGGTCTGACCGCCAAGACTACCTACACCTCATTACACTGACCCGCAACAAACCCAAGGAACCACAACAAACCGAATCTTCTTAGCTTAATCTCTATTCATATAAGTATTTTCGGTTTGTGTATGATCTTTAGAACAATCCTTAGGTTTGTTGCACGCCCTTACTAATTACGGAGAAAGCGGATGTTTGCCCAGGGAAATAGCAGGTTTTTTCCATGAACAGAAACACCCATGAGCCATATCTGCAGGGGACTTTCTCCTTATAATTATTTATTAACATTGGCTATAATCGATGGGCATCGCGGATCGTTACCCTCACTTTTCTACCGAAAAGTGTGAACAACGAATCCGTGTTCTTAGTTCAAAAGGGCACACCCACAATGAGCTTTCCTCCTTAATGGTACGAGACGGGTCTATTACTGTTCTACAATTCTTCGGGCAGTCAAGTCAAATATTCTTTTTCAACATATCAAAGCGAGTCAAATACTGTTCTATTCTTTTAACATTCGAGTAGTCAACTACCGTACTTTCCGTCACGACGAAGTCGATCAACTCCTGATCCAATAACAGGATATCGTCATCACTACCGTCTACGCGACAACAAGCGTTATAAGTTATTGTAAATATATATATTATAGAACTGTAGACTACAGTTTTATTACATAACAAACACCCCTATTATCCCACAAGAAATAAGGGGATCGATCTGTTCGTGGTGTCGCTTATTATAATCGTAACGGGAATTTACGACTCCCGTTGACGCGCTTCAACGCGATCGCGTCTCCCCTCGACTGGACGAAAAAACAATAATATTTTACAATTAAAAGAATCTACTAAAGTAAAATGGGATAATTTATTCCAGAATACCATCCAAAAACTGTACAAATTCTTATCATGGTTTGTCAAAGTTATAGAGAACAAAAGCGTTTTTTGTTAATTTGCCATCATTTTACCCCAGAAATTTATATGTTTTCTCTACATATACTGAATGTTGGTAATAACAACTTTATTTAATAACAGATTCCTTTTTTTATTACGTACTATATTTCTACTTTGGTGCTGTGATACATATGAGTCACTGGTACATACGAATATTCGCTACATTTAAAAAAGTCTTAAATCGTCTTCGAGAAATTAAGGATAGCACACGTGTGTTATCATTTTCTTCGGAACTGTATGTAATGCCTTTTTAAAGGATTTTGCGCTTTAAATTTAATTTCGGTAATGTAATAGGAAGAAATGGTAGAAGCAGTTCGTATAGCATCTCTTTATCTTTCCATCGATCGTTACCTGTACAGTGGCTATAAATTACAACGACCCTTTTTTAAGCATACAATAAAATTTTCCACTTGTTTTCGTAACGAAATTAATTTACAATATCTTCCTTGGCAGTCCGCCATTTAATAAATCAATCACAATGTACGTCTGTAAAATATATTTTATTTTCGCTTCGATGGGTATTGCGTATTTTTGTTAGTTCGAATACAACCAAAAGATACAAACATTAATTTATATTATCTAGCTAGTTTAACTCTAATATTTAGAAATATAGTCTTACGTATTTGATCTCATCGACATTATAATTTTGAATTCTTTTTCTTTTATCTTCTCGCGTCTGTTCATATCATTAATAGAACAATCGAGATAGTAAGAAATGTTGTCAGTCTATCGATATTCTATGAGCAGACGTAATAATACTTAAGTATTATATATCTTATCGTTGACGTTTTGCGATCATCGTGAACGCGTGTACACGCATTTAAAGGCACGAAAACAAACACGCGTACTATAAGATACTTTCACTGTCATTATTAATAAGATAAAGGCAACAAGTGGAATTAACATCCAGACCGTCAAATGAGATCTTAATTGCTTCGTTAATGTACCAATTTAGATTTCAATGTAGTCTTTGCACAGCTGTCTGAAAACCCTTACTTCGTTTGGTAATTTCGTTTAATACGAAGTCGTAGAGTATGGTATTTCAATTATATGCGATGTTTATAACGATATAATTTTTTACAAAGTGTTTTGTTACATTGCTTTTGCAGATACACTTGCGCATTGTTAACCACCTGTTACATATGTAATTACAACATTTACAATTTCAAATTATAGGGAAAAGATTCTTTTTACACAAACTTTTTGATCATAAAATTCGTAAGCATTTTCAGTACATTAGTTATAATATAAAGGGTGTGTGAAGAGAAATAAACAGGATTAAGGGTATCAGCTTGACTGTATTCAATTTCCTATTTACAATCTATCTTTGCTAATACGTTCGCCTATGGCGCGCGTCTCCTTAAATTTAGATAAATAGCACCGAGAATTGAACAATATAAGAAGAGAAACAACTTTGTGTCTACTTAAATATAATTCGTGTGATTTTTCGCATGCCGATACGATCCACTCATATGCAAGGTCAATAAGAATTTTTTTTTTTTTTACTGTATTGTAATTATTGACGTATCGCATACAAGTATGAATGCATTTAGCTTATCTAATTTTAAGGCAAGAGTTACTTTGCGTTTCATACAAATTCACGCGAAATTTATCCTTCTCTTTACCATCATTTGTTCCCCGAGTTCTCTTTCGATAGTCATGCCTACTAATAATAATTAGATGCATCCTGCACTGCGTACTTAAAGTAACTTTTAAGCTATTTTGTACTCCGAAATTGGTACGCAAATACATCGTCTGTTTGATATGGAGTTCTGCTTCAGAGAAACTGCGAATGCAGAGAAAGGCAACATTCTATATCGTATTGTTTTCTGCCGAAAGAGAAGCAACATTTTAGATTTTATTTATTTTTTTTTTTTTCTTGTTGGAAGTGAAGAATCTTCTGTATAAAGTCATTTCAATTTGCTAAAGAAATTTTTTCGTTTCATTATCTTAAATGTTCGATGATATTCGATCACTAACATCTCTTCGAAATTGTTAAGATACGTCTTTTCTACGCACACTTCATAGTCCAAGTATAATTTACTTAACACAAAAACGAATAGAATCGATACAATGAGAATTTTGGTATTAGACTTTGAATTCAACTGCCATTCATAATGTTGAAACTTAGCTTGCAATGTCACTAAAATATTACTAAAAAGTATAAGTTATATCGTTACTGGTTTCTGTTCATCTGTTATTCGTATCCACAGGCCAGCTTATATTTATTAAAAAAATAATAATCTGTAATATGATATAGACAATAAATAGATATTGTGTAATTAATATTCTTATCAATAATATCATTGTAAAAAGGCTGTCGTTTGCAATGGAGCACTTTCTGCTATTCAATTTCCCTGAATAGAAGTAGTGAATAAAATTATTTCGATTATGTCGTATAAAAATTAGATTTAGGAATCGTTTCTTCGCCGAACTAAATAAAACTGTGTTATCTGAAAGAGTAAACTTATATTGCCTAAAGATTTGTGTATTATTTGTACTGTTGATCTGTATGTGAATGTATAAAATTTGCTTCCAACTGTTGTAGATTACATTAATTCATATAATTTATCTCTGCGAAATAATAATCGTTTATTATAAACAAAAGGAAAATTTTATCTACTAAATAATATGTGACAAACGACAATTATATTAGTATATTACGGTACTATTGTGGTATTACATAAATTTATTTTTCGACATATTGAACTGAATAACTATCGTAGCTAAAGTGAGATAACATTTTTTCGATGTCTTTGTTTACATGTCTTATTCTTCCCTTTTCACTTCAAGATATACGTATTATATATACGTATATTATATGAATTATTGCTTATATATATATTTATATATACATACAATGATGTAGTGAATTTTATTGACAGGCGTTTTATAGTGCAAATAAAGAAAAAACGGCATAGTTTTTTAACAAGGTGTGTGAAAATTTATATGCTGTATTATAGGCATATCTGCTGTGAATGTTATATAACAACTAAATTAATGAGCATATTTACCAGCAACCTTGTATAGCATGCAATACGATTCTTTGTTCGCTATGAGAACCTTCTTTATTAAAAGTTCAAGTAAAAAACGTGAAAATAATAATTCAATTCGATGAAAAACATAATAATAAAATAAGATCTCTACTATAAAAAATAATTTAGAAACATGATTTGAAAATATGATTCTGCAACTGTAAATAAAACTTTGTATAAAAAATTGTACTTATAATTTCTAGATCCACAAACTTAGATTTCTTATAAACATAATTGAATAAAATTTGGAAGGAACAAAAAGATTTTAAAAGTATCGTATATATCCTTTGTTATATCAAGCGTATTAAAAGCACTTGATAAAGATAAAACTTTAGAGTGCAAATTCTATTTGTCACAACAAGAAAAAGAATTTATATAAACATATGTCCTGAAATGCTTCTTTCCAGAAATAGAATTTGATTTAGTTCTAGTATATTTCAATCTAATACGTTTTAAACACCTACATATTTTGAAATTCTTTCGTCAATAGTATTCATTTCTGAATATATGTTTATAAGAACTTTTCTTCTATTTTTAATATGTATAATGCATAATTTCATCCAGTACATAAAATATTGCACGATGTAAGTAAATGTGAAGAAAGTGATCCATTGATAATATTTGTCATATTAATTGCCCAACACACTATGTACCTTTTTTTATAAAAATATCGTAAATAAATTATGGCAATAATGATCAACAATTACAATATTCATGCAATAAGTAACTGGTAACAATGGTCGGAGTGGTAACGCTTTGAATGTGTAGCAAATATCAAAAGAGTTTCTTAAATATTATGCATCATACCAATCGATTCTTTGCACAAATTTTAAGGGTATACCCATGTGAAGCAATTCATCCTGTGACTTGTGCCTTAAGTCTGGATAGTAATGAATTAATGCTTGCCAACATATTTCTGATAATTTAGGAATTGTTAACCAAACAGAATGAACCGCATCTGTCCTTACAACCTGCAATAAGATTTTTCACAAAAGTTTAGGAAACTGTATTTATTAAAGTAAGAAAATAAGAAAGCTATAACAACCTTATTATTTTCCTTAACGATACCACCAAATGTATACATGCGTCCTTCCGGAGTAAGAGCTGCAGAATGAAAATACACAGGACATGGAAGTATACATTTCCTTAAGCATGTCCATTGTAACAGATTTAAATCTAATCTCCAAACATCAGAGAAAACATGATCTCCATTATATCCTCCAGAGATTACTACCGACGTGACACCTGTTTTTTCATTTGTATATTGCACAGATCCATGACAACGTCTAGGTTCTGGCACTGTATTATCGTCATTATCACCATATGTGTTTAATATTATCCATTTATTTGTTTCTAGGTCAAAAGCAGGGATTTCCTAAACATAATTTGTATTTAAAATACGATCGTCCAAAATAAGTTTTAAATACTTGTATTAAAATTTACATACCGAAAAACCAAATGCTTCTGTAGCTGTTCCTCCTCCCAAAACGTATATAAGTTTCCCATCAAAAGCTAATTCATGTCTATATCGTCCTGTAGGTTCACTCTGATCTCTTCCAGAACATATATAAACAGTCTCCCAAATACCAGCCCTAAGATCAAATCTATGAATATCACAAGTATATTCGTATCCTGTAGTACCACCGACAGTATATAAATATGACCCATGACATATTAAAGCTTGTCCATATTGGGGTTCAGGTAGATCTCCTTTTGCAGGAACTATGTACATTCTACCATTATTAACATTACACACATACAGATGATTGCTACAACTATGACCAAATGGTACACCAGTTCCACCATAAACCATCAAGGCATTGCCCCTTAAAATCACTGCATTCGATGCCAACTCATTGGGCATATTATTTTGACCTGGTAAGCGTTTCCATTGTTGTGTAACAAGATTGAACTTCCAAACTTCTTTGAAGAGTGGTTTACTAGAGATCCATGTCTGATCATTTTGCATATCAGGATCGGTATCAGGGATACAGGGATTAAACCCTCCATAAGAATATAAATTCTTATGATCACAGACTATTCTATGTCCACTTCTAGCTTTTGGACGTTCTATACTCTGTGCTTCGTGCTTTATGAACACAAATGGTTTAAATGTATACATATTTGTCAATTAATTGACAAACTGATGTTAATTCCCCAAAAAATAGTTAAAAGTACGAGTTGTTCTCGTCAAAGGTTTTCTACAGAATCCAAAAAAAGATGTTTAAAAAGAACCATGTGTAACATTCATACATATCGTTCCCTGTCTATCTAAACGAATTACTTGTCGCGTTGAGGTTTATATGTTAAAATAAACGTCGTGCTACTTTGAATAAACATGTGAGCATTGTTTCGATGTTCATAAGAAATTTTTAACATAGACATTTTGCACGAACTCTGCAATACATCTGGTGTACTTTTCTCACATCGGTGAACATGGCGTAACGTAATAAAATTCTTCGCTGGTTTTCTCAACGATCGTTTAGTCAACAGATATCGAATATTCTACTCTAATACAATTTTTATATTTCACTTTTAAACCACCTTTTTTTAACTGTGCACATACAGCTGTAAACTTATGCTTCATTTAAAACAGCAAACTTGTTCTTTTACGCCTATGCAGTAATACAGCTGCGACTGCGCCGCGCAGATCAGCTGACTGATTATATTCAATCGTATTCACTAACAGCTTATTGTGGAAATTAGTCTCATTTTATGCAAACAGTGAAATACGATATAAAATTGAACTACATATTTCATAAATCCTATTTAGCATACAAATTATTTATTGAAATCTCAGATAAGTAGGTATTAAGTTCCATTGCTGACCTTATATGGTTCTTATAGTACTTCCCACAAAATGTTATAGTTCACGACGATTTTATCATTTTATTTATAATAGAAAAGTTTGCTTTATACTTTACACAAGTGTAATGAATTAAAAAGAAGCGTATCCCACATTTTCCGTTTATTTGTAATTTTAAATTTATGTCGCCTACGAACTGCACGAACAACTTTTCTGCCATCTACTTGCTATATTCGTAAACAAGTACGAATTCTATTAACGATCGGTAAATATTCACAATTTTTTGATACAAAATGTACGTAAGCGAATAAAATGATTAATTCGATTTATTTAGTTTATACGATTTCATTTTTTAGAAAATTTTCCAAACGTCGTTTTGTTTCATTTTCTCCTACATTTTGTCGTATCTGAAAAAAATAAACTTAGTAATTTATCATTCTTCGATATTATCATTATTATTATTCTTTTTTATAGGTAAAGGAATATATTTAAATACTGACCTTTGCAAGCAAAGGGCCAGTCAACTTATCCGGAACTACAATGTTATCATCTATTTCTTCTTCATCCATGGTATTCCTGTTTGAAAATACCGTACCTTGTGTCAAGACTTTAATGCTATTGCGCGAAAGGACTGGAGCAATTAGTGCAGCAAGGGGTACGCTCTCATCAATTAAACCTGCATAAAAAATAAATTATAGATATCACAGGTTCTACAATATTAATTTAAACCGGATAAGACCTTGATTATTAATTCTCTTGGTCTTGAGAGAGGCACACATTTGTCCTACTAAGATTCTCTGAGTGTTCGTCATTCTTCGCAATATTACATGATTTGCGTCTAAATGGCCGAGATCCTGGGCACTCTTCCAAGACTGCAACCACATGGAATAGGAAAAATATTTGTTATCAGATCTCTTCCTTTTGAATATTTCAGAGTTCGAAATGCCGTTGCAATCATTTTTTCTCTCTTTGGCTTTTTTCTCTACGGAGACCTTACTTTGGAATTCGAAGTACGTTTGGCGAGAACATTTCCTGAAACTCTCGGTTGGTCGGCCGCTTTTATCTTCGACGTTTTCCTCAGGCTGTTTCCACACTTTGTCTCCGAGAGTTGCATAACATTATCTTCTTTCGACTTGTTATGTGCGAACGCATCTTTGCTGCAATCTTTACTCTTATTCCAGTTAGGATAATTTTTCACGTTTGTTATGTTCGCACCTCTTTTCTTTCCAATTTTTCCTCTGTTTGGATTCGAAGATGTCGTACCGGTATTTCTACTTGGTTCGGATTTCTTTCTTGTATTATCGAGAAAAATGTTATTTCGTATCTCGGTAATCAGAGCATCCAGAGATGGAAGTGACGGCACTTCTAGAGTCAACGCGATTATCTCCTTTTCTAGAATTCCTTCGAATCGAAGATCTATCTCATTCGTCATTGTTGCTATTGAAACTACGAAACTCTCTGGGGACGAGACCAACGATTGACCCAACAGATATTGTGTAAAATTTTGTATTTCTGGACGCGATAACATCTTATTTATCTCTTCCATATCTCTCGCAGTATCGATTATTTTCTTTGATTTTTCAGGATTCACACGTTCAAGAACTCCAAACACCGTCTGCACCAACGCTTGCAGCTGATAATTCACAAGAATCGGTACGATTTGACATTCTTTGTTTCTAAGTTCGATGCATTTAACAGGTGCGTTCAGATAAATACATTTTCTATATTTTTTAGTTGTTATCTCTGGATTCAACGTGGCTGAGACGAGAGAATTCGCGGATTGTCGACTGCCAAACACGCTGTGAAAAGGAGATTTGATGCTAGAAGTTTTCGAAGATGCTTCTTTCATCGCTCTAATGCTAGATTTTATAGCAATAAGATCTTTAGGCATGGCATCGTGATTCTTTCTCCGTTTCGGCTTTAACATAGTAATTTCACGATTGATTTTAAACGTGGATCCAATTGTAGACCTTCTCGAGGGACTATACGATTTGGCAATCCAATTTCTAGTCGATAAGTTCGTGGTTGTTCTACTGGAAAGGTCGTCATCGTCGTCGAGACGAAAAGACAAACTATTCTCGTCCAATTTGTTCAATTCTGTATTAGGTCCAGCGTGTCTTCTCCTGATTATACCTTCGGCAAGAGCTTGTTTAATCCGCAGCTCATGCGAGGCTCCGAGTAAAGAGTAGACGTGAGGTGAAATCGCGGGCATCTTATCGATCCCCTGTAACATTATTCTCTGCGTGTGTTTAGCATTGGACGATAAAGCTCTCTCAAAATCAGCGTCGTTCTTCATATATTGTTTATATTTCTCCTCGAACTCGTAAATCGCTCGATCATCTAAAATCTTCTTCCGTGGATCTTCATGGAGCTTCGTGTCCGATGAGATTACTTGAGTGTCCACCACGTAACAGGGTATGACGTTGTTCCATGCGCCAGAAAAATGTTTGTTTTTAGCTACAAAGATTCACAAATAGATAAGCGAGTAAGATTCATAAATGCTTGTTCTTAGCTTTAAGGATACAAATTCACAGAGTTATGGAATAAGCGTTTTTTGATTTCAATCAAAGAGAATTATACCTTTTTCCATTAAAGGTGTAACAGGTCTTATGGTGGAGTCGTCGTTGCCTTTCCACTTCGTACTGTGAGCGGACAGTAGATGGAGACAAAGAATTTTATCAGGATCTACCTCGCCTTTGGTGAATACTATCGAACGCACGAACTCGTAGGAATCTTTCGACGCCTGCTCCTGTTCCATCGTCTGGCCACCTTTTTTTATGGCGCCCGTGCAATGGTAGCAAAAGCCGGGATTATGAGTTTCGTACATGCGCACATTAATAGCCTACGCGTCAATTACTGTGCTCGCAATTAGATCGCAAGATCAAACGATGAACCGCGTATCCGCTGATCGTACGTGTCGCGTAATTGTCAGAATACACGGTGCTGATCTTTAATCTAGAGAAATCTAATCTCTAGACGAATCGTGAAACGTTGCAATCGAAATCCTGCAATTAACGTTATTTTAAGCACTGTATAGACTCACGAAAGTATTCGAACACTTGCATATTCAGAAATATATTCCGAATATGTGATTTACATGATACAATTATCATGATGGAATCTGAAACGAATACTTTCGATCGCTCTAGAGACAGTGTAACATAAAATCATCTATTAGAAACGAAAAGAAAAAAAAAAAAAAAAGAAAAAATCGAGCGCATCCTTGGTAAGCGTTTTTATATGCATTTTCCGAGAGATTTTACGTTTGATCCAAAGGAGGGCTGCCGTGTTTCCAGGTTCTTGTGACGCGATCGAAACCGATGCCTCGCAGTCTCTATCATCCTCAAATCCGACTTCTCCACCTTCTCAAGTTTCGCAACTTCTTGCGCCAACCTTTGACGGCTAATCTCGTTCTGCTTAGCAAGCTTGTCGTGCAGCGTTGCATTGGATTTCATGGTCGTCGCGCTTATGATTTTCGTGATAGTCGAGAAATTTTGTACGTCGGATAAATTGGTGGTAGGGATGCAAGAGAAAAGTCAAGGATGAAACGGTCCTGCTTTCCTTCCGCTTTGCTCGATTGTGCAGAAACGTGAATGTAAACGCGCTTCACTTCATATTGGATAATTCTTCTATTTAGTCGTTCCTGAGATTTCCCCTGACTTTCGACCAATTAGGCTTGGAATTCTAATAATAAGATTAATCGAGATAACGATACTTTTTATTTTTATAATTCGTCTTGGGAATTACTTCTTAAGCACCAGAGACACAGAAATCATCGTTACTATGCGTGATCTTTGTTTTAGATTGAATTCATTGCACGCTAGCGTATAATTTATACATTTAGAGAGACGATAATATACCGGGGGGTCTAAATATTTAGTTAATTGCGAATCAGCCTATTACGTAACGCATCAGAACGGTTGGCACGGCTAGACTTACACAGAAATGAGCTTCCTTATAGGCTTTTGTTATTTATAGGCTAAAGAATTTATTTACCACGAACAAGAATATATAGCAATGGCGACTGTGCACCGTTCGAGCTACTACGATCGCAACAAGCGTAAATACGCTCTAATCGTGCCAATTGTAATCGATTGCTTTTCTTTGATTTCTCTCGTCAATGACAATCGTGCACATCGTCGAGTATTCCGGTCTTTAATATCATCCAAGTACGTCACAATAGCAATGGCACCCGTGTATTCGAAAATTATTCTTTAGTCCTACGTTCTATAACAGACATACGTCAATTCCTACAGATCATCGAATTCGATTTGTCTTCGAGCGTGTCGATCGATACGCTTCATAAATACTACAGGGTACGACTTTCGTAATCGATATGCGCACTATCGATCGTTACATCGACCTTCGAGAATTACTGACTTTCGAAAATTTCATTCCTCGTATCTTCATAGATACGATAAACTAATTAAGAGAAAATATGTCGTCTGGTATTTGGGATTTCATTAAAAAAAAATTATCTTTCATATGTGCAAGCTGTATCGAAACTCATATAATCGAATATCTACGGATGTCAAATATGCAATTATGTACAAAACATTTAAATCGAAGTACATACCGAGCTCTTTTGCACAATTAAATTATTAGTATCTTTAGTAATTATATGAAATTCTATGCCATATGTTACAAGTTATTAGTATTTCACTAGTATTTCTCTGGTTTGACAGTAACAAGTTCGATAATAATGTACACATATTTTACAAATTACACGTTATCTGATCACCTCATTTAACTTAAAAAAGTTCTGCAACCTATTATTACTTGGTAAATTGATTATAATATCTAAAACATATAGCAAATCTTCATTTAGATTATATCTCTCCAATTATATTCGTAACAATATCAATTTCCATAATCATTTGATTTTAATCCAGTTATCCGTTATTTCATTTCGATGTACTAATCGGTAATAAGAATCTCAATTTTTTTACGTTTCTATCGATTAGAAAACTTCGATATAAGAACAATATAGAAAAGGAATTTGAAAATGCAAAACAACGACATCGTCGATTGGCTGATAAACAATGTCCTGTAATTGGTGGAGTGCGTCTAATATGGTAGCTTTGATTGGTCTAACGGTTGGTTAGATTGGTCGAGATTGATCGCGCGCATCGGTTACATCAGTGTTCGATCGTGGAGCGTGTGCGCGGGTTACTGGTTTTGAAATGCGTTTTGTTTACGCGGATTTGTTCAGTAGGGTAGAAGCGAAGACACGACGAGAGTGACGAGAAGGCACGACGGTTAGGAAGGCCGGCAGTGTGACGGGCCGCGTGGTAGGAGGTTGCTGCGATTCAATTTCAGTCGAAGCGCGCCAGGCAGACCGAGCGCCAGCAAGAACCGGCTGCTCTCTTTTCCGCACCTCGTGCTTTGCTTTTCGAATACCATCGAATCTTCTGGTGCACGCGCGCACCATACTGTGTCTCTGTTCGTCTCGTTCCACCACGGTGTATATACGTATGTGAGCCTAGGATGCATGTGTGTACGTAGTCAGTATGAGAGATGTCGGGTAGTAAACGTAAAGGTGTGTGTGCACGCGACTGAGAGCGGCCCTCCAGCATCCGAGCAAGTGTTTACGTCGTGCGTGTAATCCACCGCGGACAACCGTTGGTCTAAAACCAGTATAACCCTTGTGCGTTTTTGAACGCGTTCGAAAAAATCGATACGTCAACGACCCAGTTTCATTTGGAGGAGCGACGAGACTCCCGGGAGTGATCTTTGCCTTCGATCGAATCATATCGAATCGAGTCGAATCGAATTGAACGTCGTAGTTGATCAAATCGAATCCGCGAAGTCCGTTAACAACAACTGTTCGAACAGAACGAGCGTTCGTGTTGACGATTTCGCATGGACGACGCGTGTGCAAGATATCTTTGAAAACAAATAGATAAACGGTGGATTGACTCGTTAGTATTTATGACTCGCGAAGGATGCGTTTGTTGACGCTGGGAGGAGACACGGTAAACGAAAGTTTCAGTCCAGGGACATGGACGATAGAAAGATTCCTACGTATTGTACGCGCACTTCTCGATCGTATACTGTAGTAAAGAGTTTTGATGACTCGCAGATAGACTTTCGTCGAGTTATGATCGTGTAATCTGTGCGACCACGTGACACACGAGATGCGACCGTTTGCCTCCATGAGAAGACGGGGATAAGGAAGGAGAATATACGTCTCTCAGGATGGAATTCGGAGGCTACAAAGGTACCGGTCCCCGTGTTAGGGTGCGACGACGCGCGGAATTAGGTAGACGGCTCACCAGGAGGCTATCCCTGGTCGCAAAAATGCCAGCTGCCATTCTTAGCAAAGCGAATCCACCTGAACCAAGGCCGGTCGAGATCACGGCGATCGCGCCTGACAAGACACACCTCACCGTGAGTAAATTCTATTTTAATCTATTTTTTATTTACCGTTAAAAACGAGAGCTCTCGTTAGTGTGCAAAAAGTTGCAGCCGAGTTTATTAAAAATCAAATCGATCGACTGTACTTTTCGTAAATTCCTCGTGCTTATTGGTTACACGATTGATTTTCAATTCTCAAGAAATAAATGATTTATAAGTTTCTCTATCGTAAGAAGATGGTACAAACAAAAGCAATAAATTCTATAATGGAACTTTTAAGAATTGAGTTTGTAACATCGTCGTCTTTCTGCTATTTTCAATTTACGAAGTCGATCAATATGGATTCCGGGCAACTCGATTAATCATAGTTTAACCGTTATAAGAGAAGAAAGCATAAAATAGATTTCGCCCATAGGTGGCGAACGAGGAACGAAAAAGCACATATTTTTGTTTCTCTTATACGAAATAAAACGATCCCGTCGTTTTAGCTTCGCGATTGCGAATTCTAAGTCGAATACGTTGGTCGTTGGTATTTGGCTTGCGAGTCACACGCGTCGATCCATTCGGTGCGATATTTTAGCGAAGAGTTCGTGAACGATCGGATCGATTCGACTGTATCGCGTTGAGACCCGATTGTTTCGAACTGTGTCGCGTATCTCCGCCGTAACATCGTGGAAAAGCTCGAACCTATATTCGAGCAACGCGGATTCCGTGGTAAAAATCGAAACTCTCCGTGTAGCTTAGGGTTTGAACGATTAATGTACCAACACGTACACCATGCACCAACTACAAGGTGGCGTACATTCTATACAGGAGTAAAAGGCGTTACCTTCGGTATTTAAGCGGTCTATAGAAACGTTGCACGTCATTCTCTCGCGTGTTCGTACACGTTTGCTCTTGCCTCTTTCTCTTTGCGTGTAAATTGTACATACTCTTTCGATAACTTTTGTCGCTACGACATACAATCGCCGAATAACGTTTATTACAGAACTTAACATATACGATATATAGGATACGCTTAATTATTTCCCGAAGAATTAACGAATGTTTGGATTCTGGTTCGATCGTGTATTTACAACATTCCGATTAATAGAGCCTACAGGCTATAGGAAGTAAGATACGACGGTGTAGCGATAAATGGCTGGAATTTTGTTTCGTTAATTGGACATTGTTATCCCTTTTACTTCTTGGAATCGACTTTATGGAGTAAGTCTTTGGTTCTCTCGTACAATTAAAGCAACGTTATTAGTGAATTTTCCTCTAGTATTATCCATCTAACGTAAATAAATGCGTTTACGCTCGATGGCCGGTTAACGATGAATTGCTATATATATATATATATAAAGCAACAACCTTTGATTCACAACCGCTTTTCCCTCCATTCTCTGACAGTCTATCTCGTAACAAAGATCGGAATCTTTACATGCTTCTTCGAATAATCATCGTTTCCTCTTTTCTATTTTGTATCACGGTTCTCTATCGTATAGGATGAGAAATATTCTCAGCTTCCGAATAATCTTTAATATATGTATAGTATATGGTTGTTTGCACGTGCGTACGTCGAGCTCGCGAAAAGAAAAGTGAAGGCGTCGTTATATACGTATGCACGATGGCGTTCCTTGAACTCCGCCGACTTCTACACGTAATCGTCGTAAGAAAGAAAGTGCGCAACGTGATCGATAGCAGCACTTTCTACCGGTGAACAAAATGCACTTTGTCCCCGTTCGAACTTTTACGAGCGGTTCACGTTCGCGATGTATCGATCTCGCGATCGATCACGATATCGGAAGTTGTGTTCGACAGAACGCGTAGGTGGAAACAAATAGGTACGAGCCGAGTATCGGTGATTTCGTTTTTTAACGCGTTACGCGTACGACACGTAACGTGTCAAAGGCGTGACATTTTCTCGATTATGGAAAATGCGTGTATAAAGTTATCAAATCGAACACAGATGAATTTCACTATGTTTTATGAAAATTTTACCTAGGAAATTTCTTCTCGTTCGATACATTTGCTTTACTGTGTTAATTTTGGATATTCGTTAATATTTGTTAACGTATTCAATTTCTTTTCTAAACATTTCCCATTTTCAGATTTATTTGTTGAACTTCACAGCGCGCAACTTGAACTCTATTTTTTTTGCTTTCCTATCAATTCCGTCGTAGCGGTAGGAAATAATTTCTACAAACTTTCGCGACACACTTTAGCGATAATTTGCATTTCGGAATAAAATATGACGAAAGATCTACATGTCCTGGTACTTTTGAACAGGGGTGTACCTATATCGTGTATATCTATGTTACTCGCGACATAATGCAGTTGCGACTACCGATTGCGAGCTAGATACCGATCGTTTAGACAGGAATGATAATTTTTCAATTTTTACCTGGACATACGTATAGCTGATTGCACAAAGTAGTCGCACGTGCACGCGTAACATGTAGCCACGGTTGCATCGTGCGGATAACTGTTATTTCAAACGAGCTTTCGTGCCGTTTACCTATAAACAGAAAACCCTGATTAAATGCTAATACGGCGTAGACAAGTGTTTTCGCCGTTGATCGAACGATCTCGCGTCTTTAGACGCGTTTCCTGGGATTTACGACGTAATCGCCGGATAATTTGTAGTCCTGATCCCTACGGAAGAAATAACTCTTTCCGTTGTCTCGTTAAACCGTCGACATAACGCTCTTCTCTCTACAATCCTCTTTTCATACGTTTACAATCTTTTTTCCTTTCTTTTTTTTTTTTTTTTTTTTCGTTTCTCTTTTATCGTCGAAAGATTTACACGTCGTTGCGTTCTTCGCTAAACGAACGTTGCAATTAAATCGTCGTTTTACACTACTATAGCAGGCTCGGCTTTTCGATTTCAATGGTCATCGCGTTATATAAGAGCGACGCGATTGCGAGTGTTAGAAAATCTTTCGAAAGAAAAACGTTTCGCCGACTCGTTCGTCGGTGACAAGAAAATCGTATCGAACCACCGGTAAATAATTTCGCTCCTTTGTGATCTTTTCGCTCGTTCATGGCCTCCATCGCGTCGTTGTTCGCTCCGTGCTAGCTGATTACTTTGGGAAATTGTATGGTAATTTATTATATAAATCGAACGAGACCGGGTATAATCGCTGTGGAAAGGAGACTGATTGAATCAGCACCATTTCCCATTATACAGATGTAGATTTTATGCATCGCTTTCTCCATGCAACTTCGTACGATTACCTTGTCGAATCAGAAATAATTAACGGCCAAACATCCGGGGATTAGATGACTTTCCACGTTAGTCAGGGTAGAAACTCGTGTCCGTTATTCTAGAAACATATCGCAGGATTACACGTGAGAATGATTTTTGTCGGATCGTAAACTCTAAGAGCTTTCGGGGCACGATTCTGGTACAAATAGAAGGACCATTAACGTTTTAACAGAAATTTTACGATTCTCTCACATTTTTCTTAAATTCAAGGTACTTTTTAACGGTAGCGATTAACGATTCTATGGAATTTAATCGAAAGAAAACGATGATGGTCGAGAAGATTTTTGGAAAAATCGTCGTAAGACGAGACGATGAATCGAACAAATCGCTTTGTAAGATTTCGCTGCGTTCGAACTGTAATATCTCTTAGAAAGTTTCTTTCTTTTTACGTTTATATATATATATATATATATAAAAAAGTAAAGGAAAGTTTCATAACAATTTAACTACGTGACTAGAAAATGCACCAATATATTTACTCGGCCAGCGAACGAACCGCTATTAAAGCAAGACCTTGAATTCTCCACCTTAACAACTTCTTTCAAACATCGTCGACTATAATCCTGCTCCAATTATACTTCGTAAGATGAACCAGTCTATAAACGAAAACAAAGTACTTTGTACATACGATCGAGCATCGAACGAGTCACTTTCTTCGACCAATTACAGTTACTACGCCATAAAATGTCTCGTGACACCGAATTTATGGTCGATGGTATGTACACCGGTCACCGGTGGCATCGCGAACCTCGTTTAGCTCGATCGACACGTGAGCATCCGTTTAAAGGTCACTGACACTTGGTGTAGCGCGAAATTCACTTTCGACTTCGAAGATCGAGGGACCAAGGCGACGCGATCGATCCCGGCGCTGACGAAACCAACGCGGTTCTTCTAACGAAACGGAGAAAGTGGCGCTCGAATTGGCCGCGTATCCTGGCGTTTAACATAGAACGCGTTGAAAATAGCCAGCGCACGATCGTTCGTGATCGATTCCTGCTAATTACGCGCCTTCTCGTTTATCAAGTCTCGCGTTCTAACAGCCACGAATAGGAAACAGACGAAAGTACTTTTGCTTTATCTCGTCGGTATATCGCTTTGATTGCCCTTGTCCGTAACATTTTTACCATGGATAGTATCAATCATGGTGACTAATCCAACGTTGCTTGCGTTCGATCGGATCGTAATTTCTATAGCGAGAAAATGTTAATTTTCTTTCGCGTAGAATAGAAGTCAATTTGCTGGAATTTATCAGTGGAGAAACGATTGATATAATAGGGATTCGTCGATTCTCTTCGCCAAGATTTCTCAGATAAGCGGATTTAATTAGTAGGTGTTCGTTCGATCGAGCATTACTTAATTAAAATTTCGTTGCGATAAACGAAGTTTTACCGTATTGTAGACTCGATGGCGAGAGTAGCGGAGGATCGCATTTTCTTTTCTAGGCGAAACTAGTTGGGAAATTCGGTTCGGGCGAAAGACTTTAGCGCTTGAGTAACTTCCGCACCGCGTGTAACTTGCACAAAGTAAAAGTCGAAGTAAACGACATCCACGTTATCGTGGTTCCGCGAATTCGAGGATTTTCCGAATAAGAGGCAGGTTTAACCCGTAACCACAGGCGTGGAAGTGTCGTTACGTTTAGCACGGATGCGTGGCCGCAAATATGTACCATCGTGCCAATGTATCAGCCAACATTCCACGAATATTTCTCACGACCTAAAAAATTCCAATTCTAAATACTGACATACTGCTTTACGCGTGATCCAATTGACCCGTAAACGACGAATCTATCGAACGAACGAAAGTATTCTCGAATTAGATTCCAATCGCTATAAATCTCGTTCGATTAACCATTTATCCCGTCGTTGAATCGATTCCATTTAACCGCTCTCGATTCCATCCTCGTCGAACACCTATCAATTATTATCGTCGTGAATACACAACAGATTTCCTTTGCCGTGCATGCACGTCTTGTTCTCATTGTAGGCTATAGTATGAGTCAACGTCAGTCAGAGACAAAGAACACCGGCGCTGAGTATCGTTTTGCTACGGTAGAAACGTCTGTTGTTTCTGGCGTTGAATGCAATTTCCGGTATTCCTATCGAACCTGGTCTATTTTCATAGACTGCTCTGGTCTAATCTGTGCGGAGAATTTTTTTTTTTTTTTATTTATTTGGATGAATTTTACAATCAATTCTCATTGAGAATTATAAGTAAATTTTTCCGACGCGATACTATGTCGTGTTTTAATAAACGTTTATCGTGTGTTTGATTCTAGTTGAATCTAGCGAGAACACGAAATTTAACGCGAATAACGTAACGAGGATTTAGGTGAAAATACACGGTGCGCCAAATAAGTAGGCGACCGAGACAAATAAAATCGATTAGCGCGTAGATAAGCGATAGGTTAACCAAACTCTAGAAAGATATTTAAATTGGGCCACGCTCTTTTCTATTTCCGTTACCTGCTGCGTTTTACTTTCTCTAATATACGCTTGTCACGCGGTTTCATTTGCGTATGTAACCGAGAATTCCGAAAGTTGTACATCTGCAGCTGATTGTTCCGAACGTCGGAGGCTAGCGATTACAGTGTCGTAATTAAGCGGACTCGAGTGGATTCATTCGTGAGATTGCGAATTTTAGATCTCATTCTGCTCTGATTGTCAGAGTCACGCAGCCGTACACTCGCTAATAATGTGACAGTCGGAACGCAGCCACGATAAACAGTCCAGTATTTTATCACGCTTGACCGCGACAAAGAACAGAGAACGCGGGTATCTGCTTGAAAAAATAATTTCAGAACGACGATCTGTCGTTAAGATTAAGAAAGCGAACGACATCTGTTCATGCGTCTTTTAATATCCTTTGGCTCTTTGCCAATTCAAGTTATATCGAACGTCTCATTATGACTAATTTATATCCGATAAGTTCGATTCAAAGGCTATTCGTAATTGAATAAACGAAACATCGACGCGAAAGAATCAATTTTGCGTATTAAGAGTAAAAGAAATAAAATATCGTATCGAATTTGCATTTACCGCGCGACCGCAAACAGATAATTCTGGTCGATCGTATCGTGTCTTTCGGTGCCGATATTTCTAGAACTAGACCCAACACCGTTTATCTGATCGTCGCTTCGCTCTAGAGTTTCTTTCTATCTGTGTTTTCTAGACTAAAACGCCTCACAGGTATCGCAAAGCTAAAAAAGTACCAAAGGTAGACAAATTGGGGCAAACAGCCCCGATAAGAGCGTCGTTAAGGATCAGTGGAACCTACCGAAATTCTCGAACGCGACAGGAACTCTAAGAAAAACGCTGTAAAAATTCTCGCTCGTATTTCCAAGGATTTTCAGCGAAACGTTTACGAGAGTCAATAAAGCCGGTACCTTTTAACGTTTAATAGCTTTTAGGGTTCCATTCTCGCGTGTATTCTCCCGCAAAGCGATATATCTTCGCGCTTTAAGATATTTTCCCGCCTATCGTTCCGAAACCTATTTCGTTTCCGATACGATAACAATCTTTGACCGTGGCTTAACATTCTAAACCGTGGTCGAGCTAGAATCGCATAGAATAATTACTTAGACGGATTAACGAAGGAAAGTTCGAGCAACTTCCCGCCTTGGTCGAGTAAAAAGTCGGTGGAGCCAGTGGCTTGCGTCGTTGATAAGTTGGTATGCGTAACGCGCGAGACAGATAAAACAGCGGCGCGTTAAAGCGCGATGCTCACGTGCAGTCGCCGAGGAGAAAAGTAGGTTGCATGTGACGAGCAGTCAGGCCGATTCCAGAGAACACTCGTCCGAATGAACTGAAAACCGTTGGATGCCGCGTCTACGGAATTTTCAGGAAGTGATTCACGTTTCTGAAGCCCGCGGAGAGCTTTCACTGGCCACTTACGTCACCTTCGAGCGAAGCGACGAGCACGTTACCGATCGAAATTATCGCCAACGCGACCGCGCTAAATGCGTCCCATCGAATAATTACGAGTCGACGAATTCCATCGCGTTGTAGAATTGCTTTCTCGAAGTATCGACGAGATATTAGCTTCGTTCCTTAATTACAGATCGGTAGCCTCTGAGATCATTTTGCTAGCTCCACGTACTTATTACGTTACCGTGCTATATAGAAATTGACGTAATACGAATATCGGTATCGAATCGAAGTCTAATTATTATCATTCGTCAGGCGATACACGTATACTTGTTTAGCGAAATTGTTCGCTATGGAAGATATTCGAACGTTGCAGCTTTCGACATTCCCTGCTGAATCGCGTTAATGAAATAGAAATTTATTCGTCTGAAAGACGACTAGTCTGTAATTAAGGGTCAAAGTTCCTACACAGTGAGTGGAAAAACTCTTATGTACACGTTTTTCAGCGTATGACCGGCAACAAGAATAGTTTGCTTTTGCCATTTGCATGTGGATAAAGCATACATCGGAGTGTTGTTGTGAAACTGGCCATCGACGTATGCAGGCATCTTGAAAGCTACGAACCAAAGCATAGAACGTTGCCTAGTTTTTGTCATAAATAATCGTTCGCGTATAAATGTTTAGCATCCACGCAAATTATCCTTAATGCGGCTGCTTGTGCAACGCGAATATTATTCAATTTAAACTAGTTTTTTCCCGGCGTGCCTCTCGTTCCATTTAAGTGACACATTGCCCGTTTCTTTATTTACCCGAGGCGGACTTGGCTACAAAGTATTTGCGCAACCGTGTAATTTTGGCTGCATAATCTCTGAACAAATTATCATCATGGGTAAATTAACTTGACCGTACGACAGAAGCGCTTAAACAATGGACGAAACGATAAGATTATTTCGAAGCTACCCATCCGTGTAAAGAAAGTCGATTCATCGTGAGACACGAGACTTGAACGTAACAAGGTGCATATAAAAACAAGGAAGAAGGCGATAATTTCGAGCGGCGATGTATCAAGTACTTGTCGTTTCGTCATTTGATCGCGTCATCTTACGAGCAAAGCTCAAAGCGCTACTATTTCGAAAGGGAAATTGAGTTACGCGTAATTCGATAAAGGAAGTTCTTCGTAGAAACGGATACTCCTATTCGGTGGAAGTTGTAAACGGCGAATGAATGACGTCAACGTGACCGATATAGTTAAAACGACTTACAGTACCTTGCGGTTATGGTGTTGCGTAACCCTCGACTAAGGTGGATTAACTGGCGTAAGGTTTCGTCGGATTTCTCGAATTCCTTTGACATCGGATGTCTCCGAAGACAAAATAATCTACGATTAAAGTAGTCGCGATTAGCGTGTTAATCGTCCATCGAGAAACAGTAGCCGCGTACTTATCCAGTCGTGCTGAATACGCGATAAGCAAGAAAATATAAACTCGACGTAATTCCTGGGAATATGAACGAAGGAAGGTTTCAAAACAAAATTACGTAATCGGAATTGGGTTGTTCTATCTTCTCCTTCGCTGTTATATCTTCTTAAGGACGCTCGTAGAAAGCGAGATTGAACTTGGAAATGACAAGGGAATTATCGAAGCCTTTGACTATTATTATCTGTTAACATAAATTAACATAAATAAAGAATTCAAATATTCAGCGTTAGCTTGCACAAGTTGAGACTCGCGATCGGTTAATCGTTCGCGTCGCGATTTAAACGATTTTATAAGAAACCAGAAAATTACCCTTACGAATATACTTAGGAACAGGCGTGTACGTTACGTAAGAAAGTACACGCGTCACGCCAGTGACCTTGCTCCGTGTGAACTATTTTAATTAGAGTTGAAGTGATTTCAGTACCGTATTAACACGATAATTTCCATACCGAAGCAGGAACGAACGACAAAGCTTGTGCTCAATCGGTGGCTTGATCTAAGTGCTGCATCGTTTCGCAATGTCGTTGCAGTCTACGAATTCCTTCCTTTCTGTTATCGGAGTAACGATATTCCCAGGCGTCCAGTAATCGATCGTAGTATCTTTCGACCTCGAAGAATTTGAAATACAAATAAGAATCCTTGGTAGGGAATAGTTTCTCAAAGTTATCAGCTTGACTGAGCTCGTCTTCGTAGCGGATCAGCTGCCTCAGGTCGTCCCTCGTCAAATTCCGCAGGATTCCATCCAGGTACTCGTCGCGAGTCTGCATCGCGTTGATTTCGTTCTGTTTCATTTTCTCGCCAAGGTTCAAGGCCGTGCTGTACAATCTGTAATTATGGGCGATCGAGTCGTACTTTTTATCGCAAACACCGTTGCTCGAAATTTGCTCGTTCTTGGGGATTTGGTAGCCAGCCACGTTTAACACGTCTTTCACCAGAGAGCCCTGCAAAATAATAAAAATCATAGCCAGACGATGATATTAATCGCTGCTTATGACACGCGTGACTCAATCCACCTGACCATAAATAATTTATCGCGTGTCTCGCGCGGTTTTCGTGCATCATTGCGGAGGAATTCGAAAGTTCGAAATTAACCGGTGACAAGTGCGAAGAAACCACGCTACCAGCCACGTGCATTAGGATACTCTTTTTATTTTATTAAATTTTTGTTTTATTAAAGCTCGTATCGACAATACATTTCACGTATTTCGAGAAGTGTCCGATGACTTATGGACAAAAGCGTACATGTGGCATGCGATCGCGTTTGGATATAATTATCCGCGAGTCTAATTCTTCATTGTGAGAAAGTTAGTACCGCGATGGTAGACGTTAATTTCCAGTTAGCCGGCGAACATCCATTTAAATCATAAGTACCTTAATAGCGATATCGAGTAGCGAGTCTGTCTGCAGCGACGGTAGAATGTTCACTTCGAGTAACCACGGTCTTAAACCCTCGTCGAGAAGTACGTCGAACCCGTACAATTCGTAACAGGTGTAACTGGAGATCAGACTCTGTAAAATAGTCGCGTTCATGCTCGATTCCACGGATATGAAAGTCTTAACGATGATATCCTTGATCCGAGACCATAGGTCAGCGACGTCCACCCTTTCCTGCTTCAGATACGACCATAAACTCGCGAAGGACCATTTGTGTCCTTTGAACGAATTCACTCCGTCGTTTACTACGTACGCTGGATTTTGTTTGTTCACGCTGCTGTTGGTTAGGTGCATGTATTTGTCGCTTAGATTTGCTCCACGAACGTATCTAGATATTTACTATTGTTTTAACAGAGTATAGGATAAAGTAGAATTATTTAAGCGAACGGGATACTTGGATCGAACTATAATTTGGTTATGAATCATTTTTGAACGATCCACGTTTGAAAATGATTGATTATTTGTTATAGATCGATGCTAGATCAAAGCTAATGTAATTAAAGCCGAGTATCTCGTAATATGTAAATTTGATTGTTCCAAGTAAAGCGGTAAATTAAATTTTAAGACGCCGAAGTTTAATCGACTCGAATAAATCTACTTCTCGCTGTTTGCAACGCTTATGTAAATCGTGAAACGAAATCAGGTTCTGATCGTTATCGTGAAAATCGATGAAATATCGAGTAAGTTAGGGTCGTCGAATTACCTGACCGAGGCGAAACGAACCAAGCCCTCTTTGTAGACATAAATTCTCATCGGGTTAATGCTTGTTAGGAGAACGTAAATTCGCAGATCGAATTTCAAGCCGTTAATGAGTTTCGGTCTGGTGATGTATCGTTGAATGATTACCGAATGCCACTTTGGTATCTCCCACCATTGATTAACAATCTTGATACCCTGGCCACGACCCGCTGACGGCGGTTTAATTATCCACGTGGTACCCATACCGTGTCTGCTCCACATGCTTTCGAATTTCTGCATCTCCTTCGGCAGTACGTACGTTCTTGGCATAAAGTTATATTCCTGAGGCCCGAACTTTCGCGACATTCTATTCAAGTGCGTCCATAACAGGTCCTTGTTGCCTATATTTTCAGATCCTGGTATGTTGTTCATCTGATATTTAACATAAATTTCATTGGAATCGAGTAAATTATATCGGAAATTTTACTTTCACTTTTCTAATATTAGCTATCTTTCAATTCGTCATTATAATGGCTGTTAAAGAACTTTGAACATAACGATTCAACTATTTCGCTAGAAGTATGTATTTATAGATTTACTACGAACTATAGATCTTTCTTTTCCTCCAAAGATCTTCTCACTTAATTCGTACCTTTTGATAGTTTTTCATATGTTGATACCTCGCCGTGTCTTTATTGGATAAGTTCCATACACCAGACCAGTCTGTCCCTTTATTTACCACTTGATATCCAGAACTGATTAAAATTTTGATTAAAATCCTAGGCATAGATGTGGTAAATTTCCATTTGAGAAGTCGAGCAAAATCTTTCGGCAGTTTTTTGGGTATATGATCGTGACTTTGAAAGAGAACGTAGGGCGAGACACGAGGGAAAAGACTCGCCCTCAACGGCAGTGGCGAAACATTCTCAGTAGCCTTATCTCCATCCGCCCGTTTATCGAAAACAACCGGTTGAGCCGTATTTTTCAGAGCAATGCTCTTGTTTTTCGTTAATTTCACCGATCGATGTCGTATAACGTCCACAGATTTAGCTTGATTGTTACGTAAGGACGCAGGTCGATGATCGGCTGATTTCGCCTTGGAACGAAGGAAAACTATCTCCGTGAGTTTTTCGTACTTCAACCATTCTTCGTCGGAGTCTGCATTAAGGTTAATCATGCAACCATTGGAGGTACTGGTGGCCGCGCATCGGCTTGACGAGCCTTCGAATTTCCGTGGTTTAGAATGGCCAAGGTCAGCCTGCATCGTGTTATCGGTATACTCGTAAATTTTGCGTTCATTATCGTTCAATGTGTGTGTCTGCACTGGAAATTTTAATAGAACTCCATAATCGAACGTTCGTTAGATCGGTGCGGGTTGAAGTTGTTCGTGAAACTCGTTTCGGTTCGCACGCTCGATACTCGATAAATTCGCGAAACACGCCGACGCGACGAGCCGTGTTATAAAACCGTGGAACCCTGATACGGCAAAGCGTCGCCAAAAAATCCGATCCGTTCACCTATCGTCGAGGAGACGCGTCTCCGATTCGAACCACGCTCTCCACTCTCTTTCTGCTTCGCGATTAGACGTACGCAAGGAAAAAGCGGGGGTGTCCATTAAGTCAGTTTCTGTTGGTCTATTTTCTATCACCGTGTCGCGAACAATGCCGCGATTGATTCGACGGCTTTCCGCATTTGCGTGCCAGCCACGCGTTTATCTTGCTCGGCAGAGCGCTCGGACGCGGTAAACACGCGGCTGCACAAGCAGGGGTTGGTTTATGCGCGTAACGCGCGCCACATGCACTGCAAACACACGTGCTTCTCTCTGGATTATTCGCTCCAGGCCAGTCCTCTCTAATGGCACGCATCTCATATCATAATTTCATCGAAATTCAATGTTCCAAGGAAACTTCAAATTTCGTTCCTCCTGAAAGAAAATTACGAGAAGGGAATTTTTAGTTTTAGTTTCTTAACGTTAGCTACGGTTGAGTGGCAATTACGATTGGTCGCAAAGTTACTGTTGATGTTATCGGATGTATGAACAGAGAAACGCGTGGATAAATAGTAAAATGGAAAATATATTTTAGTACAGAAGTGTAAGTACAAGTAGGAATATAATTTGAACTGGTCCCGATCCGCACGCCAGCAGTGTTACCCTATGACCGAAAGTCCCGAAGCCATCGTCGCCTGTCTACTGTCTATGGGCTGCCTTCGTCCCAGTCCAAACTAAAAAGACCAGATGTAGAGTTTTCTTAGAAGCGGTGACCACTTCAACGGTTACAAAATAAATCCAAATTTCGTAATAATTCGATTACGCGACTAGAAACGCTTACGCTTGAGACTATCTGAGGAAAAGGACTAATCCTACGGAGGATGAAGAGAAGCAAAAAGACAGAAGAGCCAGGAAGGGTCCTAAATAGATCGACAAATACGCCTATCGTTCTCCATAGTTCTCCCATCCGGACTCTAATGGCGATGCTGCTCGATGCTAATTTGATTCCCGTGTAGCGCAATCACGGACCTGATTGTCGATGTTACGCGCATCACGCGCATTCCTGCGTGCACGTTAGTTGTGTTTTCCATCTTGCACGATTAATTGTTCGCGGCTGCGATGCGTGGCCGTTGCTTGGCTGCTTTCGATCGGTCGGCGAGGAATGCGAGCCTCGTGTGTCTCTAATCTGCGCGCAGTCACACAATACCCGGGACAAACGCGAGCGAGCTGCTAGTGCTCCAGCTACGGAGTGTAATACTCGCGCGATGCCAGATATAACGCGCATTTACATACTCAGCAGCGGCGCGCGCGATCCACGATCGCGAAAACAGCTCGTCCCGGTCTTCCGGCATCGAGAACGCTCACTTTCCTCGTGACTCTCCGCTTTCGGCTTCCCGGTTCGTGTGTTCCAGCTCTGCGAGTAGAAATATCAGAAAATACTTGATTTAAGGAGATCTAAGCTTGTACGTTTCTGATCTAACCGCGCAGCGTTGGATCTTGGGAAACGTATATAATGCATCGATGTTAGATATCGCGTGGATTTACATGGCAGGATGAACGATCTTCCGAGGTATCCTTCCGGCACTCTCTGATCTTTCTCGTTTCATGGTTTCCATAGTTAGTAAAGCGATACTTGGTGTATCGATGCGACGAACTTTCTGTACGGTAAACGATGCGAATTATTAGCCTTTTCTTCCGACGTAGGATCCGTGGATTTGGCTAAGTGCAATTTACAAGTGGCTAGAAAAAGTATTGGATATATATCTTTATGTTTTTGTTTTTACTTTATTTTAGTTATGATTACAATGTTTCGCGTTAATCTTACTGGCACTACGATGCCACGGCAACTTTTACACTGCTCTCGATGGATGGTCTACTTTTTGCTCAATCACGTTGCACTCTTTATACAGCCTCCGTAGATAAACATATCTTTTCATGCTACGCGAGTAAACCGGGTCGTTTATATCCAGGCCTAGTTCTTTTGCTATTCTCGGCTTTTAAAAGATCTGAAAACATTCTTTCCGAGATACTTTCCTATGTCTCTACCAGTCATCGTGCAACCCTTCCCAATCGTAGTTTCGTCTGGCGTTTGAAATTTTTTAAACAACGATAAAAGTTTAGAGGAGAAGCAGATTCGAGTATGAAATTTCGCTGGAATCTTCAAGTTGTCGAACCGAGTTTGCCAAAGTTAAAAAGCTTCGCGCGCCTATCATATACTTTTGTCAGCCACTTTTCGCTTATTCGCGATACTTTGATACAAGTTTGCTTAATTTTCAATATATCATCTACGCTTCTGTGTTTGTTTATGCTACTAAGCAAACACTCAGGTTCATATTCGTTTCGTATGCATATGGTGTTATATACTTTTAGCACGATTCCGAAATAAGATCCAAAGTAAATGGGATACACAGCCATTTGTTTTCTTTCGAAACGATCCCAGAGACTCGTACCGTTAGCAGTCGACCAGGTCCACCGTAAATCACGAGCCTCGCGATACGTTTTTTATCGTTCGGCTTGAATTGGGGAACGAATCGGAAACGGTACCCATAGAGGTGTCTCATTGTTCTTCCCTCTTTCTCCTGGTTTTGTTTCAGCACCGCATTACGGCATATATATATATCGATTCTGGCAGTTTTACGCCCGATATACGCCCCGCGTTGATAAAACGATATATCACGCAGTGATACACGCGTTCTCCTACACTCTCGCGGTTCACGCGACGAATATAATACGCCGTGAATTCTGTACAACGATATTTTCAGTAGAAATCTGTCGTATTAACTCTGCCGTTATTGATTGAAGAATAAATTATTTCGAGACACGTAGTTACGGTGTATTCGGGTTGTGCAATTATCGTTTTCTTGGATGATCGAGAAAATCTGTAGTCAACGAGATATTAGTTTCGCACGTATACCGACGTTATTGCGAAACCGAACTTTGCGTCAGTAACACGGATACTGTTGTTCGGTTGGATAAAATCGTTTGCAGATTATTTATGTTCCTCGCGTCTCTCGAATCTTTCACGGTTTCATTCGAATCGAAGTACTTCTTGATCGTTTATTTCTTTTATCACAGGTACGTCTTTAAACCGGGTAAATTAAGTATAAAGTAAAAAAGGACGTATTTCTGTTACCGATTTCTCGCCAAACATAATTTCCTCGCCACGACCCAAGGAACGGATTGAGCTTTGAAAGGGCCAAGGAAAAATATCTTATGTTTCAAAAATATGCGAAGGAAGAGCCTGGTAAAATAGCGTTTATCGTAACTCTGCCACGTTCCTTCATTTTATGCAAATAAAATATATAATCTTGGAGATCTGTTTCACGAAGATTCCCAAGCATCTTGTAAAAGGGAGAAGTTGCACGGCGAGAAAAATGGTGAAAAAGGAGGCCGCGGTTTTCTAAGGGCGCTCGAAGCGGTTAATGAAGAGGCCGCGTTGCGAAACTCGAGTGCGCGAAGGATGGGAACAGAGAAACGCGACAGATAAGAATGGAAGAGGTGCGAAAGATGTAGAAGCCTTGGAGGTGTCGTCGAGATCGCGGACGCGCGTTCAAAGCGTTTGCACGACACCATTCGAAGAGCTTCGTGCGAGAAAACGCGGCAATCCGAGACGTCCGTATCCCCGATGTATCTCTGGTTGCATTGTCCGGATGACGGGCAAACGTCCTTCGGCTCGCGAGTCCGTGCGAGAAGATTCTGCACGCGTATACTGGATACGCATGTCGGTGCGTCGAGTACATTAGAAATTTCGCAATCGATCGACGATCGGTATACGTGCGTGCTTTCCTGTCAGGAATGGTCCTCTCGCGAACCGTCCTTCCATTCGTTGGATCTTCGCGCGAAAAGATCTCTAATCTTCGACTCGTAATTAAAAATCGATCGGCTTTATTCAAGTAAAACGTACAACAAACAGAATCTCAGGCGGCAAACTGGTTCTTCTATTTATTAGGTTATTTGCGTGTAGGTATTTAGATTATTATAAGGCTGAAAATGCTATTAGATTAACTTAGATAATGGATGAAATTGAAAAAAAGAAAAAGACGAACGAACGTTATGATTCAGCATCGTTTGCCCGTTCTTGATCGATACGCAAACTACGAGCCAATTGCCTCGTAACTGGGAAAGTTCCATAAAAGTCAGATTAAACGATGGGTAACTATACTCCTATTATGACTGCGTATTTTTTGCATACTGTTCATCGGTCCAGAGAGATCCATTGATCGTGAGAGAAATATTATCTTATTGAAAAACGAGATCACCGTAATTAATCACTTCCGGGTATTTCTCGTCGATTTCTTTCGATATCCAACTTCTCGTTTAACCGTATCTTCCTCGCTTCTATCAAACGCATACCATTAATCATCGACTATCAAACACGTTACAAACTTTCCGACCAATATAAAAAAGAAAACGCGTCTTAGAAAGTACCAGCTAGTTTATTATTCGCGTATTGTCGATTCTTTTGCCTCTCCTTCTCGTCGAAAGGTTGCGTTCATTAATACAGTGCGATTGTTGTCTACGCCAATTAGACGCTCGACCGCATCGTCTTCGTTGATTCATTTGTCTCACGTCCGATTCGGTTCAACGTACCGCGTGAATCTCTTCGCATCTACATATTTTTCCTACGTTTTCCTCCTTCCCCTTCTCACGAGGATTTAAGTCGCTCCGTTTCGAACACTTCCATAAGCAGAAGGGAATTCCAGCCGTTGTTCGCTATTCTCGTAATTTTGCAGTGCATCCACGGCTACATTCTGTACTCACGATGCATTAGCGATGTCGCAATGCCGACATACGTATAACCGCAGTGCGCCTCTCTCCCCGAAACACAGTTGAAATCTTGAAAGCGCAACCGAACGGCCGACGACAGATTCACAGACGGAGTTCTACTTCTTTTTGGAAACTCCGTCCTTCCACGCTTTATTCCAAGTTCTTTATCTTTGCTGAAACTATTCACTGTACCGCGTTCTGCACTCCTGGTGCATTCGTGATTTTGCAACTCGCTTGCATACACGCACGCACGTACGTACTACGAACGGTCGATTCGCGCTGGCACAGAAACAATCGCGACTACGTTCGAACGACGAACACGCTCCAAAGTCTGTCCCACGCTTCCAGAGAAGATAATCCTTCGAAAATCGCTGAGCATTAGAAAAAGAAGAAGGGAAAAAGATAAAGGAAAAGCGTTATTAACGAGTAATCGTGTAACCATTTGGGACATTGCGCTATCGGTTTCTGTGTTATTACCATTATAGACGTCTGATCGTGACGGTCATTAACTGGCGATGGTCATTAACTCGCGATGGTTCTCGCGTTTAGCCTCGTTCACACTCGCGGGGAACTACAAATTTCACGACGAAGCAAACAGTTTCTTCTTTCTCTCGATAAAGTAACGTTACAGCTCGTACATCGAAGTAATTTTCAATTTTACTGGAACGTACGTCTCCATCTGTTTCGTTTAACGAACGTACTATAGTTTGGTCGTTGTTTGCCACGGTCTCGACGAAACTCGTTCGAGAGGCGAGAACAGACGAGAAATTAAACACTCTGCAGGCGTCTAGAAGCTACTTGAAGGAACTCGTTATCGAAAAAGACCAACAGTCTCTCATAGAATAGATGGCAAAAAGTTGAACACGAATCGTTTCTTTCTTAGCTCTCGATCTGCGAATTCTTCGAAACAGCCAAACAGCACGCTCCTTTCAACTGCGTCAAAAAATCAATGCGATTTCGAAAGGCAGACGAATAGCAGCGTTTCCTGGCAGACACGTGGAAACGCGAACGTCTAGCGGAAAAAAAAAAAAAAAAAAAAAACACGAACGACGTCGACCGACGCGGTCTTTTTCTATGGAGAAGCCGCATAGAGCACGCATTCGGAACGATGATTCGATTTTTCCATTGATCGTGAACGTTAACGAAGAAAATAACCGGGCACGTAACGATCGCGTGAATTATTATTATCGAGACGTCGATGCGGTCGATTTATCATCGACATCGTGTTTCGATAGCCGCCCTCGGGCAGGTGAGAGCATAATTTCCAATGCACCGCTCGGAACGGTGCGAGAGCTCGCTCTATTCGTTGACCTCGTTTCCGTCGAACCTTTGCATCGTTGAAATTGTTTAGCAAAGACAAACGAACCATTGCGGATTTATTTAGCCGGACGAAAGCTCATAGATATGCATCGAGGAATCGAGGGTCTCTCGCGTAGGCGAATATTTTGTTAACGCATTTAACGAGGATCGTGATCGTCGAACGATGTTTCGCATACAGTGACCCTTTCTTAATAAAACTGTTTCGACACTGATCCGTTACGAAACCGTTTTCAACTATGAGATTCGGTGTATATTTTTTCCTCTTGAAAATATAGACAAGGAAGGAAAGAAAAACACGCGATTGTCTCTTTCAAGATATACGGTTGAACTTCATTTATCGATAAATCAAAGTATTAGTTAACATCTGATTAGTCGAACTCCTAGCGATTGAATCTAATTATTAGAACGTAAATTTCTATTATGTGAACGAAACATAATAGATGGTGGCAGGTGGATTCTTCTAATATACGAACTTTGGTCGGATAAACCGTTCGTCCTAGGAACAGTTTAGAAGAACAGAGTTACAGTATGTCAGTAGCAAGATGCGCGTTGTACGAACAAAGTACTGAAACATAGTATCGAAGTTTAAAACCGCTTGTTTGCGAAAAAATAGGAAATGCAAGGTATCGTCTGCAAGCGGAATCGCGTGTAACGTTGCCTGGTATTTGTACAAATGGAATTCGATCGCGTTGATAAATAAGACATCGGTGCGAAATCATAAATATTCAACAGCCTTTTTTCTAAACACGTTCGATGGAGGAGGATGAATTCCACCAATCGCGTTTCACTTTGAATTAATCCATTTATGAAAGACTCGCGAGCGTCGCTTCGTTAGCTCTTTCTCGTTGATTCAACGATTTATTATCGGCGACGTACTATTTATGTGGAATCCGAATGAATACGCGTTACGGTTGTCTTTTATGCTCAACTTCTTCGCGATCCTACGATACCGACAATGAAATATCGCCATCGTATTTTATTTTCCATTTTTTGCCGATTCAATTAAAAATAATTCCATCGCGGTCCGAGAATACTAGAAGGTACGACGATATATTCCTCTGTCTGACTTTCAGGTAATGACCACGCGAAACGACCTAATATGTAAATTCCACGGAACGTGATTCGTATGCGCTTCGCGCGGAACTCGAGGCGTGGCGAACATTTAATAATTTACTTCCCGGTGAACAGATGCATTTATCGTAACGGACACCGATCGTAGATCGTGTTGCATGTTTATCACCTACTGCACGCAAAAAAAAAAAAAAAGAAAAAAGAACGTCGTAATAGCAATTAAACGGTCTTAAACGGTCTATCGAATTCTTTGTTGCATGAACAAACGAATTATATCGTTATTTATTCGTTTCGTGTGCGTGATTCCGTTGTATCACTGTACACCGAATCACACGAGTACTCGTGCGATTGATATCGTTTTACGATTAGAAGCTTACAATTAAACATATTCCAACGTGCGTTAAAATTGTGAAAATGTTCGACTTTTGTAATTTATCAATGGTTGGTACCAATCGTTCCATTATTTATCGCGCATAAAAGAATAGTTGCACAATACAAGCGTATAAATAAAAGATACATCACGTAGGCTTTACGAAAGTTTTCGAATGAAACTTTGGGAAGGAAGAGCGTAGCACGGTACCAGAGGTACTCGCCATTGTCGCTATAGCGATGATCCGCGATGGACATCTTCTGCATCGACTTATAATTGAGAAAAGACAAAACGGATTCGAGAAAGCGATACTCTCTAAACTGTATTCGGCACGATCAAGTTATATTCGAATACGAAAATTTCCGCTCGATTTCTCATTCGGTGCAAAATAAGAATACTATGGATTCTAAGAAATGACAAACGTTGTCTGCAGGGAACGAAGAAGGTCAGCCGAAGATATTTTCGGTGTTTGACCGCCGAAAAAGATTGAATAGGTGTTGAAAATAACCACGCGCATCGTGCCGATGTTAAAGCGAATATTTACACGAAGAAACGATCCAAGGAAAAACTGTATCAGCGTAATGTTGTGTTTGCGTGGTGGAACATGTGGTCTATGAATGGTGTCTCGATCGATCGATCGATCGATCGATCGATGGCATCGAAGAACACACAGGAGGCAGTTAGGAACGCGGTCGGCACCGATTTGTCGAAGCAGTTGTCAATCTCTCTCCATGTTGAGAGATACGAGCGCGTCAAAGGCAAGAAACACGTCAAGGCCATCGCCATTGGTATAGTGGAACGAATACCAGTACTGGAGCAACTGGAAGACGGATCGAATACGGTTCAAAGCAGATCCCAACCGCGAGCGCACGTTATCCGCTTCGACTCTTGAGAAGCTGGCAACTTTTCTTGCGGTTTCGTGGTACACCGGTCGGTGTCTATTTCCGATACGTTACGTAGGTCGCATTTAAAAAGCGCTAACTTTCAAAATGGCGTATCCAGGTGGCATTGGTTCACGAAATCGGTCGAGGTGTACGCGTTGTCACGGGAAAATTGCCAGTCGATCCTCGTGCACTGGTTTAAACGATCGCTTTGATCGTTCACCGCGGTTCCGTTAACCCACGACAGCCGATTACGATGTGATCGACGATTGTTTGATATTCTACGGATAATCGATCGATTCGATCTTGCTTCGATGTTGCTACCGATACCGCGTTAATATCCATCGATATCGGCTTATGAATTTCCATCTTATGCTCGTAACACGTGTGACTCGTTCGGAAGTCGCATTGATTCGTAAACTGCGAAGCAGAAAAAAGCGATGATGTTACGAGCATCTTTCTATTCAACGTGGAGCTTGTTGTTATTTATGTCGCGTCTGCGATAAGCAAACTCGTGGAAATAGGTCATTTGCTTTTCGAGAATCAAACGTTGATCGTTTAAGTTTCTCTACGAAATTGGGGAAAGATGGATTCGATCGTCGTTTGGCTCGCGTATCCTATCGGTCGAATCAATTGTTTGTTAGCCGTCGTTCGTGACACGTTGATCGCGCAGATGAAGCGGTAGAAATTCCTCGTTCTTCTCGAGTACGTCTCAATATTCTCGGATGACGAGTTCGCGATCGTGGTTGTGAGAGATCGGTAATAGCGTCGGTATTGTTCACGGTTGATCGATCAAAAAATCGGTGAGAATTTTTCCATAATCGCATCGTTCGTGCAGGATCGTCTCTTATCTCGCGTGTGAAATTACACGTGAGAATAGATTTGCCTGGAATTCCATCGCATCTTCGACAAGCGAGATCGCGGTTCGAAACAGCTGAAGATTCTCGTTTTTGGATCTGCGTCAGGGTCGAAGAAGAGAGGCATAGAAAAGTGTGTAGGCGCGTGTGCAGCTTTCACGTATCTGTTGATGTCAGGAAGGTCTCACGCCGTCAAGGTCTCTCGAGGCAAACTGCAGCCGCATTATGCAGTCGTTGTAGACATTTTTATGCAAATCCATTTAGTAGTGTGTCGTGCCATCCGTTCCACTAATCGAGCGCCGATGCATCGTGTTGGTCGCTCGCGCAGAAAATCACGCTGTATCCGCTTTATCGGCTCGATCTTCTAAATTTACCACGCGTTACGTAATCTATACGTGTTTAGTTTCATAAACCTTTCCTGCATCGTTTCAGACGTACGTCTGTACACCGTGTGATTTGTATCCAACCGGTTGAAATGTGCGTCAATCTTCCGAGAAACCATCGATCGCCTCGAATGCTCTTTCTAATTCTAGCTTAGATCCGTAGAAATAGACTCACAGTGGAGCGTTTCCGCGAAAAATCCGTCGAAACTTTTTGGATAAGCCGAGGAAGCATCAGGAAGGTTTGTTGTCTTGTTGTTTTCCTTTGCTTACCTATCAAGGACTTGCAAGGTTTCATCGGACGTTATGCGGTTGCACGAGACGTTTTTATGCAAATGCGATTGGCATTGTGCGTGGAATCATCATCGGTTTGGTCGCTCGTCAATGGAGTCGAGATAAAGCGGCTTTCCTACTCGTCAGACGTTTTAATCGACTCCACCGGTAATTTATGGTTCAAGCTGACGAAGCTGTTCGTGAATCGTATACGTAATACGCATTGACTAGAATCGCCGTAGGAGAAATTAATTTTCAGTCGTGTTTATCGAACACAAATCGATATCCTCTCCGGTCGATTCTTTTCTTTTTCTCTTATCCTTTATTTTACTCTTCGACCATGTGCCTCGAGGAGCCTTCCTCGTCGAAATCATAAATCCAAGCGGAGCAGTAGTTATCTTCGCGCTATTGCGTATAATTAGCGTTGACTTATTAACTCCACGATTTCCCATTATCCACTGGTATACCAGGCACGTTTCTCCTATTACAAGCTTGCAGATTCGTGTCCGACTATACAGATCTGTTTACACGTTCGTGGGAAATCGCTCGATCTAACCGACGACGAACCTACGTCCAGATATTTACGAGTTTTTCTTTTTCGCGTACGCTGCTCGTGTAATTGGGTTTTCGGAATTGAAATACGCGTAATCTTGCGTAATCGTGTTCGCCACAGGAATGATAAGATTATCGTCATGTATCGGCACGTATTAATTTCTTCGCGACGAAGATCGAGAATCGAATCTGTGTTCTGATTGGATGGAACGATACGCGTGCGTCCCTGACCAAAGCGATCTTGCATATTAGTTAATATACACACGTATATCGGCTCGTGCGCACAATATATCGACTGTTCGCTAATATGGTTACACCGTGCATACCTTCGATAATATCGATACGCATATTCATCGACGCGACCAAGCTGTCCAACTTTCGACCTTGTCATCGCGAACTAAGAAGGTATACGGCGTTGGAATTCAAAGTTAGATCGTCCAGACGCTATTTCACGTCGATAAGAACAGGCAATAATCGCTCGAGAGTCAAAGAGATTTCACACGCTGGTAAGAAATCGAGGAAATCCTTCGATTCAGCTTGGTTCGACGGTAATAACTTCTTCAGCGTAGTAACATATGCACGGTCGGAAAGAAGTAGAAATTTTATAAACGTAGTATTATTTACTTTCGTACGTTTTACGTATTACACGCACGACTCGAAGTTTCACTCAACGCGATATTTCTATTCGATCGAAACGAATAGAAGTCACTTCGATCTCGCTCTATCGTTCGAGACGGCGATAAGGACAGAAAATGAACGGTTGCTTTGCAATTAGAAGCAAATTAATTTTTGAGATCTTGATACAATGCATGTACCCGCAGCTCGTATCTTCCTACAGGTAAATACAGTGCTGATGTAGCTTTTCCTCGTGCCGGAGTGCGAGCCACATTGTAATAATAACATAATAATAGTGGATCAAGCGTTCGTGTAACCTTTGTTATCGATCTACAAGCGATCGCGGTTCAAGTTGAGTGAGTAATTGCTACGGGCATTTGCTTATCCCCGGTCTACGTATTAAGTCGGCCATAGTACACGGCGTGGCGCGAAGTAATACGATAATATCCGCCAAAGAACTCGGAATGTCGAATAGTATCGATGGAGGAAAACCGTCGATCGATTATCGGTGCTTACGAAAATAGAGCTGCGGTTTATTCGCCTGTGCACGATTCATCGAGATGGAGGATAATCTGCGAGAAAACTTTGTATTCGATCGAAACGCCAAAGATTTATATCTTCGACGATCTAATGGAGTGGCTCGTGAAAGAAACCGAACGCGTATTACAAAAAATTAACGAGACGCTAGTGAAATTTCAAAGTGTTTACGCGACGTAAATTGCGCCTTTTGTTCTTTCAATTTTGTAATTTACGCAGCAACTTGGCAATTTATGAATGAAAAGGGAAGAAGAAAGAAATATAGAAACGGAAGCAGAATGGAGATTGCGTTTGATCGCGGTTCAGTCTACGTGAGAAAACAAAAATGGCATCGACGCAGTGGTTCGTGTCGAGCTACGATTTATCGCCTCGCGTGCGTTGTCACCCCGTTCTACGTTGTTTCACTCGGTCGTAAAGCCCTCTAGTTCTCGTTCACCCGATAACCTTTCAAGAAATTCCTTCCCTCCGCTCCACGTGACAGCCGTACGCATATTCCGCGCGCGATACGCTCGGGGACTCGCGTCGAATTCGAGAAAAATTTCCAGATAAAACTTGTCTGTTAGGACGCGCGACTCGTTAAGTATTAAGCTCGAGATCGTCGCGTACGATCTTTCGTTCGTGCGATTCCTATCGTTAATCGTGATTAGAAGCCAAATCTTACGTTGGAAAGAATTTTTGAAGCCGAGATAGAATGAATTATCGATGAAAAAGGTGAAAGGTAAAAAGAGTCGTGAACCGGCAATTTCTTAGTGGAACTTGAACGCGTTAGTAAAGACTTTAATTAAGAAGGAACTTTATCGAATTTGTCGAGAAGCTTTCGTTCGTCCGATTCGCGCGGTTTATCCGTCCAGATTAACAGACAGAATCGTACTCGCTAATAAAGTATAATTGGCACGTCGACGTTACACGATACAAGATTGTCGCATTAATTACGCGATACGGTTTTCGCTGCAAAGTTATGCGCAAATGTAAGTACCTCTTCTTATCGATTAGTCGTCGAGCGTACCGGCCTCGCGACGCTATAATAATAAATGCACCGACGATCGTTCGTCCGGGTCGCGAACTAACTATAGCCAGCGTAATTGCTAATTACTAATTAGACCAGTGAGACCTGTATTACGACAGTGTGACAATAATTTCTAATCCACTTGCAAACCAGTTTTCAGTAATTGCGTCCAAAGATATATCGTTGCAAGATTCTCCAGTAATATTGTCTTATATCTTACAAGACTTTCCTCTTTCCATTTCGAACGATTTATAGAAAGGAGGAGCTTATCGATGCGATTTATGATGCAATTTATCGAACATCTAATAATATCGGACGACAAATGAACTTATGGAAATATGCCATTTGTTCTTGACGATCGAACGTTAATCGTGTTCTTACGTAACGAGATGATAAGTCGACAAAAAGCGGACTTGTTCGATTTCGCTTCCGAGAGATTCGATCGATAAAAATGAACTTTTCTCAAAGTCGAACAAAATTTAAATCTAACATCTTTGAAGAATCGCAGTTGAGTGCGGGAGTGTACGTAAAAAGATAGTTGTAACGAACGGTAACGTAGGTAACCAGGATGCGCATTGGTCGATCCATACGCACCGAGTGATTTTCCTCTTTCATATCACACCACTCTTAACGAATTCACTTTTTTTTTTATACTTTCATCGCTGACTGTGTAGCACGTTCCATTCTTGGGAACTTGGAAGCCCTCGCCAATCGTGTTTGTTCTTACTGTAGGCGTTGCCAATCTGCGAGAAAGAATAATCGACGAGGAGGATATCGCGGATAGAAGATTAAGAAAAAATACGACAAAACGCGATCGATTCTCAGCAATCCTGATCGAGTCTCGAGGACTAAAAAATATCCGTATCCTCGATGAACCAGGCTTCGGTACGCGAAAATTCCAAATATTTTCTATTTTCTCAGCTTTTCTTACCGAACGTTTGACAAAACGTATTAGCCATCCATCGTCTATTCTCTTATAAGCGCATTCGTCTTGCGAGACAATATCACCTTAGATACATCTTTAAGGATCTCCTTTCACCGTGGCAAAAAGAGGCGCATAATAGGATGAGTAACGACAGGAGACCAGCCGGTCGTGATCGTTGCGAAAACTTGTAGGCTCGACGTGCCAGCCAAAGATTTATTAAGCTCCATACTATACGCGCGTGCCGCTCGATGGCCACCACCTTTTTTTCCTTGCAATTCGCTCGATGAACGTTATTTCCATGGAATTGTGTTGAACATCCACCACGCCTTGTTTAGCTCGTTTTATGAATTACGACGTCTCTGTGTCGCTATATAAAGCCTCTTGTCTCCTTTATAGCGTGTACTTACGTACGTACGTTGTACGTTTCGTCGTATCCCCCGAAGAATTATAACATCGTGCACGGAATTTCTCACGTGGCGCACGCGACTTTCGTTCGCGCTCGCCTTTCAGCCGTACCGTTATCGAAACGAAGCGGTTAACCGTTTGCAACCTGCTATCTTCTATGGAAATGATACAGTGACAAGACGCGATGGACGATAGAAAATGGACGAAGATAATGGCATCGACTGTAGGTCAATGCGAAGATGCAATCCTTGTTAAGAGTTTAAAGTCCCCTAGGCGGAAGACCCGTTAGCAAAACGGATTCGTACGTTCCCTTCTCTGGGTTTTTTCTTCGCGACATATTCGTTTTACCGTGTGATACATTCGAGAAAGTAATCAGAATCGGCCCAGCCTTAGCGCGAACGGACTGATTCGTCGTTTCCCAGAAGTTTGACCGATTTCCGAGATCGTGCCAGATTTCAATCATCGAATCCACCATATCCGTTTCCTGAACAGAAGTATCCGGTGCTAAAGACGCACCTACGTTGCCGAAAGTTTAAACGGAATTTCTCTTTTTCGCTTGGCAAAATATGGCAAGGAAGGACCCACGCGTTTTTGACTTTTAATGCCGATGACTTCACTCGTAAGCACGAAGACATTAGGCGAGCGAATGTAACTCGAATTCGATTCCGCAAAGGCGTTGACATCCTTTCGATATCCTCGTAGATCGCGAGCACGTTTTTGGATTCGATCGATGTGGAAAAAGTAGGCGGACGAGGCATCGAGGAAGGCGAGCCGAGCCAAACGCCGATGCTAATTGCAATTTCCTTCGTTTCGGTCGCCATCGCTGGTTCGTCATGCGACAGCAATGGCGTTCCTTAAATTGTAATACAATACCGTGTTATGTATCGCTGATCGCGCCCGAAAACTGCATACTCGATTAACATCGAATTGTACGTGACGTAAATTTTGTCTTTCGCATAAAACGCGCCAGCGATGGCCGTATATGCTTTCGCTACGTAGAAAGGTCGTCAATTAAAAGATTAAGAAGCTGTACCAGTTATTGAGCGGCATTCGGAGTCACACGTCGACATTCTATGCGAACGAATCAAGGTATACTAGTATTAATTTAAGAATGTACGAAATATCCAGGTAATCGCTGAGGTATTGAAAGTCGACCTTGCGGTATTAATTATCGTTCGACCGTGAACGACGTTCGTCTTGAGGTCAGACATAGCGGACACTTTCTTCAAAATTATTGTCGCTATGAGTCAGCTCGACGATTACTTGATTACCGTGGACGAGTGATAACGTTGCAGCTTGTAAGTTACAGCTTGCCAATGAAAACGCGATCGAATAAGATTATCGTCGGATGTGTTTTATGTAAACGTTCGTTGAGACGTTTCTACGTTGACGTCTAAATTTAGAGGGAGAGAGCCATTTTAAAGCTGACGAGGTTAAAACGTGGTCGATATCGGTACAAAATTACGATAACTATGCTAATTCGCGGTTAACGTGGTGACGCATCGGGGAACAGCAAACGCTCAACAAGTGGGTGTCTCTACTTTCACCATTATCGTAACGGTATATCCCTGTATTCTAATTCCTCTGCGTGTCACCAGTCTGTTGGCCGCGTGTATCGAGTTCTCTCGCGTATAATATTATATTTTCCTTACGATGTGCGCCTGCACGTTCGTTTTCTATTTAGAAATGTAGCTTGCTCGTAATATCTTTATCGTAGTACGTATCGTTACGTACATATTATCCGCTTTATCACCATGCACGTCATTTGCCATGTATACGTAGAAAATATAAAATTTGTGAAAACGATCGAATCGAACCACGTGGCCCTCGTTGTTCGCAAAATAAAACGCACGATTTTCAAGAACAGTTTCGACGAGTAACTTGCAAGTATCGTGATAATAGAATCGAAAGTATACACACGATTATCGTTAATTATAAAACAATCCAGAATCGTGCACATAGCTACATCGTGTATGAATAGTTTCTCTCTTGTGAAACGTTGTTAGGCCATCCGAATGCCAGCTTTATCGTCTAAATACCAGCTCATTTTTCCCTCTCGTCGAATACTTCGCGAATGCATCAGATATTCATCGTTGGCAATCACGCGTTCCTCGATGAAACCGAGCCTCTCCGAAGTCAAACGGAAACTCCTTTTTGTAAATTTCTCAATCCCATTGCCCAGGTATATAATTAACGCGCAATTTTTGATAAAACACGCAACTTATCTCTACGGTAATTTATTTAACCGCGCGTACCTGTAAATTAATAACGATATATATATATATATATATGTAAACCATAGGAATTCGAAGGAGGGATTTTCCAGAAGAATGTTTACAACATCGTCGCTTGTCCTATTTTCTACTTTTAATTTATGGAATTGCGTGTCTCGCAAGCGGATCAACGTCGACCGTGTGATTAATCGTACGCGATGTTTATTTTCTTGATCGTCTGAACGCGGAATTGTCCGGAAATGTCTGTACCGGATTGCGATAAAAATTGGAACGGTTTTATGGAGTGAAAAATTGAAAATCGCCAAAGCGAGACCGAACGTTCGATCGTTTCACCTTTCCAGCGAATCTCTCTGGCCGTCGTCGTGAACGATTTGGCAAGAGGCAGCAACGAGGCTCGCAGTCACGGAATACCGAGCGAATACTCGATCGAATTTTCGTGGAAACGTTTAGCATTTTCGCGAGACCGACGGTTGTGCAAACGCGGCTGTCGTTATTCCGAAATTTCCATCGAGTTCTCCCGATCTGGTTTTATGACTCTAGGATCGCGTTCGTTTGCGAAATCGCGTTGTGCTCCGTTTGTTTCGGTAAGAAGGCGATCGTGAAAGTATAGCACGGGGGCCAAGATGCAAGGAGGCCAGAAATTATCCTGCCATAAGTCATATTAACGTTATTTCTTGATCTTCCTCGAAATTTCTTAAATCGTCGCCTCGTTCACCGAAACGTTTACGATTTTCTGCTCGCCTAACCGTATCGCGGATCATGCACCGCCATCTCTTTTTTTCTTTTTCCTTTTATATATCACAAACGAGAATTTGTAAAAATAATACTCGCTTGTTTCACGTTTATAAGAAATTTCACGTTTAGACGATCTACAGTCGTAGGCTTCTCTCTCGCGTGTTTGCGCATTCGACCAACGATTCGATCTAGTGCACGCATGTCGCTACAGAAACGATTAATTATCGTTACGCGTTCGTCAAGCAACGTCTCCAGGCCTGACAGGCTTTCCCGATGCGATCCCCTACTCGACCGAGGGCGAATTAATTCCCAAGCCGTACGGATTCGCGCACACTTGCGAATTGTCGCTCGTGTGATTTGTAGGATAGTGGTTTCGACCCAAGCGACACAGTTTTATTAGTTCCGGAACATCGAATCGTTTAATTGGAAGTTAATTCTTAACTTAATTGATAGGCTGTTGGTCTCTAAGAGCAGAGTGGTCCTCATTTTACTGCTACGATTTGATCGACAGTTTTAGAAACTCTGGTAATTGGCTATCTTCGGTGATAAAATTTAAAGTAAATTAGCTGAAATTGTTTCGTAAAATGTAGCTAATGGTTAAAATTATTCGACGATTGGGGTCCTAATTATCGCGGTTCTATGTCGCGTACTTTAAAAGAGCGAGATTCAAAGGCGTGTGCTTGATCTGCGGTCGAATCAAGCTTGATAAAACTTTGAGAGTCTACAGAACCGTTTGGTAACGCGTTCGTCGTAAGCAAAGATTCCAATACCATTTTCGGAACGCGTCTCTTTGTATACGTATCGTGAAAGAGAATAGCGCGCCTATACAGATTAGTCATCGAGTGAATTTTAATCGAGTCAGTCGGTTAAGTCACTGCCACGAAACAAGATGCAGTCGGCCGATGTGACCGCTGAAAGAATTAATCGAGGAACAGCAGAGATAATTAAAAATGCGCGTATCGCGCGAACGTGCGTTGCTTTCTTTCACTGTAAGCCTCGTCGTAGACCATCGAACCTCGCGAAATTGCAACAAGAAAAGTCGTGAAACCACGTAGAAAACGTTTTTAGCATTATTTCTTGCAGCGTTTCTCGTCCGCCAGAGTAACCGGATATTCATTCACGCAGAACGATAGAACGAGTTTCGATAGATCGGAACAGAACGTGCGATTTTCCAATTTCGAAAAGATCCAGGAACTGACCTTGCCGGCCGAACTAAAAAACCATGCGGATTCCGTGTCAGTGGGTTAACCGTGCGAGCTACGCGAACGCTCGGTTTCTACGCTTCGCCGTGTTCTTTTTAACGTTTAGAAAATTGCTGTTTATCGATCACGGATTAACGAACACGACGAATCGATTATGTTAAACGATTATCCGCCGGTATACCATTCTTTTTTACAAGGCCGCGGTGCAAATGCTAAATCTCGAACCATAAACACGCGAAATTTATCGCCCATTCAAGGATCTGCGTACGGTGTAAATCTGCGAAGTGACACCGAAGTGTGAAAACTTTCTTAGCTTCCTCGACCGTGTACCTGTTAACATCAGGAAGTTGACTTGCCACGGATAAAAGATACAAGATATGCGCGGTGGTTTACAAAAGTATTTTGACGTTTGAAAATTTATCGCGAGCCACTGTACATTTCGTAAATTCGTATATCACGAACGTTCTCGGCAAGGATCGACGCGACTCGTTATCTAAGATCGTAACTAATCTCAACATCCGTGAGTTATCCTTGAATTCGCCCGTGGATCGATCGCACACGATAATATCTGCAAATAGGCGTGTACTTGGTAAACGAACGATCATAACGCGTTGCCGAGAAACGATTATTCGGTAGATTAACATCAAGGTTCTCGCGTTTTTAAACAAAGTGCAAGACGAACGCGTTTACATTGTACTTATAACGAGTTCAATAGCGCGCGTGTAATTTCGATTGGTCGTTGAACGATCGTCCGATAAATCACGGGACAAACGAAAAAAGAGAAATGGAAGGAAAGGAAGAACGGAAGCAAGAGGAGACAGCGAAAAGAATCTAATGCATTATCGCGAGCCAAATGCGCCTTGCTCGCGCAGAATCTGACCGTTTAGCCGTCTGACACGCGCGCAACCACCCACGCGAATCGTCCTTCCCGACAGCTCGTTTATCTCGCCTTTTTCGCTCTGAAGATCACCCTGCTGACCTAGAGAACCGAGTGGGTGTATCCTTCTTTTTCCCTGCCATCGTTATTCCAGCGACAATTAATGCAGTCTGCTGGCAGGTATCACCTTGACTTGGCGCGAGTCAGCAGAGTTATGGTAGCTTTTTTCTGCGGGGACGCGTTTCGAATCGAAATCGCCTCCTCTCGGGTCTCGACTTTTTGCAGCGTCGAATTTCGATAGCAGAGAGAGAGAGAGAGAGAGAAAGGGAGAGAGAAAGAGGGTCGAGAACGATTAGCAAGGTCCTCGATGCCTCTACCATGGAATTCCACTGTCGGCTGTCGAGTAACGTTGACTAAAATTAGAAAGTATCATCGAGAAGTACTTGTACCGCGAAAAATCTATTTTCGAATGTATATATTGGGTAATGCAGCGCGCAATACGTTACGAAGTGACGGTTCCAGGAAATTTACTTTCGACGATGGGAGATCAGTGGCCCCTCATTGGGTCATGCAAATTTAGACCGAGTGAACGTCTATTCTCGAATGCGTAGCCCAGGCCCAGAGCGAAAGAGCGGGAAAGAGAGAGAAACAGAGAGAGGATCTATCCTGTGTGCCTCTCTACCACGACAATAGGGCTGAATTAGCACCACTTTGCGCTCTTTGAACAACCAAACAAGTGGCTCCACTAGCTGGATCTTGAAAAAAATCCATCCATTTCTCTTGGAATTGGTTTATCAACAACTGCCTTGGAATAGAAGGGGCTCGAGTAGACGATGCACAAAGGCAGAAATTGTCGCGGAATATCATTCGTCGTGTCGTGAATTCGGGTATTGTAGTCTTGCGTACTCGGTTGCTCCAACAGGCTTAGTCAGACTGTAACAATGTCCTGTTTTCGAGGAGTGGAGAATTTAACTGATTAAACAATTACATCAAACTGGTGTATATCTTTATTCTAATTTTCTAATTCTTCTTTTCTATAACGTATTCATACCTTGTCCTGCGACGTACAACGTACGTACGATGTATTATGAAATAATTTCTTCGTGAAGATTCGAATTGTCGGTCTGAATAAGAAAAAAGAGAAGAAAATGGTCATAAATTCAAGTTGACGCGTAGCAGATGTCGGTGGTACCAGAATTATACGTTGAAATCGTTGTCATAAAGATAATCGCCTCCTCCACGTCGGTATTGTTCGCGCTATTAATCTCACGGCTATCGTTAACGCGGCGAAGAAGCAGAGGAACACGATATTAAGGCGAAGATGAACGAAGCTCGTTGTTGCGAGAAACATGTGCGTTCCGAAAGCAGGTCATCCGCCTCTAGCTCGATTTTACTATTTTTGACCGCTACATTACCACTTCTGAGACGAGCCAATTATTCGGCCGGGGATCTAGAGGATCTAGGATAGCTGGTCGCGCGTCTTCCACGAAACCAAGTTCGTATTTCTCTGCTTTGCTTTGTACGACAGACTCTTAACGGCTTCATTGTGAACAGCGTAAAGCGTAAACAGTCATTAGAAGCTTTAACCTCGAGAGTCAACTAGCGGAAATACCGGTGAATCTGCGTTTCCTGTCATAGCTTTCTACGCAGGAAGGAGCGCTCATTGTCGTTCCGTTATGACGAATTTCGGCGAATATCTTCTCGCCGAAAGATTAAAACGATAGCGACTGTTCAACTTTTACGATCTTCTCGCAGCGATCTGCTGGCTGATGAAAAAGTTCTTGCGTCATCTCTTTATTGCTCTTCTCGAATGATTCATGTATGCTGCTTCTTTCCAAGCAACTTGTGTCCGAAAGCTTACGAGAGTCTGCGAAAACTCGAACGTTCTACGATCTAAGGTTCACGTTTGAATCGAGTTTGGCTTAGTTTTCGCTTGTATAAGATTGAATCACACGACCTTTCATTCCCAAAGCAACTTGTACGATAAAACGTACGAAAACTTTTGAAACGTGGAATATTCTGAGACATAAATTCTACCGATCGTAGTTGATGTTTGTTGTTTGATGCATAGAAGCGCAAGTTCATCGGAATTCCCTCGCGGAATCGTTTCAGCTGGAACGATAGTTTTCAAGCAGCGATGTATAATGCATCGCGCGCATCCCGCCCGATCCGCGCGCTGAATCGCGATTTTTCATTTAACACCCGTGTTCTCACGAATCGACGACGCGACAAACAGCCTCTTCGTGTTCTCCAAGCGTTCATTTGTCGTCGTGGCAGACCGATTCGATTCTCGTAGCGAAAGGAACGAGAGTGGCTGTTGGTGCTGCAGCGGTTCGACGAATTGGTTCGGCCGTTCTAGCATGGGCGAGGCCTAGAACGCGCGTGCACCAACACATTTCTCACTCTCTTTAAGCGTGTTGACTGCATTCACACGCTTTTTTGCGTGCACACAACCGGTAGCTTAAAGCCCATACTGGTCACATGTGTCTACATACCGCGGCGCACACTTGTACCGGGTGTTTGTCAAGAAAATATTCGTTTGTTCTTGAACTAGATTCAGAGTAGAAAATTGGTACGATTATTAACGATAGATTTATTCGCTTGTGTAGAGGAATTTTGCTTTTTAATCTCTTCCCTAACGATTTGTATTGGTAGAGCGGAGGTAATTTATTTACGTATGATTATTCACTTTTTTTTTGCGTTGAAAACGTTTAATTTTGACACGGAAGTACACGATGAAAGGAAATACGAAGGAAAGAGGAGCGGTGAAAAAATAAACGACGAGATACTTTCCCTCGTTAGCTGACGAAATGTAAACGAGAATTCCTTTTCTTCGGTCCATTATCGATGATTTTTGTTAAAAGACAATTTTAATTTTTTCTAATTTTTTCCTTGCTAATATTTAATTTCGGGGATATCAAAAATAAAAATTTTCTCTATTTAGCTAATTTAGTGGAAAAGAACGGAAGTCGGCGATGGTTCGAGCGAATGTGTTTTCGTCCTACCCCCAATGAGCGACGCGTGTCAGTGGTGGGGCGACCTATCTGGGTGTCGCTACCCTCTTTGCAATTTTTGTCGAACGTGGTGTACGGAATTATACGAAATGTTCGCAATTTTATATTCACCAGGGAAGTTTTTAGCATCCGTACATATATTATCGAGTTTTTGCCAATTTCATCGCGCGATTATTTATGCTTTACGGTCGAGCGATTTATTTGAATCCATCGAGAGAAAACAGTTTATGTAACGGCAGTTTCTTAATTCTTTCTACTAGCTGTAATTTTTCAGTCAGGCGGATTCAAACGATCGTAGCACGGTTTATTTATTTAATTAAACGTCAAATAAAATTTCGTTCCAATAAACGGAGTTTAGTTAAATGCGATTTTTACTGTAGCGTATGCGTAAATATTATTCCATCTAAATTTTATAATATAATCTTTTATAATATAAAATTTTATAATGTAATATAATTTATTTATAATAAAAATCACTAAATATTATTCCATCGTTCGTATGTATATTTTATAAATTGCGATCAAACTATTGTCGAGTAAGTTCGGTTCAACTGTTCGATCGGTCTTCGATTTACAACGTAAATTCTTTAATTAGATACGATTAAATACGTATGAGACCGAGTCTGAAATTCTTTAGACTTAGGCGATCTATTCAAAGCAAGTGTGTCTCTCTGTGTACTACGCAAGTACTTACATTCTTCTCCGTGCCACCACTGTGTCGAGCTATATATACTTGGTATGGCCTTCGTTCTCTCAGTTGCATGACAATCATACCTCTCAATCCATTATTGGCAGCCGTTATTGGGTAACAATGTTTTGACTAGCGCGTACGTTCGATACGTTCGTCCATATAAATTTCAATAAAATAAATATCATTGATAAAATTAACAACGTGCAAAACCGTTTTTGATCTTCGATTATTGAAACAATTGGTCGATTCGTTTGTTAAGAGTAGATCCCTCCCCCAGTTGAACAACTCTTATAAAACAATTCCAGACACGCGCACAGCCCTCAATCATCCGTCGCGGCCACTTTCTTCTAACTGGAGCTCCTCCTAACCGGTAATTGACCAATGATGTAATTCTTCGAATTGAAAAAATTAGCCTCGTTGCCGCGTGCCTCGAAAATCTTTTCCAGACCAAGAACCGTCGTTTAAGATAGATTGTTTCATTATATAGTTGCAAATAGCGCTCACTTTAAATAGATATGTCTGAGTTAATTCTGATTCATGCAGATATCTCGAGATTATTACTTTTCAGCTTATATTTATTCCCTTCTTTTTTTTTTTTAAGTAAATTTAGTTTTCAATAAACCGTGGATGTTTGTGCAAATTTATATGTCTCTATGGACGAGAAATAAGTAGAAAGTTTCACTCGTTAGATGTTAAAAAGGAATGCCCTGTTTTCCATATTTTATATAGTTTCGAATCTTGTTAATTAAAAAGGCGCGTTTAAATTTTCCACGATGGTATAAAAATCCGCGAATGGTATGTAAAATTCGCTAAACTTCTCGCTTTATCGCTATAAAATAAAATAAAAAGTTCGACATTCGTGAACTGTGGATTATCTCTCGCTATTAGTAGTCGGCGATGACACAATCCGCACGAATTCTTACGTCACGTTATCGTGCAGGAACTGTATCACGGAAATTCCAATCGAGTTTAAAGTGACAATCGTATCATGATTAATGGTTTTTCTATACGTCTTAAGCTGGCAATACTTCTCGTTCAAACGCGGGAGAAATTAATCGGCGCGTTGCATCGACCGGCTCCTCCTGCTCGTGGCCACTCGAAACAGTCCGCTCTCTTCCGCCTCGACAGAATGGCCTGGCTTGTGATCGATGTAACGACGCTCATTGTCCCGTAATGAGTCTGGGAGGGACAGGATGTTCGTGTACGCGTATTTTCAACAGACACATGCACGAATCGACGTATGAAACGTACCGTTCGATAGACGCGAAACTTCTGAATCCTATTAAATGGAGAAACTTTGATCGACTCATATCGATATTTCCCATTTATTACTTTGCAAGTGGCGTTTAGATATTACTATTCTACGCACTAGATACGAATACGTATTATCGTTCGGTTTAGACGATCGGAAACATTGTACTTCTCGAATGAATTTAGTTTCCATAAGGACGAAAAGATTTTTCAATCGGCTCTTCTCTCTTATTGCTAAGAAATAAAATATTTGATAATCGACGAATTTATACTTATAAATCGATGCGTTTTACGATGGTCCATTGGATGGCGTAAAAAATATGTATGAAAATTTGTCAAGCTAATAGATTTATACGGTGACCTAATATTTCTGAAATTAAACACTCGCAAATATATAGCGGACGTTTAGCAAAATTATGGTAACGAGGGTATCCAGAAAAAGAAAGTGTATTATCATCTTGCAGCATCGACGCATCGTTCTTCGAGCACGACCAGTCTCGTCTCATCTCTCTCTCTCTCTCTCTCTCTCGTCCATTGGAACGATACGCCTTGCGATCGAATACCGATTCGGATTCGATCGTGGACGACTCGTGGGACAGAGAAATATGGTCTATCGGTATTGGTAATGGGTTCAGTAACAGGTTCGACCGCGTTGAACATGACAAAGAGGCGTTTGCTTTTGTGAGTCGTGCTCGTTTAAACGAAGGACGGATGATAAAGCGGAATCCGATTAAGCTTAATGGAGAGGGATTTAATCAAAAGACGGAGAACACGGGGGAGGGGGTAGAGAAGGAGTCGCGGATATTCAGGATGAAGAATGAAAGTTTGCGAGGCAATTAGAGGCAATTTCCGGTCGGCAGGGGCTCGAGTGATTCGCGCGGTGGAAACATTCGCGATCCTCGGTCGTTTTTCTCTCGAACACCGTTCACGAAGCATATGAAGAGACAAAGAAAGAGATAGAATAAGAAGAGAGAGAGAGAGAGAGAGAAAGAGAGAAAGAGAGACAGAGGCAGACTGTTTCTGTTTGAACCCTTTGCTCGAACGACTTGTAATTTTGTTGCTGTCCGGTCGGCGAGTGATACATTAAAAAAAGCAGCAGGCTCGATCGTTAGCCTAATATTAACATCCATAAAGTGCAATCGCGTGTAGCGCGAGACGCGCGAGCCCTCGTACGTCTGGTTCGTATCAAATGTTTAATTACAATATAAAGCGGCGAGCGAGCGGTTGCGGTTGCCGGTGCTGCAAGGCATTTACTTTTGGCCGAATAAGGCCGGTTTTAAAAGCCGTTGCAACGGGGGATGCGCGCTGTGTACTCGTATTTCGCGCCAATTTATAATCTTGCTCGCTCCGATGTCTTCGTATCGCAGCGACGGAAAGAGGAGAGAGAAACGTTACGAGGCGAAACACGAAGGCTGCGAGAGAATCGAAAAGAAGCGGAGGTGGAGGGTGGCGAAAACGAAGAAAACGAAGCGGAGGCCGTTCGCGATCGAACGGGTACAACGCGAGATGGAAGGGAGAAAACGGAGAGAGACAGACCGGTATAATTACGCAATTTAGATTCAGTTTTACGATTCCGGTTTGACTTTATTAAAAGCGAGAGTGGGCGTATATACGCGAATTCGCCCTTTCTCCGATCGAGAGTAATATCGGTACCTTGCCGGTCGTGAAAAAACTTGGTCACAGAGATAACGCGCTTCTCGTTTAAACGAGAACTTGGTATATACGTCTCGTACGGGCATCGCTCTTATACCCGCGATGAGCTGATGAGAATCGTCCTGGATATAAAAGGGACTCGTAACGCGAGCCGCGAACGTGTATCTTCGACCATTCCTTTTCTTTTAATCGCGTTTTCATCTACCGATCTATTAACCGAGAAAACACGCTCGTGGATGGTCGCAGAACTCACAGATTTTCTTTTTCTCTCGTTTCTCTCTCGCTTCGAGCGTTCTACCGTGGAAGAAGCTCGATCTTATCGCCGGACATTATCCCGGTACGTATCGTCGTTTAAATGTATCATAATTTGCAAAGGAAACGGCTTACGCGATAGAAAGAAACAGTGTGACGACTTTGTGCGTTCGATGATCGTTAAGAACGTGGTTGCGCGTGTACTTACGCGTACGTCTTTGCCCGAGCGGAAAGTCGCGAAGAATATTATTCGACTTGGACGAAACGAACGCACCGAATTCCTGAACGAGGCGCGCGCGAGCCACGTTACGCTGGAAAAAGAATTCGCAATATGATTAACGGTACGCTCGGCGTGGAGCTCATCGACTACCGGATTCTTCCCAATCATACCGATCGTATCATCGATCCTGGGTGATCGCACGCTCCGCATCGGATCGTCCGACTCTGCCCGATTCCCTCGAACCGTCGATTATTCGTTCGACAAGAAAGAATCTCGCTCGCGTCGCTTGCCCCGCGTCTAGCGATCGCTCTCCTCTTCCAAGCCATTCCGAGAACGACGATTAGAAAAGATCGGCGTCGGGTGTAAGCTTGGCTGTTGTAAACCGAGATTAAATTGCATTGTCCGACCCGTTACTGTGCCAGCGATAATTGCCACGCCGGCGTAAGGTTACCAACGAGGTCGCGGGTTAAGCACAGTGGGCAACCACGAACTCGTGCAACACATTACAATTTTCGTTTGCCTGGCCCCGACGAATCGATACTCTCGCGGTTACCATCGTCCGGCTATATGGCTCGATTTAAACTTCGATTAAACTTGTTGGCTTTGTTGGAATTCATCGAAGGCGTGGATCGAGGCGAAAACGTATGGGTAGATGGAATATAGTTGTACTTTACAAAGCCACGTGGTTATTACCTACTACCAGACTCCGGCTGCACGATTCTTTGGATTATTGGATATCTCAGTCAATCCGATAATTTCCTTTCATCGATCACCGAGCTTTTAATTTCCGGAGAATTCGGAGAATTTCCGACGGTCCATACGGTTGAAGAAATTTGTCTCCCAAGGTTTTCGAGCGCCGATCAATTTTAATTTTTGCTTTTACTTTTACTTTTACGCGTACAACGTGCGAAATGTATTTGGACGTATTGGAAGTTCGTCACGAAATTTCCATCATTTCGTATCATCGATCTACGATTTGTATTCTATCGATCGATCGATATCATCGAAACAGATATGCGATTGTATCTGTGAATCGCGCGCGTGTCCATTAAATATAAATTACGATACGAGACGCGTAAATCGATACCGGAAGCTACTAGGATTCTTGTCGCGACTGTTCGTCGTTGCTACACGTTTATCGACCATCTGCTATGTCTGATTGCAGCTACCTGGTGCGTCTCCCGGAGCTATTTCGTCCGTGGTTGCTCCCGTGCTATTGAAGTATCGGGTCTGCAGGCCTCGATTGTTGCTCGCTGGCTCCAGAGCGGAGATCGATCCTGCCGCCGATGTTGCTCTGTTGCACGGAGAAGTTTTGCTGATCGAGGACTCCGCGAGACAATACGATCCGATAGGAGGTGAGTTTCCACCGCTTCGATCCGACTTTATTCGCTGAAAAAGTACTTGCTCTCTACGCTATCACCGTTATTGACGCGTACGTCGATACGCGAAGCTTCTCGATAGCTGCTACGCTCTAACCGGTGAATCAGTGACGCGATCGTCGGCTTTTTGTTTCTTTGCGTTACAGATACGGACAGACGATACAGAGCTACGGAGAAGCTTCTTCATGCCGAGGAGGAGTACCACGAAGCTCTGTGCAGCGCGAAGGAGCTGTACGCGAGGCCGCTGGCGCGAAACTATCCCGAATTTCACGATGTTATCTTTCAACCGCTCGCGGATCTCTCGGTGGTCACTTCCGAACATTGTCAAAGGGTGAGTGCAATTTAAAGAATTTTGAATCGAAGTGGCGAACGTCCTTGGAGAACGATACGCGCCAGTCTTCTACACGGATGGTAGAGCTCTTCTTATCGACTGTTTTCTGACCTAATCGCAAGGCTGACTGAAGCTCTCGGTTGAGAGATGGCGGCACTCGAATCGAGCCACGTTGTTCAAGTTCGCGCGGCACCTGTTACTTCCACCACGTTGCGCCTTTCTCCTGGCGTGTCGCAATTACGCTTCGCTCTTCGATCCGCGCAACCTTTCGCGAAAGGGAATTCCTGACGATGGCGGATGCGACGATTTTTCGTGCTAAACGCGTATCTCTTCTTTCGATCGTTTTTCCTCCAAATGAAAGAAGAAAGAGAAAACCCTATGCCTTCGAGGCTCCTTGCTCCTTAAATCCGAGGATTTAGATTCCATGTTGCGCACAAACGTTTCTTTCTCGTCGTTTTTTTCCATCTTTTATACTCCGATATCGATTATTCTTTCAACGGTGAAAAGTGCTCTTAACGTTGCAAGAAGATCGAAAGAACCTTTTCCTCTGGAAGAAATTTCCTAACGGAGAAGTACGATTCGATCGAAATAGAGGGAAAAAACGCGCCAGAATCGATCTCACGGTTGCGTAAGTGTTCGCTTAATACAATAGGAATACAGTACGAAAGATGTGGACACTTGCTCGAAATTCCACTCGAACAGCCCTCGTTAGAATTCAATGTCCAGTTAGTTAGCTCCGCAAGCTTGGTGCGTTTCTTGTACAACAATGTAAACACCTAGCGAGAGTAGCCAGGAGGCAGAACTCACAGCTTACTTTGGTGCGCAGACCAGTCTCTCTGGATCGGTTGTAAGAAAGCGTAGAGAGATGATCGTTGGTCGGGCGGGCAAGGTGTTTTCACTAAAAACACCGTGGAAAATATGGTGGTCAGACAGAGCGGATACTGATAAGGCGATGGTGCCCGGGGCTCGACGAACGTTGGCTACTCTGGATGCAACGGTGGACGTGTTTTCTTAGGGCTGACAATAAAGAGGATGGCTGTCCTTCGGATGTAAACACAAAGCCACGCCGGCGGAGCTGGTTAACGAGTCGGGATGAGCGATGACGGTGGTTAGCATCCTCATAAATATTGACTTTTACAAGACGCAGCGAGAGTTCGCGAGGATGCAACGGCGTCGTAAAGTGAAAAAGCCTCTCTTCGCGCCGGCGAAAGATCGTTCCGCGGGATTCGAGCGAAACCGACTCGCCGAGGAAACGCCTACCTTCTTTATTCCGCGCGCTGAGACGCCGATGGTCATCGATAACGAAGTTCTCGCGCAAAAACCGTGCAAATATACGCTCCGTTCCCGATGCATCTCGCACCGAGACCGAGACACCGATCTTTTTCGCGCGAAATGATTATTACGATCGACGCGTGGATTAATTATAGCAGACACGTACAGGCTCTCTTTCGAGTTTCTTCGTTCGGTCGTTGCGAAAGATATTTTCGAGAACGCCTTTGGTTATGGAATATCACTCGATCTGATTCCAACTTGTGCAACACGATCACGTACAGGGTGTCCAAGGAAAAGCGAAAGATACGCGAAGAAGCGATACGAGCAATACGCAAGGCGAGCGATCGGAAACGAAACGTCTACGATGGAATAGGAACGATCTCGTTCGAATTTCAGCGAATAGACTTACGTTCGCGGAAACGGCATTTTGTCGTACGAACCTGTAATTTGTCAGTTGGGACGTTTCCTCCTAGGACACCCTGTATTCATTTTTCGTTTTGCTTTTCGTCGTTGCTCTCGAACAATGCGCATCGAAGATAATTTTAAATTTACGTTAAATTTATGACAAGGCGATAGCTATTTACGGGTTTCCTTTTATATTCGCCATTCTCTCTCTCGGAATGATTCATCGGAGAGATCTGACTCGATCCATCGATGGAATCTGACGCTTTGTCATAGAGTTACACGAAAGGAAAGACGGTGTTTGCGAACGTCAGCCATCCTACGTACGTCTGTACGTATTTATACGAAACTGGTCGAGGCTAGTCCGAGATCGTCAGGATGACGCAAAACCTCGCGCAGGACCGAAGGTTAATTAATGAAAACGCTTCGAATCGCAGGCAGTTTCTGAAGCGGCGCACGAACCCGGCAGTTCTCTTCCCTGTACCCTTTTTATTCCGGGCTCGTTGTCGCCGGTCGGCTGTTGGCGCGATCTCCGCTGCCACGGAGCAATTTCACTTTGGAAGCACCTTGGGGCCAGAGCGCGGGCAATTAGAAGCAATCGCGCACCTGGAAGGCGAGGGAGACTCGTTCCATCTTTCTTCCTCTTCCTCGTACACGCTCCCTTCTTCTTTCTCCGTTTTTCTCTCTTCAGAGAGAACGCCAAGGGACTCGGCGAACAAGGAGGGACTTATTCTCGTACGTTTATTTGCTCCAAGGATTCTTCGAGTTCTGGTGGCGTCCTGTGGCTAGCGATGGGCGTTCGAATCTCAGCCTCGAGGTTTTTCAAGACCACGGAATACGAGGATCACGGAAGAAAAACACGATACCTACATTTCTAACGTCACTTCGTGATTAAACCGATGTGAAATATCTACAAACGGAAAGAATCCGTTAGATATGCAAAGATATCGACAAAGTTTCGTTCGATGCTGTAACGTTACGACGAAGGATATTTTCAAAATTTCCAAGAGACGAAGACGAAGATGAAATCGTTTGCCTGTAAAAAATAGGAGACGCGACTTACGATGCTTTTCCGTGGCTTCGTACGTACACAGATTCGAAGCGTTTCAAATCTTGTCGCTATCCGTGATCCAGCCTCTTCTGGCCGTTTGCTTCCTCGACAAACCTCGAAGGATTCCACGAAAAGTATCGTCCCTAACGACTGATCCCTCGTTCGTCCTCTTCTGTATCGTTTCATCGTCATCCAGAGCGACGTCTCTCCTTCGGCAATTGAGCGTAGAATTTCGAGAAGGACGGATGTAAAGTCTGGCGCGGTCTTTTTGGTCCAATCTCGCTCTCTTACTCTCTTTCTTTGCTTTCTTCCTTCTTTCTCCGTTTCTCTGCGACGTTCTCTACTCGCTACGACCGTAAATTACGTTTTTGCGGCAGAGCAACGCGCCACGGTAACCGCGGTCATGGCGGCGGCTCAAGAGTAGCTGCATCGCGATGCGCACGTGCACCTGCGCTCGTTGCCCCGGCCACTGCCAATGCGACAACCAACGCCCTGCTATCTTTTATTTCTACCCTTTGCCCGTATCTTCCGTTCTTCCTTGTTGTTTACGAATCTGTTTGTTTACGGAAGAGGATACAACGAGCGATCGATTGCTCGTCGTCGTATCGAACGTTGTCTCGCGACCGGCTTTCTTGATCGTACAAAGCGGAAGGTAATTTACGCGAGAAATGAAAAATTGCAGGCCAACTTTGAGAAAATAATCGTCGCGTTTCTCTGCGTACGAAACGAGTCGTCGATCGGCACGGTGTATCTCGGAGGATCGATTCTCATTCTCGTTAGGAATAAAAAATAAGATTCGGACGAGCGGAGCGAAGACGAGAATCGAAGAAGCGAGGAAGAAAGTGGAGATTTATTTGGTCTACTTCGGTCGTAAGAGTAAAACACGGAATGGAGCAGAAATGAAATTACTCGTGCGTGAATCTGGTGGACATGCGCGATAATAAATGACGAACGAAGATCGTTTTTGGTCATATCGTGCCGATCATCGTTATCCGTGTCCGTATTCGTCGCGGTAATATTCATGCAGCTGCAGGTCAACGTTTTTTTGCGAGAATGTGAAAGCACCGTCCGAAGCCGATGATCTCGCGAATATCACCTTTCTTGCGACTCGTTCTTTCCAAAAGATTCCGACGAGAGTTCGGTGAATTTTCTGGAACGCGATCGTTCGTCTGGCCTTCGTTCGTCTCTCGCGCGATGCCTTCTTCGACGGAGAACCTTGGATCGCTTTAAAATCCGTGCAAACGAAACGTTACGCTTACAACGGTCAAACACCGTTCGTTACCGATCCTCCGTGACCGAATTCCACGATTCTTCGGCTAATTCCTCCACCCATAGATGTTAATCAGACCGTGTAAACGTACTTACAGATTGAGTTTCGGCCAACGATCCTGCTATACTCGCCGATAATCAACGTGCTTGGCTGAAAAGTAAATGTACATGGAGCCGTTTCTTTACGCTCATTGCCGGTCGGCTAATGAGTAAGTAGCAGTTCGAGTCTGCGGTTAACAGTCCTTCTCTAATCTCAAGACGAAGCAGCACGAGCCGGATATTGTTCGTAATCCAGTTTGATGGTTATGGATGTTAATTACACCGTAGATGCCGTAATCGTGCCACGGACGAAGAAGAAAAACACGAGCTGATATGTACATTGTCGGAGAAAAAGGAAAAATTTATCGTTGCAAGTTACGACGAGTCTTCTTCACCATCCTGTACGATGGAACCGACGTTCTTATTGAAATGTGACAAATGACGCCAGTATCGACGAGTATCGGTACTTTGCGATATTAACGAAGCCTGGTAAAACGAAAGAGACGAAACTTTGCGAGAAAATGTTACGAATCATAAGTTGTCGCGTTATCCCACATGACGAGAATACAACTCGTAATTCGCCTGACTACCAATATCGCTCGGTTGGTAAATTATTGCGCGAGATAGCTCCGGTAGAAAATTGAAAAGGTCGCGCGTTGCGGTGGCTCGCGCGTTCCGAATGCAAAAGGTGGAAAAGGTGAAACAGACGAGGAGGAAGTTAGAAGAATGCTGGAAAATTAATTAGCCGGTGTGCAATCATCCGGCAGCGTATACATTATCGCAGAGAAATGAAAGAGTTCTCGGATACCGACGCTTAAGTCGAGTTCCTCTTTACCACCTCGCTCATCGACCAATGAAGCAGTCCGTAATAGCGGACGAGCTCTGGCAGACGTAATTTTATTCGCATTAGTGCATCGTTTGGCCATTCTATCGTCCTCTTTTCTTCGTAGGCTCTTTTCGTTCTGTCTCTTTTCATTTTCCTGACTCGCGGAAAAAGAGCAGACGCGGGTAGAAAGTAGAGCAGCAGCGAGGGAAAAAAATGTGCCGCGCGGCGTGCAGCACACGCGGGATAACGAAAAAAAAAAAAAAAAAAAAAAAAGGAGAGACGATCGTGTCGCAGGAAAGTGGATGAACGTGGTGGTATTTCGTTGGGAAAGTGGACTGCTGGGATAGCGGATCGCCGAGAACGGTTTCGATTTCATCGGCAGGGGTCTCTTATTTTCCTGAGACGGGGGTGGGGCGGACACGGTCCAGTTTAATTCTCGCACGACGCGCCGCGGCAAAGTCCTTTACCTCGATATCCACTTGCGACATTTTTCTAGCCGCTATCCATTCTCGGTTCGAGAACATATCGCGATCCATCGAATATTTTGTTCGTACGTGAGAAAAATACAAATTTATTAGCAACTACGATGCTTCTCCTGGATCTATCGCATCGTCGTTGCATCAATAATTTTTACAGTTATCGTTCTGCGTACATTATATATATATGTATGTATTTTATTAAGCCTGAAACGATGAAGACCGAGTGAAAGTTTAAAAAATGTGTCAGAAACGATCCAGCCTCCATCGAGTGAACGTTAATTTCTTGCGAATTCGTATTATCGTATGCGAGAGTCTTGTCAATGTTTCACTCAGCGAAGAAGAAAGAGAAGTTTGCTCAGAAAGTTTTTCGCTTTACGAAAGAAGTAGCGATCGCTTGCTCTACCGATCGCTTTGCTAAATAGCCATTCGTCACGAATGTTCAACCAGCTTGGCAAGCTTAATACGCGCGATTTCAACCTTTCCATCTACGTCTTCCGGGAACTTGTCTTCTCCGACAAAGAAATTCCACGGTCGGATTATGTGTAACGCTCGTCCGTGTGATGACGCGCGAGCTTTTAACGCGAGGATAAGAGGGAAGAGGGAGGAGGATTCGAACGAGGAATCGAAAGAAAGGACGAGTCGAAGAAATAAAAAGTTTATCGACATGGAGGGGGCTTGATCACCTCCGGGCTTCGCCTTTCGGCAGCGACATTTATTTCCGAGCCACCTCTCGGGGGCGTCGAGTAGCCGTTGAACGAGAAACGCGATAGTAGCAGGAAATGATAAATACAGGGACGCAGAATTTCGATGGTCTTGATCGCGTTGCTAATGGGACCAGTTCTGCTTATCGATCTCTAATTTCTTCTCACCTCGAATATCTTTTGTTCGTGTCTTTGGTCCTAAAAAGCTACCCAAATTAATAACGTAGTTTCGCAGATGCAAATTAATCGTTGTCGGTGTATCTGAATTTAAAAACTAAATTCACCCGAGCCAGTCTCCCCTTTTCTTTTTGCTGCGGCGATCCCTTCGATTTTCGCGACGATCGAAAAGACTGGACGGTTATTATAAATTCTTCGGCCGTGTTGCGTGTGCGATGGAAGATGGTTTTCGAATGGAAATCGAGAGAAAGAATTGCGAGGACAATGCTCTCGTGTCGTGGTGGTGGGTGCATCGATCATACCGATACTTCCTGACACCCTAGAAAATCGCAAATCGCTCTCACCGCGGCACGGCTTTTATCTCAGACAGGAGAAAGTGCGTTCTGCGGTGCACGCAGATTTGTTCGTCGTGTGCGTGAACCCAGGACGCGTTCCTTCGTAGCCTCCGTTCGTAAAACGGTTTCGCCTTCGCGTGTCACGTTGTTTCGTGGTCGCAGATTCAACGTCCGACAGTCGCGCGATGCAAAAGCGTGTTGCGTCAAACTTTGGCATTTCAGAAGAATAAGTTCGTTAACGAGTTCCATCGTTAGCTTTTGCCAATCGAACAAACGGTTGGCTTGCGTAATCAAGCCGAGAGAAATTAAGCATCGCGATCCCAGCCACTCGTTAATCGATTGCTCGGAGAATAAAGGTGTGACCAGTGGGAGTTACGATCGTAGTCGGTCGGAATCGACGTTGATCGTGACGGATCGATAAATTTTCATTGGTATCCATGCCGTCCCGTAAGTCGTAATAATCCTCGTTGGAATTCCAGTTGTTCCCTTTTCACGGTGTTACGTATCATAGTCGAATCGATATCGCGAGAGAAACGTACGCCGTTCTAACTTGCAATGCAGTTCGCGTATAAAAAAATTGATCTGTGCCAAATAATATATACGTTAAACGTACGTCAGGAATTCGCTTCCGCTTCGATGATTTTATTCGCCCGTTCAACCCATACGTTTCTTTACGACATCGAAACGATGATCGAAGAGGAACATCAAAGGTAATAATAACGTATCTTGGATAACCATCGGTTGAGTGTACGCAGCAGTTAGCAGTAGGAAAGAGAAAGAAGGTTTTTCAAGCGCGAATCTGCTTTCTCTGCACAATCGACGCGCGGTCAACGTTCTCGTTAGCAACGAAGACGAACGCGTATATAGGAGCCTTGTTAACCCGGCGATAAAAGAATAAAGAGATTTACGCGCGGTCCACGTGGCTAGCTCCGCCTCTGGTTCAGCTTCCTGCAGCCGAAATTGTCGTTCGCGTTACGGCAAGGGAACGATTCACTCGCGTGGATGGCTTCGATCGTCGTGACGGTTACGCCAACAAACCGGCCGCGTGACAGAAGTAGAACGTATTCTCGAAAAATCGCGGGTAAAACAGAACAGCTCGTCGTAAATCGTCGGTCTCCGGTTGCTCCTTTTTGCCGGTTTGTCATTAATTTGCGATGATTTGAGAAAACTGGGACAACGCGAAACGAGTTCCACGCGTGGCTCTTTCGAGTCTTCCAAGTCGCGTCAGTGTCGATAAACGAAGAGCAACAAAAGCCGAGCCGTTGGAGCGTGTGACTCGGAAAAACGCGATCGAGACGAGACCGAAAGAGCCACGAGCTCGAACGATTTACTCGATCGAAGCTAGAACAGCTTCAAACGTTCTCTCTTACACTTTCGTTCGACTGAACGAAATGGCGACGACGCGACGACAAACACGTATCCGACACGCCTCGTTTTAACGAAGAAGCTGGCGAGGTCGGTTGATCATGAACGTAACGTTAAAGAGGATGCGATCGCGTATCGATTATCGAGTATAATCGTAGATCGAGTATGTATAGTTCGCGCGTGCGAACGTTGTCGATGATAAGAAATAAGAAGCGTGGCGATAATGGCAGGTGATGATCAGTGGCGATCTAAAAATTCCGTGTAACCTAATTATAAACCCACGGTGCTTTCGTCGTTCCCCTATATTGATATATCTCGAAGAAAAAACCTGTTTGCCATTTAAATGCAGCGAGGCGTGTAATTATTTAGGAGAGCCGGGGCGAAAATGCGATTCAGTTGTACCGGATGAAAAAGCTGATTTACATAAGCGAAATAGAAAAGCGTATTGACATCGTGATTGGATGGATGCGACAAGAAGAAGCATGGAGCAGGTAACTTCGTGCCACTCCGCAGGTGCATATCCCGTTTATCGATCTTCAATCTCGGCTCACAGGGTAAAAAATCTTTATAGAGAGACCGTCCGGACGACTATAAAATAATAATGGGTGGTTGAAACGCCCACGCGTAGTCCCTAATAACACGTGGTCTGGCCTGTTTTTTTGGGAACGCCCTCCGGAGTACTCATCCTCGAGAGCTCGTCCTGGATGGATAATGCAGGCTCGAGGGGACGATCGCGGTCGCGCGACGTGTAATTAAAACCGCCTCCAAGAGGATGCGCGTCTCCGCGCACGATTCGCTCGAGCGAGACAGCAGAAAGGAGAGAGGGACCAGCGAAAAATTGGACACTCCGGAGACTCTGTAATATTCACCAGGTTCTCGAGATAATCGGTGATCGGCTACGATCGTCTATCGCTGTTTCACGAACCTAGATATCGAGGAATCCCCTCGTCCTCTTCGTCTCTGTCTCGCGACTGCCTGTGCATCGTAATCTGACGCGGCGGTGAACCACGGTAGCCGAGACAACGTCGTTCGACTTTGTTCCCCGTTGTAACGTTGGAAAATAAAGTTGGATGTTGATGAAGAGAGAGAGAGAGAGAGAGAGAGAGAGAGAGAGAGAGAGAGAGAGAGAGAGAGAGAGAGAGAGAGAAGTTTAACGAGGAGGTTGCCGGCTATTTTTTCTTTTTCTTTATTAATTTCTAAAGCGATTTATAAAGTTTCTCTAGCAGATAGAGCGCCTCATGAATACGAATAATTTATAATTAATCTAGGATTGGGTTTTCGAGAATAACGCTCGGAAATGAATGGGTCACGGCGTATGCTCGGCCTCGCCGGCGCGTATAATGCGTTGCATAAATGCATGGGCGCATGCACTGCGTGTGCGCTTAACATAGATACGTATCTGACAATAAGAAACACATCGACACGCCGACGCACCGTCACGCCGCGCCGTCGCCGACGTGACAATGCAACCGACAACCATACGATGCCCCTTACAACCACACGCATCCCTTTTTTCAATTTACTCGGGCGGCAGCCGTCATCCCGCTGACGTTGCACCCTCTGCTCCAATCCCATACGTCCTTATCGAAACTTTAACTTAACGAATGATACCGCGAAAATTTATCCTCCACGTTCGAATACATCGACGTATCGCACATCGGTACCCGTTGATTTCCAATCTTGTTCGGCGTTCGTTCGTTTATCTCGACGCGGTTTATCACCGATCGTAAGTACCGATCGAAGAGTCCATCAAGATTTTTCTTCGTAACGCGATAACAGCGACCGCGTTGGATCACTCTCTCGGACGAATTCTAAGATTTCGGGAATTAATCGAGAAACGTTTCTAAAAGACTAAACGATTTCGAACACCCGCGCACGATGTAAACGTGTTCGTCACCCCATTTTAGATGCTTTATCGCGTATCTTATGACTCAGCGGGTCATCGTCGTAGGCCGCCTTTTTAAGGTACGGATAACAGAAGGTTGATGACCGTTTCTTAAACTGGTAGTCGGACGTTTCTCTCGTTCATTTGCTCCGGAACACGTGCCACAGATGCACGAAACTACGTGTGGTTGCACGTGTATTTAGTCACGTGTAATGCATACCTCCGAAAATCGGTGATAAACGCGGATAAAGTCGGATAAAGGTTTCTCGATCGTTGGACGGACGATGGTCTACGCAAAACGTAGCAATTAAAGCGCAAGAAATTGCTCGTTAGCGAACCTGCGCACAGAGGCCAGCAATTTTATTATGATTACACGGTGTCCATGATAGATACGTATTCGTAGCTCGCAGGCAATTAACCGTGTATCATCGATAATCTCTTGTCCTGGCACAGCGTGATCCGAAAAGAAGTCGAAACTATACGATAAATATTTTTATTCGATGTAACGCCGGTTGGCTGAAAAAAGAAATGCAAATACCCGTGCCCACGGGTACCACCTGTCCGTCGGTCTTTATTTACGCAACTTTCTCTCGATTTTACGGCCTCGCTGAAATTAACCATTAACGCGCCGATTAACATAACGTCGATACTGTTGCTGTACAAGCGTCTTGCCACTTATACACGCCGCGCGGACCAGTCGTTTTCCCTTTACCTACTGTAATGGAAACGTAAGTGGATTCTCTCGTGACAATGTTACTCGTTAAAGAGTTAAGTGGGTGTCGGTCGTACCTTTACAAAGTCCTCGCATCTACCTGGTTGATCGGTTCATCGAGCTTCGAGTAACGAGCCGCCATTGCTAGAAAGTGATTTCGAAGGAAATATGAAAGTCGAAACGTTTGTTTAAAAAAAAAAGTAGTTTGTCTGCGCGTAAAAGTCAGATTACGGACGTTTACGTCTTTTATAAATTTTTTAATCAATTTAGAAATTTATCAGGAAAATTTATATTCCGACATCGAGATCGATGGATATCCGGATTTTTTGTTTCTTTTTTTTTTTCCCCCCCTTTACTCGAGGAGAATTTCATCCTCGTTTCACTCACGCTGTAATGTAATAATAGAAAGAGCCTTAAGAATCGAGCTTATTCACGCGCTGATCGGGCATAATGTCGCGTTATAATTCAACGAAACAAGCTGGTTTCGAGAACGTGATTTAGTCTCCGAACCATCGAACCACCGTCCAGACCGAAGTAGTAAATTTGAAAAATGTCTTCACCTTCTCCTCTCTGTATTTTTATTCGATCGTCATTTCCTTCGAAAGATCGTAAAAGCAACGGGTTCCTCGATTCCGTTCGAGATCCAATTGCACGTGGTCCGGATACTCGCCTTAATTTTTTGTTCGCCACCTAATTCGTATTTTGCTACGAGAAAGCAACGCCGGTTTCGTTTTTCTTCTCGGATATCGTTTCTTCGTCGTACGAAAAAGACCAATTGTCCGCTGAGGCTATCGAGCGCAGGATGTAAAGAGGAGTATAAAAAAGTAATCAAATGATCGGTTGAAACTCGCCCGTTGTATAAAACTGGCGTATGGCGCCCCTCGAGCTCTCCACTCATTCGGGCATTATACATCATGTATTATACATGGTCCCCCGTATCTCTTCCCATCCCTTCCTCGTATCTTGGTCATTGTATTTTAAGAGCCAATTCTACCATGGCCGTTTTGCTTTTTTTCAGATCCGCACAGCGCTGGAGAATTGGGATGGCGGTACCTTCAAATCGGGTGAGTGTACGCTTTCGTCTTTCATCAGATTTTCTTTAGATGCTCGAACCGTAATACGATAGCGAAAGAACGCGAAGTATAACGCGAAGATAGCAAAGAAAAATGTAAATCGCGATAGGTCGTGATGTCTTTCACGAGGAAGTCTACGGCGAGACCAAGTCGGATAATGGGAGTCGGGGAAAGGACGTTAAAAAGGCCGAAGGATTCGATGGTAAATCATTGCCGATGCACGAGTGTCTGTTCCGTGATGGCGAAGACCCCACCCGACGAAGAACGGTGGAAAAGAGAGAAAAAGATAGAAATTCTCGAACGGAAATAAGTTTCGTAGGGAAGGTAGCGAGATGATGTATCGCTGAATCGAATCATTTGGAAGAAGATTTTGGACGCGAGGTTCTCGTTCACGGTTATTCCATCGTCGCGGATAAATTTTGCATGCCTCTCCAGTGCGTCTCGTATAATTAGCTTATTCTCTCTCTCCCTCTCTCTCTCTCTTTTTCTCTCACTCGCTCTCTTATGTTTTGTATCGTCGATCATCCTCTTAAAATGGGTCAACGAGCTCACGATTTAGTCTCTCCCGGGACGATCGGAACGAGCCGAGAGAGAATTTATCGAATTCGTCAAGCACAGTGGGTATACCGACTTCGATACGGTATCTAATTGCCTGGTTCGGTGTGTCCACCAGGTGACTTATTCCCTGGCTCGTTTTGGAATTCTTACTGGGAATACCTGGAGAGTTACGGCGAGGCCAGGAGGATTCTGGACGAGCTGAGAGCATCCGAGGACCCCCTACTGCACTTTCTTAGTCTTAGGCAAGCCGCGGCCAGGCATTCCCCATCCTCGTTACTTCTTCTACCGGTAAGTTATTAATAGCTACATGAAATAGAGACACGATGTTTGCTTGTAAGCGATCGAATTATCCCGACGATTAAGTCGAACCAGCTCGAGAGAAACAACACCTCGAGCAAACGTACGAGAATATAGATCCGTTGAAACACACCGATAAGTCGACGCGAATATCGATAGGATCCTCGGCTCGAGGATGAAATATACGGTAGTTAGTTAGCTCGACCAGCTACACGGTTTTCACTTTTTAGCACACTAATCTACAAGGCGTTAGAGTATCCGTCGTTTCGTGTTATGCGTACAGCGACTAGTGGAAATATTCGAACGCTTACCATAGAAAACTTTAAACTTTTATCGTCCATACTTTATGCGTTATAAAAATACATTTGGAAATCGACTGTCGCGATCGAGTATATCGGCAACGTAGGAAAGAAACCTGAAAATACAAACGATATTCGCGAAACGATCGAACAAATAAATAAGAAATTCGTAAAAGGTGTCTACAAGTATCGAGGCAGATACTTTCGCGAGCCACTGTACGGTGTTACGAGCACGTTGCTGATATATGTCGAGAATATCTCAAGGGAATTCTGCCGTAGATACGTGCGTAATTAATCGCGCGCTCGTTAATTCTAATTACGCTCATTCGTGGCGAAAAGGAACCGGCGTTTTTCCGGCCGCAGCGCCTTTGACGAATTACGTCGAGGGCGTTTTCTCGCGTCCGAGAAATCGACCATGGTAATTGACCTTAACGATCTCGAAGCAATAACGAGACCCCTTCCCCTGTCTTTTTGCCGCTTCTCGAAGAACGACGAGAGATCGTCGTCGTGTTCGCGCACAGTGAAAGTCCTATCATGCGGCTGGTGACGCAACGGTGCGCAAGAACATCATCTTCGGTTAACCTTTCGAGTTCCTGCCGCGTCTGAAGACGGACAAAGCTGTCGATGTTCCCGATCGGATCACTTACCGATCGACGACAACGTCCACGTACGTGTGTATCGTCGTTCCGATAACTTTCATTTCGATGATCGAACACGTGACATCGTGCCGGTTAGGTTTACGCTCTACACCGGCACAGTCGCACAATTCACGAGACTTAGGTTTTGGGTCAGTCGGTTTAGGCATTTTATACGTACGATTTACGTGTATTTGGCGCAACGACCAAACAAGAAGAAAATATCGTACATCGAACAAACTTCTTACCTCTTGACGAGCGGATCTTATATCGCGGAACGCTCACTCCTTAAGCCACACAATACGCAATTTCGCGGTGTATCATTGTAGAGATATAGGAGGGATTCGGGAATACAAATAATTCCTTTATTGAGCACACAATAGTTATACATATATTTTATTCACTGAAGACCTCGCAGAGCCACTCGCACGCACGCTTGTTCTCAATCGACTCTTCCAGATACTTCTAGACGACTGTCAATCGTCTTTTGTCCCAACTAAGGCCTGGACGCCCTCTGACGCTTACACACACATTCACATGTACAGCGTAAATGTATCATCTTCCTAACAATCCTTAACGCGTCAAACAGTCTGTTGTCAAAAGTAGCTTACGAGCTAATTTAGCGAATTGCCAATGAAAATTGCTCGATCCGAGCCAAATATCCGAACCAAATATACCGACCGAACAAATAACTCTAACTTACCGTACATCAAGGTACGTACATGTATCGCAGGAATAATTACAAGGAAGAATATGGGTTTTAGCCTGGCGGTGCGTCGATCGTTTTGTGCGTGAATCGTCTTAAGAAAGATCGAAAGTGACGCGCGTAAGTTAGCCAGCGTCGATGCGGGGCTGATTACAAAATCGAAAAAATGGCAAAGTACCCCGGACGGGGTATCAGTGTGCGGGACCGCGGCATGTGTGAGATGAGCTATGTGACAGCTTATAACGGGTGTAATGATCGGACGCTTCGAACAGCGTCTCTCGGTACGATGGAATCGACCTCGACTTTAACGCCCGTTGAAATATAGACTCGAGGCTTGTAAGTCACGCAGCTACCCGAGTATCTTCGCGTATACCTAATGCTCGTAGCACGACGATCAGGCCTCTCGGTAAATGTGGTTTTGTCGTGAATACTTAACGAGCAACATCGTTTCTCCCTAATATCGCCATTGCCGGTATCGCTCGTTACTTTTGAAATTCGCACCGTCCAACCAACTTTTCTCCAGTAAAGTAAGTACCTCGATGCTCGGCGACCGCTTGATGGGAGAAAAATTCATTAGATCGCCGAGCACGATTCTCAGATATCATCTATCCTATCGTCTGGTTGCGCTAATGTTGATGCATTCGCATCGATCATTCCGATTTTCCATGCTTTCCCTCGCGCCGGTGTATCCACGTAATTGAAACTTTTCCCCGGAGCATAGCGGATTAATCGCGTTATTCGCTATGAAATTTCACCTGCCCATCGAAGCACCTGCAGCCACCGCGGCTAGTACCCTGCCTACGCTAAATGTCCGGGTAGATTATGCGATGCCTTGTCACACGTGGGTGTCCCTGGCACTCCGGTACTCGTTCGTATCAGCTCCCCGGGCCGCGTCACCTTCGTTCCCGCTTTGCTTTGCTTGCTCGATCCACCGGTTGCAAATCCAAACTTACACTTTGCTCCGTCCGTACACGTGTCTTACCGCCTACCGCGTTACAGAAACCACCCTTCCACGTCTTACACGCTCTTCTATACCACGAGTTTCTTCCATCGTGAAATCTTTTTCAGCTATTTATAGATGTAAACCAGATTGTTTCGCGAATTTCGTATAAAGTATTCTATAGGATACGACGTAATACCGTAAATAACGTGCTCGATCGTATGTAAAAAGGCATACATAAAGTGGCGATTCTTGTTACCCAAACGAGAAATTACGAAGAGGGGACAAAATATGGCCAACTTTTCTTACTTACAAAATTACGCATCTTACGTATTAAAAAGAAATCGGTAAACTTCTGTCTGACGTTCTCAGCTATCTGTTCCCTAGCGAATCGAAGCGAACGAAATTCTAGGCGACGTAGAAAACGCTTCGACTCGCGAATCCAGAGAAAGCTACACGATGTTCTCTGCTTGGTACGCACCTGCGTTCGGATATACGCGACCGAGCAAGCGCTCATTGTTTCTCTCTTCTACCTTGGCGTGTTGCAGAACGACGAGTGATTTACGAGGTGCACTCGTCGTACGCCGGTAATATGTGCTTTGCCCGAAGGGGCAGCGAGATAATTTTGTGAAAGGTGAAGCCTCCGGGACGCGTACAAATACTTTACGATCTAATTGATTCGGTTAGGTATATTGTCTCTTTCTGTCGGAGCTTTCTAAAGATGAGCGCATCTTAGAAATATATAGCCATCACCGTTGTTCGCGCAGACCGTTGCACAAGTCGCGGAAATAGTTAGGAGTATTAAAGCGAGGAATCATCGTGTAGGCAATTAAAAGCGTAAAATACTAACGGTTTCCCCTAGCTAGTGGATTATAGCCGTACGCAACAGACGGAGCGATGCTTCGCGGATGATAAACGATCTTTCGCTCTCATCGATGGTCTCGGCGTAAAATTCTGACGTTAGTCGATGCTTCTCGAACTGTGGAAATATACTCGATGTATTATCGCAGCAAACGAATATGAACGGCTGCATGATCTCTCTTACGTTATAAGAATAAAAAGAATCTTTGATTTTTCACTCGAGGATATCTCGAGAATTCTCGAGGATTCTTATCGGTGATAGTTCGAATTGCGCAAGAATCTGAAACGAACACGGTACTATTGGTTGGATCTTTCATTCCGAGTTAATGGATCCCATTCGAGCTAACAAGGAGATACAAATATTCGATTAATGGAATTACCCCCTTTGCGCATTCAAACGGGGATTAGGAAGATTGTCAGTTTATCGCGATGTTTAATGTAATTTCTTTTCTGTCTGTTTTTTTTTTTCTTTTTGCTTCTTGAGTTATTTAATATTTCTGATGGTTCCGCGGTATAACGACGATACGCTTGGACGATGACAACGACGCTAATATGGTCGATCAGGTAACCGAACGATGATAATTGACAGCCTTGTGCGAAGAGATTTACACAAAGTTGCTTGCACACAACGCGATGGGAGTAGCAATCTGGCAGGTTGGACGAGCCAGGATTTTTTTTTCTTCCGTTCAAGCGTGGATGAAAGACGATTTGATGGGCGATAAACGCGATAATATAAGGGACAGTATGGCGGACCGTTTAAAGACGAGCAGGCGCGACGCGATACTCGGAAAAACGAGCAAATCGGCCCCGGTTGCGACCGTAGAGAATTTACTTTGCTATAAATTGTGTCACTCGCCGCGACGCGACGCCGGTGTCCGTATGGAAAATAAAACGCCGTCAGGTAAATTAATTAAGCTCGGCGGATCGTCGTCGCGCCGTTTAAAAACCGAGAATCCGAAGAAGCGATTCGTACGGAGTAGGAATTTATTCCATCTTCGAGCCGGATGAAAGAAACAATCCAAGCTGCTCGCGAACTCTTGTTTCATGCAAACGCGGCCGTGTTTGTCTCCTGAATAAGTGCGCATTCCTCTCGGTGCCGCGCATGTTCCAACGATTTTGCTCGATGATAATTAAAAAACACAACCGGTAACCTGTTTCCTGAAAGCGTCGTAGCGCGTTCACTCGTGACTTACTCCGTCAACGACGTACCTGCGTACGTCCCGGCCTACGGAGACGCTGTTAGACTTCTACGAGCAGAAGCTGCGTACGCAGGTACGAGCACGAAGGGACAATGTTTCTCTCGGCGCGCCCTCGACGACGGTCACGTAACGCAAGAAGAAAAGGAAGAACTAGAAGAAGGTTATTAGTGATCGATCCGAGCTTCGACGTCTGGATAACAAATTGTTGCCGGACCAGTTTCTCGAATTCGAAGAATCGTCGCCAAGTTGTAGGAAAAAGATGGGAAGAAGATGGGACGAGGTGGAGGACGAGGCGGAGGAAGACCTACAGTGACGCGCACTTGCAAGGTCTCCCCGTTTCAGGCCGCGCATTCCTCTTATTCTTTGGAATTATTATCAAGGTCAGAGCACGGTATCGCTCCTCGGGCTTAACCATAGCCGACGGGGATCTCGCGATGCTTACGATTCGTCGATCCGAACGCATCCGCCAACGATGCGATCAATTGCGTTTCCGGGGATACAATTCGGCCGAGTGTCGAGCGTACGCGGACGCGTTTCTCCATCGTAGGTGCGTAAATCACCAGGGAACCTATCAGCGCATTGCTAGAAATAATGCAACGAAAGCTATTAGTCATAGCTGGTGATCGCGCAAGAAGCGTCACCGAAGAACGCGGTCTAATCGATTGGCCATAAAATCGCGTCGCGCGATTCGGTAAGATTCGCTGTTAGCGGCGTTGATTTTCTCCGCGAGTAGGACGATGCTTCGAATCGACTCGCATATCGAAGAGATCGGATCGGCCTTAGGAAAGTTAGAGGCTAGCGTGTCCTTGACACCTCTATCGACTCGATCGGTTTTTTCACTTTCGTACTTTCCATTTCTTCAGGGGCAAAAAATGATGAAATAGTTAACGGATAATTGAACCGTCCGCTGGGAGAACTGGTCGAGTCTATCGAGCGTGACATCTGTCTTAGAAAAAGCAATAAACATTACTTACATAGGCTTCGCGTGTATGCATAGAGAAGAGCAGCGCATAATCGACGGCATTATTTTCTCGCAAATGGAGTAATTACGCGGTATGCGTCGACCGGATAATAATAACATTATTCGTACGAGGAATAATCACGGGATAGAAGTGGCTCGTGCAACAAGGGACACGTAAGTGTTTTCCTTCGACCGGCCAAGTCCGGCGCGCGTAAATTTTAACGCTAACGATTACCATAAACGCGAAGCCGGCCTAGGACGACCTCGAAAACGTTCGAATAATCGACGGCAGGCCGGCAATTAGTCGAGAATGGTTATCCGCAATTACCGTTCGGCGAAGAATAATAGACTACGCTAAGGGAGTCGAAACGAATCCCGGGACACGGCGAGACGAAAGTGGCACGAGAAAAAACCGTGTAACGAGCCATTGTCGGTGGAAAACGCTGATTGGGCAACCTACACGCGTGCACGGAGAATTTTCGCCGGCATTAATTTTACGACGGATAAGTGTGCGCGTATATAGCCACGCCAGTCGAGAGGAATCGGGCATAAACAATTACGATGGACCTTTACGCAACCCCGAATTATTGGAATAATTGCCACGTTCGTGGTAGTTAAACGACGCTTATTGCGCCTTGCTTGCATTCCACTGGTCTCGAGCTTACGGTACGCTGGTAAACCAAGCCCACTGTGCGTTACATTCTATTGACATGCCCGACAACGATTGTACGGTACGTTCTACGCGCCAACTATCCTACGCTTGGTATCTTGGTATTTCTCGGCAAGCGCGAGAATTATGGGCGAAATGGCAGACATTTTGAAAAATTGCTACTGTGCTTGTAGGTGGCAATTTATAAGGGAAAATTTATTTATTATACATACATATATGCATTATCCTAAAAAATGTCCGGTATCTTACAAACAGAGTCGCTATATTTTCAGCAGCGACTTTGCATCGCGAGAAACCTTTAACATCCGCTTGTTGACTCGATGTTTTTATCTGAAAAGTCAGCGAAACGAAAGTAAAAGTAAAAGTGGAAACGTATCTCGATCTTGTAACGTACAAATCCTCCGACTATTTTTACTTTTTCCTTTCGTCGAAACGAGAAACGCTAGAGAACAGCGAGAGATGGAAAAATCAGACAAGAAATGTATACTTTTCGTTATAGAAGAATCGTTAGAAACGTTGTTGGCAATATTTCCGCGAGTATCGGAGAGGATAAATCGTCGATAATCGCCGGTGATAAGCTGCAATTCTCCGACTTATCCGTGTATCTTGATTGCTCGGTTTTCCCCTTGAGGGACGTGAGCCCGTCCGCGCATCCCTTGCACGGAAATTTATCGACGATTACTCGAAAAGCGATAATGGACGTTCTGTAGAGCGAAGGAAAGTTGCTTTATCGGCTAGCTAACGAAACTAAATCGATCGCAGCTGACGATTATCGTCGCGATGTTAATTTATCGTCGGTCGTTGGACGCGTCGCGAGTCGGCCCAGTGTTTAACCATCGTTTCGTAATTCGAACGACGGTTTAATTATTAATAATTGGACGTCGCTCTGGTCCTGATATTTCCAAGCATGATCTTACGACGGAGGAATCATCCTCGATGACTGGACTCGCGTCTATAGGAAAAGAACAATGGGTTGTTTAAGCGATCGTGATTTTTCGAAAGGTTGCTCCTCGCACATACCTGGCGGACAGGTTGATTTCTCGTTAGAATCGAGGCTAATTGCTCCGTTATGCAACGCTCGCGGAGAGAGATCGTTTGATTTATCAATTCTTGCGACACCTTTGTCTTTTGTTGCTCGGGTTTTTGTCGCCGCCACGTTTCCCATACATCGTCGAATGATTGATTTTAACGAGCTGTCCATTGTTGAAACGAAAATTAACCTTTATCTATGTAATTGCTGTACTATAGATATATACCGTACATCTGTGCTAATTTCCTTCGAACACCGATCACACGAGAATATTTATCGCCGATGATTTACCTATCCGTAAGTAGATATTTAGTATCTACGCTGTGGACGCGCGTTCGTTTGCCAATTTCGTCATCGGAATTAATTAAACATCGAGTTTGCGCAATTCTCGCGTCGTCTATCAAGATCCTATCTACTTTCGAATTTCATTTCCTTCCAGCCTCCGGCGCTTCCGCTCCAACTGGTTAATTAATCGCAATTACGGCCAGTGAAATCGAGCTGTAGTTCGGCCAGTATCGCTTTTACTATAATTCGATGTTTTTCTTTCTTCCTCGCTTGTCTCGACCGACCGGTTAATTGCATTTACGCTGATTTATGTCCGTTTCGCGTTCCACACCTGAATTGTAATTTCTTCTATTCAATTACGATTAGCTTCGCGACCCATCCATCGATTCCCACCAACCTTTTCTTTTCTTCTCCGTGAACGATATTAAAAACTATAGCGATCGTATCGTCCTTTTCGAGTAATCCTGATTCATCGACCGATGACGAAGCTCGCTCAACGGGTTCTCCCAACGTTAAGGATCCTCGTTGGCGAATCTTGCGAAGCGTTCTATTTCATTTTTTTCACACCGCGAACATATCCCTCCTTCGGCTATTAATTTAACGCTTCGATAACAGAGGTTAAGAAAACCAAAGAGGCCGTAAGAAAGACGTCGAACGTCGAAGGTAAAGATTCCGTTACAGAGAGATACCGTGATAATGGCAATTATTCTCAGTTGTGGCCCCTGCGGGTCGACGTTGCTCGTGGGTGATTACACGGCCCACGAATGTCAGAGATAGAGAGAAAGAGAGAGAGAGACCGATGTCGCTTATATTTAATATTCATTCGGTATAAGCGAGCCACCGTCGTTAAAGCTCGGTCGTCGTAAAGCACTGTACACACTGTGGCGCGCACGTGTATCGCACTCGTCTTTCCTTTATGGTTTAAGGCTGACCAGTACGTACACGCGTAACGTCGTTACTTGCGGCACGTCGTAAGTAACACGTGTAAAGGCGCGTTTGCACGAGCGCGAATCGTCTCGTACGACCTTTTCTGTCTGAATATAAATACTCTACTCGATGTGTGCGCCTGCATGTGTACGCATACGGACCCGTTACCCTCGCGCCTGTTAAATGCCTCCTGGAATTTCGTGGAACAATAAGTTAAAATAATCATTCGCGGAACCGTGCAAGACCAGAGAACGCTATCTTACGTCCCGGTGCGTCTTGGATTAATTGCCACGAAGGTTTCGCGGACGTTGGCCAACATAATTCTCGTTAAACCCGAAAGAAACGGGTGGAACGGTGTTGATTTCGCGCAGCAATTTCACGCGGACGATACCAGCTGCGACAGTGCGCTTACCAAAACGTACACTCGTTACCCGATTATAGGATTATTTTATTCTATCTTTTTCAATTTTACCCGCAGGGTGCGATCTTGCTGCTTTAAAATTATAGCAATGAGAAACTAAGGTTTATTTAGGTAACTACCGAAGAAAGTATAAAGCAAACAGAGCTGGATGAAGTTGTTCGAAAAGCCACTGGAACGCGAGATTTAGCGCCGCTACCGGAACGTTATCGTCGCGTCGTATATTTCGGGTAGGAATGCATCGTTCGCTGGAGGAAGGGAATAAGAATTTGGACGTCGTTACGCAACGGTAGGGAAACTCTGGCATGTTACGAAAGGGGTGACGGAGGCACGAGGTGATGCATCGATAATCACTTTAGCGGGGAAGATAACCGAGAGGCATCGCGTTTCGATGAGAAATATTCCCGTGCAACGTTACGTCGCATTCCGATACGACGTTCGATGAAGATGCACGATGTACGCGAGGACCCGCGATCCTTTTAGTAAAATTCAAAGATGTACGCGTAGACGCGAGGCAGAAGGGACCGGATGTCACGCATACATTGCGTGCGACGCAAGCACGGGGGAATTGCCGCAGCATCGGGACGCCTTCTGGAATAATAAGCCATACCCGGGACGTACTTGTCCTGCTCGAGGACGGCTATCGACCGCGAAGGATCAGGCAAGAATGCAAATATTTCTCTGTATCCGCTTCTCATCGACTCGTTAAACGCGACGATAATAAGCGGCTCGCGAATGTTGGTTCACGGGAAATACACAGATGAAACGAAAGTTTCTGTCCGATTCTTTCACCGAATTTCTCACTCGTGGCAAAATATTTCCATGCACGCGAAGCGTCTTGCCGCTTCTCTCCGTCAGCTCGATTCTATCAATCGCGCATTCAGCCAACGGCGAATGTCAGATCAGCCGGTTGAAACCCTTTCAGTGGATCCCATAAAAACGATCGTTTCATTAGGATAGAATTATCGAGTAAGAACAGGCTGAGGTCATTAACGTGGCGCGCTGTACCTGTTTGCCGTTTATGAGGCGAGTTATAGTCGAACACGTGTTGCTCCTGCCGCGGAGGAAAGGCCGCCGTCGGGGGAGGAAATGAAAGTTACTTATTATCGAGAGGACGGGTTCGAAAGGTGGATATAATCGCGGTAGGTTCGCGGCAGAGATGAACGTTCGGCCGGATATCGGCTGGAAACACCTCCATGGGAAATGCCGCTCGGCTGCAGCTCGCCTCGAGCCACGCGTTTTCACGTGTACTTACCGATGTTCGATCCTTGGCGATCTAATCTTCTACCACTTAGAGATTTATCCGTTGGTTACGTCGTTTCCGGTCGATGAAAAAGGAAGCGTCTTGGGAAAAATGGCGAAACGGGAAAAGCTGGTTAAATTGATGTTCGGGTTGTCCCGACATCATTGACCCGGTCATTGATAGAGTATCAAGGGAACGTTGATGCAAGATCGTGAGCCCGGCGTGTAATTATCATTAATTATGCGGAGGAAATGGGAGAGCGAAGGTTGCTTCCGTGGATAGTAATTTGTTAGTATTATTAATCGCGTGGATGGAACGACCACCGTCCCGGTGTACGATTGAATCGAAGCCATGAATCGAAAATCGAGAGACACCTATGCGCGATGCATGGCTGGCGTAATTACAAAAAGGACGCCACGATCCTCATGAATAAAACATCGAACTGCTCGCAACGCCAGGCACGCGCTGAATTATTGAGAAAACATGCCGTTTGATCTCTCTGGGGCGTGATCTATGCAACGATCGAACGATGGAATGGAACTCTACTCGGGAGGACTTTGAACTCCGGTGATACGAAGCGAACAGCGTGTTCTCTAAAATTTTTCTATCGTCGATGGTTTTCCAGTTTACTTCCGTGAAACGTTTAATTGTGTTTTCTTTCTTTCGCGACGTAGAACAGAAGAGAGATCGTGACCGATCGCTTCTATCTCGTGTAGTCAAGTTCCAGGCACGTTATAAAATTTCGTCGTCGAACGATGAAAAGGAATTCGCGCGTGCCGCTCGAGCGCGCCTCCAACTTCACAACGACGGAACAAACATCTGCCTCGAAAGCCGTCGATATAAATCTCGGCTAGCTTTTCAGCTTGTCGTATTCCGTATATTCCGACCGTTATGTAAATATTTCAGCGAAGATTCGCGCGCGAAACGTACTTACGTCGCGTATTCTCTTTGAAGCGCATCGAGAAAAATGCTTTTTCCCCGACCGCGTCGCGATGATGGCGCGTACTCGCGCGACACGCCGATGCGCGTGCATAGAATCGGCAAACGATCGATGTGTGCGCGTTTAGCGTACACGTACACGCATACCATGGTAGGGTCACGCGCCTGTGTGCACTTTCACCGTCGTGCACGGCGGAACTGCAAAGTAGCCTACATGCAGGGCGTTAAACTCGGCTCGCGGCGGTTTGATCCGCGACCGAGAATCGAGATATCGATCCGTTGCAACAGCAGCGAATTCCTTCGACACAGAGGACAGCCTGCACGCGTTCCAGTCGAGTTCCATGTCCGAGCATAGCCTTTTCGACCAGCATCGTCCGAGATCGGTTGCATCATCCACGTGTTCAGCTTTATGCCACGATTAACGAACCTGCGTGAAATCTTTTTCCATCGGTTCGACGATTTTTCGCGACTACGAGCGAATATCTGCTCGGCTCTGGCACGACGCAACTCCGTTTCGTCTTATCCGGAGCAGGCGGGTTCGCCTGAACAGATCGTTCGAACGCTTTATCAGGGATGAAACGATGAACGACGTACGGCAAACTTTAGCCAACTTCGATACAAAGTAATCGTTTATTTAACTGGAACAACGGTCGCTAGTTGTTCGCGTGATAGAAGCTCGATTAAAGTTCGATGAATGGTGTAATTAAAACGTCGCTCGTATAAACGATACTTGTAGGAACAAAATTCTACCGTAAGCATGATCGACGTGGAATTTGCAACATTCCATTGGTTATTCTACAATTTCGCTGTAATAGGCGGGGTATTCATCCGACGAAAGTATTCGACACCGTTGAAATTGATCGGATATTTACGCCGTGTCGGCTGGTTTGCGAAGTTACCAGCGAACATCATCGTCGAACACGCGGTTCCTTTGTAACCATCGACGATCCTATGGAAAAATCTTAATCCACCGTAATTTCGCCGCGACTTTACGTACCGAGAGAACATACTCTACGTGCCTGGCGAGATTCGAAGTCTCGTTCCGAAGAATATCTTCCGGTATCTTCCGCGCAACACGGGATCCTCTCACCTTCCAACAATTTCATATTCCGCGTTGTGTGCGTTCGAGAGAGTTCCGCCGCGATTCGACCGATCGAACCGACGAACTATATCGTCGGATACTTGGAGATCGGTGAGCGATACGTGTTCGCGTTTATTTCTTATATAATACACGGCCGGTTTCTCTTTGGCGTTACGAGAGGAATTTTGTAAAAGAGGAAGAACGAGGAAAGCGACTCGTTTTTCATGTAATGGCTGTATCGAGGCTCGGACAAGAGGATCGGATTACCAAGTTAAACGACGATTGGAAGTTGATTATTTTATATGAAATTGCAGCTGGATCCGATCAATTTGATCGCGATACATTGTCGGTTAGTGTTTTACTTAATTCGTTGATGAAATAATCCGATCTTTGCGTGAAAGTTTCCAGCGTGGAAAGAAAGTATTTTAATATCGGGAATTACTTTGGTCGATCTTTAATACCGCCGTAGGTTCCATCCTCTTTCTTCCACGCTATTCTTTATTCGCTATATTCTATACAAACCTGTAACGTACGAGGTATGCATGAAATATTCGTTTTGGACACGCCTGCTCGTTTCGGATCACCGTTCTTCCTATTTAAATTCTATTTATCTCAGATATCGCAAAAAAAAAACACGATCGTTTTAATTTTCTACCGCCATACGCGTGTTTTGACTCTAAATATTCGTAATTATCGTGACTATCAAATATTCGTCGAGAGAGAAAGAGAGAAATCTTCTTCGTCTCGATAACTCATACACACACACACACACATACACATGAAGGAACACTGGAGAGCGAATCGAAATCTCGACTTGGAAGAGAGCATTGTTCGTAAGTATATCCAACGGGAAAAGAAACGGAGACCGCGCGTGATAAATTGATCGATGCGCGTCTTCTCTCTAGAATCGCTTTCGAACCGATCACCGGGATACTCGTTAAAGATTTACGAAGACAAACAATCGATACAATAATTTATATAGCTTCATTGAACGCGGCGCGGCTCTTTCTCTTTTCTCGGCCGGACAAATCGTTCGTCCGCGATTCGAAGCGTACGCGTTCGCGTGCGGTAATAAAATTTCGTGCGGAATTTATTTATCGATTCGCCGCGTTTAACCGCATCGGCGAGGCCAGATGTATTCTCTTTGTCGGTGTTGGCCGGGTATATATCTCCGCGAGCAGAGCGAGCAGACCGTGCAACGCGTACCTTAGAAGGTAGACGCACGATAACCGGCCGTCCCTTATCTTGCGCGGTTCTAAGCGCGATCCGGCCGTCCGCGGTACGCGTTTCAACGTATTTAAGGCTTAATCCAATTTCCTGAATCCTTCGAGATCGCAACGCTTCCCGCGAATAGATCGTTTCGTCGCGTTGACGTTTACGAGCATCGCGGTCTAATCGCTTTTACGACTTCAAGGTCCGCCACGAGTCTTCGATCCAGACGAACCGTGCAACGTCCGTACGATTCAGCGGCCATGTTATTCGGTAGGATTATTATGTTTTTAATGGTGTTACATACGAGCCTGTGATTTCGTTATTAGAAACATAAAAGCGCCGAGTTGCAGCGAAATCGCAACGTCATGAAATAAAAGTAAAAGCTTCCGATACGAGATAGAATCCATAGGTGGGCGATGGAGGAATTTGTAAGAAATTTTCAACCGTCTTCAACGATTTTTGTTGAGATTATTAGATGTATGCGAATACAAAGGAACGCGTGGATAAATTCCAAGGTAGAAAATATATATTTTAAATACCGAAGCGTAAATACAAATCGGAATATGATCGAGCTGATCCAGATCCGCACGCTAGCAGCGTTACCCTATGACTGAAAAACCCTGAAACCAACGTTGCCTGTGTTACTGTTTATGGTTTGCCTTCGACCCGGTCTTTCGTCGATACGCTGTCGATGGCTTCGGTGCTTGAGAAAACTAAAAGACCAGATGTAGAGTTTTCTCAGAAGCGACGAACACTTCAACAATTTTAACTATCGTAACGCGAAGATTGTAAGAATACGATCGACAAAGGTATATCTCAAGTAAACGAAACGACCATAGACGAAAATATTGGATCGAATACGCGACACGTATATTTTGAGGAATCGATACCGTGTTTAAACCTCGCGACAAGGAATTTTTCCAAAGACAGGTACTTGTCGTTAATAATAGTATCGTGCTTCCATTTCCATCGAAAGTAAATATACGTTGCGGAATGGAAGATTTTCGAGACTTTCGATCGATACTCGCCAATGTAACATTTGCGTTTTAAATTCGTAACAACCTTCGTTCCGTTTATCACTGGCAATTTCACTTTTGCTTGGTCAATCTATAAATACGTATAGCGGTACGCAGGCCGCGAGGCCGGGAGATTTCAATGCGTGGAAGCCTCAGAACCGCGCGTATTTGTTCAGCTGGGTCCGTGTATCCACCGCGTCCACGTAGCTGCGAATTTTTTGCGAAAATGCATTCTCGTCAGGGCGTCGGCCTAACGGACCGAGAAACCGGACACCGGAAGTCATCCAGAGGAATTTTAGGCACGTAAACCGCGTGTCTTTTGCTTCTGTTCCCAGCTTCCTTATCTTCGCTGCGCGAACGGCGATGAAAATAAAGACCGCTTCGTCCAAGAGGACGTCTGTCGAAGATAATCGAAAATGTAGTTTCGATGGCGGATTTCGTAACGGCGGATGCGCGCGGAATATAAATATGCGTGTTCGCTTGTCCGTGAGCGTACGCGGAGTAAAAGGGAAAGCCGAACAGAGAGAAACGAGAGAAGACCGTTCCTTTTTTTTTTTCTTCGTTCGATCCAATTATTTGGCTGGCTGGATCGTTATTAATGTAATAACGTCGGGAACAACGAAATTGTGCAGTCGGTGGTCATCGAGGACAGGAGAAAGAGAAAGAAAGGAAGGGCGGTTCGACGTAGTGAAATCTCGCCGCGTTTTTTGATCGGTCGTGTACGGTACGCTTGGCCACCCAATGCGTGTCCTACAAAAGGCAAGATCGAAACGACAGTGAGAGGAAGTGGATGCCTCTGGACCACGATATTACCGCTCGAATATCTCTCCGAGGTGTCTTTATCGCGGTTATTCAACAGCACCTGGATTTCGTATATCATCGGGCTGTAGTCGAGAGGTTCGTAAAACCGTTCAACGTGGTAATCGTTTAAATTTGCAGGAGCGGCGTTGGATAAGAAGGAGCGCGTAAGTATTAAATAGCTGGTTTGGCGCGAGTAACGCGTCGGTAAAGTAAAATTGTTTCGAGTCAAGTACTCTTTGCGTGTTCTCCGATTGCGCTTAGATTCGGTTCTTATTCCGAGCCAACTTCGATCTATCTCCCCGGGATCGGCCACGGATACACCGAGAAACCTGTGTAAAGATATAGGAGGGATAATTAATTTTCCGGAAATACAAATAATTCACTTTATTCAGCACACAACAGTTATACACATATCTTATACTCTGAAAACCTCGTAAACCTACTCGCACGCACGCTTGTTGTCAACCGACTCTTTCAGATGCTTCTAAACGACTGCCAATCGTCTTTTGTCCCAACTAAGGCCTGCACGCCCTCTGACGCTTGCACACACATTCACATGTACAGTGTAAATGTATCATCTTCCTAACAACCTGTTCATCGATCCAGGAATTCTAACGAAGGATATCAGAGTGGAATCGTTCTGAAAAAATTAGGGGGCGAGACAGAGTCCGATAAGAACGTACAGAAGATTTAGTGGATATGGAAACACCTGTTACTTAAATCATCGAGCTTGGAATATTTAAGGCAACCGTTAACGATATATTAGAAATCGTCGGCGTCGTATAGCAGAATACGCTCATGGTATATATGGTCGTTGTACGATTATTGCATCGAAAGTGGGAAATATCGTTTGAAACTCGTAGCGATGAATACACGGCCCTCGCAATCGTGATTTCGCCGCAACCACGCCACGAGGTTTCCCAGATTGGCATCGACTGTTTCTAGCGGTACCAAAACGACTCCGTTAGCGCAATTTCTTTCGGATTCTGTCGGTAGATAGCGCCTAGATTGTTATTAAAAATATCAGAAATCTCACGGCGCACGCAACACACCTTCTCGAAACCCTCGCGTTACCTAGCTTCACGTGCCAACTCGGTACTTGTAAAGGCGTGTATGTTCGTCAGCCAACTGTACGAGATGTTCATAAATATCTTATAACCACTCTATGAATTTCCCGCGAATGCCGCTTGTAACAAGCTCGCGAACAGTTTTCGAAACCTACAAAAACGTTACACGCGCGATACGCTATATTACACCGTGTTGCCAGGAATTTTTCACATAGACGCTTCAAAGAAGTACGTTTTACTCGGACGGATGAGAGACAACGAATTATTCGCAAACACCAGCTACGACGCAACGTTTGAAAACGTAGTACGTAGAAATCGTATTTGCACGTTATCGCTGGCGTTTCTTATCGTTGCTCGATTCGATCGTTTACCGAGTTTTATAGTCGTTCGGGTAAACAATGCTCGCTTTTCAACCTTGCCTCTATCGTTTTCACGTAAATCAAACATTCTAACGAATTGCTTGTATTATCCGCGAGATTATTCCTAGGAGAAAGCCGATTGAAAAATCGTTGGAAAACGTAGGTAATACGATCGCGTCGATTTACTGTCCAATCTAATAAGAGTTCGTTAACGCGTCACCGACATGCTTCGTTCTGTTTTCTCGTGTTTAACTAATTTCAGCGTGACAAGACGAACAGGTTATCATCGAGAGAACGCACGAGTCAAGCTCGTGAACGAACCTTTTTTTTCTCCTCCTTAAACGAAGAAGCGTACGAAGAAATAAACGAGTAAATGATATCGATATCACGCGTCATTGTTTCTACGCAAAAGCAACGAATTTCAGATCCACGTAGTTAATTATTCCGAACGAGCCATTAACGACGTCGTTATCGTTTGTGGACACTCTACTTAATGAGATTTCCTGCGAGTTTCTCCTATCGACGATCAAGGATATGGCTGTTGTAAAATGAGCTTCGCCCTTGGTTTACGACTTTTCCAAGACGTCGTAGTGTCTGCGTTTCGCAGTTTCGATCCTACATAAATTAGAGAGGAAAAGACTCGAATCGGTATCTTGTAAGTAAATACACGTTGCTAGTAATCGCTCATAGATTCGTTGTCGTTTCGCGATATCCGACGATCGATCGATCGATCGATCGAATCATACGAACCTGACGATTCTTTCTCTCCTTTGTCTTTTCTAACATTCCCCTTGACTTTCCTTTCTTCTCTGTTTTTCTTTCTTTTTTTTTTCTTTCTTTCTTTTTTCGTCAAAGCACGCTTCACGGTTCGACTTCCGTTAATTTTTCATCGACGAATGGACAACAGAACGCATTGAGGAAGGTCTCTAACCGGTCTCGCGATTCTCGTATACACGGAGAAAGAGGGAGGGGGACAGGTTGGCACGTATGCAGCGCGTTGAGCGTTTCACAAAGCGGAGCTTTCACCGATGGAAAGCTAGCCGACGGCCAAGGTGGCCGAGCACCTTGACGATCGCGCTACGTACAGTGGGTCACAAAAATTCGTGCAGCCTTTAAATGGGCTTTTAGTTCGCGTAAGGTCGTTGAAAGTGGGTCGTGCGCGCGGTAGTGCTCGATGTAATTGAGAAAATGAGCAGATTTATGTTCGCCATGCCGCACAGCCCGGCGCTCGTTACGTTTTACAGCGAAACTAATCTACTTTGTCGATCGTGATTTATGTAACGTCGAACTCCGTTAATTGGTTCATTCAGCTTTTCGTTCTACGAACGATTATTTACGCTCGATCTGGCTCGATAGACGCGGATGCGTTTCTTCGAGAGGCGTTACAGTGAAATATAAGACGCGAAAATGTCGTAGGATGCGTGGTAGATCGAATTCTTAGCGCGCGACCTCCGTAAGGTCGAATAGACGACCTTCGCACGAAAGTGTCACCTAAAACGTTTACCTGTACGCTCACCTGCGACTCGGTTCGCCGCGTAACAGGTATACGAGGAAACGCGCGATAAAATACGTGCGAAATCTCGACAACCGCCTTCCTGGAAACCGCGCAACCAGTCGTGCAATTTTCTCCCGAGCAGGTTGCTCGCGTGTATTTAACTGAAACTCTGGAAATATCGCAATTCCAATTGCTACTTTAGATTTTCTTTCTTTATGGCTCGAATAGTTAAACGATCGACGATTTAATATCCTCGTTGTGACTTTTCTATTTTCTTACGTTTTAAGTTCCTACGATTTCAATCTCTAAGTCCATAATTTTCACGTTTGCGGTTTCTTCCTTTCCAATTTCCAAGTCCGCAGTTTCTATATTTTCCACCATCCTCCAACTAATTCCGTTTCTCGACTCCTAAAGCTGCCAACGAAGTTTCCAACTTTGGTTTCCTATCGTTCCTTCGGACAAGTACTACGTACCGCGTCTACTCGGTTCTAGCTGGAACAAACGAGCGAGTTCGCTTTTCTGCGATCACGTCCGAAGACGGTGGTACGCGGCACCGGCAAATCATAGCTCTCGGTATACACGGACGTGGCCGAACACGCGGCAACGCACTTATTCACGCACCATCAGGACGTTTGCATACTTGTAACTGGTGTTCTCTCGGCGGCGCTCGTAACGCAGATTGAATTCCTGTTGAACCGTCTTGGATAAGAGTAACGACGGACACAATCGCCACTATGCCGTAATATCGAGCTATCGCGGCTCTTCGTTCAGCCTCGTGATCGGCCACTCTCTGACGTCACTCGTAAGTCCTTTAGGGGAAACAGACTTCCGCGATATCGGGTCTTCTTGCTATGGCGGTAATGGTTTCCATGGATCGAGACGGTGACGATGATCGTTCTTTCGTTTAAACAACGATAGACCACGTAAATCGTGTACCGTTTAATGGTAGGATAACGTTTCGGATCTTTACTACTCTGGTCTTTGCTTCTTCCACAGGAAAAGATACAGCGCATGTTGTTTCAAAGACGCGACTGAATTAACATCAGCGAAGAAACACTATGCGATTTTGGTTGATTTTCAGTTGGCTTTTGCCGGTTTGCAGCTCTCTTGTCACGATGTTTCCTTCGATTTGTAACGTATACTTTGTAACTTGTGTGAGAAAGTACGCCCATAAATAGGTTTTCGTTTGAGAAGAAATTACACATTGGCGTTCACCGTTGAAACGTATCGAGTAGAGAAGCGATGAATTATTCGCATTATCAACGTATCCATGTACTCGATATCGTTTTAACTGCCTTAACGATAAGTGGCATCGGTCAAGCGTTCGAGATATTGATCTGTAAACTGCTTGAATCGAAAGAATTAGATCCTTCTACACGAAGAACAAAAGGGGACTTGTAAAGGGCGCAATTTAATCGGTCGGCAAGCCACGGCTTTTTACGTCGGCTAGGATCTGACGTTACGTGTCACGGTTTTCTGATTGTATTAAACTCATCCTACGAGAATCTCAGCCAGCAGAGTCGTTCAGCGCCGTGAAAAGAGACTGCGTTCCATCGATACGACGTTGAGTTGCATCGAGTCGAGTCGTCGGTGTTAGAACACGGTGTCTAAATAGCATCGTGAACGCAGCCTCGATGCGCGCCGTAAAGATCGAATCAACGGAAGAAGGATGGGAAGATAAAGAGAATGAAAAGGATCGAAGAGTAAGGCAACGGAGAGGAAAGAAAGGGAGGAAAGAAAGGAAGAAAGAAAGAGGAGAGAACGAGAGGAACGCTGTCGCGATGGAACAGAATCTGTGAGAATGTCCTTCGAGAAGTTCGCCCACGTTCGTTTTTGCTTCCGAAAAGCGAGTTCTCCGTGCGTTCGTGGAACAAAGTGGCAGCGTGCGCGAAGGGGCGAGGGAGAGGGCTCGAGCGACCGGTACGTGAGTCAGTCCAAAGGAACCTGGTGTAAGGTACCGGCAGGAGGATTCTTCTTCTGCAGGACGTTGCACCGATGCTCCTCGAAAGATGTCTCTCGATCTTCTCGGCCCGAATTAGGAGACGCGTCGAAACTACGATCTCTGTTTTCTCCGTCTTTTTCCAACGCTTCTTTCCTCCGCGTTAGCAAAGTCCCACGCGAATTACAGATTCGTCGGGAGAACGATAGATTTTGCAGGTTGGCTTTTTACACGTTAGCGCGCGTGTTTTCAAATTGCTGGTAGAAACGTGAAACAAGTCAACGTCCGTTAAATCGCGAAATAAAAGAGGAAGCGCGATAAATTCGCAACGACGGAGAATTTAGAAATTTCGCGTTCCAACGGAAGAGAGTTTACAAATCTGCTTCGTCTTCGCGCATCGACGATACATCTCCAATTTCTCTGTCTACTGTTTTAAGAGCGTCGGTAGAGGCAACGAGGTACGAGACGCAGAAACGGCTCCAAATACAAAGTATTCGTGATCGACCACGACTCGAGACCTCTAATGACTGAAACGGGCGACTCGCGTCATTTATTCCACACCAGATGCGCGGCAACGTTCCGCAGTTTGTACCAACAATATTGCAATGGACATTTCCATAAAGGACTTTACGAACCCTTTACTATACCAATTTGCGGTACCGTTAACCAGGATCATTACCCCGAACGAGCGGGTTCGTATACGCGGCACGCTTGTGTTCCGAAGAGCGTTTTTCCGCGCTTTAAAGGCTCGCACGCAATGCGGAAATGCTCGCTCGAGGGCGGTTTGCGCGTCGTTAGCACACTTTTGCGGAATAGGCTCGGCTCGAGGGGCATCCCGCGGATTTCTCGAAGCTTCTGTACAGGCCAAATGCGTCGAAAACGATCTTACTGCCATAACTTTCGTGCCACTTCCGACGTATCAACGCTGCCTGATTGCGCGCGATCCAACGTAACCGAACGATATCGTTGCCGTTCCCTTATGCAAAATAACGTTACGCTGTATAAATGTCGATCGTTGGGTCACGATTGTGTAATTCGGAGCGTTCGGCTTATTGCTACACGCGTCGTTGCGTAACGCGACGCACTTTCTCGAGCGACGCAACGTCGTCTCGGCGTAAAGCTGTGCATCCTCCCTGAAGCTACTCGAGCAACTTTTTCTTCTGTTATCGTCTCTGAAATATTACGACAGATAGTTCAAACGCGTTGTAAAGCGGTCGAAAAAGAGAGCATAACTAACCTGTAACGTTTTCAAGAAACATGGAACCTCGGCTAAAAGTTCCACGTTGTTCAAGACCCTAAGATGCGGCTTAACTTGTCCACGAAGCGGAATCCATCGATCATTGTCGCAATTTTTCTCCTCGTGAATGGTACGGCTGTACGATTTTCTAAGCAAAACGCGTCTCACAGGAAGCGGAAAATCGTCTATATACTCGCGACGTAGGCAGTAGCCAGGGGCTTGTTTTCGAGGAGCACGTGCAGGCCGGTAGCCGTGACTCTTAGACGTAGACTCAGTGGTAGCCAGATCAGCGGCCAGCAGGTGATAATGAAATCTAAATTGCAAATTATGACGGGGCATAACTCGCGCTCGTTATCCTCCGCGTTACGCGCCATTGTCGCACGCACTCTCTCTTTTCCCTGGCGGATTTTCATTCGGTTCGAGCCAGCTAACTTGCAACTCGGTGGCATGCGGATACTTGGCGCGCGCCCATCTTTAATACCCATTCGAATCTCCCCGTCTACACACGAAACGGCCGATGCAATATGCCGTGGACCGTTAAGTGGCGCGACCTTACTGGGTCCGATGAAAAAAAGGAACGTACGAAAGCCACGTTGGAGCATTGTCGGGAACCGCGTGCGATGCGCACGTTCCGCGAACGGAGTCTCGCAGGAAACGAGGAACCACGGGTGTTCCAAACACGCGGAAACGTTGCCACGGATCGTGATTCTTCTTCTCTTCGAGGTTGATTCGCCTTTCGTGGAAAATTGCCCGATCGGAATCGGTAAGCGATTATTTGGAAGCGGGATCGAGTACCCTCTCGGGATGGAATCGCTCGTCTCTTACAACCGGGTGAAGCAGCGCAATTAAAGATTTATATCGCAAGAGGGCCCTCTTGCACGATAATTTATTAATACTATCGGCAAAGTGGTGTTTCTGGTCTATGACGCGCATAAGCAACGTTGTACCTTAACGTTTCGTCAACTAATTATACGATAAATTGATTCGAACACCACGGGAGAAAAACACGGCAAGTCGTATCTCTGATCTTCTGTAGACGAACAATTATGAAATTCAGTGGGTTAACGATCGATTCCCCGTGAAAAGTATCTTTGCGCGAGTGATTGGTAAAGCTGTAAACGATTCGCGCAAGCATCTTTCGTAGAATGGGACAATCGACTGCCTCGTAACGTATAAAATTCTATTAGCAAAGTCGCGTTACCGATAAACAAGAAAATTTATTAACGCTGGTAAATTGCAACTTGTACAATTTATTAGTTCAATCGTGTAAGAGAATCAGGGTGTAAAGGTGAATCGATTCGTCGAAGGGATGGGAATAAGTTAAACGAACCTGTGCACAGAGCGCGAAGCATCAGGCACGCGGAAACGTTGCGTGAGGTCGCGGAATCCTGGCAGAGGGATCGTCTTCCGACGGAAGAATCGTCAATGAGATAATGGGGCGGGTTGCGAAACATAAATTAAGATATTATCGCCTCGGTGTCTAAGAGTACGACTGCTGGGGTGATTGTATTTATTACGACCGTTGCGTTAAATCTTTCCCACAATTACATAAATAACAAAACGCGCGCAGGCGCAACGCGCTCCGATCGCGTTATAAAACTGCGACCAGAATTTACGAGATGCTGAAAAGAAAAAAAGCACAGGCTATGCTTCGTGCGGATGGTTTCAATGTCGAAGTTAAGCTTCTATAAGCTGGCTGGTAGTTTAAGGTGCGCCCGAAAAAAAGAATTCAACATAGTAGCACGCGGAAACGTTGCGTGAGGTCAAGACTCCTCCTGGCCCTGGAAGAGGAGGACGAGCCGTTTCCTGGCCACCCGTGCAAGATAGCCTTGGCGTGGCCAAGGTCTGAAAGATAACTCGCCGACGTCATAACAACGGACCCGTACAAGGTCTGGAATCCATTTAATTCGACGCCTGGTTAAAGCTTACTCACGGAACGAGTCGACAGTTCCCTCGCGACACGCGAGACTTTCATTATTCGTGATTTACGAGAACATAACACCGCCGTTAAATCCCGTCAAGCTGAACTAATTTCTGGCGAAAAGGTAGTAGCCTGTTATTAAAGGAAATTAATTAACCATGTTTACTGATTCATAGAACTTTACCACGGGTTTCTTGAATAGTTTGTTACAGACGAATCTTACGGTTCGTAGGATCGATCAAATCATCGTTTTATACGAATCGGATAACATTTTCGTTGGTAGGTGTCGATGTATAAAATATAAACCGATTCGTAGAACATTGCGATGAGATCTTTGAATAATTACGAACGAATATCGCGGTTCGTAGGATTAATCGATCAGCGTTTTGTACGAGTAGGATGAATCCTTGGAAGAAACCGAGATATACGGTGTCGCGTAGATACGTAGAAAGATATAATTTTCCATCGATTTCTCGTTGATTTCTCGTCGATTCTCTGCTACATAGTAAAACCGTATAAAACACGAGGCTAAACAAGGGGCAATCGCGCCTCGTTGCTCGAATTGGAAGATCAAGCTTCACCGAAGCCGGCGAATTCCACGCCCATTGTCCAGCCATTTATTAATACCTCTCCATCATTGACCTCTCCATTAACCCGTTTACGCAAGCATAACCGTGCTCTGCACACGATAGCCAATGCTCTCGAGCCTTTAGATCGCGAGTTATTAGACCGGTCTTTGCGGATCGTTATCGTTGGTCGATCGATGGAATGGAGTATTTCCTGGCGGGACTCCGTGGCCGTGTGCATTCGCGACTTTCACGAAGAAACGATCTCGTTCGCGGTCTTAACTCTCGATCGCATAGCTTGTTAAACGGGACGACTTGAAAACCGAGCGCCGAATGCGCGACGGGCACACGCGTCGCGAGTAGTGAAACGCTGTAAATCACTATTCTCTCTCTCTCTCTCTTTCTCTGTACTATCTCGAATAACTACGATTCTTGCGTGGCCGATTTTTCCCAATCTGCCGCGCCTACCAACGCGTCTATCTTATCTAAACCCAAACCTAAGCCGCTCCGTTCATTCCAAATTCTTTCGCAATTTCCTCTCCTCTCTCTTTTTCCTCTGGAATTTCGCGGAAGTTAGGCGAAGTTTCTGCAATAGTTACTTTGCCGAATGCTTTTGCTTACGATTCATATCGATTATCTTCGATGTCTATATGTTCGGCTCGCATATTTCCGTATTAGTCATGCGCGGATTAACTATGCAAAAACGGGCACTTTTAATACACACGAGCAAGTCGATAGGCAACTATAAGCCCGCAAGTTTCAATGTTCTGTGTAATATATGTACATGTTCTAATTCTTATTGCGGTAGAATTCCATTTATCTCACCTCGGTAAGAAACAAATAATCGATACACCTAAGGTTCGTACAGCGTATTGCCTAATTTATTTCCATCGTACAAATTTCACGCTGCTGTTAACCGATCGACGATCGAATTCGTTTTATAACATCCTCTATCTTACGTTCCTTGACCCAGTTGATCCAACTCGTTGCAGAGATTTCACGTTTGCGTGTTCAAACTATAGCTGCTACTGTCGGCTGGTACAACCTTGCAATCGAACGACACCGTACGAACCCTGCCGGTCGTACGCATAAATTTCTCAAATCGTCATCCTTGACGTATATCACCAAGTTTAGAACTGTACGAAGCATACAGGCGTATATACGCATGGATTAAACGCGAATGGTTGCTTAAGCTCGCGCTTCAATGTCAGGGGAAATCGCTGTTCGACCACTTCCTGCGGCACGTTCACTTCCGTCTCGTTCAGGCTCTCTCGCGACTGATAATCTCCGAAGGCAGGTCGTACTGAAACGGCGGGCCGTGGTCGTTAATTTCTTGCCGGAGTGAAACCGGCACGGAGTGCGCAGCACCGGAGATCAAAGGATAATATTTCTCACACTGGCCGACAGTATAATCGGCACGCAATGTTTCCCTTCTCGTGCACGTACACGAGAGAGTTCTCTCCCAATAAGAGAGGAGAGAGAGAGAGAGATGAAGTTAACTCTTGGATTTTACCAATCGGTCCATAGTGTGGTGCACGTGTGCATTCGCGATTCGTGAAAATCGACGACACGAGCGAAGGCGCGACACACTTTGCCAAGACTCGCTTTCGCGTTCGCAAGTCGCTTAGAATCGGACACCGGAAGGGAAACGACCTGTCGATCGACGTATCGCTTCCGTGATCCGCTACAGGGTAACGTTCGGTCACGGTAGATCGACCGACGATTTTTTTCTTTCTGCAGAAAATTCAGTTTGATCGGTCCTCTTGGCTATGACGCGGTGAAACGCGCGACGGATCGGGTCCGATGCAAATATCGCGGCCAAAGTTTCGATTATAAACTATATCCTGGACGTTGCTTGCGCGCAAAACATTCGCGTGTGCTCGGTTCGTTGAGTTCGAGATCGTTTTGCGCGGCGTTGAAGAACTTTCCGCGTTCCAAAAGGACGATGCGTTGGTCGGAGGGTTGAAAAAATGGCTGGCCGAAAAAACTTACCGCGATTTCTTCCCGATAACATGGATTTATTACGCGGAGGAGCTCCGTGGCCTCGCAGTTTTGGCATTCCAGTTTTAATGCTGAGAAACTCGACCGAGGAACATGACTCGGTTTTCTGGATGTATACGATGCATTTTAATCGCGAGCCTCATTGTCGGTTGTCCGTACGTACCAATACCTTTTGCAGCCGCTGTAAAACACGAGGGAGGAAGCATTACGTAAACTTACGCGTGTAGGATTTATTTTTCGGATTATGACTGGTGGAAGAGGAATGCGCCCAGAGACCTGATCTAATCGGATATTTATGGCGCTTTGACGTTATCTTCGATTCAAGGCGGGCACTACGTGTTTCTTCTAGCAGCGTGCTCCAGATTCGAGAGTGTGCAACGGAGAAACGTGAAAGAGGCGCGATGGAACACGAAACTACGAACAATAGGTAGAGACACGTGGCACGTTTCAGTCGCACGTACTAGCAAACTCGTACCGAATATCCTGAATCTCGTACTTTTATTTCGCAATGACGGGCATAAATCGAGGCCTACGAAAGCGAGAAAAAGAACGTGTAAAAAAGTCAGCCACGACCGCAGACTGACGCAATTCCACGATAGCTGGGATTTATTCAGCCTTTGCACCTGTCGCGGTCTTGAAATTTAAGGCGACAAGAAGCGCGATCCTACGAACGAAGATTCCGTACGTCAAGAAACTTGGACGAATTTTTCCTTCTCGCTTTCTTGCTCCTTTCTTGCCGCTACTTTATTCCTGCTTTCGCTGGTAAACTAACCGAGGACGTCTGCAAGAGTAATCATCGAGATTTTGGACGAGACACGATTAATTATTTCATACGTGCAAGGATATATTCAACAGGTAGCCGAGTAGGATAACGCATACTTCTAGTTACACGCCTCTTACGTTTTATCGCATAGGTGAATCGCGATGTAGGACGAGCAGACTTCCGCGAGACGAGTCGAGAGGAGACTCGACACGACTCGACTCGACTCGACGAGACAAGACGAGAGACGATGAAGACGAGAGATGCGCGAGAAGAAACTAACGCGACTAACCGCACACGTTTCCAGCTGCATCATGGATCACGCGCTCGTTACAGAGGGACGAATCTGAATCGGTTTGTCTCGCGTAACTCAGATTCTCACGGATACCGTTGCCACGAGATAAGGACACGGAACGGAGAATGAACCTTGGTATCGGACGATTCGCGCTAATTACGCGTCCGCGTAATAATTACCGAGTGGGCCTCTGACACGATTAATCAACTTCCCAGTATCACCGTATATAGACGCGAGAATAATTGAACTTTTGACGGGATCTTACTCTAATGATATCGTTCAAGCAAGAAGGAGGCGCGTTGCGTTCGTTCTTAATTCGCGTCAGGCTTCGTTGTCCTTGAAAGCGACGAAGAATCACGAGCGTACCTCTTTGCTTGATTACCGGGTAGGGTAGATCGCAATGCGTCAAAGCTCGATGAAAATCATCGGGAGTCTGGACGCGCGATTAACCCTGTGTCCATCGATTAAAAGCCGGGATCGGTCGGTGTCCCTTTGCCGCTTATCGAGCACTCATTTTCACCTCTCTCGTGCTTTCAACCGGCGAGTCTTCGTGGAAGCTGGCGTTCCACGACATCCCGGCAACTTCTCGCCATGTTCCGCACGACTACTCCCCATTTATCGCGTCCGACATGCAAGAATATCACCGCGAAGCAACCGAGAACCAGTCATCGTGCCATTAATTAGCCGGTTGACGCCTAGAAACAGGAATTCATTCCGGGGTCAGGCATTATCAATTCGTTTTATCGTTACCGAGACCGTTACGGCGGGACACGTTCCGCCGGTTGCAAATAGAGTACGATGCACCCTGCGGCGCATCCAGCCTCTGTACATCTCTGATATCGAATCCTTCGAAATCTAGTAAAATCAATCGATACGTCGTTATTTATCTCGTTCGTAATCCGTTACGATCATCTGCGATCGAGCGGAATAAACACCGCGTGTTTCTTTAGCTAATGCCGCGTAACAACAACCACATATACGGTTGACGTCTAGATCTCCGATCGTTGGACCCAAAACGTCTTCAAAATCTAAACGATAATAAAGTGCTTCGTGGGAAAGAAACATGAGATATAAGAGAAAATTAGGCATGGAGAACGTACGGAGGAACCCTTTATCGGCGCTCGGTTCGGTCGGTTCGGTTTCCCCAGTGAGGTACGAACGACGTGTAAGGCCCAACGGGGAATAAGTCCCGATCGCCATGGTAACCGGTGACTCGGTCTCGCGTCTCGCCGTCGTGGATCGTGAAACTTCGATCCGGTTCGTTCGAGTTCGTCCATACTCGGGCATTTTCGTAAGAGCGAGGCCAACCGGTCGGGGCAAAGGCAGTCTCCGCGCGACCAGTTCGATTCCGCACGTAGCCAGTGATCGGTGCTCGTGGCGTGTATGTGTCGCGTCGCGTTTACGTTCAATCTCCGTCTCGAACGTATCTCGTGTTTTGTTGTCACGTTTCGGTAACACGGTTGTGCGTTCTTTCGCGTCTCGTTCCGATCGTTGGAACATAGTACGAGGGAAGATCGTCTCGCGAACGGCGAGTAACACTGGAAACCGCGAACCGTAGAGGAAAGAAACGGTGCACGTAGACTACCGCTTTAAACGCGGACCGTGTTTGCGAGAGAGCGCTGCACGCCCGAAGGCAAATACCTGTGCCTGGTTTCAAGTCGATCCGGCCCTCTGACACGTCGCTTCCCCGTAGGCCGCTACTTTTCTGCTCGATCGGTGAAACGTGCTGTAGAACACAGGTACTTGAAACGGTATCTGCCTGCGTTCGATTCGTGTACGCACGGAAAAACAAGCGTGCAACGTCTCGCGTAAGACCAACCAAGATCCAGACTGAGAGGAAAGAGAGAGACAGACAGACAAGTTACATACACGAGCTCTTGAACCTATCTACCTACGGCGCAATAAAAATCGTGTGATAGTAAACAGTGACCGGCTTTTTCTATCGTTTCTTATCTCGCGTTTTCGTTTCCTTCCACTGCTCTATCCACGCGTTACAGTTTCAAGTGAACCACGGTGTTTTGCTCCGTTCCTACCGGCATCCTCCATCGACAAACAGAAAGCTGTGTATTGGCACGCGAGGCACGAGTGTATACACTCGGTTGTGCACCGCGTATCCGTTCCGGGAACCACCTGTGGATTTCGCGCGAACCACCGAGTGACAGAGAGTGTCGTATACTCTTCTCCCCGTGGAAGAACACGAATCGTGTGCTGGCATGAGCTGAACAACGTTATCGAAGGACGAGGCGCGCACAGCTCGATACCACGATGTCCAAGTCGGAGTGAAGTATCGTTGATCGTTACGTCGGTGTTAAAGCAGGTCGAATGATGACCATGTTCGGCACCCTCGTCCAGAGGCTCACCTCGCCGGTGACCTCACCGACGAGTCCTCGACGTCGTTTTAAATCTCCGTCGCGTTGGGAGGTGCAGAGCGATCCGGAGGATGATCCGGCCGCGCCAGTCCGCAAATCCAGGGCGAAACATCTGCTGGACAAGCGCAAGAGCAAGAGCAGAGCGCGAGCTTTGAACGTGCATTCGGAGCAAGTGCAGATGTGCAACTCCGGATGGCACGACGCCGCGTTTCCGCCGCTTCGGGGTACCAAGAGTCTCGGCAGGCTCGATGGCATGAAAGAGGTGAGTCCCATTATTCCCTTCGAATAATTTCGCCAAGCTGATACACACATTTTATGGGATTACGATACCTGGAATTTACGAGCGGCGTTGTTCGTTGCGTAATGTAATTAAGCAAGGTAACGGTCGAAATTCCTTCGATGTGTCATCATCGAGGCAATTCGCGTAGTTCGATGAAATTCTTTTAATTTAATCGGTCATGCGAACGTACATTTAGCGATTAATCCCTTGTTTTGTAATATCAGATTCGCGGCATTCGTGGATTTTAGGGACAAAGTTAGACGAAGGTAAATCTCTAAATATTTGAAATATCGAAGATGTTCGAGCACCGTTTAAAACGACTAGGAATTAGTTACTGTGAATGGTTCAACGCGATGAACCGAGCGAACAAAATTACGCGCTTTACATACGTTATGTTTACGCGAATAAGCAAGCAGAGAAATCGCAAAACAAAAGATAAATAAACAACGTTGAAGCATCTCTCGTAACGATTAGAAGTACGAATGGAGGTGTTCTAGTAGAGTAACTGGCAGGAATTTCTGTCTCGCGTTATTCCACGAATTCGAGAACGATAGTAAACACAGAACAGCCGAACGACGGTAGACGTAAGTGGTTTCTAAGCCGCGTCTGATGTTTTTATCGCCGATAACGCTACAGCTCTACGACTTTAATCGAAAACAGGTTTCACCGTTTTCCATGCCGAAACTGGAACAGAAACCGTGACCTGTCTCGTGGCTCGTGGAAAATTGGGATATTAGGTTGCGGCTGGAATCGATTAGTCGGAGTCGCGGGGCCCGTGCGTTGTTTCTCGCCGATAGTTTTTAATTAAATACGATTGGAAACCCGACGATGTACGTGCCGCAACCTGATTACATAATTGCATCGCAACGTAATACCAGTTTTTAAACGGCTGTTTTTACTATGGTCTCGTGTTCCCGTACTCGCGAGTTTCGCGTAATCCGCGCGCCTGGTTATGTAGGCAAGCGTTAATGACTTTTTATTTCGCCGCGCGTCGAAATGTTGCGGCCATTACTTCCTCGTATCCGTGGCACGCTCGTTCCATCGTGTAACCGGAACACCGGATAGCTCGAAGAAAAAAAAAAAATTCACCGAGCGAGCGGAATTTCTCGCTTGCCTCGTGTGTTTACTTCGCGTTGGAACGGATCGACTTGTAAGTTGACTCGCGATTATCGGCTATTCTCAACCGCGATTGTTTTCATCCTTCTCTACCTATAATATCGATTTCTAGCTATTTCAAATATCCACGTACATACGTATATTCGAGATTACGAGGGAATTGTTCGAACTGGTTTAAGTTATCTGAACACGTTCTCCGGCTTCTATAGTGGAACCGATCAAGAAGGTAATTGATCTCGCTTCTCGTCTTCCTTCGGTGTTTCAATTTGAAGCACGATTGGGAATGTGTCGCTCCGATTGGTTTCCAACGGGCTTACATCTCGTTTGACCACAAAATGTGTTGTATCGTGGTAATTAAGGAAAGGGAAAAAAGCTGAAATTGCGAAGATCGGGTCGAGATAGCGAAGGGTAAGCCATAGGACGTATATCTGTAAGAGAGGAAATTTGTTAAAATTTACCTTAGAATGTTATCTTTGTCACCTTATTGATGTAAATCGTTTGTTCCCCGAGAAAAAAGATGGAGTTTCTATATTCTTTGATTTCCGAGAAACTTTTACGATCGAATATTTCCAAAAATTCTTCTCGACGTACGTCTGTCCGATGGTATAGGAACGCAACTACGATACCGTATAACCAAAATTGCGCGCATCTCGCGGGTTCCTTGCACGTGTTTCCTGACCGGTGATGAAAAAGCGTACCGCAGTGGAGAAAAAGGATGATCGTAAAATCGGCAGCTTTCACCGAGCGTAATGCAATAGCGTGGCTCGTTCGTAAGTTGAGCAAATTGTGCTCTCTCCGTAAAGCGGCGAGCAGTGGGTCGCGAAATTGTGGGTAGAAGGAACGGCGGTGCACGCGGACGGGGCGGGTTCGGTGCGCATAGCGGCCATTAAATGTCGTCCGCGGTGGTGCGGCGCGATTCGTAATTCGACGAAATTGCACGGTTTTAACGACTCGGTATTTGAACGACGAAGGCCCACCGACAGGCTTTTGTGCGTTTCTCTGGCCGGCGCCACACACGTGCACTCGCGTCTATATAGGATGCGTGTGCAACGGGGGGTATTAAGCCGGCCAGTAAAAGCGGACGTTGCCAAATGTTCGTAATTCGAGCGACTCTTAACTCTTAACGACGACAAGACTTTCGTCGTTCTTTCCCCTTCTCCAACCGGGTTGCAGCGTAGCTAACCTTCGTCAACTTGGTGTTCCCCGAGCAGACATTCCCCTTTTTTCTTTTCGCCCGCTGTTTCGCGAGGGTACGCGAAGTGCCATTAATTTCGCACGGAAAAAGAAAGAAGATGGATCTCGTCGAACGCGTTAGCGCTATGTAACTCCTGGTGGTACGCGCGCAGCCCTTAACGACTACCTCGCTCCCCTGTAGCCGAACGCGAGAGGAGACGAGAGAACGCAGCGAAGCTCTTGTCGAGCAGCAACGACTCTTGCAATCGCGGCAGATAGGGATCTGCCTGGGCGCATCTAGTTAAATCGCTGAGCTCGCAGGGCTCCGAGTCTCTCTCTCTCTCTCTCTCTCTCTCGTTTACTCCGCGAGACACAAGGAAGTCTCGGGCAGCCTCTCTCGATCAGATAACATCGACGATCGGACGTGATGGAGCACGGTAGCCGAATATCCTCAACATCGGCTCGCGTGAACGTTTGGTCGATTTTTTCTTCGCGCGCCTCCGCAGCATCCACACCCAGGGGTCCTTGAACGCGGCAAGGCCTTGAATCACCTTCCAACATTACCCAGACCGTATTTATCCCATCGAATAAAAGAAATACACTGGCATTTACGTTCGATACTTGTGAATGAGTCGAATGGATGGAACGAAGTTGGATAAAAAATTCGAAAAGAATTCGCCGATTCGACGATCTTAATGCCATGGATAGTTGTTGCGAATATTACGTTTAAGAGTACGAAAGAGAGTCTGTGTTGCGATCGAGTATAAGATTTTGGTCGTTAGAAACCGGTGCCAGGGTAGACCGACTGAAATTCCTCGTTGATTGGAAAGCAACCTTGCGAGGAAGCTCGTTGGCCCGGAGGCTTAGCACGAACCGCGCGCATTCCGAAACTCTGAATCAAACCTCGTTTTCGTTCGCCATACCGGCGTAGAACGGTGTATCCGTGAGCGATCGTTGCCGCAACAACCTGTATCTGGCGTTCAGAAAAACTTTGAAAATTCGTAAATTCTCTTTCGTCGATCCTCCCTTTCGCATCCAAAGATCAAACGAAATTACCAGCTTGACCGATGCGTTTTCTTCGAAAGATTTACGCGCGAGATCGCCTAAACGCGAAACGAATGACGAGAGTAGCCATCAATTTCGAATATATCACAGCCAAAAGGGATTAGCGGAACACGCGGCGGGTTTCGGCTCGCGTATTTATTTGCCAAAAATCCGCGTTGCTTTTTGTCCAATGGAACGAGTCCAATGAAACGCCGCGGGTGTCCCTGCCATTGTTCGGACGAATTCGAAAAGACGAGGCAGAGAACATGCTAATTGTGAATATGAAAATCCCGACGGGGGTGTTTGGCCATCGGTTTCGTTCTTTACGAGAGATACCAAGGATCGTCTCTCTCTCTCTCTCTCTCTCTCTTTTTCTCTTCCTCGAGAGAACCGCTCTGTAATCTTCGCTTTTTTCTGCATCCCTTAACGTCCACAGGGCCAAAGGAGTTACGACACGCTGCACCATTCCCGGGGGCCAGCAGATTTCGTAGAAAAACGAGTCTTGTTGATGGCAAAAAAGACGAGAGGACTCTCGAAACGTTTTGACCGTGACATTCTTTGATCGTCGTTGCTCGTTCCTTCCACCTGTCCTTGATCCTTCCTAGAAGATGCTAGATTCTCTCGTTGAGAACGTTGTTTAGATGTAAATGCCCGACTGAGAGAGAGAAGGGGAAACAAGCTAATAAAATACTCACGAATATATACTAACCGGAGGTGTCCGGAACGCGCGAGCAGGAAGCTTTTGACGCGCTCGATCGTTATCCTAATTATTTGGACTTTTTTCTGCAATTAACTCTCCTTCTCCTGACCCCTCCGAAGATCTTTGCGATATCTCGTGAGATAGTTCGAACAAACCGATTCACCGAATGCCCCTTTTTTTTACGCGATTCTTCGAAATCGTTCGCGTCTTGGTACGCCAGCGATTTTTCGCACGGCGTTTCCCCTCGCCGCTGCTCCTTCTTGTTTGGAGTTTGATCGATGAAACACCGCCGTAGCGCGACTCAGATGCGTATGAATAATTAAACGAGCCGTGACATTAGTAGCGTTATCAGAGTGTAAACACGTCGAGGGAAACGCGCGGTGGTTTGGCGAAACAACGCGCAACGATACTCGAATCTTGGCACATTTCGATGGAAGCTTCTCGGAAGCGGATTAAAACGTCGCTAGTTGGTCGTAACTTACACGGCCAGGTGGAAAAATAAGGATGAAAACTGAGCGATAGGAGGTTGTAATTAGTCAGTCATTAAGTGGAAGTGTATGTAGAAAATGTAAATCGGTGGTGGATTCACGCTTTTCAACCGTGTCGTTCTTTCTCAGGCTCTCTCCCGCCAGGCTTTTCATTTCGTTGTTTTCAGTTTTTCTCAACTTCCACTCTCGCGGTCGTAACAGCGCGTGGCGAATGAAATATCAAAGCGATGAATCGTCTCGTTACACCTGGCTATTAGGGCGTGCGCGAATTCACTGGCCCAAAACTATCGTTCGTTCACGGCCAGATCGTTTCGTTAACGAAGGTAATCGCGTCTCGTCGCTAAGACGACACGCCTTCCACCAAGGGAAAAGAAACTGGAGAATGTTTTCGCGGTTGCCACTTGCTGCTGTCTAATGTTGCCCGAGCGGGATCGTTACCTCTCAGGGAAATATAGCCGCGTTAATGATCGCAATTAGATTCGAGACAATTCCCTTCTTTCACTGTAATTCCTCTCTCTTCTCTGCTCTTTCTCCTGTTCTGTCTCGTTAAAAGCGCTGCACACGGCCGAGGAAGCGTGGTGAATTCGTTTGTTTTGTTCCCGATGCGATCCAGTTATTCGCAGTAATTAATATAGTTACCGGTTACCGAACGTTGCTTTATATTTATATACGTCCGTTCGTTAACTTTGTTTCTCCTTGCAGTTAATTTTTCTCTTCTTTTCTCTCGGAATGTTTAAACAGCTTAACAGTTTCGTTAGAAAATGAACCACGGTGCAATCGTGATACACGTACGTACGTACGTACGTACACAGCTAGAAAACGAAAACGGCTTTAGGACTATGTCGCTGGGAATCCACGAGAAATGTCGTCGTTTCGATCGTAGCTAGATTTAGCGCGTTCGATAAGAACACGGCGTTTTCTCCTTTTCTTCGTTTGTGGCACTTCATGAACGACAGACGGTTAATCGGGCACGCGTTTCAGCTTCGCTCGATAATATCGTTCCTTCAAAAGATCTTTGTTCATGATCGGAACGTAACTTTCGTCTTATCCATTGACCGTAAAATTAAGCGCCGCAGACGGCGCCGAACAAAAATATTTCCTCGTTTCGTAGAATGTCACGAAACAAGTCGTCGGAACGAAATTAAAAATGAAAAAGAGCTCTTGTATTGAGTTGGCAACTAAATGATTGCGAATTTTGTCATTAGATGGTATTGACAAAATCCGCAATCGCTTAGTTGCCAACCCAATAAAGGAATTCGTTCGTTCTGTGACCATGAACGAAGAAGACTTGTATTTATATTCTGCAATATCCAAGTTTATCGAACTTTCTCTGTAATTCTCGGTTCATAGACCACGGAATAACGCGATATCGATCCAAGCAGGGCGTTTCGATGGTAATTGGCCGACACAGGCCGTTAGAAAACGCAACATCATAGAGCATTCTTTCATTATGGAATCAGATTGTATCTTGTCTAGGCGTGCTCCCATAATTCAATTCTCCGGTCTCACACGAGTTTCGTGCGAAACTCTTCGCCTCGCAATCGCGACGCATTTTCCTCGATATGCTTCGCCATGCACGATGCGAGATGACGATATAGAGGATGGCGCATGAATGAAAGAAAGATACCATGGCATATCGCATCGCTTAGGCTTGTTCGAAGCGAGTAATCGATCGAGCATAGAACAGTTGCCTCGAATATTCTCATCGATGACGTAAAGTTCGATCTCGTGCGTTAAAACTCGATGCTAAAACTTGACGAATAAACAACACTGCGTAATATTCTTGCGAATAATATTAGAATAAAGTCTAGGAATAATATTAGAATTTATTATAAATTCTGTAATTAAACGGCGGATGTTTGTGGAAATTCAGAAGAAATAAAATTGAAATAAAAACTTGTTCAATATTCCGTGTATGTTTCCGTATTGTACGAACTCTGTATGTACGTTCTCTTCACGGCCGTTCTCGTGTCTACAGTGACGGACGATATTTTTCAGAGCATAAAAGATGTAACTAAAGGAATAGAGTGGAAAGGGCAAAGTTCGCGATAAATTTTACATTACTATCTTGCTTCTAACGAAGAATTTTTAATACCTCCGTGATGTGATTTTTCCTCGATTAACGTTAATTTAATCATCGATTACCGATAATCGCTAATTGGCTGATGTAAAGGACTGTACTAACACTGGTCGAAGGACGCGCGTTCTTGTTGAACGAGTCATTCGCCAGATGCTTTCACCTAAATGGAGGGAACAATGAACGTGGAAGGGTCAGTAACTGCGTAACGAAAAGGCGGAAAAGGGGCGCGAGTCACCGTTGTACGCTGGCCGGCAGTAATGCAGTGAAAACGAGGTCTTAACGACCTCGACATTAAGTCGACTCGTCGTGTCTCCTTTTCGCTCTTCCTCTTTGCTCGTTGTTCTAGTCATGATTGTCGGCCCGATGTCAGAGATCCTCGACCCCAAGAACGCCAGGTTCAGGTTAAACGGAGAATTAACGTCGCGCCACGGACAAAGTGGCTGAAAACGAGCTTTATAGTAGCCTAAAAGACACGATTAAAACGGACGAAGAAATAGTCGAGGGAAATCGAGATTGCGTGCCGTTTTTTTTATAGTGGTGACTACTCTATTAACCTCTTAGCCTAGTGATTCTTTTAAAAATCGAACCGCTTTCTATCATTACGTTTTTACTCTTACATAACATCGCACAAAGTCTCTGATAATTAAAAATTATACGATTATTCCTTTTTATTCGATCGATTAATCGTAACCTCGCTTGAATCTCATAAGACGAACAATTTAAAGGGATTGCGCTTGCGAGAAACGCAATGCTCGACCTGCCCTATAGTACCTCTTATTTTTTTCGTCTTTGCCCGATACGATTGCGCTTAATCAGCGTCGACGAAACATGTTTCATCGAGCCTGAATCTCGTAGATGGTCGATATCGAACGTTTATCGCCAGAAATTTGCGTATATATCTTAATTAACGCTTCGTACGGACGTCTGGCGAAGCAGAACCGCATTCCTCTCGACTCTCGTGCCGGATTAATTGCTACTCCCGACGAAATATTATTTTCGGCCGGCGAACGCGACGTTCGACATGCATGCTCGGCAAAATTACAACCCGTGAGCGTTCACGTTCGAAGTATCCAAGGTACCGTTACCGAGTTAACCAACGTAGCGCACGAAACGTTCGAATGACGGCTTCTCCGCTCCGTGCTATCGTTCTTGGAGCTTCTCTAATCGCATCGCAGGGGACCATTGTTTCGTAGTTCCAAGAAAAATTCGAAAGAGAGCGGAAGAAGGAACGATGCCCTGGCGTTTAGATCGCGATTCCTCGGCAGACACGTCCCTCGTGCGCTCAGGTACGTCCACGACATTTGTACGTGCGCTATCTCTCGAGTCGGCACGATTAAATCATCGACCAGTGAAAATCGTCGATCGTAGCTCTACGTTCGGTTGTCGCGAGCAGAACGAGCTCCGATACGAGACGGCTTACTCATCGGCTTGTTATTCGCGGTATCGATTTTACCGCATACCTAGGCTGTCTATTATTGTTCCGGGGCTCGACCACCTCAACCTCTCTGTTTATTAATTATGCCGATTATACAAGGCTTATCTATATTTTACATCCTCGCTTGCGTACTTACGCGGCCGTCTCGCGGTGTCGAGTCACACTCTAATCGCGTTTAACAGATCGGCATTCCGTATTTCGTATCTCAGCATTTACGATGCTTTACAGCCAATCGAATAGCTTAACCCCGGTGAACTGTCCGTTCCATTCGTTATCCTCTGAGAGACATAGCGAGACTCGTACGCGTTCTGAAAGCAACTACCCGTACTAGGAAGATCGATTTTTTCCTGACTGAACGAAGCTGCAGTCGAATTACGTTTTGAGAAACGCGATCGATGGTCACACGGATCGAACGCAGATACTCTGGTGAAGATGCACGCGGAACACGGGAGGGACCGAACGATCGCACCGTTAAAAAGACCGATGGACGATGCCGATTAAAGAGTCCTGCTGGATCCCAGGTGTGGCTGGTTTACGCGAACACGATTTTAGACCCGTTGTACTTTATTGGCTATTAGTTTGATTTGCGGTAAGTGGCTCGTTACGCAATGAACGCCATCGATTTCTGCCGCGGGTGCACGGTTCCATTGCCGTACCTCGAACTCGATAAAATCGATCGGTATCTCGAACGCGGTACGGCTGCCCAAGAGCGTATTAGCACCGATCTAGTTGCTGCACGTACCACCCCACGGTCTTTACGATCTTCGATCGCGATCCTCGATCGCACCGCGGGACATGCTTAATTCGAATTACGCTAATTGACGAGATACGACCATCGTATGTACATTGCTCTCTCTCTCTCTCTCCCTCTCTTTCTGTTTTTCTCTTTCTCTGTTTCTCTGCCGTTATACATAATACATGCAGAATGGTGCATACCGGAAACGGAGAATGAAGTCTTCGTTGGCTCTAATTCGATCGAGCGGATTAGATGGCGAAGCGGTTGCTACGCATGGCCGTCGGCTGACTCGCGTTAATCCGCGTTATATTTTCGTTCTTTATTGCACGCGATGCTAACTGCCAAGATGGGATACTCGAGGAACGACACACATACCTACGCGTCGCTTGTCGAGGCATCGTAAATATTTGATATCACGATCGAGAGAATTTCCTGGAGGACAAGAACTACAAATTTCAAGTTTTTCTCGACTTTGGAACTTCCTTTGCAACTTGGCGGATTATCGTGAATTTTTTTAACCACAAAAACGTAGATGATTGACACAGCCGTTCTTTGAAAACTTATTAAGCTACTCGAACCTCGACATTAGGTATTTTATCGTGAGAAAATGTTTCGCCTTAACTCTGAAATCTCGCTCTTGCTGTTTCAGTCGGGCGAAATGTTTCTCACGATTTCTTCCGATTGCGTTTCCAGCGAGTGTTGGAATACTGCGTTTCGGAAATTTTGGAAATTTCGCTAAACAATTTTGCGTGGGTTTGGTGCCGCGATGTGGAATCGGTGGCGCGTTGAACAGGCGTTTGGTGTAGACAGGGACCTTGTTCCACGCAGAATACGGCCCTCGGGAATGCCGAAGGTTCCGGTTCTGATTCATTGTCGCGTCATATATCTAGACGCCGGTGCCTCCGTCTCTGTTGCGTGGGTTGGCACGCACGCAGACGCGTGCAACTTGACCGGAGAGATACATATTTGCCGGCTGAACGCGGCAGAAAGAGAAAGCCGAACGGTGGAGCTTAACGCGAAAAAGAGAAAGAGCCAGGACACGAAGTAAGGGAGACTCGAAGAGCCGGCAAAGAGAAGTAACGAGCATGCCTATCCGCGCCATTCATATTTCCTGGAACACAAGCCTCCTCCGTGCTCAGCCGCGGCCCATTTCATTTAACGCGTTACGACCGATACGTTATCGTCCCTCTTGCGTCTGCCCTTTTTCGCTTTTTTCTTTTTTTTTTATCATCTTCGCAGTTACTCCATAGCGATACGTTCGGAAGACAGACGGTTGTTGTCTCTTTCCCAATACTTGGAGCATCTCTTTCGCCAACTTCCTCTTCTTATTTGCGATTTTTTTAGGTCTCTTTTATCGATCTTTCGTTGTCAGTATTTTAGCTCTCTTTGTGTTCGACCGTTCGACCGATCCCCTATTTCGTTTAGGATAATAGAGATGTTTGACTTATTATAACGCTGAAGTATCAGGTTATAATGTATGTACTTTATTCCAACAACTTTGTAGATATAATTAGTTACGCGACATGGGTACAGACGTATTCTCAGAGACACGCGAATAGCAAGTTGCAACTGATGACTGATCAATGAACGAAAACCAGTGAGAACGTTGACCGATCAACGGATGAAAAACCAGTGAAGAGATGTTGACTGATCTGAAGTTCTCAAGACAAACCAGTGAAGTTCGGTGACGATGCTGTCGCAGAGGAAAACTATTGCTGGGTGCTGGTCGCTCCACCACCGGTCGTTTGCAGGTGCAAATGACCGTTGAATATGGGAAAACCCGAGCTTCTGATTTTTTACCTGTTGGAAGAACAACGATAAAGAACGTCTCGATTTAAATATATTTTATAACGATTAAGGGCCCTAACGGTAATTACAAATGCTGAGTTTTATGACAGTTTCTTAGGATTATTGCGGTCCAATTAATTATATTGACACAGCTAGTAGTCGCCCTGACCGAAAGATGGATTACGGTTTATGTAAAGAGCAATCGGACGTAACATTTTGAGTTCGTAGTGTATTCATCAAGTACACTGGGGTATCTTGTTTCACGTCGATGTACAGTGTAGTTAAAATGCAGATTGGAGTTCGTGAAACAGGAATTGTAGCGTACATCGTATCGATTTGAATATTCTCCAATTGAAATCACCCGAGCGACGTTGATAAACTTTTTCAACCGTTCGAATACAGCTGCGCGCTACTATTATGGAAATAGAAGAAACAGAGGATGTATCGTTGATGGAATTGGACGACGTAGCCCGATGACGAGTCACACCGCGATGTCTCTCCATCCAGCTGCATCTTTTTCGTTTTTCCGGTGAGCGTATGCTCATTTGTGGCACACCCTGCTCGCGTCGTATTACAAGCGTCGTTCCAACCACATGTCGAAATCGGCCGTAGACGATTCCCCGCCATTGTTTGCAAACACCTACGAGCAAGCCAGGTATTCTCCTTTCGCGTTCGACCGCGACGCTTACACGTGTCTTCTAGGCGCGTTCAATCTTCGCTCGGTGAGCCAGATGATCCGATCATTAGGGAGTCGAGAGGCGTCTCGATCGACCAAACGATAATCCGTCAGTCTACGCTCGTCTTGGCCTTTACCGAGCTCGATGAATCGAGCCTAGCCTATCGTAGTTTTAAGACATCGTCTGCCGTGGAATTATTTCGCGGAGAATCGGTAAAGAGTATAAAAGACGAGTGATTAATTGTACGCTTTAATTAATCTCGTTGGCTTCGATCCTGCTACATGTATTACGTGGTCCGGGCAAAGATTTCTTTTTAGCACGAGATGGGAAAGGATTTCGAAAGATTTGACTTAATATCATTGTAAATTACATTTTATTATGTCGTTACGCTTTTATACATCTTTGTGGAATTTCTCAGCAATTTCCAAGGTTTCGCTCGGTTCTCACAGTAACCTCGCGAACTCGCTACAAACATACTCCTTTCGACTATTACAAATTCACAGATTTCGTTCCGTAATGCCACGTTGTTCGATCCGTTTTTAACAGCGGCTCGTCCACTCGCAAAACTACGAAAACACGCGAGTCAGAATGCGAAACGAGCAACCGACGATCAAAATTCTCAGCCGCAGCTCGCTCGTGATCTTCTTACGTGACCGGCGAAAGCAACGAATGGATTTCGGTTTCACCTTCCGAAAAACGCTTCTCTGCTTCTTTCGAAACGCTTTTCGACGCTCGGTTGGACAACGAGATCGAAAAGTGGATTTGATCGATTCGGTTTCCGAGAGGCTCGAACATCACCCACGTATCTTCCGCTATCTTTTGCGACGACGAGCAAGTACCACAAGCATATACGTTGCAGTATACGCGTGCGCAAACGTGTTGTACGAGCGAGTCGCATAGCAGCACGCTGCACCCACCCGCTGGCTCCGAGTACCGATCGATGATCCATCGATCGCGCGAACGATCCACCGCGGGTAGTCCCCGGGCAATATCACCGAGAGCGAGATTTATCTCCGGACATGCTCTCTCGGTCAGCATCCGTGTACACGTCACCGTTGTCGGCGCTTGTACGTACACGATGCCGGGTGTGTGCACACCATAGGCTCCTCTAGGTGAATAGGAGATCAGCGTGCCTCCTCGTCTTCGTCTTTGCCGATCGTCCAAATTGTAACGTCCAGAGTTACGATGTTTGCCGAGTTGATTTCGATATTCGGTGTATCCTATGTCGATCGCGAAGTATAGACAAAGTAACAGCATATTACGCGCGTTATACGTAACTCATCGACAGCATCGCGATTATATCGAATTAAATTTTGAAACAAATCTAAGAATCTACATAGAAGTTGCAAGATAGCTGCTGCGAACGTTGCACCGAGTACTTGAACAGTCAATTGTTCGTTTATTGAGAAACCGGAACGTTTAACGAGATCATCTTTGGCACTAATTGTATGGAATTATACGCGTTACAATGTTACGATATTCGCGTTACGTTACGGTGCTAATGCAATTTCGAACGTTATCACGAATATTATCGTTCTAAATATATCGCAGCTCTATGTGTCGTTATGTGTTTTTCTATTTACGATAGGAGGTGCGTTCCATTCGCTAGAGCTGCGAGCTGAACTACGCCTTTCTTCTTTCCCTTTGCTTTCGTCTCGCTAAATCTATAGGCTCTTAAACTGATTTGTATGAAATATGCGCTTTTGTGCACACGAGCTCTCTTGATCGCGATCTCTCGTTCGTATTCCTTCGCTTTGATACGTGTCAGATAAACGTGCACGCACTCCAGAGCCTCTTGCCCGCCATAGAATAGGAGAGGTATGATTTAAGTGCTCCCCGACGTGCACCGTTATACGCCACATTGCCATGGTTCTACGCGAATTCGACTCCAGACTCGATATTTTTTACTGAAATCTCTTTCGTTTTTTCTAATCGCCGCTTTTTATCTCCTCTTTCATGGGCTACTAGTCATTGCGAATTTACAGCAAACTTCTCGCAGATCGCTTTCTATCATAGAAATTTCTATCGTAATATCTTTGAAAAAGTGAAAGGATGCTGATATAAAGCAGGATAAGACGTTAGGATAAGATTAGATACATTAGAAGCGTAAGTGCACAACGGGTCGTAAGACAACAAAATATACCTAACGAAACTACCGTTTAAAACTTGACTAAAAAATTAAAAAAAAAAAAAAAAAGCGACGATGTTGCAAATACCATTTCTGAAATTTACCTTGTAATTTGCTCTGTTACACGTATCATCTTCTTTGCAATGAACGAACGTTGAAAATTCGAACGTTAATCGTCAACTTGAGCAATGAGATTGAGAGATTGAGAAACAGCGGAGTCGGTCGATCTGGCTCGATTATGAATTATAACTTCATCACCTGTTACGGACAATTGTCCAAATATACCTACTCTACCGTTGGTAAACTCGCTATAGTTTGTCTGGTTCGGGGAAGATTTAGTCGACAGGTGCGAAGATCGCGCGACCAAGCCAATAAAGCGGACTTTGAGAGTGCTCCTCGGGAGGACGAGTCGTCCCGTAACTCCATTACTTATACATTCGTGCGGCTGGCTCGGCGAGTCGCCGCGTTCTCTCTCTACCCCATAATCTACGGCGCACAATGTCGTCTGATTATGGCCGGGCCGATATGTCGTTGATTCGGCCGGGTCAAACCTACGCGCGTTATTCAAATATTAAGCCAGCGCTCGCACACGTACGTATGTCCCTTTAGCCCCGGTGGACGCTTGTATTCTGCCCATTACAAAAACGAGCAGCGGGAGTCGAACGCGAGATCGAGAATTCGCTGAACTCCGACTCGCTGGGTCGATGAACTCTCTTTAGAAAAAGTTCTTCCAGTCCATGCGAACGCGATAACACGCGATTTTTCCTTCGTTCGGTATTCTACCAGCCGCGAACAGTCCTTTCGCGCTTTTCGCGAAACTTCGCTCGTAAATTTCTTCGAAGCGAAATTTGCTTTTTCTTGAAGAATCTTCGAAATAATTCGTCTTTTGATCGGAAAACCGATTCTACGATGTAACCGAGGCTTTGCTAAGTGTTTTAGAGATTTTTTTCGAAGTGTAAAACGGCGATCTTCCTTATTTCTATCCGTTAATGCTTGTAATTTTGTAAAGTACCGTTGGAACCACGTCGGTATTTATTATGGATGGAGTATAGAACGTTGACAGATACGACGGCGAATCGATCGAAGCAACGAGCAGAAGAACGAGCATCTGGTTGTTAGTTTAACGGGGGAAGACACTCGAGGTCGGTTCGCAGGAATTCTCGCGAGTACGTATCCCCGGTAAATTTGCATCACAATGCCAAATCAAGTTGGCTCGGAGGGGAAAGGATGGTGGAACACGTGGTCCAGGGTCGAGATGTTCCGCGAAAGAGGCTTGGCCCCTTCGAGGACGCGTACATACTTAAGTACTCTCGATACGATGGTACACGCGCGAACGATTCACGACAGGGTTGTGTTCCCTCTGCTTCTGTCTCTCCTTTAGGGTACTTCTTTCTCTTCTCCACCTTAAAATTTCCAAAGAATCTTCCCAGATGACGTACGTTTACAGCATCTTCTTGCACCTTCTTTTCTTCGGTCGTGATTTATGCATCTCTCGTGACAGTCGCAACGATCCTTAAAAGATCTTCTATCTTTTCGTCTCTTCTTCGTTATTCAGAGGATGAAAGAAGATAAAACTCGCATAAAGGAGTCGATTTGATCGATTTAAAGATCGAAGATAGATTTTACGCTTTGTCCCTGATTGCACCCGATGACTGTTTCGACGCGTCATCGTTCGATTTTCTAGGCCAAGTCAATTTTCACGTTCGTTTCGGGCGTCGTTTCCATTGATCGCGTTTAGATATCGAACGACGCGACCTGGTTCGGCGCGCATGACCAATCAGACGACCTATTAAACGCGATTCCATACCGATTTCATTCGGAAACGCCTTGTCCTTGGACGAGAATTTCACGATATATCCACCGTTTGCGCAATTCCGCCGCACCTTCGTTTCCTTTTTCTTTAATATCAATTTGCACCTGTGACTCGTGGCTGTCTCTCGGAAAGGAGTCGGGAGAAGTCAGGTTGCAGCACGTGCACGATATCTTAACGCAACACTGTCGTTCACGGTACAGGCAAGGTAGGCGATCTGGAAGAGATCCGTTCTCGCGTTTCCGCCATGCATGATCAGTCAGGCGAAATGGTGTATGTAACCTCCAATGACGTTCGAGTTTATGTGCAATTACTTCCGAATGAAAATGGTTCTTTTTTTTGCAATCACGCCGGTCGTTTAACCTTCGTTGGATCGTTCGAGGGAGATTTATTCCTCTGTACGTGAGCTCGCTATATAATTACCATGGGAATAAAAGGAACTTTTTTCACGATAGTGCTGTATAAAGAATTAACCTTGTTCCAATTGCCTAATAAAGATTTATGTACTTGCGTTTGTTTTCCTCAGTTTACTCATACCGTTGAATGAAGGGAGTTATCTTTCTGAATCGTTCATTGCGAAGAATTAACCTAACTTCGATTAATCGCCAATGATTCGTTTTTTTTTTCTATAACCGAGTTAAACCGTACTATTCTCTACGAATGAAAGAAGCTTTTCTCTACGATCGTGCACCGTAATGGACTCTAGCCATACGATTAAACACACGCTTGATTCCTGTGAAATAAATGCAGCCATTTTTCACGCACGTGCTCGCCAAAGAACGAATCCTCGTTCGATTAACCACCGAACACGTTTACGCATATTATGTAAAACGTAAGCTGGCAAGGAATAGAGTGGAAGAAGTGGCTGGATCTCGAAACGTATGCGAATCCACGGTCTCCCTTATTCCCATGCGCGCACGAGAGAAATCCTCGGCTGGAACCCTCTCTCCCTCGAGAGCCCCTAATACGTTTTTATATCATAAGGGTCGTGCTCGGTATGTTTCCCGATTTGTATGGCGGAGGGCTGGAAAGCAGCCCGCAGCAGCTGTCGCTTGCTAGAACGCGTGACGAGACACGTCGACCCGTGTGACGGACGTTAAAAAATGGGGGCTCATTGTGCATCTCTGACGCCGTGAATCTGTTCTCGCATCGATTTCACGGGGTCCTCTGTGTCCCTGTTTTCTCTCTCCCTGTTTCTCTCTCTCTCTCTCTCTCTCTCTGTCTTTCGAACTTTGGATGAACTTTTGGAAGAGAAAGAGTAAAAGAAATATAAAAGCAAGCGCCAGTGAAATAGTGAGTCGTTCGCTTTTTCATTAAGACGTCGCGCTCGTTGCACGTTGACTCACTTGACGCGTTCTTCGTTTCGACTCGCTCTCGAGGACCACCCTCGTTCTCCGTGTACAACGCATCCACGGGGTAATTAGTCTTGGGCCGTGACGTAATGCTGCGTTGTTTCTATGCAGGGAACCAGGTCGATGGAATTTTCACCTTTGACTCGCCAAGGTGAGCGTTAAACGTGAAATTATTACGAAACGTTAACGAGTTTCTTAAGAGACCGAAGTTGTAATTATCGAACTGTGGATGTCTATGATTTAATGAAAAATTTCGAGGCGCGAATACATCGGCATTTACATGATCGATTATACAGAGAACTTTAGTAACACGGCATTGATCGACCACGTATCGAATCGTTAAATTGCTTTCCTGTAAAAAATGGTACGGAAATGCGGCTCGTCGCGTGTTTCGCCTGCAGTCTTCGAACGAAATATCGCGTCAACGTCCTCAATGGTTTAAAACCACGAACGATTTTTCACTCTCGATCAACGAGAAAAATTAGATTAGTTCTTAGATCGGTACTCTGGATAAAGGTTCGACGCTTATTCCGGTTGATACGGCACTTTCCCTTTCATATTCGACGAAGAACGCGTGTTCCTTTTTATCTCGACGATTCCACGAAATTTACGGAGCATAACGAGGAGGTGGCGAGGCAGTTTGGTGGCTCGCAAGGGAACGTTCCAACAAAAGCGAGCCTGAAGAAGCAAGGGGAAGAGAGAATGAAACAGAGAGGGAAAGAGAGAGAGAGAGAAAGGTTGAGCGAGAAAGAGAAAAGGTAAAGGGAGAACGAACCGGAAGGAGGCATCCAACAGGATGCGAGCACGTCCTTTCGGCATTGTGTACAGCACCGGAACTGTGGGAAAACTTCCACACTAGCGAAGTTAGTCTCGCGTTAACATACGAGTCGCGAGGTTTTATAAATATTTCATCGCGGCGGACGCGAAAATTGCGATGCAGCGATTCGAGCCGGTCGCGTTCCGGATGCTAATTAATTAGTCCAACGGGGGACTAAGTCTCTCTCGATGTGCTGTGGTCGTTTCTTCTCTTTCGCCCTTCGTTCCTTTAAAACGTTGTTTGCTGCTGTATATATACAGGGTGTCTCAGGTGTGTCTTAACGACTCAATTTTGTCAACGTATTCTAGTACTCTATTGTAATACTCTATTTTAACACGTACACCATTCCCTCGATACGGAATTGACAGCGACGAAGAATTTAATTTACTTCGTCTCATTCGAAGGAATATTCGTCTCGATGAAAACTCTTTATATCTTGCACGACCGTTGTCACCAAACGTGTCAATGTTTTTACTCGACGTAGCCTTCTTTTTTGAAATTATCGCCGCACAAGAGTCCACTGACTCGCGAATCAAAATCGAAAGTACGCTTTCCTTCCTATTTTCGTGTTCTTCTACTCCTAACTTTCTACAATAATAAAACTTTGAACGACCTACGTTTATATAACGTGTGTTTCGCTTGCATATAGTCATAGAACACACTGACAAAATTTATCCGCTTAATCTTGGGACACTCTGTATACGTGGATATATGTGCGCGCGCGCTTGTGGATGAAAATAATCTTGGATCGCGCAATACGTCGACTTAATTGCGCGATTAAACGTTCTCGATAGGATCGCGAAGCCTTTGAGAACGTCGAATAGCCGCGCTGGGGAACGTGTTCCCGCGCGCCACGCGAGCGTCGCCCGATCCATCGATCGTGCCCATGCGAAATTCGATTTTCGACCGCGTTCGCTGCCGTGCGTTATCGTGGAAACGCGCGAGCAGAACTTTCGCTTGCAAAACAACCTGTGACGTTGCGCCGACACGCTCGAGGAAGCGCCTATTGCGCGAAAACGACAATGCTCCTACCCATTGCTAACTATCCTGCGAAACGATTCTCTTTCCCTTCCTCGAAAATACACGGTGTCCCACATTTTTCACACTCCGCCAGCGTGTTCCACTGAGCGTAATAAAAATAAATATTATCGCGTTTTCTTCTTTTCTTCGTCACATTTTAATATTATTTTCGACGAACTTGGAACGAAACTACGGGATACACCGAAAAATACAGGACACCCTGTACGTTCATAGCCAAAGTTGCTTTCCCGTTCGTTTTGCACCATGTTGCGTCTTGAATTATAACGGAAGAGTCACGCAGACTGAGAAAAACGTAGGAATAGAAATGGTGAAACTTAGACGCGACACGCGATAATGTTTGCCGGTTGATGGTGTTGGTGTAGAAGCTCGCGTCTTCCTGGATTTACGTGACATCCGTTCGAAGAAGTTTATGCCTACGCATCTCTCGAGGTTATTGATCTTCGCCATAAATCATGACGCCTAGTTTGCATCGAACAAATTCGTTGGATTAGAAGGTTCGCTCGGTGTTAATTAGCTTAGGCTGCTGTGACGCGGCTGTCGCCGATATCCTGTCATCTCGCATCGTTTCGCGAGTCCGTTATGAGAAACCTTGACGCGGTGGAACCGGGATGGGATGAAAAAAAGGACAGCCAACCGAGAAGAGACTCCTGGGCGAGTCTCTCATTCTGCCTTCTCTCGGATCTCCGATGGATCGACTCGATTTCTTAACTCCAAAAGAGTCGAGGTTCGATACTCCGGTTAGATACGTGACCAACGTACACACGTCGACATTTATCGATTTCCACGCGAGATCGCGAGAGGGAAAGACGTTGATCGAAGCCTTTAGATACTCCCTTGCCTTTCGAGCTACCGAGTCTATATCTCTCTTTCTAAGGCGTGCGTGCGTACAAACTGTCGGCCACGGAAAAAAGGAAAGATTCTCGCGGATCTAACCTGTTCCATCGACGAACCGAGAGGCAGACGAATCGGTTTCGATCCGCGTTTCTTCTTTTTTTCTTTCTCTCCCTCTTCTCTCTGATCGATGCTACTTTCCTCCCTGCCAATGAAATATCTCGCCATGTTCCCCAAGACGTTTCCACGAATTTCTTTTCCGCGAACAGGTGAAACCAAAGGTAGATCTGAAAAAGGAGCAAATTTCCAAGGGAGAGAAATAGCCGCGTCGTAGTCGCATTTATTCAGTAGAATCTTCCAGCGACGAAGAGAAGATATACGGTTACGTACGGTGAATCCCTTCCGTGGATCGTTGTATGTAAGTACAGAAAGTGGAAGCGATACGCTGAGATCGTAAAATCAGTCCGTCGTTCGAGTTTACAATTTTTATAAAATTTTAAAAAAAAGAAAAAAAGGAAAAGAAAAAAAAGATTGGAATATATCGAACAAGGATCAAAGACGCTAGAATAGCTACGTACTCTTTGGCTTTCGTGGAGAAAGACAAATAGGTGCGTAAGAAAGAGGATAATTTTCAATTGAAGAAGCTGTTGCAATGCAGAGGCAGTACCAACATTTAAATTGCATGTTATTCAAAGAGAAAGAATCCCATAGGTTTCGCATTCAAAGGCACGAAAGGATATTACTAGGAATAGTAATCGACTACTTCGTTTAACGATCTCGCTATATCGCTCTCACCTACTGTACTCAGCTCACGTTTCGTTCGATACACTGGCCGGAGGCTTGCTCGAGGTCTCGGTCAGGGTTTGGACGCATCGATCCGCTTTTAAAGGGAATATCGACATCGAAGACTGGTCACAGAACCGATGTACAATATACAATGCGAGATATACCGAGAGACGAAAGGGGAAACGTGTCTCGTTCACGTTTTACCGGTAATGCTCCTGTCCGGGACCAGACACCGGCACCAGGCACGAAGAAATATTTCGATGCTCGCGTCACGGAGTACCGTTAGCGCGGGGTGATCGGTGATTTTTCGTGAATTTCGGGACTCCTGCGGGGCCGAGGTGAGTGGAAAATTTCGCGCCCAGGTCACGACGTCGCGATGGCATGCGCCCGTTTCGCGTTCCAGACTTGCAGACCGCGGTCCGAAAGAAACGAGTCCGACCACGTACCGCTGCTTCTCCGTTTCTCGTTAATTAGTCCTCGGGTGCCCTCGCGAACTCTATTGCCAACGTGAGCGGACGCTCAATTATTTCGTCATTGTGTTGATTGGCCGAGCTCGTTCTTCGAGTTCTCGCGCCACCTCCTTTCGAGTAACCTAACCTTAGAAAGAGATGCTAATTAGTGGCCTGATTCAACCAACAGCTATATAGCTGGCCTTTGTTCCATATTGTTCGTCTGCCGACGATGTTGCTTTTATTTTAAATATCGTCGCGAAAGTAACTACAAAAGTTTGCTTTCCGTAAGCAGATATAATAATTAATAGTTTCCACGTCTTCGATCAAAGAATACGAACGCGTTGTTCGATCTCCGAAGAAGCTACATATAGAAATTAGGACGATATGGTCGAATCGAGGTGTAATTGTTACTGGGCCTAAGCCACGATAACTCAGAATTCTTGTTTTCGCTTTCACCGAAATTCACGATGCCTGGAATATCGAACAATTTTGAGTTTAACAGTAATCCACGATCGCAGCGTGTTTCGGTCCGGTTCTTAAACAAAAACCAATCATATTTTATCGACTCAGCAAATCACCAATTCTCGAAGGAACGCGTTACAAGGATCGATCTTCTGGCTCGTCGACGAATCGGACAGTATGGTCAAAAATGTATCACGGCCCGTTGAAGAGTCGGCGAGATTATAACCGCGCGATTCCCAGCAGGAGCTCCATTTCGTTTTTCTTCTGTTTCCGCTCCAGATACAGACAACCAGGCCGTATAACTCGCTTGCGCCGATTATGGCAGGACGGGCTTTTGCGCGAGGCTCGTTACGCGCGTCTCTTGCACTCGCTCGCTCGAAAACCCGCCTTTATCATCGTACACAGTTCCTGGCCAACGGTGGACCTATTTCGAACTTCGCTTCCGCACTAGAAAACACGATCTGTCGCTCAGTCTGTTCGCGCTTAGCCGTCGTCGGCTCGAGAGCTTCGACAGTCACGCTGTGGGCTTTGAGCACATGGCCGAAGTCTGTCTTTTAATTTTCACTGACGTTGTCACGAATTTCCGTTACACGATAAGATTCTGGACGAATGCACGAGGAAGGAAGTGAACGGTTCCTTCAGGTTCGACCAAAGCTTTCGACATAAACGACCACAATTTTCTACGAGAAGTTCTTTCTTCTCGCAACGTGATCCTGTAACGACCATACTTATGTCGCGTTCATACGCGATAAGATGATCGATCAGCGAGATTTTACCAAACTAAATTTGAGTAATTCGTATCGCGGATACACGAGCGTCGTCTTTCGTCTCTATTACCGTGAAAGTACGCTTCGTACGAAATTCAAAACACAGAAAACGGTATAAGAAACGATATGCACAAAATATGAATTTGGAGAAAGAAGACGTACCTATTTACGTATCCTTGAGCGGTAAATTTGAAAGAAATGCGAGCATTGCAGCGTTTAAAAACCTAAGAAATACCACGAGAGTACACGCATACAATAAGATACACTAACATCCTTTCTTCAACGTCCTATGGAGAGAATTATAGGGACGAGGGGTGGGAAATATTTGAAAAGGGATTCGCATTAATTCCGGGAAGGACCGGAGTTGACGGGGCATCGCGCGGGGAAAGGGTTCGCATTACGGACGTAATAATGCAGGGGAAAAAAATGTGGAATTACCGTAGTCGCTGTTGTGCTGCGGTAACACGAGATCCCCACGGAAATCTTGATACACCTACGTCCGTGTAAAACGTATTTCGCGACGCGCTATTTACATAACGCAGTTACGTACCATGGATTCGTATTGTACATCCGCCATCCAGGTCTCCGGTGCGTGTATATTGCGTGTGATTCGCGCGCGCCGAGAGGATCGTGCCGCGTTCGAACACGTGTCCAACACGGCGAGCGTCTTCTTCGTTCGCTCGTCCTCTTTACCCAGATGAATATCGCGTTCCGAGGACATTTAATTGAATCGTTGCCGCGACGCTCTTATCTAACGAGCCAATGCACCCTCGCCTTTCTCCGAATCTTCCTTCGATCTTTCGATGTACAGAGTAAAATAGGGTTATTCGATTCGGATAATCTGCCACGTCTTAAAATTCCGTCTTACAATTTGCATAGGATAATGAAACTCGATGTGTATTACAAAGACGCGATTAATATAAAGTATGGCGCGCGTACTTTACGCGCATCAAGAGGAAACGTTAAAAAGAGAAAACGATTTGAATGCTGACCTTACCCTATTTCCGACGTTCATCCTCGTGAATACTTACGTCAGAGAGCTTCGCTTTTCTCTTTATACTACCAGCATACGTTTATTTTCATACGGCTTGATCGTCTAGAAAGGAAATAAATCGTCAACGAACGTTGCTCTCGTTGCATCGATGCTACACTCTGGGTATCTCCGCTAAAATTAACGTTGCGCTAGCTACGCCAGGTGCGGACTATATCGAACCAGGTTATTCTAGACTCGATACTATATTTAAAACTTGCTGGTCGAACAATATTCGATGCGCTAAGAGATTCTCGGTTACGTCGATCCTTTCTTCGTTCGGCAGTTGCCCTTTTCTCTACCCTCGTTCGCTGTCGCGATATAATTCTATTTCTGTATACGAAACGGTCTTAGGTATATTTTAGTACAAACCTTAAGGCAATAATAAGCACTCTTATTCGCACGATCGTACCGAAATTCCTTTTGCCGTTTCCTCTCGGACGAGTTCTTTGCAATTGTGCGTATACGTACTTACGTAATCATCGACAGTTGCGACTTCCCTCGTTTCACCCTTGCCCCGAGCACTCCATATTTCCGTACGAGATTTTCCGGATGTCCCTTCCGCTCACACGCGTCCCATCTTGTCTACTTTAACTGCTTCCCTCGAGTTTTCACACCCCACGCCACCCACGTTCCTACACCTGTTGCAACTTTGCGACTTGCTTGCTCCTCTTCCACGTCAGACACTTTGCTATATCAATGACGTTATCGTTTCCTTTATACGACTCTTACGTATTTTCTTGCCCTATGTGTTACGTTGTTGTAGTCATCTGCCCATAATTCTACGTGTCTATACAAAGAGATATTTTATCGTTGTATGGAAAGAATTACCACGTAGCAGCAGTAGTATCGAATGGAAAAGAGGACAGATCTGCAAAACAGAGTGGCACAGTTGCGTAACCTGGTTACAAATCGTCGTATCGCGTGCGTGTTCGCGCAGTCGCTCATCCCAATGTTTTCTTTTGTCCGTACCTCGTTGACCGAGGTCCTTTTTTCCTCGCATTCGCGTGCAACCGCTAAGAACTTCGATCAAATCCGTCCCCAGGAACCGTTCACCGCGGGAGAAAAGTTGCTCGAGGAAAGCATACGCGAGCACCGGCGACTGCATCAGCCGCAGCGTGTATGAAAAGTAGCGTGTAGAATCCGTCGTTTATAGTCGCCCGTTCGCCAGACCTTGTCGAATCGATTGGACTCGCGGACGTTCCCGAGGAACCTAATGACTGGCAGCGACTCACGAGTATTTCTCTCGACGTTGTCGCCCAGGCTTCTTCGCTTCTACCGGTCTCTATTTTTATTTGACGCTGTATAATAATCTCCATAATCGGTCTTGTAAACGCAAAAATTAAGCCACGTTCGAAGCGTAAATACCAGCGAAAGATTCTACCAGTCCTCGTTTTCGTTCGACGCTAGACCCCGTAGTCGTTTCTGATTACTGGCGGATCTCACGTTGATCGACTCGACGAACGATCGAATATGAATACGTACATAGATCCTTCCTGGCGTAAAAAGTCGCGATCTTCGTCGCTCTGCATCTTCGTTTCGCACTGATCTCCAGCGTCGCTCGTTTAAAGTTTAAACGCAAAAGTTGGACGCCGTTCGAAGTGACTTGCAACGTAAGGACGCTAATGCTTTCACCGTGGACGATCATCGACATGGAGGATCGCGATGCAGTTAACGGACGATGGCGACCGACGAGACATCGAGCGTTCTTCTCCGCGGCGTCGTATGTAACTCGCGGTCTGCCCGCTCGTTTTCCCTCTTCTTTCCTTCCTCGTTCGAGGGCCCGTTACACCGTTATATTCTACGTGATCCCATCGCATCCAGCTGTCGGACAGCTGTGCAGGTGCGCGACGCGATGCGACGCGCCAGGACTCTTCCACTACGAATCGAACTGATTCCGTATATACGCATTCTAGAAACTCGAGGAAAAGAAGAGTGGAACGAAACGTAGCGCGACACGAAAGGTTTCGATCCGGGATTCTGTGCCCACCGGATCTTTCTGTCCTTCGTCTTTTCGCCGTGCATCGATCCTCGCGTAGAAAAGCCTCTTCTTCTCGTCTCTTGGTCCGTGGCTGTGTGCTGCGAACGCCGCCACCGCGGTGTACGACTCTGCTCGCGCGCACTTTATTCACGTCGCGCACGAGCAACGATCCGGAGAGAGCATCTTTTCTCCGCTCTTTGTCTCTGTCACCAGTTGCCGCACGCGATGCGTCTACGCCCGATCGATGACCGATCAAAGATGCCCGCAGCGATAGATCTCGCGTCGTTGTTCCATCCTTCGATGCTACACGGTCGAGGTCTCGAGAGCTTTCAGCGTGCACGATTCACGCGAGAAGAATCCTTAGAATGCTTAGAAAGAGGCGGTACATAATCGAAGGTACGTTGCAGCTCGGGCTTCCAATTTGCGTGTTGCGACCCCTAAGGAGATTGCGAAATGTTTTCCGTGAATTATGTATTTTTGGTGGCCGCGGTTATTTTCGATCGAAGATTCTTAGCATCGATCGAGTATCGAGCGAGAACCGAAGGGACTGCTGCGATAAGGAGGCAGCACCGTTTCTCGGTAACTCGAGTGGAACTGGTTTGGAGGCCAGAAATTTTCTATGTTTTTTAAACGGTAAGAATAAGAGTATGAAGTATATCTGGCGTAAAGTATTTGCAATGGAACATAACGTCTATTCGCGTCGATTAATGTAAGTAGTTTAGAACCCTGTCGATGGGCCTGGATCGAGACTAAATATAGCGTGTCGATAAAAATGATGGGTAGAAAGCGAGCGAGCGAGCGAGCTCCAGGTGGATAAAGCAAATAAGCCGGAAGAGGGAGAAGAGCGAATGAATCGAATTTGATATTCAAATGACGTCATTCTAGGGCGTTCGTCTCGGTTAAGAGCTCGCGTAACTCGTATTCGCGAACGCGAGCCAATCGGTTATCGATCTCTCGATAAGCGCAGCGAGTTAGCGCAACGCGATCGCGTTCCTCGACCAAGCAGAGGCAACATCGTTGCGCGTGATCTACCTACACCGTGCCAGCGAATTTATGAGTACAAGCGGATTAAAACCGCGAATCGAGCTTTCGAGCTAACTGACCTTGACGGTCGCGAATACCTCGCGATTATACATCGATCGAAGAATCCTGAAACGATTATCAAGAAAGACTTATACGTTTACATTCGTTTTTCCCTTCCGATCTCTAAAACAAATCGTTCGCCATTGGTTTCGGGTTATTAGGCAACGTTTCGTTCGTGAACGAAGAATCCTAAAAGGAGAAGTTTTCAAACGTGTTTGGTAAAAATCGCGCGCGTTTCTTCCTCTACGTTTTCGTTTTCGATTCGTTGGAACGAAAGGATTCTCGAAAGGAAACCGTTTCGGATCGTTTGGGATTGGTACGCGACCCTATCGAATCCTGGACATGGAATCGCGATAAATCTGCTTTATTCCTTTGGCCTGGATGCAGCTTCCCCTCCTCTGTCTTTCTCTGTTCGGTTCGCGCCTATTTCCAGTTCTCGCGCTATATCCGTCCTCTTGCCATTGAGGATAAGACTTTTTCTTCGTTGTCCTGGCCTGGCTGTTTGCCTGGCCGGCTCTCCGGCTGCCTGCTCTCGCTGCCGGTTCTCTGAATGACCGTACTGCCTCTCCACTGCTCTACGCTGAATCTTCTTTCTCGCTCTTCCTACTATCTCGCTATCTTTTTCCTTTTGCCTGCGCGTTCGTGCACACCACCTATACGTTCACGCTTCGACGCGAAAAGTAACGCGTTCGCGTTGCCGTATGGAAGTTGGCGCATACACGGAGAAGAAACTTCCTCGCCAACCTTGATCCTTGGATGTCCGTCGAACTCTCGCACCTGGTCTCACGACCTACACTCGACGAATCCCTTCTGCAACGTAGTAATCCGTATCACGATCTATAGGTATCGTCTTGCGGAAATAAATCGAGATTTCTCGACAGCCACGATCCTTTTCTTCTTTAAATTGCACTTGAGGCAAGCGTGCCTCGTATTCGCCGCAAAATTACGTTTATACGAACTCTATTTACATTTGGACGAAATTTTGCTTAGCGTCAGATCAAACGAACTCTCGTCGATTGAATCTATTTCTCGTTTGAATCTATCCGAACGCGAACACACGCTTGTACTTTCTTTCATCGTAACATTTTTTTTGCAAACAGATCGACGACCACGCTTTCTGCTATTCGCCACTTGTCATCCGACGTGACATTCCTAGTTTTATAATTTTGTAGTTTCGACGTAGTGTAGTGACATAGTTTCGGTGTCCAGGAGTTAAAAAAGAATTTTTATCTCGCGATATAGTCGCGCTACTTTGGACTAAATTTTGGTATCCTTGGAGCAACCCGCGTTACATCACGCCGAAAGAATTCCTTGGATCGAGGCAGCGCAGTCACAAAGGGCTGCTGGCCTTAGCTTTCGTCCCGCGGACGCGTTCAACTTTTCGAATTCTCCACACTCGCGCGGGCACGTTCCGATGAATCATTCCGATACGTTTCTCCGGTCTCATGGTTGCAGCCCTGTCAGACCACCGGACGCGATCATTGTACGCCGCTTTGTTCGCGATCTCGTTCGTTACCATTTCACCAAGGCTCTGGTCGCGCCTATCTATTACGTCTCGCAGATTGCCCGCGAATTTTTCCCCTCCGCTAAATTGTTTTCAGTCCCTTGAATCATCCGTCTTCGTCGAGCGATCGGCTCGATTTTATTTCGGTCGAAACAAATCTACTCTATCTGCCTCGCGAGATTCCATCAGCCGCGTTGCCTGTAAATTATCCACGAGAGGCTCGTGCACGCGCGTGCATGCCTCACCTAGCCACGAAATGACGTGGTTTTGCGGTTAATTGGCGCGGAAATCTATATCGATCGGGTACCGTTGGTTCGCGTAATTCGAGAGAATTACCATGTCGGTTTTCACGATTGCAGATGCTGCTGTCATTGTCATACGATATTGTACCGTTGAAGGACCGAATTATGTCGAGAGAAAGTGATCCTATTATACCACGGTCCAATCGGATCTACGTTCTACGTTCTACGTTCTTCGCGTTAGACATCCCGTAGCGACGATAGCGTACGATACGTTACCTTATCCACCGCTACCGTATCGATCGACCAGCGAAAATCGAGATCTCACGCTCGGCTGTGGAATCCCGCGGCATTTCGCAAAGACCAGTATATCGGGAACAGGTCCGTGACACGGTCTCTCTTCTATACACTTTCTTTTTCTATCCACTTCCTTTCCTCGTTTTGTTCTCTCTATCGCGGCGTTTCTGTGCCCTCGCAGGACGAAGGAGACGCGTGTGTCCAACGAACGTGCATTCAGTTCGCACATGCACGCACGCACGTACGCACGCACGCACGCACGTACGTACGTACGCACGCACTCACACGTCCGCCGCGTAACGCACAGGACGGCCTTCGCGGCGAATAATTATGTAGGGGATTTTTCAGTTGCTTGTACTCTCTCTCTCTCTCTCCCTCTCACACACACACGCTCTTTTTCTTTTGCCCGTGTGTACGTTAGTTCCACTCGCTCGTTCTTTTCGATTCGTCCCTCTTCGAGGTTCTCTTTCTAGAAAGAGTGCTTCGTTCCCCTCGCTTCCTTCTCGTAGCCCCTGCACGCAGTCTACCCGTCTCGTTCCCTCGAACTCGAGTTCGAAACGGCAATGTGGTGAACTGGTCCCGCAGGCTTCCAAGGAAGACTCGTCCCGCACGGCCGATCGTCACCCAGAGTTCGTTCCCCGTTCAGCGACGGATCTGTCCCCGGGACTGGTCCAGAAGAGGAACAGGTCGCTCCGGATGTCGACCGTGGACGAGCTTAGATCCAATCTAAACGCGACGTTTCGTATAAGCATCGCCTAGACGTTTCGAATTCGTTCGTTCAAGCACGATACTCGGGTGTGAAATTTGTCGTCCAAGGTATTTCACGTGTGCTCCGTTACCGGCTGTTCGTGGATTTGGTTGACGGTTCTTTCTTACTTCAACTCGTTTCGTTCAACGAGTAGAACTCGGGCAAAGCACAGACAAAAGTCAACCCATGTATCGTGTATCGATAGAAACTCGATCGATCTGATAAAGAGAAAATGTCGCAGCTGGAGAGTGGGTTTCTCGCAGCAGGAATCGCGTGTGCTCCGGAATTCGCGAGGCGGAGAATCGATCGCCTCGGGGGAGAAAAATCGTGGTATTAACGTAGAAAAACCGCGGTAATCTCGTGACCATTCACTGGCCATTTTTCCCGGATCCCGGTTCCATCCCTCGCAATAACTCATCGCTAATGTCGCTCGTCGCTTGTACCTGGCGAACTGGTTTCGATTGAATACCAACCGAGCTCTCGGTCTGCGCTCTCTCTAACGATTAGAGAGATCGCGTGTCCCTTTCCTTTCTCTCCTTCTTCAACCTCCATTAATTCCGTTTCCATCCACCGGAGCTTTCCACCTTGTGGTCCCCCACCAATGCGGTAGTTTTCTTTTCTGGCTGTTGGTCGCGCTGGTCGCGCGCGACGAGTCGCGCTCTTACATATAAATATTGCATGATCGAGTAAAATAATTCTACTCGAGCATTTCCATCTACGCTTTTCCTTCTTCTCTCTTCCTCTCCTCGGCTGTCTCTTTCTCTTGCGAGAGTTTTATCTCGTTGGTTGCTGGAGCGCGGCGGATAATTGGACGGGATGCAGTAGGACGGAATGCTGGTGCATTTGTCTACGGTACCAGCCGCGAATACATCTCTTATCCCCAACCTCTCCTTCCTCTCGCGCGTTCTCTCTCTCTCTCTCTCTCTCTCTCTCTGCAGCGTGTACCGATGCGCAAATTAAGGGCGATTCCGCTCGGACGGAATCGCCATTTCGCATGAAACGACTGCTTCTTCTTCTTCTTCTTCTTCTTCTTCTTCGTCGTCGTTCACCTTCCGCTCTTCCTCTTCTTGCTTCTTCTTCTTCTTGTCTCTGCTTCTTCCATGTTCGTTTTCTTCGTCCGCCACCGGCTTCGCTCGTGTACGCCGCAGCGCCGCATTCTCCTCGTAAACGATCGAGCAAAGTTTATTAAAATGCGGTGTAATTGCGCGGCATAAATATTGACTCTACTTTCAGAGCTTTATTTTAAACCGCGTCTTAGGATTTTCTACGCGCTCTCAACTCGTTCCGCGTGGTTTCTTGTCGTTCGCTGGCGGACGCTAGCCCGCGAGGCAAATTCGCATCGAAGATTTGCCTTCTGCGCGTCAGAACCTCTTCCTGTCTCTCCGGTTCTCTCTGCTTGGAGAATGCGAAGCAGCTTACACGTCGGTGAAAAAAATCGCGGTGATCGATAGGAATCAACCGAACGATTAGTCTTGATTAGACGTTCGAGACTGTGATCGTATGTGTGTAGCTGTATAGGCGGAAAAGCAAGAACAAATCGGCCGGTCTACGGATACCTACGTATTTGCCCCAAGTCTATGATCTGTCACGGTTATGTTACACGTTCTATCAAGCATGTAGAACTTGCCAAGTAGAGTTTCGTGAAAGAACCTGTTTCAATGAAATTGGTCGTGCGTACTATGAAGTATCTAGAGCTTAGGATGTAAAGCTGTATGGAGCAGCCTTCTCTATAAAAAGAAACATCGGAAAGACGCAACGGTGGTCATTGGTGGCCGCAGCGTTGAACTTCTTACAATTGTAAAAATTGAACGAAAATTGACAGTTGGGGCATTTTCAATATAACCGATAAATAGAAGATACTTTGAAATAAAAAGTGCCCCATTGAACGATTAAACATTTTGATCAGAACGTCCATAAAAAAATAGAACAAATCTTGCATCTAACGGTGCACTGTGTTAAAACACTGTAGCGTCCTGAGCGAAACATGTGATTTCGGCGTGTCAATCAAAGTGTTAAGAAATAATTAAATCCATCGAAAAGGATCGTTAAATTTATCCGGCGTTACGAGTGTTCTGAAAACGTCAGACACGAGCAGAGAATAATTCGTAGTTCGTAGAAAGAACAGGTAACAAGTACCAGATGCGCGATTAGCAGGTGCACCGACGGGTGCAAACCTTTTCGGTAGCTCGGGGCAACCAAAGAGAAATTCATACCTATTCTTTCTTTGAAGAGTGCTGTCTAACGGGTGCTAGGCAATCAATCTGTTCGGCCGATGAAAACTACACTGCGCAAAAAACCATCGTAAAAAAGACACTTGGCGAATAAATTACGCGGATCCACTTAACTAGACTTAATAGAATCCGAAGCGAAAGAAACGGAAAAGGAAAAAGAATAGATTAGATTCGACCAGATTGGACGTTGATGCGAGAGCCATTAGGGAATGCACGCGGATACAAGGGTCGGACGCATTCCCACGGCTCGTCGACAGAGGTACCCCGCGTCCTAAAGTCAAATTTTCGACCCTTCCGAGCCCGTTACGCGAGATTTGCGGCACCTTGAAGTCCTCTTTCGGTCGGTTGCTTTTACCAACCATTTACCATCATAGATTTTTTCCCTTTGTTCTTCCGCCCAGAGTAGCACACCAGCTCCTGAACGCTATCCTTCGTGTCCTTTCGTCCTTTTCTCGTTCATTTTCCCTTCGATTCTTTTTCCTCTCTTTCGCTCTTTGGTAGAACGAGCCGCCCTACGGTCTCTCTTTTTACTTCGTTCGGCTGCTGTCTACGTTTCTCGGTGCCGACGAAGCTTCGTGGCACGCGATCGCCGTAGCCAGGAAGAGATCGACTCGAGTATCTCGTCGAAGCGACCACGTCCACGAAATACACCGCAGTCCCATAAGCACGTACTTCGACACTATCAAATTACAGTTAATATTATTGGGTTGGCAACTAAGTGATTGCGGATTTTGTCACTACCGCTTAATTACAAAATCCGCAATCACTTAGTTTCCAGTCCAATAGATATCGATAAGCACGATAGTTAAGGTTAATCATTTTGGCGTAGTAAGTTCGCTTTCCTTCTCCTGTTCCGTAAGAAATTTTCTTTCTCTTTTTACTCGCTTCCTTTCTTCCTACGTTTCTTTACTTTACCGTTTGTTTCGTCCATCGAGGTGGTTGTCGTCGTTAAGTATTATCGACGATTAGTACCTTGAAGCTTTCTCACGTGTGCAAACACACAGATTTGCTTTTCGACGACCGATTGGAGCCAGCCCTGGGAAAACATCGCCGTGTGTTTTCGCTCAGCCTCTGGCCAATTCAAACATTGCCAACCGGGTTCCGTTCGGACAGCTTCCTCTTCGGTTAAACGGTTGCGGGCTCCAAGCGAAGAGGTTTTTTTTTTTTTTCTTCAGACAGTCGATAGTGTAAGGGTTTGGCTGATTATGTAATGGGTAAGAGCAGCATTGTGCGCTGGCATCTAATGCTCTATAGAATCTAAACTCTAAATGCAATTTAACCATTTACATACAGAGAGCTGTAAAGACGATACAATGCCAAGTATCGATAGCCGAAAGCACGTGTCTCGTACGGAATATTTTTATACGTCGGAGATGGAAGGACGTCGGAATGTTTGCGAAGGTCCCCGATACTTTAGTCCAGACTTTTCATTATAGCTGTATTTAAATAATAAAACTGAGAAATAGTTGTTTATGATTTAATCCGAGTATGGGTGTCCGAGATTAATGACAATGGGCTTAGGCTCGAAGTGACATAATGTGTCGCTGAACGTAGCCACTGTCACGGGAGGGACGTGTACCTAACAAAGGTATGGAGTAATTAAATAGCTCTCCTTAAAAACAAAGATTGACCCGAGTACAGAGAGATACGCAGAGGAGTATATAAGGGCAGTTCCACTTGTACTGAGAGGCAGTCAGACATGTTCTACTTGTATCGTGAACAAGTACGTTGGGTCACACCCGAATCGTGGATCGGTAAGTTGAGTTCGACTTAGACCGTGGAAGAAATGGCACTCGTCGTCCCGTTGACCGCGGATTCGTTATTGACTCTAAGATCATTGCAATTCACATCCCGGGTATCTAATTACCACGGTTACTTGTCAAATCCTGTCGCAATCATAATTGTATTAGTAAATATCTTCGCTCTTGCATAACAACAATGTCTAATTCGAAGAAAGATCCATTACACGCCCCAAACCCTGATGTTAATCCGACATGTATTTTAAATTGCACAGTTTTTATATCATCGTGTGCACGCGTTAAATCAGCTTCTTCGAATTTTGTATTAATTCTTCGTTTCCTTTCTTTCTGTTGCAGGTAAGCAAAGACGCACAGTTAATCGATCTACTAATCGTGAGTAACTGTAAAGAAAAACTAGTTTATACCGGGAAGAAGAAAACTCGACTTTCCGAGCGTCGTAGGGTTTACAGTTGTCTAGGTGCATTAAGAATATTCCTGCACATCGTTCGGCACGGATAAAGGGTTGCTCGCATCGGGGATTATTCTCGTGACGTAATCTCTTCCCAATAGAGGGAAAGGGCCTTTCTGTTTCATTTTCGTGCACTTTTTTCTAGGAAAGTAATATCATCGCCCCATTCATCAATGGGAAACGGTTTTTTCTCCTTTTCGAAGAGCCTTCATCCGGCTTACCGCGTTTTTTGTACGAAAACCGAGATTCCTCGAAATAGGCCACCCATATTCCTCTGATCGAGATTAACAAATTTTCCATGGTCACCTGTAGGATAGAATTACGAAACTAAGTTTTGGAGAACGTCTTATTAATCGGATCCAATGAAATAATTTCACGTATTCAGAAACTTGTATATTTCGACGCGCCAACTTTTGAACGTAAATTCGCGTTTCGAGTTACTTCGTTGGGGGTGTCGTTAATTTGGTACGATCTCCTCTCGCGTTGATATTTAAGTCAATCCAGCTTACTATGTCGCAAGCGATACAGTTTTAATATTTTAATTTATCGATTAATCGATCCTCCTTTTCAAGTACGTTGGATATTTGTTTCAAGAACACTCGCGAGAACGTATGAAATTTGTACGACCAATCCTCGTCTTCTGGTCTCGTTAGTACAATTTGATCTCTTCTATAAAGCGTCGGTGCCGAATTACTTCGTAAGAGTCGGTGCTAACGTACGTACTAGCAATTTCTCAGTCGTGAATTTTTCCGAGAAACGTTCCAGTTTTCTCCAAGAATTTCCTCCGTCCAATCTCGTACGATCGCGACGCTGACTTTCCTTTCCCTTCGATTCCGTCGAGTTTCAATTATCCCCGGAACGGCCTCGTTTCGCGTTCACCGGCTGTCGTGGCCTACTCAGGCTGTCGTGATCCTCGCTATTGTGACTCCGGGGTCGGAGGTTGGGTCATCGTGGAAGGTCGTGAACAAGCGACAGCATAGATCCACGGGAATGTGTGCCAGCAGTTGGCGCGGTCTTCGACGATACCTGATTGCCTGGGTCAAGGTCACTGCTTCCTACCGAACCGTATTCTCGTCCTACGTATTTTCTCTCACACGCGTGCACTCGTGTTTGCTCGTGCGCGAGTCTTTTTGCCCTTACCCCGTTACCGAAGCTAACGTTTCTAGACTTTGAAATTCCTTTAAAATTGCCTGGTTAACTCTTCCTTGACTCTTCAGCATCGAACGAAACGCGTTCCGTTACACCGTCGTGGCAAATGCAACGTTCAGATCGAACCGTATAAAGTTTACCTTAAAATTCTATATACCTTTAGCTTTCAAACCGCTAGAGGATTCTGTTAGAGGATGCCGATTGCTAAGAGTCTCTGTCCATTAGATCTGAAAGTTTGGCGAAGCTCTGTATTTGGAGAGACCGTTGGCGAAGATTGCATTCATAAGGGGAAGAAAAATTAACACAGGTAACCGGAGACACGAATAAAGCGTACGCGATGCTGTAATAGGCGAAGCTGGTCGCAACACGCGGCTCCCTTTTCCGGTGTCGTGACTCCATCGATTTATTCGTCCGTCCGTGTGTTTAAGGGAACCTATCAGCGTTGGAATTAGAATTTCATCCCGTGACCGTCGCTCGATGGGACGAATTAAAGGAAAACGCGGAATCGAGCTACCTCTGCTGATCGTTAGCCAACATCTCCTATGAAACGTGAGATACTCGGTGTTGTATCGCGCTCGATGAAAAAGGAAGCGCATCCAACTTCCTGCTGAATCGCCGTTAATCCTACTTGCCGGTCAATCTCTTTTTTCAACTCGACTGCCGTCCAGAGTTGGAATTATGGAATCACGCGGAAATGTACTTCGTGACTCTAACGATTTATTCGCATGAGCTCGTGCAGCCATCAATCTGAAGGGAAATCATACGCGTGCGCCTCGCGTACACGCCTATGAAACGTACTCGCGATGCCTGCGCGTTTATATTTTTTTATACGGCTTAAGCAGGTCACACTCGCGGTCAGCATCCAGCATTGTTGTCAAGATCACGATCCCCAGCTAACTGGACGATCGATAATTGCTCCGGCGTTGGAATTTCGCGGCGTTCTCTGCATGGGTGCGCCGGTGATCGATCGAGCAGAATTCCATTCTCAGTGCACCTTGCCACAGCAGACTCTTGGCTACGGTAGCGTCTTCCTAACGACTGGTCGTCGAACGTGGATTTTATCCGCATAATTATCGAGGGCGGTACGTAACTGGTCGAAAGTTTGGAACCACCGCCCGTTACGATAAAAATAGATTAATAACGAAACCCGGGGAAATTTATTAAAATTTCTGTGCAACATCGGTCGAAGGGTTGACGAAGCAAAATCTCTGCCAAACCCAATTACGTAGCCATACTCCTCCGTCTTTAACAAAAACCTTAACGTAATCAAGGGTTCGCTATTCGTAACGATACGCTTTGGAAGAAACAGATGATCGAAATGTCCAGTTTCACGCTGAGGGTCGGTAATGGGTCTCCAAGGTGACATCTATCTTTCTCAAATAGGTTAATTCGATTCTCCATCTGGCCAGCCGCTAATACGGTCTGAACCTAGTAACGCTTTGGCATCCAGGGAGTCGATTTCACCAGTTTTTCTTTCGAACCTGCGCTTCCACTTCTCGACTGCTACTTATTTTCTTCTTTGGTCATTCCCAACGATATCTGCTCGATGTTCCGTAGCGAGAAGGGGGTTCGCGACCGATACACGTTGTCGGAGGATGCAGAGACGAAGGCAGAAGCACCGGCGGCTACCGTGAAACTCGTAACGCGAGCTTCTTCTTCCTCCAGCTATTGTTCGAGCCAGGCCGGAGCTAATCGACTGAGACCGATACCGTGATATTCCCGTAAATGATGCCGAGGAATCTGGCCGCGGTTTCAACGTTTTATCCGTGTAGCTGCAGGCAGGTCGATGTTAAACGCGCCGCCGCGATTCCGCGTAAAATCCCAGATCAATTAAAGTTCACGTTGCTATTGGCCGCGCTGCTTCCGCGGTTACACGCTCCTCGTCAATTTCGCTTTGGATAACCTCGTCGATTACCTTCAGCTGACTGAAATAATTCTTCTTTCCGTGTTGCACGTTTCGTTCCTTCTATTCGTATCTTTTGTTTCTCGTTGCTCGTCTTATTACGCACGATGCGGCCTCAATCTTAATTTTGACCTGGGCTAACTCGAGCTTTTCCTCTGGCATTTCGATACTTTTCTACCTTTCGGAGGATTTCTCGAGAACTCGAGAAAATAAGAAGCTCGAGCTCGAGCTAACTCGCACGATCTTGATATTCTCCTCGCTATTGCGACAGCACATCTTCGTACGACGTTCAGCTTCCAAAGGATATTTTTCTTATAACACTGCTCGTCTGATTCTGCGTATGAGTTTAATCTTAACCTAGGATAACTCCGATAAACTCGATCTTCTTCGTTTTGTTTCTTCCGATTTGAAAAGGGATAATTTTTCCATCTGGGACGGTCGGTTCTAGGTATCAGTTTCTTCTGGATATTTCGGTTTTTTTCACCAGTCCTTCGTAGCACGTTGTTTCGAAGCATCGTTAGTCGCCCTCGAATGATCTCGGTAATTGCCAGGACCGTTCTCTGTGCCAATCTCTCTCGGAAACGCTTTCGTAGTAGCAGAGACGCAGCGTTCCCTGCCACAATCGTCCCATTAGCCGACGATTCCGGCAATGCGCCGGACGACGAACCGCGATGAACGACCTTCCGAAGGTCCATCTCGCGTTTACCTTGGTTAATCTAACTGCATCTCTTACAACTAACTTCCTTGCGCCTAATTAGTTACACCACGGTTCTCCTCTACGATTACATTAATTTTATCGGTGACATATTACGAGTGCCAAGATACAAGTTCTTAGTAGGTATAAAAGAATCCTATTGCGCAATGAGTAAAGTATAAATCGTTCGATCATTCTGTCTCACTTAACATTGTGAAATTGTAAAAGAGAAACGTATCGAATATCGACTATTCGTTTAATTCGAATTCGTTTGAAAATTGCCCAAAATAACCCAAGTTAGAGCTGCACGTTTTTTGTCACATTCCTGTCGGACCCTCTCAAAAGCTCTATAAAAATTACAGCGGCGGACCATAAAAAGGGCAGTTATTTTATAAACGAACCATCTCGGGCCATCGACGGTTGCCTCGTCGCCGCAATTAATAGCCTGCGCGTGAAATTGCTCTTCGACGTAATTTACGTTTGGCGAGAAAATGGGAACGACGATGGAAGAATCGAGCTGGAAAGGTGGAAACTCGATCGAAGGTTCTATCGTTGCTGGATTCGATCGTGTAGGTTAGGTTCAAGAAACCTGACTCTCGATCTTGCCTTATCCACTCGTTTCATTTAACGCGAACAGTTACGTGTGATTGTTTCCTGCAGATGATTGGGCCCGTCTCTTGCCGATGCTCGCTCGTACACACGAGCTACGATTATTATCCGCGTTTCTTGCGGTATCGGGACGTGCATAGAGCTGTGTGCTCCGAGAAACCAGCCGCTTAACTGGTAAAAAATTGATAACAGGTTGAGAGTATCATCTGATACGCAACGCAGTTTCTTGCCATTGGTACGTTGCTTATCTATGCACCCTGTCGAGCCTCGAGTCGATTCATTCACTCTCTATGATCCCCTCGAGATTTCTCCTAAAAGCAAACGCACCGTTTCTTCCTCTGCGTCGATGCTAGTTTACGACGATCTCGCTTCTGTTTTTCGAAAAATATGGTAAACTTGTTCACGCATCTGGTTCATCTTATCTTTCGTCGACGTGGGTGGATACGCGAGACAAGTATATTTCTTTTACAATTTATACGCCGAATGTGGGTGGCAGGATACGCGAACATGCGGTTTCAATTTTACTCGAGACCCCGAAAATTGATATTTAACCGTGACCTGACCCAAGTTATCGACCAAGTCTCAGCAAGGCGTAACCGAGACCTAATCACAGTAATACTATACCTAACCTACATCCGAACGATTCTCGCGTATCCGCAAACTTCTTTTTATCCCTAGCTAATCGAAGAAACTCTGCGCTCCACAGACCTTTGAAAGGTATACTTTTCTTCCCGTAGAATAGAGACATCGATCCGATTATACCAGGATCGCGATCGATGTCGAAGAATCGACTCGTTGCGTGCGAGGATCGACAATTTACGTAGAACGCACGAGTTACGCGTTCGTGAGAAATTTCAACGTGCAAACATATTAGTACAAGTGTACAAAATATTCCAAGTAAAATATTTATTCTAATACTCGCAGCGTCGAGTCCTCCTTTCCAGTCAAGTACCATTTATCCTGTTAGTAAAGAACGTAGTTTGACACCGACAAACTCATTCGACGATAGTGCTAACAGATCTTGTATGACTCTGGCTCGATAGATAAACTGTCTCAGGGATTTAACCGTTGTCCAGCCTCCTTTATACGACCAGTAGTACAGTTCGTGTTAATTTTAACGAACAACACCGATCGGGATATAGCAAGTAGTCTGTCGGACGCGTGTAGAAGTCACGAGGCCCCCGCATTCCCGGCGTTCACGCGTGCTTTCGTTAAAGCCGCACCAGGAAGAGATGGCTCGTTACGCCGCCTCGTATTCGTCCTCGTCTCCTCGTCGTTTATTTCGACCGGAGGCGCAACAATGGCAGAGAGAGGCCGGTGAAGAAGGAGCGCGAGCCGAGACTCTCCGGCAGAGAAAGTTTATTACCAGCCCGCAGAAGTCGCCTGTGCTCGTCGATTCCCTCTCCCTTTACACCATTAGCGTCTGTGAAAGGTACGGTCTCGCAGGTGCCACGAATCCGCAGCCTGCTCTCGTCGAAAGTGCACCCGCACAGGTGGAACGGTCGCCGAGGATCGTCTCGATTCGAGATCGTCGATATCTCGCGATGCATAGCGCACGGTGCACGATCTCGTAATCTATGAACCCAGAAAAACGAATCGAGTTATCAGAATTTTTTACGTATATTCGTTTTTTCATCCATGAACCCTCCATATCTTGATAAGTCGTTCGACGTGACCGGAGGATTGCTACGTGATATTTTCGGAACGCGCGTACAAAACTGCTAAGGAAATTTACGAACGTGCTTCCAAGTATCCGATTAACTGTCTCAAGGTTCCAAGTATTATGTACTAAGTGCGTCTTTAAAGATTAGGAAAATTTGAGATTTTAAAGTGGGGAAGATAATGCTGGAAAGTCACGGCGTAACAACGTAATCGGAGAAAGGACAAGGGGACTAAACCTACTAGGTGGCAACTCGTAGGCGCCACCTTATCGAGTTCATAAAATGTATCGCGTAACCTAACGACGACAGTAAAGGGAAAAGAAACCGATCTTTGCGGTTTTTTCACTCTAAAGATTTCAGTCTAAAGACCCTGATAGAATGCTATCAGATGTATAAAAATTTCAGTTTCGTGGGCACGTTTTCACGCGAACCCCATGAATATTTCTTACGAGACGAGGGACACATTGTTTTAAGGGATGTATCCAGAAGTAAGAAAAAAAGGAATCGGGTTTCCATGGTTTCCAAGAAAAATCTTTCGTTCTGGACCCTCATTTTTCTTCATCCCGGTCGTGTCGTACCGTTACCAATTATTATCGTCGATCGTGGAGAAATAAGCCTCGGTCGTTCCTTGGAAATGCCACGATTATCTCCGAGTCCGACCGACATAAACCACACCTTGCCTCAGAAAAGAGGATGAATAATCGGCGAGGAGAGCCGCAATGCGGATAAAATCGCGTCTTTCGAGCGAACCGGCCTCCACCGGATGCCAACGAAACTGTCGTGCAAAGGGAACAGCCACCGAGTTCTCTCTCCTTTGGTCCCTTTGAATCGCTCGATGCGTGATCGACGTACAAAGACAGCCGTCGACGTTAAATCCAGCCTGTATGGGCCGCGACGCTTAATCGACAGAGTTTACGTTTTTCACTATTGACAGACACGTTCGAGTTTTCGATGGTCGGACGACGAGGGTGAAGCGAGACGCGACAGGAAGTTGGACGAACTCGTAGGCCGAAGGAAATTCTTGCAACGAGACACGCTAACCCGCATCCTGTTTTCTTGTCCACCGCACAATGGCCTCGCGTGAAAAACTTTCTAGGTGATTGCGAGACTTTAAATAAACTGGAATTTTTCGTTCAACGATATAGAAATCTATTTTATCGCGTATACGCCAGACTCTCTGAAGGCAAGTCGATCGATTCCGCTTTTTGTACATTCTTTAATATCGTTACTCAGCTTTCCGATTAACGTCCAACTTCATCGAACACGGATGATTTACTTTCACGGTACGCTCGTCGTGAAACGATACGATAAATAATAGTAAGTTTCAAGATGGATTTTGTAATATATTTAACAAAAACTATATCTTTCTGAGTACGGTCGTTAAACGTTCTCGATTGATAAATGACACGCTTTTCGCGTAAATAATCACCGAATAGTTAGACGCGGAGGACACTCGTGTATCAAAGACACGGGCGAACGAGGGGCCACAAATTACCTCCATTAGCGTGGCAAATTTACGAGAAAGCGTGCCCTTGATTTTTCCTCCTCGAGCAGGTTCTAGAGTGGACAACGGGTAGGCACGAGGAGGCAAAGGGAAGAGAAAAGGCCACTCTGAATCGCCCACACGATGTACTTACTCACCTAGCGGAACCGCTGCCGGTGAATTGCGATGGAGAGATCCGACGAGGAAACAAAACCACGCGGTCTTTGCCACCGGTCGGTACCGGTACGACCGCTGATTTTTACTCGCACGTCCTCGATTCGGACTTGCGTCGTTTGCGCTAGCGCGAACACACCGCGCAAACACACGGAAGAAAGGTTCGATGAAAACGCGTTTGGTACCAGATTTCGTCGAACGAGACATACTACAAGTCGAATTTCGAATGGCACGCGCTTGGCCTCGTTTTCGACGATAACGTCGTTAAACTCGCACGGTCTAGTTTGACTACGCTGGCGCGTGAATCGAGACCGGTCAAGGGTACAGATGACTTTCACTGATTCGGCATCGAAGGATGCTCGGAAGGTGAATCGAGGCCGTGTTTAAATCCCCCGCTGCTGCCCTACCTACAGGCCTCTCTTTCCTCGAACATTCTGCTTGGTAATTCGCAAGGTGATTCCATCCGCGGCTTTCTCTCTCGTCTCAGTTTCCTCCTTTCGCACGAAGAAAGGAATAACTTCCTCGAAAGATAACACCCACGTGATCTCGAACCTTGATCTCGATCGTTCCGCTACACGTGTTTCCAAGCATCGACGTACGAAGCACTAGTCTTGCAAGCTTTAAACTTTTACGATTCATGCGGGGAATTATCATCTTGCAGCTTCGACGAGTCGACGTTCGAACTCGCAAACTTCCGCCAATTTCGACCGCGAGACGAACTTGGAAACCCGTAAACTCGAAGCTTGCGTCAACGACGACGACGCTTCGACACCTTCCGACTTTACGCGATCGCTATCTTGGAAATATCGTATAGAAAATAGGAAATAGAAGCCTAAGCGACGATCGAAGATCATAAATTCCCCTACAAAGACAAAACTAATCGCAGACACGGAGGAAAGAACTGGTCGAACGGCAAGATAGAAAACAGTGACCGGCGTGGCGATAAGTCGCGCAGGGTGTAGGCCAGGAACGGTACGCGTCGAGCTGTATGTAGGTTAGAAGGTGGGTGGACCCTGCGTCGTCTGTTTGTTCATTTTACGTGTAGCACGTAGCGCGTGTACGCGCTCGTAGAAGCGGATTGTGTTGGAGAAGGTATCAACAGGCGGACAGGCAACGTGTTCGAACCGTGTCTCGTGGCTCGGATAGCGTTCTCTCTAGCGTCGGCACGATCGTAACGGCGTGTTCTCGACGATCGAAGCCTGGCGATTAATTGAACTGAATCATCGATCTATACCGGCTGCCAGCCGATACGCTTTGCCCGGTCGATACGCTGTTGGCTAGATCGATGATGCCTCGCATTACAGTTAACGTAATAAGCCCACGCCACTGCAACATAATTGCAGCTAATAGAATTTCGAAGAGATCGCGACTCGCCAACTGCGTTAAACGTTTTCGCCAATTTCCATTCACGTGTTAATTCTGGGTTAAAATTGGAGAAATTTTTCAGCAAAGTTTCTCCGGTTTCACCGTTGTTTTTGGAACAACGTGTATTGAAATATTCATCGTACGAAGGCTCGCATGAGAACAACGTAACAAATCGTGGTTCGTTGATTTACTAATTTCGATACTAATTCGTAACAAAGACGAGTACTTCAACTATGATATTTTCTTGAAAAAGTAAACAAGCCTGTAGATTTAAATCTTGTAAACATCGCTGGACGCTAAATCTACCGAAAATCTTATCGAAAGATGTGACTAACGTTGCGACGATATTCAAAGAGAAACTTTCGTCGAATGCGATTATCGCAGTGGCAAGTCCCTCGACGACCTTTCGTCCCTCTACTAAGAAATTAATTCGAGCGCGTGCGTTACGGCCTCGAAAGGAACGCGGAGTATGGAGAAGTCAATCTCGCAAAAACTCGATGATATGATTAAACTGGGAAGGAAAAAGGCGGCTGGAAAGGCCCGCGCTAATGATACCGCCCGAAGGAGTCCGATCGTTCGATCGAACCTTGAGGTTACTTCGACTTGACCGTGTCGCGCGAATACATACATAAGAACGTATGTACTGTGGCGAGTTGCATATGCAAGTTGCGCGACACGATGAATGAAAAAGCTGCGCTGGTCGTTGATCCTGGCGCGAGCAACCAGCAAGCGATAGATACACACGATGCCAAGCAACTGGCCGCTTCTCGTTATACCGTGGCATTGTGATCGTTTTAATGGGGCGTCGTTAGGCAACGCGAATAAGCCAGCGGATAAAAAGCATCTGGATAGAGCTCGGCGTAATTTCAACGACCGTATACACCTCGGTTCGGTTTACGACGGGTGATCGTCTGTTCGCCAACGTCATTAATTCTATCGGTAATTGACCAGCAGAGTTATGTGATAATTTGCCGCGAGAGTTAACTGGAAAATTTTTGCCCAATTTTTTCATATTTCTTCTCTATATTCTTCCCTTATATATCTATATATCTTTTTTCCTTTTTCTTTCGTCCGACGAACGTCTATAGACAGCGACTACTCACGAAGCTATTCGAACATTTATCGTGGAAAATTTTTACGAATACGTTATGCGTGTAAAACATTTTGAAATTTCAGTAGCGTCGTTACGATCGTATCGATAAAATTTGAAAGAAATTGGAGAATGTACGTGCGAGCTACCGTACAAGCAATTGTCCAATTAACAGAGATCAGTTTGATCTTTAACCGATCGAAACGATCGAGATTGCAACTTCTTGTCAAACGGATAGCCGTTATCAAAGACGGTGCAGCGCGCACGGCAACGTTCTGTCGTCGCTGCCTATAGCTTCTCACAGATGAGAAGCGAGGCGGTCACCTCCCTCGTGGAATGCGCGGTCAGTACCCCTTCTCGCTGTTAAACGCACACGCGTAAACCTGCGTACACGCGCGCACGATCGTGCAGCTCCTCTGCTTCCGTACATCATCGTTCCTAGCTGTTGGCTCGCGCGAATCGCCATAGAAATTTCAACGAACAGTTTATTCGATCCTAAGTACTTGTCTCCGTGTATTCTATGGATCTCGGCGGTGCTTTAGGTATAATAGTATACGAGCAGAGTCAGAGATTAGGTAATTCGAAGACAGATTAATCTGAATCTAGTAATAGCGTGTTTCCCGAGATACATATTAGAATGGCAAGTTTACGACCAGGAAGTTGCAGCTGCCCTCCAAACGAGTGCTATCAACTACTTGGCTGCTTTAAATCCTCTCGATTTCCCCATTCGTTCCACGGAACTCGTACGAAACGATACGCGCGATCATTTGCGTACGCGTAATGGGATAATTACGCGTGTAGATTGTTCGTACTCGAGGCACGATCCACGACGAACCACTATTGGACCGTTGTGCTTCGTTTCAGCTTCTTTCCGTTCGTTCGATTATACAACTCGTGCAAAAGCGTCGGCATATTTTGGTAACTGTTTCTCACGAACGAAAATTTCCAAATTCGCCGCTTGGTCTTGTCCAGTTTGCACTCCCTAGTCGTCAACGCTTTCGAAAATAACAAGAATCCAAATTTGAGAATCGTGCAAACTGCTCTTCCGTGTCGATTAGCGACGAGACGATAAGCAAAGGCCAGCGCGAGGAAGCCCGAAGATAAGAATACTCGCAGCGAAGCCTCCGTATCGCGTTTTGGCCAAACACGTGTTTCGTTTTTACAATTACAAAGCCGGTTGACACCTGTACAACTCGTGTCCCTCGTATCTGCACAGATAAAGCTTCTTTCGAGAAGGAATACGACGGAGTTACGAGCACGGTTAACGCTCGTAACAGCGCAAAGCTCTGCAAATCGACTCGAGACCAATTCTTATTCGCCGGTACCTCGAGAGATTCAAGAAGTTTCTTCTCGAACGAAACGCGCTCCGTGTTCGATCTTTCTTTCTTTTTCAAAGATCCAGTTGGGTCCTCTGAAACCGAAGAGAAACGAAGACAGCCACGATACACGATGCTCACATTGTAAAACTGCAGCTGCACCGATTCCTTTAAGTGCAGCCAGAGTGCCGCGGACGCATTTTACGAGGGAATTGGAGATCAGGCCCCGACTGGCTCTTGGTTTTCTGCCTCGCTGCCTCGGACGGCTGTAATATGCAGAAGCCCGCGGGGATTCTTCCGTTTTCTCTGCCGCTGCCGACTCTGCAGCTTGGATTTATTTTATTTCTATTTAATGCGGCCCGCACTCGTATCGCTCCGTAATCATAATGTCCACGAATGTATGGTCGAAAGTAGCGCGTACCCCGCGAGTACTCTCAATAAACCGCGTACCCCGCGAGTACTCTCAATAAACCGCGTAATACGAATTCTCCATCGGTATAACCGATGCTGATTAAAAGGCTCTCGACTATCGGATACAGACGGAGAACACAGCAAGTTACGCGTTCTTCCTCCCTTGTTCGAAAAATAGATCTTCGGTAATCTTCTGGCAATTTTCTGACTGCGGTTTTTCTCCGAAAGGGAATCAATTTGAATAGCAATTGGTTCTTTCGATCTTGTTTCTTCAGCACCGGCGAAATTACCTATGAGCTTCTGCGCTCGTTACACGGCGCCAGTTAATCCTTAACTGTAACATTTAAGAGAATAACTCTCGCAACGACTTTCGTTCTCTATCAACGAAAAGACGCTTTAAGTTGTTGGCGCAGGATAATAGTTACACTCGAAACATCTAAACATCGAAACACCTAATGCATCGCTCGCGATTCTTTCCATATTTATTTCGTTAACGCTGTAAAATCCAGTTGCTCGATATAACTTTCGACAATGTCAATTGACAAAATACGCGAACGTGAAATAAAATGTTCCGCGGATAAATCGGGATGTTCCATCGGGAGATCGATCGCGCCTCTACTCTGCGTCGATCGCACCCAGCGAATCTTCGTTGCAGCAGAGTCTGAACAGAAATACAAAAGGTGTTGGCGATTTTCGCAATTTTTCGCCCAGCCACGCGAATAGAGTGCTCGGTGAGAAATGTTGCCAGAGGTTTTATGATTGCACCGGCTCGAGAGGCTGTCTCGTCTCTCTTTTTCCTTTGCCGGTGCTGTACCAAACCGTTTACTCCTGTATATTTGCGTTTAGCTGTGTTCGCGTTCGTCCGTATGTATCGAGCTGCGGCAAAAGCGCGAAACGCGTATACTCGTATTTGGAGTCGTTGCACCGGAACCGCGCTGATTTTCTCTGCTCGATCGTCCAACGATGTTCGTGAATACGCTTCGAGTGTAACACGAACGCGAATCGCGTGCTCCATCCTCGGATATGTAGATGAAAAAAGGACGGACGCGTGAGCGTGACGCGTCGGGAATTTCTTTCTCCTTATTCTCGAGTCCGCTCATCCAGCAAAAACCCTGAGGACGAGAATCGTAATGGATGGAGCCGCAAGAAACTTCGATCGCGGATTCGATCCTCGTGTACTACATTCGTTTTCCACGTTAGACACGCGTCCGATCGTTCTATGGGCCGTTTCCAAGCTTCAGCCGTTGAAGAGTTTGATCGCTAATTGGTGGTTGGTGATTAATTGAGAGAGAAACTGCCAGTATATTTTCTATGATTTATTTCTTATTTGTTTATTCATCGGTGTAACTCCATTTACGTCGAGTTCTTAGAGAAAAGATATAAAAAAGAAACAAGATGAATGTCGAAAGAATAACAAGAGAGAGGTGGACATTGGTTTCGTATTAAAATATAAATAAAAATATATTGCAATGGCTGTGGTAACTTTTTATCGAAGATTCTCGTGTAGTAATTGAAATGGTAGCTTTGGAAATAAATTTTCGAAAATCGAAACTCGGAAGTATTCCTCTTCCATATGCAACGAGTCGAAGAAACTCCATACCAAAGTCGAAGTATCTTGAAAGTTTTGCAAGTTGAGATACTCGAATCGAAAGTTTAAAGTGAAAGTGAAAGAGACTTCTGGCAAATTCAACAACCGCGCGAAAATCTCAAAGAGAATCTCAAATATCCCGAAGCTTCGAAAATGGGCAACCGTTGCGCGGTATGACGTCCAGTTTCTTAGAAGAAACAACGAAAAGGCGACAGAGGTCGAGTGTCCAGTGACGAACACAAACACATCCATCCCGTTTCTTGGTACACATACCGCTCCTAGGGTTACTACAGCCCACTCTGTTTTTCCATTTAGCCAACGTTACGCTCGCTTTTGTTCCTACCTCCGTTATCTTTGCCCACCCACTATGCTCGAGCACAGGTGCGCCAGCTGAGAAGATAACCGAGCGTCTTCGAGTTTCCTCGCGTCTTATCTAAGCGATTAACCAACTGCATGAGAATGGATAAGACAAGGTGGTGATCGTGCCGACTCTGAGACTGGCAAAGAAAAAGATTCTATAATTTTCTTCGATCTAAGAGCTTCTTCGATCTAGGTACTCTAAGATCTAGAGCATGCAATAGATCACAGTCGGACTTAACACTTTGACACAGTAATCGCACGTCGTATTGCTTTTCCAAACTGTGCGTATTTTGAGAGAACGATGCCTCACGGTGCGCTGACCGCGTCGTTAAATTGATATTCGAAATATACGGAAAGAAAACTTCTCCGAGTCGAAGAACCGAGTGGTTTGGAAAAATAGCGTAAGCCGAATTTATATCAGGTTGTCCGAAAAGTGTCTTTCTTTCGCAAACGTGTTTTCTACAACAGTGCACCTTCGTACAAACGTGAAACCAAGTCTGTGAAATGTTGCGGTGTTTATCTGAACGGAAGAAAATGGATCGTACGTGATTCGACAAAATAATATAAAACGAAAAACGTTTCGCGTCTATTATTTCCTCCTAAAACGAAAGAAACTTTTCGGACAACCTAATATATATTCACGCACAGATTGTCGAAATTTTAAGTTATTTAGGATCGCCAAGGAAGAGGGTTAAAGACCGGCGAATATCGAACGTCGGCGCATTGCGATCGCGTTCCGGGCAACCGCGCGCGTTTCCGAAACAAATTACGCCGCCGACGAAGAAGGCTATCTTCCGAAGTACAAAGCCTGGATATCGGGTTTTTGCGGTTATTATTTGCCTGGAAGAATTCAAAAAATGAACCGCAGAGGGCCGAGAAGGGGGAAGCAAACAGGAAGAGAAATGGATGTTGGTGAAATGGTGTAGCTTGGCCAGCTGGTAGCCAGAGAAAAGAGCGAGCAGAAGCGGCGAAGAAAAACGGCTGGTTAAGGACGAAGAAGAGGCGGAAGAGTCTCGCAGAAAGGTAAACTGCAGAAGAAATTCGCGGTTGAAGTAGCGTGTAGTAACGGCCAAGCCGAGAACCGAAGGTAGAAAAAAGCTGAAGCTTCTCGGTCTTCACGCCGATGCTTCTATCGATATCGAGATGATAAACTCGTCTCGCTGGAACCTTGCGTTTGCTAGCTTAATAGATGCAAAATGGACGCGATGCGAGCAGATAAGTCGTTGGCGCGTCATCTTGACGAGATTAACGTCGCAACTATCGACGATTGAAGTGGAAAGGTTGTACCGAAGAAGTTGAAACGAAGGGTGACTAGATCAAGTCACGATGGATAAATCCGAACCTGTTGGAGGAACTGATCTATGATTTTTCGATCGATCACGTTAATTTTAATCGAGCATTAATGAACATTTCGTCCCCGTGAGTGGAATTCTACCGTATGCGAAAAGACAGATAACGCAAGGGGACCATTGATCCTTTTCCATGAAAATCCTAAGAAATGGATCGCTGTGAATGCGCAAAATATATTACGTCCGGTGATTCTTTGCGTAGCCCGGAATCCATCCCTCGGTCGAGGCGACTACTAGCCTTGCCAATATAATTAATCGGGTCGTAATAATCATAAGGAACTGTCATAAAACTAAGCATTTGTATTTACCGCTAGGGCCAACTTTAATTGTTATAAAATATATTCAAGTCGAGGCGTTCCTTATGGTTATTGCTCCATCAGATAAAAAGTGGGGAAACATGGATTTTCCCATTTCCACCCGCAAGCGACCAGTGGTGGAGCGACCACCATCCAGCAAGAGTTTTCTTCCGCGACAGCGTCGTCACCAAACTTCGCTGGTTCAACGACTACAGATCGATCAAGATCTCTGCATTGCACTGATCTTATATCTACAGATCAGTCATCATCTCGGCACTCGGTTCACATCTTTAACTCAGCCAACATCTCTGCACTGATTTATCAGCCTTAGATCAGTCATCTAGTTAACTTATATTGTTGGAATAAAGCGTAAATTATAACCTGTTACCTCGGTGTTACAACCAATTCAACTACCTCTATTATCCTAACCGAAATAGGGGATCGAGCAGTTCGTGACGCCGATTGTATAATCGTAACGGGAATTTACGACTCTCCGCGAACGGTCGAACAAAATGAAACATTTCAAAGTATTAGGTTGTCCGAAAAGTTTCTTTCGTTTTATAAAGAAATAATAGACTCACGATGTTTTTTCTTTTATATTAGTTTATTGAATTATGCACGAACATAATAATAGAAATAGAACGAAATGGATCATACTTAATTCGATAAAATAATATAAACGAAAGAAACTTTTCGGACAACCCAATTATTAAAACGATAAATTATAAAACTCGTAGTTATTCTAGTAATAATACCAACGACAGATTGGTAATGTTAATATCGATGAAAAATTGATGGACCGTTTGCCCGAAGGAAAAGGAACAAGTTAGTTTCTTATTAGCACTGGAATTTCAGTGACTTTATTCGTATTCTCCAACGAATCGGTGGCCGACAACTAGAATTAGATTTATACAGCCTGGCAGTTCGGTGTTCGTAGGTTACGGGAGAAAGGGTTGTGGTCGGAAGACGCAGATAAGATCGATTTATTAGTCCATTACTATAATTACCGTTAAATGCGGTACACGAACAATTTCACGCGATCCAGCGACGGAGCTCATGTTCTATCGGAACGATTAAAGAGAGAAGAGAGGTTTCACCGAAGTGTTATCCCGCCACACCTTCGGATGCACGGTTTCGCACTTAATAGAAACGGGAGCGATCTGAATATCCTGTTTAATTAATCGCCGACAGCGTCCTGACTAATATACCTGATTAAGGTAAACTCCATTCAACGGCAATCGGCGATTGCAAGGGGAACGTGCATCGTTAAATCATCGAGCACGCCACCTTCTCTCTTCGCCTTATAAATAGATCTCTTTGCGTCGCGATCTATAATTGGAGTTACCGATCTCGGATCCTATCGAAGATCGTTCGTGGACTTTGGAGAAACTACGCGTCCCATTGACGCAGACTTTTCTCCTTTAAAACTTCTACAGACTGTTCTCGTCTGAATCGGATCACCTTAATTAGTCGTATAAGTTAACATCGACGAATACAGGCTGATTCAGAGGTAATTTACTACGAAGTGTTTAAGACTCGTAGAAGAAGATCGATGGAGAAACGTGCACACGCTTTGACGCTTGTAACTCGCTTGTATCACAGCTATAGTACGTACATATCGATCTTTGACTCTTACGACGAAGCAGAAGTATTACGTTGATTATTCGATGAAGCTGTAATATAGATATCCCGGTAAAAATAAAGCTAATTGCTGACTACTGAAACACTTGGTCTCGCGTGTTACCTGACATCACAATTACGACGTCTAATATCCATAAATATGCCGCAAGGCCACGAAGTAGCGGTCTTAATCCTTAAATTATCAGTGGAGAGACCAGAGTATCGAGCTACTCAGCCGAAGTACTCGATAGCAGGCGTAATTGCGATATTAAACGTACATCGAGCTCGATCGGGCGGAGGAAAAGCTGGTTAGCCACGACTCATCGCGATGCGGCAATTATATAGCGATCGCAAAGTCGCGTGATACACGACGCGACGTATCGTCGGTTGTCCCGCGACTTTATGATACGCGACAAGGTTGGCAGCGGCACGTCGATTCTCTACGGTGTTCCCGATGTTCGGCCTCGAAGGAACGAGCTGCCAATAGACGTCTGTCAGTCGAAGGGACGTGGAAGTTTTTGCCGGCGCAACGAGGAAGCACGTCCGCCGTGCGGAAAGATTGCAACGAGGGGAAAAACCGGCGAAAGAGGCTCGCGCGTTGTTTTGCAGTTGCACGAACACAGCACGCTCGATCGCTCGTGCGCGTCTCTCGAGGACCACGTCGCGCCGTGACTCCTCATCCTGCCATTTTGTCCATTCGACACCTTGCAGCTAAATCACTCGCAAATACGTTACAGCTTGTACATTTATCTTAATATTTTCGGCGTACAGGATGGACGAGAAGTGGCGTTTTCATTTGTAGGACATTGTTTACGCGAATCGATAGTACGAAGGGGGCAGGCACATGGTTAATAACCAGTCGATTAGTTTGTTTTCGAATATAAATCGCTTGAAAATTGCTCGTAATCAAATTTGGTAAATTACGAGGCAAATTGCCTTTATATAGCTTGACCCACATATTTCATAACTTCTTGACGATCGTCTTAATCGTCTCTGGCTGGATTTGAATAAATCGCCATGGTCTCGTCGAAAATAAAAATTAAGGAAATTGTATCTCCTGAATTAGCAGTAATTAAAGAGGAATGTATACGGTAGAGGTTTCTGACTGCTCGAAAAAGACAAGCGTGGCACAGTAGGCTTTATTGAGACGCGGAACGCACCCACACACGCCGAACCGATACAAAACGCTTCTTTATGCTTCCCGATACCGATGTCAGCGGGCCACGATGCCCTTCGTAAATGTTAAAGAGCCGCACTTTTTTTCTCTCTCTCTCTCTCTCTCATTTCTTTGATCGAGAGAAACGTTTCTCAGGAATTCTTGGAGGAGACTGAGGTTCTTTCTTCGCGGCGTGGAAACGAGGGGAATCGGTCGTGTACGCCTACAAGTTTTGCGGATCGATGGAACGCAAAAAGCCAGCGGGAAACAGGCAGAGGACGAAAAATTGAATAATCAAGCCCGTGTCCGAGTGCCGAGTGGAAGACTCATTACCATAAATACCTCGCACCGGTGGAAGACACTCGCATAAATTTGAATCGCGTCCCCTAAGGAAAGTCCTTTTATTTTTTTACTGCGCCTCGAGTATCGAAATTTTTCGACTCGGCTTAATCGATATATTCGAGGATCAGCGATGGATTCTGAGTCGTTCGAACGGACATCTTCTCGATTATAGCGAGGTTCCACGTAGACGCGTGACCAGAAATCTTGGATAAATTTGTCGGCGATTCGACGACTTTGATCGAAATTACACGACGATGTACAGCGAGTAATAACGCTTATTAGAAACGAGAAACGAGATCGACCAACTCTATTTTTTGTAAATTTCTCCATTTCTTTCCACAGACACGTAGCTAACATTCAAATCTTAAGAAACGAATTGTTTGTAACAGCGTCGCTTTACGAAATTTCTCAGTTTGCGGTGTTGATCGATGCGATTGCAAAGTCGTTCGTTTATGCAAACTTGTCGCGTGCGTGACCACGTGGGTGGGTCGATCTAAATTTACTCCTTTCTGGTATAATTAAGCACGAAAAAGAAAAAGAAAAAGAAAAAAATCGACATGTCACGAAGTTTATAGAACACGAACCGTGGTAAAGTATTCTTGGAACGTCTGCAGCTATTTTCTGTCCTATTGACCAACGTTGTCTCACAACAGACAAATCCAAAAACATTGAGGAAACCACTCTGCTCGATGTACGCGTCGATATCATTCGAGCAAACACTCGTACGTTTACGGAAACACGGAGATCTTGTAACTAAAACAATATTTGTGGAGATAATATTCGGACTCCTCCTCTTTCTACGATATCTCTGACGCGCGACTAGTACGCGCGAGATGTGTTTCGTCACGTTCATCGTGCACTCTTGCAGTTTGCTTTCGAACAACGACAAACGCTTTTATCACGCTGTGACTGCGTCAGATTTTACTAGTCGTGGGATTAGAGAGGCTCGTTTCGAGCAATCAAAAGCGCCGACTTGGTCGCCCATGTCTCTTTCGAGAACTCACACAGTCGTAAAACTGCGCTCTGAATGACGTTTTCAGGGTGGTATAACCGACGAAATTTTAACATCCTTATACGCGATCTGTTTCAGCTATGCTTCTCGAACGACTTTTTTTTTTTTCTTAACTGCTCGCTCTATACGCTGTCATAATGGAGCGGGATATCTGGTGAGATTCCTCGAGATAAAGCACTCAGAGTACTAATTCTAAAACGATTACGTTTCTGGGATGCATTCCGACTTTATACGTGGATCAACGTTTAAGGCCTTAGGATGGATTCTTTCAAATATCGAGGATCTCTCAAAGGATTCTAAAATATTCGTGGCATGAGTCCGGAGCGAATTACGAACGGTGATCTTCGAATTTGGAAATTCCCACCTGAAAGTCGAATATTCGTGTTCGAATGGTTGAATCGGTAAATTCGACTCCGACGATTCGAACGAAACGTAGCGTAAGATAAAATTTGAATAAAACGTAGATCGCAAAGGAACAGCGTAGAATAGCCTCCCCTCGAATCCGATCCTCGGATCGTCTACCTGCGTCTTCCCCCATGAAAGTGTCGTACCCTCTTGATCCGCCAGCTTACGATCCAGACGACTGAAAAATTTGTTCGCGTGTAATCCGACGATCTCTGCCCTTTTTTTCTCGATAATAACAGGTAATGTTGGAGGGAAGCGGCTGATCCGAGGCTGTCCGCTTAATTAAGACATCCAGCGAGGAATGTATGATGGAAGAAACGAAGAAAGGTCTGATAACGGTGCATCGGGATCGTTCATTTGCAAAAACATTTCTTATTTAACGTCTGAAATTACAACTTTCCATTATTTCAAAACCTAGCCGTTGCCACCTAACCTCGAAACTCGAAATCAATCAAGAAGCTGGAGAGTAAGGCTCGAGGAAGGATCGTAAGATGCCTAGGAGAGGCCTGGAAGACCGTGCTACACGTTCCCAGTGCGTCATGGCGCGCGATAACTCTTCGTTCTGTCGGGACATGTTAATTCACAGTTGCGTAGACCGAGTCGTGATGGTCGAGGAGCCAGAAAATAATTAACTGCGAGGCCCCGAGTTCTTAAGGCGAGGCCTTGGGCGTTTTTCGACGACGATATCCGCGCGGCGATGGGCAGCGACTCGCGCGTCCACGCTGCCCACCGATCGTCTCTATGATAAATCCACGAATTAACCCAAGCCGCGCTGCTTATCTATCATACCGTGCACAGGCATTATGCAACAGCCTGTGCCGGCTCATTTTTCTTCCTCCGCCAAGTTTCTCCAAGTAAGACCGAAGAGAAAGGAAGACGGAAAGTCCGAGATGGCTGGAACCTCCTTCTTATTCCAATTGCTATTACGATTATCATCGTCGTTATTATTGACACTACCGTCATTAAGCGTTGTTATTGAATCACGCGCACAGTCTAAGAAGCGAAAACTATTATTCCACGTACGGCGATAAAACGTCGGGGAGGCTTTAGCTGGCCTAAATGGCGAAGAGCCGGCGCATAATCGCGCGTTCCATTGGTTGCGGGTGCAGACGAGAGAGGTATCGGACGGCTCGAGAAACAATCGGCCCGTAATCACGGCCTCGAAGGTGATAAATCGACTCGCGAGACCGTGGAACGCCGACGATCGCGAGCCAGCCTCATAAATTTGCTCGACGATAAGTCGAACCGCGATAATGGAACAGGCGCGTTTGTCAGGAGAGACAGTCACCGGTCCTGAGACCCTTCTGACGGGTAATTTCGGATCATTTCGAAGGTATACGAGCGAAACGTAGTTACATTCGCGTTCGTAAGTATTGGAATACCTGTTGATCGAGTATAAATTATATAAGCGGTAATTGGCAAATAGTACTTGGTATAAAACGTAATATTCTCGTGATACGTGGCGATACGTACGGCTAAATGTAACTATGAAATAAATTAAATAATAAATACATTAACCAGTAATAGGAATATCGAGATTGGCCAAGGAAGCGATTAACCGATGCCGTGGTCATAAACGAGAAGAACGTTTAATTTTATGACGCGTAGTTAATCATCGAAAACATGTTCTCTTATTGTCCATAATTATAAATGAGAGGTTAGATTATAACGACACCTTAATGGTACCACAACTAAATCTTAATGCTTCTGAACCGAGCGCATAAGTCTAATGGTGGATAAGTAACGATGACGTATTAAAGTTCCTCCTCACAAGTTTCTCTCTTTCTTATAGCACGGATATCTCAGACGATCCGTGTTTCCATGATTTTAACGCGTGGTTTGTTACGGGAAACGACGAATCTTCGAAACGTGAGATCCAAGTTCACTGACAGGGCCAGGACGTTTACCTTTCGACCTCTTTCCACCGCTCGATTCACCGAAGAGCATCTAAATCGGGTCTCTATAGATCTGCCCTCCTCTCGGCTTTCTATCGGTATGATGAAGTCCCGGTGCAAGGTAGGAGGAACGACGATGATTTCTCTGACCAAAAGAAAAGAAAAAATGCGATTCTGCTGCTTCTCCTCGACGTGACAAGGAAGAAAACAAGTTTCACCCTAACAGATGTCTCGCAGCAACTTTATTCGATTATCCATCTTTGCATTCTGTCGCTAGAAACTTTACGATTTCACCACCGATACTTTCAACGCGTCGTATACGTGTACATCGTTGAAGAAACATCGCGAGTCGAAGGAAGGTCGAGCAAATTTTAAGCGTTTTCCATAAAGCATCTTTTAATATCGTCGATTCTTTAGCGCGCTATTTATCGTTGCACGATGAAATCGTTAATTTACGAACAATTGAAATTCATCGCACGCAACGATTCCCTTGCATTCTTAAAGAAAGCGACCGTGTACGCAGAATCTTCTCATGGACGTATTTTCTTCATCCCCCAGCGCGCCGCGCGTCGGCCGTAAATAAATCCGCAATGGGTTACCTCTCGAACCCTTTTATTTCGACCGTCTATAAATCTCACGATCCATCGTTACCCGGTCACGTGTGCCGAGAACGAAAGGGGGAACGAAATCGGGATTCCCAAGGGTCGATTTTAATTCGTACAACGATGTACGCGACCTCGATGATTCTAGGACGATATTGCTCGCGCGGTTGATTGGTTTTTCGAAGGTTCGGAGGGATCAAAGGCGTCGACATTCGCGCGTCACAAAATCACCACACACGTGGGACACGCGTTCGACCGTTCGGGCTTAACTCACCCTACCGAAACTCCGATTTTCGTAGGTTGGGTATTTCGTGTTTCGAGACCCAACTCGTGCTCCTTTTCTTCTCGAACCGAGATCATTATCGTCAGAAATCTAACGTCAGAGACCGAGGCGAGCATCGTGACCAGAATCACGTAGGCACTGGCTCGGTTCGTTTTTCTTCCCTCGTGGAAAAGCTGTCCCGCATCTTGACTTGGATAACGTTGCTCTGTCTGTCGAAAGGACCGCTGAAAAGCTTTATCGTAAGCAGATTAGCTGCGTACTTTCTATATAGGAGACGAGTAGTCGACAACCGATGATGCAGCTCACGAACCGTTAGTCCTTTCGAGATCGTGTTTTCTTGCCCCTCTTGGAAGTCTTGAATCTTCCAATTAGGGCAAAAGAAAGGGTCTGTAATTTGATTGTGACGCAAGCGATTCGTATAATATATCGATTTACGTGTTCGAAGCGAGAAATCTGTTAGGAATTTAATGGATACTCGCTTAGCCAGTGTCTTCTTTAAAACGAAACAAATTCGGCTAAAGAGATTTAGCACTGTTACTGTCGAAACGATATTCGCTTCTGTAAAATTGCGAGCTATAAATACGTACGTCTTTTTCCACGAGTAACGATCAAAGTCTCCCTTCGCGAAGCTTTTTTTTCGGATATACGCGCTGGTCCACCGAGAAAGCGAGAGCGGATGAAAAACGAAGAAGAGTTTCAAGTGTCACAGAAACTGAGTCGCGCAGGAGGGTTTGCGTATTTTACGGGTGTTTACGAGTCACTTTGGAATGAAAGAAGAAGGGAGAGAAGCTTTTAAGCACGGCTTCGAGCAGACAATTTTTCGAGTGACTTTTTTATCGTGCCGTTCGAAAGCACAACCGCGAAGAAACGCGGTAGTGTCGCGGGAGGAAACTATAAAAATTGTCGTAAAAGTCGCGCGGTTCTCGAGGTCGGTCAAGAGGGCTGGGAGGTCCTTAGGGACGTGGATTTTATTCCATTGGAAGGCGAAGTGTATTTATATTATACTCTGCGTCAACAGGCGATCCTTTCACGCGTGTTGCGTCACGCGAAAGAATTTGACGAAAGAGAAGATAAATAAATTTGAAAGGATCGATGGTCGAGGAAACAAGGATTACGGTAAAGTAAATGACGAAGGTATTCCTTCAGAATCGTGCGCGTAACAGAAAAGTACGACAGGATCGATTATTTAATGAACGGATCGATGGCAAAGAATTAAAAATCATGGGAAGAAACGACGAAAACGCTTTTCGCTTATTTATACGATTGGGAATTTAGCACGAGGTTACTGCGCGTGACAGGAAGATGCAGTGGAGCCATAAAATGCAAATAGGACGGTGAATTGTGCGGAAAAGTACGTGAAGAGTAATACAACGAGAGGCTTTAAATGGTCAAGATAATTAAATCATGTTGAGAAGGTCACTACAAGGGCGTCAAAGGACGGTTAGGGTCCGACAACTGAACAAATAACCTGCACGTGTTGCCTAAACGCTGGGAAAAGCGCCGGCTTTCCTGGCGTCGTCTTACGCTTTGTCGCTTTTTTGCGACAAAATAGCAGGTGACGGCATGTTTCGGACCACCCTCCAGGTGTTCTCATCTTTCTCTTTTTTTGTTTTTTTTTTTTTTTTTCTTGCAAACGATTCGCAAAACTTTTTCTAGGTAAAATTTTCTACGTAAAATTATTGATACAACTACGGCAAGTGTGGGAACGATGAAAATGAAATTACCATTTCTCAGCAGAAATTTGATAGATCAACGATATTAATCGGAAGAAATAATAGCGCCGAGAAAAATATTCAGCCAATCTCTGGAATTCCCATTTACAGTCAGGATATTAAAAACGGAATTCGATAACGCGAATCGATCGAACAAAATTGCAAATGGAAGGTTGCGTTGATACGACGTTAGATTAGTCGATAGATTAATATCGCACAGATCTGTTTCTTTTACACGAAGCAAGCTTTATACATGCGAAAATACTCGAGCAACATGGAGACTTTGTCGAACCAAGACGGATGTAACGATGCGCGAACATCAACGCATCTGCATGCATCGGCACGTGATTGACCCAAAGAATCGGCGCGGCGCTAATTACATCGCCGTATAAACGTAAGCACGTATTTAACGGTGATTCACGGATTAACGTGCATTCCGTTACATGGGCTGGCGAGGAACGTGAAAAATTCAAAGAGAGACTGGAATCGCTAGCTCGATGTCCGATCAGGCGAACGTCCATTTTACGCGTACTCCGTAATTATTCGTTTGGAAATCCAGCAATTTCCTCACACCATATAACCGTTGCAGTACTTGTATAATATTAGAAGACACGGAAAGAGCTCGTCTCGCGTGTTCTCACATTTATTTCCAGCGATCAAACGGTTCTAGCGTGGGAGGCCTCCTAAGTCAGAGTGGTTGATGTTCGACTAACATCATCATCGCTATTAATATTACTTACGGGGAGGTCGCTATTGTCATTTCCCTCTCATCCTCCCGAGACATCGACTTTGCATTAACTGTAGCAGGAAATTTCTTAACGCCCGAGCAATATTCAGTTTGTAAAAAGAGCGAGAAAAATTGATAAAAGTCTTGTACGCGAGATATAACAGCATAACATTATTTATATTTATTTGGCGAGTTTTGTGCTTTAATAATAATTATCGATTCTATTCCGTGGTTTATTCGAAATCCGGTATCTACCAAATATGCCGACATTTACCAGAAACGATGAAATACCTCGATGAAAAATCAAGCGAGCGTTTCGTCACATTGGAAGAATATCGGGTTTCGAAGTGTCTTGAAACGTGCATTGTAATGCAAGGGGATGACTTTGAGACACAAAATAGCAAAACTCAAGATTTGCTACGTCTCGTTAATTCTTTCTATAAGTTGAATCGCTTCGTCTACTTGTATATTTGTATATTTTCGGAGACAGTTAGACACAATCATATTTGACGAGCGCGTCAAATCAACGTGGAAGGTAAGTCGAAAGGTTTGTGAATGTCTATTTCCAAAGACGTTCGACTTCCGAATTGTTCCCATGTCACTTCTTCGCTATAGGCGGTACCTTTCGATACCTTGAGTAACGAAAATAGCCACATCTTTTCGGAGTTCAAAGTTGAGAACGTAACAGAGGGTCGTCACGTCCTCAATGTCGATTCGTCCAATCGGAGGCCAACTAGGCATCCCTACCCTTAGACTCTGAGTCTTCGAAGCAGATGTCGCGTAACCGATGCGTCTAAAACTCAGTGTGATCCTGACTAACGTCGTGATAAGTGCTTGACAAATCTTGGAACGCGCGTTAAACGTTTACTTTTTCTTGTTCTATCGTTTTTCTTTTTGTTTCTGTGTGTGTGTGTGTGTGTGTGTGTTTTTTTTAAACATTTTCTTTTCTTCCGCATCTTTCGCTGTGCTTTTGTGATTCCTCGTCCCTCGTTTCCGAGAGTTTTTCATGTTACACGCGAGGAGCACAGCCACGCGGCATCAGCGAGAATGTGCATCACGTTTAGAACAGTTAAGGTGATTATTTAGAAGTAGATCTTATCGTTTTTACCGTTCACTATGTTTTATATACTCTAGGAAGAAGGGAATGACTATGAATTTCATTTATTAAAATTTCAAGTAATTGCATTATACAGTGATGTAGTGATTTTTGTTAGATTCGTGACGAAGCACGTGGCACGGAAGTCAAGTTTCACGGATCTCCGTGTTCGATATTTCCTGTTCGGAATAACAAATTTATTTCATGAATAAAGAGAATTCTTATTCGTTCGGCTGATTTTTATCGAGAAGTAGATTCTCTAACACGTGGCATAATAATTAAATTTCGTTCAAAGTCTTTCCTTTGCAACGATGCGACTATTTCACGAATAAAGAATTCTCTCCTACGAATCTTTATCTACGAATTTATCGAATGCTCGTGGAACTCTGCTCGTCCCTTCACAGAACCTCTTTATCTTCTTCAAACGTTCGTCGGTAGACAAATATTATACCGAACTTGCTCCAAAGCTTCAAAGACAACAAGAATCTAATCTCAACATTTTTTCTTTTTTTTTTTTCTCTTTACTCTACACGCTATAATAATACGAAGTAGAAAAAAGAATTTGCATCGTAACGCAGTTTCTCCTCGAGCTATCAATTAACCATTGTTTTCTTCTCTGTTGCAGGTAAGTTCCTATGACATGCTCGACGTGGCAGCGGTGAGTAACGTGTCTCGAAAGCCGTAGCAACGCGAGCAACTTGCAACGGACAGAAAAGCAGAAGAATCGGAAAAATGGAGCGCGTAACGGTTGGGTCGCTACGAATTCACGGTGCAAGGTGCATCGCGTTGCTACGTCATGCGAGTTGGCTCTCCCCTAATCGCTCGGCCGAGCAAAGAATGGATTCCTGATTGCGCGTGGATTGCCCGGGCAATGGAATGTAGAACGATAGAGAGCCGATGATACAGTAGGTGGATGATTCCGGAGCTTCTTAGTTTGTTAATTCGATAATTTGATTAACGTTTAATCGAGGGGTTCGACGGGAAAAGTAGCTGTAATCTTGGCTAAGAACGAGACAAGTATAGGAAACGTTAAAATAACGTCGATATTTATAACCAAACGATATTGATACGCTTTTTCTCCGAACCCTTCGCTTTGACATCTGATCGATCTAAAAAAAAACACATAGTATCTGGCAAGAGAAAAATATCAGGTTTCTCAATAGAGAAACGTATTATTAGAAAAGAGAGAAAAGTCTCTGTGTTGTTTAATATAACAAGTATTTAAAGACTTGAAATTAAGCACAAAGTAACTGGTTTTCTTGGAGTCAGACTACAAGATAGAGCGATAAAGCGGCCAGTTTACCGCGCGGCCGATTTACAAATCTGGCTTTCGCGGCTCGACTACCGAGCTCCCTTTAATGGAGCATTAAGCTCGAAGCAGATGCTCGTATGTTCGGTCGTGGCTCATTAACGAGACGATTCGCGGACAAAATACGCTTGGTTGGAATCGAGCGTTAAGGAGTATTATTTACGCGAGCAATTAGTCTAGCTTGCGAATTTCGCGTTCAAGCGGAGAAATTTTCGCGTTCGTTCGGTGAAAGTGTATATACGGTCGTTAATTAGCGTCTAGGTATTGTTGAATTAGCTTCGTGCTTAAACCACCGACGATTCTTTCGACATCTCATGGATTTAATTTGAAAAAAAAAAAAAGAAATATAATCATTGTGGAAGATCTTCATACATCACGTAAAAAAAACATTTTTTTTTTTTTCGAATAAAATACTGAAAAAATCTCGCTACAGCAGCTGTTTTATCGTTGTCTTAAACGTTAAGAGAAAAGATATTGCGTTGTAGAACGTTTGATTTCAGCAATAGCCGCCAGTTTGCTAGGTAGGACGAGGATTTTTACGCGCGACTATAAATAAATTACGAGAGGAAAAGACCGATCGTACAAATAGCAGAAACGTGACAAAGAATATCGGAGCGTAAATATCGATACTTTTATCTGGAACGATTTGCGTAACGAAGGAACTTGCGAGATAATTCGATCGGTAAACCCCTATTGTTCCGATATCGTAGAATAAACGGGCTCATTATCGTAGGGACGAGCGTTCATTCCGATATCCGAGAGGCCTATAAATCTGTCTTGATGGACGAATATAAAGACAGCTCTTATATCCACGGTCAGTCTTTTTCAAGTAGCAGCAACCTCGAGAAGACTCGTACAACCCGACACAAAATCCCCATTAATCCTCGATCTTTTCGTCTTAAAACTCTTGGTATCAAATAGATTCGTTGTATCAAGCGACGTGGATCTCTTTGGTAACCGAACCAACTAGAGAAAGATTTAAGAAACAGGGAGAACTTTGGAAGAATATTAGGTGGTCGATAAGGCGAAGAGCTGACTTGCACCGCTGTGATTCTCACACTTCCGTTTAGACGAGGGTTAGGTTCGAGTTAGGTCAAAGAATAGCTGCTATACGTTAACGTAGAACTTCCTCCTCCTACAAGAAAATTAATATCAGTGGTTTTCATATATCGTATTTATTCTATCAGTGGGCTATTACAACTTACATATTTCTTTTCTTCGCTGTCGCGCTTCGTTTGACGAATCTGTTGCGAGTCGTTTAACCGTTTATAAACGATCAGAGGAAAATGCGAGAGAAAGGTCGAAAGAGACACGAGAACAGACGGTGAAAGATTTCAAAGCGGCGTGTACGGTCGATCGACGCAGGATTCTCTCGAGCTTCGCGATAATTGCCAGTGCCGTGCAATTGCGCGGACACGCGAGAAGCTAGCGTTGCACCACCCTAAGCTTCGTAGGGAGATAAAGTTTTGAAAAGTGCACGCGTTGCTCGGCTCATAAATCAGGAATCGTCGGACGTGCGGAGATGATCGTCCGGTATCTCGCGAGTCCAACCACCGCGCATCAGTGGACGTCGTATTCCCTCCCTCTGTGGTATGGAAATCGAAATTGTGCCCAGCCTTTCCTTTCTATCTTTCTCTCTCTCTCTCTCTCTCTCTGTCTTCTCCTCCTTTCTTCTTCTCTTTACCCCTTTCTTCTCCGTAGCCAGGATGCAATTATGCGCGCGAGCCCCCTTTCAACAGAAATGAATCTGCGATTTTTACGAGCGCGACCCGATAGTATTGATTAATGGGAGCGTGGTTCATAAATTTCGCCGCGATATATCGGTCAGCAGCGGAGCGGACGATGATTGATTTTTCGAGACGGCATTGATTTAAATTGAAACCCAGGAGCGAGATGGTCGCGACGACGTCGCAATTACTGGAATTTTCCCTAAGGAAACACAGACGATAGCGTTAAGATAAAGTAGGATTATTTTTGGGCGAGAAGAGTATTTGAGCGACCGACTCAATATAGTCCTACCATATAGTCGTTCGAGTAATTTTCTCACTTTTGGCATTTTCTCTTCCCGAGTCTAGAGTACACGATATTCTCTCATTCTCTCGTCATAACGTTAAAAACTAAGAAAGTCGCGTAATGTACAACAGATTCGATGATACTATGCATAGTTCAAGATCGAGTCGTAAAACGATGAACCTTAGCTGCCTCGAATAACCATACCTCGCTATATTCGTCATAAGAGAAACACGCATGTTCTTTCGCGCTTTTCAACAATCTTCCTTTCGTTTACGTTGTGTACATACCCGTTCTTCGAGAGAGGATTTTTCAGCCAGTCTACGAACAGCGAGGAAACGAGAGAGAGAGAGAGAGAGAGAGAGAGAGAAAGAAAGAGCGAGCGAGCAAGAGACAGACCGGTCCTCATAAATTTTACGATATTGGCGCGGTCGAGATACGATCGATTGAAATTAATTCCGACGCCTGGCACCGCGAGCCCGTTGAAACGCGAGATTACGCGCGCGAGACCGAGAGCAGACGGGGGCTGGTGCGTGTAGGAGCGTGCGAAGCCAATCACCGGCCGCCGGGAAAAATGTAATTCGAAGCGTTCAAAATAGATACAATCTTGAAAACTGCGTGAGGCCGAGCCGTTCATAAATCAGAAGTCGCCTGGTCACGCGGCAGATGATACCACTGATGCTGCCTCCCTCCTGTCTGCGTACACCCTATCTATAGAAATTGTGTTTGCGTAATTACGATCTCGCGGTTAACGATGCGCATGAATAAGACGCTTGTGAATTTACGAGCGCATATTTCAGCAGGACCGCGGACGAGCGCGGAATATTTTAAGGACCTGTCGATTGCTGAGAATCCCACTGGACGTGGAATCGCTGAGTGATATCGATTCGATGTTAAGATCTGACGTTGAAGAGGTTCGTCTGTTTACGATCGAAGAGTATTTTTTATCGTCCTAGATCTCGTTTCATAGTAAATATCGTTTTCTAATGGAAGATCTAAAACGTGAATGCAAAACGGTTACACCTTGACTTATTGGATTGGCAACATTGAATGGTATCGAGAAAATTCGCGATCGTTTAGTTGCCAACCCAATGGATTGTTTCACGTAATTATATATAAACGTTATTTCTCTTTGACAACGCGATGATATATGTTGAAACAATCGATCGCTCAATTTTCTTTACATTTTCGAAACCTTATGAATGAAAATATACTATGCATTTGGATAATGCCAGTTTATATAGGATAATTGATATAACTATATCAGGAACTACGCTGGGGTCCCGGGAAGTAAAAATTCGATTTGTAATTCGCAGAAACAAAGAAAATACGAAGGTTGGTTTGAATAAGTTTCGATGGATGGTACGCGCGAGTGTGGCCGAAACCGCTGATCATACGAACGGGATAATTGGTCGCGAATAACTGGCTGCGATTCCAAGATAAATCGGTGGCAACGGAGGGTGCATCGAAAGCTGCAACATCACGCGTTTCGACATAGCAATCATTCGCTCGAGTCGCAATTATCCGGATAATTGCGCGTCCGCACGGAGATTAATATTGCCCTCTGCTAACCGCCCTGTGATTGATAAATGTCGTTGGATCGCCGTGATTAGCCAGCTTTTTAACGCTTTTAATTCGCCCGACTAATCGCTTAAGATACGAACGGACAAGCTGCCCTTTTAATCGACCGCGAATCCATTCGTAAAATATATTCCACTCGATCGAGATGCATTTTATCGCGACGCGCGTCTCGTCGCGATCGATTATCGTCCAGTACAAGGACGAACATCTCCGGATGTTCCGAAAACGGACGAGTTTTTTAAATCTACGCAAGCTAGCTATAAACCGATAGACGAACGTACAGGGGAAAATATTTGAACATTTGCCACAGTTACATGTTGCGCATGGGTCTGTCAGAAACTGAACCGACCAACTCCGTTTTCTATGCGGTTATCGATTTCACTTTATTCGGTTACATAATTGATATTCAACGTGTGAAAAAGAAATCTCAGATAACATAACTCGTTTATGCATTTTTAATATTTGTTTCGAACTCTGCCAATAGATAAACTTTACCAATGATTATCCAGTTTCATTGCAGCGCTGAAATTTAAAAATGTACAACAGTACGTGTATGTATCCATATCTGGCGTTCGAATACTTGCGTAAGCAATTGTACGCGGATAATGGTTTTTCGGAATAAATGAACGCGAATACGAGCACGATGACTGATGGAAGTGCCGTTCATAAATTTCCAGACGTAAAGTAAACGAGTAGAGCCGTCGAGGATTTAGAAACGAGGGCGGTTGATTCGAGCTTTAACGACGAAATTCTGTAGGAGTAGAAGTCGCTCCTTACCAACCTCCTTAACTCGACAATAGACCCGATTTCCTCGTCACGCGTTACAAATGATTTTTCTCGTTAATCGCATTTACCTTACGAACGAAGATTATCTTCTTACGACGCGTCATTCAACGTCGAGAAAGTACGTTTATAGGTAGTTGCATAGAGCTATAGTACTTGCGTATACAAGGGGAGACCGACAATGCAATCTCGACGAGATCGTCGATGTTTAAGAAACGATTTTCCAATTTATTCACGAGAAGAGCGAGTTCAAAGAAGGCTCTGGTACTCGCGGTCACGTGTTCGAGATCCAAGAAATCGATAGCCGCGTGTCGCCTTTGTGCGTGATGGTAGGAAGAGTGCATTCTAATTACTCGATCCATCGCGTCCCCACGACGCCCGGAAACCACGTGTACCGTCGCTTCCGTCGCCGTCAAACGTTTACTCTTCCCTTCTTCTAGCGATTGTCTCTTGAATCTCAATTTCGAAGTATAGTTCAAAGTTCTGTGCTACGAAAATCCTAATCATTTCGACTACGATTCGATACTTAGAACGTTCGAAAGATTTTACTAGAATCTCGAATCGTGCTTCTTGATAGATTTTGAGCCTTTGAAGTTTCCATAAGTCTTGAAATTCTCGATTGCTATCTAATTCCTTCGTATCTTGTATAAGATATCGAAGATAGAGTAGAACGCGAGAGATCGTAGACGTAAGATATCGAGCTTCCATGACTGATCGGAACGTTAGAGGGTCAAGATCGATCAAGATTCAAGGTTTATCGAGTCTGTCAAAGTTTTCGCAAGTATGGAATCGTGTTCCAAGTTGTCGGATTTAATTATTTATTGACAAACAACGCGGAGATAATCCAGCGCGAAGGAGAGTGTACGATAGCGTTGTAACAATAACGTGCTCATTCAAGATACTGTTCTTTATCTGATAATCTGTGCTGTATCAATTAGGTTGGCTAAGATCTATACAACCTAAAGTATTGTAACTTTAAAAATTTATTTCTTATGAAACGTTCAAACGTTAAGAAGATTCGACGATTTCTTATCGAATATTTTAATCTTGAAGAGTTTCACAGATCGTATCGATTTACTTGTCTTTCATCGAATTTATATAACAAGTGACAAAGCAAGAAACGAACTAAAGCTATTCGAGGTGTTTCAAGAAATATCGCTAATCGCGCGAACAGGTGAATCGTTTATGCAAATGAACGCGACAATTACGAGAAGAGGAGAAGGAGGTGACGAAGGAGAAGTAGGAGGAGATAGAAATAGAAAGGGGAAGGTCGCGCAATGTCGGTTGATTTTTCCCAAACGAGGTAATTCATTTGTGCTTAACCATCGTTCTTCCACGATCAATTTCAGACGCCTTGCCAGTGGACCAGCAGCCCTTATAGCTCGTTAATTAATTACCGGTAAGCAGCGGCTTGCTCTCTGGTCGACCAGTTTCGGACAGGAGGTCCCCTGTACCCTCGGTTTGTAATTTTCGATGTTACGATCAGCGCTTTCGACAATTTACTGCGTTCCCGGTAGCTCGAACCGGGACGATAAATATTCTGTAAATTACCGTTGCCTCCGATGTTCCGCGATGCGATACCGCAGCTAGTCGCTCAGTCACACGGTTGTCTCGTTAGCATGCAAAACAGTTCGATAACGTCCAGAAATTGGGAAAAACGAGTCTTTCAATAAACGAACATCTCTATACTTTGAATATCAAATGCTAGATCGATTGAAAATCAGTCTTTGATCTGATGTTCGCTGTTACTCGTGATCGTCCTTCGGTTATCCCGCAATCTAATTTCCCGTTGCACTTTCTAAATCAGAATATTTTTCTAATTTACCGATTTTTTCTCCAACCTATGCACACACCTACTTTTATATGTTATGTCTTGACGATTCAAATATTCGCGTCTTTCAACCACTTGCTGAACGTAACTTCGAGATTTGGTAAAAATACACAAATAAAATCTAACGTCCCGGTCAATTTAACGTTGAAATAATCAGAAACGTTGTTTCAAAGATATGCAACGCACGCTGAAGATTCGAGTTTTAAAAAGTGTAATATCTTTCCTTTCTTAAGAATGGGAGATAATCGTAGTTTCGTTAAAAACGATAATTTTACCAGCTTATTTCAACGGCCCTGCCGGTTCGAGGAAGAGGCCGAGTTCGAAAATCCAGGATTTTCTCAGCCGAACCAACGTCGTTATGTAAGCCAGATCATCTTCTAATTAACCGAATCAATGGTATTTCGTAGACAAACGCGCGGCAGATAAACGTTATCGTTATGCGCGCAGCTAGATAATACTTTTATTCGAGCGAGCTCTCGCAACCGGCTATATATAAAACGGCAGCCTCTCTTTCTGCAAGAACTTTGCACCATGCCGCAGGGGCACCAGGGGATTCGGTGCACTGGTTTTATCGAATCGCCTCCATAAGAGAACATACGAGATCTCTGGTTTTCGTGTGAAGTAACTATTCAACAAACGTCACTATTTCAACGCGCGTTTATTTTTCTTCCGCTTTCGATTATTCTATGGATGGATCAATTCGTATTCCAGATAAAATATATTCTTCGATATAGAAGGACAGAGCTAACGTATTTTAGGAAAAATTTGTATTTAATTTCACAATCATTATTAGAGTTTGTATATTTAAAAGCACGGACAATGTGCGAAGAACGTGGTAATTTCATTTTTTAAATTGATGAATAATGGAATACAAATCGGTAATACTTATTCTGGATTTTCACGACCACTTATTTAAACATCGCGACTATTTTCGATCCAATGCGCAGTCCCAGTCGTAATTATTAATTAAACACTGTCCCGATGTGGATGTTTCCGAATGCGTAATAACTCCGCGCAAAGATAATATGTAAATCCGAATGAATTGAATCATGACAGAATAGAATACAAAGTAAACTCGATCGCATATCGGAGAGAAAGTAGGCGTAATTGCACGTAACGAGGCTCGACAGAGCTTGAGCGACAGAGTTGACATTAAAATCGTCGTATCGCAAACACAAAAATATTCATAAGGTAATGAAAAATTAGCGGAATCCAGTTCGCCCTGACATAGTTCTTTCCACTTAGAAACTCGTTCGTCACTCGTTAGGAATTGATTACCGAACGATCACGGTTCACCGGCCGGCACCTGATTAGCCTGCGCGATCTAGGCCGCGTAGATAAGCTAACGAGCCTTAATAGGGCTGACTTTTCTTGCGTAAAATATCCTTGAAACGTTTAGAAATATCTAGATAAACGAATTTTCCAAATTCTCGAACGAATTACACGGAAGTCGGCAGGCAGTTAATCCGGAAGACGTTAATCTAAAATGTAATTCTGCCGGCATAGTCGTAGCATGCGATCGAACTTCGCTCGTATACGCCTCTAATTATCTCGTTAGACGCTAACGAGAATTTATCGTAAAAATCTGACAGGCAAGGCCGGTTCGGATACACAAGTAACTCTTTGTGTCGCGTTTACGCTAGAAAGAAGACGAAGAGGCAAGACGAAGAAGAAGCGCGGTGCCGTAGTCGCGCGAAATCCCACGTGGTTGGAAAAAAAAAAGGATCGAACGCCAGGGAGTCCCGTTGATGAAACGGCTAATTAATTTTAGTGGCCCCGCGCATACACGGCAGGCTCGCGAGCACGCACACAGAGGGAGGAAAGAGCGTAACGCTCGCGCTCGTACACCAGCAGCCCTCGTCTATACTTGGCCCCCGAGTTGGCTATGCCGAGAGGCGAACAGTTTCCCAAAGGTCCTCGAGTGCATCGTATCACGCGCTTCTTTCCTCTCTTTCTGACTTCGTCGATCCACCGTTCCATTCCATTCCGTCTATTTATCTTGCGCCAACTTTATGCTACACCGATACCAGCTAGCCAGCGAACCCGTCGAACAGAACACTCTTTCATTCCATCGTTCGATGCTACGCAGACGGGATCGCGCGCTGACACGCCGGAAGTGCTCTTCTACACGGCCTTTGATAAAGCGACGAGACACCACGGTGGCGTGTAGTGTGTGTTGCGTGTTTGCATATGCGTCGATTATTCTATAATATAAGACTGTAATATAGGACTATAATACAGGACTGTAATACAGGAAGTTTCATCGTGGATTCTTAATATCCTCGAAGAGTTTTTCCCCTCGTTACTTTTATGTGGTTACCATGCTCGATAGGGTGAGAAGTGAGAAGTGAGAAGTGAGAAGTGATGTGGTTCAAATATTACAAGGGATACTACGACGTGCGCAAGCTGGAGCTAGAGCTGGTGAGTCGACGACCTGATCTTTCGCTTGGAATTTCCATTTAATCGTACAGTTTGCCAACCATCCCATCGTAGTCCTCGAGCGTCGAGGGTTTCCCTCCGTGCAACGGTAATCGAAGACGGTAGAAATATTCGAGGGAGATGCGTCGTAACGCGATTGAAATTCCACGCGGACCTTCAACTGCTAAACGTAGCCGTCCCATTACCGTGTTTATCGAAATTGTTTTTTCGAATTCCTCGACGACCACGCCGCTACCGTGCAGTCCAACCGTGTATCTTGATCTCCTCGGTCGCTGGCTCGCGATAACGAGCGCGTAGAAGACACTGGACACGGCCCTCGTCAACGGAGACGAGGACGCGTCTTCTGTTCGTTTTCCAACGGAGCGTGAAACCAGCGACCGCTTTTATTCTGCGAACGTGAACCTCTCGCCGTGGAAAACCGTTTTCTGCGCTCCTTTTCACCGCTCCTACGTAAAAAATTCAACCAGATTCCAAGTCGACTCGAATTGTATTTGCTCGATGGAAAAACATTGCAAACGACAACGGATAGATTTTCTATATAGACACGAGAGTCTCGAGACGGACGAGTGTTTTGCACACGGGAACGTCGCAATCGCGAAAGGTTCGATAAGGAGGAAGAGACCGTTCGAGTCTCGTGAATGACGTGCACTGTCTTGTTCTTTGCCGGCGCGTGCAAAGACAGTCTCCTTCTTCTTGGACTTCTTCCAGTCGTTCGGTTATTTCGATGCATCTCTTCGTCGGTTTCTCCTCCTCCTCCTCCTCCTCCGCCTCTCCTCCTTCTTCTTCTTCGTCGTCTTCCTCCCTTCGTGTTCGTCGTCGTCACTGACGTGTGTTCGTTTCACGACGTCCCACTTGTAGCGTTCACCCCGATGCGTTTCTATTTTGGCGCCGTTCCGACCTGTCCTTCCCCTTACCCGCTGCTTCTCGTCGAGTATCCAGGGTATCCGGTTTCGAAATCAAAAAAACACACCCCCTCGACTCCGGGAAAGACGATAATACGAGCCGCGCGAAAAGAACCGACGACAGGTGGCGAAATTATCGTCGCCACCCTGAACCGCGAAAAACGAGCAACACTGTCATCCATCCAGAGGCTCGCTGAAAAATGTGACTCGTTGTAACGTTTCACTCTGGCCATTTTTCGTTCCGTTTCATCGCTTTTTCTTACCCGCGAAAAGAATATTCTTTACGCAGTGTGCTAAACGTATTTTTGAGTCTTTGGTACCGAGAGACGAGCCCCGTGGCTTTGCCATTCGGGTTATTAGGTGCTTCTTGCCGCTAAATATAATGTTTCCCGTTCTGTTTCTACGTATCTCGAGAATTTACGTCTCTGTCTGTTAGCGCGTTTAATATTTCTTTCGATTCTTAGCAGGATTTAATAAGCACAGAGATATCTCAATAAATTCCGCGAGTAGATTATCCGATTCGGTGGTTTAATAAACAGAGAAGATGCCGACAGAAGCACACGAAATATTTGTCCCTCTGCCAGACAATCGAGAGTCGATCGTGCGAGGTGACCGATATTCCCCAAATACGCTGTTAATTTATCGATCGACCTACTCTATTAACGCTAGTATTATTTATTCACTTATTATACGATAACGCCATAAACCAAGTAACACAGGTCAACATCTGCGAGCAACGATACGAAATGAAGGATCGGTAAATATAGTAAATAACTAATTTACAAGTATTCCATAATAGATATTTGATGATTAAAAAAAGATACGTGGAAAAAATGGTTATCATTCGGGTAAAAAAGGGTTTCTTCTAATCATAAAAAATAAATAATACTTTACCTGGGATCTTATAAGAAAGGTTTTAAGGGTTCTACAATAAAAAAACAACTTACGAATGGCTAATGATTGTTTAGACAGTACCGTGGTACCGTTACATGCGATTTGATTATTTAGGATATTAGATACGCGTTCGTTAAAAGATACTGAATATTAACAAGCTGATAAATATTCTCTCTTCCACACAATTATGTCTGTTTGTGAGTTTATGTCTTTATGTTTTTATACCTCTTTCTAAATTATCTCTTGACAATACTTTCGAATTTGGGAAATTTATGCTGGAAGCATCATGTAGGAAAGGTTTCATTGTCTTATAGTGAACGTGGTCAGCTGCGTTTATAGTGTTTACCGAAAGGTATTGTTACGCTAATGTAGACTCAATGATCGGTGACGCCGGGGTATCGATAGCGAAAAACACGAGTGGACGATCGATTATGCTTCGTGGCATAAAATGTGCGATCATTTTTACTTTAAATGCATTTAAAATGCACTTAAAATCACTATATGTTTTGTAGTAAAATTCAAGAGAAACGTAAACGTGCAAGGGTGCGCGAAAATATATAAAATATTCAAAGTATTCGTATTATAATATTTGAAATTGATATTAATATGATTATTAATATGAAACAAATTTTTACTTAAAATGCATTTAAAATGCACTTAAAGCACCATATGTTTTGTAGTACAATTCAAGAGAAACGTAAAGGTGTAAGGATGCGCGAAAATATATAAAATATTCAAAGTATTCGTATTGTAATATTTGAAATTGATATTAATATGAAATAAATTTTTATTTAAAATCTACTTAAAATTACTCTATGCTTTGTAGTAAAATTCTAGAGAAACGTAAACGTGCAAGGGTGCGCGAAAATATATAAAATATTCAAAGTATTCGTATTGTAATATTTGAAATTGATATTAATATGAAACAAAATTTTATTTAAAATCTACTTAAAATTACTCTATGCTTTGTAGTAAAATTCTAGAAAAACGTAAACGTGCAAGGGTGTGCGAATATATATAAAATATTCAAAGTATTCGTATTGTAATATTTGAAATTGATATTAATATGAATATTAATATGAAACAAATTTTTACTTAAAATGCATTTAAAATGCACTTAAAATCACTATATGTTTTGTAGTAAAATTCTAGAGAAACGTAAACGTGCAAGGGTGCGCGAAAATATATAAAATATTCAAAGTATTCGTATTGTAATATTTGAAATTGATATTAATATGAAACAAATTTTTATTTAAAATCTACTTAAAATTACTCTATGCTTTGTAGTAAAATTCCAGAAAAACGTAAACGTGCAAGGGTGCGCGAAAATATATAAAATATTCAAAGTATTCGTATTGTAATATTTGAAATTGATATTAATATGAATATTAATATGAAACAAATTTTTACTTAAAATGCATTTAAAATGCACTTAAAATCACTATATGTTTTGTAGTAAAATTCTAGAGAAACGTAAACGTGCAAGGGTGCGCGAAAATATATAAAATATTCAAAGTATTCGTATTGTAATATTTGAAATTGATATTAATATGAAACAAATTTTTATTTAAAATCTACTTAAAATTACTCTATGCTTTGTAGTAAAATTCCAGAAAAACGTAAACGTGCAAGGGTGCGCGAAAATATATAAAATATTCAAAGTATTCGTATTGTAATATTTGAAATTGATATTAATATGAATATTAATATGAAACAAATTTTTACTTAAAATGCATTTAAAATGCACTTAAAAGCACTATATGTTTTGTAGTAAAATTCAAGAGAAACGTAAAGGTGCAAGGGTGCGCGAAAATATATAAAATATTCAAAGTATTCGTATTGTAATCTTTAAAATTGATATTAATATGAAACAAATTTTTATTTAAAATCTACTTAAAATTACTCTATGCTTTGTAGTAAAATTCAAGAGAAACGTAAAGGTGCAAGGGTGCGCGAAAATATATAAAATATTCAAAGTATTCGTATTATAATATTTGAAATTGATATTAATATGAATATTAATATGAAACAAATTTTTACTTAAAATGCATTTAAAATGCACTTAAAAGCACTATATGTTTTGTAGTAAAATTCAAGAGAAACGTAAACGTGCAAGGGTGCGCGAATATATATAAAATATTCAAAGTATTCGTATTGTAATATTTGAAATTGATATTAATATGAATATTAATATGAAACAAATTTTTACTTAAAATCGACTACTTTAATTATAATCGTAAAAATGCCTAGTTCGATAATCGCTATATTTTTGACCATCAACGATCGATAAAAAGATGGATTGCAAACGTAGAATAAAATTGTTTCGAATGCCTCGTGTGATCGATAAGATTGCATTCTCGAGCGATCAACGTTATTGGCTTGTTCCTATCGTTCCCGCCAACTGCCAACAACATTATTCAATCGTTTTGAAAGCCGAGCAGGATAGATAAGCACCCAAGAGTTTGAAGATTTCTACGTCACTGAGATAAAGAGCGAAAGGAAATCCGACTGTAAACGCTGTCTTAGGGGTAGCTTTACTTTCTTTACCGACCACTAGAGTGTTCCCTCCGATAATCGGTAGCCTGCAACCCCGGCTGTCACTCGTGGTCAGTCGATCGTCGAAGCACCGATCCTGTTGGTTGCATTCGAAGCCGGTCTTCATACTTTAACGATACACGCGTGTGATTTGAACGTGAGTTTGTCGTGTTTGTGTCATATACGATCCAACGAACAATTTATTTTTAACTAATTAATGTAGTATTATTTAACTAGCATTTGCTATCAAATTGAATATTACTACGAAATTATTATTATAAATCATATTTTCTAATTATTATTATTGAAAATGTGTTCCAATTACATTTTGAATTTTATTTTTGTGACATGTTCGGGCAAGTTGTAATTTTTGTGATAGCGAAAGTTGTATATCATTGCTTTAAGCTATATTTCGTGAATATTATCGGGATAAAGTTCTAAATTATATCTTAAAATTAACTGTGTTAATAATGTGTCTGGGGGACACGTCGCAGTGTTTTTGGAAGACCTCAAGGATCTTACTAAGAAGTTGTAACAGCTTCCGCTCGAAGAAACGGAACAAGGTATATGAGAAACGTGTAGTCGCACACATTGCCGAGAAATTTCTTCCAATTACGTCCGAGTCTCGGTGATGTATTTATAAGCGATTCAGTTGGTAGACCACGCACGATTATAGAATCGGCCTATGCATATTCCCGTGTCGGTGCACAAATATAAAGTGGGCGATTTGGCGCCTGGTCAAGAGACAGTCTGCGAATGTCCGAGAGGGATATTCTCGATTCCGTGAAACGATGGGAAAGAAGAAGACGGCGTATGGTGGAAACGAGACGGGCAAATAGGCGCGTTTGAAGTTATTTTGAAAACTGGGCTGGTGCATTGACCGTATGCTGACTGCAATCCTCGCGCACAGTCTGCCGGCTGTCTTGTCGCGCGTTTTCCGGGAATCGCCACCTTCCACCTGATACACCTTTCATCGTTCATTTATTTTCGTTATCGGTATACTGTTTTCAATATCTATGTTTTTTCATCACGGTCCTATTTGATAGAATTCTAAATCTTTATTATTCCGTGAAGTACGTAGACGTGAAATTATCGAGCAGACTTTGTCGTTAAAATGTCATTTCACTTTCGCACCGTCACATTTAACGAATATTTCATATCTCGCGATGTATTCGTTTAATATACAACGAGGTTTAATATACAAAGTAAAAGTTCATTTTTCACGAAACACGACGAGTAAGTTGTTAAATTTTTTCCCTTTATTTTCACTTTGAATTTTGAATTTGATTCTATCCGAGATTTATTAAAAGATAGACAAAATTTGGGGCATGCCGCTAGACGTATTAGAACTAAAGAAAATAGTCGACTCCATTACTCGAAAGACGAATCCATGGGTTCCATTAAGAATATTCGATACACGGCTGATACGCGTAACCGCGTCGTTTCCTTTAAACTTCTGGCAGATAGAGGAAGTGCATCGGCAGCCGTATATGCGTTTAGTGGACATTCCTACGATGACTAAGGGCCATTCTCCTTGGTCGGACGTCAACAAGGTCGTTGTCACGACCCTTCGCGCGCTTTATAGGATCCCTCTTAAGGATGTCAAAAGTATGCTCGTTAAAGGCGCCAGTCACTCGGTGCGCCGCGATTCTCTCTGTACGTGTCTACACTCTCGCGTGTTTCTCTTGACGCGTTATGCAGCTGTCGGCGCGTCCTATACGTCGTAAACGTCCCCTAATGCGAGAATCCATGACCAGGGTGCACGAGATCAATGAGTATACAAAGCGTTAAAAGCAAAACAGTTTTTCTTAGAAGATTCTACGTTTTTCCTCTTTACTGTAAATTCTCCTTTAAGAAGATAACTTCATTTGGAGACGCCGCTTTTAGGAGACAAAAATTAAATTGAACGATTATTAGATACGATGGTGGACCGCGAGATTAAAATTTTCTATATAAGTTTGGCTATATTTCCAGAGAACGCGGTATAATTTTTCCGTAATTCTCTCTATTTTTAGTTAGGTTATGGAAAAATTTGGCAACGATTTGTTTTACGAAATTTTCAATTGTCCCGGAAAGCTCTTCCTATGGCAATTAATCAATTAACCACTGAATTTAATTATTGAAGGGATCGAGCCAAAGAACGAGACGATCGAAGTGTCCGGCGAATTACGGTTTTGCTAGTAAACGATCGACGCCTACCGCGAATCCTAATCAAAATATAGTTATCGTTTACTCAGCGAAACGTGAATTTCCAAGATGACATCAAGACTACCACCGACTAAGTAGCATCTCTCGATACGATTTCATCGCGAACATTTAACGATCCGCGCGAAACTCGATCCGATTAGAGGCGCGTCGCGTCAGGTCGGTTATTGCGGTCGTCTATTTCCTTCCTCGCGACTAATTTCCACATAGACCACGGCCGAAGCAGTTTCGTTTATCAAGTCCGCACCTGTTCGTGACGAATGAGGAATCATTCTCGGAGCCGCGAACTAAGAACGGGAAGAGGTCTGTCGAGCAGAGAGCAGAAGAAGAAGGCGGCGAAGGAGCCGAAGTAATAAAGAAGTAAGAGGAAGGAGAGTGGATAGAGAGACGGACCTGCTAGAGATAGAAGTTGGTCTCTATGTTGCTCCGTGTGTGCATTTCCTGGTAAGGGTCTTGGCGGTCTTCAAAGCCCTCGCATCGCCGAGAGTAGTCAGAAGCGGTGCTCGTTTCTTGAAATAGGAAGAGTGTGACGCGGAGCGCAAGAATTTCCGCGTCTCTTCTATCCGCTCGTTCTTTCGCGGCATTCGCTCGACGACGTATCCACGTCGAATAGGAAATTTTTGTCTCTCCATCCAGGAGGTCGTTCTAACCTTCGTCGTCAGGGTAGTCTGTACGAAAGAAGAAGTCGTTTGATTCGAGAGCTGCCGCTATTACGCGTAATTTTGCACCTGTGTACGAAAGGCGAAGCGGCAAACTGGTCGATATTTTCGTTAAAATACGACCTTGCTACATGGTCGAACGCGTTCGCGAAGAAAATTTGCATAAAGCGTTCTCTCGGTGTTGCTGCGTTCCAAAGAGAAGAGAGCCTTTCGAGAGGAAGAAAAAGGCGAGAAGGAACGCGGGGGACCTTTAAATTTCGGTCCAATTTCGCGCGGCCCGGACTGGTTTTGAACGGCTCTTCTCTCTTGGCCTTCTCCGAGACGAGTGTTGCACGCGCGAATAATTTGCGCGAGCCCGAACGAGAATTAAATCGTACGTTACACTATAATTATATATTGTATCGTTGCTACCTGCCGTGGGCTACGAGCCGATTTACGATCTCGAACGGGAGCAAAAAGGTGCCGCGACTGTACCAACGATCCGCTCCGCGATCTATTTTTACAGCAACGATTCTATCGAGACCTTAGCCTCTTTGTTTCTCCCGGACATTGTTCAGATTTTTTATTCGTGATTTTAAACTCCCCGTTATTTATTAGACCCGAGCTTGAGAGAAACTGAAACGAGAAAAGAAAAAAAAGACAAAATGAGAAATATCTCGCGTCCGCCTGTAATCGCTCCGTTTTAGCTCTTATCTTATGCACGAGCATCGACCTCTGTCGAGTATCGCGTGCTCGATAAAGGCTAATTTTTTCTCACGAACGAGCGACAATCGGTGCTCCAAAACCAATGTTTCTCTCGACAGCTATCGTTATCGTTCGAGAGGCCCGAACTCGAAACCCATCGTTCGCAAACTCCTCGTTTAGCGCCTTCCACTTGTACAGTTCGTTCGTAGAGATGTGTAACCAAACGGAATAGCATCAAAGTCCAATCGTTTTCTCGTACAGATCTTCGTTAATCCGTGGCAGTGTCCTACGCGCGTTTCTCAAATTCTGATCACCAGCAAAACCCAATAATTGGAGGATCGTATAGAGATAAGCAGAAAATCTGGATGAAAGGCAAAATTAGGTTAGATAAGCTTTGATTTTGCCTCGATAGCGTTATCGGTGGATGGGGGCGCGTGCACGCACCTTAATCTACGTTCGAAGCTCTCTTCCCTTGGACGAGATCCATGACGATGGTAATGGTCCCTCGTGGTCGATGCTGGTGGTGGTTAACTACCATGTTTCAAGGACACCCACCTCTCCCTCCTCCCCTGTTCCTGTCGTCGTTCAGTTCGCTATCGCAGATCTGCACCGTGAAACTTCTGACTTTACTCCGACCAATCTCGCTGCGCTTCCTCTCTTTTTTCTCTCCCCTCGTGATCGTGATTTTTTTTTTTGTTGTTGCTGTTTCTCGTCGATTTTCGCCTCGTCCCTCTCGTCGATACCTTCGACATTGAGTTAATTGCACGATTTTTCTTCCATGGAAAGTGAGCACAGCTCGTAAGAAGCATGAAAAATGCCAGAGGTACACAATACCCTATGATTAAAACACCATTTTTACTGTTTTAACTGCGCATCAAATTTAACGGTGGCGCTACGACGCCCGAGTCTTTGGAGCGGATACGCGATGGACAGAAATTCGTAAACAGAGCTATTTACGAGGTTACAGAGAAGTTGCGTTTCTTTCAGCGGACCAGTCGCTCAATGAATATCTCGCGAGTAAAAGCTACGAATCTTTGGAGGAACTTTCCACGCGATTTCGGTTTCCGAACGAATCAACGACCGCGTCGTTCCTACGAATTACGACTCGAACGCGCTCGAATTTCCACGCCAGAGAATAATCGTGGGCGGTGTGCTCGGACGTCTGCCAGGAGAAGCGCAATTATCGGTCCCATCTCTTTCACGGAATGACGTCAAAGACTTTCGATGTCGCTGTAGGGAATTTACTCGATAGGTTTCGAAATTTCTGCTCGTCTTCGATATCGACGGATCCTCCTCGATCACCTTGGGATATCGTGATTGTAGCTGTCGACTATGATCTTTAGAAATTCCACTGTTCCCGATGCACGGACCGTATGCAGTGAGTTTGTTTCTTTCTCCAGTTCTTCTCTATCTCTTACGGCACTGCCATTGTAGTGGAAAAACGAGTCGTGGCACTCCCATTCACCAAATTCCTTTCATCGGCACCGATTCTCCTTGTTCCACGATACAACTTTTCGATTCTTTCTTTCTCCCCACTCAATTGTCAAATTAGATTATTATTTTTTTTTTTTTTGAGAGATCGAACGTATCCCCTTTGTTTCTTAAACTTCCCCAGTATTTTTCCTCTCCTACGGCATGACCTCTGACCTCTTCTAGTTTACTACATTCGAAAAAAAAAGAATCTTTCGGAAAAATGTACGTAACGCCAAATCGGAAAGGCGGAACTTTTACCAGAACGTTTATCACAAGTCGATGTTTACAAGAGTAGTCTTGTTGTCTCCATTGTCGGTCGATCGATAGTCGGCTCGGTATGGAGTATGGAACGACTGGAAGAGAAAGCACGCGACGCTCGTGCCTCGACAATGTTATCGTTGTTACGCCGTTAACGTACGGGCCGTCTGTCTTCAACCCGTTAACCTACAACCTGTGTGCGGTACCCTGTGATCGGACTAGCGAACGCGACACGCTTCGACTTTCGTTGTTCGAGGTGGAAAAATCGGTTACAAACCTGGCCAACGCGATTAGAAGAAATGCACGCGTGCCAACTTCCCGTGGTCGCGTATGAAACGCCAGGTCACACGACTTCCACCGCCGTCTGCCGACCGAATGGCTAACGGTATACGTTGTGCCTAATAAGACTCTTCTACCTGTCAAGGATTAAAGCCTGGATCTCTCTCGTCAGGTAGACGGCTCACGATCGATCGTACATCGTTCAACAAATTGTAACGTTCGACGCGTTTCTCCAGAATGGAATGGAATGGAATGGAAGGGAAGTCGAAGTGAAATCGTTCGCCTCGGTGTCTAACTCGACGGTTGTAGATCCGAAAAGAAGTCTTGGAAGACGAACGTGAGTGGTGGAGATCGATTATATTGTTAGTTAGAAACCGGGACGACAGGGTTGAACGTTCGTAGCTGAATCGCTAAGGATCGTGGTAAGGCACGAAGCTTCTAGGCATGACAGAGGCTCGGTCAGCCTCTCCGTTATCGGAATTCCGTCATCGAGGTGAACGGAATGAGATTCCTTGGTCGTGGTTCGAATACCTTTGCCAGTTGTTATTACGAAGTGCCGCTAAATAGTAAAGGTGTGTACGTGTAAACGCAGAGGCGTAGAATCGCGGTCTTTCACGTTTTCTCGTCTTTCGCTAGAAATTCAATCGTTTCCTGGTTCTTCGGCTGTTGTTCAGTTAGCTTGGTATCGAAATTACGCTCGTTTTATCTGTTTTCTTTGCTCGTTACGAAGGCAAAGGAAATAAGTTTTCGGCGAAACAGCGAGAAAGAACCGTACGGCAAGCGAAAGACCGCTGATTTCTGCTTGGAACTTTCATCATAACCCGTCGACGAAAGTATGCAATTACGTGTCACAATCCCGCTGCGCGGAGAAAGTACCGTACAAAGCAAGATTCGAGAGAGAAAGAGAGAGAGAGAAAGAGACAGAGAGAGAGAGGGAGAGAGAGGCTTAAGAACCGCCCTACGCCACTGATCGCGAGTTAGCGTACGCGACAAAGGTGGAATCTAAGCCAAGGCTTGGCACTGCCTTCGCTCGACCGCTTCGAGTATTACTATTATACGCCGCGAACTGTATCCGTACACGCCGTGCTCTACCATCGCGTGCGCTTAATGAATGAACATCGTGCACCGGTGAATTTTTACGCGACCACCTGCTTCCATTACTGGAATCGCTTCATTTCGACCCAAGTAACCATCGTTCCCACTTACGTGCATCGTCCTTATATTTTACGCTTTGGAATGTTGTTCGATATTTTTATAAAAAGCTCGACTGTTCCATACGTTTCTGTGGTTAGGGATTTGTGATCGTGGTCTGTCATCCAGATTAGCAGAGGGTATAATAAATAAATACGATGGGATCGTCTCTCCCTGGCTATTGTTTCTCTTGGACCACGACCAGATTTTAGATTCCTCTTATCCACACCCACGCACTATCCGACAGATTTCGAGGCAGCGTACTCTTCGAAATATTCGACGAGATCGATAAAATATTTTGCGATCGATGGAAAATTACGAACGGATGATATTTGCCACGATACGTGGAAATTGAGGACGTAAATCAACTTTTTCCGAATGTCTTGTAGACTCGTAGAGAAATATTGGCAAGAAAACTCGTAGACTTTGAAACAGACGAGAAGATTCGTACAGCCGCGTCCTGTATCGTCGTTGAACCCTTTCAAAGAAGATTCTTCTGTTCCTGTAAAGCGTCACACGCGAATGGCGAAAGGCGAATGTGGGCAGAGGAGCGTGTCGTGGCTTCGTCGAGGAATTATCGTTGCTCGCGGATAGTCGAGGTTTCGTAATCCGGCTCTCGGTAGTCGGCGTGTATATCGTCGTGTTCCTCGTCCGTTAGGCTCGTTTCAATGGATCGGTGACCGGAGGAACAGGTTCACCGTGCGCGTCACGGCTACGACCGAACTTTCTTTCGAAGAAATCGACGGGACACCCTCCGGGGTATTTGCCTTGGGTGCATACGAACTTTATGGTGACGCGCTTGACAAAATCTCGAATATTATCCAACGACATAAAAGGACATATGTTGTTTGGTAAAGATACTTTCATCTTTTTAATTAGCACGTATAACGCACACGTATTCCGTATGCAGTTATATAAATAATTTTTACGACCGGTACAACGTAAACACGTGTATAAAGTTTCGCGTATAGAAAGATGCAGTTATCGGTATCGTGTAACAATAACTATATATATATTCGATTCGTGGTACAACTTTAATGAAACGTAACTTTGAAATATATTGCGACAAAACGTGATAAATTAAAAAAATCTTTTTCGAACAAGATCGAAAGATAAAAATTCGACGACCGCAAGAGGATTAACGCAGCGTCGGATAAGATCGAATCGGTCGAACATCTCCACGAGATCTTCGGCTTTATTTTCGCGTTATTACATATTCCTGACGGGGCCAGCTGGATCGCGGCGGAATTATCGTCCATGGTAGATATACGGTGTTTCGTAATCCCTTCGGTAGTCGACGTATATCCTCGCGTTTCTTGCAACGTGCCTCTTGTACGTGCTCGTTTATGCACGCCTATATATCGTACGTAATGCACGTTGCATTCCTCGACATTCGTACGCGCGTTATGCATTCCGCGTGGATTTGACCTCGATGCCGTGTTATTAATGCCCATTACGTTATATAAACGAACCGCCGCGATCGGCCAGCCGTGCGTAGAAGCGAGAAACGAGCGAAGAAGGAAGGAAAGGATAAAAGGATATACCCGTGAAACGAACGAGGAACGAACGGAACGTTTTCTTGGAGTAGAATCGCTCGGCGAGAGAGCCTTTTATTGATCGACCCAGCGATCGGTGTTTCCAATGGCGGACAGAAGGAAGATTTGTTTCTGTTGATATCGATTCTCTCGGATGTAAATCTAACCGTGGTCGCCGCGTAAATCACCGCCACAGGAAGCGGATTTTGTAACTTTTCCAGACAGGTGTTCTACGTTGCGTCAGCCTCCCAGCAATTTGTTCCGAGTGCGTATGTAGTACCCGTCCACGCTCTCCGTTCTCGTAACATCGGGATGCTGGATGGAAAAAGTTATTCCAGCCTGCGTCGAGCCTTCGGGGCCACGTTGACTTCCATTCGCTGTTCGCGATTGCCGCAATCGCTAAAAAAAAAAGAAAAAAAAAAATTGTGACGTCGCAGCGCTCGATTCTCTTCTACGGGTGGCATTGCAGAGCTTTGTAACGAATGTACCAAGTATCGTACGGAGATTGGAAAGAAGGCAAGTGAAAGATTCCGGTTCGATCAGTCGTAACGGAATATATTCATCTCATTCTCGTACGAATTTTCGCCTGCAGCGTATTATCGGTCACAGTAGTCAGGTTTTATTAATCGAGCAGTACGAGTAAAGTAGTCGTCTTGCTCCTGTATCATCTGGCTGGTCTTATTCGCAGCTCTACATATCATTCGCGTTGCACTTAGCTCTGCTTCGTCGCGTTCGTTTTACGATGCAATATAGAAAAGTGATCGGTATAAGAGCCCAAAAGAAAGGAAAGAAAACAGAGATAAGATCGCGACGATAAATAACGCTACAAAGAGGTTACCAGTTCAGAGAACACTCGTAGGGAACAAGAAAGCTAGGAATCATCACACGGTTGAACCGTTGAACCGTTTCATGGAAGGGATCCCTATTAACCAGCAAACTCGTTATCTCCTCGAAGAAAACACGATAACAATCGAACCTGGCTAGCTCATAGAGACGTTGACCCGTGAAATTCGCAGGGAAAGAAACAGTTCTCCGTTACCCAGTCATCCTCTTGATTCTCGTTCACGATTCTTATCCCGACGTCGCGTTAATCAGAACCCGCTGGTGGACCTCGAGAGGTCAGCCAAGTGGTCGATCGAGAGTCATCCGGGCTGCCATCGCGTTCTGGACAGCGCAGAGGCGTAAACAGTCCGTCGAGAAATAGCTCGAACGCTCGGAGTCGCGAGGTCGTCGATTGGAGCATGGTATAACGGTAGATACGTTTAAGTACGCTTCCAGATAGATGACCAAGAGGTATATATACCATATCCGTGCGTATTCCAGGCACCGGTTGATGTATGCATTCGTGGACGTATCGCCGAGAAGCCGAGGCAAAAAGGCCGTCACCGCGGATCCCCGCGACCTTTCTCTTCCATTCACCGCGTTCGAACAATTTCCAGCCGCGGGCACGTTCTCGCTGACTAATTAAATGATTGATCACCCCGACGGGCAAATTATCGTGCCGGCCGGCCGACAAATTAACCGCCGCCAGCCCTCTTCTGCCCGATCACTTTTTCTCCTCTTTGTACAGCGCGACACAAAAGCAACGGACTCCCTAGGTTTCGTCACTCGAGAAGAATCGCTGGGAACGTTTAAAGGATTCTACCGTGTATCGTACAGTTGTTGTCGCCGTTCTTCGCGACGAACCGAGTACGATAGTTGGAGGTTTTATGTATCAGTTATTTTCATCACGTTTCCGTACTTGCGTACGTGAGTATTACGCGAGTATTAACTTTTATTCTTGACAGGCTTTATCATCTTGTTGATCGTCATATTTTTGGCTTATATATACAGAGCGTTAAGAAAAGACGATCGTCGAAAACTAAAACAACGAAGAAATATTTGGGTTACGTTATCGCAAAATTTTATTCTGCGCTAGAAGTGTCTGCATGCACGCAATCCTCGTTGCACTTTAGAAGATCGCACGTCGACCTGACGTGGATAAAAATGGCGGTCTCGCGATAAATGTACAGTAGACACGTCGATTGTGCAAAGCATCGGGAATAATACGCGGAATCGGATTTCTACGCCCGGAGCCAGAAAGCTCGATTTACGAGCGCACACACGACTTGTCGAGCCGCAACTTCTCTCGAATAGAAAAGTACACGTACCTCTTGCGTCTCCTTTTTTCCCCCATGCGTGCTTACTATGCTAATTAGCAATAATTTAACCGGTCGGCGCTTGTAGCGCCGTCGAAATCCTCTCCGGAACGAAATATACGTTCCTTACCTCACCAATTTTTTTTTTTTCTCTCTCTTTCACACGTCGCTTTCTTTGCTCTCGCGAGTCCCCAGGACATACGTGTCGCTCCTTTGTGCCGCTGATTAATATGCGAAGGCATCCTGAGGCTCGTCGAGCTGCATTAACAAGCAGCCTCTTGTGCATGGTCAGGACACCTACCCCTCGAAAAGCCACCCTGCAAGAAGAAACCTTCCTACGGTTTCCCTAGAATAGCTCTTTCTTTCTTTCTTCTACGACCTATCCAGCAGAAGTTCCTTTGTACCGAAGAGCACTCGAGCTCGGTGAAGTATTTATTTCGCTGATCTCGTGGCGCGATTGGGATGAAACTCTTTGTGCCCCTGGAACGAATCGTACGAACCGTGGCATCGAGGATTTCGGTGGTTCTGACGACGGCTGTTTCTTCTCTTTTATTCGAGAGACACGGAGGATTCTCGAATATATGGGGATTAGTCGAAAAAAGAAAGAAACGGAGTATAAAATGTTTCATCGTGAAAGCTGCTGGTATTAGTATTCAACCTCTGGAATTCGAACGTACATATTTCAGATGTGTCACGGGATATCTCGTTTCCGTGTGTTTCTTAGCGATGTACTAGCCGATGTCTGCAGAACGTTGGAAAAAAGAAAATTCAATTAGGCTGTTAGCGAATCGGTAACAACCTCTGAGAAAAATGTCTGGGAACTGGAGTGCGTCAAGTGTTCGATGTGTTTTAACGCGAAAGACTCGTATATTCTATCGATCGAGTTGTTTCGACATTAGTCGAGCAAAAAGGCCGGTCGATTCGATCGAACGAAGAATATCGTGTACAGAAAACGATTCAAAGCTTTCGTACGTTCGTACGAACGTTTTGCGACTATGTGTCGTTGCTTGTAGAGGAAATAGAAGAAAATAAGTACGTATGACTCGGTCTCGTGATACGTGGGCCAGCTCGTGACTCGATAACGATTATCGATCGTCGATCGAGCGTACAACGCCGCGTTCCATGTTCGAGCTATTCCTAAGAATATAATCGATGTGGCGCGGTGAAAGTGTGCGAAAACGGGCCCAGAAACGGTGCCGGTGTAAGAATGCCGCGTAAAAGTACGTGTCGTTGGAACAATGACGATGGGAAACGGAACGAAAGAAAACGAGTAAAGAAGAGAAGAGAGAGGATATTGGATGTGGCCTCGTGGTCGATGATACGCATCGAAGAATGCCAATAGCGTCAAACTGTAAAAATTACTCCGTGAAAGAGAAATTTTCCGACTCCCGTAAAGCACGTCGAACACGGCAATTATCGCGAACCTAACTAGCGTCAGTAAAATGAGAATGAAGAAAAGGAACTATGATTAGAATGAATTCCATCATGACCCTGATTATCAAGCGCTATTCCGATCCTGGGAACAGTGGATTTTTAGATGATAAAGGAAAAATATTCGGATAATTTTTAATATTTGTAATTACGAGGATTTTTGTTGATTATGGTTAGTTGCAATATCGCAGAGAAATACTTTATGAATTATAGAAAATTCTTGAAGCCTAAGGAATTTTTAAAAAATAAATTTAGTACGAATTTTTCATAAATTTCTTAAATGTTTCCTTTGTATATTCAAATTTATTAAAAGCGTATTAGATTTATTAAAAAATCAATTGATAATCTCGTAGAATTTTTAACAAATTTCTATCCTGGCTAAATTTATTAAATATCTATATGTATTAAAAAAAAAAAAAAAACATTCGCCACAGAGAATTCTTTCCACGATCACCAAAATATTCCTCCGCGTCATGCCAGCTAATTCGATTAGCAGGTTAAAGCGAAGGTCTTCCATCGAAGGAACAAGATCTCTCTCGATGACACAGAACGCCCGATCGTCCTCTATGGTCGGCCCACTCGAGAAAACTTTCCATCTCGATAAAAAACGATGAAAGACACGATGGCGAAAAAAGGAACGTATTCGGCCACGCGTTCTACGCGTCTCCTGGTACTCGTCACGCGAGAACGCGCATAGATAAGAAAAGCGGTGACATACGAGGTACAGTCTCTACTCAGGTGGAAGCGATTACTTCCGGTGGTCCGATGATTCATTGCACGCGAAAGATGTATCACGGGGCGAGGTGTGTTGCGCGCGAAATCTCGCTCCGTTCTTGTAGTCAGTCTGGCAGCTCTGAGGCGAGCAACCGGTCCTCGTCACGCCTTCCCTCTCGACGTCCGCAGCTGTCCCGTATATTTTCTTTCGTGGCGTGTTGTCGCGTGTCGTTGTCAGAAACGTATTTCACGATCGACGTTCGTAGATCGAGATGTTCATCAAGTACGTGGACGTGTTCATGGACGAGGGTTACATGTCCGACTCGTCGAATGTAGGTATACTAAACGTGAGAAGAATTTGTTGCGATCGAATGAATCGAAGCAATTGCGAGTTTGAAACACCGTTTGAGATCGTATAGCAGTTTCCACGATATGGCGAGGCTCTGAATTAATCAAACGATGCAGCATCTACGAATGGGAATCTGAAATCTGTAAAGATTTCGCTACCTAAGTATTATCTAAACTACTTATGTACCTTATTAAGAAGTAATCAACTCGGGCGCAGAGTTACCGCAAACCATTCGCTGGCAGCCAGCTGTAATTTCAAGTTAAACGTCTTTCACTGAAGTTCGAGGGGAAGGATCGCTAACCGCGTATTCTTCGCAGGTGTTTGTAATTTAGTTCAATTTTCGCGGCTAACCTTGTCTTCTCTAAGTTGTTTTACGTTACGAACTGCCTCTTGCTCGATCGTCTATCGCGAATAGAGCTCGTTCTTGGATCAGCTAGCCGTCGCTATTGCTCGCTTTTTGTTAAATCGCCTATATAACTATCCGACTATTTGATCGCTGTGTATGTTTACGGAGGTTGTGTTACGATTCCAACTGATTTACCGAATACAGACGTCCGTTTTATAATTATAAGTCGTCGTTTCGCGTATTTTCTTCCAACGCTAAATCACAATTGACAGAATTTTAAGACATCGAAGAATTTCCACGTTTCGTAAGTGATTCTCTGCCAACGACGAAAGTTCGTTCAGCGACTTCGAACGTGACGTATATTTGACCGATTTCACTATCTCGTTGTATCACAGGGGTTACTATAGAATACACGCGTTGGCTTATGATAATATCGATGTGATTGCTCAATCCTTGACGATCGATCATCGAATAATCGACGACGTAGTGAAATTTGGGTTCGTTAGCGGCTCGTCTTAAGCCTCTGCCTTCTGTGGGATTAACCGCGATTTGACCGGCTTTGAGTAGATTCGTATTACCTCGTTTGTACATGGACCATGGATACCAAATCCGATTCCTGGTTCGATCACGCAGCGAAACACGAACGTAGAAGCGGTACGTACACTTTCGTTACGAAAGCCGGTTCTGTGTGGGTGGTACGCTCCGCGGTGGTCGCATTTTAATTGAAAATTTCGAAGCACGTGTGGGTGCGGATAATAAACGGAGCAATGTAAAAACGTCGGCGTACTTACCCTTGACGAATCGACTAGTCAGGGAAAATTGCAATTCACCACGATATTTCTGTCGATGTCTCGCGTGTACACCCCCGCTCGTGATTCTTAGAACAGTTATTTATTTCACGAAAGACAAAAGTAAACTTATTGTTCAACGACCGACTATCGTTTTCATCAAGTTCTATATTTCATTTTCGCGCTAACCAATTTACTGAAGTCGTATAAAATTTCAAGTTCACGATCGACGTGAAATCATCGAAGTCGCGTTAAAAATAAAAGTGAGCTAAGACTCACGAGTGTACATAGTTCGAGAATGAAATTATTTTACAATAATATGACGTTGGCACGGGTCTACAGCTTGGGCCAATCCGTGGGCGGTTATCGTAAACAGTAACGGAAATTCGAACAGCTGATGCGAACAGCTCGTGCCTCGTAGCAATTAAGCAATGAATCAACCGATCGCGTGGACGCGAGTCGGCAGAAGTTCGTTCCAGCGAGCAGAGTTAGCTGGAACGAAACGGCACGACGTGATTGAACGGTGAGTCGCCGTGAATTTACATAACTCGCCTCGATGTATCGCGGACGACGATTATCCGGATCGTTGCGATTGAAAAAGTTCGCGTCGATTCTTTGTCGCGGCGGCATTTCGCGTTACGACTCACCGACCGATATCACCGAGTAACTTGGTGCGTCGATCGCTGGGGAAAACGAACGCACACTCCCTGTTTCCCAATAGTTTCCTTTTCCTGCTTTCACAATCTTACCATTAGAACTTCACATTATCGTAATTGTGGCGAAGTAGAGGGATTTCGCAGAGTGTTGCGCAAAATTCATCGATTTACTGCGGTGCGATCATTCGAACCTGGTTTCTCGAGAGCGTGCGAGAGTTGGTAATGCAAAGGAATAATTTTCTGGTTATTTTACGTTTTCAGTTTTATTTCTTGGATTTTTCTTTTTAATTTTCTGATATGTCATTAAGAATATCGTTGTTAAATATGCGAAATATCTCGGGGAAAGAATAAAAATACTCGATATTGTTTGTTATTCGGTAATTTCCAATAGGTCAGGCTTCTTTCAAATAGACAATGATCCTCGTCGGTAAAACGTAAAAAATATATCGAATACAACGTTTTTGTCATTTTTAAGAGAAGAAGCTACGTTCTACATTCACAATCCTGGTACGAATAAAATATAGTAGAATTTCAGCGAATCTATGATACAATCTAGAATGCAAAGAGAAACAAGTTACTGAGAAAATCTAACGAGAAAACGCTTTTTAAATGTTGCAGGTCCAGAGGCTGGCCGAATACGAGAGGTACCTAGGCCAGGAGGCGAGAAACCTAGTGGAGAACGGAAACGGAAGCGTCGGGAGTGGCGCCGTTCTTCAACGTGGTCAGCTCGAGGGCGATCTTCACCGTATCCAGGAACTCTTTCCTGGTGATAACCTCCGGCTACACGAACGAGATGTCCTTACCACGGTATTTGTCTCTTTCTTCGCGCTTTACTAACATATACATCCGCGCGTAAAACTTTTTTCTTCGTCATCGCGATTATCCAACGTAGAGAAAATCGGTAAAACGAGCGTAAAAAGTTTGTTGCTTAGAAAATGTAACAGTTATGGGAGAAGTAGGAAAGAACGCTATCGTACGATGAGTTTCAACGATTCTCACGAGCACCCCACAGCATATTTCCTGACACTCGTGAAAAACACTCGCGCGTTCAACACGCGTGATGTTTCCCACGGATCTCACAAGCCACTTCACGGAATCTTTTTCTATGCTATTTCCACGTATGATGGATGTGACGTATCGTGAAAAAACAGCGTCGCTGGATTAGCTAGGAAGCGTGTTGTGCTCTTTGACCCGGAAATATGCATACTTAATTCATAAAACTGGTCCAGCTCTGCTGCAAATTATATTCATCGTCGAAATTCTCCATTCTAAACAGTGACTAACTACTCGAGTTTACAATTCATATTTCGTGAATCCCAACTGACCCAACAGTTATTTTATTCGCAATTCGCTTCTCAGATCGGACAACTTTTTCATTTGCAACTTGAGAGCCGACAGATAATATATAAATCTTTGAAGCTAATGGTAAACGCCGAGTCTTCAGCTTTGTCTTTAGATCGTGACTCGATACTTCGTATTGCCGATCTCGAGTACATTGTTTTCTTCTTCTTCTCCTTCGAATTCCTTTTTGAGCATACGCAATGATTAAAGTACGCGAGTCGGTGATACAGATTTTCATTCGTATCTACGAATGACAACACTGTTTGCAGCGGCGCGGCGTGTCATCGTCCCACGTGTATCGCAGCCTAATTTGCATACTGGGCGTAAAGAGTACGTATTGTCAAGAGCAGGGATTACGGGGCATCTAGTGAGATCACGGGTCCGCTGCACTGGTCGCATAGGTGGACGCGTGCTCGCGTTTCTCGACGCACATTTATGCGCATATTCCTGAGATCGATGATAGAACGCTTTCGCGAATCACGTAGAATCGTCTGGAGTCATCGGTATGTTTACCTGGATTTCCACGGCATTTATTAACATACGATAATTCGATGCAACGCAACAACCAAGCAGTAGCATTAGTAGAGAACCGATAGTTTCAGAAACGATCGCGAGTTACGATCTCGTCGAGAGAACGGAATACGAGGAGCATCGATTTCGTAAGGCAGAAGAAGGCCAAGAAGGAACGACGAGGGACACAAATCTGACGCTCGACGCCGTCAAAGCGAAATATGTTAATCAGTCTGCCCTATGGTCGTTTGTAATTTCGTGTGTCGTCTTCTTGCTATATTTGGTGGGGTTATTTGTCAGGCGTAACTGTTCATCCGTCTCTGCGCGTCTTGACATCGGCGGAAGTCACGGGAAAAGCAACTGGTATCCGCTGGAATCTCCCGACTGGAACTTTACATCTAGTAAACTGTCATTTAATTTTGCTACTAAACGGCTTCGATATAAATCGGTATTTTCCATTGTTTTCCAGTAGCATCGTTGAATGCGAACTAGCCTTTGCTGAAATTTTCGAACGGGTTCCTTGCTAAAAAAAACCGATGCTTCGCCGTTGGTGAATAGAGAGCCGGTGAAATAATGCTGTTAAGTCATCCGAAAGTTAATGCGGCTTGGCACGTTGGCGTTCAGTTATTAGCCGCCTGCTGCGAGGATGATAATAATTTATGTCCTAGATCCGAGCATCAAAATTAGTCGTTGCTTTGTGACTCTTTAACACGGTAACTTGACAGAAGAGCGCCCCTTCCAACGGATAATTTAATGCTAATCTCTTGCCAACGATGCTCGATACCACGTCGATATTTTCCATTTCCAATATCGATTCCCTACGTGATATTTCGTGCAACAAATATAACGGCGATCGAAAAGGATTGGGTTAGGTCGAATCGGAGGAATTTTGTTTTGCTTCTCGGTGGTATGGTATCGCCCTTGTTCAAATATAGCAGAGTTTGTTATTGATTTCGTTATGCGGCAACGCGGTCTGTTTCGTTTCAGAAAATGAAGAGTCTGATCCGCAAGAGGAACGGCGGGAACCCTGGAAGGCTGACGAGAGTGTTGTCGCAGAAATCTTTAAACGTGTCCAACAACTCACCGGCTCCGAAATCTCCGCCGAGGACTTTCCTCTTGGAGACTCCGGTACAATTCACCACGGTGAGTGATCGTAATGGTAATTCAAATATCACGTTTAAGTTCATCGTAATAATACAGCCTGTTTTGCGTATTTACAGGGTGTACAATCCCAGGACAGACACCTTTTTCTCTTCTCCGACCTATTGCTTATAGCAAAGGCACGAAGCGGCGGTAACTTTAAGCTAAAACAATCCGTAAGAATGAGCGAGCTATGGCTAACTGCCGGGCACATAGAGGATGTGGCCGAAACGAGCAAATCTCAGGAAACGAGCTTCGTCCTCGGCTGGCCCACTACGAACGTCGTCGCAACTTTTATGTACGTACCTGCCGATGCTTTACAAGTGCCTTATCCACGCTGTTGGTATCTCGTTCTCTCGTGTTATTGCACCCTTTTCACGTTTCTTTACACCCTACCTGGACTCGTAATGGCGTCGCGACTCCGCGTCGCTTCGAGGTCCCAGCCAGAATTCTTTTAGTGGCGCAATAAACTCGCAAACGAGAAACCGCTCGAGGGTGGCGGCAAAGAGATATATCGTTCGATTAACCGTCGAGGTGTCGGCTTTATCGCGACATCGCGCATCACACAAACGTTTATTCGTTTCTTTTAGGACTGCTGCAGCGAGGGATCTCTGGTGGGGACGTTTGACCGAACTCGTACGAGAGGAGAGTATGAAGGAGCCGCCCGACACGAACATTCAAGTCGTGTATCACGACAGTGACACGAACACGGAATACGTAAGTACCGCATACTGCTCTCCGTCGTTGCGCGCAATATACAGTCGCATACGCGTATTCAAAGTCGAACGAGAGGGAGATACACGCGGTCACGCCTTCGCGGTCCATTCTTTGCACATCGTAACGCGCCAAGAGAGACCGTAGTTCGATCGCTTGACCTTCCTGGAGGCATTCTTCTTTCAGATGCCCCTTTTATATCATTGACGTCAACGCTGGAGTGGATCGGTTCTACTAAAAAGAGACCCTCCTTCTATCTCGTGGCCTTTGTACGACGTGTTCGCTCCTCCGGTCGAGGTTCATTATCGACCAGCGCGTCGTATTTAAATACACGCGCCGCTCGACACCTCTATTAGAGAACACGCGAGCGCCTATCGTTTGCCAGAAGCTGCGGTCAACGTGAACGCATACTCTCGCGTAACCCCTGATAACTATAATCGCGTGTACCAGCACGTATTCTCCTTACCGTATGTCTGTGTTGCGCGCGATTACAATTCTCTCCGAGCAATCCTGTTATTCGTGTTGCGAGCTACATCCGCGTCCCATCTTGGTATTTGCAGTGTAAGACGATTATGGTGGGATCCGAGATGACAGCGGCAGCCTGTGTGAATTTGGCCACGCGTCTCTTGGATCTTCAAGGACCTTTTCAGCTGTGGGCCAGAACGTCCGCCGACGAGGCGCCGTATCCTCTGATAGGACACGAGAGGCCTTTCGCCGTCAAATTGTCGAATCTAAGACACACGCTGTCCGCGGAGGAAGGTTTCGATCTGGAGCATTGTAACAAAAGTGGACACGATACGTGCCACTTTATACTCAGGCCGGTACCAAAATCGCCGGTAAAGAAGAACAAGTCCAAGATCACCGGGTTATTGAGGAGATCCCTTTCGTTGAACCCGAGTTTGTTTGGAGTCAATTTATCGAGGCTCGACGAAAATGGATTGCCAAAACCTGTGTTAGTGATGCTTCAACAATTATTCGCCAAGGGACCATTCACGCAAGGAATCTTCAGAAAATCGGCGAATGTTCGAATCGTTCGAGAACTACGAGATCAGATCGAGTCTACTGGAGATCCCAGTTGCTTGGAAGATGCTCCAATTATAGCCGTGGCAGCTCTCCTTAAAGACTTTCTGAGATCCTTACCGGACCCTTTGCTAACTTCCCACCTATTTCCTCTCTGGATGGACAGCCTGGACACACCAAATCCTGTTCAAACTATCAAAAAGTAAGCGAAGAAACGGTTTTACAGTAACGAGAAATTCCTTGTGTTTGTACGATATTTAACGGATATTGGTGATTTCAGTATTTTAGATAGATTGCCCAAAGCGAATTACACCCTGCTATCGCATCTGATCTGCGTTCTACACCATGTGGCACGGCGGTCGAAGCACAATCTCATGTGTGCCAGTAATCTGGGCGTGTGTTGCGGACCAAGCTTACTCTGGTCGCCAAATCCGTCGGTGAATCAGAGCAGGGCGATCCCTACACTGACGGAGATGTTGATTCGTCATTGTGAAGTACTGTTTGGGGAGGGCGTCACGCAGCTCTTTGGGGAGGAACGCAGCGACAGTGGAGCCGAAGAAAGCACCGATAGCCTTCACTGTGAGCACTTTGCTTTATCTTTCTTCTTCTTCTTCTTCTTCTTCTTCTTAGTCTTTTTCTTTAATTCTTCTTTCTTCTTTACTCAGTGAATCAGAAGCAAAGTATGCATCTGTTCCTTTGGTATTCGGTTCATGTAAGTGTTTCGATAGTCCACTGAGGAATTTCTCTCGTTGCAGCAGGTGGGCTTTCTCTGGACAGCCTGGACCTGACGGAACCACCGCGTAAAGACCACATGTCTCTTTCAAGAGACTCTGGTCTGACCCTGTCGGATTGTCAGCTGTTCATCCCAGAGTCTCCGGTGGGATCCGAGGACTCTGCCGCGAATGCCTCGTCATCCAGCTTCGACAAGTCTCTGACCAAAGAGGACAAGTCTACCAGCAAGTCGTATATCCGTGTCTACGGTGGATGGGAAGAGCGAATGAACGGCTACGCGGCAAATAATCATCACTCGAGCGCCGTTGAGCATAATTTTAGAGAGGAAAAGAGCAACGTCGGTTACCCTAATCCAAATTTTCAGAGGCAAGATTGGCTGAGGGCTCAGCTGAAGAGAACGCCAAGAACAAAGTTGGACGAACACGATCATCGTAAAGACAGGTTCGACGAGAAGGATATCTACGGTAGGGAGTATCTGAGACAAGATTCCATGAAGGAGAACATGGAGAATTGCAAGGACATCTACAGGAGTTCGCAACTGGACATAACGCGGGATCTTCGAACAGAATACGAAAGAGCTACGCAACAGGACATCTGTACGGAACGGGTCTCCATTCATAATTCGGAACAGGATCTGTCGGGAGACACGACGTTGTCCAGTGACAGATACGAATTCAAGAAGGAACGGTTCAACGAGTTCAAGAAGGTCAAGTCGGAAATGTATGTTAATCGCGAGTCACCAGTCTCTCAGAACGGTAGCTATCATTCGGGAAGCGATCTGTACGAGTTCAAAAAGGTGAAGAGCGAGATATATGTGAACAAAGAAACGACGCGTACGGAGAGATACGAATCTGAGAGTAGCATCTATGGTAATAGGGACAGAACGAGCGAGATATACGACTCGAGAGAGAGAAACGATTTGTACTCGTTCAAGCAAGCCGAGGCGATCGATTTGTACGGTGACGAAGACGACGAAGAAGAGAGAACGTGGCCGGATACACCACCACCACTACCACCGAGATTGAGGCATCTGCCACCGGTACACATGAATCTGGAGGACAGACACAAAGTGGCGGGTAGGTCAAGGTCTTTACCACCGCCTCCACCTTATCGCCCGCCCCCTCAACCTCGTGCCTCGGTTACCACCAGGCATCTAGGATATGGAAGATCCGTCGTCGATGACGAGAGTTATGTTTAATATGTAACGAGGAGCTATTAGAATCGCGTTCGCGTGTATGTCTGTGTGTCGTGTGTGGTGTACGTATGATGCGTCTGTATGTATGTTGGCACTTCGGGAGAATCAAAGAACCGAGAAAGTCGCAAGTCGAGATCATGGATACATTGGCTCGTGTATCCATGGGATCTCGTTACGGCTGAAACTAGTCCAAACTGGAACGTACGTACGATATCGGAAAGAATAGCGATGTGTATAATATTGAATTGTATGCTCACCGAGGAATGAAGAATAATATAGAGTAGCGTGTTAATGTTTGTTTCGTCAAAACGTAAAACAGATCGAAGAAGTTAAAATAATCACGTTTAATTATATATTCGTAAGTCACAAAACGCTATCGATTGTTGACGTTTCCTAGCGATAGGACTTGACTGTTATACAGTGATTCAGGGTGCTTCCACGAGCCTTCATAGGTTTCCCTTTTTCTTTTAAATTAGTTATTCATATAGAGACATTTATTATTAAGTATAGATTGTAGCGGACAAGACTTGCGTCGAGATGATATTATTCGTAATTTCTTTTCTTACGCGAAGAATTTTTGTAAAAATACAGAAGAATGAAATATATATACTTATATATATATATATATATATATAATGTGTAAAGTACGCGTACTGTGCGGAAAGAAAAAAAAAAACACAATCTGTGCGATATTCAAATGCGAACTGCCGTTTAGAGAGGGAGAATCAGGCGTCAATATCTACGGAACGAATGCCGATAATAAAATGCAAATGTTATTGCAACTACGTGAGAAAAGGCAGAGCGAGGTTCGTTTCTATTCGTCGTCCTAACATCATCTTTTTAAATACGTTTACATAGCTAAGCGCACATCTCTGTATCGATATGTTCCGCAATTTCAAGATTGTCCGACGTTCGCAAATTCGCGCAACAAGAAAACAGCATTGACTGCGCACCCTTCCCCCTATCGCGTTTCCTCTTGTGTTCTTTGTATAATACATTCACGTTTCCTTCTCGTCTCCTAACAGGAAATTGATTCATCGCGGAATAAACATGACAGTTAAATAATTCTTCCTCTCTTTCTCACTCTGTTTATTATAATTATACCATTTTGTCTTCTTTTTTTTTTTTTTTAAACTTAGAACATATAAATCGTAGTGTTTCGTGTACGCGAATAAAAGGGCGATTATCTTAAACTATAAGATACACGCGAAAGTTGAACGGAGCTGTTCGATCGCGATCCAAATCTTTCGCTCCTCTCTGTATATATTAATGTAAACTGTAATCTTTTATATTGCTAAACGTATATGATATACCCTATGCAATGCCCGTAAGGTATGTATACTTATCTAAATTATACGACATGCTATGAGAAGTAAATATATTTCGTATTTTATACAGTTGCGTGTGTTTCGACTCTATTCAATATTCGTTTCTCGCATCCTGCTGATACCCTGGCGAGCGGCTGCAAGAATTTCAATGATCAGTCCTGAAAATCATCGCGGACGATCGTGTTTTTTACTTTCGCGCGAGTATCACCTGAATATGCGTTTCTTGTTCTGATCAATTCTTTCAAATAAATGGGGTTATATTCGTATACAGCATTTATCTGTAAAATGCGTTCACCATGTTTATGGATTACGAGGAATTCGCTAGCCTTCAATTAGACAAGCCTATACCTGATCTAAGAGTACGTAATATCACATGTGAACGCGATTTTCTATAAACCATCCACTCATACTCTAAATGTACATTCCTAGAATGAAGAGCAATTAAAGAAGCACAGTTTAGATCCTAATTTGGAAAAAAAGCCTATAGACAGAGCGCTTTATCTTTTGGCGTAAGTGGAACTTACATATACGTATGATAATAAAACCGACTCGATAACGAGTCACTTTCGCCGAAAATGAAAACCGCGTCTTCCGTATTACCAGGACACACCTCTTTACAGAGAACCGGCATATCCTTGGGGCATGGTTAATAATAGTAATTTTGCGCATAGCGCTTCGACAAATCACTGTACAAAACCTTGAATTAAACCACGTAATCCCGTGTGATTATCGTATCAAGTCTGCCACAGCATCGTTAATTAATTTTATAAAATCTAGATAGTGGTCTATAGAAACACAGGTTACTCTTGCAATACGGTTGATACACATCGATGCTGTTACTTGGTTCGATCTCGGAGTAACGTTTATTTCAGTTATAAAAGGATAGTAAATCTGTTGATTAATACATATTACGTGACAGTAGATAAAAATGTTTATATTTGGATCTCGATGGTACGATCGAATTATACAAGCAATTCGTGTCATACTCGTTGCGTAACAAGCTATAAAAAAAAATATCGCTGTTTTAAGCAGTGTTCTTTTTTAGAAACGCGCAACCGACGTACCTTAAAGCGAGATGCATCATCGCATGGGAATCGCAAAATGACTACATCGGATTGTCGATTACACAACATCGACTTACGATCAACGCATCCCGGTCTATTGTATTACGCGTTACGCGCAACGCAGTATTACGTGTTTTTCATTAGTGGCGTACGTAGGCCGCATTCGGTCGGTTCCGGCTGAACTCGGTCTTGCTCGCTGTCTCGTAGGACAAGTCACATATAATCGATACCTTGGAGTCAGAGCCCAGTTTAGTTGTCATCTACGTTCGGTCGTGTTGTTTTTATCGCGTCAAGTGCGTCATGAGAGTGCGTACGCGTGTATCGTCGTCCACGTAAAGAAATTAGTATATCGGTCCTCGCTGCTTTCTCGTGCGATCGTTGAATAAAATGCGCTTTGAAAATGTTGCAAGAGGAAGCTCTGTACAAGAGCACATCTCCACGGTAAGTGGCCGAAATAGAGAATAGTTTTTTAGCTAGCGAATCTTACTCGCAGTTGTCGCGCCCGTCTTCTCTCATTCTCACGACTGTTTCCCTTTCGTTCGAACCCATGCATGGTTTCTAAAAATAACGCAGCGTCGTTCGAGGAGTATACCGTCCTGTCGTCTAAGCGTTGCTAATTATAGTCCTTTAAAGACACTCGGAAGAAGTGACATTCTACGAGTAACTGATAAACAGTTAGCTAAAGACTTCGTTCGAAGTAATAAGATTTCAAGGTGTAGGTTGTTCGAAGATTTGACAGTATTATCGATTGTCTTTTTTCCCTCTTTGCATAACGATGTCGTAATAACGAGTGTTTTGTTGTAACAATGAGGATTTACGATGAAATAAAAACTTTAAGAATCGTGCACGTTGTACCAGTGAAAACATTGTCACATGCTCGAAAAGGATATGTTATGTAAAGATTCCTGTCCTTGGAGGTTGCATGCATTTAAAAAAAATAACGCGAGGATGACGGGATCGTTTTTATAAATTTAACGATTCCAGAAAATTTTATACTTCCTAAATATATTGTTACCATGTTAATTTATATCGTGGTTAATATATTTGTAATATTAAATAATATTAATATTTAAAAATGTGTTGTTTTCATCATTATCTATCTTTGTTAATACAACTGTCGTTTTTGCGTTATTTGCTATTATGTCCATAATTATTGCAGGAAAGGCGATGAAATTCAAAAACTCAATTTTATACAAACGTTACCAAGCCTCTTAGCCACAGACTCAGAATCATGTATAACACGCGTGATACCAAAAGTGCAGCAGTCACTGGCTACAGCATCCACGGAATTCCATATCGCAGCTTCGACAACATTCAAAACGATCCTAGAGCAGAAACTTGTGAACCACAATGTCTTCAGTCGAACATTCCTTCAAAGTATCTTAGATTCCCTTGAAAAGCGTGATCCAGGTAAAGAAATTCTGTTCGCTCTTGTATAATTAGAGTTGCTAGTTAAACCTATATCTACAGTTTCATGCATTTGGTATTATTCCATGTAACTAAACATGTATATATGTACATTTAAAGTTATCTGTCATGCATGGCTGGAGACCTTACTGGATGTGATAGAGTTACTGCCGGTAGAAGTCATAAGAAAGCAGGTTTGTATAGATGATCTTAGAAATTGATATTCAGAAAACTTTGTTATTTAGAAGGGCAAATGTATCGTAATTTTTGTAGCACATATGCAACCTTACGATATGATTATGGTAGATTGGTAATTAGGTTGATTTATTTTATGTTACTTGATTACCTGGCATTGGACTAAGCATCAAGTACTCTATCAAAACTCATATGTTGCAAAGAGATGCTATGTATTTAACATAGCCTTAATGATACAAATATTTTTTGAAACTTGAACATACTCAAATATAATAACTAACATCATCCGGACGATAATAGAAATAAAATTATACAGATTCTGCCATTGACCGTAAGCAAAGGGCAATTGTCGCAACCTATCCACTCCAGGATAATATGCAGCAAGATATTAGGAAAGATTTGTACAAGATTTGAATCTGCTCTGTGAGTATGTTTCATCTTATCAAAATCTAATATTTTTGTTATCGAGGGTATCAACTTTTAAACACTATATTCTTGAATGACAGATTAGACGTACAGAAATTGAATAGTATGCAACATATGCCAAAAGACAATTTTTTCTCAATAAAGTCATTAAATAAGTATACGTATTGAAATTGTTGTCAGGATACAGAAGGAAGTTCTACCAATGGTACACTCCCTCTGTCAGGATGTAAATAGTGAAGTACGAGCTAGTATCTGCTTGCAGCTACGTTTTGTTGCTGAAGGCCTTGGTGCTGAGTCTGTAAAATCTGCTTTGCTACCATCTTTCGTAGAATTAGCAAGTGATGAAGAAAGCAATGTAAGATGCGCCTCTGTACAAACAATAGCGTATTTGCTACCTCATCTTCAGGAAGGTATGCTTAGTGACTAGTTGTGCATCGTAAGCATTCCAAGGTTTTTGTAGTAAAATATGTCTCGATTAATTTTTGGATGCGAATTTTTTAAGAACGCGATGCAACGTAGTTATAATTATTTTACAGATACGATAAAAACTACCATAGTGCCACTTGTTAAAAAATTATGTGAAAATACACAATCTGTACAGTCAGACGATAACGTGATATGCGTCATTGCCCAAGAATTTGGAAAAATTGTACTCGGCCTAGAAAGTAAGATCTCTTATGAATTTAAATTTTACTTTCACGATCGCAATGAATTGATGTACGATTGATATTTCAGCATGCTTATTGCCTACGGAAAAAACATGGTTCTTAAAATATTTTCAACAACTTGCACAAATGGGTATTGTTTTAATGAAAAAAGAATCTAAGCCTCATCTTCCATTTGTAAGTGTGTACGAATACGATATAGACCTCTGATAAAATCGAATGTGTTTTATAATGAAGTTTCTCCATAAATTTACACCTTTCTAGATGAATATTAATTTTGACGAAGATGAAAAATATGTAGAATGCAGAAGATGTTGCGCGTTTAATTTGCCAGCAATGTTCATCTTTGTATCAAATTCCGTGGATGATACAGATGCATTACTTCTTACATTCACTGCATTGGCGAGTGATCACTATTATTTGGTTCGGAGAACTGTAGCGTGTGGAATCCATGAAGTAAGACCTTTTCGATTGGAATATGAAATTGGGACGTATAACTTTTTACTAACAATCATAATTTACCATGCAGGTGGCCAAGGTGTTAGGTCCAAAAAGTGGACGAATAAAAACAGATCTAATAAAATTATTGAAAGATAATTCTGAAGAAGTTTTACAAGGTTTAATTCCTCATATAGGATTAACGCTTGATTGCTTGGCTGAAAGTCAAATTATCGGAGTAGATAAAATGGTTTGTATGCGTTTTCTATTATTGGACATTTTCAAAATATATTTGCTCTATTTATATTAATCTGTTTGTCGACTGCAGGATTCCACTGTTATGGAAATTGGTAGAGCTCTATTGAAATGTGAGTCGGAAATAGCAGCTACGCATAACTGGAGATTAGTGTCTTCAATGCATTCGCAACTTGAGATATTACCTAAATACTTCCCAAGTGACTTTATATATTCGTATTTTGTGCCAATGGCCTTTTTTAGAATATTACACGCTGTAAGTTTTAAAAATACTCGTGTTTCGTTTTTACCAAAATATATGACATAATCAAATTTCAATACTATTTTTAACTTGCAGAGGCCAATACCCGTTCGACTCTCCGCAGGAACTCTATATCTTTTCCTTTTACGTTATAACATGAAACCTATGCAAAGGGTAGAACTTCGTAGCAAATTGTATTCAGATTTGGCTAGTAATCCGAATTGTTATGTGAGAATGATGTTTGTTCGTATGATGATAGAGGCTTTGGAAATTTTCTCTTCTGCATATTTCAAGGAACATTTTTTTACTGCTTTATTGAACTTGGCAGAAGATTCTGTAGCTAACATAAGAATGAAAGTAATTTCTCTGTTGCCTCAGTTAAAAAGTATGCTGCGGATGCCGGCCGATAAAAAATTATTAACTTTGTTAGAATCAACTATAACGCATTTAATAAATAGCGAAAAGGATAGAGACGTACTAGCCGAGCTGTCATCCGTTATAAAAAATTTGGATGATATATCGGTTAAATACGAAGGTCGAGGTGTAAGTAATATTCAGTATAATTCACTTTTATTGTTAGCGAATTGTGTTTGCATAAAATACTTTGTTTCAGGCATCTGGAGCAGTTTCAAAACAAGGCACTGAAGATATTAGAAAGTTGGAGGAAGAGAAAAGATTATCAGGAATAGCAAATGGGAAATCTCCAGGCGGAGGTGCTACGATAAAGAAAGGTACGCGAGGATAAATTTTCATAATTATGGCAATTCTTATTATTTACGGATTGAATATTTGGAATACTGTAATTGTAGGGGGATGGCGAAGTGCGACTGCCGATTCCTCATCAAAAACGATGTAAGTTATACTTTATAATTTGAATGTCTAATGATTTTCCTATGAAATTTTGAACTAATTTATTCTGTTCTTTTTGTCCAGGCCGCAAACATCATCGAAAGGTAAATATTCGCTTTCGTTACCACCGATTAAACGTAAAATAGTTTTCACAACAATGATTAAAATTAGTAATATATATTACAGATAGCATAAGCTCACCTCGCCAAGCAAGCGACGGATCAAAAGCGAGGTACATAAATTACATATCTACTTATTCCTCGCATATACAAATAAAACTAACTTTAATTTTAAGCATGATGCTAACGTCTAATATAACAGTAATATTCGAGAATAGAAGAGATAGATTTTTTAGAACCGATGAAAAAGTAGAGTTAAATCTCGCTATCTTTCTTAGTTTACTAACGATATCGTGCAAAACCTAATATCAAATTCTGCATGCTTTGCATCTAACAGAATTCAACTAACACACCCTTGGGAAAGAATAGGGCATACCAACTCTAACATTAGTACAACCCATACTAACTTTGACAATGGATCGTGCAGTGATTATCTAATGCAGAAGGCTCAGCAGAGTCGATCGAAATTAGCATTGCCATTTATATTGTGGCCGGAAACGTGCGAATGCGACTATGCGGAAGAATACGCTTTCCATTCTTGTCCCTCGTCCGATTACGCGAGGTCTGTCTTCTTGGCGATCATGAGAGAGAACCGGCGAAGATCGCAGCAAAATTTCCTACTAACCCGAGATTACGCCCGCGAGTTTTCCACTAACATTGCCAGCAAGGACACTGCCACTGTAAGAACGCTTGCAGCTCACTATAACTCTTGTTGGCCTTGTAGCTCTATGCCGGAGATACCGGTAATGCTGTCGGACGACGAATTTCTGGTGGACGCTGGTATCAGGATACCGGTGCAGTTCTCTCAAAGCACCTCTAAGATACCGCATCTGCAAGATTCCATGTTTGGTAAGAGAAGAACTTCGTTCAACGTGAATCATGCTCGGCCTACCAGTATGAATTTCGACAAGGGAAAGCCTAAGAGAAACTCTTCCGTTGAATACGAAGATTGCACGAAACGAAGAACGAATGCCGATCAGTCGGACGATGTCAGAACTTCCATCGATTGCGAGGACGGATTGAGACTGGTAAAAGAAAATCAACAGCTGGGTAAAAAGGATCCGGTATACGTTGGCCCTTTGATGAGATCTAGATTTGGATTCGGTGTGAATCAGGAGAGAACGTTGGACGACAAGATGAAACGACGAAATTCGTTAATAATGGATAAAGACAAGCCGAAAGTCGTGCAGTCAAAGTGCACGTTGGACAGAACCAAAAGGAACTCCGTCAATTTCGACAAGGGAAAACCCAAGAGAAATCTCTCCGCCGAGTACGAGGATGGTATAAAACGAAGAAGCAACGGAACTAATCAAGCGAAAGGTATAAGATTACGATCGATCGATTACGAGGATGGCTTGAGTTTAGTGAAGGAGAATGAACAGCTCGACAAGAAGGATCCATTATATCTTGGGCATCTGATGAGATCTAGATTCGGGTTCAGCGTAAATCAGGATAGGTCGATGGACGATAAGATGAAACGTCGAAACTCGCTGATAATGGATAAAGACAAGCCCAAAATCATACAGTCCAAGTGTATGCTGGACAGGACTAAACGACACTCTGCGAATTTTAGTTTAAAGATGCTGGATACGAAAGAGACTAAGCCTATCTTGAAGGCTCAGCATAGCTTGGACGTGGTCGACTATACACCTTCGGAACGTTTAAGCCGGGCTCTAAGACGATATTCCACCTTAGACGTGAATCATAATCAGGGACATAGTAAAATACCCTTAAGAAATTTTGTACGTCGTAGTAGAACCGCACCAGCCACCAGGGCTTCCAGCCCCGTAGGTTCGCAATTAAGGTACGAGGAGATCGACAAGTTGTGCCGAAAATTCGAGGAGTACCAATTGTATTAGTGTAATTACACAGAACGCATTTAAGGTATCAAGAAATTTAAATCTCCATGTAAAAGGATGGGGTAACTGTATGTGCTGGTTCGCATATTATAATTGCAAACATGTCGTGTGTCGGAAAGATAGAAAGTTTCGTAGGATGCTTTTTATTTTGTGCATTTTGATCTTTTAGAAAATCTGATGTTCGCAAAGTCTACGTTCTCTTTGACGAAATAACGACGTATTTAGAAACTGTTACGAGATTGTAGCTTCGTTTCGTCCGTAGTTGACGATCGTTTTTTTTTTTTTTTTTTCACACGGCCTTGTACATTTCTCACTTTTTATTAACCAGTTTAACGATGAATTTTTCTATTCCTGTAGAATTGGTAAAAGGTAAAGAGGCCAAGGGATAGAACTCTTGCGATATGTCATTTATTACCATTAACGCGTGCTTTACACAAGATAGTTTTTTAGTTACTTTATCTTGTCCAAAGTATTCTCGTGTTAAATTATAAAAGAAAAAAATTTATCTTTCGATATATCGTTTGGAAAGATGCATCGCGTGTTTCAGCGTTTGTACAAGTTGTACGGACACGCATGCTCGAGTTGGAAGACTGTTTTATTAGACGATGCCGTATCGCAGTTCGTAAGAGTAAAAAATAAGACTATTTTGCACTTTAATTTTATAGCTGCATATCTAATACGTATCGCTCTATCAAAGTTTACTCGCTAATTGAATATATTCTAATAGATTATTACATTTAGGAAACTATACGAAAGAGATAACGACAGATAGAGTTTAATTATCTTAGTAGCCAATTGTAGGTCTAGTCTTGAATAGTTATAAAAAGCAGCTCTCGTTTTCCAACGTCCGTGAAGTGGCGTTTTTTAAACGTTCGTTACGATTTTTATATTTCGCTTTTTTTTTTTTTTTTTCGTTATCGTTATCTTCCTTTCAACGAATTCATTTAACGAAGGTAGATAAGTTTTTACTAGGACCTTTTACCGCAATTTTTATGACCTTTTTTTAATATAGCATGAATTTACAGAGAACCAGCTTGGTACAGTATACGTAGATGCGCGTATGTATTTGTAACAGACAGCGTTATATTAATTTAATCGTTTTCCATTGTTGTATCGCGTTGCGTAGAGACCGTTGTGCACTAGTTATCGTAATTTTCGATTTATTTACAAACATCGACACGAATGATTAATTTTTATTCGAAGAAGAAGCGAACTGACGAGAAACGAAAAACAAAAAAGAAAAAAAAGGATACAAAAAAGCAAAATCTTTTTGAGCGCAACTTTAGGGATTCTCGATTCCCCGATTCCCTCTAAACACGTTGAACGATTATAATTATTCTCTTATATAGCGGACTGGAGTTACTGTTGTGTCTTAAAACGAGAAATATCTACGAAAATATCATACAGTCTTACAGAGAAAAATCACGCATATATTAATATATATATATATATATGTACATAGACTGACCAAGACAATTTAGCGAGTGTCTAATTAATAAAATAGCATCGAGGGATGGAAGAAAAATTAATAAATTTATCATGGAAAGAGATAACGACAAGAGGTGTACAGCATAGGAAGAGCACGTGTAATATCTCGGCAGAATATTTTCATTGAGCTTTTAATAAATGTATTTTGGGATGAAGAATGAAAAGAATTGAAATGAAGGATAATAAGACGCTTCGAAGCCAAAGATGTTATCTAAACGATACCGATTATGTATCAACGTACAAACCCTTAAAGGCATTATGTACTTGTATCATGTACATATACTATGTAAGCTTCACAGTGCAAGTGCCATTGAATAGACGCTGGAGACTTCAACGCCTGAAAAAGAGGGTGACCGTACTACCGTCGAACGATGAACTTACGGTGAAACTTGGAAGAACAACGCCCAAAATACATGTATCGTGCAACTAATACGATATTCACGTCCGATATTTAATATCACAGTCTCGATACGTTGCTCGAATAAAGAAAGATTATAGTAGTTATATAGTAGACTTATATAAAAATATTGTTCGAGAATCGAGGCATCGACTAATTCTTCTTATACGTATTAATAACTCGTTCGTTACGCTCGATGCTCGCCCGTCTAGTTTCGACCTCTCATCATCTTCCGTTCGTTTCTCCGATCGTATTTCCGAGGATAACAACTCGATTTTATATAGAACGTTTTTAAATAATCGCTAGTCAATCCGTTTTTCGCGAGATACGCCTGTATAGCAGTTAATCGTTATTTGATTTTACCGTCTACGAGCAGGATGATATAGTTTTTTTTTTTTTTTTTTTTTCTTTTTTCTTGTACAAGCTATCGAACATCGAGAATAGATCATACTCTTTACGCTTAGGGACTAGAAAGAGACGCAATTTACCGATCGATTGTTGCCGCGTAACGATATTAATTATTTTGTTATAATTGTAAGATCGTACGGCTACCGACTTATATATGTATAATAACATAGCGAAGCTTGTTGTATTATTTTTATAGGAAACTTTAGGGTAGCGTCAGCCGTACGATTTCGCGAGTCTAATGACAAACACGGATCCCATGGTACTCGTATCTATCGAGTACAAACATTTTTCGATAGAAATTTCTATCGTTCTACGACGCGTTGAGTTTATAGAAAGAGCGTGTGTGTGTGTGTGTGTGTTTCGCATAATCGTACGGTTGTTGGTTAACCATGCGACGAAAAAAAAAAACTTCTTTTTTATAGGAAATCTTAGAATATACTATATATATATATATATATACACACGCTAAGTATACATGATTTAACAAAAATTGAACAAATTGTTAAATGTGCAACTATAGGATCAGCCGTAGCGCGGGGAGGCGCAGTTTGAAGAAAAGCAAGCGAAAGTAGAGAACGAAGAAGGTTTACTCGGGCAAGGTTTAGAAGGATAACTAGGAAAACGCAGGGAGAAAGTAAAGTTTCTCGAATGTCGAATTTTCGCCAAGAAATAATCGCTTAAAATGCTGCTCCTTATTTTTGTACAGATCTCTTACCGTGTACGTTAATATTAACTTTTGTGCCAGAAAGTAAAAAAAAAAAAATACGCAGTATATTATATATAAGAAGTACACACACTCGTGCTACGCTCGTTTTACGTAATTGTTATCTAACGTATTCGTTTCTTTATATACGTAGAGGAAAAGGATTAAAAAAAAAAAAAAAAAAAAAAAAGAAGAGAAGAAATGAGAAAGAAAGGGACGAGCGCTTTTATCGCTGACACTGTTATATATATTATACATATTGTTACGTATATCGCGTACGTAAACGTCGTAAGTCGAGTTACTCTCGAGAGATAGAATTTTTTCGACCCTGGATAAACGTCGGTCGTCGACCGTATTAAAAAACGAACAATGGCGTGGTTAATCATCGAACGAAAAAGAAAGAAAGAAAAGAAGCACGTCGTGCGTCAATTGAATTTACCGCGTTAGAAACTGTTAGGGGAAAAAAGAGATCGAACGCTATGGCCTGCGTGTTTCTTTCGGGAAGGAGTAATCTGTGATGACAAACAAAACAAAATAAAGTAACATAAAATAAAGATACATATTTAAACGCGAGAACAAAGAGGAAACAAATAAATAACGCGAAGAATCGTTCACGTCGCGCATGATGAACGATGAAATTCGTCGAACGATATTTTTATTACTCGTAACTGCTCCCGTAAAGAATAAGGAATGTTACAAACAGAGAGAAGTGTATTTTTGTGAGGTATACCTGTAAGAAACAAAACAAAAAATCTAGTTAAATGTGAAGAGACTAAAGAACAACGCGATCGTAGATTATATTGGCTCTGTCGATATTATACATCTGTTTTAATATACGTTACGAACAATAAATCGAACCTTTTTTGTTACACAACCCGTCTCTTAACGATCTTATCGCCCGATAATCTGTTTCCTATAAAAATCAAGGAATAGACAGAAGGAGAAGTAAACGGAGAATTTCTTTTTAATCTCTTTATTTCTTCTACTTTCTTAATAAATCAGTGACTCGAGTCGCTACAAACTGTGTATGAGTTCCTTTTATAATTTACTTACGAAATACGTAATAATGAATTTTTTTTCCTTTTTTTTTTCTTTTTTTTTTTCTTCGATCATCCTCGCTCATTCACACGCACCCGCTTACCTTGATTATAAAAAACTTCGAAAAAGATAAATCGATCGGAAATTTCCATTCACCGTTCGATGGAATGCGTTCTAAACGTGTGATTATGGCCCGGTACGTAAGCTCCCGTCGCTTTATCGTTTCGTTTGCTCTTTTTCCTTTCAATCCGTCGAATTCATCGTAGCGCCATTAAACGCGTCGATGTTTACGCTATAATAATGAGGATTTCGAAAATAAACGCGGCATTTATGTATATTAAATATTTTCTCGAGATTCTCGACAACAAACACCTTCCGTCTTACAATTGTAAAATACCATCTTTCCATTCTATATATTTTCCTCTTCTAATTCGTAGAACTCTTTCAAGGGGGTGGGGGGAGGGGGGAAGTAGAACTTAAACACACTGTCGAAGGACGATTTCTCGCGATTGGCTTTATATAAAATTTTCTCTATTTCTCTGAACGATATCTTCGCTTAAAACGAGGATCGTTCTTTCGAATCCTTTGTAGTACATTCGAACAGTCCGAACTGAATATTTTCTTTCGTTTTATGTCGAGAACGGATTGTCAAAGTAAACGGATTCCGATCTGCTCATTTTTCTTTTCTCTCCTTCTCTCGGTGCTCTTGCAATGTATGCCCTTATCGCCTAGTGGAATTCACGCATTCCCCTTTCCGATTCTTTCACGTAAGTACACATCTATCGCCTTAACGCGTGCCATTTTAAGGTTATAAATAATAGCTGAATAAAGATGGCACGGTATTCATCACATGCGAATCGTTTACGCGGAACCAACTCGCTTGGAATGACTCGCGTGCAACCAACGTGTTACTTCGTTATATCTATAGCGTTCTTTCATTTGCACACGATCATCGTCCGTCTGATCAGCAGACTGTCTGCGGCAGAAGTATGTACAGGAGACTTCGTGACTCGATGCTATCGGTCTCGTCGAAATAGCCCTCGCATTCTTGCGCTTAACGTCTTTTCTTTTCTTTACCTGGCACACGGAGACGGTTGGATCGTACGCGTAAAGCTTCTCAAAACGATTAAGAAGAAAAGCAGCGTATTTAAATCGAGTGTAGATAGATTACAAATCGAAGATGAATATTTTATTGAGAATCTCGTCGAATGATAACTGGTCGAGTAATTTTCTAATTAATCGGGACAGCGTAAATAATCGTTGTTCGTATCGCGTATTCTATGTAATTACAATAGAGAGTTATATTTTTCTAACGTTAAAAAATCAACAAAAATCGTACAAAGTACGGAAAAGTTTGCCAGTGTAATTTCAGGTTAGCCATTTTCGTCAAACATCAAAGATCTATTTTCGTTTGCAAAATTGAATATCGAAAGATCGATATATACAAATTCGAGAATCGCAATAGAGTTATAACAAACTTCCTGTAACTTTCTTGGTACTGTCAAAAGTACGACCATGAATCATCCAACCAGAGATCGTATACTCGAAATATAAGAAGGATGTACCTTAAGAATGTACTTTAAGAAGCAAACGGCCATTAGCAGTTCGTCGAACTGAAATATCCTTTTATCGGTGGCTCGACGATATCGCAGAAGAAGAAACGAGAACGCGTTAAGTAAGAGTCGAAGAGCGTAGGAAGACGTAGCGCGTCCCTCTCGATTGCACTTCCCCCGTTTTTACCCGTAATTACTACGATCGCGTGCAATCGAGAATACTTTCGAGTCGAGTCGATAGCATCGATAGCCACGAGGAACGGATTGCTTATGCATCTGTGTTCGTGTGTACGTACAAATGATTCGCGATTAGTTTCTTCTCTCGAAAACCGATCGCGAAACCATTGTACACACATTAAAAAAAAAAAAAAAAAAAGACAGATTTAAATTCACACGGAGAGAACAAATATCGCCAGTCTATCTGTCTCTCTTCTTACCTTTTTGGTTTTGTCTCTGACGTTCGTATGCTACAATATCTCTGTGTGTACGTGTGTCTCTGTTTGTGTACATGTGTATATATGTGTACGCGCGGTAAAGCGTTTCAGATTGCTCGTATCGCATAAATAATCCCTGACGACGACAATACGGACCGCTCGCGGTTCTCCCGCCATTAAATCTCTTTCTCTCTTTGTTTTTCGCGAACCAATTATTCCATCGTTGAACGTGCAATTACACGAAGCGGCATTGTCACGCGCGAGCGAAATCAATCGAAACGCGTTAATGGTTACCGAAGACGATCTCGGCGCATTTCGTCACGCTAGATAGATATCTCTCAATCTCCTCTCGAGCCGTTCCATTCTCTTCTTTCTGTATATTATCTCCTATATACATTAAGTAAAAGTCGTGCCTCATCTTCTCTAGCGGCGATTCTCTCGGATCACAAAATAAAGAAACCTTGGTTACGCTAATGCCACACACCGACTATATGTACAGAAATTATAAACAGAGCATATATTATATATATATATATATGTATTATATATATTATATATAATACCCTCGAAAAACGTTACTCACTATTCGTGATCAATAATATCGTTAGTAAATTCTTAGATATGGTTGTTCGAGGCTCGAAGGCCGGCACGCGTCTTCACGACTTCCAGCAATTCCTCGTCATCTCGTCTCAAGCTCGTTCGAATGCCTGGAGGGATCGTGTTTTTTCTAGAGCGTATCAGAGAGTATCGAACACGTTGTATGGAAACGTGTGAGAAACTCGATTTGATTATTCTTCGTACTTTTCGGATTGATCCTTTGCTGACTAGAAGCTTACTTGTTAGCATTTAAGAAGTCTTATTATAAATGCAATCGTCACTATAGCTTTGTAACTACGCGATACGATTCGATTTTTGTACGTTGCAATCGAATATATTTCTATAAATGGAATGATAAAGAGAAAGAGACGATTCGATTGGCGATTTGGTCGCTCGAATAACGAGCCCCTTCCGTACAATGAGGCGCGTGCTCGGCCTTCGACCTGTCCGCGATAGTCCCTTTTACAGTAAAAATATATTATCGCTACGATAGTACTTAACTTTGACTAGCATGTGTTCATAGAACCGATTCCCAATTCTTACGCCACCACGTAGAATCGATAATAGCGATCACGTTAAACGGTACACTCTCGCCGAGACGTTTCATTTTTTGATCGCTTCGAAACTCGTTCTTTTCGATTGGGAATCATCGGATGCAACGTATAATAGAGTCGCGTAATAAATCCGTGGACGCACTCTCGTCACGCATCTCTATTATTCCTTTTAATATTATACACTATTTACTGGAAAATCGTGGGGTACAATGTCAGCTTGTATCCTAAAGATTATACCTTTTCTCGACGTTACGTTCTAACAACTTCCTCCGGGTCTCTACGACCCTCGCGAGAGAAATATAAAGGTCGATCGATTTAATTCTACGTTCGGATAATCTTGACGTTTTAATAATATTCGTACGATTCTTGCTCGACAAGCATCCTTCGTGCCGTGTTCTATAAATCATTCGTATGGAGAATACGTGTTTCTCGTAATGTAATTAAGCATATGAAATTCGGACAGCTTGGACAGAGCAGAGTGGCTTGGTACCTGTTAAATTTGCCAAGCACGACAAGTGTCTAACCTTATTTTTGTTTTTCCGTATTTTTCTTTTCTATCGCGTTTACGTCTCGCCATATCTACGATATTATAGAAGACACAGACACAGGTTCGATGCACGGAATGCAGAGTAGAAAATAAAAAGGAGAGGAGAGTCTCCCTGATTAAAAATGGTTAATCGGAAAATGGCGCTCGAAGGGAGCCGCACGCGTGAACAAAAAATGATATATAAATCTAGCTTCTTTAGATATTTCCTACGATTTAATCACACAGCAACTATTATTTCATTCTTCTCTCTTTTCTTTTTTTTTTCTTTTTCTTTTTCATTCAGTCTTGTGATTAATACTACTTTAATACTTTTACAATTCGTTATAAAGTCAACTGTAAGTATATAATTCTTTATACATAATCGCTCTGTATGCGAAACAGCCTTTAGAGCTAGTTGCTCGTGGCTCGTTTCGCTTTGGATCCTTACAAAAAACCGCGGCGTGATAAAAAGGACAAGCGTGGCGTTGCTACAGCGATAGTTGCGATTGCTCTGATAGAAAAAAGTAAAAAAAAGGTTAGACCAGAACATAACCTCGAAAAATCATCGACGGACGTAGTAGTGTTAGAGAGTTATTACAATTTATCGTATATTACAAATTCTGTTCCGGCTCGATGAAAACAATTCCTTGAGTGTTGGAGAGGGGCGACGGGGGTGGGAATACAAGCTATATTGTCGTTGAATCATGATTCCCGGTTAACTTTACATTGTTCAATGAACCTCTAATACGCGTGGTAAACCCACGTTACCGTTGATCTTTTTGATTCTGAATACTGATTTGATTATCCACTCCGCGGAGCGTAACATGTACATGAAACAGAGAATAATCCGCTTTAATATATTTCAATTGCGAAAACACTCGATATCGATTCTTTCATTTCTCTCTCTCTCTCTCTCTCTCTCTCTTTCTCTCTTTTCTTTCTTTTCATTCTTAATGGCCATATAACTCCTAGCACTTCTATTATTGCGTTCAGTATCACTGCATTGCATAATATCAATATCGACCAGCCCGACCAGCGCGTTCCAAAACTCGATTATCCTCGGTGCAAGATTCTGTTAACGATCGCGTAACCTTGCGCGCGTTTCATTGTTTTATTTCTCTTTTTTATTGCTTTTCATGCGCGATTTCGACATAAGCAAGAAAAATTGCATGCCATGAAAAAATTCGCAATTACAGCTCGCGCATATATAATCAATCTTTTTCTTTTTTTGTTAATGACGATCAAAAGAAAGTCCGAAGCCGTGCAGACGTAAAATAGGCCTAACTAGTTCGATTTCCCTTCGATACGTCGTACTAGCTCCCTCGCTTAATCGTCTACGATATACTTTTATTATCAAAAAGATCCTGCACCGTTGAAGTAAAAATAAATATTCTTCGTTTCTTTTTTTTTTTTTATCTTTTTGTCGCTTTTTTTCGTAAAGAATTCCATAGACATATACGTTCTTCGCGCATACGAAACGACATAGATATATCTTAAGTACGAATAAAAAATATCTTAAGTACGTTTGCTACTATTACGAATAAAAAATGAGAAGAGAAATATAATATTGCAATTATGATTCTAAGAACTAATTCGTTGCGTAGATCTACGTAAATCTAGTAGGAAAATCATATGAAATCGAATGTACATGAATGTGTAAAGATGGGAACGTATTACGACGAGAATGATTACGAATAAAAATGTCTGCCCATGAACCATTAAAATGTTCAATAAAAATAATTCGAGTTTTATATCAGTTCGCGTATCCTTAGGACTTATTTAAATCTTGTTTATAATCTATACATAGTGCCATCTTTGATTGCCCAGAGACTACGATATCCACCATATAAATCTCGTTAAAAAGAAGACCATTTCACGGCTATATAAATGTTATCTTAAGCCTTTAGAAAATAACTAGTAAAGATTTGAAAACCCTGTGAACGCTATGCAACTGACTACTTTCATTGCATTTTCTTTTCTTTCTTTCTCTCCATCTGCTTTATCTTTTGGTTGTATATTTTAGAATGTAAATCGATGGTATCGTGTTGTTAACCAGTATAAACACAGAATGCATTGATTGCAATCCTCTGGTTTAACCGCTGTACAATACCCTATATAGAAGTATACTCATATAAAATAAAACATATCCAAAAAACGATATACTCATATAAAGTATACGATGCACACATTTGTTTTTATCCTAGGGCAGGATTCTTACTATACAAACTATTACAGTTTCTTATTGAGCATATTTTAGAAATTGTTTGAGTCGTTGTAGGAAGTATTTCAATTGTATATTGACTTCATTTCGACTATACGCTAGAACCTAGATTCTCTTACGAAAACTCCCTAACTCCGTTAGGTTCTTTTTGATTGTGCGGATTCGCTTTGTAAGAAGACATTATCATAAAAAGACATAAAGAACGCAGAAAGATAACCGTCCTGAATAAATTCCTTACTATGATTCCTGTACCTTGGACCACTGGAAGATGATATCCTCGTTCTTCCCGGTTTAACGAAATGCACCTTTCATACCGTGTGCTGCTTCGAAAAGCGTTAATGGTCAGTTACTAGATACCCGCGTATAGTGTAAAAAGTCACGATGCCCCGATTATAATTTCTACCATGAATACTCTTACTGGTTTTGTTTGGAATTCCTAGGAACTTCAAGTTTTCCGCTCTCTTGCCAAACAGTGTTACTATGTTCAAGCTTCCTGTAAAAAGAATAAAACAATAAGCATAAATTATTAACAGACAGTTAACGTAATCGTAATGCAACAATTCCGTTAATCATTCTACTCACATCGGGAAACAAAAAGTGTTCACGAGTAGGTTGTGGCTGTTCAAAGGGAGAGCTACTCATGTATCCAGGCGAAGGGGACTCGCTTTTCTCAAGCACCGGGGTAATATTCGCGTAATTGGCGGATGACGTCGTCAACGTTCTTCCTTGCTCAACAAGAATACTTCTGTCAATCTTGTAATACTCTTTCCCGCTGCGAGGACGAAGCGTCGTTGCCACTGCTCTGCCACCCAGTCTGCAAAAAACCGAGAAAAAGACTGAGCATTCATCTTCTCTTCTTAATGGCCTCTTCTACTACGCTTGGTCGGTGTTTCTTCGCTAGAGGGCGAAGAAGCTCTAAGAAAACGTAACAATTACATTCTCTACACGAGTACCTTACCTCAGACTGTCTGGCGTATCGGATGACGAGTGGGATGACAACGACAGTGTCTCGATGTAGTCGGACATATCGGATGTACCGCTGCTTGTGCTTCGCGAGTCGATATAGGGAGCATTAGACACTTCCCCTGGACTATTGAATCCTTTCGTGGCCTTCGGCAAACACGTGGGAATATCGGCTTCCGCTGAAGAGGATTTTGTAGGAATCTTAATCTTTTGAAACTGAAACGACAACTCTCGAAGCGGATCGCTGGACTTGGACTTCCTTGGTAGGCTGCTGTGATAACACGTAGGCGGTGGACTCTTCCTATAGACAGACAACACGTTTTGCTTTCTCGCCGACGTCGATGGGGCCAATGACAATTCGAACTCGACAAATTCCGCCGTTCTGTGACTAAGAGATCCCGTAGAAACGCCTGAGTCGTTGCTACTAGAAGAGTCTCTATTGTGACCGGTCTTGGATGGAACGGAAGAGGAGCGTCGAATTTTTATGAATGACGGCTGAGGTGAAGTTATCGATATCTGCCCGCTATCTTGATTTATCTTGACCTCTGAGTTAACGCACGGAGAATGATTCTCCCCTCTAACCAGGGAAGCTTTGTCCGCTTCGCTGGAACATTTGTGAATGGTCAACGTCGATGGGAACGTATGATTCTCATCGTCCAAATAGTGTGCAGATTCCGCAGAGTAAGATCTTTTTCTCAACAATAGACCAATGTTCCCGTTGGATTCTGTCCCGCTATTTCCTTCCAGGTAACGGCGTCTAAGGTACGGACTAGACAACATCGCCGAACCTGGAACGCGAAATTCAGAATCGGATCTCTTTTTCCCTCCCTCGCTTAACGCGGAACCTGATAACGCAGGGTTACTCGAGCTCTTTATACCGCTACAAATTCTCGACAGAATCTCCTTTGAACAAGCATTGTGCGCTGGCTGCATCGGTAGGTATCCAGAGAACGGTTTCTTTGGTGTTTGCTTTTCGAGATCCATGACTAAGTAATCGTTCTCCCGGTCCTTAACGTGGCCACATTTCTGGCATATCTTGGACGAATCTTCTGTGGGCGGTTCAGATGTCTCGTCCTTAATTTGATTGGAAAACTTTTCAATTTCCTCCTGTGAAATTCCACTCTTTGCTAAAAGATCTTTACTGTTTTCGTAGTGTTCGAGAGATTGGGTAAAGTCTATGTTCGCGTAATTCGTTTGTTTGGACTCAGGTTGCCTGTCGATAACAGGCTCCACGTTCTCGTAATTGTTTGTTCTATTCTCTGGGCATTCGCAATTGTCTTTGTTCTTGTCTTCGTCGTTCTCCGACTTCTCCGACTTTTTCGGCCGTTTCGCCGTCGCGTAAATCGCGATCTCCCCGCTCGCGTTCACAACAGGCATCTTACCTTCTCCGGAAAGTTTCACGGGATGTACGGCAACACCGGTTGGTTCAATTCCTGCTCCACGTCTGCAATACGGCAATACAAAACCAGCCCAACTCATCATGTTTTGGCAGGGACATCCCGAGGATCTGGGAGATTGAACGGTGAGTTTAGCCGGACAACCACATTGTTGTAATACCACAGCTTGAGGCGCCTGTGGCGTATCGTAATTAGGATAAGTTTTTGGCAGTGCTAGACATTCTTTAATTTTCCTTGGCGTGTCGTAATACTGATCCGGTTGGGAACTTTGTTCTAACAGCATATGATGGCCCAAGATCGTTTTGGGTACGTCGTAATTCTCGTAAGGACCAGCAGCCGCGGTTGCATTTCGTACAACCAGCTGCTGCTTGCTACGCGAGTGCACGCAAACTTGTTCGTTTGGCAAGGGCATAGGAGGTTTCTTAACCTTCTTCGTGGCAGTGTTTTGGGACGGTTTCGGAGGTCTCGGTGGCAGTGCGCTAGGGCTTGGCGATACGCGATGAACGCTCGTTTGTTGTTGAGAGCTCTTTGAATTTTGCGAGCAATGACATTCCATCTGCTGCGAACTGGAATAGTCACTGTCGTGGCTGCTACTACTGTACGAGGATAACGATAACCGATCGAGCGTACGTGGCTGTAGATGGCAACCAAAATTATTCATCGTTCCTGCTGGACTGCCTATACTGCTTGCTCCAGTCGTGGTGGCTAAAGTCGACGATTTGGATACAGTTCCTAGCTTGCTGATACAACTAGCGCATCTTTCTAGAGCGGATGTACCTTGACGAGTAAGAGAACAGCTGCGCCATTCCCCTGGCTGATCGGTCAATTCCGACACGGAGACGGTGTCTCTGCTACTGTAATCCCTGTCGAGTTCTGTTTGTTGCCTACTCTCAGTGGACGACCAATAGGGGGAGCTCTCGTTCTTGCAGCTGTCGCACTGCTCTTCATATGTGGACGAGTAAACAGCCGAGGGGAAAAAATCGCTGGCCCTCGTTTCCGATCGAGAGAATTGACGACGCGGGCTCTCCTGCGCTATCTGTTCTCTGCTAACCGGTCGTTTTTTGGTCAGCTTCCCCTCTGCCGCTAATTGCAGCATCTTCACGATATCTTCTCCTTGATCCGTTATCAACACGTGGAGACCTTCTCCTCGGCCGCATCTCGAACCACCCTCGAAGCAGAATCGTCCTTCCACCACGCCATATCGTCGCAGATGCGCGATTTCCCAAATACCGACTAATCTGGGAGGTATGCCGACGGTGATGCAAAAACGACGATCTTGAATGTGTAAATGTGCTGGTCCATTCGTGAGTTTCGCTTTCGATGGAACCGTGGAGATCAGTATCAGGAACTGCTGATCTGTGGGAGTAAAATAAATATTGTGGTAGATCGTGAATTTTTAATTGCTGATTTTTTTAATTTTTTTTTTTTTTTTTCGAAGATGCATACCTTCGCCCAAGTTGTTCGAGATTTTCACTTGCCATTGTATCAATCGTTCTCTAGTATCGAAAGCCAGAACAACCGTCACGTCTTGGCATATTATAGCTATAGTATTGGATTCCTTGTCAAGAGTGAAACCACTCTCCACGCCGAGAAAATGTTGCAAACTTAATGAAGCTTTCGTTTGACCTTGCTTATATCGATCCTTGCTATCTCCGTAAAGTTGTAAATGAAGACAATCTACAAAGGAGTATAACGTTTTCTAAACAACGTGCATTGTTTGAAATATGCAAACGGTCGAAGACTTTTTAATGAAAAATTTCTTTAACGAGTACTTTTTATCGAAGATCGTTCGAACGAAATGTGTCAACGACGCTTCACACGCTAACTGACGAGCACAACATGCTATTAATACAGTTATACAGACGTAGAAACGCACTAAATCCATTCTGAGACCCTTTTATGTACTCTTACTAATTCTCCCTAAAGAAAATTTATGAGGTACTGGTGTCCCTAAGTTTTAAAATATCCTCGAGTTACTAGGGTCAGGTATTAATGGTTATTGCCAGAAGCAAAGCTCTTCTTGGAAATTTTTTGTTTCTCCAGCTAGTCAATCTATAACAGATGTGCCAGCTGCCACCCTTGGACAGAATCAGAGGGAGAGATTCTTTATGCTGATAACAAGTAAGGAAATTCTTTCAGAAGATATGATTAGGAATGTGGTAGGAAATAGAATTGGCATTGCTTTTTAGGGTCAGTTTGCAACATCTGGCATTCCCTTGTTCCTTGTAGCTCAAACATTATCATTTTTTTTATCAGCATTGATAAGATTAAAGGGACTCATTCTTATGGTGCACAAGAATGATTCATTGTGAGGAATGCACAGATGTTATATAAAAAGGGAAGTGCTTTCATCTTTGACACCAAGAACAGAGATATGTGCTATAAAATATCCAACACTTCCTGTCTACTATCTACAGTTGATTTCTCATGTTTTATGTTTAGTAATAATAGCTTATATTTCTGTAGGTGACATAAAAGGCAAAGTGATTCCTTATCAAGTATACTCCTTAATTGTCAAAAATAAAAATGAAGTCCATTAAAAGAATATAAAAAACACATTTTTACCTGCAACCGGTGACAACTTCCTCATGACACACCATCTTGATTTCCACTGTAATGCAACAAACAATTTTGAATAACTCGATACAGACATAATTGCTTTATTAAATTGATATCATTTGATACAGTGTCGACAAACATGACTAGTAATCATATGCATGAATATCATATATTAGTATGCTACATGTTTGCATACACTTATTATGCAGGGAAACATATACATATGTAATACACATTTGCCTGAATCTATTCAGACCCTCCGTACCCCTGTGATAAAAATAAAAGAGTTTCCTACCCTTTCTCATCTGAATGATTTCTTTGATGCCCGAATGTAAATAAAAGAAAATGAGCTAGCTTTTTATGGCTTTGTGGCTCTTCGTTTCTTTCACATTAAATACTTCCTTAAGCCTTCAACAAACTACTTAAAAGTTGTAATGTTCATTGAAATCACATCAGGATACCTTAATTTGACTTCTTGCCCATGACAAATAAACTTCACTATTGTACTTAAATTTCAATGGGCATAAAGAAATAAATATTTGATACTAAGACAGGCTCATTGAAACATTCAAGTTTTCAATTACTACATGAAGCATGGCTGCTAATTAATATTTAACTATGTAGATAAAGTTTTAATTGAATGTATAAAATTATAAATTTTTTTGCAACATAATTTTCAACATATTACTACAATTTATGGTGTGTGTTCACAAGAGAGACAAAATTTAATCACATTTTAGTTGAATTCTGACTTTCATATTTTTCATTGATTCATTGAATGCTTATACATATACACCTTACATGCAATGTATATACGTGTATATAACTGTTTGACGAGCGCGTTAGCGCAAGATCCTTACATCATTATATAATTTTTTTATTGAAACTGTACCGTACTCAAGTGTCTTTGGAATAATTAAACATGAACGTAAGGTTGCTTTGAATTATGATCTATCAGAGCGGAGCATCGTTAAATTTCTTCGCGAGAATACGAACGAGCATCGTGTAATATTACATTACACAGATTTATGAGATAAATTAAACCATGTTATTTTAACGAATATTGAATTAAGCAATTATTCTGCCGATATTAATTGGATACCTCGATGGTAAATGAAAAAAAAGATAAGTGTTTGAGAAAAAATTCGAACGAAAGTACTTACCTTTTTGCCGTCGCGAAATTTGACGTTTCCCTCGATAATACAATTGTTATCCACCATTGTAGAAGGCCGCTACTACCGCACTGCTTTTAGGTGCTTTTCTCATCACTATATGAAAGCATTCCGTTTACTTAACGCTGCATACTGAGACACTATGGAACACCTTGGAACACCATGAACAACAATGCTTCCCGACGCACGTTTTTCTTTTTTGCTCACTGAACAACAATGACAATTCTCGTTTACGAATCACGCGGCAAAATCCATACTCCGCACCGACGGCACCGAGCATCCATCTTGACAATCTTGACTTGCTGCGTGCACTACTGCGGTCCTGCTCCCTTTCGAAACCGTATTCTGCACATTATCCATTCCCCTGCACTTTGGTCCAGTGGCGTAGCATCTACGTTTTTTACTTCGATAAACTTTCTTCGCAAGCGCCGCTGGAATCGATGGGTACCGTTTACAACAGCAGGCGCACGCCGCTCTCGCGCTAACGATTCGAATTCTCTATAGGAAACTGAATTTAAAGAATTAAAAGTTCACATATTACTTCCTATTCCTTATGTTATTTCGACATAAATTTGTAAGCTTTCGCAAACGATGGTCCATTTATATATTACGTATATCATACTTCATGATGTACTGAATTTTCATTAGTAAAAGAAATTAATTAAGAAGGTGAATTCGTGAATTTTTGTGATTATGTCTTCCGAATTAATTACACAGCGTTCTCCCTACATTCCTTTTAATCTACGAAATGTATATATAAAGATCTAAAAATTCTATTCAACGGTTCGAAGCAGTAGCTGTAATAATAATTAATTTCTCATAAATTACATTCGAAATTTGGATAAAAATTATAGTAGTTGAAAGTGTAAATTTTGAAATACATGTGCTTAGAATGTAAATTGATCTCATCTATCTGTAAAAGTTAAAATCAAATTGTTGCACTTAATGTAATTTGATTTTCTTTCTTCTAACCGATAAAATATCGCAAAATGCAGAAGATGAATAAATATATAGAAGGGGAACTTTTAAACAACAACTAGATTATAGATAGAAGTTGTTTCAATCAAAGATGAGCAGAAAGAACGCCGATTTAATGTTTAAAAAGTCAGCCGAAAAGTGCGAACAAACAGTAAGGACCTCTAGTGACAAACGCTGGAACTTTATGTACATTTCCTTAATAGTGCTTTCGGTAGGAGAAACGTGTGTATGTACGCTAAGAGTAGAAATATGTCTCATATCGATGATCTGAAAGATAAAGGTGGAAAAAAATAAAAATTGCTTATAAGTTTAATGAAACATCGGAAATAAATTGCGTTTCTTTGCAATGATTACAGAAACAACAATAATAATATCAAGAGCAGTTAGCAATAACCAACAGCCATCATTAGCAACAAGCAGCAACCAGCTTGTTGGAAATAATTATACGATATAATAAAAACTAAGATTATTTATTGCAAGACAATCATATAAAATGTGTTTAGAAAGAGTTTCAACAAACCAAAGTAGTTTAACAGCATTTCACGATCCTTTTATTTATCCGTTTCTCTAACCATTTCCACAAAAAAATTAAACGAGAAATTCAAATAGAAATAGCATAAAAAAGATCACAAAACAGTTTTCGAAAGTTCTGAGTAGTGACATCAAATTCCAAGAATTATCGAAATCGTGTCACCTCCTATGTTGTAAGTTTACTAATTATGTAATTTTATAATGAGTTCATAATTTTCTGTATATAATTTGTGTAATTGCGTAATTTTCAAATGATTTAATTCCGTTCTTCGACAAATGAAGGTGAAACTATTCTTCACATACGAAAATGATGATCAAAAACTTATAGATGCTCATGATACGACTCACCGTTTTACCGCTCATTTTCGAATTGCCACTAACAATAAACCCCTGCTTTTGGCCAATTCTGTTCGAGTCAACGACTTGGTACAGTTCTCCTTTCGCCATACATACAGTTATTTCTCCCACCAAACATACCGAAGAAAGAAATATGCGAATAGTTCGGTTATTTGACCGTCAGGAGCGGTAAATTCGTAAAATATGTTTTTGGTTGAATTTTCCTCATGGTTATGAGAGTTCTCTCTACTCATCTCTGATTTCATTATCATGTTAAGACACGACAGGAGGTACTAATCATGGTGATACTATCGTGCTGCAATTTGTCTACGTGAAAGCTAACCTATATCAATATTTTAATGTTTTTGCTATGGCTACTCCAATATTAACAAAACAACAACAGAGACAGTCATTGTCAGCGAAAAAAGGATCAGTCAAAGGATCACGAAATGTCTTAGCGCAACCACAAGATAGTTTTTGGTAAGTGTAAAGTCTATAATTCTAATTAATAATTTCATTTTAAAGATACCATACAAAAAATGTTTATATTTGCATTATATATATATATTTTTAGGCCAATTGTTGATGAAGGAAAGTGTCCATTGTTGGAAGATGTTTTAAACAAGTAGGTTTTAAAAAGTTGTAAAACATAGAAGATATTGATATAAATTAATGCTTTTATAATTCATATTTATAGATTAATGCCATCTATAAAACGTCCGTCTAAATTAATTCCATGGTCACAACTTAGACATATGAAAAAAGAAGAACGTATAAAAGCCAAAAAAGAAGCGCTTCTAAAACAAGAGAATATTCCTAATTCAGAATTAGTGTAAATATTCTTAACTATATTGTTACATATTTCTTTGATTTACATATACTTTTAAAACTTACGTTTTTAGAAATTCTGTGGTCTTGGGCATAAATCATATCACAAGATCTTTGGAAAAAAACAATGTCTGTTGTATTCTAATGGATGCGAACATTTCACCGCCGCTTTTAATAAAGCATGTTATTTATATGGCACAAAATAAGAAAATACCAGTATTATTGTTGCCTAAATTGAAAACTGTAACATTAAGCACCATAGGATTTGCATCTGCTGCGTTTGCCTTGAAGGTATAATTATTTAAATACATAAATGATACATTTTGCTGATATTATTTTATTTTTATTATTTTGATTTCAGAATGTCGTGATGGATTTTACAGATCATCATTTTTATCCTCTCTATACAACAATATGTGATATTTTTAAGGATGTACCTTTACCAAAAAATAGTCTCCAATTGTTCAAAGATATTGAAACATTAGAACAGATTACATCGGATAAAGAAGACAAAAGGAGCGTTGAGAGTGAATCTCGAGTCTCCTCAGAGCCAATTAAACATACAGTATCTACAAATGTATATATGTATAGATCTTCACGCAAAGAAAGGGCATTTGTTCCACCTGGCATAACAGGAAGTTCCACAAATGAGCTCATTGTGAAAAAAGAGGAACAAAATAATTTTATTTCTTTAACTAATTATGATTCTGATGAGTTCGATACAAATATAAAGAAACATACGAGATATATTAATATTCATGAAGATCAGCATCCGGCAAAACGAAAAAAATTTTCGGGAGTTACTAATACATCTGAAAATGTTAAATATTTACCTTTAAAAGTCAAACGATTACAGGGTAACGTTAATCGTGCAAAAGCAGCGAAAGTTCCCAAATATAGAAAATAATGTCGCATCATAATAGTATCATATACTTCATGAATGTAACCAGAGAATTTCTTATCTTACATGTTAATAAATATCGAATATACAAATACACTTTTTATTTTATTAAATAAATAGTCCTTACAATATCATATATATACATATATGAATACATATATATATATAAATATACAGAAATAACAAAACTCTATCTTTTATACATATAAATATATTATATACAAAAACTATATTTTCATATAACTAATTTATATATATAACAACTTTTATTTTTTATTTCTTATAACAAAAGTGTTTTTACTGATTCATTCCTTTAAATACAAATAAACATATTATTATTATACATAGTATATAAAGTCTGATTATTTGTTAATATAAGTCAGTCTTTCATATATGTTGTGTCCACATAAAAACATGCAGCATAGCATGTCGTTGATTCGCATATAAATATCATATATATGGAGTTTTAAAAAATATTAAAATTGAAGATACAATATTGATTTCACATATATATATTTAATGCCTAAGTAATTGTAGTATCATACAGGCAATGTAGAATTTACCGAAGACTTGAACATTCTCGTAAAAAACATTAGGCCTTTAGTTCCTCCTGGTATATGACTTATCAAGAATGATAACATAGCTATTAATTGTAAAACAGCACAGACTACTGTTAGTGGAGTAGATTGTAAATGCAGAGCGCAATAAAGTGTTCCTACTAAAGTTACAAAGTAGGACATACTGAAACACCTTTTTTCAGCGCTGAATAATGATTTTAGATAACTTAATGGACCAAAAAGGAAGCAAAAGCTATAAAAATTAATTCAATATAAATCTTATTTTATTCCCGACAGTGGCGTTCGTATTTATCAACTTACCTTGAGAGGAAGAAAACACTTCCTAATGTATACAGAAGTGCAAATTTTCTTGCTTTAAGGAGCAAAACTGGGATATAAATCGCCGACAAACAGAAACAAAGTATACCCATAGAAAAGCATATAACATATGCTACTAGCCTTTGTACTCTTGTCTGTTGAGGAAAGATGGAATTTGTTAACTTTTTGTAGACTTTATGTAGACTTTTCAAGAATATTTAGAGGGTTAGGTTATACTAAAACGTATATACAAACCATGCTAGGACAACATTCCTTTTGTGTTCCTTGGATCCATCCTCCTTCTTGTTTATCATCTTCGCTTCTACCGAACCATTTTCCAATATTCGCTTTCGGTATCGTCACCGAAGGTACGGTAATTTTGAATTGTTTTTCATTTTTACTACTAAGAAGATATTCGTTTAGTTCTTTGTTGAGATCGGCCATTTTGACACGTCGCCATACTTTATGTTTATACGTTTATATACACAATGTACAATAGGCAATAATTCCGTTTTAAAAGTTATCTTTACTTCATAGTAGTTCTTCAAATACTAATCTGGGAACGTGACATATTCGTTATCTTCAACGTACTTTGACAAGCCAGAAGTGCACTGTGTAAACTACATATGTTATGTGTACATATCACAAATGTGAAGTTCAAATGTACCGCACATGCACTTTATGTATATGCTGATAAAATAGATTTCATCTTATCTAATTACATTTTGATCGGCAAGAGAATCATAGGGAGAATGAATGCAAAAATGATTACGTCCGTGATGAGTTTTCAAACTTACATTTATTTAAACAAATCAACATTGACCTCATATTTACGGGTTGTATACTGCATTTGTTGCACAGGTAATGCATCACTCTATTACGCAAGAACTATGTGTCCTGCAACGCGTGGTATCATTTTGGGATTATTTGACAAAAAATCAAATACATCGGGGACGGGGGAGACTAAGTATCGACAGTACTCTAATTGGGACTAGAGAAATTCAACTAGAAAAAAAAAAAAACGAGCGGTCGATCTTGCTCGCTTAATAGTAGTAGTAATAATAATGATAATAAATAGCAATAGTAATAAATAATATTCAATAATAATGATCGCAGTCATAGAGCTAATAATATTCACAATGATGATAATACTTCTCGGAGACATAATAAACATGATGATGATGATGATAATAATAATAATAATAATAAATACATCAGCAATAATAAAAAGCACAACGTAACAATAATCGGGGACATAAGTAACAAATCGATCACATTCGAATACAGTACACACTACGAACCGTAATTCTTTTTTAACAGGTTCATCATCATTTTGCATTTTTTTTTTTTTGTCATTTAATGATTTTATCGCTATATACGTACTGATCACGGTCACTCGATCTCTCGATTATACGATACATAGAATGAGACTGCTAATTATTCAACACGAAGGCTCCTAAAATCATTCTCATACCGCGAAACGAATCTTTTTTGTCGGGATTAAATTACTTATCAATTATATCGCTGGGTATGTAATGTACGTGTTGTATTCGCGAAGACCTATATTTTGTATGAAACATACGTATAATATCTATATATATAGATAAACGTATGTTGCATACACAACATACCGGTCTTCATATGTCATCATATGTATGTATTTTCTCACCTTCATGCATGATCCACTATGTGGAACATGTGAATGTGTGTACGTGTGTAGGTGTATCGTATTTATATGTACGTAATACCCGCGTGTTTTTCATTAACTATAATATTTTGGCTTTGTCTGTTCTTTTAATTTGTTTTTTTTTCTTTCTCCTTTTTAACGCTAATGGCAGCACAGATACAATATTATTTTTCTTTTTTTCTTTTCTTTGTTTTACATTGTATAGCATCTTAACGTGCCCGAGTCTTTTCTTCTTATAGAAATAACGTGTTATGAATCACTTTGTAACGGGCGTTTAGCGGCTCCCCTGCACACGGAAACCGCTAAAATCGCCGCCATCCGAATGATAATTACGCAATTAACACATTACGCTATGTATACATTTATACAGTACGCAATGAATACGTCGGAATTAATTATTGTATGCACTACGAAGGAAAGAACCTATATATGTATATGTATACGTGTGTACTTCGAGAAGAAACGAATCGCTATGCAGCGCGTTATTATAGTACGTTTAATATAAGTGGCGTGGCTCCTTCCTGTTTCCCTTCTTTTGTCCCTTTTCTACTTTCTCCTTCCTCTCTTCTTCTTCTTCTTCTTCCTTTCTTTTCTTTCGAACCTATCCTATTCGGCGAACTGATCGCGTCGCATCGTTTCCTTCGCCTTTTTTCATCTCGCGAAAATAATCGTCTAGAACGACGATCCACGTGGAATTTCAAACGCAAAAAGGAACACCTTCGTGTATACGATGCTCTGGTATCCGATGAAAAACGCATCGTGACCCTTCTCGACGTCACGTATCTATACGCTTCGTTCTAAAGGCGACCACGCGAATCAGATTCGCGTGTGATCTCGAGAAAGCTCGATCGGGAAAGGATCCTGCTCGCTATATAAATACTACATCATATTCGTGTGCAGCTACGAACGATCGTCGAGTTTTAAACAATAAATGCAACAACAGCCTTTGTCTCGTAAAAGTACATATTCGTAATTTATCAGCTATCGTTAATCGGCTACAACATCGGCGTCCTTAAATATACGTAGCGAGAGAATAAGAAAGTAATAGAAACAAGAGATAGGGCTCGTACGTCTAAAATGATCATAGTCTTCTGGGAATAGCTCACATAAGTACACACATGCGTTTGTATGTACATGACTGGATTCGTGTATGTATACGTGTATATGTTTATGCGTGTATGCGTAGATATCTGTGTGTATGTGTTGAGTCATTAAAAACCCTTGGAGCCTTCGAGGGGAAATGTAAAGTGAAGCGTTCAAAAAAGAGCGCGTCTCTATTCGCTAACGATTTACGCTAGAATAATCCTTAACTTCTGAACGAAGAAAATGGTGTGTCACGGTTTCTCGAGATCAAACGAATCCTTCGTGAGTCGACGAAAGAAAGACAGATTGCTAGCCACGGATAACTGCCAACTAATTAAATATATTATCGATCAAATGCAACTAATGGCGTATAATTATCTGCAGACTGCCCCCCCCACCCCCTTAAACGGTACTTACAAATACCTAAGTGAGAATTTCTCGTACGCTATGCAACGGTAAAATCAGGCGCGCAGTACTTTAGACATTATTTAATCTCTCATTTTCTCTTTTTTTTTTTTAATTTTCTTATACTGTTGTATCTGTTGTAGATTTTTTGTATTTTTCTATTTTTTTTTTCAATTTGTGTAGTTTGTTCGATCTCGTCTTAAAACACCCGCACTTTCATAGAAAAAATTCACGAGCACGAGATCGCGGAAGAAAAAAGGGAATTATATTCGTCTAACTCTTTAGCTTTCTTATTTTTAAATCTTTTTTTTCTTCTTTCTTTTTTGTTCCGTTCTTTTGTTCCTCGCGCGATTCTTGCGCAAGCAAAATCGTTGACATTTAATCCCTTTCCGTTAAATATCTTTTTTAAGTTTTTTTAAATTTATCATACTTTCGCTCTCTCACTTTCTCTCGATCACTTTCTCTCCTTTTCTCTTACTTCACACTTTTTTTTCATTCTTTAGAAAATAATTTTTATCTCTGTGAGCTTTTTCTGTACGCTTTTCTTTTTGTAATTTTTGTTTTTTTGTTTTTTTTTTTTTCATAGCAATAGCGTCAAGTGCCAGACGAATAAAGCTCGATACAAACGAGCGACGTTTGTTCGCGCGATGTCACTGCGATCCTACGTCTGCTTGGTTATTGTTAATTGAGAGAACAAAGAAAGACGTATGATTGTAGCGATATCGCGCTGATAAAAAACGCTCGTCTGCATCGGAACTTAGAAATCGATCCGGAAGTTCCGATTTCTATTCGTGCGATTAGTTAGAATTAAAGTGTCCGTCGCGAAACTCTAATCTTTCTTTTCTTTTTTTCTTATTTAACTTACTTCACACCCCCGCGACGTAAAACCACCTCCACGTTGCTTGCAACAGGTTCTTAAAACGAGACGACATCGAGAAACCGCGAGGAAAATGAATGATCGAACAAAAAATTCGAGTCCGAAGACTTTGGGAGGAAGTCCCGAGTTACTACAAAAATTCTTTTTTTCTTTAACAGAATACGTCTTCTCTCTTTACCTCTTTTTCTTCTTGTTCTCTTCTTTTGGCATACACGATATAATACGATCACGCGCATTATGCAACTGTGCTGTTGGATACTGTGGTACTCGTAATTTAGAATTATAGTTATTATACATTATTAAAAATATGTACAAAATCTGTGTGTACGCGTGGTGTATGTGTTCATGTATGTCAGATGCATGAAAATGTTCAGCTCTGTTCATAACAGCTAACATAGGTGTTACTTTGAAAAATTGATTAACAAAGTAACACACGTGTTAAATGCTTCGAGTCAATAAAATGCTCGTATCAGTGTTCTTGTATTTATGTTCGTGTAAATATATGTGACACGTTCGAAGCACTGATTAATCGGTATAGCACAGACCGATGGATGATCGGGGACACATTGAAATCGAAATACAAAATGGACTTTGAATCGAGGCTTCCTCCGTATCGTCAGAAAAACGTCTGAATCTCCTTGGAATAATATCAAAAATCTAAAACGATCGAGTATCGCGGCTAAAGAAGCCGGCAAGAGACCGACGAACGTGTGTACAGAGAGCATATGCGTTTTACAATATGTATACAGTACTCGAAAATCCTCGACGAACCGCGAGTTTCGTCGATTCCACGGGTTACCAGTCAATGGAAAAAGATTCGCTACTGAAAAAACATACCGTAGTCATTAATAAGTACGTGCAGCCGTCGATAACGTGGATTAGTTGCGTTTTTGTTTCGCTTAATCTTAGTACCCCATCCTTAAGTGGCTATTCAATGAACTGTAAATATAATCCTAATTAATATTGCACGCGCCGGCACATAGGGGCTGCTAAATATCGTTTAGCTCAGCTGTCAAACAGCGGCCCCTTTATTACGTTTCTTTTTTACTTTACTTCATGTATGAACTTAATTATGCGTATTATGCATTCGCGAATCGATCCATCCGAGACCCTGAGGGATCCACTATTTTCACTATACGACGACGAGTCGTTGACGCGATTTTTATTCTTATTCGCGAAAACAGAAAGGAATATGTAACAAAGGTGTCCTTCTCGTCGAGCCCCGACGACTCACCGAACGAACTTTTATACTCTCGTCTCGTTCTTGGCACGAGACCGATTTACTCGTATAATCCTCACAGTGCACTTTAATCGTATCGTTCGTTTCGTTTCGTTTCGTTTCGTTTCGTCTTCCTTTCCATTCGATTATCCTACGATCCTTTTCTCGTATTCGATCTGCCTGCTCTTTCATCAGCAACACGCAAACCGCATAGTTTTTGTAACTCGCCTTTCCATTCTCCTTTATATTCGATATTTATATCAACTATACTTAAACATCTAAGCTCGTATTATTATCGTTATGTCGGATGTACCATTTAATCGAATATTACGTTCGACCGTTAACGCGTCGAGCTGTACTTTTCGGTGCTCAGTGTTGCTGAAAAAGTTCAGTATTATTGAGCCGAAAAATCGTTTTTCGTTTATCAGAAGAGCGCTCACACGAGGGCTACCATGATTTCTGGTTTGTTCGTTTTGAGTATTTCCAAGCGTTGTGACGCGAACTTGGTTTGGTCCAAGTCCTTGACTTGACCCCTCGCCTCGACCTTTGTGTATTCGCTCAGTTTTTAACATCTCTTTTTTACTTTTTTCTTGTTTTTTCTTTTTTATAGAAAGAATCGTTGACTTTTCAACTACTACTACTTCAACCGTTTTCTTTCGGTATATGCTCGAAATTTTCGATCCGTAGTCTTCGTTTCGTAGGCCAACGATGTGGAATTGCGCCAGCGTGGATAGCCGTCACGAGATTCTCGTTCTCGCGTCATCTTTATCTTCTCGTTCTTTCGCTCCTCTTCAATGGTAACTATATATCGTTTACGGTGTTCGTAAATTTCTTCCTCACCTTGTTCGTTCGCTCTCATGAATCCACGGTCTCAGTACGATTCCTAGCTACTCATCTATCACGCGTCGACGATGAGTGAAGCAGAAGCAGCAATTGAACAAAGTGAATGGCAGAGACGGAAATAACCTTGTCATCGCAGTTGCACGCAAATTTCTCTTTAACGTTCTCTTTTTTCTACACCGGTACAAAATATCTAAGCGGGCTAACTATGAGAAACGCCACCCCTCCTTTCCATCATATAGACGAAAGTGAGGGACGAAATTAATTATAAAATACCTTCGCTTCGATTTCGAGTACCGTCAACCGTTTCTACCGTCCCCACTTAAACCGTCGTCACGTATTCCCGCAACTCGGTCGTTTCAGCTAACCTGTCGTTAGTAAACCACGGGTCCTCGTATTGGGGCACCTCCTCGCTGCGAGCTCTATTAGGAGCACGTGCCCGTTCACGAGCACGCATTCGGGGCACCTCCTCGCTTAACGATCTCTTGGTAATCCCCATCGTCACGGGAACCTCTAACAAAGCTTTCGATCTCATCAACTGCGGCCTCTGACGGCCCTTTGCTTCCTCGCTAGCCGCGCGAACGATCACAGTAGGCGGTATCAATCTGTCCTCGCTCTGATGACTACTCTCTGATCTAGCCCTTAGAGCCTTTTTCTTCGACAAGCCACGACTCTTCACGATACTCTTCCTGTGAACAGGCTGCGGAGAGTATTGTTGTTGTTGCGATCTCTGTCTCTTCACGGGAGTGACAGGAACCTGGGGAGACCAAATTGGCGGAGACAGATCTACCGGAGACTGTATTCTTTTAGGTGGAGTTCTTTCTGGAGATTCGTCCTTCCAGCCGCCTTGATAGATAGGAAACGCGGAGACTTGGTTAAGAATTCTCCATCGAAAGTCCTCGTCGTCGCTTCTACAGGGAGTCGCCTCTGGAGGTGGATGATGCGTAGGCGTTACGTTGTGGAAGGGCGACCAAGACTTGGGTTCTTCCGGCTCTTGAACCGCGAAACTACCGCCACCAACCTCCGTCGGTGAACCATCGTAAGGAGTCCACTTGATCTCGCTGATGTGCTTCGGCTCCCGTTTTTTGATCCCGACCGTCGGCAGAGGAGAAGCGTCCTCGTACGGAGCCCACTTCGCGTTCGTGATCGTGATCTCTGGAGAGATTAATCTTCGAACGATTCTGTTATCCAGTTTGGACATCTGTCGAGGATCCGGCTCTGGTGACATGCTCCTTCGAATACTGTACTTTGGCCGTTCCTTCAAGCTCTTGCTCTTGAACCCTTCCGTGGAGTCTTGACTCCTCCATTTCGAGTCCTTCTTCTCGACGGGCAAAGAGAAGTGCGGTTTCATCGCCCACCTGGATCGAATCTTTTTCCCTTCGTCGGGGCTACTCACTTTCTCCTTCACGCCCCATTTTTTCGATGTTTGGCTGTCGACTCTCGCGTGAGATCTTTCCAGCTTCGGTCTCTCCCTGACCCTCTCGGTCTTCACTAGCCTTGTATCTTCGCTGGCGTGTTTCTTCAGTTCCGGCCTCTCCGCCACTAGCTGCACAGTCCGCTCTTCCTTACGTTCCACCGTCAACGACGTAGAATGATACAGTTTCTTTTCCGGCTCCTGTATCGTCGGTTTCTCCGGTTCAGGCGGTTCCTTGGGTTCCGACGGCGGCGAAGGTGCCAAGATCTTCGACTTCGGACAAGTGCACCTCGGTTTTGGATTTGGCAACACCTCCGGAACTTGAAGCCACCTGGCTTCCCTGGCCATTCTGGTGTCGTCGCTGCTGTGCTTTCTCAGATCGTGCATCGGCGTTTGCAAGTAATCCGGCTTCACCGACCATTTGTCCGTCTCCGCGCTATGATGCTTTCTGAGATCACCTCGCTGGATATCGTGCGATTTCTTGTCCTCCGGTGTCAGACTATGGCAGCTGCATCTCGTTTTCTTGGCCAGATCCAGATCGGTGCTGGACGTGTGTAGAGCCCATCGAAACTCGGTTCCTTCGCTGGTGCGCTTCTTCAGGTCCCAGATCGCGTCGTCCGGAGAGAGGAAGCTACCGTCGGTCCATCTAGAATCGATGCTACGGTACTTGCGTAGATCGGTACGATCCCTATCGGTTACCGCGTCGACCGACGTGTCACAGCTGCATGTCCTCTGGGACGTTGGCGTTCTCTGGGGCTCGAGAGGCGCTGGCTCGATCGCGTCCAGATCCTCGATGGTATAGTAGATCTCTTCGCGTCGCCTCTGACCACAGGACGGACATCGTCCGCTCGGCTCTCCATCGTCGCGGCTAGATCGATGATGATGATGATGCTGATGAGGCTGTCGATGCAACGTCGAGGTCGAGGTCGATGCTGTGGGGTCAAGCTGCGGGGGCAGCTCCTCGTCGTCGCGACGGCCGTCGTCAGAGTGTCGTGACGTCGCAGCCGTGCCTGTCGATGCGCACCAGCAAGTGTGTGTAGCTCCGTCAAGCCGCCTTGGTGGGTACCGCGACTCCGGAGACGACGAGGCTCCGCTCGAGGCCGGTACCAGGCAGACTACCTCGATCGCCAGCTCCACAAGCCTGTTTCATTTATTTCGTACTCGGTTAAACGAAACTTAATTAAAATTTATAGTATAATTTTAATTCTAACGCGATCGAGCATCTAGAGAGCACGCGTGCGTATCAAAGAGCGGACTAATAATATAAATTATAACAAACCTTTAGCTCGGTGAAGACCTCCGTGAAGAATCCTGGCTCGCTGTTAATCCGCAGCATCTCGGAGCTCAGTCGATTGACGATCAACAGGCATCTATCCCAGAACTTGTCTTTGCTGTCCTCGATGAGGAACGGTTTCAAAGGATAGCTGATCTCGTTACCCATGTAGCTGTAGCTCAAGTACAGACACGTTAATACCGTCGCCTGAAGTTCCCTCTCGGACGCTTCGTCTCCGTCGACCAGCTCCCTCACCAGCATATAAATGAACACAACGTTGGCGGGATTAATGAATGCGACATCCTGTTGAAAAACGTTCTATATTAATATCAACTTTAAACATTCAACCATGTTATTTCATACATATAGCTCACCACTTTTTTTTTTTTTAAACCAATAACGAATATCATAACGCGTAATGTACACCTACATATCAACACTAACTTAAGCCTGTCTTTTCTCATATATACATTTTTCTTTATATTTGTATTTAACTTAGTCAACGAGTATCGCCCGCACGTTAAATACGTATTGTTGCTATTTTCCTTTTAGCTTCGACGTAAAAAGATCAATGTCCAGACGAGTTATCATAAGCAACGATCAACGAAAATAGCAAGGTAAATTCGAATTTCTACGAATATAGAGGGCTAGACGGACATTCGATGCATGTCTGGTGCAGGGGAGCGCACGTATTGTTGTTCCGCCGGCGCAGCCCCGTGCATTCAGGTGAAGCGAGGTGCTTCTTCTTGGCAGGCAGACGATACTCGTTCACCGGTAGAAAGGGGATGATTCACGCGCGGTGTCGCATTACGTGCCGCGCTTACGAAATTGCAATCGGCATTGTCGCACTCGGCACTCCGGCCGCGGTCGATACTTCGATTGCAAAGGGTCTTCCTCTCATCGTGACCTCCACGGGGAAACGATGTTTCGCGGTTTCCACGAAGACCCGTCGCTGCACTCTCCGATTTGTTTGTCGTTGTTAAACGGAAAACTTCTGCCTCCGTGCACTTTGTATTTTATCGATACTTTCGTATTTCTCTTTTCGGTGATATATGTAGGTTTTAGTGTTGGAATACGACGATATTTCACGCATAGGCACAAATACTCTTACACAGACACCCGCGCAAGCATTTGAACAGGACACTTACACAGGTCATGCTCATGGGAGCATGGGTCACTACCTAAGTCTAGTCTGAGAGTAACTGGTCAACAATCAACAATCTCCATACGTTGTTGATCATATCATTCGCTTATATACATTTGGTTCTGCAGTTCTGTTTAATAAATATCACTGAATATTATTTCAACATAAACATTGTGTCTTCCACAGATTATTAATCTTAACTTTAAGATTAAATTCTAACATTTAGGAATTACGCGTTTCCTATTTATTTAGATAGAGCGTAACTAAGAAGCGAAGGAGAACAAAGTTTGTTCTGCGTGGTAAGTTTGATCTTCAAGCTTCGAAGATTCATCTATGGTCAGTTGTGGAAGTTTTTGGATATGAGAAGACTGTTCTGATGAAAATAAAATTTCATCAAACTTCATCGCAAAATTTTCCTAACGTCGATTGCATTAGCCAATATTCTTTTGAATTTAGATGGCCATCTTTCGAAAACTGGCTAGTGGCAACATGAAAATTCATTTGGTATATTCAATTACACCCCGATAAAGAGAAAATTGACATTATTTTAAAAGATATCGGTGTACAGACTCTATACGATTCAAATTGTAGGCAATCGATTCTTCGTCAGACATAAGGCAATTTACGTAAACGAAGTTGTTAATATCGCATATCACGATCTACACATCTATTCCTGTTCTTAGCGCGTTAAATATTAGCGATCGCGGCTGGAATCGTCCACTTTTGTCAGCTGTCCTTTACCAAAGGCGTTCTCCTTGCTCTAGAAACCGAGTCCTCCGAGTCATTAGCGAATTAGGACGCGGCGCGTAGGTCGACTTGGTTCCAGAGTGCACAAGCCAAAGTGCATTGGTTTGTCGAGTGCGCTTAAACCACTGGAATATAACTTCTTCGTTAGCTTCAGCGCGTATACGATAATCGCGCAGTTCGTATTCGTTTTACGTTTAACACGCGTATACGTGTGGCTTGTAAATACCTATATTTACACAAACATCCATCAGAATACACCCATATTCCACAGGTAAGCGGTGGTGACTAAATCACACGCGTTTAACGTTTCATCGATACGTTCTTTGCGTCAATATTATCGCTGTAATACGTAAGTATAGTTGATATATTATACGAAAGCTATAAGAAAGCTAAACTCAGATCGTTACAATCGCTGTCTCGAATACCAGACAGCGTTGAAACATTTAGAGAGAAAGATATTAATTAAATAAGTGTCTCGAATGTCGTGCAAACCTCTTTCAAAATCAATCGAATTTCGGTACTTTCTATGCGTTTGATCTAAGTATCTATCGTACATACAGGTATACACAGAGCGTTATAGTAATTGTAGTATTATCGAGAAGGAAATGATACTACGCGAAAAAATAAGTCGGTAGAAACTATTACTAGAACGCTCTATACACACATGTATATTTATCTACTATACACCTACACACACGTCGTCGATTTCATATTCAAAGCGGAGCGAGTCTTTGACCCTTGAAGCAATCTCCAGCCCCACTCTCGTAGTTCTCCAATTACAACGAATGCTTTGTGATAATTAAAACGTACGGTGGTGATCATAGGCGAGGCGGTTCTTTCAATCGGCGAGGGTTCAACGGCGTATAGGGAGGTGGTTTCATGCACATATGGATGCACCGGCAGTGAGACCCCGCGGTGACCTGACAGGATCGATGCTCCCGATACTACGCGTTTCCTCTTGGATAGCAGCGATTTTGCCAGCGCGTTGTCGCCCAGCCGGTTGTTGCACCATCGTCATCGTCGCCTTCTCGTTAAGCGTGTTAAACGCGTGCGTTACGCGGCACAAAGCGTTGGTACACGGCTCAATGCCAACGAACAGCTCTGACGTGTCACGATACTCGGAGACGTCGGTGCTTCTACTAGATACATACGCTCCCCCCACCCTTTCACAAGTATTACAATATTTACTGATAACTCGTGCAAAACGCGATAATATAACGAATGTGAGCGATATTACGAAGAAAACGATTGGTCGATCAGAGTTAGGATAAAATTCAGAATACGCGGAAGAAGCTTGCAAAGGTCTTACATTTTTTTGGGGGTACGTTCTATTTACTGTAAGTGTTTTAATACTTATAAACGAGACTGTACGTAGTCGTATGTCGCGGTAGATGAAAAGCACGATTCTCGTCGTGCCAGAGTTTCTCTTAATGTTAGAAGATCCACCGAGCGGAAGATCGCTTCGGAGGCTATAGAAGGCAGGAATGTTTGCTTGAATCGTAACAGGTGGATCCAGGAAGTGTGCCACGAGTGATAACCGTAACTATCGTAACAGAATCCGGAGCTTTGCGGTCGCGTTAACGATATCGTGGCGCGCGTTACAAAGGAAGAAAGGAAGAAGATCCGAGCGAATGGCGAAAAGAAAGCAAAGAACTAGAGGAAAGTAGCCCGCAAAAGGAAGGAAAGGAAACCGATCGATATTTAGCGAAAAGGAAGGAGGTTTATCGCGCGAACTTGTAAAAAAGGAGGAAAAAGGCCAGCTAAGTTACAAAACATCGCGCTTCGACGTATTATTAGCCCGGCTATTTCTGTTTTTTCAGGACAGATAATAACTTTCGATATTAATTGGCAGCCTGTATCGGAGCTGAACACGGGGAGAACACGATGGCACGGCAAAGGAGGTGCGATTTATTTTTAAAATAAAGACCTCACCGTGGCATGTACTCGATACGTATCCGTGGAGTTTCCGCGTGTCTTGGTCGGTTCACAGAGCTCACCTGCTCGGGTATAACGTGGCTCTGTGGTAAAGCCTTCGAGGGTAGAAAAACGGCGATACAGAGCCGACGGAGCACACGGCCCGCCTGGTATATTCGTTCCCTCGGTCGATATTCTCTTGGGGTGAGCGGCCTGCATCCATACACGGACCTCTGCAACCGCGTTTTTCATCAGCTTATCGAAGATTCAACGGTTCTAATTGAATTTTCGAGACTCTGTACATACGAGTCTGTGACGGACCTTTAATTCGACTGACCAGAACCCGACCAGGTACACGCTTTTAACTCCAATCAACTCGAGGTCGCACTCATCCGCACGAAAGTGTCTCTTTGATGTTACAACGTACTCGAGCCATCACTCTCTTCGGTATAATTGAATTCGATACCGTCTCTGGACAATATTTGGACAGCGAATATTAAGTAACACTCGTTCAGTTATCGGACGAGTTTCTAAAACTCAGGAATCGGTTTTCTTTCGTTCGTCCCTTATTTTTTAATTTCTTACGACTTAAAAAAATACTTATAGTAAATACTTAACGAACGATCATATATTACGTTTTTAAATTTATCTTGCAATTTCCTACATCTCGTGTTATGTTTTTGCGATAAATGTACGTGTGGAAGTAAGTCGTTTATTTATCGCATTTATTTATTTATCGCAGCCGTTTTAATAAAACGCGCAGTCGACCAATTTGGCTTTTGAGAAGCTTCACATACCATATGATCGCGATCGTGCACGCGTTGCATACGGAAAGATAATCCAAGGATAATTAAGCACGTGGGCGCATGATGGACGAGCGATTACCTATCGTGATACCGTGGAATCCGGAATCGGTTTATTTGGCTTCCTGTTGACAAAGAATAAGATAGGCTATCTTACACGTGCGCTTTCCCTTTGTCGTCACAATCCAGCCACATTGTGAACACGAAAAACGATTGCATCGGCATATGGTTTCCCTTTAACGAGATTCTCCGCAATGACGTTCAAGCTTCTTCTATTTACCGTCTAGACAAAGTGGATTAACGTTCTAACTTAAACGATCTACGTGTTGCTCCTGCTTCGGTATTTCACGATCGTCACACTTGCTCTCGAGTCACGTGCTTTTTCTCAACCAACAAACACGTCGGGAAAAGTGGATTAAATCGATATAAAATCGGCGTTGATCGGTCGAGATCGGAATCTATCTTGTTAGAATGGCGATCGAACCTTTTCGAAAAATCGAACGACCACGCTGCGTGCTGAACAAAGTGTTTGGCAAAACGTTCTCGCTGAACGAAGATTATGCGACTCGACACGGGAACGTTGTTGCAACAAATAAAACAAACTCGATTACCTAATCATGAGACATGGAATATTCCGATCGTAAGCTTCGAAAGTTCCTTGTTAAGTAGAATTACGAATAAATTTTATATAATCTTTTTGGAAGGACGACATTAGCGTAGTTAGCGTACTTTTCGAGAATCATCGTGAAATCGTCATTCTGGTGGAACAAAGGATAAATGAACATAATTGTATCGATGATAATTCGTTTCCTTTTACGCTGTTCTTCTTTCTGTGTTCTGCGAAAACATCAATTTTACCACTGATCGTGTCAAGTGTGCGAAATCTGTCGACGCCCTCGCTGTGAGTGTGTTTCTAGGGCGGACTGCATGTGTCACCCTTGACTGATTAGATTTGAGCACGTGCACGATCGATTTGCGGTTCTTCGTCGCCGAGTAGAAACCTCAGAGTGAAAAGAGCGTGCTTTCGCATTATTTTATTTCTACATTACGTATACAAAGCAACGCCGAGAAAAATCCAAATATCACTGCCTCGTTAAAAAATGGAATAACAACTTTAAAATTAAAAAGTATAAATATCATCTACCGCTGTTCTCCAATAATTGACGAGCTTTTGCTTTTTTTCGCTCTGTTTCGTACGAGCAGTGCAACTTCTCAGAAAGTGTATATCTCGCCATTACAGTCGTCGCTTCGATGATCGTCGTTGTTATGCGCGCCACTTAACGTCGAATTAAGTGGCATCTGGAAGTAAAAGTGGCAGAAAGCACGATGGAAAATTATTCAGGGCATCTGATTGCCCTACTTGCGTCAAAGTCACCACGAATCACGACTAATTAAGTATGCAACGATCGTCCTTGTGAAACGCCCGATTTCTGAACTTTCCTGACAAGAATGAACGGGAGTAACATCTTCATCATAAATTATTTTCAGAGAAAGTAACAAAGTAAGCTTTACCCATTCCCTTTTTAAAATATTTTCTCGATACTACGAACCGTTTACCTGATGTTCGTTTACGTATAAATAAAAATATATTTAGGGCAAACATTTTTTATAGACGAACGATTTTCCAGCCCTAACGGATAAAAGAAATTTTTGTCCGATATTTAATAATAGTAGTGATTCGGTTTCGCAGCGAGGAATCGATAAAGGCAACTTTTACGTAACACTAGCTGGGCTTTCGATAATTCGATGCAGCCACGATCCGTCCAACATCCAGCAATAAGCTTGCTTCACCCTGTTCTACTCCAACTATAAAACTTCTCTGTTCGAGTTGGAGTTCACCCCTAACGAGCAACTTTCAACGACACGCCAAATCCTAATCTTTGAATCTACACACCGACTACTTTATCAAGGAAGCTGTAAGCTTCTTCGACGTCCCTTGCTGCAGACATTTCCTCCCCAAACATCCTAGTTTCCGAAAGTAGGGTAACGTGGTTGCATCGTGTCGATAAACCAATGGTACGCTGGCAAACGGCTGACGAAAGCTGCAATTTTTTTAAGTAATCCCCTTTCCCTTGGCTGGAAGCTTCTTCTTTCGAGGGTAAGAAGCTCTGGGGTTCGGGGAAGAGGTCGTCTCCCCGTTGCAATTAAAACCGAAGGGTGAACGTCCCCAGCAGCGAGGTCCCCCGCATATTTCCACACGGCGCTGGTTAAGGGGTGGCTCTGCAACGTTGCCGCTCCACGCACGTGACCCTCCACCCCCACCCTTGCACGCAGTTTTCCCGATGCTTCACATTGCTGCACACATTTTTTTTCCGCGGCGCCTTAACCACCCTCTTCGATACTCCCCTCCCCCCTATCGATTCGCGACCGTTCTTTATAATTAACCGCGCGGCGTTCCAATTTCTGGCCGAGAAGAAAAAAAAAGCAACATATATACGCGCTGTACGCGTAGTACGTGCGAATTAGTGCCGCATGGGAGATGAACTAGGGAATGGAGAAAAGCGTCGAGCCTAGCTATAAAAGGATTTTAGTCAGTTTATTATAGAGAGCCCGCGGAGGAAAGTAGGTGACGGAAAAAGGGTGGATGATAACGTAACGGCCGAGTATCGCGCTAAAAATAATTATTCCGCTGATAATTCTGGTGGATTTTATAGGTGTGTGATGTCACGTAGGCAGATTCGCGATATCAAACGCGGAGGAAAAGCGGCCAGGAAATTGAATACTCGTAGCAGGGGCCGACGCGAGTGCTTAACGTTCCAGTAAGGGCTAGTAGGATTTGGGGTTGAAAAACAGGGTAACGGCGATCGCTAAAGAGATCCTTTGACAGCGAAAGCCGCGACTCTGTGTATATTTATCTACGTTGTACACTCGTTCAGACGAATAAACACACGCACGTGGATGAGCTCCATGCTACCCTTATTACGAATCGACGTGTGCGTGACTACACGTTTATATCGATGTTACTTTCCCTCTCGAACGTCATCGTGGAATACCGCATACTCGTGACTTTTGCACAGATAGCTCCTCGATAGATGCTAAAAGGGGATTGTTTTCCGCGTTTCTTCGCAAGAATTCTACGAACAAAGCTGCGCGAAGGTTTCCATTGACTTTCGCCGGCATTTCGAACAATGTCGCTCGAAATTAAAAAGACATAGACCAGACTGTGGATATTCACGCGTTTATAGAAGATTTATGGATGCAAAAATGCACAAGCTAAGACAATAAATCAAGTTTTTGTATATATATATTTGTATACTTGCAAATTACCATGTACAGTACACTTTATGAATGCTTAATGCATTATGATCAGAAGAAAGGAAATAAAAAAGATAATTTCTCGATTGTTGTTGGCGCGACGTTTCAGGGATGAATCTAAAGATCGATATTAACAATTGGAAACGCGCGGCCGCGTGCCGATGGAAATGTCGCATTTCGATCGAACCTTCGAAACTGGATTAACGCCACGAGCATATCAATATTTCAGTCGAATCTCTCCTGTTCCGAATATAGATAGTTCAACTTTAGAAGACTCGAGCTATTCCTCCACCGTTCCCTTTCTTCTCTGTCGATGTTCGACTTACAGCGATAAAAGAATCGACGCATCCTTCCACGATGGAAGGACGTCATGGCGGAGCATTTAGGATAATGTCGTTAATGGAGGATTTTTTGAATGGAAAGATAAACTGAACCCCCGTTGCATTCGTTTCGAGGGGGAGGCTTTATCGGTAGCGTGCGCCATAAACGCGACAAACTTATCAGCGTAGGAAATCGTTTAGTATCGTATAGTCTCACACGTTAGAATATTTAAAAATCAAAGTTTCTCGTATTCGTATTCGCAAGGATTAAAACCCGGCTAATTGAAAATTCTGATTAAGGAACTGTCAGGTAATCGAATAACCGGTTAAGATCTGGAGAATTTTTGAAACTCATAAGCAATAAAAAATGAGCATGAAGTTTTTTTAAAAAAGACAAATAGGTTGTTCGAACGTTGGATACAGCAAGAAAGCGTGGAAGTATGTTTTTACGTAATCGGTGGTAATTATCCGATTCGCGTGAACGCGATGAAATTGTGCCTAAGATAGGAGGGACGCGAACGTCACCGATGACGAAGAAGGAGTCACTTGCCGATGGGTGAGTAAATATCGTTTTCGTGGGCAGATTGACGATGGTTTTCCGCAAAAACTAATGCAACGTTGCGTGATAGCTCGTAAGCTGGATAATCGATAATGACCTTCGTAGCTGCGAAAGAAAAAGGACAGTGGAAGGAATCGTCGCTTACAACGAGATACGTCGCACGAACGAATATGTTGATTCTGGAAAAACCTCAGCTTGTAGAAAGCAGGTTAGATATCGGAGAACGTTCGTGTCGATTTCGTGGGCGAAAATAAAACGATAAATTCGCGGCAGTCTTGAATTCAAGGTATTGTTTAATTATACGCTTGTACTTGACCCAATTTGTTATTCGCAGCTATTATGTTTCATTCTCTCCGAGATTTTATTCTAGAAAGCAGAAACAATCGAGGCAGCTTCTATATCGCTAATAATTTTTCCATTCCTTTGCCCACGATTCATCGTGCGACGACCAGATATTCCAATGACAAAAGAGGCGTTTCTTTCGCTTTCAACGTCTTGCGCGTTGATCGACTTTGCAACAATACATCGAAAATGGAATTCTCGTCTATTCAGAGTGTCTGAAGCAACACGCGATAATGGTATGTCCGACAAACTAGACACGAAAATCAACTTCGTTCCAGAGTACTCGCTTTCCTACACGTACGCGAACGTTTGTTAACGAGTAGAAATACGTCAAAGTTATCGTTGAAAACCTGAAAGCCAAACGATCGAGTAATCTAACCTGTTACGAGTTCATAACATTTGCATAAGCCACGATATTAGCATAAAAGCACGATTTGGCGGCAAAATCGAAACAAATTCAAAGGGAAATCGCGAGCAGTTCGCTCGATCGATTCTGTACCTCGAACGCGTGTCCCACGTTGTACGTGTGCAACGAATAGTTCATTGCGCCGCCAAGTACCATATGGATCTGTCTAAATGAAAGCTGGTGTTTCGCCGAGGGAAAAAGTTGAATTCCCTTCGTAGCATATTGTGACTAACCTGCGGCCTCGGCGGCTCTTATTACGGAGCCACGTATTCCCGTGGGTTATCGCGTATGCATACACCCTGTGGAGCATTTCGAACGATGGAAGGAGCGTTAGAGTTTCGATAGGAAAAGAGTCGAGGGTGCTCTCACTGTTCAGACGCGTGGCGGATCTCGTATCGCCTGAATGGCAGAACGACACTTTCATTCGCCTCTCTTCTTCGCCACGCTTCCCCAATGCTTTCCACATCGAGTCGATGTGAAACGGATGTCGACGAGGATTTGGCTGAGCTGGCAGGGCAAATATCTTGCGCGACCAAAAGTTTGTTCTCGATCATCGAGGCTGATCGAATCTTTCGTCTCTCGCGCTTTTCGTCAGTCGTTAATGGCGACGATAATATGATACCGAACGGCTGAATCGCCTGGTGTCTCGCTTAATTCGCTCGTTATGAGCGATATTCCAACGATGGACTTTAACGAGATAGTACCTAGGACGGTCGATGGGATAAATACTGATTATCGCGTTATCGTTAATTGGTTGGCTTTCGTTATCGAGTGTGACCGCGTTGCTTGCCTGCAAACTAATTCTCATATCGATCAAAGTGTCTAACGATAAGTTTCTAAGGTGGAATCGAAGGAATACAAAGACTATAAAGAATATAGTTAGGTAGAATTATTCATCTAAGTCTCGGTATCTTAAAATTCAATCTTAAACTTTGCAGAGAATGATCGAAGTAAGCCTACCTTGCCGCATCGTTGAGATAACGTTAAAATTATTTCAATGACTCACCTGCCAGCCTTGAAGCAGTAGGCTTCTATCGACGGTCCTCAGCCACATGACAGCGTCGCCGGCCTGGAAGTCTCTTAAACGAGTGCATTTCCTGTGAAGGAAGACGCCGAGGCATTTGAGCAATTCCGAAGTCGAGGCTTGAATCACGGTTTTCCTTGGCTTCGGGGGTAAAGGCTTCTGTACGAGCTTCTCGCACGTCGGGTTGTGCGTGGTATGATTGTTGTTCGACGCCGGTGGTTTCGTCTGCTCCAAGAGAATAGGAGATTAATCTTCGTAAAAATACTCGCGGGAGAGGATTTATCTTTCATAGAGAGGCAGAGGGAGAGTAGCGGATTTCACAGCGTGGCTAGCGATAAATAATTCCTTATCGACAGGGGAGTCTCGACTTCCGCTTTCAACTGGGAATTCTTGACGAGTTCGGACGATGAAAATTGAACACGCCTCTGAATAAGCGATGTTGCGTTTGGAGAAATTTTTCGCGAAGGGAAGGAAGAAGTACGCGTGTGTGTCTGTGGAATAGACGAAGGGAAACATCGACGCGATCGATATAGTTTCGATCGTATCTAGGGTCAAAGCACCTTCGATGTTCTTCGCACGAGAGTGCCAAGTCAGTTTCGAGGCTGATTCGCGGACATTTGCACGAAAATGGGCCACTTTTACCGCAATCGCCACGTAAACCTTCGTGCCGTAAACTATACAACGGCGTTTCCTTTTCCCTATCGTTTGGAAAATTTTAAGCTTTCGATATGATTGACGGTGGTCATGCCATTGGCTCTTCGTTCGTTTTGACGTTTCGCGAACATTGGCGCAAAAGCGCAACTCGTAACACTACTGTCTCGCGAAAAACCAAAAGCATGACATTTATAAAATTATACTTCCAAATATAGTACGAATATTTGGTACTATACATATTTTTGGCAAATTTGATATCGATGAGTAATTAAGTAGGAACGATCATAGATGTTCTATATCTTTGGTAAAAACTAAGAAAACAAAAAAGAACAAGGCTCACCTGAGGCGTCTGTATGTTCTTATTCTTATCGACGATGGGTATGTTATCGAGCGGCTGCCTAAAGCCGATATTCTTGTTCTTATTGTCGAGCTTCTTCTTGTTGTTGTTCGACGTGCTGAACCGTTTCCACGAAAGCGCGTTTATAAACAAAGAATGCTTCTTCAAGTTCTTCTCGAGCGCGTTCTTCTCCGAAATAATTCTCGCGTTGTCGTTGTTATTCAAATTGATATTGTTGTTTTGCAACGAGTTATTGTTCGTAGGCGGATGGTTCGTGGGCGGCGCCGGCGCCACTGTAGCGACGCCACTCTTGTTCTCCCGATTCTTCGCATTGTTCAACTGCTCGTAATTGAAATTGTTCAACGTGAAATCAGCGGGATGTTGATGTCCCGTTGGCGGATACACGGAACCGCGTCTGTCACGCGGACTGAACGACAACACCGTACCCATGCTGCTGGGTCGGTTCTCTTGTTGTTGTTGTTGTTGATGTTGTTGTTGCGACGGTGCCTGTGGCTGTGGCTGTGGCTGCGTCTGCGTCGCCTGATGACTGGGATTCTGACCCTGTCGGCTTACGTTTTGAGTCGGATGTCCAGGATTTTGGCCCGGATTGGTCGACTGCTGTCCTGGGTTCTGGGTGTGATGGCCTGGGTTCTGATTCTGATGGTCTGGGTTTTGGCTCGGATGGCCCGGGTTTTGACTTTGATGGCCTGGGTTTTGACTCTGGTGGCCGGGATTCTGGCTCTGGTGGCCGGGATTCGAAGTCTGGTGGCCGGGATTCGAAGTCTGGTGACCCGGGTTTTGACTATGTTGTTCCGTTTTCTGAAACTGTTGAGCAGGATTCTGATGAGCGGGGTTTTGGGTCGAACGATCCGGATCGTGCGGCTGCTGTTCCGGACTCTGTGTCTGTTGTCCAGGATTCTGGGTCTGATGACCCGAATTCTGAGCGTCCTCGTTCAGCTCCTGGGTCTGATGACCCGAATCTTGTGTTTGCTGAGACGTAGTGGGCGGAGGTCTCGGTGGTCTCAATGTTGTAACGCGGTGCGGAGGTGGCGGGGGGATTCGAGGAACCGAGGATTCCCTCGAGGGTCCCGTCAACGGGGTGGCATCCCCTGGCTCGATGGCCTCCTCCACGACGGGACCCACCACCTCGCTCAGCCGACCTCCCAGCCTGCTGACTTCTACCTGCGACGTGAACGACCCTGTCTCCTCCTTTACCTGCACTTCCTATCAAACTTTTCGTCGCCTCTGTTTTCGTCGCCTTCTCCCCTCTTCCCGTCGTCTGTCCCGTCAGCTACCGTTAACGCGATCGCGTATTTTCTTCTCCGCGAGAAAACCTCGAAGAACGTTGTACGACCAACCGCGATCGATAAACCAACAAGTCCACCAAGAAATATCGTACAGTCGGCGCACACTCTTTTCTTGATCGTTTCGTTGGTCGTTTCGTTCGCGAAAACTTCCCTCCTCGAGCTGCCTGTCACGAGGGAAAATGTCGTCGATGCGTGGAGAAGATGTCGGTCGACGTGCAAAATGGCGAGCGATCGATGCCTCACCGCCCTCCGCCTTTCGGAGGGAGGATCAATCGGGTGAATGAAAACACAGAAGCGACACACCGAATTACCTCACCAGATATGTTACTCCGTTCTCCCTCTTCGTCTGATCCGAGGGGGACGCGTACACCCCTTTTTCTGGCAACTCTCTTCCCTTACACGATCCTTCGCAACTTCCGTGCCGTTCACCAGCACACTCGCTGCACTCTCGCCGCACTCTCGGTTACCACTTTCCAGCCGTTGTTTCCACGCGGTTCTCGTGGATCCGATTTCGTAGATTGGCTCGAATCTTCCTTGCCGATAGATCGATACCAGCCAATAACAAATCATCCACGAGAACGTACACTCCGCCGTTCACTCTCGGACCACCCGAACGCTTCTTTGTTTACCACCCTGTTTTCTCGAACCTCTCGGCCAACCAGAGAAAATCCACCGTTCGAGAGCTTCCTCTTAATCCCAGATTGCCTCGTCTCTCTTCTAGTTTCCTCTTCGATCAGACGAACGTTCAACGACGCAATTCACGCTTCTCGACGGCGAATGTCGAACACTTTGACGGCTCACGCGACACGACCTGTCACTGTTGACAACGCGCGAGGGCTGCGTGTATGTTGACAGAGCTAGTGGGGAACCAGTGGCGCGGCGAGCTCCGATTCGTGTCTGCTGGCTGCCGTGTTCGCCGACGTCGCCGTCACCGTCCTCGTCCTCGTCGTTGTCGTCGTTCGGTCCTCTCGTTCGTTCGCTCGTTTGTTCGTTCGTTCGTTCGTTCGTTCGTCCACCGCCAGACTTTCTACGACCAACCAACACGTAGCACGCCCCATCCCTGTTATCGGTGCGCGCGCAGTCGTTCGATAAACGCGCTACGTCGATTTCACGGGGGTGGAAAGACAGAGACAGAAATAAGGAGATTAAGGAACACGGAGAAGGAAAGAGAGAACACACGGAACGGCGAGGATCCCCGAACAGAAGGGTGAAGTACGGACCACGAAGGTGAAACGAAGAGAGGCTAGCCACGCCGCATACGCCCAAACATTTCTTTCGTTTCCTTCGACGCCGCGACGCCCGCTTCTCCACCTCCGGCTTGCTTGCGAATTTACGAATAACCGCCCCTCACCTTCTCGCCCCGCGGCCCTTACGCGAATGTTTGGCCGGAAGCGACCGCGGGACCTGAACGTAGGTCGAGATTCTACCTCGCGGAGAACAGCCATTGCCGAGTGGGGGCTGCTTCCCGCTATGCGGTTTTCGACTCGCCGAGCAATTTTATACCTATACCCTTTCATGCCTTTTTAACTCTTTGCCTTCTCTCTACGCTCTCCTTTCATGCGGTTTTCGAGGTGTTTCGATACGAACGCGTCAATGCTTTAGAAGCGGATTAGATTGATCGTAATGATCGATGAGAACGATTTTATGCTCGCTGCGAGTGCTACGTACCACGAGTATATATATATCTTTCTATCGAAGATTCGGACGAGATTCACGAAGAAGAAAGAGATCTAAGAAATTTATAAAGAGAAAATTCTTAATACAACGGTCAATATGCCTTAACTATTAAGAATTTTCTAGAACCATTCGCTAAACATTCGTCAGAAACAAATGCTTTTCGAAGCAGCGTAATTGATTCTCAGGATCGTGTGGCATAATAAATTTATTATAATATTAATTTTTATTAATGTCATCAATTTTTTATTTATTTTCATTAATCGCATTAATAAACCCAGTAGAACGTTTTCGCATTCGTGTATGACAAGTAAATGTTTCATCGTTGCAAAATATAGATTATTATACGTCATCGTTCGTGAAGGTAACGTAGATTCCTCAAAGCCTTTGAGAAAGGTCGTGACATCTTTTCTACCTGCGACATTTTATTACATTTTCTGTTTATATATCGGATATATAGCCGCGTTGCGACCACTCAACTAGTTAACGATCGGTTAAATAGTAGTAATTCGGTTGGGGTCACGAACCTTGGACGATATTAGCGCTCAAGGTGGAGGATAGATCAACCCCTTGGGTACGACGCGCCACTATAGTGGCTCACTTTACTCACTCATTCGTTCACTGTTCGAACTATATGATCTTTTTCATTTGTCTTGCTTCACACTTTTTTTGCTCTCACAACATTTCATAACAGTGTCAACAATATACAATACAATATGTTTTTGATGCGCCAGTGTTAGGTATCAATTGTTGCTTTTCGTTAAAATAAATATACCATTATTAGGTGCTCTTTTTAACGTGCCAATGCGTATCCTTATAATTTTTTAGAATCTTTAACCTGAACGTGTCGCAATGAGCGTGAAAATTGTGACGCGAGTCTATGTGTCGGGCCGTGCTTTAAAATATATCACACTCAACTGTATTATTAATTATTAAAGTAAATTATTATATTTAAAGTATACGCATCATATTTTGAAGAAAAATTGTAATTTAGTTATCAAAAATTTCGTTCCAACGTGCTTGCGTAGGGAACAGAATTATTCGTCACACATTGCAGTGTTGTATCGTTTACGCGTAATTCGCGTTAAACTCTGACGTACAGAGAAACATCCTCGCGCAAAATTTAGCTGCACCTAAGAGGCTAAAGAGTTTTACTATGATTGTAATTTTCTATGTCTATTTGAAGAGTTCCAATATGATTGTAATTTGTACGCCGTCTTTATTTTGAAATCTCTTTCGAAGCGTGTCCTATTTCGTGTTATATTTTTTCCCTCAATGATGTAATGACTTTCGCAACGATAACTAAAAGAATAATACAACGAATTTTATTTTGTTTTTTATGTATTCAAAGTCAAAATAATTTTGCATCAAAGCTACTTATACCAATGCCAGTCAAAAATGACTGGTACCTGTCAAAGTGTAAAAGCTCCTGCAATCTGTTTCTCGAGCTCCAATTAACCAGTTTCCTCGTTTTCTACAACTTCCCACTCGTTTTTTAAATTTTTACCGCGCATCCTTCGATATGACGATATCAGTTATCAGGAAAATTCCGGATCGATCGCTAGATCGCTAGATGCTGACGTTAGAAATACCACATCGGTCAAAATTTCTGGCTCAATAATTTTATAAATGTGTCAACCCTCGTTTAGGGATCCTAGATAGATTGATAATAGGAAAAATCTACATAACATGAACTGCTTCTGTAAGAAAGTAATAAATCAATAAATATAAAAATATTCTATTATCGCGTATTTTTTAAAGTCCAATCATTTTGGCTGCTTTTGGTAGAAATAGCTTCGTGTTAACTATCGGTAGTTCCAGTGTTGCGATTCTTGTATCATTGGATCTGTCTTATTCTCGAAGCTTGTACTCTACGTGACGGTCTAGGGAGTGTGTTTTAGTCGACGTTTTTCTGTCAGATAGGAATCTACGTTTGTTCGATAATGTTGGATAATATGATTGTCGAAATGTCGTGGACGTCTCGTGAATTGTACCTCGTGTGTGTACCTGGTTGAGGGTACATAGTCTAACGTCCTGTTAGCTATATTGCTCGGTTGTCTACTGTTTATGACACATTGTTTGCCATTGAGCGGACACGTCAAGCGCTTAATATTTATAAGGTAAAGATTGTAAACTTTGTAACGTACAATGCGAGAAATTCAATCGTTGAAATTCAGGAATCTGCAAAGCAATCTTTCAAAAATAACAGATATGCTGTCCGTATCGTAAACTTGGGATAAGATTATAAGTTCGACTATGGGTTTGCAGCGACCATTCCTTATTTTTGTATTGTCAAACATTCTCTGTGAATCATCAATATACATATATTTAAGAAACTACGATATATATATTTTCTACAAAGCGATGATTCAAGTTGATTTGATAATTCCACGAACGCTCCAAATTTACTTAGCTTTGAAATAGGAAAATTCCAAGGATTGTATACAGAAGCACGATACCAATGTTGTTTCCTACTCGAAAATTAAACTACTCGGAAGACAAATAGAAAGGAAACGTACACAGAGACAACGTGTTTTTATCGTTACTTAACGTTCATGGTCGCTTTCGAAACGTGACTGGACAACATTTATCTCGATAAGACACCCAACGTATGAAATTTTTCCATTTTACTTCCATTGCTCGACCTACTGAGCACATTCCATAAAAGCCGATCGAACATCCCACCGGACACCACCTATTTTCATCTCGAGAACTACCTTCAAATCACGAAATTTTCCACTCGAAACGCAATTTCTTTCATTCGACGGAACTCGCTTCGTTTCCTGCTAATTGCGTGCCTTTGTTTAATCCTCCCTAAGGAGTATTTTCAAAGAAATCTTTTGAGTCGTAATATTGCCAGAAGGACAGTAGTTAACACCTATGAAGAAAATGAAATTGTACACCTCTGTACACTTTACGGTAATTTAGCAATAATTAATATATACACTTTAAATTTCTAAAAATAAATCATTGCAAACCTATAATGTTTCCACGAGAAGTTATGAATTCTGGTTATTACAATTTCTCGGTAGAGAGGGTCGTACCTTTGACGACCGTTTCGAGTATTATCCCGAAACAAGGTCGGCAACGTGTTACAGGTGTGGTTATCGTCGGTACTGCGGACTAAGTTTGCCAGGCGAGGATGAAAAAAAAAAAAAAGAGAACGAGAAGAAACGATCGGGGACAGTTTCATCGATTAACCACGCGCTAATTAACGTTTCACTTAACAACCAGGTGAATGGAGTCTAACGACACGATAGAAAGATCCAGAATCTTGTTGTACGATGTTCAACGCGAGAACGAAGAGACAGCTGCAACGATGAAACATATAAAATGAAAAAATATCGAGAAATCGATGAAACGTTTACGGAACTCGCCTGATAAATGCATCGCGTTCTTGACCGGTCATCGAGGAGACGCGAGAGAAGGGAAGAAGCGTCGCTTATTAAAAGATGAATCCACGCGCCGTCGGCAAAGCTTATTGATCTACCTTACGCGCGGATTTAAAGATTTCCTCGATTGCGAAAATTATTTCAGTTTCTCCTTCGTTACGTATCTCCTTCCAACGATTCGCCACAATTCGCTCGAATAAACGATTAATCATCCCCGATTGCTTGGCTCGTCAATTTTCGGCGGTTTTATTTCGAGGAACGACCAGCTGCGAGTGTTCTTTAGAGGGAAAGTAGAACTCGAAGAACAGAAGAGAGCTACGTAAGAGAAACTGTTACAAGGTTCCTGGTCGTTGAGACTCTGCGAGAGAAATTTCACAGTGACTTTCCGCGATTCTGTGCAAGCCGCGAACGAGCGACCCGGTCGAAGCGTTAAAGATGCACGCGCGTCTTGGAGCGAATAGTTTCGCGGCGCAGGCTCGTCCCGCTAATTTACCAGCACGCGTTCATCATTCAGGCGTCCAGGAAGTTTTCCAGCGATATTAAAGCAAGCATGTCGTTCCACATATTAAACACGTTCCGCCGGCGACTGTTCGCAGACTATTGCCCGAGGAGCGAAACGAAGGAACGTCGACTTTTATAACTGCCATAAAATTGCGATTTTCAAAGTTAAAATCTTGCGAACTAGTATAAAAGGAACTGGCGAAAAGGAAAAGAATTATAACCGGAGATGTCTGTAAAAATTGTATTAAGAGGTATTCTGAAATGATTAAAGTTCTATTTAAAGTATGCAAATACAGCGCATTATTAAATACGTTTCCGGCGGAATATTCAAACAGGTTGAAACGAGGAACGCTTGATCCACGGTGAAGATTCGCTCGAGGCGCGACCGTAAGGAATAGAAAAGCTCGTGCGAGGTCTCGAGCAGAAGGTAAACAGGTCGGCGTGGAAATGGAATCACCAAGATCTCTCGGCTTTAAAGGATTTCCCAGGCTGCCTGACCCCAATGGATCCTCCGAGGCTTCCTCGGTCGCGCCGGATTTCTGGATACATATATTCTATTAATACCGGAAGGTCGATGTATTTCACGTACCGAGGTGAGAGAAACGTCGTTCGATTCGTTACACGTCCTGATGGCATCTGTCTAGGTTCGAAGAATTCCAAGAAGCTCGTACGATTGCGTACGTTGCGTGTATTTAATCTAAACTTACATTGAAATATAATTTCCGGGAAAAGAGGAGACTACGTTTCGTGTAATGATCCGTCTAACTCTATCCTTTCTATAACTCACGATAATGAACCTGAAATATTATGTAAATTGCGCTGTCTAACCATTCGCATTAATCCAAGTTTCGCCCCCCTAGCTTGGACCCGGAACCAACCGGCTGAATTATTCCAACGCACGATCGTCTAATTGAATTTTCCCTTACGTTACGTCATACTAACGAGCAGAAGAATCGTGTAGCTGGAACGCACGTCAGGTTCGCGGGTGTTCTCCGATTCGTCAACAAAATATTCGTCGGTAATCACTCGAGAACGAAACGCGAGTTGGTTGCGTGCCAGCGAGTAGTAAAGACAGCCACGGCTCAGACACGATACGAAGAACCCTCCAATTAATTAAGCGGCGTACACATCTACCGTTCGTAGTTTTGGTAAAAAAAAAAAAAAAAAAAAAAAAAAAAAGAAAGGCAAGAGAGAGGAAATGGAAAATGTAGCTGTTTCTTCCGTACTTTAACAAACAGCCAGCGCGAGGAGAAGCGGGATGATCATGCAAACGGAACAAACACGAATTATCCATTAATTCGGGGTGGTAATTGCGGTCTTAAAATCCCGGTTGGCAAACACTACCACGACAATCGAACAAAAAGAAACGCGAAAAGGAACAACGTGTATAGTGCTTGGCGATATTTGCCGAGCGTGAAATTGCTTCTGGCTAGGGCAACAAAGAAAAATGAATTTTAAACTGCAGTTTCACGAGCTCTATCGTTCCTTCGAAGAAATCAATTTCTGTTTATTAGGGGATATCCAGATAATCGTAATTAGCGTATTTTTATCTTCGTTTTGTACAAACGTTCTGGCAACCGTAGCAACGAGATTACAAACGTTTATATCAATTTATAATTTTATAAATACGACCAACTCGCTGAAATCTACGTACACGTTTGTTTCGCCTATTAAACACGCTTTTCATATTCTTACGTACTTATGCATTTTGCATTTTAAATTTCCATTAAACGTACAAATATTTGTAAGCTACGAGAGATTGTTACGTTCCTTTGTCTATACATGGTAATACCTTTGACTCGTAAAGCGATCGTAATTATCGCCAGGTACGTTTCTTCGTCACGTACTTTACCCTTGTCGTAGAATCTTCTTACAACAATTTTCATCGCTTTCTTTGGCCAGCAAAGTAAACTGGATGAGAGAGGCTTTGCTTCCATAAATAAATACGTAGAAATGGGTCACGAAGTGGCCTACAATTAATCGCAAACAAAAATAGGAAAAATGTAGGGAGAAAATAGTAATAAAAGGAAAAAAAAAACAGCGTAACACAGGTTCAAGAAAAAGGTAGATGCCAGGCTGGGGTAAATCGACTGGAGGGGTGGGTGGTGTCTAGTCAACCTGTAGTCAACCGGCCGCATAAAAGGGCTGCTAACGAAGCTCTGATTGCAGGCCGAGCGGTTTCGATTGGACCGTGATAAAAAGTCAGCGTGCAAGGTGTCCGAGCATAGGGCGGCTGCTGTAAAAGCGTACTAAAAATATAATGCTTGTTCGCATCGCGTTGGCGTGAAACCGCGTCTTGTTCACGCGGTGTGTCTATCGATGTGACCCCGATACACGTACGCAGCTCTAGAAAAAAAAACACAAGCCCGCTTTTATTGTTCGCGATAAACTGGCAACGCCCGACGAGAGTATAATCTCTATGTTCCTTGTTGTCGCCAGAACGTCCGTATTTCATAGATACGAAGACGAATCGCGTTTAAAATTACATTCGCTTAGAAAAATTCTATGATATTCCTTTCCTCTTTCTTTCTCCGCGAGACGCGAATAGGGGCAATCGTTTTGTTATCGATGAGAGTTTCCAGGGAGGTGGTTCGTCGAAATGCGTTTTATCTTAGAGCGATCTATAAAAAAAAAAAAAAAAAAAAAGGATGCAACGCAGAGTAGCTATTTATAAGCCAGGGTACATAGACGTTCCATTTTCCCGGTGGCTTTCAAAGAAGCGCAGTCCCAAGGATACCGTATGCTTCACTACCTAAGGAAAACGTGTCACCTGGGGTTGAAAGTGCACTGTGACAATTATTGACTCTGACAGCGACTACCGTATTTGTGGCGGTTAACAGGGACCTGGACTTTTCGAAGATGTTGATACATATCGTCGTAAAAACTGGACCAGAGGAACGACTAATAAACAGTCGAGGAGGAAAGTTGGAAACGAGAGAGCGAAAATTTCCTCTGCGAAAGCGCGGAGAATATAGAGCAAGGATCGGTCCATTATTTCCCGAGACTTGTCACGAGAACTGGAAGAACTTTCTTCTTATTAAACCTCTGGGAACCCTTCCCCGGCGAAGTATCGCGATGATGCCTCGTGTTCGCGAATTTACGCATTTTAACCAGCTGTTAACGCGATTCTGAATTATATTTTTCATCCGGAAGTCAGCTTATTTCGCTCGGAGAGAATCGAGCTGATCCTCTACGATCTCATTTACGACGGTAAAACAATTTGTCGTTGATTTCTTAAGAAGATCGGACGAAAATGTCGAGGAAGGGTTGCACGGTGGTAAAAAGCAAGCAACGGTGAGTTAATTCGTTCTTTAAGGATAGCTTATGGAGGAAACGTCCGCGAAACAGCTGACTCGGTGCAAAACTACCGGCTAGCAGTGCAGACAGACAGAGCGAAGAACATCATCCCCTTTAGAAGGGCTCCAGACAGACGAACCCTCCAGGCAACAGCCCTCTGTTCCCTCCCCGCCAGCGACGACCGTCCCATCGCCATAGCAACCCCTTGGATTCAGCAGCCAACCTAACCAACCGATTTGCCCACACTCTCGGTCCCCTGTTCGTTGTTCGAACATTTACATCAAACGCGACGTTTCTTTCTTTTATTTTTTTACGCGCTCGAAATCAGGCAATCCTTTGTTTCTTCGTTGTGATACGCTCGCGTGCGCGAGCGGAGTGGCCGCGCATCGGCGATTTCAATTTACCTTTTATTTTTACGATTGGCTAAATGTTACGGTTCGTCGCGTATACCGTTGTAATTGGAAAGTTTCTGTCTCGCAGGAATTGCCGGATCAATTGCGAAGAAAAGCTTAGACACCCTTTGTTGCCTCGTATCAAAGACCACGATGTACCTCGTGAATCATCGTCGGCAATGCTATATCGTTTTTCTTGTCTTTGCTCCGTTTGTTTAACCTTTTCTATGCTTTCTCTCTCTCGAGTTATCGTTCGTTCTTCCTCTTCGACTATAACGAGAGAAAAGTGACTTGGAATAAGTAACTTGGAAAAGTCTACCTCGTAGACGTAGTTTCTCCAAGCATAAAATCACGTCGCGAATAAAAGATTCTGCCTATTCGCCTGCCATTACAGAAACCACCGCTTCGAGGATAAGTCATGGTGTTTTCTGCGTGAAGTCGCGGGATAGCTCAGCGGGCCGAATGATGGCCGCAATTTCTGAAATTGCCGCTACTTTTTTTTTTTTTTTTTTTGCTTCTCGTGCCTTCTGCTTCAATTGCTTACGTCACGAAGCTGTTGTTCCTTCCACCTTCTTAAGACCATCGAACGCCATCGAGCCTCCGTCAGTCGCGTAGCATAATTCGTTCGTTTTTCATCGAAAGCCAACGACAAACACAATAACGAAAGCCACTCGTCGGATAAAAGATTCGTGCGAAAGGAAAAATGTTGTTCGCTGTAACGACGAAAGCTCTTCCATTATTAAGCGCGTTCACAGTGTCGATCGTCGCTCGAGATACAAAGACTACGGTGTTTCCGTTCTCCGGAAATGGCTCCGTCCTGGAATCACCGAGCAGAGAGGAATCCGCGCTTCGACCGGATATGACGCGTTCTTCCGAGCTTCTCGCGCGTCCTCCCACTCTACCTGTACCTGCCAATAATTATCTCCTCGGTAACGTTTCGCGTGTTTCTTTGATCAATTATCGTGACGAGGACATAGATATGGGAAAATGCTAACGTTGTTACGCTTTTCAGCGCCGCAGAGAACGTTCGTTCGTCACAGGAGCGAAAACGTGCTGCCTTACGTGTACGATAATCCACATTTCAGCTATCCGGTAGCTCACTCGATCGATTACCCGCTTGGACCATCTTCGAAGCAGCTCGTAATCGTCAGCTTCATCGGTTTACTGTTGCTCTTCGCGATTATTCAGAACACGATCGTGAACGCGAAGCACAGAGACATTTTGACGGACGTGCTGTCTGCCAGGAAGAAAAGAGAGCTGTATGCTGCGTATAATTTCGATTCAGTGGTAAGGATTCGACGCGTAAATATTCTTTATATCGACGATAATTCGATGCGAAGTTCCTTATAGCTATATAACGAGATGGTCGTTGAAAGTTTTAACGATAGTCCTTGCTATGTTGGTCTCAGACACCGGAACAGGAAGACGTTCTCGACGAAGACGCTAGGCTACGATGTATACAGAGAACCGTGTGCTTGGAGAATCGAAAGCTCTCGAAAACGTTCGGTGCTACCGGCAAGATACTGGCCAAGTACTTAACGTGAGTTCCAGAACACGACGATATTGCTTTGCGGCCAGTTTCCAGCGCGACGCGGCGTAGAAATTTAATATTCAGAGTGTCGTGACGCGAACGAACGCGAGTCGTGGTATCCGGACCGGGAGAACTTCGACGTATCTCACTCTTATTTCTCGAAATGCCATTTGCACGCCGTAGGAATATCGACACGTTGAATACCACGGCAGTTTTACAAGGTTTGGCCGTGGCGTCACGATCAATTTTTTATTACGCGATACATATAATGTTGAAATGTTACCAACAACAGATATGTTACGGTGTATAATCATCGTTTTAATGAATTTACCTCGCTGAGGTCACCGGTGACCTGCATGGCGTTGTTATGCAATTTCGTTCGATTCGCTTATTTTTCGCGACTATGAATTATCTCACGTAGCTTGTTCGCGTTGCTAAATAATTGTTCCGCGTTGTTACGTGCCGGATCTGCCATAAACTGTAATTCATCCCTGGGTTATACTTCTTCGAAGTCGGAATAATCCCAAAGAACCGGCAGAAGGCTTGGCATATTTCATTCTACTCTCAAGCCCTTTAATTCCCATCAAATACCTTTCAAATCGAAACGCTGATTATGGTCATTGTTCACTAAATTAAAAGCGGGTTTTCCCATGTTCGACAGCCACTGCCGGGGGGCGCACGTACTAAATTTATATTTCACGTATATTAAATATATTTCATGTATAAATAAAATTATTTTTATATGTTTTATAGTGAATTAATTTTGTCACGCCATTCTAGTAACGATGGTAATAATAAAAAATTTATAACAATTGTATACTAATCTTGATGCGCCGGTCACCAGTCACAGCCGTGGCATTCAACGTCTTGGCAAGGAATATCGCAGTTGTGAATATTCCGCGAGGAAGAGCGAGTCGATTCAGGTTGTTCGTGTGCTTTCAGACGAAGCGTGGAGAAATCTTTGAAATCGTCTTCCGGCTGGTTCCGATTGGTACGGGATGCCGGGGAGGCAGGGATTCGTGGCGAGGAGTGCGAGGTGCTTTACAGAGGCTGCGACGAAGAAGTTTCTTCGGGATCGTAGAGAAACACGCGATCAACTAAAACTTACAACGAGAATATGTAGGTTGCGTGTAGAAATAAAATATATGATAGCAAGAAGAAGAAGAGGGATGCGTTCTATTTTTTATTTAGAGCTTTCTTGATACCGCGTACAGTTCGCGGATTATTAAAGATTATTATTTATGTCATATAAACTTTATACGGATGCGAGGAAAGTAGTCAATTTTATTGAAATAGTTGCAGTTTCCAATTATTAAACGAGAAATATATTATTAAACAAAATAGAAATACTTCCTACGGATTAACGATGAAATATACATATGTATATGCTAAATGAAATATGGAAATGAACAGTTAAATAAACAATTTTTTTTACTAATTATACGATTAAAGTTAAATACCTTTTTGATAAAATTTATTTTGATAGAGAAAAGTTTACCGTTGGATAGTAAAGAGATTAGGATAAAAGATTTATCAAAGTATTTCTTTCCTTTCTTTGCTTCTTAATTTGTCCTCTTCTTAGAAATATACAAATTTATCCTATTCGCTAAAATATCGTAATATCGGAGAAAATCCTTGGGAATAATCCCGATGTACTACAAGTAAAAAAACAATAAAAGTATTGACAGAATAGGGAAAATTTAGAAATTTTAATGATCCGTATACCTGTAGCCTCTCATGACTCGGAGTAATTAAAGAAGGTGCACGTGATCATAGTTCACCCCCTTCCTTGTGCTGGGAATGCCAAAATCGTGGTATAAAAGACATCCGTTAGTCAATTGAGAGCACAGTAATATTAAGACCTCCGCCACGAATCGAGTAGCAAGACAGTTGCGAGTGAGTAGCGAGGAAGTTACGGGTTAATCGTTACTCAGAATTATCGAGTCGTTGTAAGTTGTGAGTTGTAAGTTAAATTATAATAAATAACTCTGCAGACATCACTAACCAGAGAAAGTAAAAGTTTCTACAAATTTTCGGTGCTCGTCGAGATTGAATCGTCGAACAAAACAGATCGATAAAACCCGGATGATAACACCATCGTCGATATCGAAGACAGGGCATGGCTAACGATCGGCAAACGCGACTCAAAACAATGAAAGTCGCGAAATTGATAAACGTACCCACGAGACGAAGATTAAAAACAATTGGTGAAACGGAAGGGCGCCAAAGAGTAGTCACGGCTTTGGTGATCGAGTACTGCAAAGTCGAAGAAGACGAGGAAGAAGAGCGCCAAGTGTCGGAAACACGCGTGGAAGCCGACAGCAGCACGTTTCAATATTTAAAGACGTCAAAGTCCGTGGTGTGATCATAACGTCACTGTACGAAGCTGCTTGTTGGATTTTGAGGAGATGTGAGACCTTTGCGATTGAGCCGATGTGCAGCTCGTAATATACGCGAGGAGGCAAAATTGTTTCTTCGCTACGAACGGTGTTGTAAAAGTTGAAAGACTACGAAGAAAACGCCGAGTACCGAATTTGAGCAAAAAGTGGATGCGTACAAGGTGCATAAAGACTTATCGTGACGTGCCAAGGACCAGGACGAGGAGCATGTCTACGAAATGTTCGACATAGCGAAGCAAGTGAGCGATGGAAAGTTCGTCCGTAATAAAATACAACATCGACGGAATTCGTGGCGAACAAAGTTAAAAGAGAAGCTTGCCCTGTACGAAGCCACGAAAGAAAACGCGAAAACGAAAGCCAAACGGATCGAAGAAAGGTCAAAGACGACGAGTCGCGACGATGTTTTCTATGCGGAAACAAGATTCATCCAAGTGCGAAATGTCCAACGAAGAGCAAAGATACCGAACGTTTCAATCGCTTGGAGTACGGACACGTCGCATCGAAGTGCAACAACCTGAGTAAGTCACCTTTAACTTACGCCACAGTAAATAGGTGTGTAGTGTGTGGCGATTGTCACACCCACATTGTTATCCAACACCCATCGCTAGTTCGGTATAAATATCGCCTTCGCAAACATAACTGGACTCGCTACTAACTATTCCATCAGTCAACATCTTAACTGAAACACCGTCGAAGTAAACGCGAAGGAAAGATGTTTCTATCTAAGATCGTAAGATGGGCAGCAAAGATTGTAATAGACCGCCAGAGGTGTTTAAAGTAGCTGTAGAAGTAGAAGCTCTCCCCGGAGAGTGCGGGGTGGCCACGAAGATCGGCTCGATATAAAAACAAAAAATGAATTTAATTCAGCAAGATGAACGAACATCCTCGACCGGAATTCCCGAAGATACCGAGCGTGGATATGGAGTCTCAAAACTACGTCAATTCCAACCCGTTGAGTTTGTTGGATAACGCTGAATCTCCGTGCAAGGATAGCGCAAAGGGAAATCGTTAGATTTCGAAGATGGACGAAAACGAAGCTGACAGCCGAATCGAAGCAGTTGCGAATCGGTGCCCTGACGAAGAATGACAGGAACGCGAGTTGTAAGGAAAGAATGAAAAGCGAAAACGAAGCAACTACGAGGTAGGTACGAAATCGTCGAAGGATCATTGATAAAGACCATTGATAAAAGGTCATTGATAGAAAAAGGGATGCGAATAGCGGGTGAGTAAAAAAGCACACGGTATTAATGACTTTTAATTTTAATTACAATATGCTGTGTTGTGTTTTTTTTTTTTTTTGTTCTTTATCTGCTACAAACATCGACATCTAGCCTGAACTATTTTAGATAGCAGTCCGTTCTCTATACACGCTCCATTTATACTCACTCCCTCTCTCTTTCTCTCTAATATCGTTCGCCCTCGTCGTCGGAATTATAAAAAAATATCAAATCACGAACAGAATGGAGACAAACGGCCGCACGTACTACATTTCCCTTTGATATCTTGTCTGTTACACACATTTTTTTCTTTATGTTTGCTCGTTCGTTCGTCATTTTTTTTTTTTTTCTTACCACCCACCCTTTCGATCTATCTAACTGTCACGATCATTGTTTCCCCCAGTCCTTCTTGCGCGTCACTAATTATACAGTAACGGTATTCCATTATTATCGTTATATAACATTAAGGCATTACATATTTATAAATTCTTCGCGTTCACTCGCCACTATACAGCAATACCATGCTAAACTCGTAAACTTATGCTTAAATAGACGTGAGATCGCTCGTTGCAATAGTTCAGGCTTCAAAGGAAAAAAAAGAACACATGAGAAAAGAACATTATGTGAAACAGGCTTGTAAATCGGGCCGGAAGTGGTCTTTGTACATATCGCGTTCTTTCACCTTTTCCATGCAACCAACTTTACTTTAGTTGCGCTTATTTCTCAAATTTGGATAAATACTTTGATTGGCTAATAAAAGTTTTTTTTCTTCTTTCGCCAACTTACAGATAGAATGGGAAAAGAACGAATATTCTGTCGAAGACCACTCGGTGCCAGATGCGCGCTCGTTCCTTCTTCCGGCTTTCTTTCATTCACTCTCACTCACCCTTCAGTTTACTCGCTTCTTTCACACTCATTCTCGGCCGAAAGTACACGCACACGCGTACATACACACATACACAGCATCTTATTTTGTCGGCTATCACTTACACGCACGCAGCTTAAATGTCCTGCTAATTATCGTATCGTCAATAAATTAGACATATTTGTCGAGGCAACGTAGTTTGCACAGGCAGGCAGCAGGCAGTTGACGAAAAATATTTCGAAACACCCACGCTTTTTCTACGTGTTTTTTTTTTTTTTTTTTTGTATTTTCCTCTGTCTCGTAGTTCTCAAACATCCTCCGCGTCGACAGCGGAAATGAATAGAACGTTACCGTGTTTCCTTTATCGATCGTGAAGATATTCCATTGGACGATCGATCGATCGAGCTAGCTATCAGTTTTTCGCACGAATCATCGATAATTACTTTGTTTGTTCTTGAATTCGATCATCCGAGTTGACAAAACATCAACGGAAGTCCTTGTGAATTGAACGGGTAAAGTTTAACGCATGCTAAAAGGAATATTATTTCCATTGGGTCATTGGATCGATCGATCAATTCTTACGTCGAACCGCATATAGATAAAATAATTTGGACTAATTCATTTTCGTTTTAAAGCGAACTATATTAAGTAAAAAGAGAAAATTGGATCAACCTGGTTGGGGGGGTATCGTCTAATATGCATAACCATGCATAAAGAAAACCATTTAAATCCATGATGCAGAATCGAACAGAAATTCATTTTGTTTCGTATTAAAAAAAAAAAAAAAAAAAAAAAAAAAGAAAAAACGAAGGATACTACGAGATAATCGGAACTAAAAACGAACGAATGTCGGAATACGAAGACTAAAATTTAGAACGTAGAAAAAAGAAAATTAATGTAAAATACGCTTATCGGTAAAAGAAATATGTAAAAAAAAAAAAAAAGCAAGAAGAAAACGCGTTGCAACAGAAGACGAGCACGCGCCGGTATAAAAACACGTTTCTTTACTTTTTACTTTGCTTTATTCGGTGTAATCCATAATCTTTCGTTCAATCTTCGATGCGATTTAAATAATGAAAGTGTCCGTGATTTATCCCGAAAGCATCGTCCGCTCGGACACGAAATATGAAAAGAAAAAGAAAAGAAACTAAAAATGTGTAGTAAATTGAAAGCTTAAAGCGACGAGCCGTAGAGAACTTATCTACCCGTTTTTCAATTTAATACTCGTCGATCGATCGGTCGCATTAAGTAGATCGTTTTTCCTACCGTACAAAAACTGAATCCACAATTATGCCGACTACCACGATATAATTGATTAATCAATTAAACTATCGAGCCGATACAATAATAATATTAATATTAATCATTAATCAATAATATATACAACAATCTTGCTAAACGCTATTACCTTCTGTTCTGACCTGTCTCTAGCTGGGAGCATGACACGCGCATAAAGAGAAAACGAAATCATTCGTTGGTTTATATAGAAAATAGTTGGTAAAGAATAGGTACAACGCGAAGTCAGAGAAGAGTATTACTCCTGGGAAAAAAGAAAATACTTTCTCTGCGCGTGTGTGAGTTTGTCCTTTTGTCTCTCTCTTTCTCTCTCTCTCTCTCTCTCTCTCTTTCTCCCTCTCTCTTATTGGTTACTCACTTTTTGACTCTTCTTTTCTATATGCGTTTTCACATAGAATATGTGTTTTCATAACCCTACAATTTCATTTGTTTTACTCGCTATTTGTTGTGCTCTGTTTACTTCCATCCGGAGACATTTGTTTCACGCATACGAGGTAACACGCACGACGTCCATGCTGTGCTCGAGAGAACCGTCTTCTTATCTATTTTCATTTCATCTTTTTTTATTCTTACAAACGAGACTGAAGTTTTCGACGAACGGTGTGTATTTCCGGCCACGCCGCGCTCCAGAGAACCGTCCTCTTATCTATTTTCTTTCATCTCTTTTATTCATACAAACGAGGCTGAGGTTTTCGACGAACGGTGTGTATTTCCGGCCACGCCGCTCTCGAGATAACTGTCTTGTTATCTATATTCTTTCATCCCCTTATTCTTACAAACTAGGCGCAAGTTTTCTCGTCCACGACAAAGACGTCAAGTCGTTATTAGTTTAGTGAATTCTTTTACCGCTGCGCGATCGTACAACACGCGACACACACGGTGTGAGATCCTGCCCTATCTTTAATTTCGAACGTTCGTGACGAGCATTCGCTTTTCTTTCCTTCGTCACGAATCTTATAAATTTGTTTCTTCTTTTTTTTTTCTTCGTCATGCGTTTTCCGCAGCTCGAGAACTGATCCCGATCGAGCGGAAAATCCGAGCAAAGATAGTACGGATGAACATTGCTCTAGCAGACAGTGATTTGGGTGTGCGTATTGAGGACCGCAAGATCACGACGCGCAGTGGCTGCCGATTGCGAGATCGTGCGTGTCATTGAAACCTTCGGTTGGCGATATATCGATGAACTCGGTGGGTCGTTAAACAAATGTGGCCATGATCTATGATATAAAAGTTTTCACTTGTTAGGAGAAAAAGAATGGCGGTCTTTTTCTTCCGAAGGTTGTGACTGTATGTCCGGCCAGACAATCTGGAAGACGCGTTCTTGTAATCGTTTTCGACGAGAATGAACAACTATGCGTGGTATCAGCAAGAAATCTTATTTCGTTTGTGGAAACTATAAAGAAAATGTAAAGAAATCTAAAGAATTTAAAAAAAAAAATATAAGGAAATAAAATAAATAGAAGAAAATGGTACTTCGTGATCAAAAGGAGAAAAGTGGAGCGTTGTTCTCATCGACAGTATTGCCTCTACGTTTTCTTCCTTTCACACTGTAGGATTCTATTTATATTTTCTTATCGTTTCTTTTCTTTTCTTTTTCTTTCTTTTCTTATTCTTTTCTTTTCTCGCATTCGGTTCGTCCTTACGGTCTTTGATACAATCACTACCCACAATACATTCAGTGTCGTACCGATAGATATTATTATTATTGTTATCATTATTATAATTATATCCTATGTACAAATCGACATCGCCGATAAACGGCACGTTATGATTAAACTTAAGCGACAAACGTAAGATTAAACGTAAGATTAGAGTTACTAAGGACCAGTCATAATTTGTCATGCTAATAGTATAGGTAGCAACACGCCCGATAGAATTTTTTCATCGCAATTCATTCATGGCCGTCATCGTCATCGTGATTATATTTTCTGGATCGTCGGCATGATTTGCATTGTATCATAAACATAACATTCACACACTAGTGTCGCAACAGTTCTGTTTCTCTCTTTTTCACTCTCCTAGTCAGTTTTAAGTCGTGTTTGGAATATACTCAGCCGTAATATGACCGTGTTCGTTCGCTCGCCCTAAACGTTTAACTACGTACACCTAATCTTCTTCGTTCTCTTCTTGCTTTTTTTTTTTTTACTTTAATTAACTTAATCGCGGTAAGTTACTGCTGTTTATCGCTTCTCTTTTCGCAACATCTTCGAATAATCGATGTTCGTATAACGCTATAAGTTTTCGTGGCTCTTCTGTTCGTAGAGTTCCGCTCAAACGTCATTTAGTGATAATTTCTAACTGTGATACGTATGCTTTCTTTAAGGGTTTTTTTTTTTTTCTAACTAAACGAACAACAAAATAAGATGAAATACACAGAACAATCAGAGGCGTGTTACTTATTGAATCGCATATATATATATGTATATATATATATATATATATCTTGAAATTCTCTTTCGTTTTTCTCGTGTCCATCCACGAACCATGTACACCACTATATTTTATTAGACCTAGCATGCTTAGAAAATATTTGAAAAATGAGTCTATTGGAAGGTGGCTGTTCAATCGACCGGCATCTTCGTCACTATACACACATTTTCTTTTTCGGTAGCCGCGCGAGCAACAACTGTCCGCATAGTGACATCTACTCCAAGTTTCGTCGATTTTTTTCTTCGCTCAAGTTGCGAAGCAAATGTACGTTTCTATCCCATTGTCTTCTCGTTTTCTATTAGCGCAGTGTGCCCGGACTAGAACAAGCCCGCTACCCATTGTTGACTAATAACCGAAACGTTATCCGTATCAGCCTTTAGACTCGACTAAACGTTTTACTGGCCAACTGTGTGAAGAACTATTTTCCTTGTGATCATTTTTTTCTATTGATTTTTCCTCTTGACCGAACCGCACATGTATGTATTCTCACTCTCACATTCAGGTCCTCGATTTCTCACCTTGCATCTTCTTCGTCAGACGCAGAACGTTCTAGTAACGCGACAACTTAAAGGACTACAAAAAAAAGAAAAAAAAAAGAAAAAAAAAAGAAAGAAAAAAAAAGAAAAAAAAAAGAAAAGAAAAAGAAAATAAACTGAAGAAATAACAGTGTCGAGCGATATGCTCGGAAACTTATTTAACTGCACCGTACGTCACTTTTTCATTATTAACAATTAATAAAGACTTCGTCAAGATTTTAATGATATCGACGTTAACACAAGACAACAATATTATCTAAATAATTCGCTAGACCTGATACGGTTCGCGTATGTGTCCCGTCTGCGCGTTCGATACTTTTTTTTTTTTTTTCACGTAGCTTCGTCCGATCGTATGCGGGAACGACAACGACGATAACGATCAGATTAACAACGACTATGACAACGATAATGATGAACATATGATAATGGTGACAAATATCATGCCAACGATGATGATGAGGATGACGTAGACGTAGACGTGGACGTAGACGTAGACGAAGACGAAGACGACGACGACGATGACGACGACGACGACGACGACGACGACGACGACGACAACGTACGCGACCACATTGATCGTGCTCGTCTCAATTTATCCTTACATGGATACAAACACCATGGATCGTACAAGCGGCTTATGGGCTGGTGCGTTCGGTGGCTTGCGACGGGGTAGCGGGCGTTCCCCTGTGCGTCGTGGTGGCAATGATTGAATAGGGCGGTGGTGTTCACAGTCGTAATCGTGGTGGTAATGGTTTCGGAGCTAGCACTCGGTAGTTACCTCCTGTCACGATACAGGAGATAAGTCTTCACCGCTAACGGCAAGCTCAGCGCATTCACTTTCTCGTCTATCTTATCCTTGCCGATTCGTTTTCGAATCACTCTTCGACACAAATCCATCAAAGGCAAAGGTTCAGCTGAAACAATTACGAATTACATTATTACTTCGTTAATTTTAAACATACATATAAGATTATTCGAACGTTCAACGATTTTATCGTTACTTACGATCAAGTCCACCGATGTATTTCATCGTGATCTCACAGTGTCCCCACACAGCGGATACAATAGGATGCAGCTTTTTGCCTTTAAGGCCTTTGAATGCGACTCCAAGGTATTGACCATCCACGACGAAAGCTAACGTACCTTCGTCCATGTCCAAGACCACTGAAAAAGAAATTTTCATTAGTACGTGTTACAAAAGGTATTAGTATTTCGCGAAATTATAACATTACTTACCGAGGAATTTGTCAGGAACAATGAACGTTTCGTCGGGTTTAAGTAGAGCCGGGTACGTGACACCGGCATTGTTCTTCGAGTCGTGCAAAAGCTTGTTTCTACCGAGATCCCAACCCCAACTTTGTTCATTATTGCCAACCAGGCTCTGGTATCCGACGCTGTGAAGAGGTGCCTCTGCCGTCGCGACGCCCACTACGGCGTGCGTGCCTCTTTGCCTCGTGCTCCAGAACAGTTCCCAGACATGCATACCTTTCGTGTAACCTACCCTCCCCCTTATGCAATCTGTGCTTTGAGCCACTGGGTGTCGGTGAAACGTTAATTTGTCATCGTCCTGAAATAGAAATCATTCGTCAATAACACATACGGTACAACTACGCATTTTTTATTTTATTTTACACATATTTTATTGTACAATTTGATGTTTTGTATAAAATATATGTGAAATTTGTAAATATAACCGTTATCGCAAAATATAATTGACTTAAATCATTTCTAGACCCTTTGTTTCTTAAGTAGTGAATATTAGTCCCCGATACATACAGTACAACTACGCATTTTTTATTTTATTGTACAATTTGATGTTCTGTATAAAATATATGTGAAATTTGTAAATATAACCGTTACCGCAAATTATAATCGACTTAAATCATTTCTAGACCCTTTGTTTCTTAAGTAGTGAATATTAGTCCCCGATAGATACAGTACAACTACATATTTTTTATTTTATTTTACACATATTTTATTGTACAATTTGATGTTTTGTATAAAATATATGTGAAATTTGTAAATATAATCGTTACCGCAAAATATAATTGACTTAAATCATTTCTAGACCCTTTGTTTCTTAAGTAGTGAATATTAGTCCCCGATAGATACAGTACAACTACATATTTTTTATTTTATTTTACACATATTTTATTGTACAATTTGATGTTTTGTATAAAATATATGTGAAATTTGTAAATATAATCGTTACCACAAATTATAATCGATTTAAATCATTTCTAGACCCTTTGTTTCTTAAGTAGTGAATATTAGTCCCCGATACTAGGAAAAATGCGCGGCTGGGTAAGTGTTTTAACACTAGAACTACCGATAGTTAACACGAAGCTATTTCTACCAAAACCAGCCAAAATGATTGGACTTTAAAAAATACGCGATAATAGAATATTTTTATATTTATTGATTTATTACTTTCTTACAAAAGCAATTCATGTTATGTAGTAGATCTTTCCTATTATCAATCCATCTAGAATCCCTAAACGAGGGATGACACATTTATAAAATCGTAGAGCCAATCATTTTGACTGATGTGGTATTTCCAGTGTTAGCATCCAGCGATCTAGCGATCGATTCGGAATTTTCCTGATAACTGATATCGTCATATCGAAGGATGCGCGGTAAAAATTTTAAAAGCGTGTGGGAAGTTGTAGAAAACGAGGAAACTGGTTAGTTGGATAAACGGATTGCAGGATCCTCTTACGCTTTGACAAGTACTAGCCATTTGGACTGGCATTGGTATAAGTAGCCTTGATACAAAATTATTTTGACTTTGAATACATAGAAAACAAAATAAAATTCGTCGTATTATTCTTTTAGTTATCGTTGTGCGAAAGTCATTACATTATTGCGGAAAAACATATAACACGAAGTAGGAATTTTAAAATAAATTCGTAAAACCAGTCAATTTAATTGGTGTGGTAGTTCTAGTATTAATATAGGAAGCATCTCCTCTGAACTTTATCAATGTAGAGACGTAGAAGGAAACTTTAGAAATGTAGTATAAAAGGCTGGAATAATGGATATATTTTGAAAAAACTAAATTTACAAACAGTAAAGAACGAAGGAATTTTGAAAGAATGGAAAAACGAAAGATCGTAGCGAGTATTCCAAGTTCACCGTGTGCGTTCATGGGATATATACATACCTTGACGAATATGTTGAGGCTACGGTCGTTGGCGTTCCAGCTATGATGAATCTGCGTCTCCCGCGAGGCGGGTGGCATGTCGAGCAGGACATCGAGCCGTGGTGGCCTCGCGAAGTGTTGCGCCAGCTCTCTTGGTACCACGGGTTTGTACGCTACGACGCCGCCACCGCCGACGCCAACTCCACCAACAGATCCAGCTGCAGCCTCACGTGTCACGCTTTTCACACCGCCTGAAAAAATAAAAATAAAAAGATCCGTTAGTCATTCGTTTCATATCATATTCTATACATCATATTCTATAATACCTTAAAACTTAACGCGATTCTAACCCCATAGAGAATTTTAATAAAACGATTTCATTTCGCATTCGGATCGCCTGTTAACACTTAGCCAACCGAATAGGGAGTCTCCCCTCTCTAAAGTACATCGCTGCGTGACCGAACGGGGACATCTTCCCTTTTGACTTTTGCAACGCGTTTTTGTTTCTTTTTTTTTGTTATTATTTTTATTTGTTACTAGTTATTGTTTACCTGGAATTGTTCCCAATTAACTGCGCCGCTTTTTCTGCTTTTATAAAGTACAGTATATAATAAAATACATCGATCTAGTGGTGTTAAAATTAATTAAAAAGTTCCACTACAGTTATGACTAAATAAAGTTATAATCGAACGATAGCACATTGTAAGAAAATATTAAAATGCATTATGAATTTTTAATTTCACGTTTAAGTCGTGTTATTTATCTTTAAGCCACCTTCAATATGTTTGTAATTGTACCTATATTTTCGTTAATATATACTTTTAATTTGTATAAACAATATGTGAAATCGTTAAATAAAACCATTACCGAAAAATATAATTTGTTTTTTAAGTAGTGGATATTAACCCTCGATACTTGGAAAAATGCGCGATCGACAGCGTACAGGTTGGCTTGTCCGAGCGCGGTGCAAACGTATAGCTGTCTGTATAGCTGGCCGCGTTTAGCTAAGCGTTAAGAGGCAGAATGTCGTACGATCATCGATCAGCCGGATACGTCGAACGAAAAGGAGATCGTCGCTGAAATTCCACGCGGGCTAAATTTCCACGGGGTAGTTAATAATTCAGGGCGCGTCCGTGGGATTCTCGTGGCGCGGTATTCCGGAGATACCTGGGTTGCCAGCACCGGGTAGATTTGCCGAGGAACGGGGGAAAAAAGACTGGAAGAAAAATAATGAAGGGATCCCGTCCGGCGGGATCAGCAGACCTCGCTCAAGGTTTTTCGAAAGTTCGCCCTCTCTCTCTCGCGTTTGGTCTCTAGCCTCGAGAGAACGATATCCTTGGATGGTGGTTTATTTGCTCTGGCAGCTGTTCCCTAGCTGGTGCGCGCGTTCGAGGGTTCTGAAACGAGGGTTCTGGAAAGGAGCGCGAGAATTTCAAAGGGTCTACGCGTCCGTCTTGCTTCCACTTGTGGCCAAAAAACCGAGGGGTACTGATAGAAAGGCTCTTTCACGAACTTGCGTGTATCCGGCTCCAGACGACCTTTCGGCTCTCTTTCTCTTCTTTGAGGTTCGACGCGTTCGTCGAGTACATCTTCTTTTTGTCTTTTTTTCGTTGTTGTCCCGAGACACCGAGACACCCTGGACCTGGTACTGTCGAGTTTTTCCCCCCACTCTACGAGATACCAACGGTAGCCCTCGCCGTGTCACACAGCTCACCGCCATGTATGCTTGCCTCGTAAATTTCACGGGTGCAGCTGAGCTGCGAATTGGCTGCGGTCGAGGGCGACAAATTTCCCGAAAAGACAAGCGGCCAGGCTCGGCGGACACAGGGAGAGAGGGTCGTTGCACGATCGCGCCACCGAGACATAGAATGAATCTCCGGAAGCGGGCAAATGGCCAGTGTAAATCATGACAGAGGGACGCGCGATGGGAAGCTCTACACGATCTATGGAATTGATTCATGGCGACAAACGGTCTCCGCGAGATTTTTCTTTTAACGATCCGGCCATCCTTTTAATCAGAATCGGAAATTTAATTGGCTAATTATCGAGGATATTTATACCAGCTGGATAATTACAGAGTTCGTAATAGTGCCTAGTTCGTGTTTAGTAATGTAGGTTTTGTTGGCAAAGCTCCCGCGAACGAATTGAAATTTACATGTTGGACATCTTTTCGATGGGGATATAAAGAGAATGCTTGGATGCTTGATAAAAAAAAAAAAAAAAAAAAAAAAAAAGGAGGAGAACCGTTCGAATGCTAACTTTCAATGAGATAAGTTTAATCAGCAAACTTTTTGTTTCGCGGTATTAAAAATTTATCAAACTACTGGGTGTTGCTGGGTTGAACTCTCCTCTCAGCTCGGTATTTTATACACAGCGGGCTTCGCCAGAGGATAGAATCTCGGTCTCGAGGACCTGTTCGAGCTTCTACCTGAGAGCAGGTAGGTAAAATCGAGAGCGGTCAAAGGCCTTGACCCTGGACGAAGTCCGACGAGGTGAATCAACCTCTTAGACTCGGTCTCGACGCTGTATTGCATCATATAACGCTGCTGCGTTAGAAAGCTACTAAACCTACTAAACTCGTGTACTACGTATCCTCAAACAATAATAGCTAAATTATCTGCTTGTCCTAGATAATCTGAACTTTACGATATTACTCTACTCCATATGCTATTTTAATCAACGAACGAGCCTTTCAGAAATTAAACCGATGCAACACGCCTTTCGTTAATTTCTTAATCTCGTTATATAAGTACGCGATTTAATCTTCAATTTTCAAGAAACGAATAATTTACTTCCACGAGTTGAAGAAGAAGTTGAAGTAAATTAACAAAAAAAAAAAAAAACAAAAAGAACAAACAATTGTTACACGATCATCGAACTTTTCCTATGTTTCGATTTATACGGTTGATGAATGCAGCATTGGAAAATGTAGCTCAAACTCAACAATACTACATGAAACCACCTACAAGCTATAGGAAAGAGTTATTTAACCCTAATCTCTCGATGTATCATCCAGCCAAAGTTACCTTCGACGCGTGAACCGGTTCTCGACGCCCACGCTCGATCCCTCTCACCCACCCAGAAGAACTCTCGCGCCGAACGCAGACACCCGAAATCATCGTGGTCGACTGATCGTATATTTTGATCGTGGTTCGAAGAAAGGTGTGTTCCTAACCTGAAATCTTTTGGCCCATGTTTACGGCCCGATAGGGGGACCGATGGTGATGCCGGTGCTGAAGACGATGTTCGAGGCACTGTTTTCCAAGGGGTAGTTTGTGCCTGAGGTGCCAGGCGACGCCAGTGATGGTAGTGGCGTCCGCCGTGGTGGTCGTGGTGACGTGGTCGTGATTACGATGATGATGGTGATGGTGATGATGGTAGCGGTGGTGGTAACGGCTGATGGTCGGTGGCGTAGCAGGTACCGCGCCACCGTCTATTCCTCCGCCGCGACCTCCGCCTCCTCCAACGCCTCCTCCGCCGCCTCCTCCGCCGCCGCCTCCTCCGCCTCCTCCGCCGCCCCTACCGGGGCTACCGCCCCCGCCGCCCCCGCGGCCGCTGCCTCCGTTACCTAGACCGCCTCCGGTACCGCCAGTCGCACTGTTTCCGCGGCCACCGCCCCCGCTCACGCAACGATTCGCTTTGTACCTGCAACGCGAACACAGTGGAAAAACCTGGTTAGTTAATTGTCTTCTCATCGACGCGACTTCAGGGGACACACTAGGGGATCGATTTCTCACAGGGAAAGCACTATCACGCGACTACTAATCCTTAGAGTGTTTATCTCTCCCTCTGCTCGTTCGCTTTCTGGTCTTTCGCGATGGCCTGAATTTCTCTTTCGATTGGCAGTCATATTTTGTCGTTTAAGTTTCTCGCGGTTGAACTAACGAAGGATTTTGTAGTAACGTTGCACTATATCAAGTTTCATTTGGAATGGATTTTATATCGTGTTAGATTGGTACACCGCTTTGTGAGAGATAAAGCATGGTATAGCGCAAGAATGCATAGACGATCAAGATCGTATGTTCGTTGATAGGTATTGCAAGTACAGATCGAATTGAAGTCCGCTAGAACGATTAAATTGCACGTTGTATCGTGATATTTATTACCGTGGTGATCGTGTCGAATAATATTCTAATAAATTCGTTGCGTATCGTGTTTGCGGCCGTTCAGTTGTGTAGCTCGTCGCCTTGTTTGATATCGCGCATAAATTGCACCGCGAAAACGAGACATCGTCCCGAAGCGCAGAAAACGCTGCCCGGCACAGCTTGTAACATGTCTCGTACGTTTTCCGCGACGCACGTTCGACGGGGACAATATCGCGACACGTAACACACCGGCACCGAGCAATGGATTACAGGAGCTTCCAGCTTGCGGATTTTCGTGTCACCGCAGCCCACCGGGGTTTTACGAACCGAACGGAGAGGAGGATTTTAAGCTCGCTGATCCTTCGACCAGCGGAAAATCGTCGCTTTCTATCGGACGTTGATTAAACAAATTTCTCTTTTCCAATATCTCTTTCCCACCTGCTACGGCAATCGTGTGTCTACGTACGCGTTAGGACAAATGCGTTAAGATGGTTTCTGAAATTAAATCACGACGCTATTTGTCGCGACAAGAACCAGTTCCTCGTCGATATCTCGATTTCGTCGAATTAATCGTCGACCGCGATTACGTTGACCAAGCAGTCAAGATAAAAGAGTCGCTCGACGTAAATTTCGAGGTCTGTGGAAGGCCGTGGCTGGCTGATAACGAACGCTGGCGAGGAATTACGTTTCATCGTGGAGCTAGCCGGAAAGGCACCGATTTCGAGAAGCAAGTCTCGCCAGGCTCGATGTTCCATTAATGCCGTTGTAATTCCATTCGTTCTGGAAATCCACTTAAATCAGTGTGGAGAAACGCGTCGACCTATCGTGGATTAACGTTCGTTTCAATTAAAGGTTAACCATCGACTGGACCGCTGCGATTAACGCGAGATTAACGTTCTGAGAGAAAAGGAGTGTAAGCTCACTTCGAGTTGATCTCGAATCGTCGACATTGCTCGTTCTCGAGCTCCAATCCGACAGACCGGACCGCGCGTCTTTCAGCGCAACGATGGTCGTGCTTTTTCTCGCGACTCTTAATCAGTTGCATGTTCGAAGTGACAGAACGTGAGATACAAGCGACGAGAGAACGATCCACGCTTCAGAAAACGAACAGAGACGAAACACGTCTATAGCGCCACGAGATCGTTCTAGTTTTTCCTATTCCATTATTTCGTCTCGATCTTGGTTTGGTCGTATCCGTGAACCATGGCACGCTTCCGGCCACGGATACCGGACACTGACATCCTGAATCCGGCTCTGATTTGCTTCCCGAGATTATTACACACGCTAAAAGAAATCTACGCGGGAAATCCACTGAAAGATACAGACGAACGAATATTTTATAATCATCGAGTAAATAAACAGGGTTTTCGATGATTTTCTCACAAATTTTATCGAACGGTGCTTGTCCTCATCGCGAGTCGAACAGCGCTCTACCTCTCGACGCCAGAGTCGTTCGTTAGGAGTTGTGGGACGAGTTTACGCGTGCAGAAATTACATCGAACACCTAATTTCCAGGAGCGGAAATTCTCTTTCTCAGACGATGCATCCTTGGAAGTCTGTGGAAGAGTTCAAGGTCCCTTGTGAACCGTGCCATTGTCCGAAACATTATTCCGCATATTAACATGGAACAAAAACTCGACTGGCTTTCGCAACTACCCAAATATTACAACGATGCCCTCGTTATAACGCGCACCCGCTTTTAGATCGTTCCGAAATCCCATGAATTTCAAGCGTTCGATGTTAAATGAAACCAGCGCGTTTCCACGCTGCTGCAACAGCTAGAAAGTCGATTCAGTTTTGAAAGAAATTTTGCTCGCGTGTTACGTTCAAGGCGAGCACCTGATCGTCGTTTCCTCTTTGAACGATTGCGAAAGGCGGACAATTAATCATCGACGGGTCGAAGAAACTAGTAGTTAGGACCGCGCGAAACAGGAGACGCGGTCGAAGAAGCTCGAGTTTAATTCGCTTCACGGCGGAGCCGTGAACCGAACGAGACGCCCTTCGTTCTCCTCGAGTCGTCATGGTCGTTGCTGACGTGCGCTCATTGGGGTCCGTTAACGGCGTTCGCCTCCGTCAGCCACGCCGGCTAATCGCGAACAATATTACGACTGTCCGGAACAGGAGAAAGTAGCCGAGTAATCGACCAGCGTGTACGTTGCGTCAGCGTCGTTCATCGGCCAACTTAAAGCGTTCGCTTCGTCACGCTCGCTCGAGCCGGGCTACTTTCGCGCCTTGTGAAAAGACGGCGGAGAACCGGCTTGCAACCGGCGTATCCGCGGAACTGATTCCCGTAGATCGTATCAACGAGATATTTTGTTTGCAGATGAAATCCAGAAGAAGATATGGTACTTGTTTTGATGTTTAGTTTGCTTCTTTTTTTAATTTCAAGTAAATTCGTCGTAAATGAATGGACTACGCCATTCTCGACAGAAGAAAACTAAAACTAGCAAAAATGATTTGACGTATCGTAGTGGAATTTTGTTTATACGAATTACATCTATATACGTACATTTGAATGAAATTGTACTTAGTGTACGAAGTGATTGAATCTACTTATCCGAGTGTGAACTTTTACGAACCGTTTCCATTGTTACGGACGAATGAAACTCTACTGTACCTCTTTTCTCTAAAGAATAATTGATTTCTTTGAAAAAATAATGCACGTAGACTGCGAATATGCCGTGATCTAGACACGTTAAATCATCGATAGGATATAAGTCTGCCAAAGTTCTCAAACAAAACTGTCTGACAAATATAAAATACGAGCGTCGACGAATCGAATCGAACAAACTGTTATCGCGCGGATAATTAAACTCAAAGATTCGCGGGTCGTGTAAAAGATTTAAATCGCCGTGAACAATAAATGGAAGAATTAGACACCTGGTTCGATTCCAACAGAAACCGTTCTCTACCCTGAAACCAAAGTCTGCGGAAAATCGAGTCTCCGACGAAACGAACTCCGGATTTGCCGAGAATATTGAGCACGGTGAGTCGCGTACATTCAAGAATGATTTTCTCGGAGCGAGTGTACCGAATGGCATTCGATTTCGAGATTCGAGAGGAAACACGAGAGCATCGGTCGTTGGAGCAGGCTGGAGGCTGCCGACCGACGGCGGTATTGATCCGCGGGGATCACCTTTGCCCCACCTCTCTCACCCTCTCTTTCTCTCTCACTCTCGACACGGGTCCAACCCCCAAATCTACTACCATCCCCCCCTCGTGCTCCCTCAGCCTCTCTGGACCCCTCTAACATCGACAACTACCATCGAGAGGGGAAGAGCGAGAGTACGAGGGTGCGAGAGAGAGACAGAGACAGAGGCTAAACCACCCCTCAGCTGCAAAATAGACCGACAAAAATGCTCGGGAAAAAATCCGGCGGGCGTCGCAGATCCCTTCAGTTTTACGTCTCGAAGCCTGAAATGAGACACGTTTCACCTGTTTTCACCGGATTAACAGGTTTTTACTACCTGTTCGTATAGACAAGTGTGCTTCGATTAGGTGAACAAAAAGGTGGGATTCGGCGAACCTGCTTGAAATTTCTATAAAATACGAAATATATAAATTACGAAAAGACGCTTCGAGCCGATAATTATCGAAGAACTATATTTACGCTAGGATCATTTTTTCTCGCGTTCGATCGATCAATGGACCGTCGATCGATTTCTCCGAAATCACGGAAACCTCTATTGCGATACTTGCGTCTTTTGATCGCGATAAATCTCTTTTAGAACTCGTGCTATAATCACAGATCCATAAGTTAGCTGTATCGACTAAGCAAAAGGGGTAGAAACAAATTTCTCCTTATAGCATTAGCGAGCGTCACGCGACGAGTATTAAGTGTAATAGGAACGGTTAAAGGCGTCTACCGTGCGGGGTTACGGAGCTTTCCAGCGAGCTTTCCGCAAGTGGATAAGGCGGTTATCGGCGTGGAAACGCACGACTCAGATCGATCAAACACGAACGAGAGAGAAGAGCCACGGACACGGCTAGTCGCGCACGGCACTGCCAGCCATCGACGAGCCGGTTGCCAACCGGTACTGAGCGTCGGCCAGCAAGATGTCAATTGCGCTCAATGATAGTGAAACGACGCCGCGTTACGCGTCGTTATTCTCGGCCGACGTGTCGAGCTCTCGCGACACGTGTACAATCTCAATAACGTTCGTTTCCTGACAAACGATAAACAGACATTTCTTTCTTCACAAGGCGATACGAATATCATTTGATCTTTTACGCCTTCGTTTTTTCAAAGAAGATAATTCGAATAAGAAAAACAGTTGGCACATTAAGAGATTTATGAATGCGACAAGTACTTGAACGACTCTTTAAATTTCATTAAATCGTAGGATCTAGATGAAAGAAACGGCGACTAAAAATATTAAACGAATACTTGAAACTTTCTTTCGCGGCGATAACGTTCAAACAAAAGATTTTGTTCGCGTATATTAATCAAAAAAAAATTAGAAACGTAACGTTGGTATTTGTATCGTTCTCTATTTCTTGCGTCATCGTACTCGCGATATTTCGTTAGTTAACGTTGTTAATTGCATTTACTTCCATTTAGAAAGGTGATGAGGATTTATCGGACAGATCAATCCACTAATGTACTCTCCAGGGAAGCTCCTAATCCTCTTAATTGGTGTATTTAAAACGTGGCAATTAGCGAGTCGAATTTAACCGAAATAAATAGTAGGTCAGAACTCGAATCTAGACATTTCGTCGTATCGAAGTTGCTATTTCGTTCGCACGAATCAAAACTGTTCTTTATGGTAATTGAAACGATTCTCTGCTACAAACACGCGTCTCCCAACTACAATTTTCTCGATAACGATCGCACCGATGAAAGTTATCTCACCATCTTGCGTAATGCACATAATGTCCGTATGTTAGAAATTCCAACGAAAGAAAGGGTTCACGAAGCGGAGTGTCGGGCGAAGTTCGGTGTCGCGGGAACAGCATATTTGCATGAGAAAAGGAAGAATCGACACGGCCGGTTTCTCCGCGACAGTTCGCGTTAACTAGCGAGCAAAATAACGGCTGTTCCGCGCGCGTTGCAACTTAGTCGGTTGGCTTAGAAGCGGAACAGCTGACGGCTAGAGGCTGGCCAGGTCAACACCTGTTCACCAGCTGCCTCGACAAAGCCCTTCTCTTCCAGATAAAGACCACTGGCCGAACGTTTTCCGCGCGGAACTCTTTTGTCGGGCACCACGAATCGTTTTTTTTTTCTGCGGTCTTCACGGCGGACCGCGACCTTTTAAGGATTTCGCCCGTCTGGAACCACACCCTCCTACCCGAGGAGCGCCGAAACAATGCCTTCTCCCGGCTTGATCGCGACTCCTTGCATTAAGATCGAGACGGTTATCGCTTTATTCCGATCTGCGTGAGCCGTGCGATCATCGTGGCTCCCCCAGAACGAAAGGGCTGACGCAATCGCGTACTTCGTCAGACGTACAAAGAGAAGTATGACTTAGGGAATTAGAGAATATATTTGGCTGTTCTATTGTTCGCGACGGATTGTGAGAATCGAAGAGGTAGACTGAACAGAAATTACCATCTGCTCGAGAGTACTGCGATCGAATTGAAATAGTTCATGTCCGGTTAAGATTGTAATAATTGTTAAAATCACGAGAATCGTGGTTCCAGTAGAGTTAACGCGTAAAACGCGGACTACCGTCGTCTCCGTATTGAAGTTACGTTGCAAGCCGAGTCAAAGTAGTACCAGACGTTCCCATCGGACACGCCGTCCGACCGACTAGTTCCGAACAAGTCTACTTAACTTCTCGCCGATTTCCCACGATAACCGAAGCAAATATATGCCCAAGATTACTCGAAAACGAATCTACTCTCAGCAGGAAATTGAACCACGTCGATCTGGTTTCTCTGACTGCAACGGACGCTCCACCATAGATCGTTCGATTTCGATTCATTTGCGAGTGCCACGCCCCAACAGCAAGTTCCAAGACAATGGACCGATCTTCGCGGCTTGATCGAAGTCAAATATCAGGGCGGCCGTTAGCGGGTCTCAGCTGCTCTCGCGCCTGATTCTTTCGAACGAGGCGGCTCGTCGAGATCATTCCCTTGCTCTTCGAGTCGCACCCGGGGGCCCGAGTCGAGTCCTCGTGGCGCTTTCTTTTTTCTTTTTTTTTTTTTTTGGCTCGTTTCAATTACCCCGCCACCTCTTTTGTCTTGACATCGCGAGTGCCTCGTACGTTTTCACAACGCCGATCCATCAAGAGAGAAACGACTTCTCGACAGCATTCCCTCGAAAGGAACCAGCAGCGTAGGCTTTTTGTTCGATCGGCTTCCACGAAACGCGAAGACGAAATCTGGCTGCGGAGAGTCGTCGACTCTTTTCGAGCCGTTTCTCCGTTTAAGACTTTGTTTTTAGGCACTTACAGAGACTCCAGACTTTCTTTCTTCTCGACTGACTCAGAGAATCGGCGTCTCGTGCACTCTCGCTTTTCGAGGCTTAAATCGGCGCGACTGTTCGCGCTCGCGAAAGTGAGATCATCGGCGGTGTCGCCACGCGTTGCAAATGCATTTAAGGATGGGTTACGCGGGTCAACTTCTCGCTTACACTGCACACGCATCGAGCGCACGTGCAGAGACGATCAGACGCGATCGTTGAAAGATATTTTTAAGCCCTGTCGCGAAGACGATCGCGTTTCTTCACCTTCGAGAATTTCCTTTTTCCACTTGGGAGCTGTATCTGCTGATTCGCTTGTCTTTTCTATCTAAAATATTTAACAGGAATACTCAAAGACCTATTATTCGTAGATTTCTTCTACGTGAGTTTTCCTGTTCGGAACATATAGTCGTATCGTGGAACAGGTATGGCAACTTGTCGCTAGAATTTTTGAGAAAAGAAATATCCCGACACGTTTGCTCATTATCCTTCGGGAACGGATAAAAAGAGAAGTCATCGCATTTACATGTTGCACGTGCAGGACTCACGGATCGTGTTACGGATAAACGAGTCTCGCTGCACGACAAACGATGGCAACAGGAAGGAGGTACAGGTGCAACATCGAGACGCTATCTAAATGTACTAGCCAGTTGGTTGATCGAAACGATCGATCGAAGCAATTTTTGTATGTATGTAAGTATTAGGAAATGTCTTGAAGTGGAACATTGTAATAACGAGTGGACAGTTGTTGCTAACGACCAGCATGGAATTCTATGTATGAAAACAGCGAGACAACCAGTCGCGAGTTTTTCTTTGTCCGCTTATTCAATCGCATGTAAATGCGACGCAATCTCTTTAGAGAATCATCGAGTGAACGAAACCGTAGTATCTCTTGCCGGCCCATATGAGCCGCATTTATTTAGTTGCCAGCCCATATGATCCGCTTTTCCTTAGTTGCCAAATGCACGATAAATTGGTTCTTAAACAGATATTCCACTCTTCTAGCAAATACTCGGCGACTATACTCGACGTATTACGAGTCTTTACGTATCTTTGTACGTCTTTATGTATTTTATATACATTTATTGGGCTGGCAACTAAAGAATGCGGATTTGGTCATTAGTTGGTATTGACAAAATCCGCATTTCCTTAGTTGCCAGCTCAATAAAATTTGCATTGGAAGTATGCTAAATCTCGTGGAACACCTGGTTCACGCGTGAAAGACACTAAGTCGCTCTATTAAGTTACTTTTAAGTTTCGCTTGTTCAAAAAATCTTTACTGTACGATCTAAATGGAAAAGCAATAACGAGTTCTTTCATATTTCCGTCAAATTTAAAGAAATATCCTAGCAATGAGAAATTAGTACGAAAGTAGTTAGAAACTGACAAAGAGCGATTAAAAATTAACAAAAATATGCTGCTTGTTACGTTTGTAGATAAATCCAATAGTTTGAGGCATTTAAAAAGAAAAAAAAAAAAAAAAAGAAAAAAAGAAGAAATAAGAAACGATGAAAGAAACGCTTAAATAGACAAGTAATTGTATGCTAATGGTTAACACTATCATCGTTACGGATCGTCGCAACGTTAATTAAAGAAATAAAAGGAGTAAGTTTAATTTTTAGTTATCGATAGAGGCGTTGTCTTCGTTCGACGACGAACACCTGTGCTCGGAACGACGAGATTGAGAATAGGGGCGAGATTTCCTCAAGGACTGCGCCGCGTCGTCGAAGGAAAAACGAAAGGCGGACGAAGAGCTCGGTTCGTTTCTCCGCTCGCGGATTTTCTCGCGGGCTGCCGACGACGAGCGCGCACGCTTTTTCACCGAGGGACTGGTTCGCGAAGAAGGTGTCCTTGGCGGAGGATATTCGCGCGAAGCTTTTCTCGTTCCAGATGACTTTTTCATCGACCGACTGGAAATTAAGTTCGAAGATGAATCGAGAAATCGCCGGTGGCAACGCGTGTCCAATCTCTGGCGCACGATTTTACGAGGAAAATTCTACAGCCGAGTATTCCACGAAAATACTTCAACGAGTTAATTTAACACGACGCGTCTCCGAAGATTCTGTAGAGTTCCACGAGCGAGAGAAGAAGATTAAATCTCTTTCAGTAGTGTCAATGACAAATCAGTTTTCCACGTTCGCTTGTTAACATATTTACCAGGAACGTGATTCGTCGTTGCGTAAGAAAAACGGTTCTTTCAATGAGTTTCTTTAAACACACGAGTCGCATAGTCGTAACCAAGCTAGTAGTTGATAGGTAGAACGAAAAAGTGTTATTATTTCTAAATATATCTATCTGCAAAAACTGTTTACGCGCGTTTCCTCTACGAGCTATTTCTTGCCAACAGCCAAGCAATTTTCTTATTCGATAAAATACTGAGAAACGGAATTACCATATTGCTCGTGACCCAGGTACCGAGAACGCTCGAAAACGAGAATCCAATAGACGACGAACGGGGCCATTCGTTGGAAACGCGACCGGTTTCCCCGGTGGAACGGAAGGCAAAGTTCACGGTAAGAAACTATCCTTTGCTTAGGCAACGTTCTTTTTGCCGACAACTGTGACGGCCAGACGAGCCCGTAACGAGGCGGGATCACGCGACGCGAGAGCTAATCGTCTAGTGACTAGCGACTGGTGGAGCGATACACGCTTCTTGTTGAACACGTGAAACAGAGTATAGAAGAGGGAGGGCGCCATTGCGGAAGTAGGAAAAGAAATTGAATAAATTGCTCGTGTTACGTAGTCCCTCCTTGTGTTCTGTGGAAAATTAACCCTTCAGAGCCTGATACAGGCAGATACACAAGCGGCCTATTCTATTATAGTTGCTCGAATAGAATTCTAGGGATGGCAAAGGCAATATTATAAATAGAAAATGGTAAAAGAATTATACAGTATAGAATTTTTCTACCGTAAGGTCATCGTAGTGGTAAAAGTTTATCGACAAAGGAAATTTTACAAGGAAAATTGTTTGATACTCGTGTTTTTCGTTCGGACGATCGTTTGCGTCGATGATCCTATAAAGGTTGCGTTACAAAATGGTTCTCTTGGCTGAGAAACACGGTTCACTACCAAGAAGTGCCTAATTTATTCAAACTGATTACGTAAATTGAGGGATCCATAAATTTCAATTCGTATATCTCGCTTTATGAAATCAATTTATATAACTGTAATTTATTTCAATTTCGAAGCTCGCGTTCCCAGTCGTTCCTTTCCCAATCGTTTCGAGAAGCACTTTGCTTCTTACTCAACTGCCTCGCATCTGCATCATTCTACCTTTGTATTTCTCTTGAAAGCAAACCTCGAAACGTTATCTTGCTAGATTCTTCTTCGAACGCCGCAGGAGAAATAGGAAGAAAGCAAGCTAGGTGAAAGGCTCTCGCTTTTCAAGACCAACGAACCGAGCGGCGTGTTATCACGGCTTATCGAGAAGCAACCGCAACCTATCGAAGGCAAGCGCTCGCGTTTATCTTCGTTTGGCGCCTGTTCGTTCGATCGTGGAGCAACAAGCATCGGCCCGGTTCAACGACCCGATTTCTGTGATCTTGCGTGGCCTTGCAAGACAGGCCGGATGTTGGTAGAGCGGCAGCAGCCTCCAGAGAAGGAGAGGAACTCGTGGAACGAGTCACGAGCAACCTATGAAAGGTTCGAGGTCGCGTACATCCATGGGTCAGCCACTGTGCGCCACCGTTTCGAATTTAGACCGGCAATTTTTGGATCCACCGCAACTGTTTCCACCCTGGACTCGATCGGTGAGTAAGTGGAAAACGTGAGTCAAACGTGGCTGGGCAGAAATGAGTCACGGGACTCTCCAACATAGTTGCAGCCTCGGTAATTTCTACGTAATCGGTATCTATCGATCATGGCCTGAAATAATCTCGCTGAATAAGGGTTTTCAGCCGAGAATCGCTTACGAGTAGGATACGTGATTTAAGGAAGAAGGGCTGAAGATAGTCGCGACGTTAGCACGACGGGGTTAGCAGACTGCGCGCGCACACGCGAAGAAAAGCGAAGGGGCACGGGCAGACAATGAACAATCGTACATTGTTACGAGTTATAGCATTGTTACTCCACCATGGCCGGGCCCCATGTTCACATAATTAGGCTGTAAACGTTTCGAGACAATCACCATTGTTTTCTTTCTCTCTCTTTCTCTCTCTCTCTCTGTCTCTACCTTCTTGGATTAAGGTGCCTCTGCCACCCCCACCACGTTATGCGCGCGATAACCACGTCGAGATGCTTGGCCGAGATCAGGGTGATCGTTAAAACGAGAACTCCATATCGTTATTGGGAATTCCTATCTTTCTTCGGAACTGCACTACCTCGGACCGATCGATCAGTCTTGATTATCGATTTAGAATTGAATTTGTATTTGAAAGTCGAAAGGTACAATCTCTTATGTTATAGAAGGTAGGTTGGTATGGACTCAGGGGTGCTATTCTTGAATTCATGCGAACAAGATCTGGCATCGAGAGAGATCGTGGATAAGAGGGGAGAAGGACCTTCTCTTCTCACCGTTCTCCGACGTCTACCGACGTATATCTCTTCCCACGGGCGTGTCCCTTTGGAATTTGTTTTTCGATGAGATTATCGCGGGCTGTATCGCGTCCCCTATCGACGAGGAATGGAAATAAGGGAGAGATCTGCTGCGAGAGTTTCAGATAGACCAACGAATCTTCAACGATTTCCAGAGAACCTAGCCCACCACGATTCTCGTTGAAACATCCAGATACTCCTCGTTTAACGAACCAACAACGGTTTATTAACCAAGAAATTCCGTCTGGATTATCAGGAAACTGTCGACCATCGCAATTAACCGAGGATTAAGATATTCCAGTACCCGGAGCTTTTAACGAACGTGCGTTAAAAAGACCGAAAGGAATCTGCAAAGGTAGAATATACCTGGCATATACTACCTTTGAAACGCAGCTATCGCGGAAAGAGCGAGGAAGAGTGCGACGAAACGAAGGAAACAGAGGGCAAGTCTATGGAGGTGGAAGGTGAGAGGCGACCAAGAGATAATTTATTGTTATTCTCGGTGCATTCGATGACGTTACACATTCCCCAAGATGGCTGCTTGCCTCGAAGGGGAAAGGGACGGGGGCAGGCAGAAAGAGAATGAGAAGAGGTGGTGAGACGGAGAAGAAACTAGCTGTTGGTAGCCGTGACCTTGTCTGGTACCCGACCCCACCGTGTGCCTTGGCTTCCACACACATCCTTACCACCCCACTACGAAGCGAGCGGAGAACGCACCAGAGAGGAGAACCATCGAGGTAGGGAGAGGAACGAGCGGATGGATAGAGGAGGTGGTAAGGTAGCCAAGAAGGTGGCCGCGAAGGTAACCGCGCGACGACCAAGCAGGACGAGGAGGAGGTGGAACGTGCGTTCCTCCACCGATTGTTACCTAATTTAACGAGCAGAAACTAGCAGCACGTGTCCGTGATAGCCAAAAGCTCATTAGCACCTTCGTCGTTGTTCAACCGTGACCGAGACACGGCATTTTTCCTTCCTCGTTCTACGCGTGTTGTGAAAATTAAAGCAAGTTTTCTCCAGACCTCCTTCATTTTGAATGGCTGCATATTAAACATGAAGTTTTTATCGATACGATTGTCTCTGCGACAACAATGAATATTCGGTGAAACAAAAACATGCTCTATACGGCGAGAACGTAACGCGTGACTCAAACATGCGACATACGCATCAGTAGAGGTACTGTGTACTAAATGGGTTGAAAAATTAAGAAGCTTAGAATCGAATTTTCCTTTGGCTGAATATCTCGATGAAAGGATCTATCGGGAAACCGATAAAATTTTCCAGTAGAAATTAGGGAGAATTACTGAAAATCTTGGAGAAGGTTCACGTTAGAAGGGGAAGTTAGATTCTCGGAATGCAACCGGAAGTTACGAACGAAGAATTTATGACGTGACAAAAAAAACGGCAATCACCGGAAACGCGTTTGTGGTAACTATATGCGTAAAAACATATCGGGAACTCGTCGATTTCCTTCGTTGCTTCTATTTCTATCCAATCGGTTGGTTTATACGTGACTAGGCTGTGTGGCGCGATAACGCGTGAAACGTGAATGCGGAGCTTTTAGCATGTCGATCGTGTCGGTTGGAATTTTTGGAAGGCCTTGAGATATCTTGACTTTACCTGGCTCCGGTTGAACAAAGACTATCTTTCTTTGAATGACCGTGATAATCGTGCGGTCAACAGAACGTTAACGCGGAACAGATGTTCTTAGAAACGAGATAATTCTAAGCCACCAAACATCGTGCTGCTGTGACGTGGAGAAATTTGTTTGAAGATAGTTTCGCAACTCTGACCGTTGGAAAGCAGAGGAAGAGCGTAGGTGGAATCCAAGTTACGAAACCTGCCGAGAAAGATGCCGCTCGTCGAGCGTTTTAATCTTCGTTTACTCTGCCTTTAACAAATATCTTACGTTTGACGATCCGTTAAAACCTGCTCCCAAGTATCGTCGAGTTTCTGCGAAAAGAAATTCGACGACACTGTGAAACAAAAAGAGGACAGAGGGAAAAAAGGAGATGGAATAAAGAGAACGGGATCAGGGGTATCGATATAGCGGTCGTTCGTTGCTGAATGCAACCTCGTCGAAGACAGAGAGAAGCTTCTTCCGGCGGATGTGCAGCGGCGACGTGTCGTCGATACATCCTGCTACCAGGACAACAATAGCAAGCACCCTCCTCTTCCTGGTTGTATGTGCCAATTATGCCACGTTGCACACGGAGACAGGGGTTAACGCTTGTACTTTTCTTATCGAACGTTTCGCAGGCGCCTCTCGAATGTCTCTTCCGATTCCTCATAGTCGATTTCCAAATTAAGAACTCTCGTGTAACCAAAGATAGAGCGAAGAAACGATTGGCGTGTTAACAAAAGGCTCGAGTTGCGAGGAGGCGTGCCAATTTGCCTGTCGAATACCACGAGAACGTGTTCGAATCACACGGCGAAGCTTCGAACTCGACCAATCGAGGTCAAGATCGAGAAATTAAGATCGATCGGTTCTCGACGAGGTTCATCGACCGATCGAACTCCACCAAGCTCGCATCCGAGGACCAAACGTACTTACGTACTTGGTGGAAAGAACCGCGTGCAGAATCGTGATTCGCGAAACACCATCGAGGAGAGTAAGTGGTACCAACGGCTGCGTCGGGCGTATTATTAGCATCGTGTAAACGTGTCTGTTGGCCGTGAAACCAGTGAAAGTATTCCATGGACGAGGCACACGTATACGAGAGACGCATACAGCGAGAAGCCTCGCGGCTTTATCACGAACACGAACGCCGCGTTCTACGTGTTTTCTCCTCTCTCTCTACACCGCTCTCTATGTGGTGAAATTCTTTCGAGGCGGCCACCACAGGCGCGGCCAGATCTGGGCCTTTGTCCTCTTTGTCTGGAACCTGCAGCATATCTGGACCCTTCTGCCACAGACTCAACGGACCAAACGAGCCTTCTTCTCCTTCTTCTCTGCATCGTCTGACGGTCAACGAGACACGAGCCTGCATAAGCCACTTATTCTAAAGTTATTCTCTGCTCTTCGTTCATTCTTCGTGCCAGTCTTCTGGATTGTTTTCAATTTACCAAGTTGATTCGACGATACTTTACAAGCTCTCTTATATAGTTGCAACAACGATTCGCCGTCTTCGAAGAAACGGCCAGTTCTTCTCCGACCGATCAACGTCGTTGATATTCATCGATTTGGTGGAATATATATGACGTAAGATACCGTTAGTTTTTCGCTCATATGATTTAAATAAGTTTCTCCTGCGAAACGGCTTTCGACGTCACTAACATTCCCTAGGAGTGAGTCAAGACGATCATCGATTGCAATAAACGCGACCTGCCGCCATCGAGCTTCTTATGGTAGTATGATCTTTCGTCCGTGGAGAGGAGGATGAAAATTACGAGATCGCGGTGTCCTCGTTTTCTAGTTTCCCTTTCGAATCTTATTGTTTCGCGAGCGCACTGTACTTACGAACTAGCCTGACGACGATATAGGTAGATAATTTTCAACGATCGGACGGGAGTAACTTACAAACTTCTACGACGATCGAACGACTCATCTAAACCGATAGCATTGTTGTTGTAACACAGAATGCAAATCTGCGAACGAATCGCGAGAAGTGAGATCGAATGGAAGGAATCTATGGAGAATCGAATTACCGCGATTCGATATGAAATTTCAGGAGGCAAAAGTGGAGAGCGGCGATCGAAACGAATTCAGATGCCCGATCGTTCGAGCATTTTGTCGACAACGTGTCGAAACCACGCGCGAGTTCTCCTTTCACTAATTGTAAAGGAGCCGAGGACCGCGAATATGTGACTGAAATTTGCGAAACTGCGCCGCTCCAAACTTTTGCGAAAGCGTCCGCGGAGGGCCTCGGTGAAAGAGAAGCCTTCGACCGAGAATTCAAAAAGGAAACCTGTCGATCGAAGCGTTGCGCGATGCGTTACGAAAAACACGCTGGAGCGGGTTCGAGCCAAGGATTCTCGGGAGGGAGGTAGAGAAAGAGCGAAGAAACGCTGAAACGACTAGAAACAGGCTGTTTGCCATCGAATTAACCAGTTATCGTCCAACCAGTTAAACACGCTCGACGTTACGTGCCCAGGCGGATCGTCTTCTGCCGTAATTTCAAGTTGCATCCAACGACGATTCGCGGTCTCGTTTAAATAGACGTTGCGCGAATAGGCTTTTTGCGAGGATGGCGAAACAGAAAATCGCCTGGTCTCTCGGAACCAACCTTTGCACAGCGTGGAAAGGGAAAGCAGAGCGTTAGTCGGCTGGCAAATTACGAATATCGGCTCACGACGCGACCCATCGATCGCGATCTAGTCGGAGAGATCGGTAACGGAGCGAGGCGAAGCGGAAAGGTCGCTGGATGCAAATTCGTTAAAAGATAGGCATCGTCCTGATCTCGTAACAGTGAGCCAGAAAAACGATTTCGCAACGAGGGGGCCCCTCCGCGTCGATTTTTCATCTCTGCTCGCGTCCGTTTCTCGTTTCGAGACGGTCGTCCCGTTTCTTCGTGGTAAAAAGAGAAGAAAAAAAAAAAAAAACACAGGGACGAGATTGGAGAGGGACGAAGAAGGCGGGACAAACAACGACTACCAGCCCGCATACCGCGTACGGGACCATTGTGAACCAGACTTTCGGGTTCGACGATAAATAAAAACGAATCATAAAAGGCAACGGCGAGAGGGACGTAGACAGAGACGACGAAATGGCCCGTGCGCAGTCACGGCTCCAACCTTCCATTGGCAACAAAGGGGTCTGGCTCTCTTTGTGATCGAAACATTTTCTAATGCACCGACCAGCCGTTCGAATATTTCAGCCTGATTAACAAGTTTCGCCCGTGTACCCGGAATGTGGGAACCAATTAATCCCTCTACGGTTCTCAACCGTGTACGAAATTTATACTCTCGTCGAACGAATCGCGTTACCCTCACTCCGATTCCTTTAACCTAATCTTTAGACGACTTTTTACAATTTTCTCAAGATATTAACCAAATAGATAAAAGATATAAAACGATAAAGAAGAAGATACGACGAACCGAAGAGCTCTCTGCCTCCTTTGGTCGATTGCAAAAGGCGTCTCAGAAAATGGAATTCTTTTCTTTCGCGTCGTCGCACAACCCTTTTCATCGGAAGACCGTCTCTCGGATCAGCGTTCACTGCCGTCCAAGCTGAACAACGTTTCCCAAGCACGCGCAAGAGAAAAGAAAAAGGTGGATCAGTGACGAAACGCGTTCCTGATAAGTTCTGAAGCCAACACACACGTTTACCATCTCCCTTTCCCGTTCGCACGTAGGTTGCGAGTCTCTTCGATTCTTCTCCTTCTCGCGCGTCTTTCACTGGCGAAATCTCTTCTTTCTCCGTGGATCTGACCAGCAGCAGAGATCTCTCTACCCACGTCGCGGCTCGTCTCAAAGGCTCTCCTTTCTGGAAATCCGCGCGTCTTTGCCTTTTACAAAGAGACGAGCTTCCAATCCCACGACCTTCGCGCGAGCTACGTTCCTGCGTGTATACACGCCGCTCGCCGCATGTGTACCTCCTCTTCTGCTCTCGTGTACACAAAAGTCCGCGTTCCGGCGCTGTTCGCACGGAAAATGTCAATTTGCCAAGCGAACGATCCGCTTGCGCAATACGCGCGGACGTAGCTATCGACGTTCGCCTCCCAGACTTCCTCCGTTTATTTTTCCATCGCTTCCCGGGATACGAGAACGAATTTAAGAACGCTGCCGGATTTAATGTTCAGAGCACAATCGGATCAGTTCGGAAATCGAGGTCTTCGTAGGTTATTCTCGTTTCGTTCGAACGGAAACTTGGATCGTCCGAAATACGTCGTAGAATTTATGATGAAAATTGTAGCTACTCTCATTTTTGTACCGTTTAATCCGTACCTCGCACGACGTCATCGCTTTATCACGTAGATAAAATTGTTTAGAAATCCATGAAACAAATATTATACAGACACGGACAACGGTTATTGTCATCTTATCTCAATTACGAGTTAAATTAATTCAACGATATTGGCTCGAGTGAGACAGAAGTCGAATTGGTTCGCATCGAGTTTGAACCATTTTTCACCCACAAGGAACTTCGACGATATCGATCGGAATCAAACTGGAGCATATCAAGTTCGAATGACTTTTTTAGCAAACAACTTGAACGCATTCTGAATCTTTTTACTATGTTCGCTTTTAGCTGAAACATCGGGGCCAGCTTTTCGAAATTCTTCGGTGTTACATGTCCCCAACATCGAAAGGCACGTGCCCTTTCTCCGTTACGAGTCTTTCCAAAAACATCGACCGGGTCAACGCGCAGGGCCGCTCTCTACCAATCAGCCAAGCCACCTTGGTACCGCTTGGTCTTTCTGCATCGGAGATAGAAAGTCAAAGTTGTCTGTGGCGAGTGAAAAATTCAGTCGGCTGAAAGAGGAGAGCCGTTTCGTTCGCAACGGAGCTGGCCTCGCCAGGGAAAAATGCAGGCGGCAAATTACACGAGTCGATACGCGTTTTATCGGGCCGTGTATCGCGTGTGCTCGATAAAGCCGCTTACACCGAGGGCTCTGACCGATACCGGCTTCTACTACGTAGCTCTCGCCACGAAATCGTACAAAGGCCTTTGTAGTCGGTCGCCAGTCGGAGCGCAACAGCTTCGTTTCAAGGCGTTATCACGCGAACCATTTTCAGGAACTGCTCTCTGCTATACGCTTCTCCTGTCGATCGTAATAAAGAAAAGAAAGGAAAATAAGACAGGAATTACTTTGAAATCGTTCTCCTTCTAACGCGATCGTGCCCTTAATCGCCGTGGTAGACGTATTAATTCTCGGGAGAGACGGTAGTACCGAAGATACGATGAAAACCTAATTAAAATCGTTTCGTGGAACGGGAAACAGGGAGGAAATAAAAATAATGGAAGAATCCTGGGACACGAGGAGAACAGGTATTGTTGGAAAGGCAAGAACCGCGGTTCTAATGCAACACAATCGTATAGGTACTGTTACGAGGTTATGAGTAAATCGGTATGCAGATAAAGAGACGTAGAAACGGAGTATGAGAAGATTCGAAGATAACGTAAACGAAGGTGTTTTCTTGGAGGTGGCCACGTTAATTGTTTCTGTGCAGGTTATCTGCAATTCTTTGCGCGAATCTCAACGTAACGAATCTTCCGCGTACAATGTCTACATTTGAAATTGGCGATTGTTTGGCGATCGGACGTTAGGTATTTTCGATTCGAGCGATTTACAAAAGTAAGAAAAATAATACGGCCCTGTCGTGCCGCGGTACGGGCTCGCCGGGCCCGTGTAATTCGTAAAAGTGTTGTAATAATCGAGCGCGCGCACGGCAGAAGGTGTGTGGCAACGCGAGTCGCGCGAGTTTCACAAATGGGTCAGTCGCCAGCACTGGTAGGTAGCAGCAGCACGCCGCCGTTCCAGGCCGTTTCGTATACGTTTGGAAATATATTTATCGTCGCTTACGAAAAAGCCTCTCCCTCGGCGAGCTGTCGCTCCCCCACTGCCCTTTTCACTCTCTTCCTTCGCGCGACCGCGTACGCGTGCTGAATTTTTTAACCACGCGCTCTCCTCCTCGTTTTTCTCGCTTTTGGTCAGCTGAAAATCATGCCTACGTATGAATTCGAATAACCTATGTATCTTCTATTTATATCTCAGCATCGATTACGGATATTATTCTTTAATTATGCTAGAGGTTTCCTCTTTTCTCTCTAGATACGTAGATAATGAACGGTTCTTTTATATTTTCCTATTATCTCTGCTAGTGTACGACGCACGTTGATAATTTTCTCTATATCTTCTCTATCGCTGAGAGAAACGAAACTTTCTTTATTCCTAATTAAATACTCGGTCAATAAATCTCACGGACTGTGTGATTTATTTCTAATGAAATATTCACTTATGATTTAATCATCGAAATTGTCGGAGAACAAATAGTTTATATAATTGGAGTTCGTATAACAGCAGCTCATTGATTTTCCCCGCTACCTATTATCTTCCGCTCGTACAATAAGAGTACGCGTACACATAGTACAATAGATTCAGGTAGGCTCATTTAGTCGAGCGTAGACTATAATTTCGTTCAAACGAATGAAATTCGTATGAACGGAAACCTACTGTGATTGGATCAACCTCGTTCCTTGCATATTGAACGTTACGCGCAGTTAAGAGCAAAAAGATTTAATAAATAAGAAAACGATGAGTGGCTATATAAAGAAAGAGACTGAAATCGAGTTACAGATCTGAAACATAGTTGCAAGTCAGGAGCCAAGCAAACACGGAGCCAAGCAGGGAGCCGTATCGCGCATTAATCGACTTCCTCTGCGGGCATCGCGAACTTGGACGGTGAGGAGCGGTTATTCAAAGGAGCGGCGTCGATATTCCCGTTTCGAGTCGGCTACGACGCAGATACTCGGATTTTATCAGGCATCTGGTGCGCACTGGGTCACCGAGAGAAGACGAAGAAGCCGGCGGCGAGGGACGACCGATCTGAAATCGGTCTAGAGGCGAGCAAAACGAGCCGCGCGAGCCGAGCGTGTCGATTTATCGCTTGCTACGCGCGGCTCGTTCAACGGCGTCACGATTGTATTTAAATTCGTCGGCAATTGCCGCCATTTGTTTCGGACCGGAAGACCGTTTCGGCGCCAATGGATCGATAAATTTCGCGGCCTCGAAAGTGGGAACGTGCCAAGACAAACGTTGCGTAAAGCTCGCTCGGGGAGGAAAGTCTTGGTGGAACGCAGACGCGCATCATCGTCATCGCTTCTTTCTGGCCTTAGAGGAACGAATTGAAAGAGAGAAAGAGAGAAGGGGCAGGCGAACGCGAGAGAGCGAAAGAGGGAGAGAGAGAGAGAGAGAGAGAGAGAAATAAAAAAGGAAGAAAGGTGTCTGGTGGCGGGTTGTAGAGGATCGTTCTCGAGCCTCTAAACGACGGACGTCGAGGGTCCAAGCTTCCAATTAGAGCTCGTTAGGAATGCGTTTCGAAGTCCCTCATTGGCCGTAAAAGCTTGCAAGATAACGCTCGAGCCGACCGCGTCTTTCGCGCGTCTCGCAAACGAGCCAAACACCGCGGCGAAAATGCTTCTCGAGAGTCCTCGAGAGTAGCGCGCGGATCGTTCAGCGATTCGCGGTGAGCCGCGAAAGCGCTAAACGTTTCAGGTTTCTCAAACGTTCGGCGTGTTCGTACAGTTGCAACACGTTCGACGGAAAATATCATTCGATGAGCGAACGTTGGGTGAAAATTTTGTGTGTCCGTCGAGCGAGTTAAACGCGAAGGTGCACATGTTAGGAGGTATCAAAGCGTTCTCCGTGGTCGGGAAATCCTTGGGAAAAGCCCGAAAAGCTTGGTTGCGGATGCCAGGACGTTAATTAAATTAGCCTCTCGTCGGTAGACGCCTCGGTCCTCCGAGTGGTGGGCAATTAACGCAGCCCCGAGGACGAGGGGCTGACTTTAATTAACCGGCGACTGGCTGAGAGCATAAAGAACGTTCCCTTTCCTCTCCTCTCTCACTCTCTCGCTCTCTCTTCTACGATGTAGGATATTGTGTCAGGTATTACGTCACTAATAACGCGGCAGGCGTTGCGCGGACGTTCTATCTCGCGTGGGTTTATACGTAGAGCAATTCGTGAGGCGCCTTCAATAATTCGTAAGACGACTCCCTTTCTCTAAAACGTTCCCTTGTTCCCGTTCGACGCGACCACTCGACGATGACGACGATTGCGACACAACTAAGTTCAATATTTTGTTCGATTCGGCTGGTTTGCTCGACGTGCAAGTGCGTACGCGCCACGGTCTTTGGTAAATAATTAGCTGCGTTCAAGGCCGAGCCAGCGGTAACAGGGTTCTCCACTTTACTGCGGCTCAACAAATGTGTTTGCGTTTTGCGAAATCTTTTGTCTCTTGCGTCCAAGTAGCGTTTCCGTTCCTGCCACGTCCTCTTCGACAGAGTTCTCCGAACAAATACTGAAATTGCATAATGGATTTCGATGATCCAGTCGTGTTTCTGTCGTGAACATGGCAGGCACCGCTGTCGATCCGTTGGCGCTCCTCGAGAGGTTTGGAGAAGAGTTTGGTGGAGCGAGCTTACAAACGGCAGAAGAGCGAGTAATTGAGAGGGCACAAAAACTGCACGAACGAGGTTGGCCAAGAGGAAGGGAGTGGCGGGGGGAAAAAAAAGAAGATTCGCAAAGAGCGCAGAAAGAGGAAGAAGCCAGGGGGGAGCAGAGAGTTGTAAAAAGAGGGTTAAAAGATGGTGGACGAGGAGGTTAAGCGAAATAGAGAGAAAGGAGGAAGAGAGCGTGGTTCGTGCACGTTAATTAAAAGTGCTGCAAAGGAAGTCGCCAACTAAGGGCGAGGCTGAATGAAAACAGCTGCTACTCGATGACGACACGGTCTAAGAGCGCGCTCGGCTTCGACTAAGCCAGTTCGACGCTAGCGACGCCGTTAGCGCCGCTATTTTCGCGCATAAATATAAACCGACGCCCACTCGAAAACCGTATCGTTCATTCGTTCGTTTTTCTTTTTCCTTACAACCGCCCCTTTGTCGTTCCATTTTTCTCTTCTCCGTATTTTGTCTTAATTTCCTGCCGTTCGATGAAAATCATCGAAAGATCGAGGTCAGCGTTTCGAAAATTTCAACGGTTGCTCCAATTACGATCTCTGCCTGTTCGCGTTCCAATTGTTTCGAATCTATGTTTATAAACACGTAATCTTTTCTTGGATTTAGCTTTGGATTTAGAAGTTGAAAATAAGTGACGTCACGATACGTTTCTGGTCGCGGTAGAACGAAATCGAGAGATTATTTAAAATTAAAACAGCCACGTTGTCAGCGAAACTCGTATTTTTACCGCAGTACGTTCGATTTCGTAGCTGACAGTTAAATAAATAGTTCAGCTCGAAATGTCAAACGCCATCAAGATGGACAGTCGGAGAACGAATCGCATCGAAGCTGTACTGAATAGAATGTAGAGCACTCGAAATTGAACTTTTCAAAGACTAAACTCACAGCTGTCATCGAAAACTCTATAGTGATGATGTCGAAATGCTTAACCTAGACGTTTCATGACGTATCACTTTCTACTCTCTTATCGTCAACAAACTATAGAATGCCTACATCGCCTACAGAAAATCCCCTTAAAGCAAACTCTCTTATCCATAGCAAGCTGAACTGAATCTGGTGATTTCAATTCGTAATGTAAATTTACAATAAATCGAGCGATACACTGAAAACCGAAGATCTCGATCACCGAAACTCTTTTGCCAGAAAAGCAAACGACGATCAAACGGAGCTACTTCTGTCATATCCAATAGAACTCGTTTAGTTAATCTCGTCGCAACTTTATGGCTCGCGATTCGTATTCGAATTCACCGTCGCATGTTTTTGAAAAAATAAAAAAAAAGAAGGAGCAAGAGCACTTGTTTCATCGACGAAGCAATCCCTTGGTGCTTTAGAAACGGTAGAATTAACGACGTCTCGTCGTCGAGGAGAGAGAGAGAGTAGAGAGAAAGAGAGCAACGTCGAAAAGGAAATGCTTCCCTTTCGGGTGTTCTGTTACCAAAGAGCAGTGCCAGCCACACAACACGTGGTGTGTAAGGCACACGCTACTCTGCCTCCGGCTTGGGTGTGTATTTCGAGACGAACCTGCCTGTCTTCAACATGGTCTTCGCGAAGCACGCACATGCATCCACCAGCAGCAAAGTCCTAGTAACGGTAGACCCTCTGCTGTAGACAAGGGATTGTGTAACATTTTCGGCCGTGACAGACTGCTCGTGGATCGAAGAAAGAGACAGGTGAATTGCGACGAAATTGGAGTTCTCCGAGGGAATAAAGAAGCGAAATCGAAGTCTACTCCGATCGATCAACTTTCATGCAGATTTTGAGGTGTTCATGAAGAATTCGATAGACTTGAACGTTACTTTGAACTCTTTACGATCCTATTCCGATAGACATAAAGATTCTTAATGCCTGAGAAAAATGTTTGGTATAAAATTGAAACAAGAAATTACACGTATAAATAAGATTTTTCTAAAGAAGCTTTTTGTAGATTCGCGTGGAACAACGAAGGCGATTACCACGGAGAATTCCTACAAAACGTAAATTTGACCGACGAAACCAAGATTTGAGAGTCAAGAAGCAATCAAGAGCAAATACGTTAATCTTGATACCTTTCTAAAGCGACATTTTGCGAAAATGCTCCAAAAATAGCACTTGACTGCACGTGTTCCATGCGGTTGGAGTAGAAACAGGTGCCTGCAGGTGTATTGCCGGGAAAGATCGTAAAAAGGGAAACGACTGCTTAAAGAAGAGAACGTAACGACCGTCGATCTATATTACGCGAAATTTTCAAGACGACCAGCTACTACTACACGACAAGTACGCTATTCACAGACGCGCATACACATACACGCGCGTATACAGAGTTTAGAAACAAAGAACGTCTTGCTGTACCTAGTACCAGTCTGGTCTCTAGAATATATCCCAACTATAGCGAGCAACCTAGAACCCAGTAGCCGTTTCTGCCAGTCGAAGCTTCTTCGAGGAAATGGATCTGTTGGCTGGTCGCGCTATGCCAGTCACGCCTGTACTTCGAACACCATTGTCCTGTCCGGCAGACTCGCCGAATATTACCGTTCTTGAGCGAGTATTATCATATTCAGGAAGTTCTCTGACTGAATACGAAGTAACTCCCCGTTTGATATCGAGAGTTCTGCGAATTTTCCCCTTGCGAGGAGTGTGAGTATTCACTGTGACGACCGGTAACTGTCTTCTAACTCCGATTTTCGCACGTGTCTTCCATTTTATCTTTTTAATTTAATGGCCAGTCATACGCGTGAATTATGCATCGAATACAACGAAAGCAAGATTTCTTGCATCGAAGTTTGATTTTAACTTACGCTTTACGTGTATTATCGGAAGTAAATCGTGTACATGATATATTTCGATGTTTTGTCGTAGACGAAGCGATGAAACGGTAAATAGCAGGCGAAAGAAAATTACGAAATAATTAAGGCGATGAGTTGAGTTATGCATTTTGAAGTTCAGTTACTTCCGTACTTGTCATAGGAATTTTTTAACCGCAGACATTTAGCAAGAGGCGGGGCAAGATCCTTTCATTCGCTAACGTTCGTTCCAACTATCTAGCCAACCATTCTCTCCCCTTTGGAAAAAGTCGCCCTTCTTCAACGCGTCTGCGGGAAATTTATCGCGCGTACAACGGGACGAATCATCGATTTCTTTGTCAGAGCGTCGCTCCAAAAAATCGCTAAAGAATCTATCCTCGCAACGACAAAAGCCTGCGCTCCAGTCAGAGGGATTTCCCTCGTCGATATCGCTCGTAAATTTCCAGATGAATCGAGTTTATCGCGCAAAAATTCACGTCGTTCTCCAACGTGTTTATTAATTAACAAAACGTGTCACTGTCGCTTCCGTATTTTCTTAATAAATTTCTTCCTCTGATCTAATTAATCCAGCTATATAGGTCGTTAACAGTCTCATTCTCTTTCATCTTAATATCTTACGCGGCTGCTGCCATCTACATCCTAAAACCCATATTCTCTCCCCTCTTCCTACGTGACAACCGTAAACCTTTCTACCAGACAAATTCTAAGGAGAGAAAGATAATTAAGAAAGGAAAAAACGAAAGAAAAAGCAAAGTGACGCAAAGCTAACGTAATCAAAATCCAGAATTCAAAAATTCCTATACAAACTTTCGTTCTTACGTATCTCTAGTTTTTTTATAAATCATTCGTCATTACCACTATACACATCCTTTATTCTTCGTAAAAATGTAAGATCGCGTTAGTCGATCTATTCATCATATACCCTTCCACCTATTCAAAATGTCTTCCTGTAATTATTAAACGCTCGTACATCTTTACATAATTCAAATTAAACTAAAGCGAAGCGTATCGTTTGAACCAGTTCTACCAACGTATCAAAGCGGTTGTGTCGATGGTGGACGTTCGAACGTAGCTCAAACGTTACAGCTCGTTAACATGCGAGGTCTTCTAAGCGTGTTATTCCGTGGCTTGTTCCTCGTATACTCCCTCCACCGTGGGCACATGGTCCTGACGTTTATCGGACGCGTCGCGAACTCACCACTGTTATGTCGTTAAACAACGAGCAGCTGTTCCACGATCCAGAGCCGCTTAACGGGCACCGTCCGGTCCGCGAGAATCCCGACGGTAAAGCCTCTTCCCGGCATTGGTTATCCCGATACGTTAACTATATAGCGTTATTCGCAGGAACGAAACCTCTTTTTCGTCGTCCTTCGACAACGCGACATTGTCGGTATTGATCGAACCGTTACGCAACGAACTTGTCGGGAATTAAAGGGAATAATGAATGAGAGAAAGGAGAATCGAGCCGCGACCACGTTCGACGCGAATAATCACTTGTATTGAACGTGCAACGGTTTGAATTACTTACGTTTCATCAGACATGAGGATACCACGTTACAATTCACTGCCGGTTGGAATCGTTTAGAACTCGCTTAATCTTTCGTAGAATAACATTAATGAAGAGACGTCGAATCTTGTTGTCACTTAGTAAGATTGACGTTTAATTTCTAATTGTGGCAATATTTGGAGATGTACACGAAGAAAATAACGTATTTCGCGTTTCCTACAGAACTCTCATCGGGACTCACTAATCACTACTGCTATGCAAGACGTACTGCCTTCGGCTCGCTTCGTGTAATTTGGAACTTCACTACTGGATATATATATATATATATACATATATATATACTGGATCTATACACACATACACACACATATATATAGAATCTTTCTCTTATTTACAGAAATCGTAAACTGACCTCGAAATTCAATAAGGTTCAGAGACGCTGACGAAGAATTATTCTATATATATGGAACATATTGTTATCGAATAAAGTCTCCAAATATTTCAGGAAACATCAGTGTTGGATAGCACAAGAAGAGCGTAACACTAACGACTACTAAAATTCAAATCGAGTCACGCTTCGAATGGACGGTTACCGCGAACCGCGCTTCCGCGAAATCTTTCACGGTGTGATGAATCCACGGTAGTTTGGTCGGACGAGAGCTCGATTCCCACGGGCGAGTCGTGGCGTGTCACAAGCGACGGTTGTATCGTTGTGTGAGACAGGCACACAGCCTTTTATTTTTCTCGTATATCGGCTTATCAAATCGGTTGACTTAATATATATGCAACGCGCCGAGACGGCTGGGCAAACAACACTGACCTCGAGACACAAGCACGAATGACGTCGCGCATTGAATTTTTTTTCTCCTCGAACTGAGGCCGACGGTTCGATCCACGCAAACATATTCTTTACACGTAGGACACATCTGTGATTCGACAGGAACCACGAAGAAACGAGATTCGAACAAGAGATTCACTCGAAGAGATAGGTAAAACACTGCACGAGTATCCGTTTCGTAGAAGCCGTCACACTGATTGCAAACGAACGAACTGAATATCCGTTGATGTACAGAGACGTCCGTCTATACACGTCCAAATCTTCCTACACTACACTGCAGAGTAGAGAAACGCCAGTGAATTTCAGGCCGAGCAACCTGAAATCGGGTTTCGAAGTCCAATGAGAATACGATCTCGCGGGAATCGAGAAACACAGCGCTAGGAACGATTTGGAACAGAAACAGGGCTATAGTAGAGTGACTTAGGGACTTACGTTCGGCGAGCCTTGAGCGCCCAATCCATATCTCGCGCGACGTTTTCGGTGAGTTTTACGATACACCTCGTGTTTGCTTTCGTGGCGTTTTTATCCCGGATGTAACCAAAATATTGCACACTCCGCACACGCACAACAGCACACAGCGTTTTTATCTTTCTTAGCCGTGTTTCACCACTGGTCCGACCCGCTACGCAACGAGCGGCTTGCGCGCGCATGTAACATATAACACACTGGGTCTCTTGTCTGTACGGGGGAGAAAATCGAGAACTGAAAGGGAGGGAAAAAGAGAGAAAAAGGGAAGAAAGAGTCGAGGCGAACGAAAAACCACGCCGAATCGACGCACAAGGGTAAACGAGTGCACCGATCTACGACACACACTTGGCAACGATCCAACGAAGACTGAACCCGTCGACTCTCGACGACTGCGACGCGCATGGAGCGCCGCCCAATGGTGGGGCAGAAAGAGGCGGTGGGTGCATTCTCGTACCGACCGCTTCCAGCGCCCCGAGACCAATGATGTGCCGAACGCGCAGTGGCGTATAACCCGAAATTCGTTCCTTCCATTACCACGATAAAAACTATATGATATATCACCAATTAAAACCAACTGGATTTATCGCAGTACATCGTAATGCACTTACACATAAAACCTATCGTATTATATTTCCATATTGTATTTATGAAACATAACTGACATACAACTAATAACTCGTGTATATTTTTCAACCTGTTCCAAAGTGCTTTCTAACCTTTAATTTTTCAATATTTTTAACTTTCCTACGTTTTAGTCTATTCCGGTAGATTATTTCCTCGAATCAGACGCTTTAACAGGGTGGCGCGCGTAATCCCGTGGATTTCAAATCGAGCTTCAATATCATCCTCGGCTCCCTACGCCAGTGCCTAAGCCTACCCAGTGCTGAAACGTTTACCCGGGGGGACTGTACTATAGGGAAGGAGGAGAGAAAATACGCACTGACGTGTGTGTGTGCGTGTGTGTATGTGTGTGTGTGTGTGTGAGAGAGAGAGAGAGAGCAACAGTCGAAGGGATACGGAGGTTCTCCCTTGTGCAGTGGGGTTTCGCGGACCGCTCCCTGAACCCAGACGGTCGGACGTCGAATTAACCCCAGAAAAATGTGTACGTGCCCGCGCACTATCGATGTACGAGGAACATCGCCAAGTGTCGGTCACAACTTGCTTGGTAGTTTTATTTTAGAAAATTGCCGATGATTTTTCGACGCGGTTGTGCGCGTGTTGCGAAACAACCATACACGCAGCATAAGAACTCTGCCTTTTTTAAGCACGATAAACATGAAAGGAGGGTTGCGTATCCGTGGTCGACGGACAGGCATCTCGCAGGCACCCATACATACGGACATTTTACGAAATTGCGCAAACCGTGCGTACACCGAGCTCGTACGCGACTCCGTGTCGTATTTTAACAGCGCAAAATAGGCGCGTTGGCAAAAGCGGTTTTCGTAATGGTGGAACAGCTTACCGAGCAATCGATAGCAGCGGAGATTCATTAAAGATACTTGGCGTACAGAGGCTTTCACGCAGCATGAAGGATCGGTCCCTACAGCCTCCTCTCACTTTGGATCTGATATTAGACGCACACGCTAGGGTCTCGCGCATCCCTCCGGTACCAGCTGTTCCGATGTTGAGTCAGCCTGACGAATATGCCCATTACCATCTCCCAAATTCAGTGAAACCGTCTTCAAACGTTTTTAATACAGCAATCTTTTTCCATCCATTAACTTTCGACGTAATGCTGCGGTTACGATTCACGCGTGTTCTCACGAATGAGATATCTACAGATCGAGATGCATACGCTCGTAACAATTTATATACATGTACACGCGTGGAAATGATCAAAAACTCTCGTTGCTCGTCACCTCGTGCTCGAAACACTCACAGTCAGTCAGAGTTGCCTAAATGTGCACGTCGATGGAACACAGATTTTTGTCTGGTGAGTGGATAGATAAAAAAAAGGACTAATGGAGAGTGGGTCGAAAGAATGCAAAAAGATGCGAACGAATTACATCCGTTTCCTTTTCCGATCTCTTGAAAGACCGGTCACTGCGTTTCTCTGTTGAGACGCAGATCGGTGCGCTTGTTTTCAGGAAGTACGATGTAATAATAGCTACGTCATAAAGTCGCGGCGAATTTCTCTCCCTTTCTCTGGTCGAAACGTAGGGGGGCCTCGACAGACAACGCTGTTCTCGCGACGAAAGAGAAGAGTGGTCGGCCACGATTTCTACGGAATAAACGATTCGCGAATTCCGAGCGGACGTTCCATGCCGCGTATAGGGACGCGAGAGGGAATCCGGAGGGGTTCAAGGCCAAGCTGGCGAGAAGGGCTATTTTTTGGAGGTCCGAGATACAACCAGGTAAAAGGAAGTCGTACAAGCGGAGGACCAAACGGAATGACAAATGCGCCGGTGGACGGTGAAGGGAAAGGTGAAAGGAGCGTCGAGGACGGGGAGAGGGTCTCCAGATAGTTGTCTACGTGGAACAGAATTCAGGTGTGCCTAACCACGAGATTGATATCGACGGGTTTTATTCTCGTAGAAAAATCCTAGGTAGCGTTGAATGCTACGATTCGACTGGACAACCACTGCCTTCTCCACCTTCTCGTCCGTTCAAGGAATTTCTTTTGACTCTGACTAGCTTTTTTCTACGTTCCTTTCTTTTTTCTTTTTCCTCTCGATTGGAGGGAGAAAAATTGCGCGTTGTTACTTCGATCCAGCGCGGTATTACACAGGCGTTTCCCTTTCGAATCCGAGAATACGCCCGAGCGGAATAACGAACCGGGGAAAATTTCGAGCTGTGGGGGGAAAAACGAAGAAACCAGTTATGTACGCGGTCGATGGACGCCTGATAGATCGATGGCGTACAAATCCGTAGGGCTGGACATAAAAGCGCGTAATCCGAAACAAAACGAAGGAACAAAAAAATGTTCGCGGCGCGGTGAACAACCCATCCGATCATCCTGCGTACTCGACGATGGATTAAATGGCGGTGGTCCCCGGTTCAAGGACACCGAACGCCAGAGCAAACGATAAAATCTCGGTGAAATTAAAATCGTAATACCGCGAGATCGTTCGAACGAGTGTGCTGTATACGAGAGAGAGAAACGGGAGGAACGAAAGACAAAAAAGATGGAGGAAAAAAAAACATAAAAAGTCGCAGAGATTTTAATCCCTGGCCATTGAGACGAGCGGGATAATTACGGCGTAATATCGTGCAAAATAATAGCATGAAAAGCGCGGGATAATTAAATTCCCCTCGAAACTCGAGTACCGCAACCGGCTGCACCACGAGATCGTTCGAAAAGCTTCGAGTGCATTTCCACGGCGCGGCGCACGGTGCATCCCCTTTAAACTTTTGTCCAACCAGACGCATACTCCCGTGAATTGTGTATAAATTTTATGGAATATCCGAGCGAATTTTCGAGGTCAATAAATCCGTGTAAATGGCCATCCACCATGTATTATTTACAACGAGATATTCGCTCCATTCGAGCCTCGTCCGAAAACGTAACGCGTTAAGCTTCGCATTCCATGAAACATATGAAAAGGCCTTCGGTCGTGAAAAGTTCGTCCTCGGGGACGATAGCAGTCCCCAAAATCGATGTCATAAATTGGTGTCTAAATAGGATTCTGTGCGAACATATGGGGAAAGGCTGTCGTAGATCGGTTGAGATCGTCTGTATATTCGGCCAGGTATTTAATTTGGAGGCAAATTCGACAAAGAAGGGGAGAGATCGCTTACCTCTCACCTGAATACATCTCCGATCTGAAATTCCAAGTAGATTTGAATGTTGCGCTGACATCTACCTGCTCAGGATGTTCTGTCTGTTCGAATGGTATGGGAACTTCAGAGAATAACTTTCGAGTCTACTTCTTAAAAAATTTCTTAAAAATCTAGTCTAAGCGCGAGAATAACGAAACAACGATCGTATTGACTGAAAACTTTGACCCTTGCGTTTCTAAGGGGTATCGCAGAGGGGAGACTAGATTCGAGGGGTTAACAAGATAAGGGAACGTTTATTTTGTTAACAGCTCGTCCCTCGGAGGCAAAGGGCTGTCGAGTGCAGACTAGGGTTAAACTTTCAGACGAATCGAAGGTTCCGTGCGTGATCGGACGAAGTTACACGTTTCCGAGAACAAAGGAGATTCTCAACGTTTGCAAAGAAACAAGAAAGAAGAGAAGCGGATAGGATGCTGCGAAAGAACGACGAACGACAGAAAGGCAGCGTGCTCGAGAAGGGGCTCCCACCCGCCTTCAACTATATAACTTTTGAAAATTTCTGCTCGAAAACACCAGGCCAGAACCGCTTTGATCGTTCATCAAGTTCGACGCCGATGCGATGAGAGCACCGGACGGGAGAGAATGCGCCGGTGGAGGCCGGGTCGGAGTCGCGGAATTTTGAGGCGAGCGTAGATTGCCGGAACGAGCGGCTCGCCAGAAGAAAAAGGCGAACGGAGGAGAAGGAAGAAGAGGAAGGTCATCCGTGGAACTTCGTTGCCAACTCGAGCGACACACCGCCGCATTGTATGCAGATCGCGCGCCTGTAATTACAAATAGGCGAGCCGATGCCGTTCTATCTTTTTCTATACTTCCAACGTGTTCTTTCTTTGTTTCACTTTTGAAAATTTGGGAAATTCGATCACAGAATTCATCATCGAAAACGTACTCACGCTGCTGCGCCGAATTTTGCCACTATGGCAAATACCTGTCTGAAGGAATCGACCAACGGTTCGTAGCTATTTGCATTCTTCGCTGAAATGGAGATTGCTGAGGGCGAGGGCAAACGGGAGTTAACAATTACGCTGCGGGTTCGATCCACTAATCTTCCGATAATGCGAACCTAATCGCAGCCTCTTGTTATCCTCTCAAAGGATTAACCGTACGGTATAGAGCAAGGATTATAGGGATTTATTCGATCGGTTACGAATTTCCAAAAAATAGCTCGCAACCCAATATTTGGCTGTGTATACCGGATCGTTGAAATTTAATGGCGCCGTTTCGTAAATCCGTTCGAAGGAGGAGCTCGAAGAGTCTGCCGTAAGAATGACCGATCGTTCACCGCGCAACCTGTCCCCTGTCTCGTCTATCCGAAAACATTCGCTTCCTCTGGTGCCGCGTTTCCGTCAACTATTTTCAATTTGAACGCCGCCTGCATTTGGCCGGCCCTGGTAAACGATACTCGCATCCGCCCGCCGGCCGCACCATCACGAACCTTCCTCTCCCTCTGGGAAACACGAGTCGTTGCTCCGTTCCTTTCATCCCCGCTCGTTTCATTCGAAGGTAAAAAACCAAGGGCGAGATGTACCGTTAGAAAGCAGACACGTCCCATACCACCTGCGTGAAACGCACGTACTTACGTTCTTCGACTACGTATGTACGTTGGAATCGCGTGAAAAACTCGGTCGAACGAGAATGTCTATAGAACGGCCGTAAAGACTGCATGCTGAAAAGTGGAGAACACCATGGTTTGTCCCGCGATCGAAGTTTACGCTCGATTCCGACGGGGGATTCGAACCTCTCTGAGTGTCGAACTCGAAACGCAGACTCGTTGGCGAGAGACGGTTCTCCTCTGTTGAACTTTGTTTCCACGTCGAGTCGAGGAGAGGAAGGACACGCGAGTTGGCCGGAATGACGGGTCTTTGTGCTCGGTCGGTCGGGTCCAGTCCTCTCTCGACGAGAGAGGCTATCTCTGGTCCAGGAGGAACCGGGAGGAAGCGTAGACGGAGAAGGTGAGCGCGAGCTGAACCACCCGAGAGAAAGAAGGAGAAAGGGAGAGGCGGTTGATGGAAGGAGGAAAGAAAGAGAGGGAAGAGGCTCGGATGTGAAGTGAATGTCAGCTCGAAGGTCGGCTTTTGTCAGGCCCAGCCGAAGGAGGAACGGAGAAGAAGCGAGAAGAAACGCGCCTCCGCCTCTCTCTTTAGCCGCTTCTTTCTTCGTGTTTCGATTCGCTCGCTCCCTCGCTCGTACTCGCGATGGCGATCTCGTCGGTGTACGATGCCAGCCACCTAGATCCATTTATACATCGCGCGCATTGCCTGGGCCTGGTCACGATAGATAGCGCACTCACTGACGGGACAATGACCACGGACGAGAGACGGGCGAGGTGTGGTTGATGCGTGCGGGCAACGCTTCGTCTAACGCCGGAACGAGAAACGCCACTCCGAAGGCTGCTGCCCTGCGCAAATCACCTACGAGTTATGCGCTCGCGGGGAACCTCGCATACCGAGCCAACATACCTTTACCCTGCTTTTATCAGCGTGCCACGCTGGCACGGTCGTATTACACGATATTACATCGATATAAAGTCAACGTTTCAATCGAACGACTTGTCCTTTAAAAACTTTCCTATGTCCTCGAGAAAAATACCACGCAGTAGCTCCGATATAGACACTCGATATACTTATCGATTGCAAACAGAACGCGAAAAGACTAACGCTCTTTAAGCCCTATCCAGCGTCGCCCATCTGGCTCACGGATCAAGCGAAAACAACCAGCGACTGGCTTCATTTACAAACGATAGAATCGTAAACCTTGCTGATAAATAGCTCGCGAACGAGACAATGGCTGCGGCAGCAACAGCACGAACTGCGGTCGACGCCGATGTTGCCGGCGGACAGAGACGCCACGATGGATGCACCGGCTAGTCCGACGAGGATCCACACTTCGGTGCATCGAGAATCAAGTTGAAGAGAGAACGAGAGAGGGAGGAAGAGAAAGGGTTGACGTGCCGAAGTTGGTGCACGATGGGTACGCGTGTGCAACGGAGACAAATGAGGGTTGCGGGAGAGCGAGGCAAGGAAGAGGGAGAAAGACGACATTGACCATAGGGAGAATGCAGCACGAGACACGCACAGCCCCGGGATGCACTCTCGGCTCGTGCACACGTGCGGAAGGGGCAAACGCGCGCTGGTGAAACGGTGCATCGATGCAGCCGCGTATATAGACACGGGCGAAAATCTTCGGCCGAGGCTGCGTCGACGTATTAATTATTGCCGTGTCGCGTGTGTACCGCAGAGAGAGGTTGAACGGCTCTCTTCGTGCGTGCATCAGGGACGACGAGCTATTCCGGGCACCGGAATCTGAATACGCGATCGTCCGCTGCTCTTGCATGGGATTCGAGCGAAACACGGGACATATACAGTTTGACGACTTTGATTTAGCCAAGTTGAACGACGAGTGTGCGCGCCTCTAAATCCGCTGAATGGCTACGTTTCGCTGATTCCGACTGCTTCTCTGATTTCAGCTCGCTCGATGGTTTCGATGGTTTCACGGATATTATCCTGTTAGTTTGTTATAATTATTTCAGGTAAAATAAGAGGTAGCTACCATGAAAGATGCGTTGCATTTTTCTCGAAAAGAGGAAGTTTGTCCCGAATCCACGTTATCCTGCGAGGTTGGTTACGGTTTTTCCGAGGCAACAAACTTTCGTGGATGCTACCGAGTGGAAAAGATGCGGGAACCGAGCGGTGGGGTTGGCCTGGCGGTATCGATCTTCGTTCCTTCGCTAACAAAAGGACGAAAGAAAAGTGGAACAAAAGTGGCAGTCTGAAATGGCGGCTTTTTCGTGAAAAGCATCATCTCCTTTTCACGAAGAGCAGGCAGACGTCTCGTGCCAGGGCGTCGATTCCTGGACGATCGAAAAATCAGGAGGTGTACGATGCACGAACGGAACGAACGAGGGAAAAAGGGGGTAAAACAGGGGAGAAGGAAAAAAGGAGGACAAAAAGGAGAGGACGAGCGCAATCGAGCTGTGCACAGTGAACGCTTCCCGTGATGTTTCACCGAAGGCGACGGAGCCTCTAATTTTAATAATTGGATATAGCCTTCCTCTCCTCGTGCCAGAGGCGTATCTTTCAGCAGAACCGACGTGTATAGCTATGTACAGTCGCACCTGCCCTTTACCTTTCTTCTTCCCTTTCAGTTCCACTCACCTCGGTTAGATGTTATACCTGCTCACCGCGAGTACACTCCTCGCAAAAATTTCTCAGATAGTACATACCCTGAGAACTGGTGTTTACAATAATTTCCCTCGTACCTTCTCCAACTCGTTTTGTTTCGTTTCAACCGAAACAGAGTGTACACCGAGCCATTACGATATCTTACATCGTACGATCGTTTTTACTCCGTCCGAACAAATTGCCAAGTTTCTGCGTATCCTAGACGGAAAATTCGAACGAACTATCCGAGCAGAATCGAATTAAATTCGATTTAAAATCGTGAATTTAATTCGAACCTCGAGTAATTTATCGCGGTCTGTATCTCCGACTATCATCGCACGAGTTACATCGAGAACCGCAAGAAGACGCGTTCGCCGATGTCTGCCATCGGCCACCAAGGTTAACTCGTTCGTCCGTAATGTTTTTATCGAAACCGTCCACTACGAAAGAACGAGAAGCGATGACAAGCGAGCGGACGCACGAACGACGAGGATCGCGACGACAATGGTAACGACAGTCGTTCATCGAGACGGTGCGTCGCGTGTCTACAGGCAATTCGATCGTTTCTCGCCGGTCGACGCTAATTTTTGCACGTTTCCTCTCGCGATACGTCCCGATAACGTATAGTCGCTTCCTTCCCGTGGCCTCTGCAAACCGAACGGAACGAAACGAATGAAGTACAAGACTCGGTGAGGAGACTCTTTCGATATACGAATCGATCCACCATGCAGGTACAGAAAAGGTCGTCTTTTTCAGGTAAGAGGTCGTTACCTATTGAGAAATCTTCAACGACCATCGACTTCCGTTTGAGGATTCACATGGTACTCTTTGTGTTGATCTCTTCATAAAGAACCAGAACGCTCGCGTGGAAGAGAAGAGCAATGCGGAGAGAAAAAAGAAAAGAAGATAAAAAAAAAAAAAATACGCGCGCAAGAGAGCATTGACGAACACGAGGGAACCTTTCTAATTGTCGTAGCTTCTCAACACGCGATATTATTCGCGTCGCGTTCCTTTTCCTTCCCCGCTAACGTTTTCCAACGAAAATTAGCAAAGCCTCCTTCAATTACCAATAGAACAAGGGGTTAAGAGCTGATTCCTGGTTGATTCCAAGTTCTCTAGGTTGTTGGATCAAATCGTGAAACTTCATTACCGACTGACATAGGAGTTGCGATTGCAAGCGGAGATCGAGGTTGCAACACTTCCATTTAAACCCCGCAACAGCTTCTGTGCACCTTGGGAAGCTCGAGAATGCGCTCTATGTCTCTGATTTCAGTGATTTCTCTTCGGTTCTCTGGGGATAATGGATGGCTTCGGACAGCTGATTCTTCGGTCGAGTCTGATGACGCTGGTAAAACTTATCAGCTGGTGGAAAACGTACACGATGACCGCAACTCTTCCGAACCATCTCCGTGTTACGTAGTGGGAATCTTTGCGCCGCCATTAAACAATTCTTAAATCGGGGAGAAGATCAAGAGAAATTTCGCGGAATAATTTTCCAACTAATAATATTAATAGATCGACTAATTACAAAATGTAGATTATAAACTTGCGGTTTTACAATTTTACTTGAAAATTATATTCGAACTCGATAATTGACTTCTTTTAAAGACGAATTATCAATTCCGTACAGATTTTGCACGACACAGGCAAACACAAACGTTTCGTGGCACGAAACGAGGAGGGACAATAGCCAGGATTATTTTTCCTCGCGATCGATGTCTCGTATTCCCATCCGTTTCCTCTTTGCTTCGCTATCGTTCGTTTCGTGCAATTTGCGCGCCGCTTTTTGTTTCACGTGCGCGTCCAAGAGCACCGGAGGTGATCCTAGGAAACGTGATTCTCGAAGAAATCGCTCGATTTGCCCGGACAACGCGGCTCGGGCTGCCTGGCCAGGCAATTCGGAGTTTCCACGTTTTACGAGGAACACGTGAATTCGGAAATTCCCCTGTTTTCTTTATGTGGAACTCGTGACGAGTACCTTCTGGCTCTGACCATTCGGCATTTTATTTTCCAGGAACTCCACAGGAATATGTATTTCGATATTTCGAGGGTCCTTTACTCTACTTGGTCCTTTACTTGTTTCTAACAGATTTGTGTCCTTGAAAAGCGTAAGATCTTTCTCGCTCGTTATTCTCTACCATCACGTTACTTCTTCGTCGCTGATTTTCTTCTGTCCTTAGGAAAACATACAATTTTTCTATATATTTATGATATTATATTCTAATTATTTTTTGGATATTTAAGAAATATCGCTTTGCTCTTTTCGGAATTGGTTCGTTCAAGATTGCAAGAAGAATTGTTTTTCCATTACTTGATAAAAGCGGAAATTTTTCCGAATAGTTTTTTGAGAAAAAAATATAATGCGCTAAAATCTGAGAACATTCTTACCGAAAATAAATACATTTATCCTTCGACATCAATCGCAGTTATTACCAATAACTTTGTAAGGTACAACGCTCACAAACAAAGAAAGCTCTTAAATTTAGCGGAGTCTCGTATCTTCGGGATCGTAGATGCCTCGTCGTCGGTATGTTAAAAGGAAGAAAGCGAGTGTACGTCGTTCTAAGTAACGGATACACTCATTCGTTATCCTAATTGGAACGTCTGGCTGGTACACGAAGAGAAAGGGATGATCAGGAAAAAGAAAAGACAAACGGGACGAGCGACAAGGAAGGTAATTCTCTTTCGGTGGATCCATGGACCAGGATGACACCTGCGATATCGCGAACAAAGATGACGAAAGAAGTGTTGGCGTGAAAAGAAGCAGTCATTTCACTATTCATGGCGAATGTGCGAGAGCGACGGTCTCCTACGCGTTTCGTCTGGATGAAAAAGTGAAATTCGCGCTAATCTGCCACCTGTACTCGTGCCATAGCAGATGCAATTACGATTATTATCCCAGCCAGCGTCGCAACGCTGATGAAGTTTTCTATTAGCCATGGTCGGATTTACGTGTTCCCTTCCTTCTTCGAAATAATCTAAGTAGTTACATTTCTCTTCCAACAACGTCAAAAAAAAAAAAAAAAAAAAAGAAAAGGAAACGTTCGATCGTCGAAAAAAATTTTTAACTCCGATAACGTGAAAATTCTTTCGAGTTTCAAACTTTGGATTCTCCGTAGGTGAGATATTATAACCGATTTCCATATATGGAACACTTAAACCCAGAAAATGTTTCGCAACGGTAGATGAACGTTTCTGAAAAGCGTGACGACGTGAAAAAGCCTTCCTTCGATGTACGTGCACTTGATCCGAAAAGCGAAAGACTGTCCTAGATGATTTTCGTGTTTGTTCTAGAAAACGTGGCAGCGGTACATATAGAGAAGCGTTTTCGGGATGACTCTTGTCGTCGGCAGGAAACGCAGCTGGTCCTTCGAGGGATTGGCCAGCTGTTGATGGAAGGTTTAGGTATGTCGAGCGTCGATCCACTGCCGTGAGAAAAGGACGGGCCGGGCGGTCGAGTGACTTGCTCCGTGAAGCCGAGGCCGACGAGGAAGACCTTCAGGGACGTGGAACTGGCTCCTTCCTTTCATCGAGAGGCGGTCACAACCTTCCTGCGAGCCGCTGCTTTCGATTCGAAGCCGCGTGCGCCCCCTCGGCCAACTTGAAAGTCATTTTCGAAAAAATTCTCCGTGTCTTCGAACGATGTCTGTGTCATTGACCCAAACAGCGTAGGAAATACGCTTACATCGAATAAATAGACGTATGTACGTGTACGTATGTACGTATGTGACGTACGCACGAAAATTGAGAGAACTATAAAGTTTAAGAAAACAAAGATTAATTGAATATATTATTATTATTATCATGGATGAGTAAGAGAGAGATAGAGATAGAGATAGAGATAGAGATAGAGAGAGAGAGAGATTCTATTTGACGGTTCAATTGAAGCATTTACAGCGATGAAACGAATTATATGAGCGAGCTGGTGGCCGTTTAGAAGATCCCAATCAACTAGCTCGAACAGGCAACATCCGGTGCACGCGCGACCTAGCAACAACGTGCTCTGGGGCACGGGGCGAAGCGAGAGCAGAATTTGAAAGAAACACGTTTCATTCAGCGGCTAGCCTGAATAATTCCCATTCACGGTGGCTTCGGTTCCCCGTCTGTGCAGTTTCTATTTCGTCCGGCCGCGATTCTACCGACTTCTTTCAGCCGTTCCTCTTTGTTCATCGCCTATCCATAGAATCCGCGTGTATCTCTCCTCGCGTGCAAAACAACCGTCGCCGTGAAAGAAACCTGCCTAAAGAAACTTCCATTCGACGATAACCTCCGAATTTTATATTTCACCATATCCATTGCTAGTATGTAATCATCGTATCCATTAATCGATAGACTAATGATTACGACACGATCGTAGTACTAGCGAAAGGTAAATCTAGCAATGATTTGCACAGTCCCCAGTCTCGAAGTGCCTCCATTCAGTATCATTTCATACGAGAAAGTATAGCTGTACTAGCTGTCGCTCCTTTCGCAACGTCACTCAGATGCTTAATAAATATCCGAAGCGGTGCGGTGTCCGCCGGTTCGATTTCAATTAACACGCTCGCTAGCGGCAATTAAGCGGTCGATTCGTAATTTCGCGGACAGCTCGACGCGGCTCGCTCTCCGGTAATTTCCACTTATTAAGTATTCTATGAGAGTTCGTAATGGCAGTACCTTAGACATGGCGGAGCTCCCTTGCTCGCGATTACCGCACACCTGTCGGCAATTGCGTCTACCGGTAGAGGTTTACTTATGTAAATGACCGGTGAACGCAGGCAGCCGCGAGACAAATGTCCGGATCGGGCGATACCCGCTGTTCTATTCGACGCTCGTCTGTCATCTATGTTTGTTTATTTATTTATTTTTAATTTCACGGGAAAGATAAATCTCTTTAGCGAAGAAAGAAAGATACGACGTCGAAGGTGCAGTAGGAATTAGGAGGAAGGATCCTTACGATCAAATCTTAAGGATCATCAGAAACGTTTCAATCTTGTAACGGACGAAGCTAGTGAAAAAAGAAGCAACTATGGTAGTCATATCGCGGGACCATGTCGCTCGGTGTTCAAAAGCAAGTAATTTCGCATTCTTTTGGAAGGTATACTTGTATCTTCGGTTCTTTATATCGAGATACGTATAATTTTGTATGCTAGACTAGATTGGCCGCGTGGTAGTGACACGCGTATGTGAATACGAGTGTGTGGAAGTATGTGTGTGCGCGGCGTCTCGAAAAACAGACGAACGTAACTGTTCCGTTGATAGTGTGGTATGGAAGATGACGAGACAAAGAAAGTGCCGAGACGCGTGCAAATGTATATCGACGAAGATCCTGGAAATCGTTTATTAAATAAATCTAAAACTATTTTAATATGAATTCCAAGTGTAATCTTAGTGTTCTTTTACTTTTATTTCGGCAATTAAGATCCACAATTCTCAACGCTTTAACCATTCGTTCAGAACACTCGAACCGTGGACGATGTAATTTCTGGATGTTATCAGGAAAAAGATTATACAGAGATTAATTAGCTTGAAACGGACGATGCTATCGCTGTCTTTGTTTTTCGACAGAAGTCGACACGGGATCGAGCTACCATTGCAATCGTCGCGCACCTGTCGCCTATTACGTTCACCGGGACGGTTTGTTTATGTAAACGTATCGTTAGAGGAGAGAAAGGAGTGGCACGGTAGACGAGGAGAGGGCCGAGTCGCGAGAAAATCCACGGTAATTCCCTTTCTTACGCGAATACCGGCCTACCGCGATTTGTTCTCGGCTAGTCTCAGCGATACGATTACAAGTAGCCGCTTACCGGCGTCCATAAATCTCAGAGTCCGATGTGAAGGCGTTAAACGCTTCGATCTCGGCTGTAAGGCGACCTTAATACCCGTGGCTCGCGCGATCGAAACCGCCCCTACCACCATCGCGATGGAACGGTATTGGGAACAGTGTTCACAGGGACGAGGAACGATGTTTTCTTCGGTTCGCTCGTTGAGTAACAACCGGGAACGAACGTTCAGTCGCGTGAAAATTATAGAAAGCGGAAGCCGAGGAAAACGATATTACGTGCGCGGAACCAGGGTACTCCGTTGTATCTTTAACGCTTTGCCGACTTGTTCCGGCGGTGCGATTCCCAAACGCACGCATATTGATGACTATGAGAACTCGTCGAACGATCTTGGTATCAGTGGCTTTCATAAACATCGTTTCGTTTCGTCAAAATGTTTCATGAATTAGAAATTTTAGTATTGGGAAGAAATTTGTACACGGGTCATTTGTGCAAGTACAATTTTATGATCGTAATAATTGTGATTTATTTGTATTTAAAGCTTTATGTAAGCTACTACACATTCACGCAATGTGAACGATTTTCCCTATACATGTATCTGTACATACTATACGTAGCTACGTATGTACAGGGAATTTCGTAATAAAACGCAAACAATCTCAGGTATTTCACGAAGTAGCATCATCCTCGTATTTCAAAGAATAGCTGAATCAGCGACCTATAAAGAGAAAATGTAGTAGAAGGAAAAAGACACACACAGCGGAGGGATGATTCAGTACACACGAGCTCGAAGGAAAACGCAAACAGATCTTCGTTTTTCCAACAAGGAAAAGAAGATAGAGGTTGGTGAGGTAGGTGAAAAGATAGGAAAACGAAGGAACCAGCGGGCTACCATGGTAGATCGACGATATATGGCGTCGGAAAGCGCAAGAGGATCGAGACGACCGGCTGGAAATCATGACGTTCCATTGTTGCGCCCACGAACAGACCCTTTTCAGGTTGTTGCCGCTCGCTAACAGTAGGTTACGAGCGTAGGACCGTGTGGAGACGATCGGAAACATCTGTCCAGACAGCGAGAGGACGTTACCCCCGGGGAAAAAACGCACCTACGCTTTCAGCTTTTCGGACCGGGTCGCCGGATCGCGTAAGAGACACGTACCTGACGCAGCTGCGATTTCGATGGACTTTTTCAAACGCACGCTGCACCTTGTGCACACATGCGGACACACGTTGTCCTCGACAGGGCACACATTGTCGTTTTATAAAGAGTAAATCTACGCTATACTAAGAAGAAAATAGAAAGGAATATGTGGATTTTGAAATCCTCCGCCTTCTTCTTTATTATATTCCTTTAGGATTTAGAAGATGGAACTTTGGAAAATCAAAATCGACGGGATACTTTTCTTAACTCTGGAATATTATATTTCTCACGCGTTTTCTTTCCGTTATTTTGAACAACGATATCTCTTTGTAATATACGTTTTTTCATAATTTTATAGTATAGAAAATAAAAGTTTTATAAGATTTTTAAAGACTCGTCTAAAGCGGCTGTTGCATACGATTATATCCTTCAACCACCTGGACGACAATTCTATTCGTTTTTATGATTAGGAACGTCGATTACTTCTGTACAGGTATAGTATTGCAAGATTAACATCGTGACAGAGGTAAACGACGCATCTACTGCAACAATCGTACGATAGATGATGGAATATGATGACTTGCATCTGAACACGCGTGCTCCATGTTGAAGTATGTATAAGGCAATTATAAGGTCGAGAGAGAAAGAGAGATAAGTAGGGAAGAGAGAGAGAGAGAGAGAGAGAAGCTAGGTCCGTCCGGATTCGGGCGCGGCGGTCGAGAAGTCAAGAGGCGAGATCGGAAAACGGGACGCTCACCTTTAAAGTTCCTTCGAGAGAGAAAAGTTCATCGAACCTGCGGGACGGGCAGACGCATTAAAGACTAGCTTACGCGGGTGCAGCGACAGCAGCGACGCTTTTGCACGTTCGAGGGCTCCGAGGTGAAAAAGCGCGTTAAGCGAAAGGGTCGGCGAAGTGTTATTGAAAAAAAAAACACGGCGGACTTTAACAAAGAGTTTCGTTCACAGCCACGTCGAGGGTTAGGAGAAAAAAAAACCAAAGGATCGCCCCTCGCGGCCACGGAGACGAGTGTCTCGCTCACCGCACGCTACTAGAAACCGAGAGGAAAAAGGAGAAATTGGAAAATTCTACCCTTCTTTCCCTTCCTTCTTTTTGCTTTGTGGTCTGCAGAGTGACTAAATAAACGACCATTTCGTCGACGACAAGGAGGTTAAATGCACTTGGGTAATTATCGCGTCGCCGAGTATACGGTTACAAGGATTAATCGATTAATTGGCTCGTTCTTTGTTGGCCTTTACCAACCTCCGCAGAACGTACGATCTTGATTAATTTGTTACTTCGATCGTATAGAATAGGATTAACTCCTCGTTAGCTACTTGTTGGACCGTCTATACAGGTTACTCGGTTCTTTTCGATCGAAGAGTACGCGTAACGTATAAATATATATGCGCTCTACTCTGCCGGTTACCTGCTTTTCTTTTCTCGATCTCATCGAAAGAAGACATCACCGTAAATTAATTCCCATCCGCCCACGCGACCGTAAGCGTTAGACAGCAGGCGTTTAATCAATTTCTCTGCAGGCACGGATAATATCTCGCGAAGCATAGGTCAGTTTCCTCGGTGGACCATCTAGCGGCAAGAAGCGGTGGAAAGTGCGAGGGAAGGCACGAAGCTCGGAGCAAGACACGGTCCGGGGCCGTAACCGCAAGCGGCACCACCGTCCCCTGGCCAGCGATTCGCTCGTTGAACCGCGCACGAAAGCGATTTCTCTGGAAACCGCAGCGAACAGGAGGGAGCTGTGACCGGGGAAGCGTGAGCGAGCGGGTTCGAGTTCGATCGAAAGGTCTGAAAGCGCGGAGGAGATCGACGTCCGCTCGTTTGCGTGCGCTCTACTCCTTTTCATAGGTCAACTGCTCGTAAATCATCGGCGAACGCTGAAACTCTGGGCGTCGTTTTAACGACCGTTTAATTACGTGTCAATTAATAGCCGACGACAGGCTCTTACGCGTTTACTGGAACGACGTTTGATTCGTTCCGTCTAGAGGCCCGCGAAAAGTCACGGTCGCCAGTCACATACGACGCGTCTTCCTCTTGAAGATCACGGCGATTCGATGAATGCTTGAAACGATCGTCTCACAATTGTCGAGCAAGAGCGCGTCTCAGCATTTTTATTTACAATTTAATCGATTCGATGTCCAATGTTTCTACGATTGGACCATGTAGTTTTCGTGTACATCATTCGCGTAGTGTTCGTACACGTACTTTACATACGAGTAATTTTTTTCTGTTCCTTCCTTTATAGGTTACACGCGAGTAAATGGAAGCAGCTGCAAAATCCTCTCTCTCTCTCTCTCTTCTATGAAACAGCAACGTGTTAATTACAAACGCGAGGAAGGTCAAACTACCGACTCTTCCATTACGAACAAAGATCTTGCATCAGCTAGAACGAAACTCGTATACATTTCACATTTTCGAAATCACTGTCGAGCGAGCCATACGAAATTCTAAAAAGTGAAAAAGAAATCTCCTACGTCGTTGTAAACTCCTACGAACAACCCACAAGATCAACGTCCCATGGAAGCAAACAGCAAGACGATTTTCACTGGAAAGAGAACGCGTTTCCGGCCAAACTTCGACCGGAGGAGAATGTCGGCGCGGCTGGTCGCCGGTTTCGCAAGCGGCTCGCGAGCGGAGATAAGCCGAGTCGCGTGCCAATCGCTTCCGCGTTTTGTACCGTTATTAAGCGACTACATTGGAGAAACTCACGGTACGTTGTGTACGCGAGCTTTAACCATAGGCTATCGGCCCCTGGCCGTCTCGGCTCATAATTCCTTCTCCTTTTGACACGAAGCTGAATTTAGTTGTCCCGCGACACGCCTCGGCCATCCACGCGCCCCTTTTGCGATCTGACTGGCGGATTTATTTCTGTCTCCTCGACGCGTGCGATTGGCCAGGAACGCGGTGTACCATCGTGTCGCGGAATTCGCGTGCTCTTCGAAGACTCTTCCTCCACCAAGCGACAACATTGTCGCTTTGCTCGTTTCTTCCGGAAGGATAAACCGACTTTGTAGAAATAATTGTTACCACTGCGAATAGAGCTTTTTACGACGGTATAAACTTGATAGAAAGATATACGTTAGATATACGCTGTTGTGCAGGAGACTGGAATTCTGAAAATTGGAAAAACGAACAACCATTTTACGACGCGAACACGCCAGTGCGGGATTACACGAAATTAATGATCCCTGAAAAACACGGCGAGAGGCTAATCGTGTCAGGAACGGATCGTCAACCCTGTGACCTCGAGATCTCCCTTTACCTGCTTATCTGAACTCGTCGTACGACCAACAGGGTATATTTGAAGTTTATATATCAGGGGCTCACGAATTTTTCCCATTATCCGTTACGTTACCTTCGCGTAGCACGAGTTTACCTTCAAACAAGTAGATTCGATCCACATGGAACATTAATCAAAATGGAACATCGACGATGGACTAACTGCAATACTCGACGAATCGAGCGACTCGTTGTTTAAAATAAACGCGAGGGTAAAATATTCGATGCAACGAAAAATAAATTAATGGTATAAATTTAGATCGAGGAAAGACGTGGCTGGATTCACTTTTACCTTGATCGTCTGAAACATCGTTCCGCTGTGTCTCTATCTATTTCACTGTCACGCCTCTCTCACGACCACCTAACTCGCCGTGAGATGGAAAGACACTGCTCCGTGGCGATGTATTTCCGCGAAATTGCCACCAATTGTTTATCGCGGCGCGAGATAGAAGCGTGGCGATCGTGAACGGTGTACAAGGAACGTGGTAGGGTTGGTGGAGCGGTGGTGGCACGTGAAAAATGTCGCGCGGACAGCACTTTCACTCGCCGCCGTTCGCGAGGCGAAAAGAAGTGTCGAAAAAAATGCACGCGCCAGGGAAACTGGGGCGTGTGCGTATAATCGATCAGGAATTATCAATCGCAATCTCCTTGGAATCAACCTTGCTTTCGTTGCTCGCATTCCGAGCCACGAGTGGGCACGCTTGCCCTGTCCTATACACGCAACGTAACGCAAAGCAACGCGTTACTGAACCAGATAATAAGTAACGCGCGACCAAGTTTGCGTTGCATCCATTTTCGTTCTACGTTTTCGTAACGAACGAATTTTCGTTTGGCGTACGCGTGAGAGAAGCTAATGGAGTATATCACAGTGGAATCACAGCGTATCGTCCTTTTACCATGAGAAGAAACTCGTTACGTTTCCATGTTTACGAGCGGAAAAGTAATTTACAGCTTAATAAGGATTTACAAGTGCCAGGTAAACGTTAATCCACGACCGCGTTAGAAAGGTGGAACGGTCGGCTGATACTGGAAAACCGAGCGACACGCGCACGTTGTTCGTAATATCAAGGAGAAAGGACTGGCTCTGTTCAAGAGCCTTGAAGTTTGATGGAAAAGGCAGATTAACCCGACTGACAAATTGATCGGCCCACGATATCCTGTGGTGGTACGAAAAGACCCAGTCACCCACGCGAATTAAGAAACACACGGTGTACGCTCGATTCTCTGTAGTTTCGCAAAGGGAAATCACGTTTCTACCAGCAGTTTCCACTGAAACTTCGCACCTTTCGCGTCTTCTTTTTTCCCCGCGTCGTCGGTCGTTTCACGCGAAAACTAACTCACGTAGAAAAACGAACGGATGGAAACGGGGGAGAGAATGGAAGAGAAGAAGGGTCTGGCTGTCGGAAGAATAAAATTGAATTCGCTGCTAGACTTTCGGCAAGTGGAGAGTTTACAAGGTTCCTCGACCCCGTTTCACGGTTTGTTCGTCGCGATGTCTGGGGACGGTACGCCGCGAAAAAATAAAGAAGACGATATAGTACAGGAAGCGTTCTCGAAGCGAGAGCACGAGTGGTCGCCGGCGATCTCGAGGAAGAGAGTCCTTAACGAGCAACGAAAGCCTTCGAACGGTCTGAAGTGGCGGTCGGTGCGGCGATGAAATTACATAAACGGGCCGGTTCGATGGTCCTCGTGAAATGGCTCGCGTCGTTTCAGCCTGCTTTATGCGCAATCGAGCGTCAGAAAAAAAATGCCACCGCGCTTATTATTCCCTTCGAGCGGCCTGGGGGATATTAGCGAAATTTACAATCCCGCTATTTCGTTCGTGCGAGAGAGGCAGAGAGAAAGATCGTCGGTGGCGACCTCGATGCCAGTCGCGAAACGACGACGACCGACGCTTGAGAATCGTGTATAAAGAAGAAAGAAAGAAAGAAGAAGAAGAAGAAGAAGATAGAGAGAGAGAGAGAGAGAAAGAGAGAGAAAAAAAAAATAAGAGATCGAATGAAAATTGGCCGAGAATCGATCGCAATCGATGACATTTAACGTGACATTTGACTTAACCACCTAACTGCGAAATTTCGCTCCTTCGAGGGGATCATTGCGGATCAAAGATCAATCTACTTTTCCCTGCCACGGTATTCATTAGCCCCGTTCCGTTCCCCGCACCAGAAGAACCAGATCGCAATTGGAAATTCAATTTCTCTTTCGATTCGCCTGTTACCCGAGCGAATTAAACGGAGAAAGGATGATCGTCTAAGAAAAGAATGTGATCGTCTCTCAGGTTCGTTCTTTGCTCGAGAAATAGCAGACTCCAGTTTCGATTTCGAATTCCAAAGAATTCGCAATGTTCCTTTTAACGTAACGCTGTACGACTTTGTGTACAACTTTCGATCGAAATTGGTTAAAGTTTCCGTAACCTACACGGCAAATATGTATGTAAGTGTAACGTAGCTGGAATAGCACGGTTTAGTGCGTTTATTAGAAACGAGCGGCCCACGCTGCCCGTCGGTGCGTTCGCACGCAGCTACCTCACAAAGTATATACGTTGTGCGTGCGTGCATTTGCAGGCACCCACACGTGGCCGAGTGCACGTGCAACTTCTGCGTCGCTCTGAAATTAATAATGGAGCGAGGATATACGCGGTCTGCGCACGGTCACACCGCGAGACCAGCCACCGTCCCGTTCTACCGGCTGAGCGCGGCGAAAACCAGCCACACAACGTCTGTTTTCGATCGTCGATGCGATATGCTTGAATCCTGATTATTCCTTTCTATCGTTGGAGATTGTTAGAAATCTTTCGCCTGAAATTTTTTTCTTGAACAATGATTGCACACACCCTTGATGATAACTCTCTGTAGTCGCCAAACACTACCGACAAACGTTTAATTAAGCAGACGCTTGGCAATTCGGCCTGCTTAAAATTCCACTCGATGACCTCGGTTACTATGAAACGTTCTAACCAGAAATTAACCTCTACTTTTTAATTAAGCGTCTCTCTTGCCCCGTAAAGTCTCCACTCCTCTTTCTTCTTTCTTTTGCATAATAAAATAGCCAAGCTCGGCGATACTTCGCAAAGGCGTAAATAAATAACGACGATCCTTATGGCCACGTGACGTACCGACAGAGAAGCGGGCGAGTAAATAAAAAGAAAAATTATTATTAATACAAGCACAGGTGAGGCCGCCTTTAAGAGTTCCTAATTGCATCGCGACTTCAAAGTCTCGTCGAAGAGCCGAGCCACCCGAGAACTCGCGATACTCCCGCCTCAGGCATTCTAATTAAAAATTATGACCCGTTTAACGCGAGGGCGTGTGGAGAACCTCGACGAGTTATTCGAGCGGTTTTCGCGATCGGATAATACGACAGCTCCGCTTCCTTCGTCCATTTGTCCAAATGGCACGCTGCGATTACGCAAAGATTCGCGAGTTAATTTTCATCTTCCTCGATTAAAACGAAGCTACAGAGTCGAAGCTAGCTTTGCGTTCGCGAAGCTTCCAACTTCGATCGACTTCTCCGTAACCTCATCGTCGACGTGTCTTCGGAAAGCATGGATTTCAACCCTTGATACCCGCAACTTTATTTATTGCCTTGTCAGAAGTTGGCTTCGCTCCACGGTGTAGACTTATCGAAACTAGAGAGAATGGAGATTGGTTGTCTGTCTTTCGAGGCTACAAAAAAGAAGACGCCGGTTGGAATGTCAGAGGCGAGTCAGTTATAAGAAGTTTACGAGGGATACGCGGTGAAACTAGACGTAAAAGTTGCTGGATCTGCTCCGATCATGTAAACACGGTAGGTTATGGAGCGAGACGATGTTTCGTTGAATGAACTACGACTTATTAATACAACAATTTATTTTATTTTATCTGAATAAATTTTTTCCTAATGCGACACCAAACACAAAATTCAATATGATATATCGTATTTAATTTATTCCGTTCTACGTTACCCCGCTATTTCTACGAGCGTGTTATAGGAATATTATCAGGTAATACTAGTTTTTAGAGACGCAAGACATATTCAGAAGGTAAGAATTACGTATTAATGAATAAATAATATTTCTTTTTTTTTTTTTTTTCGAACTCTCTTTGAGAGGCGCTCGAGCTTGCAGGGGATTTATCGATCGAGCGTGTGCTCGACGAGGTTTCCCGCGGGGTTAGAAAAACACGTGTACGAAACACGGAAAAATAGGAGCAAAAATGAGGAATCTATATGCATCTCCGTTTTTTCTCCGACACTATTTCGTCCCTCAATGCCGTAGGTAGTACACTCGAGAGAAGCAGGCCCGTGTCAAGTGTCTGGAGGTGGCTCGGTCGCGACTGTGCTTTGACATTCGCTCGTCGAAACGTAGTCGATGAAAAAAGTGGACTGGGGGAGAAAACCCGGGGAAAAACGTGCACAGGTGGTTCGCGGCGTACCTATGTACGTGCGCTCGACGGATTTACACGGTGAACGGAGAAAAACTCTGCGTAAATACGAGAACGATCACCGATACAACTCCCTTCGTGTTTCAACCTCTCTCGGTATTTACATTTCATCGGGATTACTCGCGGAAAACTAACAACGCGGCTCTATTATTTATACGTACGTACGATAGAATTGAAGAAATACAAGAGCAGAAGTTATCAGGTCGGAATAAGAATGCTACCGAGCTCGTTTCTTAATATCATTGAACGTAATTCCGTGCTGTTTTCGAGTTCTCGAGAGGTTCTTCAAACCGGCATAACGAATTAGTCGAGGTCAAGAACGAAGCGGCTGCTGCGTCTATTTCGACGAACAGGCCAGTTACTCCAGGCATAAATATCAATGAGAACTTTCATAAATATTAACGGAGCGTCGAACGAACTGACTGGCCTACTATCAACGTCGTGCTCGCTACGGTGCCCAGCCGATCACAAAGGGTTAAATTGTACACGTCTATCGCGATTGTGGCTCGGGCAACGTTTCCAGAATGTTCGGTCGTCGGTCAACCTACCTCTGTTCAGGTAGCGCGTTTTGTTCGTAAAACAAATTTCAACCAGCCGCCAGGAAAACGGTTAACGACGGGTCCGCACTACACAGATCGATGTATCCCGTAAAGTTCTCTTACCTGAAACAGACAAACGATCGTTGTTCGTGAACAATTCCCAGTGTAACGACATTCGAACAACTTGAATTACGTTTGTAATCTAACAATAGAAATATACATTACAGATACAGTAGGACATAGATGTAACATTTTTGCGATCATTGTAATCGTAGTTACCTGACATTTCTCCAGTTATAATTCGTATATAACCAAAATGCTTTGTTTCGTATAAACCAAATGCTTGGATCGACTAACATTCGACGTAAAAATATGTCCAAAGAACAGGGACGCAGAGTATTTTTCTTACAAAATAGAAAATTACTACGACGAACGGGAGCTGTGAAGTCTTATTGTTATGTTGGAAACCCGCGCGACTTGAAGGCGCAACATGGTTGCACCGAGGTATCCAAGCGATAGAAATCGCACGCGATCGCGGTGTTTACCCAAAGGAAGGAAGCCGTACGGGGCCTGTGAGTCATTTACCCGGAGGATCGTGCTCGCGTATTTACATGCGAGCGCGACAATAAGGCGGGATATGAAAGGTGTTCCAAATGCAGCAGGCACAGGAGCACGACAGACACAAAGGAAAAAGACGTTCTCCTGTGAACGGATTCGTGCTTCGAGGCACACAGGTGACACGGTATACCGGGTGGCGGTTTAATACCTACTAACAATCGCATTTCACGTGAAATTACATAATACGTCACAACACGAACTTTACGTTTTTCCTTTTATCGTAACTCACGCAAGCGTGTCACGCTGTTCTTCGTTAATTCTTTTAATTTCGCTTTGCAAGCTGATTTGAAAAGTTAGCGCAAAGTTAACGATCTAGCAGATCCTACCGTGTATCGCGTTCGAGTTTATTTCGTGGGAAGATTCGTTATTCCCATCGAGAAAATAATAAATAAATATTAATGATATGGTATTAAAGAATAAAACACCCGATATAGTATGCGTCGTGTCTCGAGCAACCACGGCAAGAACGATCGTCGTCCTTTTAACAGCGAGCTCCTTTTTAATTTCTCTACCCTTTTGTTGACGCGAAACTTTTGCATTTGAACGAGCGTCGTTGCACGGCTAGACGTGGACGAAGAGCGGTGCTCGTAGAAAAACAGGTTTTTCCGAAACGGCAGACGAGACGAGGACATCGTTCAATGGGGCTATGCTAGGTTTGTCCCATTCATTACTTTGCAATTACAATTCTGCCACGATAACACAGGCCTCTCTAACCTGTTCCTCTAGACAGCAACAGAGCTTCGCTTCGTCGCATCATTTGCCTCTCGAACGAACCGATTACCTCTCATGCTCGAGAGAAAATCAACAACCGGAGGACACTTTTATATATATCTGTCGTGAAACAACTTCTCTACCGTTCTTCTCTTAGACCTAACAAACTTTACTACCTGTTCTTCCAATACGCATGCCGAAAGTTTCAGCCGGTCTAAATGGCCTCGTTAAAGTTTCGACTAAAAGCGGACAAAAACGAACAAGGCGGATTGATTTCTATCGCAATGTTGCAGGATATATTATGCGCCAGGTTGGTGGAAGCAAGATTTACGAACGGTCGGAAGAAGGCGCAGCAGGCTGAATCTTTTTCTTCGCTTTTCCGTTTCGACGAAACTCGGTGTGGCTCAGCAGGAGACGACTACGAGGATCGACCTCGTAACACGGATTTCGATCATCCTATCGGCACGGCCAACGTTTCGACGATCACCGTGCGGGGAATACACCACCGTCTTTATGCAAATCGACGACGATGCCGATACGACCGCGAACGCGAGAGAAATCGCGATACAGGGTGAGTAAGAGAGAGAAAGAAAAGAAGAGAAGGTACATCGCGAAGGTCGGTGGAACGCGACAGAGATCGAGCTGCATAAATACACGTAGGTCGAACCAGTTGGCGTCTAGACGAACGCGCGTGTTCTAGAAACAAACACCTCAAAGTTATTCCGGACGATCTCGCAAAGGTTAAGGCCTCGAGTTCGATAGCCCCGTCGTCGTCGTTCGAGTCCATCCGGAGTCCGGAGACACTGTCCGAATCGAATAGTTCTTCTCTCTTCTCTCTTTTCAGTTTCTTAGCTTCTCCTGTCGACGGTCTTCCCGACGAGTGAAGGGAACATCGCTGAACGATTGTAAATACGCGCAGCAACGACGACGTAACGCGTTTCTAAAATTAAAGAGACGATACCAGCCACGGCGTTTCGATCGCGGTGAGTGGACGTAAAAGTCTCCATGGACTTTTTATCCCGCTTCGATCAAACGTTCAAGGATTTTGATGCGTGCTGTTTTTAAAGAAGCGATTCTTGGTAATTTCTTAATCGTTCTATCAAACGTGTCGCAATCCATCCTGGCCTAACTTTGCTTTACGTCGATACGTGTTTTACTCCTAGATGGGACGTAGAACGTTGAACCAGTTGTACGGTTTACATCTCTATACGGAATAAATTTATACCGAATCACCGATATATCGTATACTTGGCCCATCCTTCGTTATCTAAGCAGAATTACTTGAAACTGACCGAATTTAAGACGAGCGCACACAGTGTTAGTGTCATAATCGTTTATCGGACGAGAAAAGAAAATCCTTTTTCTATTCGATCTCGTTTCCTTCTATGTTGAAGGAGAATACGACCCGAGAGTCGAGCGAAGAATAATCGATCGAAAGCATCAGCCTTCGGTTACATCCGTTGCGAAGCATTTTCCACGAGAAAAATCCATTCTACGGTTGACTCACGCAACTCGGTCGCCGTTTCCATTTCGCAGGAGGCTCGCGTGAAACGAGACAAGGCTAGCGAACGTCCTTAGCGGCAGGAATCGCAAGTTTCGATCGCGGATTCATCGATTGCTCTTTCGATCGCGATCCTTTCGTTCGGTCTGCGGTACACGAACGAACGCAGGATAGATAGGTTTACGTGGAAATTTCACGGTGACCGGTGCCCACGCGCGAAACGCTCTTAGTCGCAGTCGTCACGGGCCATTAAAGATAGAAAAACCAACGTTACATCGGCGCTAGCAAATCGTTAGCCCCCGTTCGTCGGTGCGACCTCGCCTCCGTTTTGTCGCCTCGACGAATCGATTCGCGTTCACGGACCGCCGAGCAAATCTCGAATTTGCGGTGAAAATTTCGCTAGCGAACCTCGAATGCTTTCTGTGCATTGCTCGGACGTTTCACGCGTTCCCCGAGCTCCAAATTCGCTCTGGTTTCCATGGTGGTTTGCATGGTGGCATTATTAAATCGAATTAGACGAGCCTCTTAGAAACCAGAGCGATCGACTTCGTATTTCGTACATTTGTACATTTCGTTGCAAATCTTCGATTCTCAACGCGCCACTTACTTCCACGAGTCCATTTACCATTAAGAGATTTAATTACTTTATTCCGTAATTGCTATCGGGTTCAGCGATACTTCGGAAGTTGAATTAAAGATAACGCATAACACGAAACGCTAACAAAGTTTCGTAGAAGCTACAAACGTTAAAGGCGGAATTATGTGCGTCCGACGCACGTATCCGCGTCAAAAGCGTTCTTAAACCCGAATCACACGTATGCGTTACAACGGAGGAATGTGCTTTTGTTTTCACAAAGGTGTCATGTGATTCGGGTTTAAGATTGCTTCTCGCGTGGACGCAGGTGTTGAACGCACATAGAAAATCCTGTCTATGGACAAACGACATCTCGCAGTTCCTAATATTTGAATATCACGACGAGCGATATTTGAAAATTTTGAGAAATGTGACGTATCGCGATCTTCTCCTCTAGCTTTCAACTTGAAAACACGATAATCGATTCGATGCGAAAAGACGTTGCGTGTACCTCCGGTGTTCTTTGTTCACGATCGGTTTTTACACGAAGCGACAGAAATCGCGGCTGGATATTTCCACGCAAGAGCCGGTGTACGGCGGCCCGAACGTTTCACCTTTAATCGAATTAAACGCGAGACGTTTCTGCCGGCGGTCGACTATATTTAAACCAGATGTACGAATTGGTACGCGCCGTGGCTGCACGCAATTTACACGCGCGTTGCGTCCCGCTATCGCACGGCGAACACTTACAGGCGTTTACAAACGCTCGAGACACGCACGCGTCCTTGTGTCGTTAACACGATTAGAAGTTGCCTAACGGCGGCGTGTGAGCGTGCCTATATTATCCAGCGACGCCAAGTAAGTCTCTCCGTGCGCTCTCTTGCAAAATCGTCAAGTCCACCTCCGTAAAAAGCGCGACACCGCGCGAAAACACTCGCGACAGGTATCTCTCTCCTTCAGCTGCCAGTCGAGTAGCGTTCGAGAGAGGCGAGATCGACGCCGACGTCACCGCTCTCGTGATCGAGCTCCCGTGTGGCCTTCGACATGTCGTACCTGTGCGAACGCTCGATTTCGGCCACCCAGGTAAAACGCAGAAACGTTCAGAATTTTGTAATCGAGTTTGCAAGCCGAGCAACTCGATGATCGAACTTGCAACTCGCGTCCACAGGCGAGTGATTTCGCTATCTGCGTAGTTGGTTCGCTATTTTCACTGCTATTCTACTTGTACGACGAAATTGGCGTGCAATGGCTATTGCGAATACTGCCTCGAACGAAAACGTGGTCGTAAAGTTGGTGGTTGTGGCGGCATTCGAGTAGCCGATTACAGAGGGTGACTATTTCGTTGGTTAACTCGAAGCCAATGCAGCAGCGACAGGTATATGCGATCTGTCATCGAAGGCTAATATCTCTGCGTTAAGAGACAAAAAGCTACGCGTGTTTATATATAGGCAGAACGAAAACGAGAGTACGTGATCGATGACACTGCCTTACAGTCGACTAACGAGAGGATCGTCTTATGTACGTAGGTGGCGCTTATCTTAACCTGCAAGAGTCAAACGTATGCAGCTGAACGTATGCAGGTGATTCGAGCCGAACAGGAAGGATAAACCAGAGGCCTTGCCATCCCGACGATAAATAACAAGCCACCGCGTAACCGGTACTCGTGCCAGATTTTGCACGGTACATTGCCAAATTTTACGAGAACTCCGGAATACTTGACCTCCGAACACGCATCGCTCCCACGTGTTCCCGCTGTTGAAACAGAAATTCAATTGTGTTTCAAATTTAGTCGAAGCTCGATTCGACGGAGCTGTTCGTTCTGGCAAGTACTTAACCTTTCTAACACGATCTCGAGTAATTCCCACATCCCCCCATAACCGAGGACAGGGTTAACCTAACTAACTCAAGGATAGCAGAGACCTCGTTGCTTGACTTTCAAACGTCGCTCGTCGATTGATCGCTTCTCGTACTCTCATCCTTCATCCAGTCCATTTTCTATAGAAATCAGACAGTTAACGAAACATTTATCTCCGGTTGTCAATTTCTGATTCTTCCGGATCGCGTTGCGCAATACGAATGTAAATATAAGTCGCCGGAGAAACGAGGATTGCGCGGAGGTACGGCCTCGGGAAACTCAAGTTGGGAGAGAGACAGTTTCGCGACGGCAGAAAAGTGGTCGGAAAAGCGTGAGAATATTTATAGCATTGACTCATTACGGAGTGACGGATCGTGGTGTCGCGCGCGAGTTGCAAGTGCGCCAGCCAATGAATGAGCCACGGTGCAAGGACGCTGTCGACTAGCAACGAATCGAACGTGCTCCAGACTCTCCGCTCTCTTTCCATCTGTTGCCTTTTTTCCAGCGCCGTTAATGACAAATTAAGGTGATCGCCACCTCTTACTCGCGACCCATATCGCAGCCATTTGTACTCGCGTCTCTTCGCCGAAACGGTTTCGTTTCCAATTAAAATTATTCGATACCTTGGTTCTGATACCGACGAGATTATCGCGAGATTAGCATTCATTTTAACAAATTTCCACGATTTCTTATTACCTGTAAAATAGAAATCCGATATAGGCAACTATATCGACCACGACAACGGCAGTGATCCGAAGATGCGTCGCAAATGACGAGTGTCAGAAGATCAACAAAGGGGTCAGCTGTTTATGCTAAAATATCGGCTTGCGAGAAAGAACTGACTTCGATAAGCTAGGAGATTGAAATTTACAGTGTCACGTTGAGATTTTACCGTACCGATGACGCACGTATCTTTCACGTAGAAATCTTTGACAAAGAGAATTGTCAAAAAACCGTGAATCATCGGGGAATCGTTCTAAAGTCGCTGCAGCAGTGTCATAGACCTCTTAGAATTATTGAAAAGCGGCGTATCTTTATTTATTCATCGACGAATACGTAATTTCACCGAATCTGCGCTTAAACACGATTTATATTTTCTACGGATCTCTCGATCAAGAGGAAATGGCGTCGTTTCGTTTTCTCGAGGAAAAGTCAGCATTTCTGTGGACACGTTCGCTGGATATGAAACGATCCTACGGTCGATCGCCCACGAAACGTTCCTTCATGGTAAACACAGAAAATGTATACACGTTTGCGACTGGTCGGTTGAGTATGCGGCGTGACATGGTTGGCGGTTTGGTATTTAGGAAAGGCCAATCGACCAATGTCACAACACTCACAACCCGTTTGAAAGGCGCTAGAATCAATAAGACACAGGTGATCGGGCCGCGATCTCCCGTTTCTCCGTCGATCTCTCGGATCAACGGCGACAAAGGTTGACGATTGCACGTCACGAGTCAACTTATAGTCCCGCGATCAAGGACCGTTATAAATACCGATCGAGCCGAGCTTCGACTCGTGGAAAATTAACAGAGAAACGTTGCATCCACGGAGAACGCGCGATTCTAGCTTTAATTGCTCTTCACGGTCGATCGTACTGTTTCGATTTGAAAATTGGCTAGAACGTTAGTCGAGTTTCCAAACACGGTAATTAATGGGTTACTTGGGCTCGTATTTTCTATCCAATTAATAGCCACATAACCGTTAGGATCTAGAAGTTTAACGTATCTTAATCTTCGTGCTTTGCGAAATATGCACGGCTCGCTCTAGCATGTTAAAAACGAGCAAGAGAATTCTTTCGTTTCGATAAATATTCGTTATCCGCGAAACAGGTTCTCCGCGAATTAAGCCGTGATACGTGAACAAACATCGAACGACAATCTTTTTCCCTAGCACCGCATTACGAGTTAACCTCCGTGCGAGTAAATTCCCTCTCAATCATCTCGGAATTATCTTCCACGATTAAAGAAAAACGCAGAGTTCGCGTCTATTATTCGCGATTTCCTCGAAGACACAATGGCCGGCGTCGATTCATCCGGAGGTGACTCGCGTCGATGGTCACGAGTGAAAGCTGGCCAGCGCGTAACTGACCTCGGCCATTCGTGATCAATGGGTTATCGTTAATTAGCGAGCCTGCTGTGAAAATCTGCAGAACTAATTCAACGATATGGAAAGGCTGGAGAGTGGAGAAGAGGCTCGCTTTGCAAGAAGAAGACAGTCAACCGAGTTTCCCATGGACACGCTCGATTCAACCCCGTTTCGAGTTTACCCCGTACAGCGTCGTGAAACGGTTTCAAAACCGGACGGTTTTTCGATGGAACCGGTCGAACCGGTTCTCGTTTGGGTACCCACAAGAAAGCTCTCGAAGCCTGTTCGTAAATCCGCGCTACACCCTTGAAATGGCAAAAGACTACTTTTGTTTCGACGATGCTACGTCTATTCGACGAGGAACGAAGAAAGGGAACGTGCACTCTGGACGCAGGTAACTTCGTGCTTGGGCCAAGGATCAGAGTAGAAATTCCTTTCGCTGACCTGCAGATAAGCTCGTAAATTATTTCGTAACACATGGCGTGGAAATCTCACGAAGAACGTTGCAAGTCGTTGCAAGGAAACTCGCCAATTTCACTGGCGAAACTGTGTACGGAGCAGAGACACTCGAACACACGTTGACAAAAGCGAATGATTCTGACGAGAAGAAAGTAAAGTTACACATGGGGATGAATTTACAAAGGGACAGAATGACACGGAGGGACTTAGCCAGTTGTCGTAGAGTCGAGTTTCTTTTCGATAGCAGATGCCCGATGTGGTTGGATCGAATGCCACGTGGATGAATCACGGTAACCTAAGTTATCGAAGCAATCGTCGTTGCTCGTGTAAGGTACAAAATGATTATCAGAATATACGAGTTTGCGAATCGTTTTCAAGGTACGTACTTTTTCGAACGGTAAACGCGTTACAGCTGTCCGTGCAAGAGTCACAACGTCGAAGGAAATCGCACGACACCGAAAGCCTTTGTGACAACTGTGCGGAGCTGTATAACGCCTGAAATAAACTGGGACACCGTAGAAATTGTAGAGTGGTGCGACGCGTGGGCGCCGGAAATAATTTTCTAGCCAGTGCCTCTGGACTAGTGCCAATGACGTCTCTCTTTTCTCTGCTTCCGATCGGAAACGATTACTTTTCGTTTCGCAACGAAGCGACCACTCGATTACGCTTCCCTCGATTAGAGAGTCGTCGGCGAAACCTTCGAACGAAAAGAAGAGAAAAAGAGTGGAAGAGGAAGAGACGACACGCGGGTCGATCGTTTTCATCCCTGTGTCGCGCGCGCGGCCGCCTCCTCGTCATAGACGTTGTTATTCCACTCCATATTGCTCTTCGGGTTTAATAACGCTTCTAGCACCCTTGTCCCGATTTTCCTGCTTTCTCGATACACCGACGACAAAGATTAATTAATCCGCGCCAAAGAGCCAGCCGGGTGTCTCTCTTCCTCTCTCTCTCTCTCTCTCTCTCTCTCTCTCTCTCTCTCTCTCTCTCTCTCTGTGGATCGCGTCTGCCAAGTAGTTGGTCGAGTACTTTTCTTTCACCCATCCTTTTCACGATTCCTTCCCTGATCGATGGTATCGCTTTACAACGACCTGAAACGAATTCCCAAAGCGAAGCTTCGAAAGCAGAGTTTCGTTTTCGACGGAACCAACTTTCGAACCAACTTTCCTCTCCGCGCCTGTTCTCCCTTTCGAACATTCGCTCGAGTCGAAAAGCGTCTCGATCCTCTTCTTCGTACTCGAGTTATTTCGCTTTCGAAACACGCGCGCACAGTGGCTTCGACAAATCTTCGGTTTATTTAATGCATTATTAATGGGACGTGCAAGCCGTTCACCATCTGCATCGCGACACCGCGGGAGGCGAGTCGACTCGCGTGTCTTACATAACGGTGGTGAGGAGACCTTTACGGGGATTTCCCTTAAAGGGGCTAAGCGGAGGCAAAGGACATGGCGGTAAACGAGAAGGTCGCTATTAAAGGGACAGTTTAACCACGAGGTTAGAAGGGTCTTCGTGGAATGACCCTGGTATTGTCCGTTGCCTGGTAAAAGGGATTCTCTCTCCTTCTCTCTCTCTCTCTCTCTCTCTCTCTCTCTTTCTCCTTCCAACTTTTCCCAGGACAATCGTCCTTAGATTCTCCCCGTAGTCCTTTCGACGAACTTCGTTTCAACTTCATTCCTCTACCGTTTCCTCCCTTTGGTTTCTCTTCTTTTCTCTTTCCCCGCGTTTCGTCTCTTTCCTAAGTAATCTTCTCCGAGTTGGTTCGCCATATGCTACGGTTGAACGAAACACACGAATGGCGTTCGATCGACGAAGATTCTAGCGACGAGGAAGAAAACGCGAAACTAGGCGAATCGAAGGATCTTAGTTTTAGAGCGACTGCGAACGAAGCCAGTGGCGGGACGATTGTTTCGAGCGTGAAAGGAAATGACGAGGAGACACGAGACCGAGTAGAAGAATAGTTCGCAGGAAGGAATTTTCTTCTCGTTCCTATTGTGAATTCACGTTCGGGAACCTTAGCATTCTAAGCGTCTCTCCGTTTCACGGAGCGTGCTTTTGTTTAATAATAAGTTCCACGTCCTATTACCGCTTCCTGAAATTATTATCATACTATTAGGTTGATTACCATATCACTTTTCAGCCGGCTGGTTATTGTTCGATGTTTTATCCGTACGTCTCATTGAGCAGGAACGCGAAAGTCGAGCGAAAAAAAATGGCGCTCGTCGAGGTCGATATTACATCGATCGCGTCATCGGGGAATAACGCTCGACGAGATCGGTGGCAAATCGATGCGATACAAGTTCGTACGATGTATGGTTCGGCAACTCGCGCGCCGCTTGTTTACGCGGTTCGCCGATTTTTGCTCGGCTGCTTCATTACCGGCCGTTTATCTTCCGTGAAAAAATCCTTGGAGCAGGCCGATCCTTTCGCTTCCTAACTAGGACGTCACGGGGAAAGAATCGGCTGGCATTCCTGTACAGTGCCGTGGAGACCGTAAATACGTCGCGACTAATTATCGGTTAATCAGCGTGAGTGCGAACGCGAAAGCGAAATAGAGACAGGAACGGCGTATCGGAGGACGGGAGAGAAGGAGAGAAAAGAACGAGGGAAAAAAGAAGGGAATCGTAGAAACGAGGCGTCGAGAGCGAGAAATTCTAGCGGGGAATAAAAAACGGGAAACTATCGAAAGAAGGTCTGCACGCACGCGGCGGTAACAATTATCCAATGCATCGGGGCGCGCGTTTTTGTCGGTTCGATGGTTAACAAAAATCGTTGCCATATTATGTAGACACACACAACCGCGTGAACACGCAGGAAGCCGGGCAAGTGGCAAACAGGTTTTTCTCGTTCGCTTCGTCGCGCTATCTCACGACCGCGTGTCCGATTCAATTAGCGACCGTACAATTAACGGTAGAAATATCGAATCGCGCGTCAAGTTAAACGATCCCCCGTTGCTCTCTCGTTGCACCGATCGTGGATGCTGCAAACTATCAATGACGACTTTCCAACGATTCGTTTATATTACGATCTACGTTAAAACACATGGAACTTTATACAGCGAGGTGTTCTAAACGTAGAACAGGATCGCCATGCTTACACGTAATAATACAACGTCGATTCGTGTCACCGTCGTAATAACCGGTTATATATATATTTGGCGAAATCTATCGATACTTCCTCGCCATTTATTCATTGCCTAAGAAATCGTGCGATCTGAACTATCGAAATCGTCATGGAAATTTTTCCTTACGCAATCGATCGATTCAGCTGGTCGAAGCAAACGTCGTTAAGAGCCCTTTCGAAGAACCTTGGCATTTGACGTTAGACGTTTTGGAAGGATTTTGCGAATCGGTTGGAGGTCGATTGGACAACGGCAGAACTCGTGATCTATCCGCGTGATCGCCGGTTCCTCCTTCACGGATCAATCGTCGAACTCGACCCGTTAGGACCGCTTTCTAATGGCGCCGGATCGACCAGACACGCCGCGCCATTGCAAATTCTCAACCGATTCGAATTGAGAAACCACAGCCGGGAACTTTCTCTCGTGTAAACATCCAGCTAATGCGACTCGACTAATATTACGACTATTATATACAAAAAGTCAACAAGTAATACGCTTTATTCCAAAACACAGATATTTTAGAATCTAAAGATCCAACGTCTTCGTCGTTCGTAATTCGAAACGAATCGAGAATGCCGCGTCTACTAAATCTGTTGCAAATTCCACGGGACGATATTCCAATTTCTTGTACGGTACTACTTTAATCGTTCGAACCGATCACGACGAATTCGCATGATCAAACATTTTTATTTTCATACGAGAGGAAGATTTAATATCAAACGGAAATACATATTATCGAGTAAAGATTTACCATCTTTCTTCCAAGGGAGCATCCGCAAATTTTCTATTACTCGACGTTCGTATAATCTAATCGAAAAACTTAGAAAATTAGACACAACGGATGGATGAAAGTAAGAAAGCAACGTGCCGTATATCACGATCAGGCAGTTTTATGTCGAATGAAAACAAACGTGGGGCAGGGATCGGTGTAAGTGTGCCACGGGTAAGGTAATAAAATAAGCTCGGTGAAAGATAGAAAGGGAACGTGGGTGTGCGCTTAATCAAGTATTAATCAAGCAAGGAGTAAACGAACGGCGACCAATCTCCGTCGCATTGTCGGTTAATAGAGACATCAATAAGCCGGATAATTTCGAGCGTTGCCGATCCGAGGAAAAAATCGCGAGGAAATTGCTAACCTCGGCGATCTTCGCTTTTATCGCGATGTTTCATCGGCGGTATCGCTGGTCGGTTCGTTATTCATCGGAGACAGTCACCAGGCAGTGACCAAGAAAAAGCCGGGGACGTCTGCTTTTCCGATTAAAATCCTGCTAAGTCTCGTGCAGTGCTGTGAAAATAAAACGCGTAGGACGCATCCAACCCTTTCAGCTACGACTCCTCCTATTATATATTTCGTAAAATTATTCACCAATGTTCGGTATGCGTTTCATCGAGTCCTACGTATGTACGAGTCGTATTATTATTTTTGTCGAAGTGATCACCGCTTCTAAGAAAACTCTACATCTTGTCTTTAGTTTCCTCAAGCACCGAAGCCATCGACAGCGCATAGACAAAAGGCTGGGTCGAAGGCAAACCATAAATTGTACACAGGCAACGTTGGCTTCAGGGTTTTCGGTCATTCAGGGTAACACTGCTAGCGTGCGGATCTGGATCAGCTGAATTATATTCCAAATTTTGTATTTGCACTTTAGTATTCAAAATATATATTTTCTACTTTACAATTTATCCACGCGTTCCTCTGTATTCACATACATCTAATAATCTCAATAATTTTCTTTTACACTTTTCGAAGCAACTTTTTCTCCGTATTAACTCGATACGTTATATTATCGAACGCAACCAACAGCTTCTTAACAAGACGAGTTCGCTTTCTACACGCTGTTGATCCCCTCCGAATGATTTACGCCATCGACACGTCGAAGACCTCCATAGACAAGACTCTCTATTCCACTTTGGCTTAGAAGCCTTTCTGACAAGCCACGGAGGGTTTTCACACCTTCTTGCGAGCAAATTTATAGTAATCCGCTGTCCGTTACATGCATCGACCGATATACTCTTCCCAAGTTACCAAAATTCCCTACACACACACACGCTCGTTCATCATCCTCGCTTAGCATCCAACGATACGAAACGACGCCTCGATTTACGTAAGATTCTGCATTTTCTGTTTGACCTGTTCCCAATTTACCCACGACTGATGCAAAGCAATCGCTCCGAGCCGAGTGTCGCGCAACAATACCGCGAAACGGCTGGAAGGGCGAGCGAGAGGAAAGAAATGGGAGCGTGGGTGCGTAAAATCGAGCAGAGATCGGGCGAGAACGAGCGAGGTTCGCGGGGGAAACCTTGCGAAAGTTACATCATCAAGGCTACCCTGAGCGATGGTTGCGCGCGTTAGACACATCCACGATGTTTATTCGCGTAATCGCGGTTTCGCAGCGCGTGGGTGCGCTCGCGAGAGAAAACAGCGACACGTCGATCGTGTTCCTTCTGTGCGAGCTTTCGGTGGCAAGCCATGCGTGACCGGTGCCTCGACCTCGTAATTAATTCGCCAACCAGACCCTCGTGCCCTTGATACCAGCCACGATACAGCGAAAATCCAGCCAAGCACGGCTCCTTCTGCTCGCAAGAAACTAGCTCAATTATATCTCGGCTCTCCTAAACGGTTTGTCGTCCAGGTGGTCGACGGATCGTTTACCGCCGAGGAAAAATTCCTAATGCAACGAGATCGCGTCTTGAGATTCGTGTTAACAAGAATATTTTCCGTTGGTGGTTAACACGACTGCTGGAATTTTATATGCCTTGAACACCGCATTACACTGCGAAGCCCCCTACTTCAGCACGATACATTGCTGCTATATGTAGTTGTGATGTAGGGTAGGTTAGTTTCCTTTATACTTGTGTCTCCTTTTACGTGTACACGTACATAATTTATGCTTATTATACACCGCTGACATTTCATCGCATTTTTTAAATAAAACTCACTACGTTTATTTCATGAAATAGTCCAGGTATCTATCTTATGGTACATTCCACGTGTCACGTTGTCACTGTGTTTTTCAAACTGTTACAAATTTTAGAAATACGATTGTTTCTTTAATTTAAAAGCTTCGGTCGATACGCAGAACCGATGATTATCGTTAAAATATTTGCCAGGGTTGGTGCTTGTTACAAGGATGAGTGTAACTTTTTCCGTTTCGTTACGACTAATCCAATCGATTGCTCGAATTTTCCCATTTTTTTAGTATCGTTGCGAAAAAAGAAGCTTCGTCGTCACCGAAGATCGTTTAACGAGATACAACTGAATTAACCCGTAACAAGCTACAGGAAACTGGTTCCAAGATGAGATCGCGACAAATCGCCAGATTGGAATTACAAATAGCCTCGAGAAGTATCTTTGAAGTTCTACGTCGCTTCACGGATCAAGATCAAGGACCCGCATCGTGGCAGGATTCGAATCCTTATGAAATCAACGGTCGATCTTCGGGACGGTGATCTTTGACGCTCGACCGAATTTTTACCTTGGCGCATAACTACGTAACGCATAAACAAGAATTGCTTATGCAGGAAGGTGTAGGAAGCCAAGCCAGGCAAAGGTGGAGACCGACAAAAATTGGTGAAGAGAGAAAAAAACTTCTCGGAGAGAGAAAGGAGTGGAGAGAAGGAAAAGAGAAAGGAAGAGACGAAGGAGGTGGTGGACACGTCTTATGCATAATTCATACGGCTGCCTTCCATGTATATTTTCGTGTTTAAATATTTGAATACCTTGTTCGCTGTAATACCGAGAGAGCGGGTTAGGAAAATATTCCGTCGCTTATTCACCGAGCTTCTTCTTCGTGAGGCTCGAGCACCGATCCGGACGAGGATTCCTTCGACTTCCTTCGATTCCATTCCAGTCCCTGCAACCTGGAAGCTGGCTGCTTGCTTTCCTTCCTTCTCCTCCTCTTCCTCTTTATCTTTGTCGAAAAGAAGATTTCATCGTGGCCGCGATATTTTCCCGAGTTATTTCGCATTGTTACGGTGTTTTTGTCGGGCGACAAAACGACGGAACGAAAGGTGAGCGTTTACCGGCGACCGATTCAACGTGGTTCGGAAAAAAGGAAACGAAAGAGAAGCGGCGAGGTTCGCGTCCTCGAGTGACACGAGGTTTCGTCAACCTACCGTCGATTACTTCTACGCTTGTACGCAATTGTTCATTGTTCAGCGAATAATAAGGTCGATTAGGCCTGTGCGTCATTCTCACTATGAGAACTCGCGTGTCCCCGACGCGCTCGCCGCTTTATTCTTTCGCCCCGCTATCGTTGCCAACCTCTCGCGCTAACGCTTCTATGCCATCGGGATTTTCTAACGCGCGTGATTGCTATGTGTTTGCGGATACTTTGAAAATTACCGTTTCGTGCCTGTTAATCGTTACCTTAGTTGTTAATCTTGTTTTCCTTTTCTTTCTCATTGCGAAACGACATTCGCGAAACATTCAAGTACGACTCGAATACGACTCGAGCATCGATCGCAAGATAGAACATCGACGGAGCAGCGTATCTTACCGGGAAATACGGTCAATGGATTGGCAACCCTTAGGGGATATACAGGGAGGCTCGCGTTTTCCTTGCGGAACAATCCTGGCGAGGTCGGCCAGAATGTTCGGAGCGTTACAAGAGAACGGCGTTATACGGCTCCCATGGCAGATTCTCTCTTTCTTTCTCTTCTTGTATATCTACAAATTGACGAGATTCCTTTCACAGACTACGAAGGGGACAGGATAGAATCGAAGAGAGGAGAGGCTAAAAAAAAAAAAAAAGGGACAGTTATGGAGGAAAAGAGAGGAGGAGAAAAGGGACGAGCGAAGAGCACGATGTGCTGGCTAGGGTCGGGTAATGGAAGGGACGGAGAACAATGTCGTGTCATCGAGCAAATCGCACAATACTGCTTCGACTAGGACGTAAACTATCACGGGCCACGACGAAATTTCGCCAGAATTCGGCGAAATATTCGTATTTACGACAGTTCTATCTTCTGTCAACCGTAGAAATTTTATACGCTCGGGAACGACTGCTGCTGATATAGATATACGGGAATCAACCGAAAAAATTCTCCGTTCCCTCTTCTTTCTGTCAATTTATCTATTTATTTGCCAAGTTTTCTATTTATCGTCGATCCTTTGGTAGACAACAGATAGCATGCAGGAGAAACAGCGTACCAAATATGAACCGACCGAATCGTGTAACACGAACGAAGAATTTAGAAAAGACGTTACAGGCAGATCGATGAATGTTATTCGTTCGAGTAACGAGGTGACATTTTAGGTTTTTGTCCGGTTGTCCTGCTTCATGAAAGATATATACGTCGAGAAAAGAGACTTCTGCTCGGTCAAGGACGCAACTGTAACTTTTAATTAACGCTGATCGGTAATTCGCATCGGTAATTGGTAGACAGGTAACAATGACAGCGACGATGAGGAACATGGTCGTGAAACGGGACCGCGATAAGGGAACATGACTAATTACATGGGTTTAATGAAGGGTCCCGACCGCGATAACGAATGGAATACCCCGGACAGCCACGTGGCACGTGTTATCTCACCAACGAAGAACGAACCACTCCTCCTTGCAATTACTCCTCGGGCGTCTTTTCCAAAGGAAAATTATCTTTCGCAAAGTTTTGCCGGATAATACACCTTTTGCTATCGGCGTAATCCAGCTGAATCCCTTTTTCCTCAAACTTTGTTTCTAACGATAGGCCTGGGACTCGTACTACCAGAGGACTACAGGAACGAACCATCCGGATTTCTTTCCCTTTCTTCGTATCGCAAAAATTCCTGAAGAAAACGTTCCGAGAATAAAAAGGAACGGTACTTTTCGGACGAGTTTCGAAAACCAGTAACGAAAAGCAGCGACAGTTTGCGATTCGAGGGACGAGTGGAGATCTATGGCGATCGGGTTAGGAACGGGTTAGCACACGGGGCGTCAAAAAGTCGCGTACGTTATTTGCTCGGCAAACGATGGCCGCGCTTCGCTGTTAGGTGTAAACGAATTTACGATCGCGGGTTTTTGCACGTCCATCCTCGCACTGATGATGACTACAAATTGCGAAAAAATCGGAAACCTATAACGCGCGTGTACGCGTAACGCGAGAACACCGTCTCTTTGTATTTTCACGGATCCTCGGCCGCTCGTTTGTTCTCGCGAATTAATCAAACAAAACGTTGTTGGTTCGCAAAGGAACGTAAAAATTTCTCAGCCGGTCGTGAGAGAGTATCGGCTCGGTTAAACGAGCTTTGAAAAAACCTGTAACGACCGCGCCAGCCCCCCTCGATGAGAAAGAAGCGGACGAGCCACAGGGAAAAAAGGACGAGACCTAACCCGAAAGTACTTTTCCGGCAACGTATACGCGTACAACGCGAGGCGTATGTGCAGCACACACGCGCTTATTTATACGCTTGCCACCGCTAAGTGAACGGGTTACCTGCCTGCAAACACGTACCTGAACAAACCACCGACGGTGCAACGGATTAATGCCTTTTCAGATGCTCGCTAGCATCGAAGATTACCCGTAAAACCTGCCTTTCCTTTCGACCTTCCTTCCCCTTCCCCCTTTTCCTTTTTTTTCTCTCTTCCATCTTTCGGTTGGTTTTCATTCCACGCTCGTTGATTTTCGACAGACACGCACAGCGCCTCGTTACCACAACTCGAGCTTTCACTCTTTTTGCGCTTTACTGCCTAGCACGTTCGTTCGAACATTCTTCCGGATTTTCGAAGGGCAGATGCTTTTCATGAAATTATTGCTCGCATCTGATAAATGACGATTGCTCTCTAGACGAGCAAATACACACGCGTATTTATAGTGAAATCGGAAATGCGGATAAACAATCAGAGATGTCAACAAACAAATCTGAAATCTAAACACCGGGATCTAAATGTTAGCAAGCAAACCTGAAATGTTTAACAAATTCGGTATATAAACGTAAACAAACAGCGGACGTGAACAAACAAATAACGTACAGAAAGATATACAGAATAACAATATATTTTCAATGTTTTAAGGAGATCGTAAGAACATACGTGTTAAAACTATGAAATAGTCAAATTTGTTGTTGTCAAAATGGTCAAAAAAGTTGAAATAGAAATCTGCTTTCTAATATATCGCGAAACAAATGCATCGCCCTTTGCATCGTTCATATCCGAACGAACGTGCCAAATGAAAAGTACCGCCGATACAAACAGAGACGAAACGCGTTAATGCACCTTCCGAACGAGAGCCGTGCAACTTTTTCGATGCAGAGGAACAAGAATTTCGCTGCATCGCGATTCGGAGCTGGTAAAATGGAATTGCAAATTCTCTTCACCGAGAGACTTGTCTCTTCGCAAAATAACCAATCATCAAACTGGATCGATTTTTTAAATTCGTTCAAACGTTCCGACCGTACGTAAACGGTACAACGTACAATAACGTCGGGCATATAAATGTGACACACGATTTCCTATCGTTCTCTCCGCGAGAACTGTTCGAACAACAAACCACACGTCCAGGTGAACCGCGCGCGATGGCTCGACAGACCATCTGGCCGACGCGACGATTGTCCCCCCCAGCGATGTTATTAATTCGTTACAGCCGCAGCAATTTGTCGGAACGCAGTCGATAACGGGGGACGAAGTTATCACGAACGACGAAATAGGATCAATTTGTTCCGCGAAAGTGAAAACTGGCCGCCGCTATAACCGCTCGATCCAACAATTTCCAACTTGTTCCCAAAAACTGATTTCGAACACTGTCAGGTTATGGTTGTGGCGAATACTCTGGCAAGCTGTCCTTCCGACAAGCGAAACATTTGAGAATCGAAAGGCGTACGAGTACACTCGCAAAAGTCTATACATGTACATACGAGGACCACAGGGAAAGAACGCGATAAGCAATTTTAAGATTCGACACGCGATCGATCTGTCCCATATTACGTCACAGTATCAAAACTGCCTTTCTCGATTGATCGTAAAATGAATGCAAATAGCATGCATCCTGCGTGTCGCTATCGGCCGTTTCAAAAATGTCGTCGTATCCTACCGTATACAAAATTCCACAGTGAAACGTATCACCTACTTTTAGCAGACCTAAGTCTAGGAAACTTTTCCTCTCCCAAATTTTTGGTAGCCATTCGCTGACATCGAAGTCAACAAATCAGCAAATATGGACTTGTCACGCTCTTTCTCCTACGCTTTTTTCACGGAATCCACGAAACACCTATTCTTTCGACTTTATTCGGCCGAGCTCTGATACATGTTGCCATCCGCAACAAGGGGCAGATAGAGGGTAAAAAAAGAAAAAAAAAAAAAAAGAAGAAAAGAAGAAAATAGAATTGAAAGAGAAAAATCACCCTCTGCACGATCTATCGATGTCACGCCGGTCGAGATTCAACGGCGCAACACGACCACCATAGAACACACGAATAATTACGATCAATGGGATTAATTAGAGCAGCGAGAGAGGGTTGGTCGAATTTGAGCGGGTTTGGAGTTTGGACAGACTGTCGGCGGATTCGAGGCAAAGGAAATCAATGGCGGATTACGATGGGGCGCGCGCGAGACAGAGGGTGTTGGTTGGCAGCGTTCGCTGAAACGGGGCGGCGGGACGTTGAAGGGGGCCAGCTTTCAGCCTGGCACTTTCTGCGGATGCCCCCTCGCGCGCGTCGATCGTTGCCAAGGGACATTTTCGACGCGATCGACAATCCCGGACTTCGTGGCACACACGCATATATATATATACACACACACACACACACACACACACTTTCTCTCTCTTTCCCTCTCTCTGAGCGGTCGTTTGCATAGGCGTAACGCGCCAACGAAAAAACGGACGGACGCGTTGCACCACCATATGGCGGCAACCGAGACTTCCTGCCTGAAATTGAAATACGCGCGACTACAATTACTCGTTGTACTCGTTGCATGTACGTTTATTTGAGCGTGATTAACTCGATGCTCTTCGAACATTACTAGACGATACGACTTTTCGTGCGTTCGTTGGAAATTCTGGAGAGTCAGCAAATGGATCATAGTTGAAGAAAATTACGACTAATATTCCTGTTTACGTTTAATCATCCTGAACACATACCCGAAAACGTGATTCATCGACTTTCTATGATATCTGAGATCTTAAATTTACTAGCGTTGGTTACAAGTATGGCTGTAGGATAAACGACACTCTAATCAGTTTCGTTGTTAACGAAGCTTCACAATTCCATTATCCAATTACGTAATTACCACTTAACACGTTTCAAAAACAGATTCAAGGAAGATAGGATAAACAATATGAAATTCGTTGTAAGGAAAAAGGTAATGTCTGCCATCGTCATTTTCCTCTGCGATCCAATTACGGAGTTAAACTGCTTGGTTTCAGAGCGACTCCGAGATGAATTGTACGACGTGGTACCAACAAATATCCCAGTTCGAACGTTCCGCTTGTAACTTCCTCGCGAACGTGTTGAAGCGTAAACCAAGATATATAGATGCCCCCATCACACGGAGTACCACGAGAATCAATCGCAACGTATACCAAGTTGAGTCTGGTTCTGATTTTATTCGGTTTTAAAGTACGCGCCAGTCAGTAGGATGATGCACCAACCTTTTTCGTCCAACGTGTCTCCCTATCGCATCCTCCTGCCCCTCTCTCTTTTTATTCTGTGCATACGTCCGTCGTATTGTCTCGCTCCGACAAACGTTACTACCGTTGCTCGCGACGATTCTTTCGGTGCCCTGTACACACCCCCGCGAGGATCGATACAAAGCGTTGGTTATCGTGCCGATACTGGTCCGACCGTCTAGCATCGTCGAAAAAGCTTTGACGAAACCGCGGCAGCGGGGTGGCTCGGCCCCTTTTTTACAACAATCATTCAGCGGGACGCCGCTCGCGGAGGAAAGGATAACGAGCGAACCGCCGAGAGAAAGTATGCCGGCTCGCAATTAGACGTAGTACTACGCGTACGAATAGGGCTCACCCCTCTGGAAAGGGAGCGTTCCTCGTGAAAGAGCGCACTCTCATTTTTTTCCTCTTTTCTTTCCTTTCTTTCTCGCTTCTCGTACTCTTCACGGCCCGTTTTGCGTTTTAAATATTTCGGAGCCGACGCGTCGACGACCGTACGCTTCCCTCTCTGTCGAACACGAACGCGAACATCGACGCTGTCGCACTCTCGTTTTGCTTTTCACTCGCGATCAAATTGATGTGTTGCTTTTCATCGGATTTTTGCATTCGTTCCTCTCTCTCTCTCTCTCTCCCTCTCTCTCTCTCTCTCTCTCTCTCTCTCTCTATCTCTCTCCCTGCTTTTTGTCGGCCGTTTTGTAGACTCGTTTCGCGGCTACGAATCGAGGGTGGAGCCGCCTTTTCGAATACACGCGATACGCTAAATACGCTAAGTGGAGAACACGTGTCCTGCATCTGTTGAAAGCTATTTCGGCGAAACCGCCCACCGAGACACGATTCGTCCGCCATGGATTCCTCCTGTTCGATCCGAACGCCGTCTTTCTTAATCCTCTTTCGGGATCAACGTATTACAACATGTTTCCGAAGGGGAATAGAACGATTTATGAAACTATCTGTGAGAAAAGAGAAAGGCATACGAGGCAAAGTAGCGAATTGCGTTGAAAGTTTTAGTTCCACTCTTTTAATATTAGCCATGTATGTTGAAATCGAGAATTATGTGATAGTTCTTTTACAAAACGAAAACAAATTTCTTAATAATTCAGTTGTTTCGCTAGAAAATGTAGGCAGCAAGCACCGCAACTCATGGCTCATCGACTTTCTACACCCTCCTATTAATTTTCGTATCGTTAAAATACTCGGCGGTTCGAGCAAGGAAAAAAAAAAGCAATTAAAGTCCATAACAAAAGCTGGAGGACCAGATATCGACTGGCGTACGGCAGAAACAACGGGTTGTCGCAGTGGTTATCGGTTCTTTATTCCGATACAGACTAGCCGTGACCACCGCGGTCAACGATGCGTTCAAAGTCGGACGGTAAATCGACGCGGACGATCGATACGCGCGCATCGTGCAATGGGATTGGCTAACGAGCCGCTATTTGCTTACGGGGGCTATCCGTGACTTTCCCGCGTGGAAATACCCACGACTTTTCATCAAATCGCGAAGGGTTTTAAATTTTCACGATTTCAGGGGCCCCTACTACCTTTGGTACGCGAGCTCGATGGAAGCCAGCTCCGAAATATCCAATAAGGAAACGGTGAATTTTTCACACGACTTCCGTGCCGTGCAAATTAATTAACGATTCCGCTTTCAACCGCTTCGATGAATTATGCCGATCGCCGGAAGAGGCACTTCTGCTTCCAACTCTCGATTAACCGCGGTTTCGTCGGTCTGCTGTATTTGCAACGTCGTTAAACAGATTCGTAAGAAAGTATCCATGGTATAGTTTACCTTAATCAAACAGAGACACTACGAAACGTTGGATTATTTTCGACTCGATCGTGTTTTCTCTTTGTCGAAGGATTTCTTCGATTCGAGGAAAATGTGAAAAAATTGCGAAGGTAGAAAGTTTGCACGATCGTTTATCGCGAGTGTTTGAATTTCAAGTGCTCGAGATTAGCGCGCGAAAGAAACGTGTATAACCAGCCGAGGTTTGACGTTGACGCGACACAATGCGTTCTAAGAATCTCTGCAGTGTTTGTTTGAAGCGAGTAAAAAATATTGGAAACTAAAGAACGAAAACACGCGTGCCTATATATTTTTATGGTAGCCTTCGATACCAGTCAACAAGCTGTATTTCATCCTGTCGGTTTCGTGTTTCGATTGGTTACGAATATTTTTCTTAAGACGTTCAAACTTCTTTTTGCCTATGAAAGAGAGAAGAGTAGCGAGATTAATTATAATAAACGACGTTTCATAGAAGCTCGTAATTATCGAAGATGAATTACAGCCGTCAAGAGAATATCGGTGGACGTAATTTTCCAAGAAGCAGGAATAATGGAAACACCGATAGCAAAGCAACCAAAGGAGATTACCTGTCCGATGAGCGTATCGCGGATCAGGGCCAACGGAATGTTCAAAATTCAACGTCACGGCTGATGCTTGTTACCCCTGTTCTACAGTCACACGATACATCGCTGTGTCGAGGTGCACGATTTCAACGATAGCCCATTGTTCGCAACAGCCAAGGATGAACCCCTTGCTCGCGTGGATATTAATCCTGTTACATGGTGGCGGTGGTTCCACGTAGATTACGAGTCCGGCTCGAATGTAACATTCACCGTATTACCGAAACACATCGTAAACGGGGTAATATGAGATCGCAATTTGACCATGATCGATCATCGCACGCAGCAAACCAGTAACTCGTATTGCGTTTCAACGATTTCATTAAATTCAAGATATTCTCTTTAAAGGTAAAAATGTTTCGTTATTATACCCGTTATCGTTGTTGGTGGCGATTATTTCGTTTGCTCGTGCAAATTTAGGAAAAACAACGACGACGTAGCTCGAAAGGCAAGGTGCGCGAGTCTGTCGGTCGTTTACCAAGGGTTGATGCACCCTCGCACCGAGAACAGTGTCGCTGGCGGGCATGGAACGAACCGAAAGTGCTTCAGATCTCGCTAAACGAAGCAGAAAATCGAGCTTACGGTTAAAGTTGGTCGATGTCCGAGAGAACATATCCATGCTCCTCCTAGTCTCCAGTTTTCGTCTTGCGTTCTTTGCCACATAATTGTGCCCGTTTAATTGGCCGTGATAATTTTTCACGCCCTCCTCGGATACGTTTGCGAACTCCGTAAACATTGTCCGTGGGAACGTTAGAATTTTGGTTATCGACGTCCAAAGGCGTTGATAATTTCGTCTCCGCGTTAAACTCGCTAAAATCAACGTTCCAAATATACCGATCTACGGTTGCTAAGAAGGAAGGCTCGCGAAATTACGTCGTTGCCGGCCGATGAAAAATGCAATCGACTCTTCTTTGCCTTCGAGAGTTCCGCCCGCGGAAACTTGGGAGACTTCGTTAGGGCGGCGACGCCTTACAGAGGAAGCAAAGAGAGGGTGGTAGATTCAGCCGCAGGTTCCCAAGAAACTTTCCACCCCACGATTTCCTTCTCTCTCTAGAGGCGAATATTCGCGCGAAATAATTGAAACGGAATGCTTAATTTTCGTCTGTCGACGGAGTGCTCGAAGTTCTTCGCGGAACCCGCCGAAAAATCGCGCTCGAGAGAGTCTTCTCACTGGTAGCTCGACGAAAATATCCGTCGAATTCCGACCGTTGTTCGAATCCAGGCACTGTGAATTCAATTGTACTCGCCTCATCTTTTCCAACTTTTTCGCCAACTCCGTTCCTCCTCTGGAAATATTCGCTGTAAATTCGAGAATGCAAACGGTTCGATGAACAGATACCGTCTGTCTGTCTATCTTTCGAAGCGCGTCGACGAAATTTCAATTTCGACGTCGCCAACGCCTACTGTTACCGACTAGACCTACGGCCCGTGTTCTCTGTCGTTTTAGTCGCGAAGGATAATCGCGAAGAAGCGAACGAACGAAGGAAAGAAGGAGCATCGAACGAGCGCGGTACGATCGAGCGATTCCGGTTTCACGGAACGAGCTGTGTGTCCTGGTAATTATCCTGTCGTTAATTACGATCGTTGCCCCGCGACGCCGTGTGTTTTTTATCGGCCATATGGAGGCCCCGCGCGACCACGAGCCGCTTAATTGTTTCCGTTTTTCCTCTCTATCCCGGCGTTTCGAGCCGAGCGACACGGATATTACTAGTATTTTTTACCGGAGAAACGAATAGGGCTGCGGTCTCGAGCCACGAGATCGTGTAATTTTTACGGAGGCGTGTGTCTACGGCGGTGCAAAATGGCGTGTTTTACCATTGTTCAGCTTTAAGCTAACGAAATTTCAATTACCTCCGATCGTAGAAAATAACAACCGTAGAGTTCCATCCAATTTCACCAATTGAAAATTACCATTTCTCGTAGAATTTTATTTTTTCAAGTTCTCTACCTCGATATAGAATATACTCACGGTAGAGCTGTATTTATTTAAACTCGTCGAAAAACAAACAGCAAATTTTTCTATCTTTCGTACACATAGGGAGTTCACGTCAGCGTAAGGTTTCGTGTCGATAAGTAAAGTTGGAATAAATAGAGATCCGTACGTTACGTATCCAAAGTACCGATCAAGGTAGCCTTATCGAGTTCATTCTTCCCCTTTTCTAGCCATCTTACCCGACACTTTGCACGCGACAATGTTTCCTCAGACGAAAAAAAGACAAAACGGAAACCTTGTCCGGCCGGAAACTTGGACAGCACGCCACCACTAGATCGTGGTGGAACACGGAGGGACGCAGATGTCGAAAACAGCTGGTCTCGTGGGCAGAAGTGTACACGCGTGACGTCATCGGCAAGTAAACGACTGCTAGCAAACGCGACACGCCTCTCGGAGATGCATAGATTGAACCTATTTCGTGGCCCTCTCACCCTCGTCCTACCACCGCCTCCCACTCTCGCTATTCCCCTTTCGCTATGAGCGCTGCCTTTGTCCGCGAGTTAACGCGGCCGGAACCAAAGGATTTCGCGATCGCGAATCGAAAAGGGATCATCCGTGCGGAAAGGGGCCTCGAGCCTAGCCGATCAATTGATATCGTGCACCGATTAATTGGCTGCAACCCCTCTATCGACGAAATCTACCCCCCACCCCCTCCCCACTCGCGATTCAATCGAACTCGCGGTGTTTACACATTGCGAATTTTAACGCGTCGTTAAAACTACGAGCTATCAGCCGGTCCAATTAACGCGACGCGGCGATATTTCGCGGGACACCGCGACGGTGGACCGGCGGAATCGTTTCAATCGGACATGACATTTGTATTTGAAGATTCGTAATATCGAGTTGTTCGTACTATCGTAATGAAATTGTTGTGAAATTTGTTCTTTAGGACGCGATTCCTAGAATGCTGACGATTCGGATAACGAGCTTTCCTGCAGACGATATTGTTAAACCGCGCGAAGAGATGAACAGTCGAGTCACGTACTTACGAATAAGGAGCCGTGCTGCGAATACCGAGTCCCGGCTTACCTGAAACAAACAAGAGAAACGTTTATTAATTGTCCGTTTGAAATTGCAACGGCGCAACCGGCCACGTTCAAAACGTCCGTTGTACGATGCAAGCGGGGGCAAAATCGTGGAACAACGAGGCACTCGAGCGCGATCGAACACGATCGAACGATTCGAGATGAGTTCGATAGGCTGCACGAGTTCGCTCCTTTCGAGTCGAACATATGTATGCCACGTTAACCGGAACACGTGCGAGCAACGTTGCGGTTTCACGAGGACGGAGTCCTCCGGTTCAACTCGTTTTTGTCCAACGACCACGACGCGACGCCGGCTTTTTCCGATGGATACACGGCAGAGATCGAGTTTCCTGGGAATCGAAGGAAAAAGGCTGGTGAAATACCAACGAGACGACGACGCCGATCGCGACAATCCATCGATAAACGTCGGCCCTTTAAGCGACGCGACGGAGCATCGATTAAAATCAGTTCGACGGTTATTAACGGTCGTATGGACAACGCAACAAAAGTATTGGTAATAAACGATCCGGACTCGATGCAGGCGAATCTCTGACGCGTACAGCGATTAGCGCTCGCTGAGTTCTGATTATAAAATTGATTTCGCGATTACGGCTTATCAATGACCCCGGCGCGTTAACAACGAGCGCGTTAATATCTTTTCGAGGTAGATTATCGTAGCTCCGGGCTCGAATTTGTAAATGGAAATTCGTAGGATCGTAAAATAAGGCAGGATCAGGGTGGCGGAAAGGAGAGCGGAAAAATGGCAGGCGACACTCAGGCAACCATTCTCGACGACATTTTATCTTCGACGTTTGACATTTCGAGAGTATTAAATTCCCTCGGTTTGCACGCCCACGCCCTTGTACGCGCCCGGCGAGGGGGAACGTTCTCAACATGGCGCCGCTCGCGAAAAAGACCCGCTTCCCTCTCTCTGTCTCTCTCTTTCCCTTTTCTTTTCCTTTTTACCCGTTCCCCCGGCTCCGCTTCTAACGAACTATTGTCCTACAGCACCGTGACCGCGTTTCTTCGGGAATGGATTCCTTCACGCTTCTTCTTTTCTCTTCTCTCTTTTCCTACGGCTTTTTTCCATTCCTTCGTTTCGCAATCTGCCAGCGGACGCGGTCAGCCGCTCAACCTACCGTGCAAAGCAAATTATGCAAGCACATTTTCGTACAGCGGACAGAAGAAGTACGTTGAAAAGCCGGACAGTTCGATCCGGAGACCATTTACACGACGTCGCGACGCGAAAACCTCTGCGCGACGTCCCTAGTCACGTCGTCGATTAACACATCGTTGACGGTACGCTGCGAAATAAATTTTACGGCAGTTGCCGCGTATTTTTCAGAAATGCCAAGATATTTATAAACTGAAAACCGTCGATTCGCGTCTCTCGTCAGCAATGTGTTAAACGAATATAATCTCCCTATTCGAGAAGGCAACACCACGATCGTCCTTAGCCAGCTACCGAAAGCGTTAGCCGAATTATCGTATAAATTCTAACCAGAATTTCTTGGAATCTACGTACTTGAAGTTGTCCGAGAAGAGAAGGTACACCGTCGTTTAACGGCTCGTCGATCATCGCTTCTCAAGCTTCCAGCAATTTATTTTTAATGATGATCAACGGTAATTATAAGCGGCTGTATCTTACGATAAAACGATAAATTGCGTTCGTACCTTTGCAAGAAGAAAACCATGTTCGATTGATTTTACCAGGAGAAACGTGCCGATACGTGCGAACTACCTTCTACGGTCACGTCCGCTTTTTCAGATACGAGCCGTACCAAAGAACATATCGTGTATTTACATATTTGAAAACATTAGTATCCACAGAGAGTTTCTACGGAGATCTCGACTAACACCTCGCGACTTACTAATTCAACAAGACGAGCCGCGTAATTGCCAAGTTGTACAAAATGATATAAACTCGGAACGACGTGCGAACGAGTAGCAAAGTGTTAACACCACGGAGGGATGACGAAACGTCGCTCATCGGCGAGGTTCCGCGAGCGTAAACGTTTATTACTTATTAGCCGGCGACTTATTAGCGACGGGTATTGTTCGACACGCGTATCCATTTCGAGACAAATGCCAAGGTGAGTAGCGTGAACGCGCGATTATGATTGTTGCAACTCCTCTCTCGCGGCGGTAATTAATATGCGACCGTCCGGGGTGACTCGTGCTCGCGCTTGTGAGCGCTAACGTCGTCGCCGGGAATTAACTTCCTAATTAACGAGCGAGCTTCGGTACTCGCGCCATGGTATCGGCGCGCAGGCGTTAAAACGAACGAAGATATACGGGCGAGCGTTTTGCGCGCTGGCGAGCGTAATTAGAAAGTAAAGATCATAAATTTTTTAATTGTCACACGATGCGTGCCGACCGGATTTAATCGACCGTCCGCCAAGCTCCAAGCTCGTCCCGAGATTTACAACCTCGCCCGTTCTGCGTTTCGTTGCACCGCGACCGGCCAATCCGCGAATTCTATCCGATTTTGTCGATAGTTTATGATTTCGGAAATCGCGCGGAAAATTCTCCTTTGCCCCGACACAAACCGAGTCGGGCTGTAGTGGATCGTTGGTGTACACTCTTTACGAGCAATGGTGTGGTAACGTACTTGTATTTAGTTGTATTTAAGCACGCAATAGGGACGAATAACGGTGTAACGATCAGCGTACAAAGAGTCGCACAAAGAACACGAAGGTACAAGTACAGTAGATTTGAAAAATGGAAAGGTTCGAATTTACGCGGAGGTATATAGAAAGGCGTATACAAATACATGAAAAAATCGACTTCGTCCCTCTTTCACGAAGATATTTCTTTCGACGATTGGTAAAAATTAGAATCTGCTATAATTTCAAACTGACTAAACGTCAATGGATAAATTATCGTACTAATAATCTTGCAAATCGATCGGTAAAGTTGAGATCGCAAAGTTCGAAGCCTGATTACTAGGAATAACTTTTGCATCTGGATATCCAGGGACTGGTTTACGATGAAAGGCACTCTGCATGCCATCGAATTAGAAGAAAATTCGAAGGTGATAAGCAGCGGTCATAACGGAAGATGCGTCGCTATCGAACAGTGTGATCGCGTGGAAACGAAATTTACGAGCACGCCACGGTACATTGCGCGGTAATCTTCTGGAGACAAATCTCTACGTTTTCTTGCTCTATTTCCAACGGGCTGCGTCCGCGGCAAGACTCGTCCCAAGGATAGAGAACCGGTTTCCACGTTCTTAGACAGGACGAACCTCTTTCGATCTCGCGTTCGCGCATCGTCGATTATCATATTAAATGGACCGGAGTGTTTGCGGTCATTGGGTTGAGACCGTAGAACGTGACCATTTCCATTTGCTTCCATTCTCCGCAATCTTCTCCGTTTTTGCACGTTTCGTATTTACTTAAAAACTAAATGGATTACTTTTACGCTTCTCTTTACGTCGAATCACAGACACTTTGTAAAGAGACTGTTACGATAAAAAGAGAAACGAGGAGAGGAAAATAGCTTCCAAATACGTGCGGTTAATTTGACGAAATTGAATACAGTGGGAACTTGTCGCTGATTCCCTTTAATCCATCCAAAATTGTAAATTGGACGAAGAGCGGCGCGTTTCTCGGTTAGTCGCGGCCCATTATTGCATAAAATTCATACGCAAAGCTTTTCGATTCGCGACGCGGACAATTTGCAAACACGGGGCTCGCAACGCATCGTTGGACCACGCACTTGCCGTTGTTTGCATTTGGACCGTTGCCGGCAAACATTAATTAAGTTAATCAAATATTAAAGAATAAATAACAACGGTTATTAATAGACACGCGGTCCAGCTGTGACGCGCCGTACGTTCCAAATGAAAATTTCCTTTCTCCAAAGGTCCGTGGGTTATTAAATTCTCCGCGAAATCGCATCGAGCTCTTCGATATCGTCGGGGTATTTCTTATTCCATGCTGGCCTTCGTCTTTTCTTTCGCAAATGCCAAATTTGGTCGATGAGAAATTCGAAAGGCGCTACGTAACGGCGAGCACGTAAACGATGATAGCTCGTGAAGTTCCTTTTACGAATAAACGAAAATTTCCAAACACCGAATACATATAGTTAGTATAATAATACTGCAAGGATACGAATAGTGGAAGCCACGATTTCGTCATGTCATAAAATGGATCGCTAGTGTTGCTACCGTTATTACACATAGGAGGGTTTCAACGATCCTGAGAAAGGGACGCGTGTCCCTTTGGATCTCGTAATGTTTCTTTTTTTTTCTTTTTTCTCCCGAGGAATACATCGATATTGCTTCGACCTCGTCTTGCCGCGTCCTCGACGATCCTTTCAATGCCTCCAACGATCAATCTCCGGCGTCCTCTGAATTAAAACGATCCCATTGTCTCTCGAAGGTTATTTCGCAATCGGGTATTTCACGCACAGCGATAGAGCTCGAAGCGATCGTTGAAAAGCGGCGGAGTCGACTCGTTGAATCGTATTTTCCACGAGAAGCTTAAAAAAAATCGGCGGATTAAAAAATGCCACTCGGCCGATGAAATATCTGCAGCAAAGTGGGAGTAGGCTAAGAGGTCGTTCGCCAAAGCTATCTCGTTGAAATCGGTTAAGTAGCTGAGTTCCTCCGGTCCATAAAGCGAATCGCTAGAAATATGTATTCGTCATTATCATAAGCCGCTGGGAATAAAAGAGGGCTCGCGATAACGAACCAACGACTTCCTTCCTTTCTTGCAGGCTCGTTTCTGTCGCCCAAGAATTTCCCAAGTACGATAGAGTCACCTATACAGGTATACCCTGTGGTCGACTGTTTATCAATGCGATTATATCCTTTTCGGGGATGTGACGGAATGGCCAATAAACGGCCTTGATAAACTACTATCGAGCTAATGAGGGTATCGTGCTCTTTAAGCGAGAGGTGCGATAAGATTCAACGTTGGTAAAGCGTTTGCCTGAGTAATTACAAGGTCCCAGCGAGTAAAAGATCCCGCGGATTCGCCTGACCTTCGGACGTTCAGGTAATTTTGTTGGAATACGCGAAAACCAAGTCTCGAAACGTCGTTGCCAACCAACCATTTTTTTTACCCTAATGTAGGCAACTAATTTCTATATTTTGTGTAACAATTTTATTTTCAAGTGAAAATATTTGAAGTATTTTATATTATATTAAGCGGAGTTTGCAATCCTCCATTCTTTGATTACCTTTTAATCGAAATTTATCGCTAAAATTTTCGTACGTCGATGATGCAAATTTATTTACGGCCTTGTTGGATAACCACTACACGTTGGTTGCCTACGCGAGGGTTAAATGTGCCAAGTTTCCTTCGTACCAATCCAATTTCAGTTTCATATTTTCGGAATGTTTGTATCGATCTAATCATCAAATTAGCTTCGAGAGGGAGTGAAAAGACGCGGCGGCAAAGCGCGTCAATCACGGAAACGATTCCATCTGACACAAGGCGTGGCAAATGACGGACAATCACGAATAATTCCGGCGTGTTTCCAGATTTCCAAACACGCGGAGAGGGAATCGGCGTTTATCCGTGGTTACCATTCTTCGTCGCACCTATTGTCGATAATTCGATCGGTAGTGGTGTACTAACGGTGGCCGATCTCATGCAGCGACGCGTACGTTAGCCGTTCTGGAGGATCCAGTCAGATTTGAATGATAATCGGACGGATACGATTGATTTATGAATACAGGAATGGTCGGTGCTTACTAGACGAGATTAATCTTCATTACACGACATTATCCCGTCTGGCTGCATCGAACATCGAGGGGCGCGCGGAGAGACCCGCTTCGCTGTAGGTAAACTTGTCCACGATGACGAACCGCTGACCTTTATCCGCTTTCGAACGAATCGTTCTTGCCTTGTGTTTCACCTGTGATTTCGGTATTGAAACCATAAGGAAAAAAAAAAAAAAAGAAAAAAAAAGAAGAAAAAAGAAACAGAAAAGTGGCAAGCCTAATAGAATCCGAACGACGGAAGTTTTAACGATGCTAGTAGAATTTCAGAATTCATCTTTTAACGGATAAATTCATCGAGCTTTTATTTCACCAAATGTTCGCGATAACGAGAGGCGTTTCCCGCTCGATAATGAAACCCCCGTGATGCACGCGCGCCCACACCTTTCGCGTCGCGCTCGATTAACGGTCGTAAAAAGTAACTGTTACTTTTGCTAAAGTGCCTGTAACGAACGAGTCTTTGTTCGGAGATGCGCTCAATTGCTTGGCTCTGTTCGTTCCTAGAGAAACAGGCTATTACCGGTCTACAATTTGGAACAAAGTAGCAATACGATACCTAGATACGATAGTTCTATCTGTTATTAATCGATGATTCTATTTTCTCCAGCTAACCTTTCCAACTTTCGTTCGCCAGATACGATCGCATATTTGTTATTGAATCACGCGGTTTCGATAGCTCGTTAGCGTGACTGTTACGCGGTGAAAATCCTCCGAGTACGTAAACGAACGATTCCCATTCACGACGGACGCGCGCCAAGACGTAATCTACGATCGATCGATCGATTAATCGTGCCAACTAAACAACGATCGAAACATCCTGGGAATACACGGTGGTAATTGGAAATTTCTTTTTCGATTCCGTGTATTATTCGAAAGATGCGCGGCGATAGCTTATCTTCGGCGAGCTATGTCGTCCCTTGCGCGGTAGCGGACACGTCTTCCCAGGTTTCTCTTTTCCTGTACGCTATGCGGGCCGACTGAAATCGTCCCAGATCCACGTTGCCCTTCGACCTCCACCTACTGGTAATATTCACGGTGAGTCACGTCGCGACGAGATTCGTCGAGGATATCTGGTTTGAGTTTCGAGACCAACGCGGATCAGAGGGGACCAACTCGAAGCGAGGCACTCGCGCCAACAGGAAACGTGCCTTCCGAAGCGATCCGCGCGATCAACTCCTCTTTCGTTCTCTTTCGAGTTTCTCCTTCGACTTCGATCCGAGTTTAGAAGAGACTAATGGAACAACCACGAAAGATACGATTCTTGGATCGAAAAATTCGTCAACGACGACGTTCTGTCGCCGCGTATCTCGACGAATACAGATCGCACGAATATACCAGATTTCGTATATAACGTAACTGGTTCATGCTCGATAATAGCGTTCATATGCTTAAATAATTCATACAACGTCCCGTGGACGTTGCAAGCAAGGAGGCAACGTTCGCTACAGCTCGCGGCAGAATCGAAGCAAATGCCTTCAACTGGCCCGTATAACGAAGTTATTGACCGGGCTGACCTCGAGACCGCCGGTCATCCGTTTCATATTTCTTTCATGGCTGCTTTAATACGAGCCTGGCGGACAGTGTCGAACGCCAACCAACACTCCAGGGAGCGTGCTTGAAAGGAAGAAGGGAAAAAAAAAAAAGAAACGGAGCCAGACCGAACCTCTTCTTCGACCACCAGTCGATTCGTCGAGAGGAAGCGACGCTGGTGCGAACGTTTACGCGCTTGCTTCCACCGAGTGTACGGAGGACGACACGGTCGTCCGAGGTGATCCTGCGAAACCGAGATTCCGTGGCAAATCTCGAAGATGGATCGAGGTCGAGTCGATGGTTGATCCCTTCGTGGCCGGATTGCCCTTATCGGGTAATTACGAACGAATACAGCGAAAAGGGGAGGTGAGGAAGAGTAGGGCAGGTAGGATAAAGGTGATACCGCGGCGAAAGGAATAACCGCGCGGCATCTGCCCTAGGAAGGTTAAACAGCTGGGCGGAAAGAGGTGAGGCGAAGAATCAGGGATAAAGGGCGAAGGCAGAGAGAAAACGGGATGGGTGGAGAAGCGAGGGAGGGGATAAATAAAGACGGAAGGACGAAGAGAAGAGAAGAAGAGTCTAGGTCCGACGGTTCGTAGCCCGAAGTACGGATAAAGAAAGAAATATGGCGTTGAATCGAGGGGGAGAACGAGACCGCGAGTGCTCGAAAGGGAGGGACAAAGCAGAACGCAGGAGAGGTAGAAAAGGGAGGAAGGGAGACGAGTGGAGGGCTGCATGGAAAGGGGCGATAAAGGCATGGAAAAGGAGCTGGCAACGCTGCTCGGTCGATAGAAGAGTGGAACCTGCGATATGCGGCAACGTTGCGACCCGTCTGCTTTAATACAGTGACTCTCATTCCCTCATCCACCGTGGAGATTTCGAATCTTCAGCTTGAAAGCAAGCACAGCTGCAACGACGACCCTAAGATCCGTCCGTATGGTCGTAAAAAGGGTATCGTAGAAATGAAAGTAGAAAAAACGATGATGTCGCTTCATGGATGAGTAGTAGACATTTTTGTGGTTGGTTGAGAACCCTTAATCGGTGTGCAGCCGTGCAGGTTGCTCGATGCCGCGTAGTTTTGACTAAAAAATTCTTGTTCCCAATTTTTGTTCCGAGTTCGAGGTTTTTTCGCGATACATGGTCGGCCCAAGAGTCACGTAATCGTATCGACGTATCGACCGATCGATTTACTCGTTTCGAGCATTCCCCACGAACATCTGTTCGTTGTCAACCCTCGCGCAGAAGGCCAATACTGTGATAAAACATTAATTTGCTGGAAACCACCGGTGTAGATCGAAGAAACGCTTTTTATTTATTTATTTATTTTTTTTTTTTTTTTAATAGATTCCGTATAACGTAACAAACGAAAGACGTTACGGCCGTAGAGTCGAAGGAAGACGCTACTCCCCGGGTCAACTGCCGATACCGATTTTGCTCGCCGCAAAGAGAGGATGCACCCGATGCTCGAAACAAGCGTGTGCGATCGAGATTATAATTTATCGGAGGAAAGTTATAATTGGAGCAACGACGGGAAAAGACGATACGCGCGGCTCCACGTTGGTCCCGCTCTGCTTGCAGGTTCTTTGAAGAAGGCTCGTTTTACCTACTGCTCCGCTATTCCGTTTCGCACGAGCGCAGCCAACACGCGACTAAATCACACGTGACGTAAATTGGTACGACGCACGCTTTGATCGACGAACGGCCGCGAACCGCGTCATGGAACACGTGCATAGGAGATTTTGTTTGGTAATTTAATCTTGCCCGTATCCCGCGATCGATGGAAATTAACGTGTAAATAAATCCGTGGATACGACGCGGACACGGGGGGGGGGTGGAAGCGCGCGTCGCGTGTGGGCGATCGGACGTAATACAAATACATGGCGGATCGCGCGTGAAATTCCCTATTGATGCTCCGAGATATTTTCATCTCGCCAACCGTTCTATTTTCATCCGATGGAAGATCGGTTATGCATGCGCGGCGAATGGATTTCATTGTTCTTACGACAGAACGTTGGCAACGCCGAAACACGCAACGGAGAACATCCTCTGTCGGTATGGAAACCATTATTTAATCGTGGATTTCGAGTTGGATCGAAAATCGAGCAATTGCCTCGATTACCTTCTACCAACGATGTCAACAATGAACAAACGAGTCGTTGATGGTAAATAATCGTTTCCTCGGGAATACGAGATTCTTGAACAGGCAAGGGGCGAGCACGAGGCGAGCGTGCACAGGAAACACGTAATTCCAAATAAGTTCCGCAGGTGCAGAAGACTGTAACGCGTAAAAACACGAGTCGTTGCGAGGCTTCATTCCTCTGTAGCGTATACGAACGATAAACGAAAACACGAAACTGTTTCGATGAATTTGCTTTACACGCTGATACAACCTAAAAAGAGGACCTGTATATCTTTAACATAATTGCCTTCTTCTCGATGCAATCGCTTTTACATCGCGCAAAACAGAAGTAATAACGTAATCTCGCTTTTTACGGAATAGCTTCGTACTCGGTTTTTTCTATGTCATCTTATTGACGTAGCACGAACGCCGCATTATCACCAGGCCATTCAACTTGCTTGTCACGGTTTAAATAAAATCTCGCACGGCGTTGTTCCTGACGTCAACGGTCTTTCATTCGCGAGAATTATCGACCGTTCGATATCTCACGAAAATCCAAGGATTTTCATCGTTCGACACGTCGCACTAACCACGAACTTCGCTTTTCTCTAAAAGTCACCTTTCATTTCCAAAAACCTTCGATCTGACGCTCCTGTTCTTCCAGTTGATTCGTCAGGGTTATCGAAGAAATCTCGCAACTTTGCGACACCTCACGAACGTCGATAATCCCATTGAATTTTCACCGTTTCTTCCATCGATTTATATTTTAGAAATCCTAAAAAAATCTCGCTAATATCGATATCTTGATAGAAGACGAAAGCAAACAGGAAATGCATGGCAGATCGGAGAAAATTCGCGCGGTCGAACGAGAATTATTCACGGTCGTCTGGGGGGGCAGCGATATTTCAGTGTCGCGAACGGGTCGTCGCACCTTCGGTCTTGTAAGTAACGGTACGCGTAATCGAAAATAACTTGGTGACGTCACGGATGCCAGTGATAAAACGTAATGACACGGACGAGCAACCTTTCGCCGCTCGACAAGGATCGATCCGTGCAAAAGGCTGCGATACACCGTTCGATCTCTCGCGAGATCGCTGGAATCGCCACTTACTCAAAGTCAACGTCGATACGCGCGCGATCGCATGGAAAAAAGAAGAGGCACAACACCTGCGCACAATTTATAGGAATCTCCTCGCGGCAGCGTCGCTTTTGAGCGCGGCAAACAGCTCCGCGGATATCGCCGGCATCATTCTCACGCTGCCGCGATACTTTCTGTAATATTTTATGTTTTATCCGAGAATGGAATCTGCGGAATGATCCGCGCCGAGTGACAGATGGGTCGATCCTCAAAGCTCGAGGACGCCAGAAACAACGATAACCCGGCTGTTTCGCGATAACGATGGATAACGATGCACGTGAAAGAAGACGCTAGTACGATCGTTCCGTGATTGTCGCGAGTGAAAATATCTCGCTTCGTTTGTTCGCGTTTATCTCGTCGTGCTTTGTTTTCGATTTTCAAATTTTCAAAGGTTTACATTTCCCACGGTTTTTCAATTTTCTATCTTCACCTGTAGCGTATAAAGCTCGGCGAGTGAGATTCGAGTTTATCTCGACGGCACGCTTCGTTCGATCAGCTGCAAACTTTACGAAATTAGGACGGATATCGAACGTCCTGTGTCTCGTGCCAAACGGTTCAAGCTTCCAACGTGCAAACGCAGTCGGATGTTCGTTGGAAATGTTCCTTCTTTTTCGGAGTATTCTCAAAAACTAGTTGGATTCGATAGTCTGGAGGATCGATGAAGCAGAAACGAGTGCACTCGAGGAAGAAGAGGGATTCCAGCGAGATCCGAACGACCGTTTCGTTCGATGAATTCCGTTCTAACGATCGAATCCTTCCCAACAACGTGTAAGTAACATTTTTTAGACGATTGGAAATCGTCTTGGAAGAGGGATGCATCTACCGTTCGATTATTAACATTCTCTTTTCGCTCACTGACGGTGAGCAGCTGGGAATCGGAAAATCATTTACCTTACGTAACCTTTCAGTGAATTTCTAATTACAAGATAATGGCGCTAATGTTTCTGAGAAAGGTTGAGCGAAAGAAACTTGCTGGATACGTATAGAATCCCGATCAAGCCACGGGTTTATTAATGTCACGCGATTACGACACACTCGATAACTCTCGCGTTTTCTTTTCTACGATATTTGCACAGCTGGTTACAACTACGTCGAAACAATAATTACGTCGATAACAAAGCAGCGTATGAAATTCGATCGCCGAATTACCAAACACCCTTTAGATTCTCCGTTTCGCGCGACTCTTACCGCGCGCGATTTCTCTGTCTGATCGTGACAAACCTGTTCCACTGTGTACAACTAGTTAGCAGGTCAATTCCCTTGTTTCCTCGTGCGTACCTCGAAGGATCTTTTACCTGCGGTTACGAGTACGCGGAAAATTGAAACCAAAGCCGGCTGACTAAAGTAGATTGAATAATTCAAAGAAAGAAAAGAAAAGTTCTATAACTCGGGTCGAGGTACAGCGATTCATCCCCCTTAGCAGAAGGCGTAAAATAAGGGTAAAACTGGCCTCGATGAAGGAAAGGTCGTCTCTCATACGTCGCGATATCGGGCTAGTTTTTCTCTCTGTCCCTTTTATTCGCCGTTTATCCAGATAAAGTGTCGTTCGGTTGAAGAGGGCGATAACGAGCACGTACGTACTCGTCGGCAGCATGTACGACACGGAACGAAAGAGAGATCGATAACGGCCGCCGCTTTCGTGAACGTTGCAATTTCAGCAGCGACGATAGCGGCGCGCAACCCCTTCCGTGGCACACGAAGGTGTCCCTGAAAAATTAGAATTTCCTCCGCCACCGACCGTGCCGGTCTCGCGAACCCTGCAACCACCCTAGAAAATTACGCTCCCGTAGAATAACCGTGCCCTCATGAATCTTCCCGTAGGTCTCGCCGTAATGGCCCAGCTTGCTTAGATCCCGAGATAAAAATGTATTTAATCGAGACGAATCTCTGCATGAATCACCCACTCGTGATACAGAGTTCGCTGCATTTCTATGGACACCTACGAACGACTTTTGTCCACGTTGTCGAGTTGTCAAGTTCCACGTAAAAACTACGGTGTATTTTGTATAATTATTTTCATAAAATTCCAAAAAGATATAACACTCGTGGCACTGATTGCCAACGTAAAAATCGAAAAAACATTCTCTGATAAAAAAAAATGGGAAAAGTCGTGAGTTTGACTTTTACAGGAGAATCGGTGAATGAGACGTCGTGGTTTTTCAAGAAGATTTCACGCGGCACGAATCGCGGTAACGGTGGAAGAAATATGGGGATCGGGCGGTTTTATCAGGGGAATTCATCGAGCCCGGTGCTTTTCTTCAGAGCTGACCACGGGACGAATGTAAAAACTTAAAAAGCATCGCTGATAGGTCGTCGGAGCTTCGGGGAGCTTTTAAGCCACGACCAGTTGCCAACTCAGCTGCTGCAAATGGTTTACCGTGAACGGTCAGCGAAATCCTTCGCATTTGCTTTTTCCACCTTTTTCCTTTCAGGATTTTCGCAGAAATCCTTTCGCAAATTCCTTCACGGGAGAACGAAGAATGCGCAAGATTTTTGAAACTATGAAAATGTTATCTGCTTCTTTATTTAAACTTTTAAAACACAAAGCTCTAAGGATCCTTTTATCGAGTTAAATACACTTTTGATCAAAGTTTGACAACATTTATCACTTTCGATCGTGCTTCCCTTTAAAACACATTACAGAAATTCAATTTTTCTACTCGATATCGAACGTAATACAAAATATTATCGAAATACGTATACAATGTTTGTTCCTCGATCAGATTTCTACAATTGCGATCGAGCAGATTCGAACAGAGATGTACTTTATTTAGTGAAAGATTGCTTCTGAGAGATCTTGGTTATATTCGTTTCCTAGCGCGTTAAGGGAAAAGAAAAGAAGAATCGCCTACGCGTGAAGAGCAGCACGTGACCGACATCAATATTCGCGTGTAGTTTCGGAAACGCGTTAAGCAGGAATATTATTTTGCGCGTGCAAGACCGCCGAGACAAACGGCTCGATTAATATTCCGGTCAGCTCGCGGCGCAAAGGACAGTCGGGAAAGGATCACTCCACTTTTCAAGTCCGGTTGGAAAGAAACTGTTGGCCGCACGGAGTTCAGTGTCCGGAGCAGCGGGAGGTCGAGGAACGAACGCGAAGAAATCTGTCGACGCCGGCGAACGCAGCAGGCGTCGTCGACTTAGTTTTTTGGTTTAGAACGCAGCGACATCGCCGCATGGGAGCATCGAATTCTCCTGCCAGACTTCTCGAGCTTTAACGAAACTAGCTTATTCGTATTTCTTCAATAGAATTTCGTTTGTAACGTACTATAAATAAATATGAAGTTGACCAAGATGTTTACGAGATCGTGGAAAATCATCCTATATTTCACTTGGTCGCAATATCTTTGAATTGCTTCTGGTATGACACACAACAGGCAAGGGAACTGTCGTTTCGCAAACGTTCGAAGAAACAAACGAACGAACGAACGCGGGGCTACGTAAAACGCAAATGGGTCGAAAAGATCGGCGGATCACGAGGTTACGCCACTCAACGAGCGGAATATAAGCAACGGATACAATCCAACGCCAACTCCACTGTGTGCTAATCAGCGACTTTTCTCTGCCATTGTGTCAACACCTGTTTGGTATCGAATTTCGAGGTGACGACGAAATGTTTCTACGTCGCTGTCAAAAACCGACAAGGGTGTGACCAGGAGGCTAAGGGGGTTGAACGACAATCTGGCGTCGCGTCTCGCGAGGGGTTTAACAGTGCGCAGGGGAGCAAAGGTAAATTTCTATATAATCGAATTGCGTCTGCTTCGAAGTTTACGTCTACGCGTTTCTCCTTTCTTCTATCGGAGATAATGATCGAAGATAGGCGTTTAATTGGAGAACGGAAAAATTCAAGAAGCAAACGTGGCAAAGAATTCGCGGAGGGAAAAGGTGGAGGCAAGCTAATAACAAGAGAAGATCGAGGTTGATGGATAAAAAGTAAAAAGCATGCCGACGAAACTGCATCTCGCCTTCACCCAGCTGCCTAGCCAATCAGAAACGACCTTCGTTGGTTTTGCTCTTCCGTCGGTGGCACGAGTATCGATCTTTTTTCTTTCGACGAAACCAACAAAAAAAAAAAAAAAAAAAAAAAGAGAGAGACGGGTGAAACGTTGAAAAGTTTCTCGATACCGAATTACAATCTCACAGTGCAGTCCGTCGCAGCGTGAAAATGATCCAGAAAATCTGGCGTGTCACTCAACGTTTCAAGCTGCACCGTTCGATAGTCTACGGTGAATCAGTGTTAGCCTTTCGTGATACTATCGTTACGCCGTAAAAGTTATCTTCAAAACCGAAATATCATCGAGTGAAACACAGCGTGCACTCGGTCGAAATCTAATCTCGAAACTTGCTTAGACGTTGGAAGCGAGTCCTAATCACGGAAATCAAATATCAAAGAGTACAGAGCGCGCGTTCTGATCAGAACAACGGAATACGTAAACACTTTGACGCGATAATTTTCGCGATATTCAACGTGTCCGGTAGACAGCGTAGACACGTATCCCCGAAACTAGTCAGGGCTCACCTTGTTTCCATACCAGATACTGTAGGAAGATCGCCTCGCTGCGAGCTACTACAAGCGTATGGAAAAGGATAGCTGGACGCCGCGAAGAACGGGACAGGATGTCTTCGAGGCGTAGCCGTTGCTTGAAAGTGTCGGCGACGACGCTGTCGATGGCGACGCTGATAACGATGTTGTCGGTGATGCTGATGATGATGCTGTAGCGGGACCTGGATCCTGTGGATCGTCGTGCTGGGTACCCTCCAGCAGAGAACATACGGGACCGCGTAATCAGGTTTCACCTGCACCACGGGCAGCAGGCGGTACTCGACTCCACGTGGATGAAACGACACCGATCGACCGTTATCCTCGCTCGATCCGTGCGCCAGGAGGCGTGCCTCTCCACGGAGGACAGCGTTGTAGTCGCGACAGCCAAGGTCACGGGGTAACATGTCACGAGGACATCCCTATCAACCAGGAACTACCGTCCCCTGGTGCGTCTCGTCATGCCGAATCGGGATACGTCTCTCTATTCTTCCAAGATCGAAGCTGTCCGATCGTTCTTCGAACGCGCAACACCCTGGCCGTGTGTGTTACCGTCTCGACGAGCTCGGCAACCTTTCACTCGCGATCCTAATTTCCTCGAGTCACTCTTTACATACGACTCCGCTAGTTCGAGTTCTCGTAGCCAAAAAACCAACTACACTTTGGTATCGTTCGACGATCCTACTACCATCGAAAGCCAAACGATGTCTCGTGCAAGCAACTCTTCGAGAACACCCGATCAGGGAACAGCGTCGCGATCTCGCGAATGCAACCGGCGCTCGACCACAACCGTCAAGAGGAACATAGAACGAAGCATGGTGGGCCGGCGAGAATCGGTCGGAATCGTCGCGAGTCCAAGCGGTTCGAGAGGGCGTCGAGATGGCCGGCGACACTCCCTTCGCGGCACGACACGCCGACCTTACATCGACTTGTGCGCGAGCGGCGCGGAAGCGGGCGAGACCGAACGAACGAACCCAACGAACGAACGGACGTGGAACGAAAGCCGGGAGAGGAAGGAACGCAGCCCCCTAGGAGGATCCGCGCCACGCCGCGCCGCGCCACGAATTTCAAACGGCGCTGCGCGCGCGCACCTTGTCGCGCGCTTCGTGCCGCACGGTCAGCCGAGACTGTGTGTAAAAACAACCGAACTGGACACTGTCGTCTTCGCGTCGCACGTTCCTTCGTCACGCTCCAGATGACCGAATCGCGCGTCCAACCAACTGTCTCACGCTCGCGTAATTACCTCGTTCTCTGCAATTTTTTATGAAGCAAACGTCCAGACTTCCGAATAGGAATTACGCGTAATTTCGATCGATCGCCGTGATTCATATGGAAACGAGATATCGATTCGTTAACGCATCGAGCACGATATGCTCTGCAAAGCATATAGCCTGAATTCCCGCGTACTCTTCGACCGATGGAAAAGATCCAAAGGAGTGTGTTTAACAAGTGTAATATTTTGTTAATAATCAACGAGCATATTTAAAGATACTTCTAGTAACGTTTCTCAGAGCGTGATATGCTGGAAAAATGTGCACGATGGAGACGTTCCACGCAGAATTTACAAATATATCGTGCGTTGTCCCATACGTGGCATTTTCTCCTTGGATGCTTTTGTTTCTCAGCGCCGACAATTTCTTCTAAAATATGCTGCCGCATATTCCCGGACGATCTTCCGGTAAGAGGACCATGAGAGACGGCATGGCGCTTATCCCAGAACCTTGATCGAACACGTATCTGGCAAAGTTTTCAATATGATTCTTTACGTCGACTAAATTTTTTAAAAGTCGGACGAACTTTCCGAGCGACCAATGTTATTTACTTAATTTAAAACACGTTCGTAAGATTTTGTTTATAGCATCTATTGCCTTTTTTGCTGTTTTATTTAACGGTAGTTAACACTTTTTGTAGGATACCGCATGAAGTATGTAAGACGCGAATTAGCGTCACCCGTCCTCAATGCGTTTAACAGGAATAACACTAATCAAAATCCAATTACTCGAGATTGACTTTCCAATTTATCGACAAGTTGAGACATTTCTAACAGAGAAAGTTACTCGCCCGTTAATCGTAAAAGTTGCTATCTCCGAGTTAGAGTCTATGTAAAGCTTCTGTTTCACAGTGACCGATACGAAGCGGTTAATATTCTTGCAGGATCGGTTTTCATTCTCTGACACAGTGGTATATATTTTTATACATGTACGATATTCCCTGGTACGGTATACTCGTATCAGGTCATCCGCTCCGTGCAAAGTTCCGGAAACCACTGACAATTCTTTGCATTCGATCGATATCCTGTACGTCGGTAGACACCGACCACCTTTTCGATCTTCCGCCGCGATGCACGCTGGCTTTCGTGTATCCACACACACGAACATCTTTCTTATCTTTAAAGCCTCCATTAATTAGGTTTACGACATAAGTAAAAGTCAGCGGAATCATTTTCTTCCGACTTTGATTACTCTTTACTCTCTTGGCTGCCGCTACGTTGATCCTAATTTCTTCAAGAAGACAATTTTCCATACGTTTCTCGATCGAGTCGAGAGTAGGTTTCTGGTCAATGAAATTCGTGGCAATTTTCGTTGGACGATCGTCGACACGCAATTAGGCGGTTCGATTGGCGGCAACGAGGCTGCTAATGAGCCGATGTTTGACCGAGGAATTTTTCAATCGTGCGATTCCGCGTTATCTCGGTACGACGGTGCACCTGCTGCCTGTCCGGTCTGAAAATTTCATCGAAGGGTCGGAGAAAAGGGTGAACGGTCGCGTGGGTCGTTTACACCTGTCCCCCTCTTGGCCTCTTTTGCGGCCTGCTACCTGTACAGGTGCCGGCTAATACCGTCACGAATCAGTGACCATCGTGACTGGTTGGTAACGAGACGATTTACGAGCTTGTCGATGAATTGAGTCGTCGTGCCTTGACATCGTAAGATACACGACAAGTGAACGGTAGACTTTGGTAGATCACGAGAAAAATACGAGGAAAAAATTGACGAGCGTATGCGATACGGTAAAAGGGAATTGGGTCACTATATCCAGGCTTTTGTTTGAGTTCTCGGTCTCAGAAGAAGGAGAGACAGTATAGGGGCGGTGGAAAGTCGAGCAAAGGAGAAGGGTAAGCGTCCTTAAGAGGATGTCTCGAGGCGACCTTCGTCGAAATCGATCGATCGCCTTGTTCATGAAGCATCGACGATCTCCCGGCTCGTTTATTACTGACAACAGGCTATCGCGCGATGCTTCATCGGCGCATAATCGCCCGTTACATCGGCGACTAATTGGTAACGAGAAGATCGCGTCGAATAGATAGCGCGTTCCTGATTGTCTCGACTCTAAGGTAGCTTTCCAACGCGTGAAAGAGATAGATAGATAGATAGATAGATAGATAGATAGATAAATAGATAGAGAGAGAGTGAGAGAGAGGGCGCGAAAGGGATGCAGAGTACGCGGGCAATTTTCAATTACCTTCGCGGTAAAATCGCAGGCCTGGCAACCGCTAATTATCGACAGCGTTTCTGCCGGTCGATAAATAAATTTCCACGCTTAGCCTCGTTAATGCGTCGTGTCTTCCTTCTTTATAGATGGGACGCGCGTTTCTCTCGATCGCTTAGAGATCCTGGATAAAACGCTATCGGCGCGAAGACGTATTAATTTCGAGTCAATCGATGATCTCCGTTCAGTAATAACGTAGTTTTATACATCGGGCAGCGTCAGCAGCGAAACGATGTCGATGCGATCTATCGATCGTTATCGACCAAAGATGAAATCTAGAGCGTGAAAAAGAAAATGACGAAGGCTGTGACGCAAACGGTAAGGCGATTAGACACCGATCTGTAATTATTCAACCGGTGAGAGCCACTGGTTAAATATCGATGCGTTGGATAACGCGAAGCGATAGGATCAAACAGCCGGCTTCTATGCACCGGCTAGAAGCGTACGCCAGAATTCTATGGTAACGACGGTAATACGATAATGTTTCATGCTCGTGTATAACCCGGTGAGCACGGTATATAGTCGACGAGGTAGCTCGTGCATCGGTGGCCGTACTTTCCTCATCAATATTCAGGCGAATCGAAAGAATCGAGACGTATCATAGGACAAAACCTCAAGATTTCTTTCTTTGTAGCAAAACGGGGTTAAAAGTACGGCTGCGTGTAATTATATTACCGTGGTGAATGATAGCGTAAAGACTGTCATCGAGTAGTAGGCGGTGCTCGGTGTCACGGGTCCTTCACCCTCCACGACGATCAACCTCGTGCGTAGAATAATGGCATCCCTCGTTCTACCCTCTCTGTGAAGCAATTCTTTTTCTTCGTTCATCGACAAATTACAGAGAATACGATCTCCAACACCGACATCCTTCAAATTCAGATTTAGACGGAGACGGTGAGAGAGATGGAGAGAAAAGGAAAGGAAGGGAAACGATCGTGGTACAGCTGCTACGGTCGAGCGATCGTCCATGCAAAGTCGAGGCGTGCAGCAACGCGCGAACGCGAACAACAAAGAACGGGGTGCAGAGATCTGCATGCCCAACGCCGCGCCGCGCCGATACGTGATATCCTTACGAACAGGCTTCTGTTCTTGTCCGACACTGGAAAGCATGCATCCGGACGTGGTAAAACCCGCGAACAAGCAGGCATACACGCGGCCCAACGAATACGAAAGCACGCGCGTCGTCGACAATTTCGACGAATCTCGCGTCCACCCGTACATCTTAAACTCCTCGACTCGCCGCTCCATAGATTCGTTTTATCGTGAGACGCGGCAGGTGTTCTAATTCTTGGCTAGTTGCACCGTCTCCCGGTAGCCAGATCCGCTATCGAGTGAAACACGCGCCCTCCCGTGTCAGGGCTGAACCCATTAGAACACACCTTCGTATACATCCTGCAAAATTCTTTACCTTGTACGTTTACGGCGCAAATATCGATGCCCTGTGTATTCGTCGACGCTATTGTTGCAACTGTTAAAACAACCAACGACTCGAACGCAAATACGAGACACGGATAGCATCGAACGAAATAGTTGGAAAAGAGAAGAGAAAAAGAAAAGAAACGAGACAGGGTAGAAAGTTTGGAATCGAGGGTGCGTTCGACGCCGGCCCTGGGCGTCGCACACACCACCGCCTCTCTCTGTCCCCGTCCTCCTTCGCCCAAGGGCGGCTAGGTTCGTCGAAACTACCCTCGCGCGACCATTGGTGCCCAGGCTCGCATGCGCGCCGCTCGAAACCGCTTCTATCGATCCGCCGACGCGTTTCCTCCAAAGCCTCGCCCCGCGCCACTCCTTCCCGTCTTTCTCTCACCACCGCCCTTTCTCGCGCTCCTTTTTTCCTTGTCACGCTCATCCCCTTTCCGCAAGGACACTCGCACGCAAGATCCAGCAAGATACGAGCCGGATCTCCGCGGCTGCTGTTCCCCGTTGTCCATCGTCGTTGCCGCGCCATCGCCACCGGCTCTCTTTTTATACCACCATACACCTTTTCGCTTATTGTTTTTAACTGCACGACCGAATCGCTTTTAGAACTGGAGAAGGATGTTTCTAGACTCGTGCACAAGTTACTCGAGTATTCCCTGTCCGGAAATCTGATACACGAGGGAAGATTTTCGAAGAAAAACACACGAGTCTCGTTGGGTTCTATCGCTGGTGGTTGTTGATGCTCGAAGAGATATTAGTCGTCGAAGTATTTTCGATTCATCGGGGACTACGACGATCGCCCACGCGCTTCGACGTGGTTTCTAATAATCAAGAAGTTATCCGCGAAGACGTGGTAAAATGTCAACGAGAAGTAGACGGGTAGGCAGAATCGATTGCAGGAAATATCGTTTCTCGTTACATGGAGCACGATCGGGACACCGTGTTTCGTAAGGAACATTTTGCGTGGACGATTATTCGTCTTGAGCAATTCTATCACGTCTCCTCGGATCAACGTTTAAGGATCGATCGATCGTTTTATGGTGTTGCAGGAGAAACGCGAAACACCACTAGCGGAAAAAGAAAATTGGCCGTAATTACGGCTGCAATATCGATATCACCGGACGTGGAACAAAAGGGGTGGATGCGAGACAAAGAAAAGAACGCGAAAGAAATCGCGTTTCTCCTTTGAATCTCGCGAGGTACTCGAGCTTTTTTCAAGTCCGTCCAAGGCGTTCTCCTCTCTTTCGCTTAAACTGTTCGTCATTAAAGACAAATGAAATCACAATTTCCTCGGGGAGTCTTTCACCCTTTCCGCCACGATGGCCAAACTCTTCTGTAATTATTTCTGCTCCGCGAAGATCTAATTTCCACGGGCGGTAATATCGATTAAAGTCGAGCTCGCGCAAGCACCCGCCGAGTAAACCAACTTGCAGGAAAGACACTCCTGCCGGCTCTGTTTCTCTCCATCCCGATGTCTTCCCGTCTTTCTAACGTGCTCGAGTGTTTTTCCTCGAATATTTCGAAAGCTCAAGATGGAAGCGCGAACGAGGATCTCGATTCCATGGAAACGATACGATGGCTCGTTTCTCGCGAGCGGACCATCTCCGCTTCGAGGATATTACCCTTCTTCTCTCCTAATTTTCGTCCGTCTTTTCGCATGTAAATTGCGGTCGAAACACCACCGACAGCCGCCGCTAATTTCGGATGCCGCGCCTCCGTTCGACGAAAGATTCATGAAAAGAGGCTGAACCGACGCATACTTGAGATATACTCGCGATACGATTCTCTCGCGCTTGTTCCTTTTCGTTTCGAGAATTCCCTTTACTCCAAACTTGCCTAACACGTATCTGCGCAAAGTAGTTGGGAGGAAAGTTGCGCGACCTACTAACCTTTCGATGCCTCAATCTCCTAAACCTATACTTCAACTTTGATACTCGACAAAATGTAAAGTCCATCGTCGAAACACTTTACCATTATGACAAGGAAGAAACGAGCTTACAGAGACTGTTAAACCAAAAACAAACAAAAAAAAAAAAAAAAAAAAAGAAAGAAACTTTCATCGATGCAAAGAACCTTCGTTCGAAGTTTCGCCGCGGGTCAGGGTTAAACAGGCGTAAATCGCGTAACGATTTCAACCAGAAAAACGTAATACCCGACGAAAGACCTGCGGCCTCATCTGCTGCGCTACGATACGGATATTCGAAGAAGGTTCGAGTGGAAGTCAGAGAATCAAAGGGCTCGTCGAGCTCTCGTCGAGAGGTAAGAAATGGTTTTTTCCATCTGGAAAGGAGGGAGAAAAGCAAGAAGAGAAAGCCGAAGAATATACACGAGAGAATGAAGGAGGACAAACCCGGGTAACGCGGTGGATTGAATATTTAAGAGGCACTCCATTCGCGCGGAAAATCGAACGCTGTTCCTCCATTAAGGGGGCAAGATATACCAGAAGAAAAATAACGAGACCGAGAAAGGAATTCGTGCGGGGTTTCCGCTATTTTCTCCTTTTCTGTCTCGTGTATTCACCCTCTTGTATTTCGAATCGTTTGGTCGGCGATAAAGACAAACAATTTTTGCTCGCCCATTCCTGTCCGCCAAAAATAGAAACAACGTGTTGTCGTGTTTTCCCTTTTTTTCATTCGTAAAACTCACGATGTTTGGCGAAACGGAATTAAAAAGCAAAAAGAATCGATATACCGGGCGACGCAAGTTATAAACAGACGCGAAAACGGAATATCTAACGAGAGGAATAACGATACATAGGGAACAGGAAAGGCGGCAACTTATGACGGAATTAACTCGATTTGCTGGCAGAAAATGTCGGTGTACGTTTGACGGAGGTTTCGAACTGCTACGTCGAGCCGAGCCGTCTCTGTATGCGCTCGTTCTTGCTCGAGAAGTTGTTCGAAAGAGGGAAACTCCGTGGAACAGGGTTACGAAAATATTGATTCAACGTACGGCACGGGAAAGGATTTAGGGAAAATACATATTGTACCGAGAGGTCGAATCGGCATATAGCTTCCTGCAGGATCATGGGATAAAACAATAAACCTGGATGCGTCGTTAACACGAGCAACTTTGTTTAAATCCTGGTTAACCTACTAACTTTTTAGCAACTTCAACGTCGCTGAATCGATGTTCGTTGACCCAGAAGTTCCTACAACGTAGGCATCGTCCTGTACAACGCGCATTTATGACGATTAATCATTCTAAAATCGTGTAACAATCTCGAAATCCGGTTGAACCGGTTAGAGGCATGACGGTGCAAACGTCGGACGAGGCTTTCCTCGGCCGAAAATAAGCCACGGGGATGAAAAGGTGGTGGGCGAGACGTTGCACAAAGCGTCGACTAGGGTGAGAGTAGCTCGACGCAAAGTAGCTCAGTCTCTCTCGTAATCTGGCGGCTGCCTCGATATTCTCCCTTCTCTCTATCCGCGTCCAACCATTGTTTCCACGTTCGCTCTTCCTTTTTCCTTCGCCTTTGCCCTCTTTTTCCTTTTCTCTACGCTTCCTCGCCCTCCGGACAAGAACCGCGTCATTTTTCAAAGTGACGGATAGTCGGAACCGCGTACTTGGCGATGGGCGAGTCCGACTACGCGCGATAACACCCTTCGAAATTCTATCCGGGGCGCAAGAATAATTATCTTTAAAAACCTTCAAAACAATCCGATCGACTCGAACTTTCATCAGTCTCTTAATTCCATCAGAAAAATAGCAACGCGACTGATATTCCAGTATTTTTCGAGCTGCGAACTTTTGACGAACTATTTGACGCGACTTCCGAACGTCTCGATCGTGGCAAAGAGATTCAAAGTTCATAACATCGACAAGCATGTTTATCGATGATGGTGGTGCTAGCTTTTAACCATTCTCTGTCCGATATGGAAAAAAAAGAAAACACTATCGACACGCAGGCTTAAAGACTGCACGAGGGAAACACGAAAACCGAGAGGAGACTTTTGGTAAAACCCAGCCCAGGAAATTCGAAACGATCATCCCTCAGTCATCTCGTTGGTGAGTGGTTTCTACCTAACGAGGAAGAGTGATCCCTCTTGCGCTGGTTTCTACGCGCGATGACTCGCCGCATTCTCCTATCAGCTGAATAAATAGGGGCGCCTAAAACGTTCCGAACAACGCGCTTCTTCCGCGTTGTCCTTGCTTTATCCACTCTCGTTTCGATCGATGCGCGACGAGGGTGCACACGCAAAAACCCGAGCGATTCCGCTCATTAATACAAATGGCGGATCGTCGAAGGAAGCGAAACGAAAGGATAGGGTGGATCGCCGGAAAGAGAACTGAGAATGCCACGGAGACGAGAGAAGAGAAAGTTGACGAGGGCGAGCGGTAGCATTCGCAACGAACGCAACTGTGGCTGCGTTCTTCAGCCATCGATCGCGCGTATCGCACGCTACTCACGTGCGACGAGCGAAACACGCACGCGTAAAAATCGACCAACAACCCGATGCTTTTCTCTGTTTCGCTGTTCGGACGACGAGGGAGTGAACGCCGCGCAGTTCGTTAAGTATCGCGCACTTTGATCCGCGCGTTTTTTCGTTATTACCGTTGCAAGGGTCGCTAATTCGCAACCCTACCGAACCTAGCAATATCCTTAATTGGCTGACGCGGTCTTTTCAGCATCGCGGTATTTTTCATTTTACTCTTCGAAGTCCTTCGACCGTGTTTCTCGAGAATCGATGAAAAATAACACGAAAGAAAGTAGCTGAACGCGAAGAGAAACTTGCTGGAAATATAGAAAGTATGGTGCGAAGTGCGACAGTTTATAGTTGGAAGTAGCGCGGTCGTTGTAGCTTCTGTTATGGAATATTCCTACGATAAAATCGAAACAGTTATTTCTGGTTTTTCTGTTTACCAGGAGCAAACACGTACGAATAAGACGGCGATTCTCGAAGAAGTCGAAGGATAATCTTTCCAGACATCGACCCCGCAATCTGCCGTTCCGCTCGCGAAACCGTTAGATCCTCCGTTTGGTCATGCGGTGACGTGTCACGCGCTGTGGCGAAAGATAATTCCGACAGCATCCTCGATAATGGTCTTTTCTCGTTGCACCGTGTCACAGGTGATCAACGGTGTGACCGTGCGAGATGGCCGGTCGATCTTTTAGAATCGACGAAAGTCGACCGGAAGATCGACTCTGCACCGATGGGAAAAGACACGCGGGCAAGCGTCGGGGAAAAACGCGACGCTGGAGAAAATTAATTCCGACAACGATTCCCGCGAGCTGCGACGGAAAAAAACTTCCTTTCGAATTTCTTAGTCCGACAGTGACTTCCAACTTTATCGTTCTCGCGGGTCCAGTTAATCGATGCTTGGCGACCGAAGTCAGTTTCTCTTTCCGTTCAATCGGACTAATTAAATCGAACGTGATAAAGCGGAGAGAGAGGGAGAGAGGGAGAGAGAGAGAGAGAGAAAAAAGAGCATCGGCTTCGAAGCGGACACTTTGACGAAGTTACTACCGGAACAGAGGAAGAAAGCTAAGAGGACGAGAGACTGTGAGCGAGATCTAGCGAGGAACGAGCAAGATTGAAATTAGATCGGAGCTCGGCGCGCACACGGTTTCTCTTTTAGCTCGTTTCGCCTCTGAGGCTCGTCTTAATCGACGTGTTCCGAGGGGGAAGGCGACTTTTCACCGCGAACGCTACGCCCGCCAGCGCCTCGAATAAGCTAATCCGGCGTAATGAGGTAAGAATAAGAAGGCGGTGGTGGTAGTGGCAGGGTTACCGGAAGAAGCGAGAGGACTCGGATAAAAGCACCTCCCTTATCTATCGCGAGCGAGAGAACAAGATGAGGGGAGATAGGTAGGTCGCTCGGAGGAAACTTTCCAAGAGATTTCTTATCAAAATGTAAATCCACCGACCAACCTCTCTGATTTTCTCTCCTATCTTCTCTTCTGCCGCTTCGGTCTCTGTTCCCTCTTCCTTCCGCGACTAGAAAAGCAAGAAAAGAAGCTCCTTCCTTGCCCCGTCGTTCGCGATTCTTCCACTTCTGTTTTCCAAAGAGTCATCCTTGTTCTTCGACGGATTCGCATCGAGAAAATGGAATCGTAACTTTTAATAAAACGATTCGTCAGAATTTCCAGCATAGGAATCAGCCGATATTTTTACTATCGAACGCCGGTATTTGGACGATGGCTACGCGATCGAGCTTCAACGTTGGCGAAACGATTCAAAAGCGAATCGAACGGTGTAAACGCGCGGGGTTCGTTGTATGCAAAAGAGCGGACGGTTGAAAGGCTAATATAAATCGCGGCGACGAGGTATCGACGGGCATGCGAACTAATGACCATTTACAATTTTACAACGTGCCATTTACAATTTAGATGAAGATCCATTGTCTGCACAACCCTTCTTCCGCCGGTTATGAAAAAGCCAAAGCACCCTCGGCAAAAACCACCCTCCACTGGCATGGTGAGCTTCTCTTTCTCTCTTTCTCTCTGTTTCCCTCTGTTCGTCCCCTGCCGTCTATCTCCGCCGCTTTCCACCCCAACCCGTCAGCTGTGATACTTTCATTTCGTGCATTCAGCAATTTCGCGCGAGCCCGTCCAATCTAGCCGGCCTAAGGCCTAGTTTCCGGGGATGTTCGCTGCTACAATCCGTTTCAAAAGTTCTGCGTTCGTTTATTTCTGTCCCAGTACGCGGATACTATCCTCGGATAAATCCTCGCGCGTTTATAGCGTGATTATCGTATATTTCATTCCTTTTTATCATTGAGATATGTATAATTTTCTGTGTTAGGCTAGATTGGCCGCGTAGTAGTGGCACACGTATGTGAATACAAGTGTGCGGAAGTATGCGTGTGCGCGACGTCTCGAAAATCAGACGAACGTAACTGTTCCGTTGGCAGTGTGGTATGGAAGATGACGAGACAAAGTGTTGAGACACGTGCAAATGTATATATATCGACGAAGATCCTGGAAATTCTTTATTAAATAAATTTAAAACTATTTTAACACGTTCGTCGCCTAGCGCGATTCGGCTAAGTTTCCTGCGGGGCCCAAATCCGACCGCCGGTACGCAGAACGTAAATAGAGCGACAAGCAGGAATTCATCGTTTATCGCCTTCGATTCATTGTTTATCACCTTCGATTCATTGTTTATTGCCTTCGATTCATTACAAAGAAAAGATTATTTATTTCTGAAATGGAGAAAGCGATAAGCTATCCAGCTAGAGTATTCCGAGGGATCTCATGGCAGATATCTCGGATCTTTCATTTAGTCGAGAAGCATACTTGTGAGACGTACATCGGTGATTTTTTCCTCCTCAAAATGTTCGGTAAACAGCGTGAAAATATATTTGAAAGTGAGGAGAGTAGCGATGACGGTCTAACTATTTTTCGAAGTGCCCAAAATCACACCAAATGTGTTCGGAATGTTTTAACGAATACCATATGATAATGTAATATATTATCCAGAATATAAATTAATAAAAAGTATGGTATAACATGTGTTTTTAATATTTTTATGTTGTATATCCTATATATAATATCGTATATTTAATTAACTGGAACAAGAAGAGCGTCACCATCATTTGGTGACGAGGTCCCCACGGAAGTATATTCGTCGCATAGATGTGTGCGACGTGGCGATGAACGTGTTAATATGAATTCCAAGTGTAACCTTAGTGTTCCTTTACTTTTACTTCGGTAATTAAGATCCACGATTCTCAACATTTATAGCATTGAATTTGCTAAATTATACATTCAATTTATCGTACCTAGACTCGATTAATTAACACTTTCACTGCCACGTCGAAATCACACGTTTCGCTCAGGTCGCCACGGAAGTATCTTTATTATTCAAAGCATATAATGGCAAAATAATAATAAATAGATGATGTAAGACGACATTCTTCTCCAATGGACCGTTTATCTTATTGGTGGTCACGGGTGACCGCCGTGGCGCCTTGGTAACAGTTGATAGCGACATATTATAACGAGGCTTCGTTTATTTCAACGAATCATTCGCGTTCGTTGTTTCGTCGTAAGCAAAACGTGCAGAATATATCGTTGAAACGCGTAGAAGATATTAGTAAACGGTATTTGCTCGTTCTATATATAACAGTAAAGTATGTCCACACTTTTAACTTCAATTATACGATTATAAAGCAGCATATGCGATTATTTTCTAAGATGTGTTTATAATAATATTCGTAGATTACCCCTCAAAGATATGGATGCGAACACAGTGCATCGTTAGACGCAAGATTTGTTCTCATTTTTTTTTTTTATCGATGTTCTAATAAAAATGTCTAATCGTTCAATGGGGTACTTTTTATTTCAAAGTATCTCCTATTTATCGGTGTATTCAAAATCCCCTAACTGTCAATTTTCATACAATTTATAATTGTATAAATTGTTGTATAAATTGTTGTATAAATTATTTCATACAATTTATAATTATAATTGTAAGAAGTTGAAGCGCTCCGGTGACCAATGACCACCGTGGCGTCACAAGAGGAAACGTGGCGGCAGTCAAAGTGTTAATACGTAAATGAAGCAGCAAATACAACAAATAAAATTACATACAATACAAGAATAGTAATTACTGCAAATTCATCGTTACATAGACTATTCAAATCCGGTAAAAATGTACTATTCTTCGTGGAGAAACTCTACCGTAGGTATATGAAATCTGGCATCCACGATGATCGACCGGTTAATTAAAAAAAAGAACGTGGGAGTTCTTCCCGACGTGCTGTCGATACATGCTACATGCGACGTGGATAGCCGGCGTCCCGCAGGATATCCCTTTTCCACGATTTGCTTCGACCGACACGTTCGCCGACGAGCTTCAATCGGTATCCGCTGAAATCTAAGATTCCGAACACGCGTGGTTGGAATGCCCTAGCGCCTAAAACCGAGCAGCCATCGTCGGATCGACGTGGAATACCGTGTTTTCCACTCGAGCCAGTTATCAGGTCGTAAATGGAAGTGCGATCGATTCTATCATCGAGCCAAGATTCGAATTCAAATCGAGTCTCGGATATCTTTCCCGAAACCTTAAGCTTTCTCGTTGAAAATTTCGTGAACCGCATTTTCCAGCAAAATGAAAAGCCTCTGTGTATTTTGTTGGAACGCGAACGACGAACCTCCTGTTAAATGGCCGATGTGTCGAAATGTTTGCCGACGAAAAGATCGTTGGCGGTGACGAGCGATCGAAGCCGAGCGTCGACGCGCGACGCGTTATCTCGTGCGTAGCGTTACAATTAATAATGCATGCGATACACAGCGGGCGACCGGCTGCGTACGAAGAGACAGGCAGCAAGCGGTAAATTTGTACCTGTGCCGATCGTCGAAGAAGGTGATTCATCGCCAACTTGCCGTGGATGATGAATGAAAATGTGCATGCACTTAAGCGAAATATACGCAGCACGTATGTTCATTCGGACGCATGGTGAACGAACTCCGCAAGAGGTTATCAAAAGAATCGATACTTTGTCGAGCTTCGTCCAGCATTGTTTCATTGATACGCCAATAACTTTTATTATTTCGTTTACGTTCTGATAATTAGAAGGTCGTCCGAAAAGTTTCTTTCGTTTTATAAGGAAATAATGCATGTACAACATTTTCTTCCGTTTTATATTATCGAGGTGGATAGGTCGCCGAGATACTGCTGCTTTTCTTCTCATTTAGAATGTAGTGGAAGAAAAATCGGACTACGGGTGCCAGGATTCGAACCCGGGTCCCGAACGTTCGTGTAACCAAAGGCGCTAACACCTGCTCTGCCATCGTCCGGTCGTAGTTGGCTGTCGAGTGCCTCTACAGTACCACACCTTTACCAGTGACAAAGTTTCTTCTTTGTCTTGTGCATATGCTCGTACACGACTTTCGCTCGTCGTTTTCATGCGCGGTTGGCGAGAATTCGCGGCATCTGCGGATTTGTCGTTTCGACGCGGAGTAAAGCGTCGGCGCCTCTTGTTGTCAAAACCCGTGCAGAGATGTTGCGCGAAGTCTTCGATGTGGCGCGGTGAGCGTTTGGTGGACTACGGACTTTCCTATCGCTTCTGGGGTCCGCCATGCTTACGTCAAAATTGGCAGTGCAACACAGGCCAAGTTGACTGACCGACCCATCCCCTTCCCCTTTAGAAGAAGGGACCGCTATATAGTGACACCCACGTGTCCAGACTCTCAGGAAAAAATCGGACTGCGGGTGCCGGGATTCGAACCCGGGTCCCGAACGTTCGTAACCAAAGAGACTAACCACTGCTCTACCGTCGTCCGGTCGTAGTTGGCTGTCGAGTGCCGCTACGTTATTTTATCGAATTACGTATGATCCATCTTGTTCTATCAAACTAAAGATCACGACGTTCGACGGATTAGGTTTCGTGTTTGTATAAAGATGCGTCGTTGCAAAAGACGTGTCTGTAAAAGAAAGACGCTTTCCGGACAGCCTAATATTACGCACGAGTATAATCGCAGTCTTCTTTTTGTTCAGGGAAAGCAGGGATTTCGGAGAGTGTGACAAACGGAAGGACACGATATCGTAGAAAACGAGTTGAAATTCAAATTGATCAACCGACAACGCATTAACGGATAACCATAACGCATATTCCGTCAGCTTAATCAGCTAATTGAAACTAGGAATAACGGTGACAAGCTGATCTGCTGGCGTTCGAATGACCGCGATACATGAAAAATTCAATCACGAGACGCATTTGCTAATGATTCTGCTGCGCTGCACACCCGTCGCATTCTCGTTTTTTCAATTAGCTGATTGAAACGTAACGCGTAAACGCGGGCTCAAGTAACCAGCCAACGTTCCCTGAAAAATTCATCAAAACCGACCGTTCTATTTCCCCGCGTTCCCTTCCAATTTCCGTCTCTTCTTCTACCGTATATCCAACACGTTCTTTAACCTATCTCGTCCAATCGAAACCGATACGGCATCGAAGAAGAACGCGAGGTTATTGCCTGCGACGAAATTTGCAGAAACGCGACGTTTAGTGAATTACCGCGACGTACCACGGTCGAATCGTCGATTTTCGATAGTTTCGGCGGATGCATAATTGCGCGTACGTGGTCCCTCGAGTGTACGAGTTCGCGTGACGCGCGTGGATTCGTCTGGAAGCGACGATTATGGCCAGAACGCCCGTTACCAGCGCGGGATAGACCGCGGGATAACTCGGGGCCTCTCGCGTGCCACGTTCGAAGCCTTCGCGAAAAAAATGCGAATCGTCCGTGTAACTCGCGGCGAACGATTATCGTGCGATTCTTTTTTCCCTCGAAACTTACATAGTTTTCTTTCTCATACGACAGAAAGTTCTTCGAGTTTGTTCGCTCGGAGGGGAAAGAAGTTCGGACGTTGCGTGGCGGATATTAGATACGACGGTGCATGTTCGACGGCAGGGAAATACGATTGGCGGACCTCCAAATCGTCCGATCGTTTCGTGGGTGCTCGTTTTTTGGAATCGCGCCCACGCGCTCGCGATGGCCGTATTAAAAATTTACGGAGTCGAAGAGGACGATTAAAGCCGAAAGAGGACAACGATGCGTTTCGTACTTCGCGAAAAAAGACGATAGCTAGGAAAAGTGGTTGGAAAGAGTGAAAACGCGGAGAAAGATGGGCAAAACGACGAAGAGACGGGGAACTATGTGATGAAAACGAAAGGAAGATCGAAGCTTTGTTCCACGAAGGAGCCACGTTTGCGAGCGGTGGTCTGCGAAAACGAGAATCAGAAGGGAGAGGAGGCCCCGACGAAAGGATACATCCAGCCTTGGAGCGAAAAAACGTAACGGTCATTCGCCCGCAAGGTGAAGAAAAGTTGGCCGTAGCCAGCCACTGACCGGAGCCAAGGAGACGCTCCGAGCGATCGCCGATTCCTGTCCGCTTGGACGAGCCTCTCGAGACCGGTCTTCTTTTCTCTCTCGTATCCCCTGTCCTCCATCCTTCCCTCTCTCTTTCTCGACCTCTTCGTTTTTCTTTTCTACTCTTTACGTTCCGCTGCCCCCTCGTGACGGACCGGTCCCGGAAAATTACCGAGAACGATCTTTCGAACGGAAATTTCTCGGTTGCGACGTTTACGTTAACAGTTTATCCTATGCAGCGTCGTGTCAGTTAGTTGCGATAATCTGTGTTTCCGAGGTTACATCGATTTTTAACTAATAATTACGCTATCTATAACCTAGACGAGAGGGTCGTTGTTATCGTTAGTTTTTAAAGTTAGTTAAACGATGCTTTAACGCGCGCAAAGCTTACAAACGAATGACAAATGGACGGTACAAAAGAAACGCTCTGACTGAACGCGTTATTGGAATCGAAGAAGTCGATCAAAGTTACTCGTAACGAAAACGCGAATGTCCGTGAGTGTCGTTGTGGCTTTAGAATACGTACACGTTGTACGTACACCGGTACAAAGGACGTACAGCGTGTACGTCGTTTCTTTTCGTACTAACTCTATACATTGGATATTATATCAGAGTACTCTCGGTATCCGTATTTTCCCTTTGATAGTTCTACTCGGCAACACCTTCCACGAGTTTACGATCCACGCACCAACACCATATACCTCGACCGAAAGTTTTCCATGTCGCTCGTTCGCTAACTAACCAAGTGACCGGTCCTACCCCAACAAATACGGCAGAACGAATCGAGTACGAGTCGATGTATGAAGCAAGAACACAGAAAGAAAGGAACAACCGAGCGTATCGTTCGATCTCTCGATGCATCGATTCGCGAAATCCAACACCGCGCGGCTCCACGTGCTGTCAGTACGGTCCCAGAGAAATAAATCTCGCAATTTGTGGACACACCGCAACGATCTCTCCGGTCGAATCGAGACTGGATTTAAAGGAAAGGAGCCCCGCAATGGCTTGGTCGAGGCGCGGCGGTTCGATTTATCAGCACGCGAAACCGTGCTCGCTTTCTTTCGCGTAGTTACGCGATCGACGACATTTGTTCGCGTCGTTGGTTTCGTTGTAGCCGGTTATCGAGTCTTAATATTCCGTGGCCGCGATCATTTATCAGTCGCGGTGAAACGACATTCCCACGCAGATTCCACCGATTTGGCGCTCTAATCCTTTGAAATCCAATTTTGAAGAGCGACAACGACAATGCAACGATTCTACCGCAGATTTTTCCGCATTTCTAGGCGAAAACGCGTAAAATTGCGGAGAAAATTGCGTAATATACAGAGAAATATAATACTCGTTCTATTATTAGGTTGTCCGGAAAGTGTCTTTCTTTCGCAAACGTGTTTTCTACAACAATGCGCATTCGTACAAACGTGAAACCAAGTCTGTGAAATGTCGCGGTGTTTGTCTCGACGGAAGAAAATGAATCGTACGTAATTCGGCAAAATAATATAAAACGAAAAACGTTGCGCGTTTATTATTCCCTCGTGAAACGAAAGAAACTTTTCGGACAACCTACTATTTAATAAGTAAAACAGCTTTCTATCTCAATTTCATTTTTCCTATTATATTCACAGAGATACGAATTTGTGTAAATATACGCAGTCTAATAACGATATACGTTAGGATAGAAATTTCAGTGAAATTTCGCGTAATCTTTAGAGGGAAACTTGTAGTTCGATTTATCGCACGTATTCCTATTGAGATACGTATAATTTTGCGTGCTAGGTTGGTCGCGTAGTAGTGACACACGTATGAGAACGCGAGTATGCGCAAGTATTGTGTGCACAACGTCTGGAAAAACAGGCGAATGTAACTGTTCCATTGGCAGTGTGGTATGGAAGATGGCGAGACAAAGAAAACGCTGAGACGCGTGCAAACGTGTATCGACGAGGATCCTGGGAATCCTTTATTAAATAAATCTAAAACTATTTTAATATGAATTCCAAGTGTAACCTTAGTGTTCCTTTATTTTTATTTCGGCAATTAAGATCCACGATTCTCAACAATTCCACGTTCAGTCGTATCTACGTATATCCCATTACGTTTCAATTACGATGTCGGAAGAATTGTAACGATCTAGCCGAGTTTCTTTCGAAAAAGTTACCTTGACGTGTATATTATTAGCCTGGAAAGGGTTGAGACACTTGAGTAAAGACTCGACGAAATACGCTCTCGAGCACTGGATCTAATTTCGTTAATTCTCCGTTTCTTGAAGATAAGGGTATGTTTTATCGCTGTTGCACTGCGATTCTTCGCTTAACTGTCCGCGAAGAACGTCGTCCTCCGCTCGAAGCTTCCTCGTTACGCTCGTTAAACTTCCTTCGGATATAAGTTCTTGTAAAATCTTTGTAGTATAGCCAGGGTGAACGAGGCGATAAATATTCGATGGATCTTGCAAGTTAGATAGAATTGATTTAGAGAAACGATCTCGACGACAGATTGCCGGAGAAACGGTCGAAATGAAATTGATGGAACGTGGCACAGGGTGAGTTCACGGCACCCTGTCGCTATAAATTTCGACTGGTTCGTGGCACGAATATTCATGCCCATTCGTTACCACGCGCAGGTTCCTGCGAAAGTCCAGAGATCCCGTGCCGAACGAAATAATCGTCGAAAGGTCATGGTCGATGGATTTTCGCGGATCCACCAGCGTCTTATTAACCGCGACGATGTACGTTGCGTTAAAAATTTTACGACAGTTACAATCCGAATGTTCGAAGTCGAAATAAACGTATTTGTAAAGAGAATTTATACGTATCTGTTACGTTCGTTTGGCCCAGAAACATAGTTCTAGAAATCTATTTATTTATTATTCGATCAATGTTGACGTTGTATCGACATTGGAAAATATATTTCGAATAAAACGAACGATCGTTATAAAAGATACGTTCGGGTGTTTGCAGCGATATACTTCTGCAAACGTTATTTGCGTCATTGAGAAATCTGCATCGTCGTTAATTTGTTTACGCGACGAGAGATTGCCTTCCGATTGCTTTCGTAAAATGGATACGAGTTCCTGAATAGCCTCGTTCGTAATAAAAAGAAAAAAAAAAAAAAAAAAATTGTGATGCGATATAACGGAAAAATAAGAGGTACGTCGGATAAATAACGTGGACGGAATAATGTAGACTGTAAACGTCACGAGGAGTGTCGTTGGCGAAAGAGTAGCGCGGAAGTAGTTCGTCGGCGGGTTCCAGGAAATGAAAAATGCCGTGGCATTATTTCGTCAAGTTGCGCGTGGGAAAAATGTCAAGGATACCGTGCGCGGAATTTTCATAACGGAGCGCTTACGAATCAGCGCGTGGCAAACGAAATAGAAATTCCTCTGTTCTCGATTCTCTCTGTAATTAACCGCAGCAACGTCGATCGAAGCGAACCAGCGGAGCTTGTATTTTCGCCGGCGTTGCAAGGATGCTTTAACTTGGAAGGAAAGAAGAAAACAGAGAAAGAGAAAAAATGGGACAAAATGGAGAGGAAAAACGGAAGCGAAAAAAGGAGGTCACGAGAGCGGCGAGGAGCACCGTTCTCCGATATTTTCGTTGCATCGAACGTCGGTTCGCGAATTTTCACGCGATCCACCGCAACTAACTGGAAAATCATCGTTTCTGGCATTACCACGGTTTACGATGAAAATCTAAACGTGGACACAACCGCTTCTGTTCGAGACAGCTGCGCTTCTCTCGCGTTGAAATCTCAAGCTACGCGATAATCTATCGCAAATGGATTCGTGGCTTATCTCGAACGTTATCGTACGGGTATCGTCTGTGCTTAAAACGTTGCACGTTAAAGCGGAAGACGGAAGCAACGACGAAAAAATCGATAACAGTAAAGTCGCAGTCAGTCACGGGGTGTCCCTGCGTACTAATTTCGCTGTTCATTTTGCGTCACGAATCGATGATCGTAACACGCGCCACGGGAAGCTCGTGCGAGCGACGATCGGTCGTTGGAACGGAGCTGCCGATTTTTTTTCTTCACCACGTGGCCACCCTCCGCTATCTGCGTCCCCTGGTTCGCAGCTTTATGTAACGGGGCTGCTTGCGATCGAGTGGCGGGTTCGTCGACTCGCTCCGCAATAATTTCGGGATTTAATACACAGCTGAGCGTCACATGGCACGCTCGCTGCGCGCAGATCGACGAAGAAAGAAAGAAAGAAAGAGGCGAACCCCCTTCGGGCAGGAAGGGGAAGGGGCAGTGACGGTGTAGCGAGCGAAACGGAATCGTCGACGAGGAGGGTGACGCGGAACTAGCTCCCCCAGGACGAACTTGCCCCCTGGATTGGCTCGTGCGCAACCCTATCGCCCTCTTTTCCTAGTCCGCTCCGGAGGGTATCAATAATTTAATGCGTTTAATTCAGCCGCGTTCGCGCAACGGATACGCGCGCGCAGCACGCGTTTCGCAGCTTAGAAATTTATGTCGGTGAATTACAATGTTGCTCCGCAACGTTTGCCTCTGCGTGCCGTGGCGGATCGCTTAATATGTATCTTTGCGAACGGACACGTCCCGAAAAGGTAATCGTCGTACGCTTTGAAAGGAAATCGTATTTTTAAATCGATCCTGCCTGAACGAAACTGTACGCTGGAACTTGCGAGGTAATTTAACGCGAGTTGTTTACTTGGTCGGTGCCAAAACATTGATTCAGGAAATTCGAGTTTGCTGGTTCCGGTTCTGATCACGGCTTCTCAGAGCCACGTACCGGAAATGCAATCTAACGTGCCGCGTACTTACTAGCTGGAAAGGTCAGGCGAGCGCCTGCGTGAACGACGCCGACGGAAACGCGGATCGAGGGCTGGCAAAACCGAAAGCACGAGTAATACGAAAGTCGATAACGGACGTGCGCGATCATCGCGACAGGATTTGGTGGCGCCATCGGAGTATGAATAGCAGAGTTCCTCGCTTCCTGTTACTCCGTCGGTAAGGCAGTCGTTTCCGAAATTATTTTATTTCTATATCGCGAGTATTGGCCAAACGACGTGTCACGTATCCCGACACAAAACCTATTTTCCACTTTGAAATCTTTTTACGACGTTTGCGATCGAACGAAAACGGTAAGAAAGTTTTAGGAAAGAAGAAAAAAGCGTACAAACGTAAAAAAATGATCGTAGGGAACAGATTACTTAGCTGTTGTTATAGAAGTGGAAAATTCAAGGTGATCAGTGCAATAACATGTATCGAATTGATTGGTAAAACGAAAATGCAATTGCCTTCGTTCGTAAGTACATTTATTATATGCCTTGTAAGAAAAAAAAAAAAAAAAAGAAGAAAAAATCGATGGATAGTTCGTTGCTGATAACTCCGATATCTACGTTACCTTCTCACGAGGAAGGGAGCCGCAATTCCTTTCTGTTTGGCTCTAGGTTAAATATCCATGGGAATGGACCCTTACCTGAAACAAAAGGCACAGAAAATAGGCATCAAACGGTATAACCATGTTACATACTATAAAAATAACGATTGCACGCTCTGCAGGTCGGCACTGATTAAGTTTAAAAGGTTCCATATCCCGACAGAGAATTTGATAACACGCGTCGATAAAAGAGGATTCTGTCCGTAGGCAATAAAGTCGAAAACGGACAAAACGTTTTACAATCGGGTACATACGTCTCGGAGATAACAATATTCTCCACTCGTTTAAATCAGACAGATGCACCTTTAACTCGCGTTAGCTGCTGTTTGGCCAATATCCAAAGCTCTTCAAATCGAATCACTGAAAAATCTAGGAATACTCGTTCGTTCGTTCGTTCGTTCGTTCGTTCGATGGTCTTCCAAGATATTCCTTGATAATTAAACTTAATTCACCGTAAAAGATATAACCCGATAGAAGTATCCGGTTTCCTCTGCTAGAAAATTAATCTCTCGAAAGCGAAATAACTGTTCAAACGTGGTCGTTCCTTTTTCAGCTCGAACGAATGAATGACTAATCGCATTCGTTGATCCGAACTCCACCCAACTGCCTCGAAATTTACGATACACTTCCGTTTGGTTAATCTTATCAATCAGCGATCGATTGCCCCTCGCGCATTATTAATAGTATACCGTTGTATAAGGCTACATATCCTTAACCTATACTCTATGATCATCGATCATTGCAATTATTTTACAGATAGTTACAAAACGATAGAGTGCAAAACAAACTGCCAACGACATCTAATAATTCGCTCCTAAAACTTGGCTCGCAAGACGATATCCTTTCGTCTATGAACGCGCACTTGTTACTTATAGCAATAAGGTTCTCGTTAGGCTGGCATTTACGACCATCTAACGTTATACACGTGCGGTTATTCGAGTCGCGATCAACGGAACCGTGTTCGACGAACTTGGAAATACCATGGCGGAAGCAGGGAGAGGGGAGAGGGGAAAGAGGTAGATACGCAAAACGAGCGAATTCTGGCCTCGGTGAATACGAATCCCCCATTTTCCACAGACGGTCGAGGTCTCGGCGAGGGCCGGCTTCGATCACGTAGCCGAAACACCAGCCACGACGCCTGTTAACGCGATCGAGCAGTTTGCAAATTGCACGCCACGTAATTACAACCTCCGACAGACGCATACGAAGAAAGGGCAGTCGGTGTCGGGTCTCGACAGTCTATCGAAGGGATTTCCACGAGCTCGATATTACACCACGTCGACAACATCGACACAGATACTTCCTTGCGAACGTGATAATCAATTTTTGTACCGAGAGATAATTAACGCGAACGAAGGATGATTAATTCCGGAACGCGACGACGGTCGATGGAAATTTTTGAAAATCTGTGTGGCAAGACGAGACGAGGATCGTTTATCATAGCGCCGAACGAATTATCAAGCAAGAAGACCTGGAACTGCGCTCCGACAAAAATAGTAATAAACGAATCGGGAAACCGAACGTAGACGTATCTCGTTTACGCGTCTCCCTCGCCTGTTCTCTTTCAATTAAAGGGGACTTCCGCCTCGACCTACGCTTTCTACACGAGGGATTCACCCTCGTTTTTGCGTTTAGTTACCGAGGCCGCTTTGAATTTTATGCGCGACCGAGAGCGACAGATTTTCACGACTGGCAGACCTGTTCAGACCATTACCGTCGAGAGAAAGGGGACAGAGCGCGGCTCGATCGTCGAATCGGGTTTATACGAATTCGAATCCGGTAATCCGATCGGATGACTTTTCCCTCGGAAAAAATATAGAGAATCAGGATGTCGATAAAACGTCGCTATTCACAGGGTTAACGATCGAAGAGGATTCGACAGAGAGGACGAGGAGTGTATCGCTTGTAAATTCTGCTCGATCGTCTACGCGTCGTTTCGCTTTTGTATATTCGCCCGAGCGAATGCGAGGTACTCGCTTTTGCAAAGTTGTTCGCTCCGATGTGCAAACGATCCGCGCGCGACTCGAAAAAGAATTGAAGATCAGAAGGAAATAATCGGCTCTTCCGGATGATCTTCGTACGACTGAAAATGATACGCGCGGTGGCATGCTGCGGGACGTTTATCCTTAATACGCGTTAATGTCGCGATTAATATTGTATCGACGTTCGCTCTCGGGCGTCGATAAATTTTATCGGGGATGAAACATCTAGTGTGCACAGCAATTCCGTGGAATTTCCATTTGTGACGGTCCTTCCCCGACAGAGCCCTAATTACAGACGCAATCAGTCGGCATACATGCACACGCGTACGCACACTCGCTCGAGTCGTTGCGTCACACGCGTGTATCGACGTTGATTGCGACAGGTAACCGAGGGAGCTGGTGTGGCCAGTTGCGACGCCACTGGCCGGAAATCGAACGACGTTTTACACCGTAGCAGCCAGAACATGGCATCCGCGCGCCACGTAAGAAGCCCCATCGTTCCGAACTACACTTCCGATTGGGATTGCGCCGCCATTTCCTGGAGATGGGATACATCGGCCGAGTTATTCGAGTCGCCCGGATCAATTTGCCCCTCTTCCATCCAATCCTTCCCATTCTCCTGGCTATTTTAAAGGCCACTTTCGTGTCCGCGTTACGTCCGTTTTCCTTTCTTTTTCTGTCATCCCGGTCGCGAGAAAAAGAATCGCTCGATGGGATCGCTGGAATGGAATTCGAACGGCGATCCATCGTGACTAAGACGTTCGGCCAACCGAGGAATTTCCGTCGACCGACCGACTCTCTTCGTTATTCGCCGTTCTATTACATTATTCCTACGAGTTATACGATTATCACACGGAAAGCAAAGAGGATTACGTTAACTCCCTGTTTGCACTAAGGTAACGCAGTGACGTTGATAGGTACTACAAAATTTATCGTTACACGAACTGCATTGTCTATTAAAGCATAATGCACCCAAGAGAGGCGAAGTTTGTTCAGTTGAGTAGTAGCGGTAAGTTCGCATTCAACTTCGTCCTACCAATTACAGCGTCCGGCAAGTCCCGCTCATCCCCCGCGACTATTGATTCCCATTTACCGATTGATTCCGATCGTTCCAGTTTCCCTGGGAGCACGCGTTAAGCTCGTGTCTTCCTTTGAAGGTTTTTACCGCCGCCTGTCGTGCCGCAATTTACGGCGTTTCGCGTTCAGTTACACTCGCTGCACCCGATTACACCTTCCTTCTAAAATCCCGACTATCGTCGAAGGTGGAACAACGACGAGGTTTTGACACGAACAACAGATCGAATTATCAGCGGACAAACGCCACTCAACGACCGGAGTTGGCTCGATGAAGGGGATTCCTTGGCAAAGCTCGTCCGCGGTGTTAGACGATCATCGCGGAATTAAATATCGAAGAGGAAAACAAAGAGGCGTTTAATAAAATTAATCTCTCCGCGATACCTGTCACGCGCACACCCATACAAATCGATGTAAAGGTATTTGGCTTAAAACGGAAAGAATAATTCTGGAAGAACATCACGTGACACAAACACAGGTGCAGGGAATTTTTTCGACGTCCAACTGTTAGACGCGCGACGCGAGAGAAGAAGAAATGGGAAAGGACGAAGCGTTTGCTGGCATGTTTCATCCCAGGATGTTGATGGAGGAATCCGAGACGAAAGAGGACGTTACGAAACCGAGAGAGCGGCAGACAGCAGGTAATCGGCCGTTGAAAACGCAATTTGTGGACGAGAGAAAGAGGCAACAGAAGTGACAAAAAGAGACAGTTCGAGATTCCCCGGATTGATAGAGTCGCTTCTTCTCTCCTCTTCTTCCTCTTCCTTCGCCAGGATTCCTGCTGCAGCTGGCGACGGTGAAGTAATTTCCAGCCAAATATTACGTACGTTTACGAGTAAAACAATTTTAGAATTCAAAAAATCGATAGAATAGCGAAAGGATTGTAACGACGAAAGAAAGCATCTACGAACGAGATCGAAGGATTTTCGAGTGGCTGGTAGCGCGATGAGATAAAAATTACAGAACTTGTCGACCGATAAGTCGGATAAGATTGCAAGTGGCGGAAGTGTGGAATCGAGGATAGATAGGATCGCGATGAGTCGGCGTACCGTGAGCGAAAAAAGTTGCCAGATCGTGGCACGAAAACAGGATATCCGATGATTACGTGAGAACGTTCTGCCATCGTGACCTTGAGGGCCGTTGGTTCTTCTCTGCCATTTGGCCCGCGCTTCCTCTCGTTCGTGATTCAGCCACCTCGACCTACGCACCACGATACATTTTCCGCGAGTGCCGTTTCGTTCAAGGCCCGACGATTTAATGTCGTTAATGTTCGTCACGTGGACGAGGGAGAAACAAGAAACGGGGCCTTGACAGTGACGTTTGACAAAGGAAACGTAAAAATGTGGATAAGAGAGTAAAACTTGTTCTCCTTGGAGAAAAAAGCTGATGCGTTTTACGTGCGAACAAGGAAGGAAGGACGCGTTCTTCAAACAACAAGCCGAATAATATTTAACTTGCATCGATAGGAAGTGTTTGTATTCTTTGTTCGTCGGTTGGCGGAGCTATCGTTTCAAAGGAAAATAGGAATTTTCCGGTGGGAACAAGGGGGCGCGCGAGCGCGTTCTACCAACGTGCTACAGAGGAAACAATGGGAATCGTTCGGCTTTGTCGAGGCCAACTTTGTTTCGTAAGTTCTCGTTGTAAACGGAGGTAGCAAATCGAAAAAAGGGAATTTCGCAACGTGGCCGGTGGTCGGAAGCAGAAAGAATTCTCTGTCGTGCCGTTCCATGGCGCAAACGGTTTCGACAAGTTCTGCGTCAAAAACAACCCCGGAACAGCGCGGTCTATACCAACTTCCTCGTTTCCAAAGCATTCACGGAACAAGGTACACACGGAATAGATTCGTTAAAGATCTTTGTACGAGTGTTTGAACGTCGAATTCTTTTTGTTAAGTAAATTCAGCCATTTTTTCCCCCTCGGCCTCTTCCTTTCTTATTCGAAAGAGAATATAGGTGGAAATTATACGGAGGCAGAAATATCGCGCCGGGAGTCGATAAGTCGACAAATCAAACCCGGAGAGTAAAGAGAAGAGAAGTAACAATGCGCAAAGGATCATCCGTTCCCATCGAACAGCCATGTCACTCGTGATTTCGCGTAACAAACGTCGGAAGGAAATATGAGAAGGGAGCGAGAACCCGATCGAATTCCTGCACAGGAAGCACCGAGGAATTGCCGCGAATCGCAGTCTCGCGTGGTTGTTCGCGCGAATCTTAGGCCGTCAATCTTGCCAGCCGATCGATAGACACATACTCGAGAGCGTTAATCACGTACAAATCTATACAGCTGTTGCGCGATCGATCTTTTTTACGACGTTCTCCGTTCGCCAGTTTCTGCTTCGTTCCTTTCGCGTGAAAAATTGAAAAGTCCATCGAAAATAGAGATGGAAACAGGAAAGGGAGACTATCTAGAATCTCTCGATATTCGCATGTGACTGTTACCAATCTATATAATCGTTCTGCCAACGTCTTACGATCAAACACCGACGTCTTCGTATCTCAATTTGTCAATTTCAAGTATTTCGCGAGCATCGAATCGCTGGAGCTTGTAGCATTCCAGGTAAGAATAGAGCGACGACTACGACACGAGAACGTACACCTGAGGCGTATTTAAAACCAGCCACGAGTGTCGTATTTTCTTTCAGTCGCGGGGAGACGCGATCGCGAGGAAGCGTGACAACGGAAGTCGTAAATTCTCGTTAGGATTATTTATAATCGACACCACGAACAGGTCGATCCTCTTATTTCTTTTGGGATAATAGGGGTGCTTGATGCGTATAACACTGCAATTGCAGATTATAATAACTATATTTCCAACAACTTAATATAATAAAGAGTTACGTCGTTTCGTAAGGTGTACGTGTTTACGGTAGACGATTATTTGATGGGCGAAGACCCGATAGCGAGACGCTGACTGTTCTCAATCTTAGAGAATCAGTGTTGAGGAGCGGACCGATCTATAGATAAGATCGAGTTCAAGTAGATACGTCGATGTTGCTCGAATGTGGTAGAAGCAGTCCGAGATGATTGATCCGTCGATTGACTTGGCAGTTGTCGACTTGGTGCCGGAGTATTGACTGAACTAATGTCGCAGAAACAGTGAAGTCCGTTCTCGCGTTATTACGGAGGAAAGCTCGGTGTGGGTGTGCCTTTTGAACTAAGAACGCGAATTCGTTGTTCACGCTTTTCGTTAGTAAAATGAGTCTAACGATCCGCGATCCCCATTGGTTGTAGCCAACGTTAATAAACGAAGATAGGAGGAGGAAGTCTCCTGCCAACGTGGCTCGTGGATGTCATTGTTCATGGGAAAAGCCTGCTTTTCCTTTAGACGAATATCCGCTTTCTCCGTAATTTGTAAGAGCGTGCAATAAACATAAGGACTGTTTTAAGGACCATCGATAAACCGAAAATACTTGCAGGATTAGAGATTAAGTTAAAAAGATTCTGCTTATGGTGGTTCCTTAGGTTTATCGAGGGTCTGTATAACGGTGCGTGGGCCTTGGCGGTCAGAGCCCAAGAGGGACGTCGCACGGACCATCTCACGCGACGTAACAAGTGTGCTCCTTTTCCTCGAACGCGAGGAAATTGCGATCGTTGCGAGATCACGTAACCTCCGAAGCGAGGTTGTTACGTTGACCAACCGTTTGAGTTCGATGGTGTTCGACGCTTCGTCAGTGAGTTCATGATGCAAACGTGCGCGGAACCCGGACAGCGCCGATCATTTATTTCGCAGTGTCCACGATGAAAACATAGGCTTCGCGAGATCGACAACGGGCTGACACAGTGCGGTGTTTGCTGCTGCCTGTCCAACCACGAGTTATTTAATCGAAAGTATTATCGTGTTCGAACGGCGTATCGGTAAACACGCGACTGGACACGAAGAGGATAAATTCGAGAGCCAGAGAATACGAGAGGATGCACCTTTTCACGGTTGTATTTAAATAAACTGATGGTTAACCGTGCTTGGCAGGAAATTACAGTCGATTCGATGTAATACCGAATTGCGTGAATTTTAATATTTCGACCGATGGTTTAAGCGACGAAATAGGAAAGAACAGAAGTGTAGATCGAAGCACGATTGCGTTATCATCGGTTAACGGAATGGAGGTCAGAACGAAACAAAATAACCGAATTTTTCCTCGTTCCTCGAAACCCCGTAGTATTTTTATTCGTTATAATCCTTGCCTTTCGACTTGACATGGTTTCCGGCTTACGTCATACGTATTTACATGCATATTCTAAACTCTTATGCCACTAATTGCTTAATTCAATACATTTTATTACTACCTTATCTTCGAGTGCTGTTCTAATATATTATATTATATTGTCTAATTAAATGCACTTACATCACGAAATCACGTAACATATCGTCGGAACGGAGACGAGACCTCGACCGGTTATGATATCGGAGACCATTTGTTACGACCGTTCGCGGAGAGACGCGGTCGCGAGGAAAACGCGTCAGCGAGAGGCGTAAATTCTCGCTACGATTCGGTTAATCGACGCCGCGAAATAGTCGTTCCCCGTGTTTCGATTAGGATAACAGGGGTGGTTAATTGAAATTAACACTGTGTTAACAGGTTAATATGACATATATATTCAACGATATATCACACAATATTATGAGCGTCACAAGTATTTGACGATGAGTACAGTTAATGCATTACAGAAAATATGACCCGATTTGACGATATCTCTCGATGAGATAGTTAGACTTTACAAACGGATTGATTTGAGGGTAGAGCCGTTGTAGACTTATTGACTGTTCGGACGACGAAAACGGACTACCTCGAGAGTGACGATGCTGTGTCAGAGGAGAGCTAGGAAAGGGTGTGTCTAACGCATGGGATCATCGGATTCGTTAATAACAGTTTTTTGGTCAGGAAAGTGAGGGTAATAGACGTTGTTTCTATTGGCTATTACGATTGTTGGTGGACTAGGACGGGTCTTAGCCGCCCTCGATAGAAGGTTGGTGGTGGGAAGCATCGCACGTGTGAAAATAACTAATTTTAAGTGTTTTCCGGACACAAACCAAAGATCTTAGAAAATACTTTCGTAGAAAAGATCCTTGTTCGACCTGAGAGTCTTTAGTTGAAATTTTCTAAGATTTATGATCGGTCCTTGAGGTTCTTTAGAGTACGCAATAAGGATGTGCAGTCATATAGTTGCCATCCCGCTCGCGATGCGAGGCCCGGTCCAGGTAGAGAGTCGGCCGACGTAACACCATTTATTGTTTGCGTTTCTGCTACGATGTCTGTTCTATGCCCCTGTCGCTTCTACCCGCAACGGTATTTAATTTATTATTCTTTTACCGTAAATGTACAGGCAGGCAGTCTTGCGAAGTGTGTCGGACGAACGGATGGCTTAAATTTATCTATGGTTTTTAAAGGCTGAATATGTGCCGCTACAGCGACGATATACAGTATCGTTCGTTCAGAGCTTCCAATAATCCTGGCAAAGCCCCGAGAGGATTTGTCCAATATTTCAGCCTGGATGGCAGAAGATAATAGAGACGTTAGGTTCGAGCACGAACCGCTGCGAACCAGACCGAGTAAAGTTAATTAAATTCTCTGATCTGACAATAACCGTTCTTTGATCAAGATTTTTCTGCGCGATTATCCTAATCGTTCGTGAACATCGTCGCAAAGTAGCCGCTCGAATTTCTTCTGTCACGCTGAAATTCCTGTGTGCCCATTCTATTTTTTCCTATTCCTGTGAACGGTAGTTGGTGTTTTCGAGAGAAAAAACGATCGCGATACGAAACTACGTAAACATGTGCACGTAATTACCGTTGCACGCTCGACCGTGCACAGTCATTGTCTGACTCTGAACGAACAACTCTCCTTGAAACTAATGTTACTTCGATGCGCATTTGTCGCTATTTATCTCGTGACTATGTTTACGGCTACGTGTTAATGAATAAATGGTGCGGAGTTTACGGTTTGATAAAAGTCACTTAACGAACGACGACAAACTTTCAATAACGATATGTTTAAAAACTTATCGTTCGACGGATAGAGAATTTTTCGAACAAGTACGTCAATGCAAATTACTTGTATTATGTTGAGTATTACATTATATCGCGCATTGTTGCTTACCGTTCGTATGACACTGGAAAAATCCAGTTCTAACGAACAGTGATTATAGAAATGCTACGTAAAGTGCAAAACATTCGCCAGAGAAAAGAGGAAAGAAAAAGAACATTCGAACGTCTCTCCTCGCTACGACGCTGTTATTTCAACTAACTGTACGACTATTTAAAACGATCTCTCGGGCCGCGATTCTTTCTCCTCAATTAAACGAAGTATAAAAAAAAAAAAAAAAACAGAAGAAAAAAGAAAAAGAAAAAAGGAAGGAAGGAAGAAGGCAAAATGAGCCCCTCTGCCGGAACAATAGCAATCTTCGAGCACTTGAAGCGAGAGCGAAGTTTCGCAGAATTTTCTCTCCGGGTTTCCCTCCAGTCGCGATGGGCTGGCGCGCGTTAGACATCGAAACAGCCGCTTCAACCGCGCACTGCTCCAAGAAGTTAAACAGTTTGCCTTGGATGGTACTGCCAACACGATTATTATCCTATTACACCCGCGCAAATACGCGAATTGCGTAACTGCGCGCCGCGTGTTACTGGTACACGTACGTACACGTACGTAGGCATTTACACGTTGATTTTTCCTTCCCGTTCCCGGTACAGCCTCTTACCGCGTACGTACATACGCGTCGATGTACGTGCAAATGTACGTATGTATAAACGTAGGTACAAGTGTACGCGGGTTGACGATGGCGCTCGCTAGAGTAGGCTCGTCTACGATTACGCGATTAATTAATGAGTCGGCGTGTCGCGCGTTACAATCACGGTCGGGCTTGTAATCGCGGTGACATAACCGCGTCGATTCGACCCGTCGCGTCGCCTCGATAATTAATCGACGGAGGAAATTACACGCGCGCGCGAAACGCGAATGTCAAGCGACGATGCCGACCGATTAAGAGTACAATCCCATCGAAACCAGATATCCAGATTATGACGCGGTTCCGACGCGTCGTTAGCTCAACGATCGAATCGTTAACGAGGTCTCGATACGTCGGAATTATTCTACTCGCCGTGTATCGATGGAAAAGCGCGCAATAAAGCGCGCAATAAAGCGTGCCAATAAAGCTTCGTTGTAACAGCGAAAGAAACAACGTCCGATAGACACGATGATAGAGAGGATGAGGCGATAAAGCGTCGTCCGGAAAAGAGGTCGTGTCGCGTTTCTTCATTCAAGTTCGTTCGGCTTTGTTGCCACGGTTGACGTCAAAGACGCGCGCGCGGATCCGTGTGCAAGCGGAGATCCGGCATTTGCCCGCCACTTCGTGACGAGAAAGCTGGAATTTGAATTTTCATTGGCTCGGCTCGGGCGTTCTCTCTTTCTCTTACGTCGCACAGAAAGGGCTTAGAAACAAGCTCGAATGACATTCTTTCTCTCCTCTTCCCCCCGCCCCTGCTGGGAGCTTGACATCGGCGTGGAAAACCGATAAAACGGAGCAAACACACTCGAGCTACGCTCATCGTTACGCGATGATTAATTGCCGCGTTCGAAAAGTAATAAAATTGCCAGCCAATAATTCACCGACGCTCCATTTGTTTCATCACCTTTTCCTCTCTGATATTTCATTTGCCAACAATGCGTTTCCCACCGTTATTCGTCCAAGGTACGTTTTTCTTGCATAATAGCACGCGTGCTCTTTCGTTTCATCGTGGAATCGTTCGATTTAAAGACAATGATGTTTCAAAGTTCTTCTCTTTAGTCGCTACGCCGCTTGAAAATCTATCGTGATTTGCATACCCGCTCGTGGGATCTCGCCGTTCTCTCTTTACACCGCGAAAAGGAGCAGCAGGTTGCGCTGGCAGACTTTTCTCCCCGCCGAAGACATTGGGTACGAGTAACAACGAGGGCCGTGTGAATATTTATACGCGATTCATGGAGAGTCGTATTCGGTTCGCGCGTATGCTCGATGCCGCATGCTGCACGCTCGTGAATTTGTCCGAGTGTAACGTTTCACGTCACGCGACCACAAATCCAGTCGGTTGGTGTTTAATCAGTTAATTTAAGGAAGAATCTCGCTCGGATCGCGCAGGTTGTAAGAAATTCCGTAAACGTTCCTTCGGACCGACGGACGACGACCAAGAAACCAGACGACGAAGGTGTTTGATCGTTATTAAATTTCAGCCTGCGCGGCCCACCGTTATGAAATTTCCACGAACGTTATTTTCTCATCAGCAAAATAAATATTTCCTTAGCTTGTCGGGACAAGGGAACATTGTCGCGAGCAAACTTCCCGTGGTCGAACCGCTCGCTAGACGAAACAATGCCAGAGCAAATATTCCGAATTGCGATCTCGTATAAATATTTATAGATCAATTTACGAGAGAGATCCAGAAATGTCGCAAAGTCATGCTGCGTTCGATGTTCGCGACGTAATTATCATAATTACACTAAAGTATTTGATACGTAAGAAGGCGTGGAATAAAAGGAACAAGACCGTTTTACTGTAAACTTATGGCTTTCACGCGAGCAGTCGGATACAGCTTCCATTCTGTTCCTTTCTTCCTCCAGGTAGCTCGATCTCTTTTTTGTCCGGACTTTAACAGCCGTGAAAATTGCTTCGCATGCAAATGAAACGATGGCCGACGTATCTACGAGCGGAACGTTAAAGCAGCAGGGACGAAGCGAAAAACTTTAGGCGCGTCTCTGGCTCCCGGTTTATTTCCTTGCGTCGTTATTAGACTGATCGACCAGCGCGCAGCCGCCATCGCGCATTACAAGAAACAACTATCTGGGACTTCGTGAAATTTACGAGGCACGAGATTCTCTACGGCACCGTTCGAAACACAGCAGACGTATCCTGAGCAAACGCGAACGCAATAAAATCGGCCTGTAGCCGGGCTACCGCTCGAATTGCTCGTTCGAGCAAGATACTCGCTTCGATTCCCGGAGGCGACCTCGTGTGCCTTCGACTCGGAACTTCCACGACAGAAATTGCATAATTATCGCGGCGACTACGCTCGTTTGCCCGTTGGGACCTGCCCGATCGTCAGGAAACCGTTGTACCGCCACCCTGGCAAAAACCATTGCCAGGAACATCCACGACACTGTGTAAAGTAAAATCGAGGCGAACGAGCGCCCAGAAATCCGGTTTCTATCGTTCACGTAACGAGCGCGCAAAGTATTATAATATAACCAACGAATGATCGTTAGCGAATAATAAAAGCGGAGAAGGTGATTACGCGACGAATTTGTCATGGTAACCTTTGTACGTATCCAATTTCCCTTAATTAATATTTTTAACCAAAAATAACGCGTCAAGAGAGAGTAGATGTAAATTAGATTGGATGACGTTCGTTCGCTAGGTTTTGTAAGTTGAGATGAATACAGCAGCGCAAACGTTCGGATAAACGAACCTTTCCGTTCACCGATGAAAACGTATTAAATCCGTGGAAAAGTTCCGTCGTTTGTCTTCCACCTTTGTAGGAGAACGTTCGTTGAATCTATTTCTGTCCTGCCGGCCTGGGGCGCGAAACGGATAGTGTTTGAGTTAGCCCATTGATACTTCGTTGAGTGTTCGGCACTGACACATCGGTGGTGAAAATATACGCGTGATATTGAATTTTTCATGAGCCTCTGAGGGAAGATAAAGTTTTGAAAAGGGTGTATACAAGCGAAATAGTTCGCTCGTTTTGAAAACTACCGAAGGATTCGCGACACCTAATGAGATTCCGTGCTCCTGTTGCGAATATATGCTGCTATTGTCCATAAAAATTTGAACGATAAAAAAGTGTTACATACGTAATACATTCTAACCGTATATGCGAATAATATTAATGGCTGGCTATTCTAACTGGAGATATTTACGTGCATCGCAGCGATAAAACTAGATGCATTGCCAACAAATTAAAACTTCATCATATCGCTGGATAATATAGGGAACGATAAATTTTCCGCAAGATCCTCTATATTATGGAAAATAATTTCTTGGATCAGATAGGCTCGCGTATTTCAGCGGTCGCCAGATGCCTGCAAAGTTAAGAAATAATCATTTTTCTCGACGATCGTGAAGGTATCGAGCGACTGTGATTTACGAGGCCTATCATCCGTTTACGAGGTCGGACTAATATCGACGAGGTTCTCATTCGATGGGGGTAATTTTCCAGACGGTTCGAAACGGGCGCATTCGTCTTTTCTTCGGCGACCAACCGCTCGTGAACGACCGCAGACGCAGCGACCGCGATTACACAAACCTACATTCACCTGAAATATTGCATGTAACACGACCTTGATGAGGTAGCCGTGCCATTCATGCCACGTACAAAGACATGCCTCGACTTGGGCCGTGCCAAAACCGACGATGCCAAGTTCCCTGCCATTTATCGCCACCCACTCGTTCAAATTGTTCGCTCAAATTTCCCCCAACGTCACATCCAACTCGAAGTCATTAGCAATTTGACGGTAACAACTTTGAATATTTCAGATCGCTAAACTTCCATTATTCGTCACTCGGATTTGCAACGTTTCATCTTTGCTTTTTAGCCGTTTTTCTACTCGTAACTCATATTACGACGAGACTTGCTCGTTTAACGCCTAGACAGCTTAATTAAGCCGTGACCCAATTGATAATCAAGACCTTCATCAGCTTTAAAAGCTTTTTAAAAAGGAGTCGTTTCATTCGCAAACGAAAGGGTACGTAGTGTGACGTTATGAAATATGCAACTTGATGGAACGAATATAATAAAGGCAGATATAACGAACGTTGGAAATGATCGACCAAGCACCGAATCCAGCACCGATTGATCCAGGTCCCTGCTGTAATTAGTCTCGTCTCTGATGCGCGTTATCACGGCGAGGTTTCATGAATATCCTGCACTCGAAAACATGCCGGAAACTGAACGGTCGGTGAAAAGCCGTGCGGGACAGGGGAACGCTTTCATTAAAGCCGCGACAAACACAACGTCCCATCGGTGTCGCTGCCCGAAACGTAGTAGACACTTTGAAATAATAACGAGACCAAGTAGTTCGTATAAACCGTGCGGAGCGATAACCTTTGTGCGCGAAATTGCGCGAATAAAGCGCGCGTGTTTCGTTAACGAGAAACGCTTTTGCGAATGGGTGGTGGCTCGAGTTTCAGCAAGTGGAAAACCGAGCTTCCACCGTCCTCGTGGTACGAACGTTGCCAGTAAAATGCTCCTTTTCACGGTGAGAGGGAGAGAGAGAGGGAGAGAGAGAGAGAGATTTCATCCGGCTCCAAAAACGATACCGATCATGTTCATCCTCGCCTTCTGTCCCCTGCTCTTTCCCTCGAGGAAAGAAGGCAACGCGTTGATCGCTTGCGAGCACGAAACTCTTCCAGACTGTTGCCAGTGCTCGTTGCTCGTAGAGTGCATTTTATTTCGATAATGCGATTCGACGAAACGATTTCTTTCACGGAGAGATACATCGCCCGATGGAAAATTAACCGTGTGCCACGCGATCGCAAATTTCCTGCTCACCGCGGAAAGCACCTTAATCCTGGACAGTGGAACGTGGTTGTCAGCGCGGGAAAGGGACGACGCGTCGAGCGTGCCACCGCACGAATTACGTGGATTCATTTCGACGAATCCTGCAATGTTCGGCCAGCGGTTTTTGCGAACAGGCCAAGCGTAATCCAGGCATCGGAGAGGACAAGCCGCGAGGAGAATTGGTCCGCGACGACTGAATCGCTGGTTGGCTTGGAAACCATCCGTAAGGATCGCGCGTTGATACATCTGCACACCGTTGGTAAACTGGGCTACGCGATATCGATTGCGAGTCGACCCGGTCGAGACAGAGTGGTCGTATGCGCGACTTTATATACGAGGGATACGACGTCGGCGGCGATGGTAGCAGTCGCTGCATCGAGCACATGCATAAATACAAGCAAGGATACGGCTACACGACAGGCCGATTAAAAGTGGCTAATTTGATGGAAAAACTCGTCAGAGCGAGCACAAAAGCAAACGACGTAGAAAATCGCGCAGGGGAGGAACAGCAGCCCGGGAAATACGGGGCATTTAAAATACGGTAATAAGGAGAGACGTCGAGGGCTGGGTTTCGCCGTGCGTTTCTCCGCGGTGCACCAGTCGTGAACGATGCCGGCACGAATAATTGCCAGAGAAAAAATTCAACAGTCCGTTGGTAGAATCGTAGCACAGTTTCATTGAAAAGTTCGTGAACTTTCCACCGTTCGAGTCCACGTTTGGCGAAAGCGTACGAGAGGTACATTTTTCTTTCCTTTCTTTCTCTCGTCTTCTCTCTTTTAGCGGCGCAGGGAAAAATAAAATAGAGAAGCAGCGATGCAAATTATCAATTAAAGACGGCAGTTTAACAACCGTACACACGATGTATCACGCTGTGACGTATCCGTCCCCTGACGTTCACCAACGTCGAAATTTTCCCCCGGCAAATTTAGACCGCATTATTCGATAATTAAGCCCTAGAACGATAGCCATTTAACCGGTCGATTAGCAAGCGGAGTAATTATACAACATTCATGCAGATCGGTCAGCTAATTACTATAAAATCATCGATTCAGACAGGAATTCCCTTTAGGTCGATACGTTACCTACCCACGTACAAGCTTCTCGTACATAATCGATCCGCGAGCTATCCTTTTCCTCTTTTTTCTTCTTCAAAAGAGCGACTAGCGGCTTCCCCTTTCGCTATGTAAATACGTCGAAAGCCTCCTATATGACACAATCGAGGTAACAGGCGTCGATTACGTCAAAGTGAAACCGGCTCTTTCATTGTATAATACGCGGACGGATTTAACCACGGCCAGGTCGCAACATCGAACAGGAAGCCACGCGCGCGCGAGTCTAACCGAACGCGAATCGTGGCTTTCACTATCCTTGGCAATTGTTCGCGCTAGATGGTACTTCTGGTCGCCTAACTCGCTCGACTTAACCGACCGTGAACATCCTCATGGACCTTGAATACGAATTGAACGCGTTCTACGTGCAACGATTGGCTTCTCGCTGACAGTGGTGAAACGTCATCACCGATTCGCCGATCGGACTTTACCTGAACCACCTTCAAGGTTGTACTAATTGTATCGTCAAATTGATCTACGCTGAGGCAACGTTTGGCTAACGATCGGACCGAGACGCACTTTCCCTGGGAAATTCGGAACGACCTCCAGCTCGACGATTCAAAATTCACGCGAAGAGAATGTACAGTCGTACATGTAATTTGGGACGTAGTCCATAAGTTTTACTACTAACGGAGGCATCGAATCGATCGATTTCGAAATAGGTCGCGTCTGTCGAAAGATACATTCGATACAAGAATATTCCCAGTGAGCGGTTAGAAATTTTAATCCTGCTTATTCGCTGACAATTAACACGGATCCTTTGCCAATCGAGTCGCTAAGAGAGGACGCGTTTGAATTTCACAATCGACGGAGTAAGAGTAAGTCTTTTAATCGTATCTCATGTCGAATCCACCAAAGTTGCATCCTTTTCTCGTTGCAACGCGAAAAGACGAAAACGGATATTAACGCATCGGGTTATTTGTTTCGATTTCGAGGGATGTTTCGACGCGAACTTGGCCTATATCGAAACGAAGTACCCTCGTTGAGAAATACCGCAACGGATATTGCTCGATCGCGTCACGGGAATAATAAAAAGATACGTGACATAGTCGTTGAAAAGAAAAAACCGTGTCGAGAATATCAACCCGTAACGAGGAAAGGTAACCTTCGTAATCGAGAGCCGCTCAAATGTTGCAAGTGTAACGAGCAGCGAGATTTCACATCGCTTCGATCTCTAATTGCAAAACGTTTCGTGGGAATCGAAAACGTGTCGACAGCCTTCGACGAAAAATCCATCGACTGGATTTTATTTCGACGAAAAGTTGAAACAACGGTCTTCCAAGATAAACGATGCAAGCGAGGAATTTAATAAACACTCGATACGTATCTGACACGACGGATACTCTAAACTGGAAGTTTTTCACAATGTTTCTAACGCAACGGCTTAACGAATTCCAAATTTTAGAAATTTCCTTCGTTCCCGATGATTCAATTCAGTCCTCTTGTGGCCGTTGTTGCGTTGTTGAAATGGAACGTGTCGTGTGATTTTTACGAAATATACTCATTTTTCCTTTACTAAGCAAGTAGTTTTCTTTCAAACAAAACGACTGATCTTGATAACCATCGACGCTCGAAAGGCAAAGAGGAGACACGAGGGAACGGAGCCAGAGAAAAGCGTGTAATACTCAGCTCCTTCGGAACCATTATGAGAAAAAATTCAATTTTCGACGTGGAAGAATCCGAGGAAGTTGCTGGTTCGATAGAGGACGTCGAAGATGATCAACGTGGTATTTATTGAATTTCGAGGATGAAAAATGCAAGCAACCAAGGGATGGGTAAAAAGAAGCAGGTGAACGATACCGACCGGTGGCAACGGCCGAGCAATCGCCTCCTTCCCACTCTCTCGTTCACGTTCTTATGCCGTACGTCCAATTTGGTCGTGAAAAGGGTGTAAGAAAAACGAAGACACGGAAGACACAAAGGGAAGATAGCAGGAATGCCCTTCCAAGAAGCACCCTCTGCAAACACAACCAAGCAGATGGACTGCTCGAGGCGCTGTTCCCTTCACCATCCACGAAGAACGCGTTCCATCGCGGCCATCGCGCGACAAAGTAGCCGACCAACTGTTCTCGAGTATTGTTCCGTGTTTTCCGGACGAGTTGGCTCCAGAATAGCTCGTCGTTCCCTAGAATCGAGCGTCCATGCCATTTTCCCTGATTCTTCGTTTGCCTTTCGCACGACTGTTTCTTTTTGGCTACTTCTCCAAGCGATAGCGACCGTATTCGTGGATCGTTAACCCATTTGCATCATGGCTCTACTTAAGAGGACTGGTCCCTATCACCGCGCGCAATCGGTAGTAGGTGCAGTAAATGACATCCGAATTCTTCATGGAGTTTATCGAAAATTTACTGTTCAAAACGATTGGTAGACGATGTTATTTCGCAAACATCGCATCTTACATTCTTCATAACAAAGGAAAAAAGTAAAAATTATTTATTTAAAAAAAAATTATTTAGATTAAAATCCGCGCTTGGACGCAAATGGGTTAAACAGCGACAAGGCGATCGCGTCGTTGTATCGTTAAGCGGACACTCGATCGAAAGAAAACGAATTTCGAGATGTAATTCACAAAGAAGAGAGAAGGACGAGACGACTTTGAGCCATAAAATTTTTGGTACAAGCGTCCGGTAGACGGTCGGTGGATTCATCGGCATACATCGCGAAATAACTGGGCAGCTCGTTAAAACGCGCCAACCATGAATTTTAGCTAATTAAAATACGCGATCCCGATATCGAAGCGGCGGCGGTGTTCGAAAAATGCATTAACGGTAAAGTAAACGGATAATCCGGGGAAACAGGGGGAGCGGAGTGGAACGTTATCGCGATTGTCGCGGCGCGCAACAATTGAATTAACGAAGAGATTAATTGCAAATAATAACGTTATAAAGCGGGTCCGTGAACATTCCACTTGGGCAAATGGTGCGGCCGTTGCGCCCCGATAACACGGGCCGCGTTATTGCTACGTTTTTCATCGGTGGAGCGCGCGGCATGGAGCAACGTGGACCGGAAGAGGGCAGGGGGCGTTTACTTCTCTCTACTTTGCGGGCTTATATTTTTTACGGCTCTTCCACGAGCGAGGGTGAAAAGGCTTCTCATCAAGGCCAGGCCAGTGCACACGCCGTGGCTCCTCCCAGAATTTTCAAGGTACGCGACACGACAAAGAAAAGCTCGTTCCGTAAAAAGGAACCGCGACTGGAAATTCAAGAAAAATCTCGAGTGTCCCTGAAATTTTCTGCGAGCGCGACTTCCGAAAAGGAAAGACGTTAACAACGCTCTATCTTCCAAGGACGGTGGCCAGATAAAATGCAAATTTATCGTAATTCTACCACCGTAAACATTATGAGAAGCCGAGTGACGCTATAAACTGACTGCTAATCGAGATACATTACGCTCTTCCTGTTATTTTACACCGCACCGATATCTTTTCATCTCCTGCTCATAAGAGTAGACCTTGCTCGATCTTTTTTTCTTTTCTGTCCTGTTGGATTGGAAAACAGATTTATTTGGAACTCGCAACGGTCGCACGCGATCGTCAACTTCATTCGAATGACGAGCCTATGTATATCTGATGAGCCGCGAATAAACTGGAACGAGCACGCTATTCTATCGAAGCCAAGAATTCATGCACCGAGGGATTAAGTAAGTACAAGTTTTCAGGTTAAGCCGGAGCGCTGGGATTAGTCCGGTAACTACAACGCCGGTTTCCTAGCTCGCGACCATTTCGTCGATACACGTGTACGTACAGCCAAGTTCTCCTCAAACATTTGTTCCGGCTTGGAGAAGCATTTGCTCAGGATTTCCAAACTCGAGACGACCGCCACCGTCCTTTCATAAACGCTACGTTTGCGGAAACAAAGGTTCAACGAATATTTTCAAATGCAAGACCACCGATGAAAATCCGCGGACTTCATAGACCTCTTCGTCGACAAGACTTTTCCTTTATTCGCACATCCACCTTTTCTTTCGTTGGACAGATATAAGAATTCGAATACTGTCGCGATTCGAAAGAAAGAGGAAACGCCATCCTTTCTTGTTCCCTTATCAATTCTGTCGCTTCCGGTGTCCCATACACCTTAAGTAGCGCCCACGCCAACGTTCTACGAGGACACAGACGGTGATTCATCAGCCGTTACTATGCCACAATAGACTTTTTTTTTGGTGCAAAAATGGCGCTCTAGTGAAACGCATACAAAGGAAGTGTCACTACAAAAGTCCGTTCCATGCACGAAGAATAAATGTAAAACGAAAAACAAAAAAAATAAAAAAAATAAAATAAAATGTGTAAATTAATTTTCGTTGAATTAAAATTCAAATTGAAAGATTTTATCCTTGCGTTTATTTAATTTTCATTCGCGTTTCTTCTATTAATTTCACCCGGAAACATTTTCAACTTTTCTTCGCGTCGGCGTAACTATTCCTTCTACATATTTCAATCCTAATGTTAGTCGGTGCTTTTTCTTTCAATACAACGTATTCTTGGCAATATATCCATTTATGGGCCAAATCGTGGCGTCCTCTATATATAAAGGATGAGCCGCGGAAATAAAAGTTTCATGGTCCGTGACGTTCCATCTTGCGCGCGTATTTATTTGCCATAAAGAATGAAATATCGGGTATGCACGAGCGAACCGTTTGCGGCGTAAATTTTAACATTCACAGAGTTTCTTGCCGAGAGTCAAAACAACCGAGAGCGACAGCATTTTTCTTTTTTATTTCGCCAACTTCAAACGATTAACCATATTGATCCGTAGAAAAATTGACAAAAAAAGCATCAGGCCGATGGAAAAGTTTCGTTGTCCGATTTCTCGTTGCAGCGTGCCACTTGGAGCGGATTCTTTGACAAATCTGAAACTAAGTTCCGATTAAATCTCCAAAGCGAACGTTCGATGGGACCGTCGACGCGTAAACGCGAAGCGCTTTATTAAAATGGAAGAATCGAGGATGGCAGAACGGCTCGGCAAGAAATTAATATCGCACGGTTCATAACTTTGCCAAACAACTCGAACACTGTTTATCTTCGTTATTGTTTCGCGGTGACATTTTCGACTATGTATAACGTTTATCGCACAACGAATCGACTTTTTACGTTCGCATAACGTAAATTAGTATAATCACTCGCAGCCTAACGATAAATATTTAGCATAGAATAATTAGCAAAGTTTGCACGCGTCATTACCCGATCGATGTTTGTATCGACGCTATTCCAACTTTGACTCAGAAAGTTCGCGCAAACGTTCTTTTTCTATTGTTTATGTACGTCGCCAGCAATGAAATAAAACCGAGTGAAAATCAGACAGGAAATAAAGAATAGGTCTGGTTGTTATAGCGCGGAAAGCATAAATCTTCCAAGAACGACCAACAGATCTCGGAACAACCGATTTATTCAAATTAGACGGCACGAGTTCCGATTCACACAAGGAAAATGGTTACACGCGTGAACGATCGCCCGGAGACAGTGAGATACAAAACGATGAGAGAGTCACGTCTAAAAACGAGACACAAATTTCTAAGGAACGCGGATATTTTGTAGCGAACGTGTAATAATATGGATCCCGGAAAAAAATAAATTCGTATGCGTACTGAAAAAAAAGGGGAAAAAAGAAAACAGTGACAAACGAGATAATAAAAATCGACCTTGACGGAACGAAAGCTGGAAACAAACAGTCACGTCGGACAGTTGTGCAGTCATGAATAAATCGAGAGAAACCATAGACAAATAAGCGTATTCCGAAGAGATGACACGAGACAGTAGAAATATCACGCGATTTTTCGATCAAAGATACGTCGACGTAAAACACGAAGCGAATCGATGTAAAAGCGCTTTCGCTATCGACGATTATCATTCTCGTGCAAGGTTCGCAAGAGAATCACTTTTCAAAAATATTACCTCGTCTTGTCGAACGAAGTAGCTTTCACTCCACCCTAAGCTTCGTCGCCATCGTGTCGGCATATCGTTAACTGGAGAGGACAGTGTTTCCGCAGAAGGAAACATTTTCTACCAAATACTTCTCTGCTATTCCGCGAGCTATCTATCGGATAACAGACAGTCGAAAGCTACAGGCTAGAGGTAAATACGTGTCATACATAATTTCAGATTCAGAACAGTTCCCAGCGGCGTACGTACGTTGCTGGCCTCGGTTGAAAACCTTCCAGTAAACCGATCGGAGACGGGTGGAACGCGCGTTTTCGCTCGCAGCGACGAGGGAGCGAAGAAGCGGAGCGTGGGAGGGATCGAAAAGACGGAAGCAAGCGAGGAAGGTAAGAGACATAAAAAAGAAGAAATACCAGGAAGGGAAAAACGAGAAGGGATGCCGTAGGGGGTGGGTTGAGAGAGTTGAGAGTTGAGATAGGGAGAGAGAGAGAGAGAGAGAGAGAGGAGGAAAGAAACGGGGAAGGTTTTCCTCGAGCGCGTAACGACGTAAATAAAGGCGGTAAATCCGATCGAGAGCAATCCCTCGAGCGAAGGTGTGTACCAACAGGCGTGCATCGCAAACGAAGCGACGTATAGACGTGCGCGTGCATCGCCTCGCAACCAGAGAGAAGATGCAACGGAGCCGTGGCAGAGGCCAAGGATAGAATTTTCGAAGCGAACTCGCGAATCATCTACGTGCTACGAACACAGATGCGAATCTTTGTTAGTGCAAAGCAACCACACTCGGAACACGCTATCGCGTACACAGACGATGAACTCGCGTTCTGTATGCGTCAACGTGCACACAAGAATGAATATAATCATGCTGTTTTACGCGACGACGGTAGCGACGGCACAACCGACATACGAGCGCCTACGAATACCCGGTGAGAGCGAGGTACGAGCACGTACATCGCGTCCAACAGGGAATGCACGCACGAATTCCTGCAGCAGAAATTAGTATAATTATCGTCACCGGGTGAAGCTAGAATTCCGCGCTTCTTACCTTGCTTCGCAAGAGGAATTTAACGAACATTCTTATTTTATCCGTAACGAACTTACAAACAAGTATTTACGTCTGCTATTTCTCATTTACGCTTTGCCCGAAATAGAACTTACAGTTTTCTTCTTACGAAAGATATATTTTTAGGGAGATACATCGACTTATCAGAATACGCGTAGATCGTGGAGAAACAAACGATCGGAAATCGTGACACGACACCGTGAAAGAAAATAACACGGATCCGGATTGCCTTTACCGAGAGTCGTCTAAACGTTGAATGGCAAATATCCAAAGCAGCCTTTTATCTATTTTAGCGTAATACCAGTGAAGTAATAAATCCAGCGTATGCGCGAATATACGGAAGATAATATTATACATACAACAAAGTAGTTTCAACGTCCTTCCTCCATTTATAAGGATTTCCGTTCCCAAGGCTGCAGGATTTGCGATTTGATTTCCTTAAAAGGAGTAGCTAGCGAGTACTTCGCGAACTTGGCGTTTTCGACCAATCGGATATTCGAATTGACCGATCGTCGAAGGAATTCTACGTTATTGATATTCACCGTGACCTCGGGGTGGTTTCTTCACTTTCCTATGGATAACGCCTTTTCCCTCTTTGAACGGTACGGCGGATTACTTAATCCCGAGGACCAGCTACTCACGCTCTCTCGTCACGTCCCTTCAAACGCTGACGCAACCGGTCGCGTTTACACTGATCCGCGTCGTAATCCGATCGGTGAAATTGTTTCGTTCATAGCCGAGCAACCGTGAATCATCTTTGCTACCCTATCGTTCGGCGATCGATAGCTCGTTCTTTCGGAAATTTTCGCCTTTGACGCTGGAACTCGCGTAAAACTACGACGGACCACCGAAGTGGTCAACTTTCCTCCAGGGAAAACTTTGAAACAACCGATTGACCCTGTACGCTCGAACAATAATGCAAGGAAAAACAGTGTCTTCCACGTCGTGGCTAACGACAACGAGAAGTACAATGTTTCTTCGTATTAATGAACGTTATAACTTTAATGAGTCACATTGGTAAGTACGCACGCAAACGCACCACATGATCACGGTACCTATTACGCTTATGTAAACAGCGCATTGTACGTATGCAAAGAGCGTATTATATTTATATGCCGGTAGCCGCGGTTCGTTATGTAAAAGGGGCATTGTGTTAATGTAAATCTCACAGGAATCACCGCTCAGACGATTCGGGAATCGAATTAACAGGCGTAAATGATCGTCGAGAGTTAGTTACGACGTAAGTCGTAAGGGAACGATCCGAGTACGTATATAAAACTATCGATTGGACGATAGGGAAATTAAAAAAAAAAAGAGCTAATTCTTTGGAAATGTGCCTTTGCAAGCGACCCGTGCAACACTCGGCAACACGAGAGCGTTTTATTTATAAATTGTCCGTTGTCGATGTTAAAAACTGCCGGCTATGTGATACGACGCTTCCGGTAATAGAGAAGTAGCAGAGGTCATCTAATAGGAAGCTAAAGTAGTAAATTGCAGTAGCAGTTCGGTGCATGACGCTCGATGCAGCATGAAGGTAATTCAGTCGCGATATTACAGTTGGTACGACAACACGATTTACAAGTCGGTGCAAACAATTCTATTTCAGGGATAAGTGGCTCTCCGTGCGGTAACAGCGTATTCATGATCCATGCCGGTATGTAATCGGTATCAAACTGTGAGCTGTCCTGCGAGGAAACGCGACACGCTTTTCCGTTCGTTATTATCGCGAGATATCGATGGCTTTGCCACCGTAGCATCAAGTATCACAGACATCCACCTATCCTTCCAATCGAAACACGGTTCCCTTTAATTACTTTCTCGAAGATCTAGAAACGAATCTAGCAACTCCAAGTTGCTTCGTTTTGAAATTCGGTCAACCACGAAAGTTAGCGAATATTCTACAAGGAGGCTATTTTTATTGAAATAACATATTTCTTCATAGTTGATTAAACTATGTTGTATGTATGAAACGGTTGTCGTTACTTTGTACGTTACATGGTATTGCACGAGTATAGAACGTACAAAAACTTACCTGAATGACTGTAGGAGGCACTGAGCGAAGTACTATGGTAGGTGAAAATATACGATGATCTGTATTTGCGCGAATCTCAAATTTCATTAAGAAAGGATACCTAATTAGCAAGGATGCCGAAGCAGTGCACCGAGATCTTCCGGCTCATGCGCGCACCGCGGTCAGAGCGGAACGTTGTTCGTTAAGTTAGAAAATATTCCTGTGACGGGGCATCGACTATCTGACGACGCAAACGGCCAATTTATTCTTCCTGCTCACGTTGAAAATAGCAACCACGTTAAACGTTCGATCCGGTCAGACGGTAATAGAGCGTTAAATTCGGGACGATCGAGAGCAAAGAATATTCGACGATTTTATCGGGAATAGAAAATCGTCGATATATCGTGGATGAAATTTAAAAGTAGCAGCTACTTCCGGTCAGAGGGTAGCTAACGCAATATCTGCTTTCACAAGAAGGATTTATCGCGTAAGGCACCGATGCTTTCAGAGCGGACGCGTCGTGAAGCTCCATAATCGATTTTCTTTCCCCTCTCTTCTGATATCAGCCTCTAGCTTAATGGAACTGGCAAAACGCTTCTCTCTTCTCGGTAACCGAATTATCCGAAAAATGGCCGAGGATCGCGTACATGGTTCTTGGCCGTTTGGAAACGAATCGCTAGAAAGATGAAAGAACCTAAGAGACGACATAAGAAGAGAGGGGACGAGAAAGACGAGGAAAATAAAGGAAAAAAGAAAAAGAAGATGCGACTCGATCATAGAAATTACGTAAAATTACGCGGAAAGGAACGAAACCTGTTCACCGGGGTTGAAAGAAATTGCGGAAACGATAGATTTCGGCTGTCGAAAAACGCCAATCCCACGATCATTCGCGTCGCCGCGACTGTTATAAACGTGTGCGGATGGATCCACTTATTTTTCACCGAAAGAGAAAAAACCATCCACGTTTCCCATCGACAACGACGAATCACCGGACGGCACGTTGTAAACCTGCCACACGACCGCGTTTCTGTTTCTTCTATTTCGCGTTAGCGCGCAATCTGTCCCGATAAAGCGTAAATTGGAAAACTCATGGTCGTCGTCGATCACCGGGACCATTGTCGTGCAGCATCTCTAAAATAACAGAAATGAAAAAAAAGAAAGAGAGAGAGAGAGAGAGAGAGAGAGAGAACAGGCAAAGAGAGAAAAAGACGTGCATTAGCTGGAACGTTGGAGGAACACCGACCTGTCGCCAATCGATTACCAACGCCATCGCGAATAGGACGTGGTAATTTTTGCGTTTCAACGCTCGTCTTCGGAGGAAACAAACCATCGAGAATCGACGATCGGCCATTATCGTTTCATATTTTACGACCACCCCCGATCTAACCGCTATTCGTATTCCGGTCGCGAGGTAGACTTTCGAAAAATATAACGGGTGTTCCGGATCGGCGAGCGACTTCATCGCCGCCGCCACGACGGCCGAATACCAAAGAGGAGGTTCCCGGCCCGCTGTCTCGGTTGAATAAATTTCAATTTCAACTGAAATAGGGAGAGAAGAGAGGAGAGAAAGAGAGAGAGAGAGAGAGCGTGGTGCGCGACGTCGATGCGACAGCGACACGGTAAAGAGAACGAGTTCGAAGTGTTGGTGCATTTACGTAAGCCGCGTGTACCACTTCGTCTACGAATAATGCAATTAACTTGTTCTACAGATAGCGTAATTCAATTTCTGGAAAGGCACCCCGCCTCTACAGGTGAAATTAATTGTTCGTGGCGCGAAGGAGAAAGGGCTAAGCCTGCCGCGGTCGGGAGAAGGCGGAATCCGAGCGAGTATTCCGAGCAATAGCGAACCCCTTCTCCAAGGGGTGGAAGATTCTTACAGTGCTCGATATTCCAGATAACATCGCCGCGGCTAATTGCAAAGTACCGTCGCCAAGATCTCCTAGCAATTAATTATCTCGACAAGTGGCCAATTAAATAGGTAAGACAAATCGTCGACGTTCGATACGACGTAACACACTCTCGCTATCCAGCCGACCTAGATCGATGCTTAAAAAAAAAAAATCATTCGTGAAATCGGGAACCTGGCGAGAGGTTAGACAGTTTTGCCGCTATTTCATGAAGCCGCAAATTTTAGAGTAAGTTTAGTTACGGCTAACCTCGTGACTTTATCTCACGGTAACGCTCTTGTTCTTCGCTCTTACAGACTGTTAACCTTTTAGTAGATGCTCCGCGAAAAGAAAGAGAGGGCGCAGCAGAAATTTCCAAGAAAACACGCTTGAAGATGGATCTTCCTATATCGCGAGCGAAGGAAATATTGCAACGTAGGACGAGTATCGCGGACCCGACGACGCGCGATACAAAAGCAACGGCGCCAATTAATTCAAAGCTGACCGAGCTCGAAAAGCATCGAATCTTCGTGCAAATTGTATCGTGTGTAAACAGGGATACGGGCTAGCTGTTTTCATCGGTAGGATGGCGTGTTTCTGGCGACATCCGATTAACCAACGTGGAGCCGAGGTAGCTTCCGTTATTACGGACGAGTTGCCTCAGCCCTCGTGAGTGTACGATCCTACGTGGTTAAACAGGTGACTCGTGTACACAACGCCGCTTTATGGAAACGTACCCTATGAACCCGATGGTTCTCAAATCAGATTACGACCATCCTGTTAAGTTCTACTCATCGCCTAATCGAGCACCAGCCACACACAGTGCCCCTTTTTATCTCCAGCTGGCCTCTGCACTCCTTTGCATTTCGACGAAACGCGGCTCCTACTACTTGTGCTTACAAACATTGCGATTTCCACGAAGCAAACGGGCGAAACAAAGCAAAAGTCGATTATCGATCGAAACGACGCGTGACGTTCCTAAAGGGATCGACCAACTGTCTTTAAATAGCTTCTCTATGTCTATGAAATCAATTTCTTACAACACAAAATAAATCAAATAAATCAATAAATAACTCAACGACGCTAAGATCGTTGAGTTTTCACTTAGGAGACCGGAAGAAATTAGTCAAACACTGTCGGCGGCGTGTTATAAATTCAGGCGATTCTGCCAGGACGCATCAAGGAGCACGACATAGTCAACACCGGGTTTCTGTTCGAATTTCGTCGTTCCTCGAGCTTCTTCCGTTGAAACGACAGAGAGCAAACGAGAATCGGCAGACTCAGATATTTAAAACGTTTCGCGAAACGCCTAATTTGCTCGGACAATCGAACTGGCATCGACGTTCGTTATAAGTTACAGGTGAGCTGGTTATATTTCCCTGGGAGGCAGAGCGCAGGATGAAACAGCGAGTATTATGAAGCAACTGGACGAACACAGTTTTCAGGTTAGCAGTGCGCGCACAATATTCCACGTTCAAACTCGTATATCGCTACCGAACGTGAAAGGGGTCAGGCTAATGGTTCGCGGCGAGATGCAATAATCTATGCGATTCCCGTGGCGGGCCGCGCTGCTGCATCTACGTGTACGTTACGCTCAAACGTGTACACGGTGTCTGGTCGTAACGGTTACCGTGAAATTCAATCCCCTTCCGGGTTGGTTCGACAGGGAAAAACTGTTCACAGTAAAAAATTACAGCGAGATAAAATTGATACCGGGATCGTTCACCGAACGCCCGGTTATCTCCGATGATTAAAGTCCTAAAACCACTCTATCCTCGTCGAATTTATGCTCTCGATACTAACGTTGCGATCGTTAAACGCGAATAAGGGAATACCGCGTAGCAGGAAGTATCAGTGCAAGCGACAACCTTATCTTTCCTAATGAAAGTGTCGCTACCGATGATAAAAGCTCCCTAGGGGATGCTTCCGGCGTTACCTCGCTTCTCCCTGGTAATAATATAAGAAGCTATCTGCTTAGGAGTACGCGCGTGAAATCTCCTGGATACATATGTCCGCTCTCCACTATCTGCAATATGTATAATGCGAGCATTGGATGATTTACAAACTATGTGTACGAACGTGGTTGCAGCTGTATACCCTCTCTTCCCTCTAGATTTCTCCGATCCTCCGCTTCGATCTTCCTCGCTACAGTTGCTCATTATCGTCGAACAACGATGTACAGCTAGCTACTCGACGTTCTACGAGCCTGGCCATTTCCACCTAAAAGCGATATCGCTAATAGAATGGACGATCGGGCGCGTTCAAACCTGCTGGAAATTAGACGCACAATCGCGTTTACTCGATGTCTTCTCGGAAAACGCGGTGATTCCTCGCGTCGAAGAAAGAACGCGCGCACTCCAGTCTAGAGTGGCTTTCGTTTTACCTCTTTCTACGATTTCGAAGTAGGAACAATTTTCTTTCTTTTTGTAATTCGACGATAAATATTTCGCGGCTCGAAGGAATTCTTCGTGCGATGAATGGCTCTCGAACGCAGCCTCGAGAGCTCGGCTTTCTCCGAAATTAGCGCGATCAATTCCGCTCTTGAAAATTAATTGCCTCGCATGTCAAGAGGCTCGGTTGATTTAATCTCTCGGCTACGAACCCGGTGATCGACCGAGGACTCCACACTCGCTCGTTTTGTTCACGATTTTCCTTTATCCTCTGCCGATCGTACGTGAATTTTCCATCGATCTTGCCTCTGTCTTCTAGCCAGAAGACAGCGCGCGTATAGGATACACGAGGAGTCTGTGGATCGCAAATTCCACGGAGAAGGCCATATTCTTTCTCTAGTCCTCGGGAAAATAAAGGAAACGACGAAACGAGCGAGAATGCTGCGCGAGTAGACGGTCGGTGTATAAAAGTTTTATAAGATTGTCACCGAGTTGGGGAAATGATTTGGGAGTTCACGAGCTTGCCTCTCCTCTAAGGAAGACGAGCAGTGTGTATTACGAGGTGGCGCATACACAAGGACCGAGTTCGTAACCTCCTTCTCGTCGAGAGTTTAACAGGCCCTGGCTACGAGCTGAAATGCGGCCTTTCCACTTTACCGAACGGCAATAAAGCATCAGATACAACCGGCCGCAAGAGGAGAAACTCCTTTTCGCGTTCCTTACTTCCTCCACCTCGAACCTAGACTCTCGTCCCGGCGTACGAACGGACAGAGTTAAAACGTTTGTTGCTCGTGATTAATGGTAGCACGCGCTACGGTCGTTAGAACTTCTTTTCAACGTTTCCCTTTGCCTCTTTTCCTGTTTTCGTTAACGCTTCTGCGATCGGCTATATACGCGGGCAATTTTGCCGAGTTTCACGCTCCTTTTACCGTTACAAGGCAACGCGAGTTCCACCCGCTCGTGACCGGATGACACAACTTCGATTTTACGCGTTTAAATAATGTAGCTCGGCGCGTTACTCTCCGCGCTGCACAGTGATACTTATTGGGAACGTTCCCTCGGCTCCCTAACGTCGAGTCATTATTGCACGCGATAAAATATCGGATGCGGCAGGAAGCTGGTCGTTCCCTTCTTCGTTCTAGATAATCGTAGTTCACGGACGAGGAAAACGAACGACCGTTTTATGTCGCTGCCTAGCTAGCTGCACGCGTTTCAAAATATATGGCGACTAGCAACTTCTAACACGTTTTCGCCTGAGAATACGCGATTTACGCGGACAATTTGTCTCTTGTCGCGAAATATTCCTCTCGTTCTTCAAGTGTTACGACGCGTGACAACGTTAGCTCGTACAATTTTTCACGGAAAATCAAATTGTATCGGCCTCTTGACGACTGAATTCGAAATCACGAGTCCCTATCTTTCCATAGCCGTCAATCTGCTTTTCAATCTTGTTACGGTGTTCGTTAATTGTGCCGTAACTGGCAGTACCGGCGTGAGTTTTGTAGCCACAAATTAATATCGAGACTCCGGTGGCTGACTGATAACCAGCGAGTTCGGGATATGTTATCGTTACCGGATATCATAATGCGCGCGTTACATACAGGCACCGACGAGATTTGGTAATAGTCGTAACAAGATATCAGAACGGTCTATTTGCTTGGTCGTTGGCTGCGAAGCTCACAGGGGGCACAGCGAATCGAACCAGTGGAATTTTTTCCGATGCAGTTTCCACGATAAGACGAAGGCCACACATTCGTTCGCGGATCGTTTATTGCGATCGATCGAACGGTATCGACGGGCAAGACAGGCTGAGCGAAATCCATTCAATTTTTCACGAGGTTTCTCGATGACGTTTGATGCGTCTAATTTATTCAGGAGGCGTCGCGTGCTGCGCACGGAGCGGAAACGTCGCCGAGAGAAGAAACGCGGGAAGAGAAAAGGAGAGGAAAGAGAGAATAGAATAGAAGGCGTGAGTTGACGAAACGAGACGCCGTTAACGCTCAACAGTGTGCTAAGACTGATTTAATGGCGGCACGTAAAAACAAAGAGCACTATTAAAAACGAGTTCTGAATGCGAGCCAACGAGAAGCGCGGAAACCGCTGGTATTTTCAACTCGCGAAGAAAACGTACGGCAAGAGAGAAAGAAATTAGTCGTTTCGCTGGACAAAACAAATTATAAATATATAAATATACGCGTGCTTGTACAGGTATAGATGTATAGAGAACACGTAGGCGTTGCCAGGTTACTCCTACTGGCATCGGTGTTAATAACGAAGCAATTCATTAGAATTTAGCTCTGGCCGTTCCATGAATTTACCAATAAATTCTCATTACTACTCCGCGAGCTGCGAGCCAGCTAGCTCTGTAAGTACGTCACTGAGCGCGAAACGAGCAAACATAAAACTCACGAGGAAACCGTTTGGCCGATCTCGTAACACGGGACGCAAAAATAAACAAAGGGGGGGAAAGTTGTACGTTGCATTGTCGATATCCGTCTCTTACGTAAGCCTGGAGAAGAAGGACGAGTACGGAAGTAACGAGAAAAGAACGCAGCCTCGAGCTCTTCCCGGAACATTTTTACGAGACTAAATACGTATTTTCGTTTCGCCTTCGCCGACTCTTTGACCATTTGGCTCTCGATTCGCGACGTCTCGCGAACGCTTAGAATGGTTCTCGTAGATTTTGACACGGAGACAGACGAGATGACGGATGAGAGACCGCAGGATGTTTCTAAGCGCAAAGTCAGACGCTAAACGATTCGCGGGATAAGAGGAAAAGTTGTCCAGAGGAAACTACACGGAAGTCGGGCGAGATAATTTTCTAAAAGAATTCCTTTGTGTTACTAGCGAAACACGGGTGAAACTACGTTTTCCGAGAGAGAAGACGAACCGTAAAAAACGCGGCCGGTAAACTCCATAATTATTCACGAAAATGGGAAAAAACAGCCACGGCGAAATTGCCTGAAATTCCGAGTGTCGGGGAAAGGTTTCTCCCTGAGGAAAATTTTGCATAAGATTAGCTCGAACGACGGGAATATAGGATAGAAAAGCAAAGGCGAAGGGGTTCAGCCGGTTCTCACGCGGGTCACGAGGTCCACTGTGTGAAAGCATATTTATTCGATCCATTAGCATCGATTCGCAGGCCAAACTGCAAATTGAATAACTTCAAAGTCACACAAGCCACGTTGTATTAAATGCTGGCGTGTATTGAAAGTACCTCTATAGCGATCGACCCTGTTTTTCCGTGACAGGGAAAATTAAACGTCAATGCACGTCGAGGGACATTTTTTTCGGGTTGGAGAGGGAGGTACCGAGAACTCGTGGTCGGTAACGTTTACGAACCTATCGTTGCGCTGCATTAATTCCAGCTCGTCGAGTTCCCTTTTAATCCTCTCGAAAACATTTAACCAGCAGTGGCGGCAACATCAAAAGTCACATCCACCGATCACGTAGCACAGATCACTTACCAAGCACGACAAGCTGCCTTTCTAGACAATTATTATCGCGAGGGGACAGACGTCCTTGGATTCTGACACGTTGTCTTCCTGAGAAGTTCCGCGATGGCACGCACGGCTCCTTCCGTCTCGGAGGAAGTTTTCTTCTCGAATCACAGGCCAACTAACAACAACTTTGTACTCGGTATTGTTCACACGCGACCGATCAAAGAGCCGTATATCACGATACAAGGATAAACAGAGAGCAACGAAGAAGAACGAGGAAACTGCACGCACGCATCACAACATGTGATTCTTTTTCGTCGTCGAACGAACGAACGTGCCAGCGAACCAACGAAACGATAAAACGACTCAGTTGCTTTTTTTTATTTGGCTGTTACACTTTCGCAAGTTACCCACGTGACAACGAATCCACCTTGACCACGAAACAAGGTGCCGATACGAGGCACGAAGTAGCAAGCAACACCGTGAACTGAATTCGGTGGTAGCCGAAGCTACACTCGGGGCACGATTGACTCGCAGGCAGGCGCCGCCTGAGGCGCCTCCACCATCCGCAATGTGGAAACTTCCTCGTGGGCTCGTTACGTCAAGCATCCTTGTTTATCTACAGGATTTCTCCTGCCTTTACCTCTCTGGTTTCTGCCACTGTCGTATGTCACCGAATCGCAAACGACATCGAACTGTCGTGATATTCCCCGTGCTACGATCCAACATCCACAAAAAAAAAAAAAAAAGAAAAAAAAGAAAAAACGTGACTCTTCGTAGAAATAACTTCGATACACTGTTCGTTTCGAACCAACGTGTGTCTATGTAATCTCTGATACGTTCGCGGCAAAAGGTGCAATAAAAGTGCATTTAGGAAAATGCACGTATGACGCAACTTTGGAAAAAAGAACGACCACCTGAAACAAACGATTTCAGTCGTGATTCTACTTTATCGCAAAATATTTGCTGTTTTTCAGGAAACCGAACCAAATGCGCGAATTCGATTTACCGTAACGGCAAGTATCGGATTCTCCTTAATAGCGTTATCGACGGAAACGTAGAACGAAGACAACATTTTTTCCCCCCCTCTGCTTTCTAAGACGCCGGTGTGCTCGAAGGTAGAAGGGAAACTTGCCCCTTGGGATCGATCGATTGCCAATAGGTGTTTGTCGATACAAATTCAATATCCTCGCGCGCGCGCCCCGTCCACATACACTCTCACCTCCGTACCAGGGCACTCTATTGACGGTGCAGCTATTTTGGGAATAAAGGTGGGAGAGTCTATGCACGCTTGCATTTTCGAGCAGTTTCTTGAACGGCCGACCTGTCTACCTAAACCGATTTTCGAGCCACGCGCGTCAGAAATATGAAAGTCGCTAATGTTATTGGGTCATCCGGTTCGGCCGGCTCATTTGTCAACATAAACTCGCTGGAACGATCTCCTACATGTGCCTGCTTCTCAACCAAATAGTCGATGAATCTGATAAAACAAAGTTTCTCTTGAAACGAACGTTTGCGCCAACGTTGCTGTAAATTTTCCCGTTCGAAATAACGACAGATAGGATATCGTATCGACGTCTCTCGTCGAACAGAGACTTTGCATCGCTAACCGCTGTCGATACTCGCGAGCACACGCGGACAATAAAGTTCGAACGCCAGTCGACGATAGTTGATCCCAAAACGGAAACCGCGTAAATCACTCAGCGATGAAAAGAGAACGAGACGTAAGAACGGAGAACGAAGAATTTACACGCAGCTACTGCAAACTCGAGATTAGAGGATCCCTGTTGGATAAAAGTTAATTTTCTTGCAGGAAAAATGAACGGGTTCCGCGGTAAGACAAGCGCAAACCGTCCGTTCGTTGAACATGTTGGAAACGGCGAGAGCGTGGAAGAAAATGTTCGCAAAGCGCTTACTTCGCAGTCGATTTTGACGAAGGTCGGAGCCACGTTAAGAACAATCAGCCGGTAGAATATTGCTTAGGAACAAGTGACTCGTACCTCGAGTAGCCAATATGTATTCCAGGTGCATACAACGATCGAAGGTTCTTGGCCCTTGCGTGCACCGTTAAGTCAGGCGAACCGACCAGTTTCGAAGCCGTGCAGTCACACCTGAAGCCATCTAGCCATCAGTGACGAATTCGATTAATTTAATCGGACGAACGAACGCGGATACAAACGTGTGTTAGATTTTTTCTTCGCATATGCAAATCGTACGATGTAAAGTTTTTCATCGATTCAAAGGTTAGCTATACGTGGAACAATCTTTCGGAGAAACCGTTAAAATTTAACTACGTTCGACGTCGATCGTTTTCGACGTGATTCGTAATTTGAAGAGCACGAAATTATTATTTATTTAAAGAATGCATCATATATGACCCTAACTCCAAGCAACTCGGTCTAAAGTAAAGCATATCCAGCGCCACTAAAATACCGTGAACTGAAAGCACAGGAGGAGATCGATACACATTTTTCATATCTTTTTAACGTTTTAAGGATCGTTTATTCGCGAGACTCGAATACGAAACAACGATTAAGCGTGACATTTATGTCACGAAATGCATATCGATTCCCTTCCAGACGAGGCCGATCGCCGATTCTTTGGCCAGACTGCAAACAACGATCTTTTTTCTCCGACGAGTCGTGGTTCTCTGAGTGAAAACCGCGCAAAATAAATGCCAAGTTTCAAAGCCGCAGGTGCGTGCGGACGTGGCATTTATTAAATGATTATTTGCGCTGGACGCAACAAACGTTATTTATACTGGACACGTCAAATGTCAACGAGGAAAGAGAAACGTTACGAAACGCTGGTCCATGGCTTAAACCGGCGCGACGTTCACCATCACGTTCACGCGTATTCTCGGCGACATAACGCGATATTCGCGTGAAATTTTTGTAGTTTCGGGTCACGTTTCGTCAGACGTTTCGTTCCCGTTTTGACGACCGTACGTACGGTCACTGGTACAAGGCGATTCGCTAGACTAGAGAGTCACGACGAGTTTTCTTTTCTCTTTTTTCGTCACGGTGCGGCACGTCGCGAGAAGACATTACGAAACGAGGATGCGCGCTGCTCGAAAATCGTATGGCGCACCTGTGCAAAGAGAGAGAGAGAAAGAGAGAGAGAGAGACCCGTTCAAGAGTCGACTTCATTAACGGACACGCTGTTCCGTTCCCTGGCGGTGGGTTTTACGCATCGAATTTAAAGACATTTTCCTAATGAGCGACAGAAAAATAGCCCCGCTAGTAACCGACGTGACACGATCGCGCATTAATTTCTATCTGGTCGAGAAAACGTGATTAACCAGAATAATTTTTCAACTTCCAGCGAATATTACGAGAATATTCCACAAATATTCGTAGGGCCCGCGTTCCTTCGTTTCTCTGGAGCGTGCACGCGTTAGCGCCACGATCCCGGCAGGAGAATCTAATAATTTTCTCGCGATTTCAGAGCACGCGGCCGACCGACCTAACGGGGCCAATTTTCTCCGGGAAATACGATAAAAAGTTACGGGTAATATCGCGTGACATTGTTGCTAATGGGACGACGACGAAAGGTACATGACAGCCAAGGTCTCGGGGCAATGAAAATTAATGTCGCATTCACCGAGATGACTACTACGCGGCTATTACGGGCTCGTGCACGGCTTCGTTACGATCGTGAGATCGCCACCAGCCACCGTTCGATATAATACACATACCGAAATCGATGGACCCTTCAACTTTGACTTTTATGCCTTCTAGCGTCGATGAACATTTATGATCGAGAGTTCGTGAAATAGCTACCACTCGTGAAGCTTTCTGCCGTTTCTGATTTTTTTTTTTTTTTTTTTTTTTTTCGCTTTTCCGATTTTTCGCCAGAATCGACAGTCGGCCAGTAAAACATGTACGAAAACGCGTGGAAAGATATATTCGCGACAGCTGCAATCGAAATCGAATTCCTGGCCGATGTACGAGTTTTCTGTGTCTGATTTACCGGACATTTGTCGATGACGCGTAAAACAAACAGCCGCGTATTGATGGAAAGCGAATCGGCTAACTCTCTGTTACGCGCTTATCGCCAACATGCCGCGAGAACTAGCACGTTGTGAACACACTTTCGGCGATTTGTTATACAAATTTTACTGTTCCCGGTTCTGGCGACCTTTTCCGTCAACGCATAAATACTATTAACACCCTGGGGACCGGCTGCTCCGACTAACATATAACCTGAATTCCCGGCTGTTTTTGGAGCGTTTGAAAATGATTCAAGGCAACCAATATTATGTTTAATATATCGATAACGGTTACCTACTGTTCAAGCAGGTAATGTAAAGACACTTTTGTAACATTTCGTTTATAGCATCCATTACTTTTCTTTCTTACTGTTTTATTTAACGGTAGTTAACATTTTTACAGGATATCGCATGAAGTATGAAAGACGCGAATTCGCGTCTCGGTTGGCCAGAGTATTAAAACCGATTTAAGTTCACAGAATTTCGGTGACCGTGTTCATCGCGAAACTGCCGGAATATTAATGGACGTTTATTCTAATTACGTTTGCAGCGAGGGTAAATCGGCCCGTTAATGACGAAGGATCGATTCGATCGACTGATCGATGACGCTCCATCAGCCGACAAAATTGACGCGGTAACGCGCAGTTTGCTTTCATTTCGTCGCTTTAACGAACAAATACTTGGCCAGAATCTAATTGCAGCGGATTCGCTCGACGCGACGCGCCAATCCGTCCCATCGTTTATCATTTCGGCATCGAGAAACACGCGAATTGAGCCGTTTTCGCGGTTAAAGTCTTTCCGTACGATTCCACCGATTAATTTCTATTTAACCTTTTCCACGAGCTTCCCTATATTTTTAAGTCCGTGTATCCTGATCCGTGAATTATCGTTCAACGACCAAATAAAAACGAAAATAGGAGTCTCGTATAAAACTGACCTCTAACACGATCGATTTATCGATCTTTCGATTCAACCGATTGGGAAAAGGATGGAGAAACCTTCAAAGAAGTCTGGAAGCTTCGTAAACCGTAGAGTATTTCGGTAGAAGCTCCGTAGCTAAGGTAAACGAACCGTGAAGTGTCTTTGGAGCTCGTGTAGCGAAACGCAGTGACAGACTATGTACTTTCAGACTCAGACACGCGTGCACATGACAAACAAGTGACACTTAAACATTTTTTTTAAAGCCTCGACTCGAACGACCATCCGAGACTCGCGCTATCGACGATCCAGCGTGCTTTTCTATCGAATCTCCTTTCTCTGCTTTTTATTGCTAAGAGGTATCTCGTAACTTTGTACGCTGTAATGGGAAACCTTCTTGCCTCCATCCACCACGCCTTAATACAAGAAAGCGATAAAGTAAAAAAATTATTGCTCGAGAAATTAACACGAGGACACGGTGAGAAACAATAGCAGATCGTTGTGCAATATTCCTCTTATTGTCACGGTTATTCGTGTAAAGAGCTCCACATAAAATCGCTGAATTGCGGTTTGCATAAAAGCCGATTTATTCGCTACGGCGCGTGTTCCTGCAGTAAACGAAACCTGGTCAAGGCGAACTGACTTTACATATCGATTAATTTCCGTTATTAGCACATCTTCGGTAATCGAGTGGTTTTACTTTTTTTTTTTTTACGGATTCGTTGTATACGACTTCGCGAGTTCTGTTATTTTTTCCTTGTTTATACTACTTTATTTATTTAATTCTCGTTCCTTTATATATCCGGTGTGTTTCTTCTTTCGTATCTCGAATATTTCAAATAATCTTACCATTGATAAAATTATTACAATTTTTTTTGCAATAACTAATCTCAATGTTATTAAAATATACGTATAAATTAATTAATTATAAAATATAATAACTAACTACATACTTTTAATTTTTTCATTTTTTTGCGATTTTAAAATTGAAAGACCGCCAAATCGATTGGTACGCCTCGTACAACTTTTTTAACGATACGCTTTATATACCAAAAAATGAACGTCGACGTACTATAAAATTCAGTGGCCCGTGACTCGGTCCTTTCGATTTCAAAGGGTTGCATAATTACGCGCACACGTGTCCTTCGTAGAATTTGTCGCGTAATATACGAGAATCTTAAATCAATATTAGTTTAAATTGCGTGCGTACGGAGGTACGAAGACTGACATAGCGTAGCAACTTGTGCTCGTAGAGAAGAACTCGTATCTAAATCGACGTTGCATCAGCGAGCGGTCGGTGGCGTCGTTTACGAAAGCGACAATATTAATAATACCGTCGATAACAAGCGACATTCCGAGAAAATAATTCCTCCGCGAATTTACATTGCACAGCCGCCAGCTCGATAAACTCTCTAATAATACGCTTCCACGCGAGGATGGGACGCAAGATTCTTCCACTGCGATCATCTCGCGTGAATATTTCATCCAGAATTAGTCGAAGGAGGGAGCAGGAATAGCTTCGGTCGCCTATCGTGCCTCTAACTAAGAATTTTCTTTTATCGCGCAGAAATTGCGACGAAAGTCGATCTCTTTTTCTCGATATCGATCGATCGCGAACGAATAAACAACGGTGGATCGTTGTTACTTGAAACGTTGCCTTCCGCTTCGTCGGTCAGGATCTCTTTAATGAGCGAAATATTTTTCTCGACACGGACCGAGCCATCCTAACAAAGAATCGCGGCGAAAAAACGCGTCGTTTCTTTCGCGGCTATCTCTTCGAGAATTCTTTCGGGCGAAGATTTCCAATTGGACAAAAGGCGAAAAGGGACAAAGGATCCTCTCGTTTCTCAAGTTCAAATTCCCGGGCTCAAATTGTCTCGTGGCTAAGAGTCCGGCCAGGTTAACAACGTTGGCCCCTATCTCGGCGAACAACGTTCGATAAAGCACGGTGACACAATAGTCGCGGTAAAAAAATGCGTTGGATAGGAATCGGACACTCCTGCGGTCGATAACATTGTGCTGCCGAGCCGAGACATTGATGCTGACAAGTTTCTTTCCCAACGTGCTCTCTCTCCCGTCCTCGATAAAGCCGCCCCTGTTTCTCTCTTCGTTCTGTTCTATACGCCGCATCGAAAGCAATGCGGGCGGCCAATGTAGCGATACGTAAACGCAGCACGTGTGACATTTCGACATACACACGCCACTACGCGACATGCTGCAACGTTAAATAAATAAACGTGTATGTTAGCTTTCTTATGATTTTATACGAGACAGTGGTCCAAATGGAACGCTAATGGATCTCCGGGTTTTCGTTCGCCCACCTCTGCTCGCCATTGTCAACTGCGACGTCGCGTCGGCCGATTTCATCGTTGGATATCGGAAGTACGTTCGACCACGGTGTTTGTCTTCAGACTAACGCGCGTCCGAAAGATAGAAAGGAAAATAACTTTGAACCAGATACCAAGGGATATAACTTTTAACTGTAAGGAATATCTTCTATTCGATATGATTCGTTACGGAGACTGTAAAGACACATTTACAATTCGGTATAACGAATTTCTATAACCACCATCTGCGATCCATCCGAGGTAACCAAGAATTAAAGCTACGTAACGAGGCTGGTGTATGCAGGATATTTGGTCGTGCGACGCGAAGCGTCTACCTTCGAGTCGACTAACGAACATTACATCACGTCACCTCGCCAGTTGCTACATATTTCGAGATTTAATTAAGAAGACGGTAGTCTCGACGATTACGCGTATTTCATAAAGTTTCCGCAGCTACTAACGATACCGAAAACGTCGTCGTTATAAGCTAATTATCCGATCGACGACGGACAAATCATCCTACAGCGTCAGACATTTTCGCGGAGAATCTCTTCGTTGATAGTTCGATATTTTATTAGCCTGAAAAACCCGCCTGTATCGTGAAGATTTCTCTCGACGATACGTTACACGTATTCCGGTTAGCTACTCTCTGACGAATGGAAAATGCGCGCGTACGTATCGAAGAATCGCGTGTAGCTGCATCGCGCGTCACAGATATTCTAATGGCAACAGTGTCGCTCCCCAAGCGACGTTCCTTTTTTGCAGTTGCGCTTTGCCTCTATCCGACGTTATCCTGAATTTTCCCTCTCGTCGTGAGGAAGCGGAGAGCAGCGATAGGCGTGAAAAAGTCTGGGCGCTCGCGACGCGTTATTGCGCTCGTTAAGCTCGTGAACGCGCATCGTTTTGTAACGGGTCGCGCCTCTTTAATCGCGCGTTTATATTCCTCGCAGTGACACCGGGGCGGGATTAAAAAATTACGGGGCCGTAAAGCAAGTCGGTATAGAGGCGGTGCTACTACCTATATACGTATATAACTAAATCGCAGTGACATTTCAGCGGAACGGTACGATATGAAAAGCCACGAATAACGAAGGCGCACGAATAACGTCCGGCCGATAGTCGTATCAAATGAAACGTTCCTTCCTTTTCTTCCTTTTCTTCCTATTTTTCCTTCCTTTAGCTCTTTTCTTTCCCTAGATGCACAGGGGTCACCAAAGAAACTTCCCTATGAATATTTCATGCGCATAGTCGTACGTTTATGTCTGTATATATGTACCCAGTCATTTCATAATATTGTTCAGACTGAGGTCGCTGGGAATAAAAGGACCGTAGCATACGAGAGAGAGAGAGAGAGAGAGAGAGAGAGAGAAACACGCCCTGCAAACTGACTCAATCGCGACTGAGAAATCCAACTCGTTGTCTGAAAACATCGTTGCCGAACAAATTAGCGATACAAGCTCGTTGCTAACGACGGCAATGGAAACTGTTTGTCCCTGTTTTCTCCCGGTTATGTCATACAGACACGATTTATAGCTTCTGCCAATACCTTCGCACTCGCTGCTGCTACTATCGTTTTCTTTCACTTGCGTAATACCAGATACACGTATGTTGGTCAAGGCAATTGGGTTAAAACATCGATGACGAACTCAAATCTCGCGAATTTTTGCTTGTGAAAGCGATCCGAGCGGTTGGCCAGTAACGGCGTTCTAAAGGTCGTTCCACAGGTCGCAGAAACTTAAAAGCATATTAGAAAACGAAAAATTATCCTACGGATCCTCGAGAAAGATATTCGTAAACTCTCTTCGCTGCGAAAGACAAACCGAAAAGACAAGATTTCGAGGGGAACGAAGGAAGGAGAGACGAGAAAAACTACAACGACGTTAACGTGCACGTACATAAAACGCGATTCGAGAGGCGGTATTCGATAAGCGTGGAAACGAAGCGGCCTCTCGTCGACGTTTCCGATCAATCGACGGTGAAACAACTCCGGCGAAATTACGGTGCCATCGAAAACGCATTTAACACCGGTTCACCGAAACTCGTTCGCGCTCGGCCGGATCGCCGTCCGCGCCGCGTCGGTCAGCGGACGCACGCCGTTTTCGTGCCGTGAACCGATCGTATACATTGTACAACGTACACCATCACCTACGCTTTACACGCTCAGCTGGCGCTTGCTGGAGCGCGCGCGCGTCGCTACCACTCAACGAGAAATGCATTTGCCCGTAGAAGGAGACGCCATTTTCAGTGGCACGGCCTTTGGACAAAGTGCTACTCGTTTTCCGCTGTCGCTTCTACTCTCGACTGGTCCCTACATAGAAAATAGAGTTTACGGTACACACGCCCCATGCACCATTTTCCCATGGTACAGTCTGATTCTTACAAAGCAGTCCTTACGCGTTTGTTCGTAAAATCCCGGTATACGTGGAAACGTTTCTCTTGTAACACGACGTAACTCGATGTTTCCTCGTTTCTTTACAAAGAATTTGTATTCTGCGTGTTTAGCGAAGTTTCAGTTGCTTCGAGTTATGATACTTTGCGATCTAACTATGTCCGATACTACCGCTTTTAAATTTATCTTTCACGCGGTTAAAGTTAGATTTCGATAAGGTGAAACGCTAAAGTCGGCTGCTATCTTTTCCATTGAAACGTACAATCGTGGATTTGATCGATAATCACGGTCGTTGCGCTAAAATCAGTCTGTACGTAGCAGCTTTACAATTGAAAGTCTTATCGTTCCAGCGAATATTATTAGCCGGCACCTGCACAGATAGCGTCGTCGCCGCGTAATTAAATTACAATTCCTGTGTTGCCCGTGAAAAATTCGTACCAATTCGCTCGAAAGATTGAAAAACGCGATTAAATTTATTGGACGCGCGAATAACGACCTTTCTCTAAACGGAACTAAGTAACGACAGACGACTCCTGGTATCTTTGAAACGGGTAATTTTCCTATTTTCAGCGAGAACATCCGAGTAATAGTTCGGTTCTCTGGTATCGTCCTCGTTAAATAGAAACGGACGAGTGCGAGCGAGCGTACGTCCGTGCTTTTCGCAACGAAACTCGACAGACCGAAGCAGAAGCAAAGCGAAGGTTTATCGCTTTATCGTCGCCTCGTGAAATGTAATGACACATGAGAAATCCTGACGCTGAATACTCCTCCACCGTAGATAGTAGATCTTAAGACGAAGAGCAGCTACACAGTGGCAACGAGATCGATACGATTCCATCCGAAGAAACGGCATCTCACGAAATTCTATCTTGTTTTCTTGCTCGTCCCGTTCTCGTTTTTTTTTTTTCCGAAGAGTATGTTATCCGAAATTCGAGAAGCAAACGTAAACTATCACGAGAGGAAGCTGTGTAATTTCTATACGTAAAACGCCGAAGCTTCGATCTGGCGAAAAGTTTGACGCAGTTCGACAGCGGGTTCGGGGAGGAAATTTCGAGCGCACGAATTCCGAATTGACGGGGCATCTTCCAACTTTTGAATTTGAGGGACGTCGATACGCGTCTAAGACATGCGACGAAGTTTCCTTCGAAGTTCACGTTCGATTCTTATCGACTCCGCGACACAGAACAGCGACGAAGCCGTTGACCCGATTGCTTTCATCGAACTAATACCAAAGACAGAGACACACGTTGCTACGTTTACACGCGTCCCTTCTCCGATAGTCGGAGAACAGATGACAGCGTCTGGCGTGGGTGGCTACTGGAACACCCATTGTCGGACCAGATTCCGAGTGACAACCGAAAGATGAATTAATCCGAAAACCAACGAAACATAGCAGGGAAGAAAGCCATTATCGTTAAAGATTAATACGAAAAAGTAATATGTTCGTGTTCGTTTGGTATTTAGGAAAGCTCATATATCGTATCGTGTTAAAAGAATTATCGTATAATTTGAATTGTTTCATTTTGTCTTTTAAGAACTGAAAATACGTAATAAGAAATATACAGACGAACGCGTGTAATAAATTTCAATTCGGTAAATAGGTTTAAGGTGGATTGTTTTCGTTAAAACAAAAAGGTGGTTTATATTACAACACTGTCCGTTAACAAGTTGCATATCGGAATTGCGTGTTTAGCTAGAAAATCCATTTAGCGGTTCGCTATTGGATTACCGCTCTATACCGATTCGCTAACTGGAAAACCTGATGCAATTACGTATCTGAATTGCCTGGTTTTCGTCTGCAACCGCGCTCGACACCGCCTCTCGGTTCCAGCAGGCATAAAATTTCCAACGACTGGTGGAACGTCGAAAGCAGGAGTGTCTCGTGTCGACACGGGGGGATGAAAGTAACGAAGCTCGAGGAAGTCGAGCTACTTTGTTTACAGCAACGACGACGTTATCCCCAAAGGATACTTGAGGAGCGCGCGTCTTTCACGTTTAAAGTTTGCAGAAAGCAGCGAGCGGGCAGAAGTTGCAGAAGGTTCTGAGAGACTCGTAAACGGACGCGGCGAAGCTTATGAGTTTTAAATCGCGAGTTATAACGCGTGGCGAAGAGCTGCTTAGCTTTTCGGCCGGGGATCTACGGCTGCTTTGACCCGAGTAACGTTACATCGTCTATTCCAAACGACGTTAGCCGAGTTCTCGCGAGTCGGAGAGACTCTTCCGGCGGTACAAGCACAATCTAGTTTGCCCCGTTACCCTGGCTAAATTAGAAAAAGTAACCTGACGCGCTCGAGCCGCGCAACACTGCAACCGCCGTTCCGCGTTACCATCGAATCTCGTTAAAATAACTTTTCGCATTATCACGACCGCATGTGTTTGCCCGAGTCATCGGTTACCTTCAACTACGATCTCGCGTTTTCGAAAACGAGAGCAACGTTTTCTTCCAGCTTCCTACTCGGACATTGTGTAATCTCCGACATTTATGTGTTTATACTTGCATCGTTATACGTGTAAACTTTCTCGACCTCGTTTCTAACTTCTTCGCATATGTAAGCGAGCTATCTGCTTCTTGATACGTACGAACGAACGTCGGTTCGTTTAACAAGATAAAGAAAGAAAAAAGTAGGGGAATTTGTATTTTTAAATGCACAGAGATGGTGGCTAAAAGTAACGGGTAGGTAACTATACATATGCAACTGGTTTTGGAAGCTGATCCGTTACAGCATGCGGTCAGTGTAGCGTATGCTGAAATACTGTATTTATTTATCTAAATATTTGTTACCGAGCCACGGTATCGTATAACTTGAAATTAATTTATTTTACTTTGGTGGATTGCGGCGTATGTCGTTCCACGAACAAACTTTTGTTTGATAAAAGAAATAAAGATCGTAATATTCAGGAACAGGCAGAATCACGATCGTCCTAACATCTGCTTTTGTTATAACATCCTGATTTTCTTGGGAAAAATTGTTCCCTTGGTAATAACGTAAAGCTTCGAATTCTTACAGCGCTCACCATAAGTTAGGCCTTCCTCCGTACTGTGACGCGAGCCAGCCGGCTCCAACGATTTTTACGATTGCGACGCTTAGGCGGAAAACGCTATACTCCGCTGCGTTCTAGCATCCTGAATAAAACGTGACGTTTCAGAGCGCGTTTATACGTACGAAAGTCCATAGAATAAACGAACAAACAAGAACCAAAGAATCAATCGTTGTACGATAAAAAAGGGACTTTTATTTGACAAGAACATAATCGTTTAAAAAAATAGTTACGTTCGGTATACGTATGCACACGCGTGCACAAACGGGAGAGAAACAAAAGATCGGTCGACCGGTTTTGTATAATAAATCCAAGCCCGCAGCAGGAAGCTATGAATCAGGAAGTGCAACGATTATTGGAACAAGACACGCGGCTGCTACACCGCTGATTAACGTGAAATCGTCGTATAAGAGAGCCAAGCGACCGGCTATACGGAAGGTAATAATACGATTACCGATCGTCGTTACACGCCAGCCGTCGATTCTGCCCCGAGAAACTGTGTACCACAGTAAATGCGTAAAACCATCGCGGGACTGTAGGGACACATTCGCGATTCCATTGGACGGGATGGTATGACAGAAAAAAAGAGCAACGTAACGTCATGGTAACGGTTGTTTACGACCGGACATCGGTAGATAGTAAGTTCTTACGAAAGCCGATTACAAGCCGGACACACAGTGTTTCTCGGTTATTGCAGGTTAATCGCTTAAACACAGCCAAGGTTGGCGTAATATTGACGATAACGCGGAGTACGGCACCGACGTACGCTCTCTTTTTTCCTCGTTACACGTACGTGATGTTTCAAGATCGCTTTCATAATTGAAACCGTTCCGTGTAAATTGGAAAATGATCGTCCCGTCCCATCCCGTGGCCCGTTTCACCGGCCAACGTTATCTCGTTCGGCGAGAAATGCCCACGGTGAAATTGATATTTGATTGCTTTCCTGCATTGTGAACAGTTTCCCTCGTTGTCCCTTTCCGGCTAAAATTTTAACGCGAGCTGTCACGGTTCTGTCCGAATGCGGAACTCTAGAAACACTGTGAAGAAATATCGTAAAGACTTCGCCCTGTATCGGTTACGAAAAAAAAAAAAAAAAAAAAAGCCGGCATCGTTTTTTCGAACGAGCGTAAAGCAAGCGGGAATTTTACGAGCGGCAGCTGAACGCCGAAAAACCGCTGAAACTATTGCCATACCGAAGCTAGAAATTACATACTTACTGCTCGTAATGAGATTATCGCGAGCAGTTGCAGGGGTTTCGAACGAAAAACGCACGAAGCGAGATAGAAGCGAAGACAAGATACAGCGAATGCGTAAACAATGCACCCGATCGTACATTCGATAGCGAATTCGCGAACGACTTTATCGATCGATTCGTGCCGATGTGACATGGTTTTAAATTCGTCACTGATGCGTGGTGGTCACGCTCGTGTGCACACAACTTAGAAGCCAAGACGATCGATCTAAAGATCAAAGATGCACCGTGTGAAATTCGACGAATACCGTATCGTTATCGAATATACGCAGCAGCACGATTAACGTTACTATATCGATAGAATTGGACGTACGTACGTCGAACGTGCGTGGCGATCGGTATTTTCAAACGGTCGGAATCGTTACCGCTTCCAGACGGCAAACTGTCCATGGAATGGCGTATCTTTAACGAGTGCGTCCGTATCGAAACGTGTCGGTGTTTCGCGAGATACACGCGGTATATGCGTAAAAAAAAGTCAGCTGATCGGTCGCGATACGATAAGGTGTTAGATAGGGAGCCATTATCGCGAGAAATCTTTCCACGGTAACAATTGAAACAACGCAATAACGTTCTATTCGAGGACGGACCAGACGTACTCGTTTCTGCTCGAGAGGACGACCAGGAAGAATACGAAAATGAAAAGGGGAACTAACCTTGATCGTCGGGCCAGTTTCGGGCGCGCGCTCCCGCGACTCGTCCCTCCACCTTTGCTTTTATTTTCTTCGTTTTCGCTGCGATTACGAATTACAGACCCGGGATGAATCAACGCCCGACCAATTCCTCTGTCTTTTGTACCACGAAAATACGTGTGTTCGGGACCTTTACCGTCCTTGTCCGTACACGGATATCTATCTTTTTCTCGCTCGTGTAACGCAACACACGGAAAATGGCAGCTCTACTGCACTCGAGCAACGCTTGCCAACCCGCGCACTAACACCACCGTGAAAACGTTCGGAAAATGTTGCGTTTGCGGTGTCTTTCGGTTGCGAACGTTTCTACGCCGTGGCTTGATAAACGACTCGCTTAGTGATGTGGCAAAAAATCCACGTACGGCGGACAAATTCGCGAGGAAACTTTGGGAATACGGCTACCGATGCAACGGATCCTTGTTTACGACGCGACTCCGCGTACGATCTGCCGTGGATGCGCGCGTCTCGTTGGCATCCCTGCTCGACGGCTGATACTCGATTCGTTCGTAACTTTGCCACGAGATGACAGAATCGGTCTGCGTTTCTAGTCGTTCCTCGCTACCAATATCGGCGACCTTGCGAATAAATCAACAAAATTCTTTTAACCATTATAATTATAACGTATTACTCTATATAAAAAAAACTGACGAAGATGTCATTTCGGTTATTTCATTTTCATGTAATTGGCTATTTTAGAACGAGAATGTTCTAAGAGAAATAATTATTCGAGACCGAACGATGGTTACTTTTGGTATATCGATAAAAATTCAGTTACCTCGAGAGATATGTTTCTGGCAGATGAAACGTGGCATAAATTTATATTTTTGAAGGACTGAAAAATTAATTTTGATTTATCAGTCATAACGTTAGACAACAACCTAAATCAGAATTTCTCTCTTGAAATAATTTATTTTAAGTATTATTTATAGCTTGGAAAAGTAGATTGAAAAGTAATCAGAATAAACCAGTAGATATAATTTTACGAAATTATTATGACACTTTAAATCGCATTACTCTATATTTCCTTTTCAAATTATGTAACTTTCTATTTGATTTCAAACGCAGTTAGCAGACTGCGGTAATCTTATTCCATTAGTAGGTAACGTCGGAAGTGATACGCCGACGGTAGGACACGTTCCTGTGGTAACTGTAGTAACGGTTTGTTTGTACCAATAGTACATAATTATTGTAAGTCGATACACAGTGCTGCGATACAAATGTATTTCTAATAATTTAGAGAATGTTGCATCAAACGAATGTTATAAAAAAGAGCCTGACATTGTAATTCCCAATAAACCAGGATTGAAGTTGCTGTAGAATCATAATATTACATTATCGTTAATACGTTAGATGTAGATTACGAAATCAAACACCGTTCATGCGATTATCATCGACAAAGTTCCATTGTTATATAATTCTTTTAACGACAGTGAGACTCTGGGTTAAAATTCTGCGCATAGATAACGGCAAACGTCGTTGTTTAATCGACGCAAATACAAATGCAAGGTCAAACTAGTCTATACTACGATAACATAGTATAGTAATTTAATTGTTTTATTTATAAACGTAGCAAAACAAAGTAAAATGTTCGTCAGTCGCGTTTACGTATCGAGACGTAAGAAATTCGACGGAATCATCAACCTCGTATCGTAAATATACGAAATACATCGTAGGAACGTTTCGAACGATCCAAGCTGGACAACATGGAATGGAAAAGAACATTGAAAAGAACATGGAAAAGAACATGGAAAAGAACATGGAACGGAATAATTGTACTTTTTCCATAAATGGCGACCGTCGTTTTATTCGCTAAGGACACTCGGTTTCGTTCATTCGAGCGTAATAAATTCGTTTATCGTTTCATCTGCGCGAACGGTGCAGAAGGCGACTAGAAGATACGAAAGCAACGGGGGTTGATGGGAAAAGGGGGTTAACTCGATGGCGTGGCGAACGAAGCGGTGGCGGCGATGGTGGTGGTCGGCGATGGTCATTTGTGGGAGCTGAACTGACTTCTTGGGGGGACGAAATGTCTCTTGCGATCCCAACACGAGATACCGGACACGCTACACCCTTTCGAGGCTCTCTCTTACCACCCACTCCGAGCCGGAGTGATGTCCACCACGCGACACGCCACACAGCGACGGGAGACATCGAGATTGTCTTCAGAGGAGGGTGTATAAAAGAACCCACGAACGTATTTTTGCCTCGGTCGCGGAAAGAATTGCCCTGACACGCACGGCTTGGCCTGGCCTGTCTCTCACGAAGAGGAATACTGCCGAACTACTCGTAAATAACGTCGTGTTTAACATCGTTCTTTATGGTATCGCACGGTACGATTTATACCGGCGACCAAGCTGATAAATTTCGAGCATATCGAAACGAACCATGAATACCGAAAGCGTACGACCATTGACCGCTACTAATTGCGAGTACAAGTGACAAAGCTAATTGCATCGGCAATTAACAGGCTCTATCAGTTTCTGCACTACATTTTTCATTAAAAACTATAGATGCGAATAAATTGAAGGCGCGAGTCGCGTTGCCAAGAATATCCATTAGCGTCGATTGTTAAAACAATTACAATATCTTATGAAAATCACGGTGAACGCGAGAAGATTGTTCGTGCGTGCACGGGTACACGTCAGTTCTTAATAACATCGTGTCCCCGCGTACGCTTTCCTTCCGACCGTCGATCTATCCTCACCCTTGAGTCATGTTAATACCTTCGTTTTTCATCCTTCTCCGTACAACACATGGACAATCTCGTGTTTCATCACTGATTATGGATTATGGAATAACAATGAATGGAAATTCGAGGTGCCGCGCAGGAAGCACGGTGTGACGTGGTTTACCTTGGAGCGACATGTTTACAAGTCTGGCTTTCTCTCTATCTCTCTCTCTCTCTCCCTCTTTCTCTCGATTCTCGTCTTATATACAAGAAATTAATTTTACTCTGCATCTGATCTACGTAAAATGAAGTTGTTCGGATCGTAACAATTACGAATTTCATAGGTCCCTGTCTTTCTAACAAATTGTAAACCGGGTAACACCGACGTCTAACCGGGAAATGTAAAAGGTGAAAACTATAAAACAATGGGCGACGAGATCGGTCCGATAGGGGAACGCCACGCGATTCGACGATAGAAAAGATCAAAGAATCCACTTGTGTTTGTCCCCTCGACGAATCCGACATATTTTGTGGAGGAGAAAGAGCATGGTACATCGCAAGTCCCACGTGTATTCGCATAAAGAACAGGAAGACCATATACTGGTCGCGAGAGGTATGATAAGCCGTGCACATACTTGACGTGAGTACTTCCAGTACCCACGATACTTACGTGAGTACCGTGTGGGGCAACCGGTATCAACGCTGCGAGACACGGCAACGCAGCTCCTGGACATGCCACCGAGATCAGTAACCAGATATCGTCCGCTCGTATTTATGGCTACCGAGATTTCGCATTATTAGGGCTATTTACCGTTTTCGCCCTATAATATCGTGGTCTATGGCTACCTCGAGAGGGTGGAGAAACCACCTTGAATCATGGATCGTGAATTTCAGGGACGTCGTCAGCTTCTCGAAGGTAGAACGACTTGTTACCGATCCTTGGTAATCGAATCGGTAGATACCTCGTTGCTGTTTTCATCATCGACTCATTCCCGGCCACGATAGAGTCATTTTTGACTGCGTTTCACGTGTAACGCGCGATAACGGTATCAAATTTATCGGCGAGGTGGTTTCTTAAGTGGACGCTCGTATTTAGGTTTAATTAGGAACGCTAACACCATAATTTCCGTTCCCTCTGTCGGAAATGATCACGCGTTCGCGCCCATGTTCGCTTCGCTGTCACCTTTATCACGCTCGAGACGATACAGTACCGTGAGCACTCCCATTACGCGCAATTATCCATCATAAATCGTAGATACATCGGTTTAATCAAAGGGTGTCTCCCGAATGGGTGGAGAAGACCCGCCGTAAAAGATCTTTATTCCAACGATGATACTCGTTCAAACATATTAGCGAATAATAGCTTCGTTTACCTTGGTGGCCGATTAACCTGCAGCGAAAAGTCGAGCAAAGGTAGCATCCCTAGTCGTTGCCTTCGATGACGTATCTTGAAAGTATTCCTCATTGCTCGTAACAGAGAATTGTCACGGTCTGGAACAAAAGTTTCGGATTACGTTTCATCTTTCCGAAGCAACTTGCTGCTCGTAATAGCTGCAAAATAGAAATGCAAGATTTATCACTCGTACGCAAAATTAGCATAACCGTTGCCGGTTTATAAATAGTCAAGATACGTTTAACCTCGCGCCGTGCGCGGCTACAATTTGGATCACTAGCGGTCGAGTGAGCGTAAAATTAAATTGGCTACAACCTGACTAGAGCTTTCGTGCAAATCAGTCGCCGATAGGTTCGTCGCTAGCTGTTCGCGCACGTTCCAACGGATAAGCCGCATTTACCGCGTTTTATCTTTGCCGTAGCCATCTATCTTACGACGCTATCACTGTTTCCGATAACGTTAATCACGGAAAGGTCGAGACACGATCGTCCTCTACGAAGAAACTCGAACAACCATCTATCTCCTAGCGAGCCGCGTTATCGTCAACGTTAACATTCGTTTTCTCGAATGCATTGTCCTGCGATCCAGTTGGGGCAGACTCCTCATTCGTCTCCCATTCAGAATGCCGGGTCCCGACGTTTCCGAATCTCCGACGCGGACCATTGTACTCGGCCCTTTGCGTTGCTCTCTCCAGCTCTTTCCTTCTTCCTCTTTTCCTATCTCTCCCCTGTAGCACGGTTCGTCTCTCCCTCTCCTCGGTGGTCGATCTCTCTTTCCATACTCGAAATCCTCTCGTCCAGAGGTAATGTGGTGCCTCGAGGAGTACCGAAGGGGTGGTGGTGGTGGATCGAGGGAGGCGAACAGGCCGAGCGCTCTCGTAGATGGAGTTTTTAGGGGTGGCGACATGGAATCCGGGAATTCGTGTCTCGCGGGGTAGTCTCGGTAGGAGCTCTATCGATTCTCAACGAGACACACCATCCTCCGCTGTATCTTGCCCATTTCATACCCGTGGAACTCGTTTACGCAAAACCGCTCGGTTCGGTTCACAAAAGGAAAGTTTCACTATTACGTCGTGGCAACGCGATAAGGAGGGATACGACGAGGACGTAAAGTTCGAAGCTTTCGACCGGTCGAACGTGACCGAGTTCGGAATTGCCCTCATAAGTTGCAAATAGCGGTGGCCCTTTTTGTCCTCTCGATACGGGGACGTCTTCGTGCTTTTTTGAAACTCATCAGATAGGGAAAAATTGCACACGGCCACGGCTAAAGAATGCTTTTAATGCCGAAGCGACTTTGAAAAACGTTTCATGGGGAATATTTGATGTTAAAGAGCCATGCACCTAATAGACGTCCGCAACAGGATCCCCATCGGTGACGAAAATGGCGAGAAAAAGTAGGAGTAAAGCTGACGGAGCCGCAGCCGAGGGAAGTGCACGTAACCGATAACCGATAAATCTCGCGATAACGCAGCATATTAGGGAGGTGAGCGCCGCAAACTCTGACGTGCACCCGTATACTTACGACCCTTCGATTCTAATCCAACCTTCTCACCGGTAACCCAAATTACGCGTCGATAAACTAGGTCATGTAGGCTTCATTCATTCTTTCGTAGTCGTACTACCGTCGCTCTTTCGCCAATTGTTTTTTTTTTTTTTTTTTTTTTACTATAATTATCGCTTCGATTCGTATCATGACAGCGTGAAAGGATAACGACCGAAACGTTTCACGTTCGATGATTTTTCGTTCATTTTTCATATACCCTAACGTTAACGTTTCGTCGCACGAAAGCAGTCCTTGATTTCAATGTAGCTGGAAAGCAGATGGCAAAGAACGATACGATAGAAACACGAAACTCGAGACAAAAGGAAGGTGAAGGCGCACCACAATATCGTAGCCATAAATCCATCGGGAGTTGATCAGTCGACACTCTGGAACCAGTGCACGTACCTCTGGTATATCCACGGCATGACCAGGAAGGGTCGCCATCTTGAGGGTTTCCTTCCTCCGCCCACAGGGGTGATTCTTTATTGTTTCAATAAGCACGGCACAAGTCCGGTCTTATTAGCGAAATAAACCTCTTTTAACGGCATTGCCGTGCCCCCTTCTGTCTTCTTCTCCCCTTCGCTCCGACTCTTCCGTTCTTTTTCTTTTCCGGAGACCAACACCAGAGAGCAAAAGCTGACCCTGTCGAGGAAGGTAAAGCTGTGGCTCCCGCCGGAAAGAGGAGACGAAGGAGATCCGTAGAAGATGAGAGAAACGGAAAGTGGCCAAAGGATCCTCGAAGGAGTTCTCTTTCAGAGGAGTCGAAAGGGAGAATCGATAGGTTTTTCCGCGGGTTCCCATGGAGACCGCGAAGCGAATCGGACTATACACACGATAAGCGACGAAGACGTAGAAAGAGCATCGTATCGCCACCGTAGTAACCACCCTTCCATAGTACCTCTTCTCTTTTCTGCCAGGGTTTTAAGAGAAATTCTACCATCGGCCTTTAACCTGTTTCCTTTCCATTTTACCGCGATTCGAACCGGTATATTCCTTCATCGTCACAGCTTCGGCGTTAAGTATTTATTTTTTACTTTTAGACGGACGTTCGTCCATATAAGCTCAGCGACCATTCGACGGTCCATTTTCCTTCTCGATATTCGCCTCTTTTACTTTCTGCACGCTGTATATCGGTATCTCCGATATAAGCGGCACTAGGTAGAAAATGCGCGTCCAACATCGTCAGGTCGGCCATCTTGCTGGATCGTTTCTCATCTTTTACGAGGCTCGACACCGCCGTACTGCCGCCGTCTTGTGTCGTTTCGGCCCCTGCGAGGAACAATTGAATGTCGCCGAGTTTATTTTCGGAAGCCTTAATTTAATTCCCGTCCTGTCGAGGGAGAGTCGTCGAAGAAAAAGGATAGGAACGACGTTGGGGGCGGAGAGGAGTAGAAACGGAACGAACGGCCGCGGTTAAGAGGCGGATCTTTTGTTTCTCGCCGCTCTCCTGCTCGAGATGGTCTTTTTAAGTCACGTCGACTTCTCGAGAGAGGCCCGGTTTATGTCCGCTACGACGATCGATTGTTTAGATCACTACGCGCAGCGCACGTTTGCTTTTACCTTTTAACCGTTTGCAATATGCAAGTTTCGAGCGTTCGTTGCTGATACGACGAATGGTCCTAAAGTCCAAACGATAATTTTAATCCAACTTCCATTTGGGAATTCTCTCTTCCTGCCCAATATCTCCAAGTTCGAAGTACTAAGAGCCTCGAACGTTACGAAATACCATATGCGACACCTCGACCGATACTAGTACAGAGATCAAACGGTCGTCGGCTCAAAGATGAAATTCGTTACGAACGAACTCGGCAGCGGCAGAAACACAGAGAGAAGGTACTCGAGAGAAATTATCTCGCGATGCGTACCAGGTAGCACAGGTAGGTTCGTAGTATAGGCAAAGAAACGTGTCTGTAGAGACGATATTCCACGGTACGTAGGTATCCGTACAGGTGTATAAGTGCGTGGTAGCTTTGCCAGGAGTCAGTGACACCTCTCGCATCGTCGGTGGCGGCGGCTGTGGTTTCTGGTAGCCATGGTAACCACCTCCTGCTCCCCCGCCTCATCATCCACCTTTTCCACCTCCTGAGGGGCCTCCACCACCACCTCCGGCCCCCACCAACCATGAAACAGCGCCTCCACCTACGCTACGCTCTTCTCTGTCTCTCCCTTCCTCTTCCCCAACCCGTTTCCTCTTCCAATTATCACACTATCTCGCTCGGTCTCACCCTTCTTGGATGTCACTGTGTTCTCTTGAACTCCGCGAGGTTCACGGTAAAACGAGAGAAACTGAGAGGAGCGAAACGAAAGACGCGAAGGCCAGAGAAGGTAAAACGTACAAGTGGCCACTGTTGCCAAGCCTGTCTGTTTCTTCCCTCCGCTCTTCTCGCTTCTCTCTTCTCTCTTTTCTCGCTGACTCTCTGTCGCGGTCTTCCCTCGTCGACGCTGGATACACGCAAGCTGCGCGCCGTCGGCGTGGGTGCAGCCGCTGTGTATGAATAGATGCGGCAGCGTGTTACTGGCGTCGCAAATGAACGCTGCCAGTGCATTCTCCGTTTCTCGTTCTCTCTCCTCTTCCGCCAGCCGGTCTCTGCCTTCCTCCTCGTAAATGTCTTTACTCTCCCCTTCGCTTCGTTCCGGTCGCGGTGCACGTATCGCTTCTCTCTGCGTGTCTGCCATAATGGCGTTGGCCCGTCACAGACGCCAGTTATAGCCAGATCTACGACGGGATGTATGACTAACGCGCCTCCTTCTATTCTCGGAGACGAACTCGATCGTCCGAGCCGTACGACCGACAGGAAACGTCATTGCGAATAACGCGACTATCTTTGCTACGGAAAATTATTGCCGCGCGTTACGTTTTTCTCTTCAACCGAACGATCGCAGGATCTCCCATCTGAATCTTCGACGCTATCCCTGCAATTTCGTCCTTGTTAGCTTCTTAATATAGAAATTGTTAGCTCCATTCGTTGCGACTTTGGTTCTCGTATCTACGGACATACGTATACCGGGGAATCCACCATTTTGGATAACGCAGCTCCGACTATACACGCAACGAGAGAGACGATGATCGTGGTAGACGCGCAAACGCGAGGATGAGCAGAGATGCTCTCGGTGCCGGCCCAATCAGAAACGGAGGATGCTCCCCTTGGCCCAATGGGGCTCCCGGAATAGCTCCGAGGTTCGTACACACACGCACAAACTGAATGTCCTGAAGAGCCGAGGGACAGACGAGCTTTGGAACACGCAGGACGGTTGCGATGAGCGAGGGAGGCATCACTACGAGTGGGAAGATCAACAACCAATGGGGAGTCTTCTTGTCGGAGATAACGATGGGTCGAGTTATAGCAGCGAGGGGCCGTGAACAGACTAGAGAGAGGCAACGAGAAGCGAAACAGAGTGGGAGAAGATAGCGAGCAACTTTTGCGCCAATCGTGCTCCCACGTTTGCAACACGGAACAAGCCACGCCACCGAGGATTCTTTGATTTCCATATGTATATGCATAGATAAGATCGCGTATCGCGATAGATAATAAGAGAACGAGTCACTCTTGTAGGTGGAACGCGGGAGGGGAACACGTTGCAAGGAAGAAGTCATAAACCTTGATGAAATGCAGCAACGATAAGTCGTAAAGCTAATGAGACTAATACATCAAAACTGTCCAACTGATATTCCAGTGATATATGAGCAAACCGCAAATACCCTAGTGCATCGGTCCAAGTATGTTCCGAAGAATGTTAAATATAAACATGGCGAAAACACGTCGCCAGCATCGATCAATCATCTCACGCGGGGAGGACTCTATCCGGCGTTATCGAGTCGCGATAAAAATTACGAGTAATTACAAAGCGAAGAAGCAATGCGAGGCATTTGTTCTGTGGCAGAGTTTTAAAATACGTAGCACGGGCGAGCGTGTGTTAACTCGAAAACTAAACGTCGCGGCGGTGGTCCCTCTCTTTCTTATCGCGAGACCGAATGCACAACAGAATTTCCAGAAGTAATTGGGAATACGCTCGATTACGAGACTTCCGGTGCAAAGATGAAAGGATCGTTTGATCCAGACACGCGGCAGCTACACATTTAGTAAAACGCGTGGACTCGTGGAAGGCTCCAGTTGTCGATGCGTTTTCCCAGACTCGCAACACACAAGCCGAGTTGCAGAGAGAACAGTTCTCATTCCCTCTGTCTCCCTCCTATTTCCGTCAACTACATCGTCGTCGTCGTCGTCGTCGTCGTAGCAGTCGTCGTCGTCGTCGTCGTCGTCTCTCGGAGCGTAGAGTAGTATTGAGGATGAGGTGGGATGGAAGACGAGGTGCGCGCGGCTCCTCCTCGGAGGATCAATAGAGACAGGGAGACGAGACCTCTTTCCCTCCCCTCCGTGCCTCCTCCCGGTTCTCTCTCGTCTCTGCTCTCATCCCGCCATAGCAGCACCCTCGAGAACAACCCCTCCCGCACTCTGCAGCGTCTCAACATCCCGGTATCCTCCGCCTCTTCCCTTGCTTTGGTGAACTTCCTCCACCCTGCCATCGCGCTATGTCGATGCCGAGGGCCGTGCGATAAAAGAGGATAACGCGAAAAAATGGAGGATGAGTAGGAAAAAATACGAGCTCTGCGATACCAGCTTCGTCTCGAGCTAGAAAACGCATAGAAGGTCGTTAAGCGCAGAAATATCGTTTACGATCTGCAGAGTGTCCATTATCATCTTCGGTTCCTAAATAACGAGGAAGCAATGGAGCGAAATTTTATCGAGAAAATAATCGCCAATTCCATGTCTACCATACATACACGTGTATATGTGTGCCCCTGAAAGTGAGTTGAATTCGCTTCGAAGGACTTTAATATTCTGCGAGTTGAAGCGGTACTCTCCTCGCAATTGGAAAAGGAAAAAAGACGCAATAAGATGGAAAAAGAGGAAAGGAAGGGAAAATAAAACGTTGCCGCTTACAGAAGGCCGCTTCATACAGTCTAAGAAAAAATGGGAAGGAGTAGGCTTAATGTTACGCGGCCGGGATGCAAGAAGTTCCGTCGGTGGTCCGACTATGTGGGTGGGTCGGACAGAGATGGGATAGGGTAGAGGGGATGAAGAAGGACAGGGTGGAGAAAGGCAGGAGTCGCGGAGGCTTGTGGGTAATGTTGCGTGATGAGACGCCTCGCGGATTCATCGAGGAGAGGAGAAGAGAAAAGGAAAAAGGGAAAAAGGAGGAGAAGAGAAAGAAAGAGAAATGCAGAAGCTGGCTCTGCTCTAATTCTAAAGAGCACTCTCGGCGGACTCTCCCCCGCTTTTTCTCGTTCCCTTTCTCCATCTTTTTGTCTTTCTCTCTTTTTCAATCCTGCGAAACGGGCTCTGCAGCGCGACGAAAATCCAGCAGGCCACCACCGGTAGTCGTGTCATGGGGATGAAAAACGCATTTTCTTCGTCCTTTCTTCTCCTTTCTTCCCGTTCTCTCCTACCCCGAGCTTCTCTCACGCTGACGAGTCCTCGTTTTTTCCTTCCTTCTATCGTTTAGACGCCGATGGAGCCACAGGGAAAATGATTCCACGCGATTTCGAGGTACCGTTGTTTGACGAGCTTTTAATGCCTGTGCTCCGCGTCCTACGCCGCCGAACGTATATTACCACAAAAAAACTTTATGGAGGTGAAAAACCCTGCATTTGATTCTTAGTTATCGTACCAAGGGAACTCATGACCGTCATGACTACGGAACACGGTGTAGCAAGTTCTTTACCGATTGAAATCCTTAATCGATTCTCCAATCATACGTACGATATATGCGCTACATAAAAATATTAGACCATCCAAGTACTCACGACGTTGCTTTTTACCACAATATCTTTTTAGACTGTTTCTACGTGCTACGTTCTATTTACGATGTTTCCTAATTCACAAATGTTTGGTAAATGCTACAATAAACAAAGCGCCGGCTAAATGTTATGAAACAGGAATCGTGTATAGGAAAGGAAAGGAAAACGAGTCAGAGAAAAAAGAACAGTAAAAATTAATTTTTTGAAATACTGAAAAAAGGATGGCAGAAAATACGAAATGAGTTTGTTAAAAAATTATTCGACAGTACGTATTTCCCAAAGAACTCTTACTGTTGGCGGAAGCAAGAGAAATGCGCACGAAATATTTATGGTATATTTTAATTACTAATTCATAGATCAAATATATGCTATTGATGAACTAATCAGTGAAGTTGAAATAATACCAAGTATCCTCTTATCCGTACATGAAATGAACATTTCGTTTCGTAAACGCTTCAAGACTTTCGCATACAGCTATACCTATTCTTGTCGGAAAATCAAGAATTAGATTAAAGATATATTTGTTTAATGACAAAACGACGATGAGACGAGAACGTAAAAGCAAGAATCGCAAAACGAGGAATTATAGGTGTTTGCCCCCACCAGCAGCTTGTTGGTGCCTTTCAACTGGAGAAGGCAGGATCCAGAGGGTTGGGCAGTCTACCTCGGCTGTGATTAATTTGAATCAGCAAATGCCTTCGAGGGTTTACACTGACTGAACTGAAGGCACTGCCATGCCGATAATATGCTACGGTCGAGAAGCTGAAACGAAAGAGAAGGAGCAAGACGGACGAAACGGTGAACGAGGGAGGATATATCAAGAGAAGGGAATTCTATGGATATGTTCACAAGGGAAGGAAACATCCCCTACACAAACCGCAACGAAAAGCCAACGGCAGCCACGAAACAACCCCCTGCTGCCTCTCCACCGGGACGATGCATGTACACAAGAAAAGAGAGGGAGAGTAGGGAGCAGAGGGAGCAAGAGGCAGGATGTACAGAAAGGGAGAGAAAGACCGAAGAGGGTGGAAACCACGGAGGTGAAGACAGAACGGAACCAGAACCGCGGCAGGTTGGAGACCGTCTTAAATCACTTCTCTCTCTCTCTCTTTCTCTCCTTATCAAATTCTGCTTCTAACCACGACCAGTTTCCAAATAGCATCCCCTAGGATTACGCCAACGACAGACCAACTTTGGTGCACAGAATATGGTTATAATCCTAAATTATTTTAGCTTCCCAAACCATCGTGAAGAGACGGTTGTTAAACAGCGTAACTGTTTTACATAAATTTTTCAAAACATAGAGGGTTTCTTTCACAAGATCTCGAAGCTTAATGGTCAAAAAGATTTTACGACCACATCGGGGCACGTTGAGACGCGTATGATAATGACTTCACGGTCGGTAGGAATCTTATTATGGAAACAGAAACAGTGAAATTCGAGAGGTTCCGTTTTATTGACCAACGTGGACCGTCTTTGTGGAACAAGGCCGGTCATTGATGAATTTATCGTTTCAAAGGTAGTTACGCGGAAATGAGAGCACACAATTGAGAATTTGAAGCGATCGATTCTCTCCGCGAGACCGACGGCACATATTAACAGGGAGTATTTACGCAAAATTCTAGAGTGCTAACCCCCGTTGTTAATCGACGGACCGAAAAGAGAAAAAACAAGGAAAATCTAGTGAAACACAACGAGAACCGGTGTACGGAGAAATTTCTCTCGCTGGCGAAGAAAAAGAATCGGAAACATATTAACGATGACGACTGGGGCTCGCGTTAAACTGGAACGTGAAGCAAGGTTTGACACGAAATTCTTTTTTCTTTTCTTCGCGAGCTTCGAAAGTTCCGCCAGGGCAGCAGTTAACAAATTTAAAAAGATGAAATCAACCCGTCCTGTAAACAATCGTTTTTAAAACGATTACTCCAATTTTATACTCTGCTATAATTTTCTCCGTCCTATGAATAAAAATCGGCTTTAGAATCGATCACGAAACAATATCTCGCATGCGATCGTTAAAGCAATACGAAAGATGACTTAATTTGTCAAGTGTCTTCGCCTTTCCTTTCTAGAACTCGCATTTCGTTTCCATGCCATGTGATAACAGGGGCCACGATCCACGGTGTCGAAGGAACGATATAAACAGGAAACTCAATATGACAAATACGGGGGTAAACATTCGGAGGAAGTAATAAACGAGCATGGATTCGTCCCTGGCGGAGCAAGGGTGTCGGTAGACCCAGTGCGCCACGAATGTACCCCCCCTTGGGCTTCCAATTACTCGCGTTTAGTTGCGTTTTTCCGCTCGAATGCCCTCTCTATGATACACTCGCACACTCGACCCGCGCTTGGCTTTTAGTTACCCAAACCCACTTACTAACACGCACGCTCGCTCGCGTACACCTGATCCGCTTGTACGTGTGTGTCTGTATTGGCGCGGTTCGAGCTCGTACACACTGAAAGACGACTACGCAAACGTCTGTACGAGCTCGGTAATATTACAAGGGGTAACGATTGACTGGGTGCCACGCCAAGGATTACCAATCAAATTCTCACTACAAAGCTCACTCGAGCCTCGACTAACCTTTAAATAGCGACGCGATAACTTTCTTGTCAATGAGAATGCCGGGTAATCGATAGACGATTCTCGATCGCGACGATAACAATTTCTTAATTTTATGAAGGACGAATCAATCCTTTATACGAGTCGGAGAATCGATATCGATTCTATGATTCGGAGCGGAATTTAGCCGATGTATTGAAACAGATATAAAGAGTAGGATGTAAATGAAAATATAAAAATATGACTAAATTAGAAACGAAGGATGTAAATAAACGTAAGAAATATAAACCGCGGATGCCAACTGAAGAGCACGGTTCTTGTTAAAGAAGAGATAGAGATATTTACATTCTCCGTAGAAAAGGAAATAGAGATCCGTTATTTATTTCTATCTGTTTTTTAACGAAGCCTATTTTCTCAACACGGTATATGCGGTCTATCTTTTACGTCTACGGAATGACATAACCTCACACTTATGCCAGTCATTGTTCGATATTGTGCTAATGATGTACTAATTGCGAGACTTGTTTGATGCAATATGGTACGAATTTGCGAATGAAAAAATGCGTTCAAAAGTGAGGAAGTAAATTTGATATCTTATGAAGTGACTCACCTTCTGCTGAAAAATCGCGGAACACGGATATATACTGTTCAGTGAAATTGTCTTCGTCTTGAGGTATTGTACTCTCGCAATACGGTATATATGAAGAAAGATTGTACAGCACTCGTAAAAACTTCAAAATTATAGGAGTGAAACACGGTACATTGCTTATTATCCATTATAACAAAGAATTATCGCGCGAATGTCACGGAAGACTGAGAAGACGAAACTTTATATGAGTAGGATACTACGTCTGTCAATAATTATACCATTTTCATTATGAATCGTATATTATCTTTTATGTTTAACTATAACTATATTAACAAACTTGAATATTAAAAATATAACATCAAATAATTTAAATATTTCCGCCTGTAAATTTCTCAATATTTAATTTTGATATTGAGTCACGTCCATCTTACGCGGTAAACCAGTTGAAAGTCATCTGCGCGTTTTACGACATTCTCAAAGCGTCGTTTGAAATGTAGCATCTTAATTATATATATAGTGAAAAATAATAATCATTGTGTCATAATTTTTGTGATAATCGTAGATTTTAAATCGATCTACACGCGAAGATGCCAACGTAGCAAGAAAAGAAAGCAAGCATTCACGAATCCATAAGGAGGCTGTATGGTGAACTGCGATCGCGTCGTGCAAGGTAAGGTTATGGCATTTTACATAACACAATTATCGTATCTTTTTGCGTCTTCAAAAAATGTTAGATGCTACGTCCTGTCGACTTACGATCCAAGACAAATCCACTTCCGTCTCTGTTCGCCCATTGCGTTAACCAGCAGATGTAAGTTGAATCGTCTGTAGAAATCGATGACACGGTAGCATATGCTGATTCTACGAGCTATCGATCAAAGATTTGGGACGCGGTCGTTAAAATAAATCTTTGGTTGGCCACGGCTAGATAGAACACGTCGTGTGTCTGGTATGTGATACGATAAAAATAATGTCCGGGCAATAAATACATAATTCTCGTTGCCATCCAGCCACGTAATAATATAATAACGAAATATATTGTCTTGACCTGAAACGTAGAAGTCACGCCATGTTTCTCTGTCCACCTTATTGAACGCGCATAATTTGTGCGGCGAAATAACTGAAAACGTTGTACCATAATGCCATGCGGGAGCTGAAAGGGAAGGTAGTTAGGTCGAGCGATTTGTCGTCAAGTGACGAAGCTCGTGAATACCTGACATACTTATCGCTCGAAATTTTCGTTTGGGACAATGTCGAAAATACCGAGATTTTCGGCGCTGATATCGAGATACGAATTCTGAATCCAGAGGGAGATTCCGATTCAACGCGAAATACGTTTTGCTTTACATCGATAAGCTATCGCTTCCATCACCCTTGTTTAGTCGGAATAGTAAGCCGAGCACAGACTTATTAATACGCGGCAGTAAAGGTCACTCTGTGTATCTCGTTAATCATTCGGATTTAATTTAGAATGGCTAGTCGAGGTTTTAGGCCTCGCGTAATTATCGTGGAAATTTATAAATTAGTCCTAGGTTTAACGATTTCAGGATTTCTTAACGAGACCACTTTCATGTCTTCGTAACGAATATAAATAAGAAGTTGCAGACGTCGCTTTTGTTAGATCAGCGTCGAATACGATGCAATTATGCGAGTAAGACACTGCTATTGGCGGTGCGCTCGTTTTCGCGATTTTCCAGCGTTCAAGGATCCGGGATAACGAGTTAATTTAAATACGAAACATCAAAAGCTTTTAATCTTTTGCGCGGCTTAGTCAGCCAGGCAACCTACTTTTTTTACCGCTGATACACGCCACCCTCATTCATATACATTGTAACGCGAATATCCACCGCGTATATCTGCGCGATTATTGAACAATCAGATACGTTAACGACAGAAAGAAAATGGTACTTAATCGGAAAGAAGGGAGGAGGCAATCACCGAACGATTCGTCGTGGTATTTTCGCTCCTTATTCTCGTTCGAAAATGCATCGCGCGTTTCTAGTTGGCGTATCTTCTGTTTCGTGCCAGTTATTCAGTATGACTTTCTTTTCTCATCGCGATCGCTCGAAAATCTTGTACCGATATCACTTTAATGCGCAAAAGATTTCTTATAATACGGTGCCGCGAAAAATACGGGCGTGCGCTTCATCGAGTGGACACATGTTTTGTGAAGGAATTGCGTAAACTCGAGTTAAGCGTGCAAGGCGATCGAGAACATTTATGATATTTTTTTGCGGTCTTGGAAGGCGATACAGGGTCTCTCGTACAGGTCGGTTCGCATGTCTCGACGAGGCGGTCTCCGTGGTCACATCAGTCTCCGAGCATGCGAGGGCCCTCGAGCTAAATCCCCGTAATATACACACAGGGGCACTGTCGAGGTACTATCGCGGCATTATACAGACATACCTATATCCCAGCCCGATGACTGCTGATATGACATGCGACCGTCTTAGATATAGGCTGCACGACATGCTTCGCTCTCTTTCTCCCTCCATCACAATTTCCTTCCACTCTCTTTGTAACCCTTCTCCTCGTTTCTCACCCTCTTGTAATTCGCCATCAGCTTTGGAAAACGCTTCGCTCGAACGACGCGTAATCAGCTTACTCAGTCACGATCTTTTTGAAATGCGAACTCGATGGTTGGTACTTTTCGAACAAGATTTGCCATCGAGTAATTGCCTTAACTATCCGACGAATACAAGTAGGAGAATCCATAATGCAACGCTGTTCGATACGTTGAAATAAGTACGTGACGATGTAAAAAATAACGAGCCGTTCGTCTTTGAAAATAAAGTGGAAGGCGCCTCTTTGCTTCCTCAGCAATTATTGCTGGTACTTTACTGCAGGTAAATGCGATTCGATTCGTCTTGCTCGGTGTGCTATCCAGTCGGAGATCTGCATAGCTGTGCGTCACGCACTCGAATAAAAAAAGTTATGTACTCATGGTACTCGGAGTCCAATGTTAATGGATGTTAAGAGTAAAAGCTCATTCTTCTTATTCACAGATACTTTTAAGATAATCGCGTATACACGCATGAGAAACATTATTTCATAATCTGCGCCGCATTACGGCTGAACTAATAATATATTGCAAAATTACAACTTTCAAATCGATGCGGCAGATCTCGCTGCTTTGAAATGTTGGCGTAATTGAAAAACATGAGTCGCGAGCTCCGGCATGATACTTTGGCAGCGTGGCTGGGGAAAAAACGGCCAGTGAAAATTCGCGATGAATATGGAGAGTCGCGCGATAAAACTTTTAAGCGCATGAACGATGTACAAGCATTTGGAAGTTCTACGCTTCCGCGAAGTCGTACGAGAGCGGAAAACAGGCGGATGTAAAAGCCGCTGTAAACCACCTCTTCTGCAATCTTCGTCAGGTAATGTCTCAAACGGTATCGATTAGCGGTGAAAGAAAATGGACTCGTTTAGAAATCGCCATTCACAAATCGTACGATGCTCGTTATCCTCGTTCAAAATCTTATTTTCGACGGATTAACGATGTATGATCTTTGATTTCCTTGGTATCGAGCAAACCCTTCCAAATTGCCTCCTGAATATAAATAGAATATTTCATCTTTACGGTTGTAATTGTCAAATAGGAAGGAAATGTCTTGCCCCGTTAGAACGAAGGAAAACCAGCGGGCTGTTAATTACGCTCGCAAAGATGAATCTGGAAGAGACGGTAGGGGGTGAAGCCGGGTGGTCGCGCGCAAGAAGTCGAGTCCACAAGCCGAAGAGTAACCGAACGTTCGTTCCTTTTGGATCGATAAGGGTGGTAGGGCGGATTGGCCTTTTAGCTAAGGGTCGAGAAGGAAGGCGAGTGGTTTTTATAGCCAGCAAAAGGACAGGGAGGGTCCTGGAATCCTCGGGTGCCTTACTCGACCAGAGTATCCCTAATATACGTCATCCGTTAGCGGTACTTTCCTACATCCCTTCCTCTAGCGACCTCTCCTTTTGGTCAGAAGTGGCCAAATCTACTTCCTCCTTCTCTTTATAGATTTCGAGATCTCGAGTAGCCTCGTACAACTACCCTAGAGATTGATCCTCACCCTCCGGATTCCTTTCCCTCCTACATCGAATGATATACATTTCTGCCCGCTCATTTTCGATTGCATCCGATCGTAGGTCGTACGTTGTAAGAATTAAATATGTTTTTCAAATCTATATCCAATCTGGTTACATACTCCATGGATTTTCCCCGAAAAGCTTCGATCGTTAGGCGGAATCGCTTGGAAATCATTGTGGCGAAAGTTACGCGCGCGAAACGTTAGAAAGAGAGCAGTCGTTTCTCGTACGTTCGTTCGTTCAGAAATCTTACCTCGAAGAAGTCGGTCGAAAGAATTGCTGCACTTGTACAATACGTTGTATCGGTGCGACAGTCGAGGTTATCGTTGACTCCTACGCCACTGACAGGCACGTATTCAATTTGTGCGGAAAACGTGTGCACGTTTACCTCGCGTAGATACGTACGACGCGTATATGCCTTCGTTCCACCCTCTTTCTCTCTCCTTGGTTGACCCTCGCCAACTAAAGCGGCCAACACCTGCCTCGCGTTAGCAAGCGTAACATAACGTAACGCAGCGAGCGTGCACACGCGCGTGCATCCGAGTAAGAAATACTATATCCATTTAAAACATGGATGCCTTGCGAAGTTACACATATCCTTCGGCCGCACTCGGTCTCCTCCGGGTGCTCCTTTTTCTCCTTCTCGCTGAGGGACTGGTTGCGTTTTTATGCGTATACAACCGCGGGTGGAGCACGTGCAGCGGGAAACAAAGAAAGTCTGGCGAAAGAGGAAGGCGTTATTGGAGGAGGAAAGCCAGAGAGATGAGGCGGCTGCCGGCGAGAAACGTACGGAGAAGGTGACTCGGAGAACGAGCGGAGAAAAAATAGAATGGAGAACGAAAAGGAGCGTGGGGGGCCGGATGAAAGTGTGCTGCGAAACAGTCCCAGTCGTTGTGCAAGACGAGGCAGCGTCTAAGAAAATGGAACGGAGGTGAAAATAAAGGGTACAGATCGTCGTGCGAAAAGAAAAAGAATTTACATGAGCTAGCATATACCGACGAACGAGTTGACTTTGCCAGGAACGTTCAGTCAGTGTTAAACTGGAACAACTGTTTCATACCAATTCGACTGATCTATATTATTCGCAGTTCTCGTAAAAGAAATAAGAATGCATGAAAATTAGACGACGATGATATGTGTTTGAAACGTGCTTTTGAATATTCGTTTTCGACAAAAAGAACGAAGCAATCTTTTATGATTTCCCGCGATGAAAATAAACGTTGAACTATATTGGCGCGCGGCTCGTACAACGATACGTCGTGATATTTCTGCACTCCGCACACGTCGTAGCGTTCCTAGCGAGTCGAAACCCAGAATCTCCGGTCAGACCGTCACCAATAAGCAGATTGCGCGAGCTGCACGTAGTTCTCATTAAAATAATGTCTACTTACTCTACTCTATACGTAATTGCATTACGAACGAAGTAGTCTGTGAAACTGTTTCGCTTAAAAATGTTCGCTTTAAAATTTTGTAAATCGCTACCTAGCCGAATGTCCTGTCATTTCAGTAGCTTGTCACTCGTTTACGATAAGATGTTCAGCTTTTGTTGGAAAACAATTTTCCTGGCCTGATTAGCAGCTACTCGAGAGAAAGAGAGAAACGATCATGGGGGAAAAAATCAGCATTTTCGCAAACGAGAGTTTATAAAGGCCGCGATGTAAAGTAAAAAATTCTCGAATCGCGCTTTCAACCGAGCCAAATTCTCGTTGGTTTTTCTTTCTTCGCGCGTGCCGTGTTTCCACGTTCCACGCGTACCGATGGAAACACACGCTGAAAAAGAAGGGAGAAGAGGTGCCGATCCAGGTTTCGAAAGGGCGAAGAAGCAGGGCGGAGCTGCGCTCGGAAGGGTGCGCGGGCGCGTTTCACGCCGAACCACCATCCGTGGGGTCGGAGGTCGTGTTCAGGTGCGACGAAGACGGAGAAGAGGGGCGCCTAGTCGAGCGAACGTACCCAGAAATGCAAAGTCGAAGTGTCGGTGTGAACCGAGTTGCCAGCCAGCGAGCCTCCAAGTCGACGCACTCGCGGCACTTCCATTCGCATTTCCTTCGTCGATTTTCATTTTCTTGGTGACGCGTCGCGCACCACGCGTGCTTCTCCTCTTCGTCGCGTCGTTCATCGCGCGACGGCCGCCGCTACGCGATTCGCGCCGATCGAAAGATTCGTGAAGGCTGCGGGCAATCGATCGAACGGACTGATCGATCGATTCTCGCGGATACCAAGCGGCGCGACGGTTCGTGAAACAAGTGCTACGTACCCGTCATGGAAAGTGTCCTTCTCTCTCGTTGATCGCGCTATCGATCCGGCGCCATTCGTCGCCACGTGTTTTCGGCAACGTGCTTCCGACGATTCCTCCTACTCTTTTAACACGCGTTGCTACCGTCGGAGAAATCTGGACGACGAGATCGAATTTCGACCACCACGATATCGTTACGTAATGCTCTATGTGAAAGTTGAACTTGAGCGTGGACCGAGACATAACCAAATTATCAGACAAGAGTGTTTATAATCAGTGCACACGTTAGATACTTCGTATCGAACGGCTACAGACTACACGTCAGCAGCAAGAGGCGATAAGCTTCCAGCCGGACAAAGTTGCGATTCGGTGATCTGTATCGTCAGCAAAAGAGACTGCACGCGGTGAACACCTGTTCCTTACCAAGTCACCGTCATTATTGCAAACGATACATCGAGTTTCGAATTTTTCACTCGGCGAAAGACCAAACGCAGCATCCGACAAGCTCATCAACCAGCACCGAACAGAGTGGCGAGATGTTTAAAATGTTGCACAAGACGCAACCTCGAGCATATCAAAGAAATAATATAATCGTATATTTCTATTTCGAACCTGCCGTAAACATCGATAACGTTAATCAAATACAAACATTACGGACACGTGTTTCGCATCCGGAAGTCTGCATGGGAGGTCCAGCGTTGCGTCCGTCCAAAACATCAATCTGCCACTAAGGAACCATTATATCGCTATGTCTACCGACAACAGTTTCGCCTACCAGGAATCCTTCAGGATGGATCTAGGCAGGGAAACTAGAACGAAGAGTTTCATCTTTGTTCGTTCATACGCTAAGCTACAGTAGCTTCGGCTAGACGGAGGTTTCGATAGGAGAGGAGCCCGGGAGCGAAGAAACGAGAGGTTGCGCTCTCGTAGGAAGAGAGGAACGTGGTGGAGAGACAGCGGCTGATCATTGGTGGACAGCAGAGCCGGATTGCTTAGGTAGTGGGGAAGCGAGCAGGTCGACTCCGCAGGTGGGGAAGGCCAGGAGGCAGAAAGTGGAAAAGGCAGAGGTGGAGGCGAAGTAATCGTAGTAGTAGTGGCCCGTAGTAGTAGAGTAACACGAAGCAACACGGTCAGGAGAAAGAGGAGAGAGAAAGGGGTGGAAGAAGCGGTGGTGTAACGGCAGAGGTAGCGGCGGAGCGAAAACCGTGGCACCGAGGGAGAGACGGCAAGAGCAGGGAAAGAGCGAAAGGGTGAGAGGAACACAGGGAGAAAGAGTAAGAGAGAGAGAGAGAGAGAGAGAGAGAGTGAGCGGGGGAGGCGGAGGAAGAGAGAAAAAGAGATTGGAGGGAGTGTGGAAGGAGAGGGGGAGGAGAGGCACAGTCGCGAGGGTGGAGGACAAGGTGGTGGAGAAGGAGGAGACGCAGAGGACAGGAGAAGCCTCCACTGTCGGAGGACAGATCTAACGCACGTCAGGATCCCAGTCGGACGGACTGACGCTGCCGTCGGATCACCGAGGAACCGGGGGACCCGGTGTACCGGAACCCGCGTGACGGAATGGACTCTCTTTGTGCACCCTTCGCAGTGTCCGGTTCGAACCACCACCGACAATTCTATCGTACTATCATCGATCTGAGTGAACCGGGAGAGAAAGAAAAGGGAGAGGCTTGTGGTATAGACAACGTTTTGATCGGTTTAATCGAACGAACTGTTTCTACGAACGGGGAAGGAGGTTGTTGGATAGAGTGAAATAATTGACAGGATAAACGATCGTGCATAAACTCGCATGGCTCGGAGGACTGTCAGCGTTCTTACAATTAGTGTTTTGTTTTTGAATCCATCATCCGCCGTGCAGCGATGAGATCCAAGCCGGTGGCTAGAAGATTGCCACAGGGTAAGTAATCTGTCAGCGTGCTTCTCGTCTTCTCGGAGGGTTAACGTTCGATGGTAAATGTCGTTTGAAAGTGCACTCCGATATAAAGTTGTCATTTTAATGATGGAACGATGTTCGAAATTCTATCGGAATACCACGCACGTGGTAGGGTAAATAAAAAAATTTCGGAGCTTCGGGGCCTGTAGTAATTGTTATTAAGTAATTGTCATCAACTCCACATGTGTTCTATAATTTGAAAGGTATTCTTTATTTTTGAGATTGGATATTGTACGTTCGTAAAAATAATAGAGAGGGAAGAATTTATTTTGTTTTAGTTCTGAAAATTGCTATGTTTAAAACGGCAGACGTTATTAGATTTTTTCGCGGAACTTACTCGACGAGACTATAAAACTATACCGCGGTAAGAACCTATATAACACTGATTCTCAGAACTATCGTATCAAAACGAACTTGTATGTTCGCAGCTCGCGATTTCGTAATGTTAACATCAGTACGTATTATTATCAGTATTTTTATTTTTACTAAATGGATCGCGTGGTCAATAGAAAATGTTAAACAGCAAGATATACATCTCCAATTTTTGTTTCGTTGCCTATAATTTGGATCTGTTTGAGCCTACGCTTCAACCCTGCACATTTTTCTAAATGGTAACCGTGAGAAGATACGAACTCGAAATCGTACCAGTGGATTTTTTCAAATTTTAAAATGCAATTTTCAAAACGAACGATAAAACAATACTTCGACGCTCTTCCTTACTACTTGTAAACATTGGACAAACAATGAATGTACTATAGTTTTGATAAAAATATAACGTTAACGTGTCATTGTTCACAATGGTATCGTTCGTGTCGTTAAAACGACACGGGAAAGAGCAGTAGGCGGTCCTCGCGCTGGCGCACTCACAACGTCGATATCATTTCTTCTTTTCCTGTATTGTCTAGTCACTTTGCTCGTCCTCCGCCTCCACCTCCTTGATATCTGCTTTCAAAAGTCCCGCCCATTCTTGCCTGTCACCATGTTCGCCAATCTCTCCATAGTTTGTGAAAATCACGCGAAAAATTGCTAGGGCTTTTCAGTCTCAATTTTTTCATGAAAATTACTCAAACCCAGAACGGTACTCTAAATTGTAACTCGTTGAAAAAAAGTCAACAAGTTCGATGAGTTTCTGTGAAACATGGTCATTGAGTGTGTTCACGCACGTATTTTTGTTAACCAAGGGTCAACATTTTGAATAGTTTCGAACGGTCAAAGAACATTTGTCCCATAAGAATGCGGATCGATCTTTCTTTGTTCGACGGTTAACAATGCAGCATCGCTTCGTGTACAAAAGATTCGGCCGTACAGCGAGCCAATGTTAATTTATTGTTGTATCTTGAATGGCGGCGCGCGGCTAAATTTTTATCGGAGCCCGTGGATGGGACGATAGGTAAATTGATGAAAGACGGTTACGCGATCACTCGGTCTCCCTTCCCTTCCCTCTCGGTATCCCTGCGCGATATTTTGACATTGATAGCTCGTTTTAGGGAACAAAGAGTGTAGGTATTTGTGTCTAAAGTCCCTTACGTTGTTCCATATGTTACTTCGTAAAATCATAGCCGAAAGATTATTCAATTTCGTCGATGAGAAGCTTCGCGCAAGATTCATATTTCATAATAAAAACCGTATCAACTCGAGGAATCCAGCAACGTCGTTGTCGAGAAGTAAGAATTGCCGCTTTGCTTCTGCGGAATGGCTGGAATGGGTGAACGTTTTGTACGGGGGATGATTTATATCGTGTTCGCGATTTATAATAAAGCTCCTGCTTCCCACGGTCTGCCACGCTCCGACGACGGTAGGCAGTTTCAAGGGATCTAGTAATCTGTAAGACAAAATCCGTTAACGCTTGACTCACGAGTCGATGAAACAATAGACCATCCATCCACGAGCTTACCCTCTGTTTCGCCGAGAACGGACTCGGACGAGATACGAAGGGAAAGAGGTGGAAAAAGGAAGGACTCAGTGGCGTACCAGGACAATTGACTTCACACCGCGTACTTCTGCTATAACGAACTATACGAAATGCATCTTCTCGTCTACGGTTGCTCGTAAGAATTGCCAACGACGGCGGAAGTTCGGAGTTTACGTCGAAAGGAAAAGATTTCCCGTTAGTCGTTCGATATCCGATCGCGATGGGCTGTGGCTTTCTCCGATTCAACAGTCGTCGAAGCAGAGTTTCTTCTGAAATGCATTGTGCTCGAAAACAGACAGGGAATTTTTGAAATTGATAGGAAGCAGAAAGAGAAGAGGGCCATTTCGGGCAAACCGCAGGAATAATCGCGGAATCCACCTACCACCCGTTTCAAAGGCGCATCATCCCATTGAGGGTTGAGTCTAGCCGCGGCACCGGAAGTCGTATCCGAGAGGAGACAAAGCCAACGAAACATACGCACAGAGTGCCGTGGAACGAGGTAGGCAGCGTGGGGGAGAGGTTCTGTTTCATCGGTGCTTTTGTCTCGCATCCTGAGAGAGCACGATTGAATAAAAAGCCTGAATAGATCGGATGATCCTAAGGTAGGTCAGTCCATTCTCGTCTTGCGGGAGACTCCTGCTACCTCCGATCCCACCTCTTCTTCTTCTTCTTCTTCTTGTACCTCGTACAGTGTGCTTCCAACCCCGGACAGTCCCAATTAAAAACGTCTTCCTTCTCGATTCGCTCGACCTACGTGGAGAATAATAAGGTCGCTCGCTATATCTCGGTACGCTGACGAAAATTTCCTGTCGTTTCTGTTATCGTTCAGCTGCTCCGTCAAGAACGGGAAAGTCTCGCGAGGGATGGATTTAAGGATACTTAAGCATTACGTTTCACCGGTGACACAGTATTCCAATAAATTTCTGTCACGTACCTACGTTTTGCATACAAATACAATATATGCATAATACGTTTGAGAGTCACGCGAACAATTCCAAGCAGTTTGAATTTTTCCTAACGATGCCGGCTTGTCGACTAATGAAATGATCACTTCGTGCGACCGAGGTATCGACCGTTATAAGTTAATTAGTCACGATCGTGCTGCCCAGCGATCGAGCAACGAGCCCTTACGGGACGGTGGAAGGAATCGTCGCGAAAGGATAGACGAAGGGGTAGAAGGGAGTGATAATGAAATCGTAGGATCCTAATCCGTCGTGACGTCATAGGTTCGGAAAAGTACTGCACGGTTATTGGACGACTGGACGTGATCGATTCGAGCTGTATGAATTAAAATACCAACAATACCCTCTCGAATAACTGCACGCGGCCATGCAAATCCGATAACAGAAAGCACGAACAATCGTCTCTGCTCCTTCTTCGGTTTTCCTCTTCACCCTTTTCTTCCAGCCTCTGCTCCCTCCCCCTAACAACGCTCGGCAATAATTCCGCAAGTCTTCCTTGACTCTTTTCTTTCCGGCTCTCGCCTTCGCCAATTAACGATAAGGCCGCTGTTTGTCATTTGTTTGCCGTTTCCGGTGGAATGCAAACAGGCCGGGGTGAAACAAACACGGCCAATCAGCCGCGACGGACAAACGCATCGAAAGCGACTAGATCCCTCTGCATCGAGCCACGTTTCCACTACCGATAATACCGATAATTGGTCGTTCAAGGTAGAATTGTTTCCGTACTGAATTTCCTCGTGCCCTACGCTTCGACTAGAACGTTAATCTACGGTATAACGTAGCCATCACGATCCGCGTAAATATTATTGATCGACAAATCTGACAATTTTTCGATCGGGGTTAACCTCGCGACCAACAAAATTCATCCTCCGTGTAGGTGTGTAATTTAGGCTTCAGGGCACCGTATGTTGCCATCCAAAAGCACGATCGAGCGATAAGCGTGCCATTGTTGCCGGAGCTGGCTATTGAACGATTAATCATCTAATTAGGCATCCATCGTGCCGTACCGCCGCTATCAGGATTCCTTTCCACCACAACGATCGTTTTCCTGATAAATATCCGTTTCTTACTCATAATCCCGCGCCAAACTTTTGCCAATCCGCCGTGTTTCACGCGTTCTCGTTACCTCGTTCACCATTGGTCGACGTTCAATGAGTAGAAAAGTCACGAAGAGTGCGCGAATTCTCGATTTGCGAATCGACTGCCGGGCTTCTGCATCGAATCGCGCGGCAGACAGGTACTCGCGCAGCGCCTGAATACGACTGACGTGTCGTACCGGCGAGCTACGCGATTGCCTGAGTACTAGAACGAGCTAAAGTCAACATTTATTCGCTTCGATATTTCGAACCCGCCTGAAAAGGAGCCGTGTCGAATACACTGTTCTTGTTTCTATCCATGCATATGAAAACTTTATTCGAAGGGTTTTATTCGATCTGTTATACTCTTTTACTATTATCTCCATTTTTCCCCCTCCTCCTATTTCTCTGTTAGATTCGCGGAAAGTGACGTAAAGGAAGGTAGAAGATGTTCCACGACTTCACGCGTTAGACAAAATACTTTAGAAGCGTAGGACGTAAGTGTTGACGTATTGTAGCAAAGAAAAGCTAGTACACGACGATGGTACTGAGAGATAACGACGACCGTTCGGTTATTTATACGTCGATGCTTTTTTGTTCGTTTGATGCTCGGTGAGTTACTTGAATATTCTACCAAAGATCGTTACACAATTATTATATAAGAGGCGATAATACCGATGACTGTCATCGGTCGTATTTGCGACGAAGATATTGAAACTAAAAAATCTTCCTTTATTTCGACGGTTCTCGGTATGGCATTCACACGCGTGAAGAGAACCAAGGCGAAACGAGCGTTCGCGGAGGCGTACGTACGCGAAGCCAGAAAGAGTAGAATACCGTAACGGATGAGCACGCGTGTTCGTGCATGAACTTTCATACATTAAGAGCTATCCTCGTCGTTCTTGTCTTCTGCCGTAACGAACGTTCGCTCTTCTCGGTTTCGCACGATTTTTTTAACTCTTCGCTGTCACGGCGAATAACGTTGATTTTATCCAATGTTCGCGTAAAGATCGAATGCATTTTGTGCGTGGAAAGAAAAGTTTTTAGTTGGCCGGCGGCATTTATAACTTTGAAATGCATGCACCAACCGGGGACATGCAACGCGAGAATCACGAAGATAAATCGATAGGACATTAATTAATGTCGAGGACACTTGGCCGAGATGATATGAACGTACATTCAGAAGCGAGTTCACGATTGCTGGAAGGGTGAACTCGGGCCACTTTCTCGAAGTGTTCGCGTGTCTAGCATTGTTTTACGAGACTCATTTCCCGCAACGTCATTCCACTACCACCAGCGCTTTACTCCCGTCAACGTTACCATCACTTTTCGCTGGTCAGTTCACAATCTCGGCTTCCATTGAACTGGGCCAGAATTCTAGGATTATAATCGATCTGACGCCTCCTATGACTCGTAGAAAAATTAGTAACCGATAGCATAAATTGTCGCGCTGATTCGTCTCATCACTGATCGCGTAAGATTCGAGGGTGAATATTCTTATGGAAGTCGTGGTGGAGATAAATGGCAAAATATAGATACGCGGTAGGTAAAAATGCATTAACAGTTCTCTCGATATAAAATGTAAAACATGGGAGTATAATTCGCGGGTACCACGAATGTGGTGTAATTTAGACGTAACATTCTTTTCGCTCGCAGATAACTTTAACAACGTGGGCCCTAGTCTTCCATCAGATAACAGTCTAATGAATCTAGTATTAAAGGGAATCGAATTCTCGATAACGTCAAGCGCCTCCCCCTGTTCCGTAACATAATAACTTCCATTCTCATTTCCTTGGTGTCCAGCGTAAGCGTAAGATTTTCCTGATGACAATCGGCTTTCGACCATGTACTCGGCTCTCGTGCAACGCAAAAGTGTCCCTACCGAGGAGAGTACACCGGTCACACGAAGAACCTGCTCGGTGTTAGTTGGACTGAGAAGTAGGTAGTCGATGTAGGAATGACACGACCGGTTATCTCAGTGGCCACGCGATATTGTCATCAGGGGTAGGAGGGGATAAAAGTAGTTAGCGAGAAGGAAGGAGAAAGGGGTGAAAGAAGGAGCAAGATGAAAGAAGGGGAGTGAAAGGTAGTGGCGGAAAAAATGAAGGAGGAAGGACAGGGAGAGGGAGAGAGGACGCGATAAGATCATCTTACCACCCCCTGGCATAAGTCGACAGTGGCCTTTCCCTGCCCTGACCAACCCCCTCCGTGACTCGACGGAGACCATTTCAACGATAGCACACACAACCTTACTCGGGCACCGCGTTATCTCGCACGCGAATTAGCTCTACAGATTTCCTTTTTTTCCTTCTCTCTCCTTCTATACCCTTTTCCTTCCTTCCCTTCTCGGTTCTTCTATCTTTCTTCCACCCGATACTCCCCTCGTTACCTTCCTTTTCCATCTGCTTTCCGTGTTCTACGCCTCCGTCTTCGTCTCCCTCGCGCTGCCACTTCTAGTCGGCGACGTTGCGACAACGTCGAAGGAGGAAAACCTCTTACACACGACACACGACACATCGCGCACGACCACCACCCCCTACCCTCCAGCACGTCTATCGCATTAGCGCGCTGCCACGTTGTTGCTGCACCACGTTGTACCGCATCGGCTACGAAATGCATGACGTGTGCGTAGGTATGTGAATTTTCATTGGAGCAGGACCGACGCATAATTTTGCATAAACCAGCTTGGATCGTAATGACTGCGAGGCAGGCGATTAAATTACCGCTCGCTCGCGGTTAAAGAGAAACGCTTATCCCCGGTTGTCCTTGTCGAGCCAGGAACACCTCGTGCCCCGATCGCTCTTATTCCACCTGGAAAAAGAAGTGGTCGCCCGGTCGATCGTAGATCTTGTTTAGACAGCTTCGAAAGATTTATCGATAACCACACGATTTTACGATCATTCCCTGGTCACAGCCAGTACAATAGTTGTGGCTGTATCCCGCTGTTTGTGTATCACGACGCCAGACACTTTGGCTTTTACGATGCTTGAAAATTTACGCGCCCGAGGATGATGTTACGCAGTTTTTCGAGATTGACAGCCTTTTGCTTTTAAAATCGATACGTTCGTATTCGATTAATAAACGATCCTTTCTTGTGCTCCGTACCAATAGCGTATTTTTTTCGTATCTTAATGGCATATCTCTCTCTCTCTCTCTCTCTCTCTCTCTCTCCCTCTCTCTCTCTCTCTCTCTCTCTCTCTCTCTCTCTGGTTTCTTAGTGCCACTTCTACCGCAATGTAGTACATTCCGCATTATCTCAAGTATGTGGTTTATTACCCCTCGATGATCTCACGGGAACGAGATGACACGGAAAAACCTCTAAAACGAAATGCCATGCTCGCTCGCTCGAAAATTCTTCTCGTCTCTTTTTCTGCCAATTCACGCGTCTCCCCTCGCTTTCGTCGATCTTCTAACCATCCACAGGAGTATACCTCGCAATATTTAAACCAGCGTATAGTGACAGAGGAAAGAATAAACACGTATACCGAGAAACATGTTGCCATTTCAAGGCACGTACGACTGTTGCGTCTATTTTGTCCTCCCAGAGGTACGTGCACGAGGCTAATGCTCCTCTGGCAAGGTGGATACGTATGCGCAGTGGAATTCAATTTGGTATCAGTACAGGCTTCGTTCAGAATTTCCTTCGAAACGAAATACATATTTATTTCAATGAAAAGCGTCTAGGTTCATCGTTACGACGCGCGGTGTGCAGAAACTGCTGTCTAACCGAGAGAAAATCACAATTTTGATCATTTCCTGTTGGACAATTTCTTATCGAAAGATTTCACGATATCTAGAAATCAATCGTTTTATTAAACACGTTCACGCGGAAGATCAGTTTCTTGTGAACAAGAACATTGCCCCTGAGAAAGAGTCCACTTTATCGAGTAACTTATACAAAAGGGAGTTCATTATCTTCTCGGTGGACTTGGAGATGTCTTTCGGCTTCGAATGTCTTTCTACGCCACGTTTCTATTCTTCCTTGAATGGTGGTCTGCTTATCTTTACGAGAGATTCGCGGACCGCTCTTTCAATTGAATTCCGCTCTGGGAATCGTGATCACCCGCCTCTCGCAGTTTCGCTCACAGACTTCGTGCGTGTTCGCACACATCTCCGTGTAACCCAACACATCGGCAGACCGTGTATTTTCGCACAAACTCGTTTCAACCCCTGAACGTACGTGTGCCCGTTTGAAACCGTGGGTGTATGTGTACCTGTACGACGAAATACGTCAATGCCAGTACATGGAAGTTTATTTATGTACACCAGGTCGCTCGTGCATGGTATTTGTACGCGTCACAAGTATTTACCTACACGCGTGCTTCTGGATTCTTGCGTGGGCACACAATTACGTAAGTCCATCCATGTATACATGGTTCTCTCGTTTGTTCTCTGCTTGGGAACGAGCACTACGAGACAAAAACTGGCAGTTCGCAAGAGACAGACGAGGGTAGGAGGGAAGAAAGAACAAGGAAGGAAAGGACACGGAGAAGAAGAGCGAGGATCAGCTTGTGGCGCGAATCAGGTTTAGGACTGTGTCAAATGACACTCTTGCCAGGACACAACGATGGTCTCGAAAATCCTCGTACCAACACCTCTTTCTTTCTCTTTTTTTTTTTTTTTTTTTTTTTTTGCCACTTGTTCAAAACCGTGATGGGACGTTACGAAGGATTCGTAGAGGTCGTAGGTCGCGTGGGAATGAAGAAAGCACCGTGAGCCAGAGCTCCATCGCCAGATTACACGGCCCTACATGCTTCACTTTCTTTCTCTTAATCTTTACATCTTTAAACATATTTTACACTGTGTTTGGACAATATTGAAATACAAAGAGTAGTAGGAGCGAGCTTCGACAATTGTCAGTTGTTGATTTCTTCAGGTTCATAATATCGAAGAATGGAAAACAAGCTTCTACAAATATCTTTTTTTGTAGAGTGAGATGAACTAATATAGAGTGGAAACGAAGAAAAAAATATGTGACTCGAAACGGACACGTGTGGACGTCCTCATAGGACACATGTAGAACATTACGTAATCGTAAACCTCGAAGGATGTGGGCGGGATCTTCTTGCAGAAGCAAGTAGCCGTGTCTCGCGCGTGTTCAACCGATCAGCCGGACAGAACCTAACTAATCGAGCGGCACATCCGAGCAGATGTTGCCATCTTCCACGGACAACTGTCCGGTCGACGTTTTTTGATTTTATCTGAGCATCGTTAGCTGCTTCCTAAAAGTGAAACGAAGTTAGGTATTCCACGAATCCTCGAGGTATTGAAAAATGAACGTGCAAGGAACGTCGAACTCTCACGTATGTTTGCTCGGTGTAACAAATGTTGTATTAATTTGGCCGAAGAATAATGGTTGTCATTTGAACGTCTTCTTTTGATATAGTCATTCATCAGGCGAACATAGTTTCGTATTATGTCACGCGACACTGTCAACTGTCAAGCGTGACTGTAAGTGAATGGCGCGAAGCGGGCGGACATGTGTGAAATTAGCTTAATCTTTCAGCTCGGATGACAATGGTGATACAAACGTGGTCCGTGTACGACACGTATCGTTCCGTATACAGGGTGACAAATCTCCCCCCCCCATAGACATCTCTCTCCTGGCTCTGTCTCCACCCCGTGTAAATACATTAGAGGATGATCCTTTCATTGGCGTGGACCACTTCGGAAATTTTCTTATTCATTGACTGTATTTAACGTTACTTGGCCCAACCAGCTTCTATCTTTTTAATATAGCGAAACTGGTAACTTGGTATAGATCAATGAAATATCTTCTAAATAGTTTGTGTTAAATTATGATAAGATCAGAGTTAAAGCAATCGCAATCGTTAATGGACAGGCTCGTGTCATGTTATCGCTTAGGAGAGGACAAAAAGGAGTTAATAAATTTTTACGATCGTGATTCTACGCCGTTGACAAACAGATATCGGTGGGGCCGTAATTTAACAATGAGCCAGCTGGCGCGTGCTACGGGGGAAAGGTTGCGACCCCTAATGTAGTTATATAGTGTACTTTCCTGCACGCAGACACACGCGTCCGGGCACGCATACACGCGCGAAATCTCACGCGGTGCGAGCGACAATAAGCAGGGATGCCTCAGCCCCTTTGTCACGGTGGTTCTCGCGTCAATGCGCATTCAATCTTTCGCCCGTTTTATCATCCCTCTGTCTCGCCTGCTCTTCTTGGCTTCCCTACTTTACGTCGCAAAACGGCAACACCACGAGTCACCTCTTTATCCGGCTAATTGAGTTGTTCGCGCTTTTCAGAGGCGAGAAATATGCTTTTCGGAAACAGGCCACGGACGTATCTGTCGCAAAAATCACGATCTATAATTCGCGACTTGCGTTCTACGGTATTATAAAGAAAAGTAGTATTTAAAAAATAAAGAACCAATTCGTGGCAAATAATATATATTACGATATAAACTTTTACGGCTTCGACCATAAACATTTTAGACGATGATATTTTATAACACAGTCACTGCTTTCCTTCTGTGTATTTACTATTTATATTTTATCTAGGAGCAATAAATATGTCATTGACTTTTTTAACAGAATATTATTTTGATTTAATTTCGCAATAAATGTAGGTTCAATTTAACAAGAATTATTCAACGGTACACAAAGAAAGAAAGAAACAACGGTATACATTTTTCTCTATTGTTGAGCAGCGTAGCAAACGAACGAAGCTTGTCTGGTTCGTGTCACATTTTCCTCTTATCCCACGCGATATCTCCGTGATTTATTCTTCTGTAAGGACCGAAGTCTTATCCTCCGCAACCCATTCGACACGTATGAATAATTGGGTCGCGGAATAATTCCATCCGATCTCACCCCGTCCAGCGCATTATGTTCTATTCGTTCTATCCCCACCAGATTCTCCGACAACCCGCCCCCGAACATTATGATTAAGTAATAAAACATTTAGGCCCTTCTCCCGCGACCCCAAACTGAAAAACATCCCTCGATGCTGCTTATACATCTCCATACGACCGGTCGACATGTGACTTCGCACGTATGTGCGCACGCGAGTACTCACACAAGTATATTCGCGAATACATACGTATACGGACGGGAAAGGGCGTGACGACAGATGCAACGGAACATATCTACCCTCCGTTGGGCGTTTCAGATTCTCTGCTGATTTTTTCTCTTCTTTCTCCTTTTCGTCGTCCTTCGTTCACGATCGTAGATAGCGTCGTTGCGCCGAGCATTTTCAGACTTAGATCCCGATCGTAATTTACGGTTAGACCATGCCAATCTAGCTGCCTCCATTGTTGGCTGTGGGCCATTGTTTATGAGAAACATGCGCTTCCGGAATAGTGGTAAATGCCTCTCGATACCGGGAATCGGCAAAGATTGCATAAATTGGTTTGTAGAAAGTCGACGAACTAATTCCGCTTGAAAGTCAATATAGCTGGTTACTTTCATATCAACGCTGTGTAGGTTGCATAATTCTTTTCGATGAGAGAATACGTGAGAAATTGGATATTCTTCGGGCAGTGGAATTTTTCCGAAAAGCATCTGGAAAATTTTTCCAATTCGATCGTTCCAACATTTCGTCAGGCAAGCGTTATTGGCCGAAGCGACGCGAGCAGCTCTCTGTTGCGTGTACCGGGCCAATGGCACGAGCAACCGGATGCTCGTGCTTCCACCCTTGATTTATCGGTCCTTCGAAGCTCGCGGATTGCCCGTAATTCCAGTTATTTCGTCCTAATCCGAAAGTTCGTTCCTGTCCAGTTACCGAGATTCCGCCCACCCTTCGAACTTCGAAGCGCGATTTCTTTCCCCATGTCTTCTGCTACCTCGAGCAAACTCGTTTCACCCCGTTCGCGTTTATATCTACCTTCGCTTCACCCTTAAATTGTACTTTCCGCCGAAATTGTGCCGACTATTTACGAGCTGTCTCATCGAAATGCTCGTCGACGGAAATTGAAATGTTGATGAGCTACCGGGCTCTGGAATTTGAAGCTCATTTCAGGAAACGAGTCGACTTTAATTGCGTTTTACTATCGACAGCCGACGAAGGATGAAAGATTGTGCCACCATGAAAATAATACGTACGTTACGTATGATAGTTATCAACATAAATTTCATTTATTTTTTCAAAAATTCGCTTTTCCTTATAATCCGTTTCTTCTGTTTTACTAATCAACAGAGATTGTAAAATGATAAAATAGAAAGTACGTTAGAACATTTTCTTCTTAAATAGATTTTTTGTAAAATCAGTCGCTATATACCAACGGTTATTTTTCGCCGGGACCCCAGGATATCCAGTTTCTTCGTTGAGGAAGATTTCTTCAGGTCCCCTGCTGATCTCTCGTAGGCGGATCCCCCTTCTTGAAGGTACACGCGACTAGTTACGATAACCTGAAAGATCCAATACAATGGCATATGGTTACCAACATCTGACCTCGCTCACAATGTCGTTATTAGAATATGAATGCGGCTAAAACTCGCGTGTCTTAACGGCACGCGACGCATTTCACTACAATTCGACTTTCGAAATCTTCAAGTTTTTGCATCTGTCGTAGAATTATTTTGGTGAATCGAATATTTGTAGAAACGGAAGATGAAAGAATATCGTTAAACGCTCAACGAACAAACTTAAGTGACGTCTTTTATTGTCTACTTTGTAAACGTTTCTCAGCTCTAGAGGCGAGAGCTGGAGATTTCCGTCGCGAACTAAGGAAATTGTCACCAGTCCTTCGACGATGGCTGACCGTGCGAAAAACAAACACGCCGGAAGTTTTCCCGGCTCACGAAAGAAAATGCAATCAGCAAAACGGCAGATAGTAGCGTGATCGGTGTGGCGCCGTGCCGTCACTTCCGGCGCGGACGATAGGCTGACGCATAATTTCCGGTCCGAGGCTCGAGGATCCATCGATCAAACACTTTGGAACTCGAAGAAGCTACAAAGTTCCTGCAGAGATATCCGAACGTTCTCTGTGTCCTGCTTGTTCTCGTTAACACGATCGATCCGTATAGCTGTGTTTTACGAAAAACGACCCCTTAGAGTCAAGACGGGGGGAAAGAGAAGGAAAGCAAGACGCGTACATCGAAATGTATATCGGATACTTTTTCTTCTTTTTCTCTTTCTAAACGTTCGTTTATCTTGTTTACCATTTTCCAAAAGCATTACCGATCGTGAGGTTAATAAAACCGATCGTTTCGGTTTCCCTTTTACAAACGAGTATTTTATTGGTCGATGTTATTGACTTAGGATCTGATATATAGCCGCGTCAAGAAAGGAGGCTTTTTTTCGGTGACGAAGAAAAAAATATACGTTTCCCTGACTTATCACCGTCTCGTGGAGATGTTGCGCTCCTTTCGGCGACTCGTAGCCCGCTTTTCGGAGCTGCGCGACCCGGAGGCGGTAATTATTTGGAACCCTTTGATGGACGTCCTCTCGGACTACGTTCGTCTCTGCAGTCTCAGGTTGCTCCATAAAGAACTCGGAAATTCATTGGCCCGCCGAGCTACTGTGTCACCGAAGAGTCGAGCACCACGACCTCTCAAATTCGAAGCTTCATTTCACGCCTGCCTGCCGCACAACTGCGCGGTCAGCATCACCAGGAGTCCTGCGAGTCCTTCGCATAAATCATCAAGCGATACTACGACCATGAACGTGACTCAATCGCCAGACAGTTGCGTTCGCCACGATACTTGGCGTTTGCCCCAAAATATTTTCGACTGCATCGTCGGTGGCGACGACTAAATTTTCCTATCTCCACGAAGGCGGAAGTCTGTCTATCTGAGAACGACGAGATTTTTTATCCTACGATTACGCATTAATTCTGCTACAATCGTTTAAAATGTAAACCGCTTCCATCGAATTGATCACGTTGGCGACGTGCGGTTACCGGCAAGAAAAGGAAACCGTTCGAATGAAACGGAGTTGGAGAAAGAAGAGAACTCGACGAAATTGCACTCGACGAGTAACAGGAAGCCACACGATATCTCCAGACAATGCGCGTCATCGGGGGAGTAATCAGGAAACCGGACCGATGTCCACCAAGATCCCGGATGTCATCGACTGTGGCCTCTTCAATTTTATCTGGCACAGTGCATACAAGAGCTACGAGTATCTCCGAAGGCTTCTCAGAGTACAAGCCGGTGCTTCTTTATCTCGTTGAGTTGTTTAGGCTGCTGGAGCCCTCGTGACACATTCAAGAACATCATACGAGGAATCCGACTATCCCACGCTGCACAGGTGGTCCAAGGATTAGAGGTTCTCTTTGAAACGATTCATTTAACTACGAACCGGCCTGGATTATCATTCAACCGTGTTTGCTTTAACCTTTTCAAAATATGAACACTTCCTGTGACTATACTGTACTTTAATGCAAGACACGATTACATTGTTACGATTGCTTTACTTTAGCGGCAGGTGACATTCGATTGTTGGATCTCGATCAACAAACTCTCTCGATATGGTCTGTCTTCGAGGATTGTAACTTTGAGTTTTGTGTATCGATACAACTCCGTATGAAAAGTATCGGTTAACTGCGCATCAACAAACGATATCTCCGATTGTGATTCAAAGATTAAGCGTCGATAATTTTTCGATCATGCATCAAACTACATTGTACACAAGTCTAATTGCACTGCGAGCTACTGACACATTCGCCTCGCTATCATATCTCGCTCATTAGTTACCATTACCATACGTTCTCGGTGTCATAGCAACTTGCGGTTACGACCACGTCACCGCGATACGATTTATCTTCCGGGTCCAGATTCTTCTCCGGTAAACTTTATCGCAACCGTCGCAACTAGTTAAACATCTCTCGAACGACCATGCCGCTTCGAATAAATTTTATTTCGAATTTCTTCTGTCGTATCGACGATAGAATCCTTTATGAACGATAGAAAAATGCTATAATACCGGCAAATCAGTCGTTACACAAGAATTCTTTTTTCGGCTAATCTATGACACACGGCGTGAGTGACGTAACGCTGTACGACGAGTGTTATCAATCATCCAGGTAAGCGTCATTCGATGAATTTTCGAGTGAACAGCGGATGGAGTACTTATGTCAATTTCGTCGTGTGTTGTTCCGACATGATAATGACAAAGGGTGGCCGAACAGATAGAATCAGATAACGCGAACGTGTCGTCACCTCCATTCGATTTCCAACGAAAACATTTTCGGCTGATTCCTCAGTAAATACTTGGGCGCTATGCATGTCGTTGCTGTATCTTTTGTACCGGACACACCTGATTCTAAGCGTGCCTCTAACAAAGTGTCTAAACTTCAACCTTTCAACTTTTACTTGGCCGATGATCATTGTCTTTCAACATGATATTCGAGGGCATTCGTAAGTAGCGATCTATCGATAAATGTCTTCCGATTTCAAATATATTTATCGTTGTAAGATACTCGAACAAGATATTCCTATAATTTCATTGCCATGGAAAAGAAGTGCCAAGAATATATTTCGAGAATGATTTTAGTACGATTTTCGAGCTTAATCGCGACCGCTATTCCGCGTTTGAAAACGTGATTTCCGCCGTTAGAGTGTAGAAAAAAAAAAAGAGAAAAGTGGAAAGAAAAAGGGAGTTACGGTTAGGGTTACGAAAGAAGAGGAAGAGGAGAAGAAGAAAACCGAGCAGTGGAGAGATGCAGAGAGTGGAAGAGATAGAAAGAAGCAGAGCTGTAATTTGTGTCGTTTCTTGTTCGGCGAACTTTACCAAGTGGCCATTTGCCTTATCGACTCTCACCCTCTATCGTTCCTCCTTCTCGCCTTGCTCGCTTTTTTTTTTTTTTTCACTCTCTGCCTTCTAGTTGGCTCGAGTCGTCCTTGCCAGGAAGAGAACAGGCCGCGGCACGCAATCTGTGAAAGCTACTCGCATGCTTTCACTGCGTTTCGACGTGGAAAGAAAAAAAAAGTCCTCCATGGGCATCTTGATAATAGGAGGAAGAATTATGCCGATAATCGCCACACTAGATGATCGCCGATTAGGTCTCAGCACGATGCCCTACATTCTTTTCAGCCGTCTATTCGACGGTCTGCTTTCCACTTAATTCGTCGCGTCGCATTCCACAAACCCTTTCAACACGATTGAAACTTTTATTCCAGTCGGTATGTCTGTTTCGACTCGTGTTCGCGTAGTAAAAACGCCGCAGAAAAGTAAAGCCATGGAAAGTAATTAATTTTCTGAAGGGATAACGAACGTTTTCCTGTTCTATGTAGTAACTCGTTTGTTAGTCGCATGAGTTATCGAACGACGCTCCGATTGGTAAAAATTTTCAAATCCAGCGGTAATCTATATAAATATAAATTTTCGCGTAGTCAACGTCGTTAAAATAAATCCCAATAGATCGTTTCATTGATACGGAATCGGGGATATGGAAAATCAGGTGTCTTTCGATTTTATATATATATGTACTAATCTTCGATTGTCTGCGTTATCCGTCGCATCAAACGTTTATTTCGGGTTTGTTAAGACATATCCCGATCGCGCAGATAGAACCACCCGTCTATCGGATACGATAAGATTAGCCAACTCGTGATCGATTTAGAAACTAACGAACCGAGTTTGCTAATTGCGAGGATGCTCGTTTTTTGGAGAATTATCAAACAGCATTTCACAAACCGACGATTGTATTTTTACTATAACTGCGATCCAAGCGAATAAAAATGATCAAACATCGGATTTCCGTGTCACAAGAAGATTTGCATTTTCATTTTTATCGTTACGGTTGCTCGTTATCGCGGATAATCGCGCGAGAAGAGAATCGTGGACGAATTGTACGATCGTTCGTAATCGTTTCCTTTATGCTATCCGAGAATCGTAAAATTTAGTAACTGATTAAAAATAACAATTTGATAAATGTATCGCACGATATAGGAAACGCGAAATGTCCGAACGACACGGTTACGACTATCGCCATCTTCGGCTCGAGACGAACGAATGAATAAAACCTTAAAGGCGTTCGAGATGTCGTAGGGGTTGATGTCGGTCGCGGGGCTGTCGGGGGAGAAAAATGAGTGAAATCCATTAGAGGGGAGATTCCATAGCTGTGACCTGTGTCGATCGACGCTCACAGCCGTGGTGGCGTGCGCGAGTGCGACATCGTCCCGTGTCTGCACACGCATACGTATGAATTGTAAGTCGATGGGAACTCGTATGTACGGTTGACGCATGGGAGTTTGTCACCGCGGCGTAGTTTCGTGTCCCAACTGCAGCGTCACGTGCATCGCTAATGCGTTTTTCGACTTCTACCCATCGAGAGAAACGAACGACTCCGGTTACGTGAATCGAAAACGGAACGACTCGTATTTGCCGAGGAAGAAACGAGAGCACGATGGGTGGGCGATGTTTTGTATAGGCTCGCGCACAGCTTTATCTATGTTTGTTTAAGGAGAAAGAAGCTCGTAAAGAGTTCGAGTTTGCGCGCGCGCCAGCGAGCTCTAGCGCAGGGGCCATCCGTAGAAAGCATTTTGATGGAAATGATCGTAAAAATAATTGCTTCTCAATTGTCCGATAATACGTACGAGTGGATGATTTACTCTAAAAGTCTCGAGTATACAAACGTACGTAATAAAGTTTGGAACGTGACAGATTCGAACGGTGTCGTTCGATACTCTGTTTATCGTAAAAGTCGTCTCGGGGAAAATTAGTGGCCTTCGATGAGTGAGAACTGATAATCGTTAATTATTTATCCAAAAGAGGACTTTCTTCGACGAATTTCCCGTGAAATTTACAAACCGTGGCGTTTCTCTGGTCGATAATATAGACACTTGGCCGCGTAGTAGATGCGTATCGCTGTCCTTGAGAATCTCAGGCACGAAACGAAATCGTAAACGGAGCATATGCGTCCATTGGTGACAGAACAATCGGCAACGATTACACCCGTCGTAAAGACAATCGATCGTCGCGGTCCAGTCGGCTCGTTGCACTTGCAACAGGCATCGTGTACAAGTACACTCGGAGCCGTACGAATATTATTATTCGTGGCCGCGTGTTCGACCAATCGAATCATTGTCTCTGGTCTGGCTACGTAATAATCCCGTTCCTCCTTCTCTCTGTCTCTCTGTTTGGACATGTGGTGCCTGTTTCTAACGAGATGATATGGTCGATCAGGACTTCCTGAACCACCATGATCCCTTTCCTCCCCCAACAGCGCTACTCGAGCCTCTCGCAGCTTTTCTTTTTTTCAAAGGGCCGATCGTCGAGTCGTTTTGTTCCGGTAATGCGACGATTGTTGGCGCGAGCCTTGAAACAAAAACGCGGCCGAGCCATCTGTCGAGCTCGACGAATGCGTGTGCGTGAGTGAGAGGCAGGGAGGGAGGTAGTTGGATAGGGCGAACGAGAGAAAGAGACAAAATGAGCGAGAAACACCGACGAGAGGAAAGAGAATGGAAGAAAAGAGCATCCGCAAATGCGACCGAGGGATTGTTTTCTAGTGGCTCGTCGTTTAACCCCTCCAATCTTCTCCTCGCGACGAGAGCTGCCCCCGTCTCGACAGGGTTGTCGATAATATTCTTTAACTCTGTCGATCCTTATTCCGTGTCTCTTGGAATACGCGTCGCTGCTTTTTTTATTCAATTTTTCTAGATACGTTGAAACATATCGTTTTAAAGTCTATTGATTGCGTACATCGATCTCGTTGAATTTCAACGACATTGTTTTACCAGAAAATCTAGAGATTCTTTAGCAGAAGCTACGATCTAAATTTTTGTAATCTAAATCGTGCAAGTCGGCGCGGGCCAAAATTTACGAGACACCCAGTAGGTGGTCGATCCGTAGCCAACACGCACCCCGCATAACGCGTAAATGCGGCGTGGTAGCAGGGCCGTGGATTCTAGCAATTACACACCCTCAAGTGCCCTTAGAGACGGGTCCCCATTAGGATGAGAGCCGAGGGATGTTTTAACGCGGCGTGGCTCGATTTTCGAAATCGCGAGTAGTACCGATCGCCGCCGCTGCGCCATTACTCTCCTCCTCCTCGAAATTTCACGTCGGTTTTTTGCGATTCTCGTCTAAACGCGTTCTAGATTGCAATTAACATTTAGTAGAGCAAACGAATTAATACGGCGATAAAGACTGTAAATAACCGCTCGCCAACATCTCTTCATATTCACGAGATACGAAGTTCGTTAAAACTCTGTAATGCGGTATACCAAGCAATAGGGTAAAGTCGAAAATGTAGCAAAAAGCAGACATCTGTTTATATCGTGTTGTCCTAGCCTAGAGTCGAACAAAAACGAGAAACCCTCTCTGAGTGCTTCGCTATGTAAGCCATTTCGCTGAGCAGTGGGTATCAGACATTGGCATCGTTATATCCAGGTACACGTTCGCGATATTCCATCTCTCTCTATATATATATATATTTATATATATATATCTATCTATGTGTGTATATATATATGATATATATATATATATACATATACAGATATTACACGGGCACAGGCAAGGTTGGAAACGATTAATCGTCCACGTCGAGACGTCATTGCCATCTTTGGTCGCTTAATCGGAAGTCTCCTTGAGTCTCGGGGGAGTACGTGGCGTCGACGTAATCGAACTTCGGTATCGCCGCTCTCTGACCAACAGTCAAAACTTTGGCCGCTGAAAAGAAAGTTGCGAGGGAGCGGAGGAAAGTCCGATGAAACTCCGAGACCACCGTCGACTTCGTTGCTCGCCGCTTCAATTTCTGAGAGAGCTCTGTGGCTTCGTCCACGTTCCCGAACGATGAATGTTAATGATCGCGGGACATTCGGAGGAGTAGAAGGGATTGAAAGTTACCTACCCCCTATGGGAGATCTCGAGTTCTCCTGTCAATGACATTCCGAGGAACCGTATCGGGATTTCGCGTGCAATTCGACCGTTGGCTGTATCGAACGAATCCATCGCCGGGTGTCGTGGGTTCGATGAAAAAATGATCCGTGTCAATCGACGCTACCGTGCATGCGCGAAAAGCGTCAATAGGTATTCGCGCGGTGCCCATGACACAATAATCAATTTTTTAACGCCTGTGCCACTATGCTGATCGGCCATGGTCGACAAGAGTCATCTGAATGACAGAGCTTGATCAAAGGGCCAAGCCAAGCGTTTGATGTCTGACGCACGCAGTACCATTTCAAACCGTCCACCACTGACTGAATTCAAATTCACGATCGAAGTTGAATTTCCATAGGACAGCGTCTGGCTGCCGGATAAGCTTTAACAAATATTTTCTACTGGCTTGTTACGGATACTGTTTTTCGATGCACAACGTCAGCATCGCATGTTATTCAATGGTTATTCGTTTGGTCGAAAACTAGTCATAGGCCTTCTATGTACAACAGCACCAGGGGTTAGGTTTCCAGGAGTACGAGAGGAATATTTTTAATAAAAGTTATCGCGGCTTGGAGACGTTCTTAGTATCCAGGGAGTCGCAACCCCTAGGCTGGCAACGCCGTGGAATTCGTATTTGATGAGCGTTCGTTTCGAATCGGCGACGAAATTGAATCTCCTCGCGCTTCCGGCACGTGGGTGGCGAATTTTTTATTCGCGCCAGTTCGATTCGCATCAGTTATTTATCGACTCGGTTGTTCTTCCTTCGGTGGAGCATCGAGTGTCGACGCGATCAAAATCGAATTAGAAGGATGGAAGGAAGAGCTCGTTTCTTCCCCGGTGAACAATTACGGATGAGTTATAGATTCCCCGTTATTGGCTACGAATCATCGAACGAGAAGACGATTTCTCACGCCTCGAACCAAATTGCTCGCGATTGTGCCGCAACTTTTATAATCGACATTTTTCGGGGAAGTCGGCGACGGGTTAACCGCAGACAATACTTGACGAGTAGCTGTTACGAGAAGCACGAATCTTGAGAATGAAAAAAAGAACAGAGAGGAGCCCCCTCGTTGATTTTTTGCCTTTTCCACTTTTTGTGCTTGACAAAAATCTGAAAAGGGTGACTTGACTTTTCGACCCCGTTGTCGAGTACCCTATACCGTTTTCGCAAGAGTTATAGTTCGTAGGTACGTAAAGTCTACGTAACAGAAGAGCGTAAAGGTTCGTTGTACTAGCACCGTCCTAAAAAAGGAACGGTTTATATCCAAAAGTTAGTTCGAATCTGATTAGAAAGTATATGTTGTTTAAAATCTGCAAGTTTTCAAGTAGTCAAACTTTTGAATGCCAACGTGTCTTTATAAAAGTTCAATTACATTTCGATGCGTGTCACCGCGGCGCTTGCTTCACCCTCGGTCGTCAAACTTCACGGTTCTCACCATCCCCTCGCGTGGTTCGACTCTATAAACAATTTTCATAGGACAAAACGAGTGCAGGTTAACCGGAGGTGCGATCTCGCAAGGCTGGAAAACGTCTTAGTCGTTCCGCGCCCTTTCACCGGTGCCCCCCCGGATGGTACCAAAGGGTGCGTCACGACGAGTTTCCCCGAGAAGCTCACGTATCCGACTGTCCATCGATTACTCTTCCACAATTGCGGATATTTCGATGGAAAGATGCCTTTAGATCGAAGATATTCGATTCCCAGATGGCTGAATGCCCCTCTTTTAGATTCCCTTACCCCCGTTTTATTTCTCTTGTACCGATACCGTAGAGCTCTCCGCGCGTTTCGTCGTCTCTCTCTATCCGTCTCTCTCGCTCGCTCCTTTTTCTCTTTTCTCTGAATAGAATCACGGGGCTATTCTTCCAGGCACCGTGAATAGAGCCAGAGGTAGTCTATTCGCACGTGATGGAACGACGACTGCCAGGAGATATCTGAGCTCTTATCTGCTAGATTGCGAATGCGACTGTCGGATATTGCCGATCGGCCGGATAACGAAATTATCGATCGGCCTCGAACGCGTCTTCATATTCCCGTAGAAAATAATAGACGGACCGAAAATCCTCCGTCAGAGACAATTTACGATTACGATTGCTTTGTTTTTTTGTCGCGTTATCATTGAAACACAGGAAAAAGGTAATCGCCTTAACGCTTCCATGGATTATAAACTCGTTCGTTATCGTTGTCACTTGATGCGGCGCGAACCAAATTCTTCGTAAATTGCGGCAGATCCCAGATACATTTGTTTTCGGTTAACGATTCAATGACAATGACGCCCGATAAATAATGGTAGTCATGGTAAACACCGATAAAAATCAAACGAAAGTCGTGATTGCGAGGATCACGTATTTACGATTGTTATCTCTCTCTTTCTCTCGCTATCTATCTATCTTTCTCTCTCGAGAATAGAGGGGAAGACGATCCGCGTGTTCGTCATGCGGTGTATGGGCCACGCTTGGCTTTCTCGTATTTCCATTCGGTAGCACGGTTTCTGTAAACGAGGGTGTAAACAGTTAGATTGTATCTATCTGGAGGAGAGTGGCCACCCTCCGTAAGTCGTGCCATTTTTCTCTTTCCGTCCGTGGAAAAGGCAAGCCACTGGGCCGCTGGTGACCGAGGATTTAAACTTTTAAATCCACTTTATCTCGTACGGTACGATTCTACGGCTGGAAACGGCCCGACGTAAGAGATACGTGAATGCGGCAACGATCACGAAAGGGACGGTCAGTTGGCATTGTTGGCTTTGTTTACGAGCCAAGCGTGAGATTCAAGCACGAAGATTCGATTCTTTCAACGATTTATCGCCATCGAAGAGCTCTCGCGGATAGCCATGCGAAAATTGAATCGAGTTCTAATCTATTCGGCTTCGAAATAGAACGGCCGTATCAAGTTTTTAAGCTTCGTTACCTTCCACGGCTTATCATATCGGCGTAACGATCGCGATCGAAGTAACCGATGATTTTATTCGGGCAACTTGTCAAACGTTAATCGCTACATCGCGTATCTTACTTCAAAAGAATGCTAGGTCTCACATTATCTTTAACATTTATACTCGAACGTGAAAGGTACTAATGTTTAAGATATCGAAATTGATGCACGAAGATTAGAAGAAGAAGTGGAGAGGAGGAACATCTATTTTTCCTTAATTACGATGTTGCGAAACATAGATTATGATGTTGGCTCGCGCTCAAAAACATCTGTTCCCCTTCCTTCGGACGAGTTTTACCCTTGCGCAGCTTGCTCCCGCTAAGGGCTGATATCCGTAGGGGTTTTGCCCTTCGATCTTCTCCTCTCTAAGCGAGAAGAGCTCGTCGAGAATTCGTTGAGGACGTGTGCCTCGTTTAAACAGCCCGGAGCTCGAACGATGCGAATCTAATTAGAATCTAATCGTCCCGATTACCATTCCGCTCGCCTCGAGCCGCAATCGGCTGTGCTTTTGTATTTGACAAACCGGTCGTTATTTTAACGTCATAAGGATAATACTAGACATATTGTGTAATACTTTCTTTAAAAAGGGCAAGAAGTTGCAAACGGCTTTGCTGACTTTTCTACGAGAAATTCGAGTTGTACGATCAGGAAAACGGGAGACGCAGAGAAATCAAAGGGTAGCGAGTCAAGAGGTAGACTGATCGTGGTAACCGTGTATACAAAATTAATATCGGACACGAGATAAAATTAATTTAACGGCGGGTTGCGCCTGTGAACCGCCCGGAGGCTGTATACTGAAGTCCGGATCACAATGGCGAAACGGTCGGGTTGGTGGGCACTGCAAACTTCAGCTACCACCACCGTCCTCCGCTATCGTCGTCGCCACACCATCGTCGACGGGAAAGCCATGCTCGTACCAAAACATAATTAGCCTGCATTGTTAATGCATCAATATTTGCACACTGTCCTACCTTCCCGTCCCTGTACGCGCTACGCGTTTTCCAATAAGCTTGCACTTTGTTGCGTTGATATTACGCGAATATCGCTGTTGATTCCCGCTATTGCTTTCTCTCCTGTCTCTTTCTCCCTGTTTCCCACCGCCTGTCGATTGTACGAAATATACTGTGTCCACCCCTCTCCGCGTTGCGCGGTTCACGCTTTACGACGTACCTACCCGTTCGACTCCGGCTCGTTGTTCGACCTCATGATGTAAACTTGATGCACAAACCTTCCTAAATTAATCGCAGTTCACCGACGAATTGTGCACGCCCAACGTTTAATTCGCCACTGAATTTTGACCAGGCCGGAACGTTATTTGTCGATAACAATCGCGCGCCTGTAGCGATAATTTTGTTACTTTTGCGCCAGATTATATTAGTACAATGCACTCGCCCATAGGATCGTTGCCTTTATAAAATTGTAAATACGTAATAGTCGTCGAACGCATGACGGGAAACTACGATCCGGTTCAGACATTGCGATCGTTCTTTCGCTGGTTGCGTTAAAAAGGCAGGCAGAGTTCCGTTTAAGGAGATGGCTAAAAAGGTACCGTGGCCGTACAGAGGCGAAGAAACGAGGGTGTTGCACGCGCACGAGAAGGCCCCAACGTATACCGGATTTTCCCTACTTCAGCTTGTTCCGGTCGCTCGCGTGCCACAATTCTATCGTCCACATCTGGATCTTCTGCTACGTTTCGTCGATCTTGACCCCGTAACCCGGATCTCTATTAGGAGAATCGTACCGCGTTAGCGTATGCTTACGTACAACGCGTTTTTAACGTGTACCGAATTAAAGGTTCGACGAACTAGTTAAGTATCGTAGCTTCTTACGTCTTGCTGTACCAGCCAAAAATATAAATCACATTCAAAATGAGAAATTTCGTGAATCGAGTCATCGAACCGTGCGAAGTCGTTGAATATCCTTAACACGACGACGCACGCGATGAAAAATCGTTAAGTCGTAATAAACGGAACGTCTCCGCGGGGGGAGAGCAAAGACAAGCTGCAAAGTCTGTCGAAAAGAAGGGCGTCGGCAGGAGGAGTTGGAAGGTAGAGGGTCTTCCGTCAGTTGATCGTCTTCCGGTGACTTCCGGTGGCCTCTAACGAGGGACAATGCTTCTGGTACACGGCGTGCACGCGGCGCACAACAATCGCGTCTCAAGTTCCTCGAGGCAGGAGGGCGGTGCTCCTGAGCTTCATAGAGAGTTCGTTCTCTCCTTTCCTCTCCTCTATCGTTTCTTTCTTCTGCTCGACTACTTATGCCACATAACGTGGCTCTCAATGGCACATTAGAGGGCAGCGCGTTCGAAAGGCAGTCAAGGCGTGTGCGTACACAACGCGGAGAACCAACTCGACTCGAACACAAATTATAGACTCTCGGCACGACCGTTGAAGCGACTCCAGCCGACGTAGATTCACCAATCGCTATTTCGGGTACTCACGGACATACGTGCTCCGTTGCTAAGGGTACGCAACAAGCCATTCACGGACACGCACGTCTCTCGATCCTTTTCGATCCTTTTCGATCCTTTTCACCTTAGCGCTCGCGTATCCCGCTCGAATTATTTCATTCTGTCCCCGTCCTCGTCTCTGCCTCTGCCTCCTCGCGCTTTCTTTCGCTCTCTCGCGTCTTTGTCGAGAGACGCGCGAATCGCTTTGGGGTAGATCAAGAAGTCGACTACGCGAGCTCTTGGAAGACCACTCGAGCAGTAGCCGATTGTTTGATCTCATCCAGCGCTGACTTCTTTCTTATTTCATCTTCGATGAGAATTGCTCTCTCTCTCTCTCTCTCTTTCTCTCTCTTTTCTCTGTATTAGCTGCTTCTCTTTCTTCGTCGACCGTTAACGGTCGACGAATTCGGCTGACAAGAAGTGTTCGTCCTTTCTCGATTCAAACACACCACGATCCGATCTTGAGAGTCTCCTCGTCGTGCCACTCGAACTTGCTCTATCTGATTTATATCGGCATAATAAGCCTTGTCGAGACGCGTAACGATGTACTCGCGCTGGCTGCTTTACGTTTTTTTACCGTCGAATCCACGTCGAATCGAACGCGTCTCGTAACTTTGTAAAATAATAATCTTCTCTTGAAGAATCGGTAATTAAACTCGAAAAGGAATTTCGTAGTTTGTCGATAATCACGAACGATCACGGGCAACAATAACGGGGTCGAGACTTGCCGTGTATCTTGTCGTAGTCGTTTTGACAGCGACAGGCGGTGACACGCCTGTAAAATTGCTTCTCCGATACAGCGAAAGTTGTCGGTTCGCCGGGCACACAGGAGACAATTTTTGGGGGTGTGAAAAATATTAATAACTCCGGTGTTGCAGTAAGGGACGAAGGGCTTCCGAGTAAGGGATGGCATAGAGTCGGAGGATGAGGGGGTGGCTGGGTCAGAGGAGGGGGTGGCAAGTGTTTCTGTCAGTTTAATAGCTTCGCGCGCCTCCCCCCTCCCCCCTTCCGCCTTTTGCCCTACGGACTCACCCCACATGCGCACACTTTGCCACCGACATTACGGCATCGTCACTCTACGTGTCAGAAGTTGCGCTAGACCTAGAAGCTCTGCTTAGATCTGATAACCCTTTGATACTCCCGTTATTTATTACCCCTTCGCCGTCGCCATCATCGACAAAGACGACGTCCCGCGTCCAACGTCTTTGAATCGATCACCCTTTTCTCCCTCGGTGCGCGCACAAGTAGAGAATAAATGTAGTGCATGGATCCTGGACAAATTACGTTGGTTACTATCGACCGAACTAATTATTCGATTTCACGAATGAAAATATGAAACAGAATGAAATTTTATAGACGTACAGCAAATTACACGTTCGATTCGCTTTTGCGTTCGTGGTCGCGTTTATCACGGACCAGTATATGTAAAGGGCGTGAAAATTCACGAACAAGGCTCGAAGGTAGGCGAAGAAGGTGATATCTATGTGGTAGGATAGCGGGAGGGGAGCGGGACATTTTTATGCCGGTGTAAATCAAGGCTCCCGGCCAAATATTGCGCGGACGACGTTCGCGTTGAATGAGCGAAGGGTTCTGGCATAGCCAGCCATAAAGAATGATATAACTGCACGCGACACATGTCTTCCTGCCTGTGGAACGCACTCATATCGCCTCCACGACTTTCCTTCTCCGCCAATTTTCGCGGGAAATGAAGATTTGTTTCGACATCTTTTTGCACAGCCATTCGTTCTTGCAACCGTTTCTCTGGCGCTCGGCGAATTTAAATCGTTGCAATTTGAACGCCGCTCGTTGATGGAACGACACGAAAGAATAACTGACATCGGACTTTTTACACAGCCGAAACGTCGGACGACGTGAAACGGAGTAACGGAATTTCCTTTCACGAGCTTCGCTTCTAGACGTCTATAACGAAGGTGCAACGGCCTTCAAGTAGATTCAGTTACACGTTTCCGTTAAGCAGAAAAGTTATTCAAAGGCTACGAACGAAAGAGTGAGGAAAAAAACGGGAGTGACGTTTTTCGAAATTCTACTACTTCGATTGATTTCAAAGTCAATCTGTCCGAGGTACAGACCGCAAACGTATTGTGAACGGTGGCTGTAAAAAAATCTAGACAACCCCGTGACAGCTACTTTCCGAAGAAAAAGGTGACCGAGCCTGTCCAATAAAGACTTCGATAGGTGTTCCACTGACCCTGACTCTGCGTGAGGTCCTCTCCAACTTGCACGCGTTTCGATAGAGGGGTTCGCGCGGTGGAAAAAATTTCTTCGCACGCTGACATCTGACCCTTGGTCGCCGGCGAATCGAAGACTGAACTTTATTTCATATACCGTACATCGTATCGAAAGTCGTTGAACGAAATTTGAAGAGAAAAAAGACCAAACATCTTCTCGAACGTTGTAAAGTACGTTCTACGATGCTTCGTCTTGGTCAAATTATTATTATTAAAAAGTTGTACAATTCCATTTGATTTAAATAAAATCGTCGAAAGGAAAGGAAAGATACGGTTACCGTACGTCGAATAGATCGATCGATAGAAATCGTATCCTGTAAGAAACTATGAATCGTGCGAAGAAAAGCCAGTCGGTGTTTAATGTTCGGGGCAGCAACGTGTCTCTTTCGTTATCAGAGTCACGTTTTCTGATTCTTCCCCACCCCCTTCCAGAGGCGGCGGTCTTTCGGACTCAGTCAGGCAGCCGCAGCTTGTTCCTCTACCAGCGTATACGTTAGCTTCGTCTCTCGTTCTCACTCTCCTGCTCTCTCTCTCTCTCGAGGGATGCTGTGGTGAAATGGTGGGGATCTGAATGCGATAGGGGTTGCTCCGCCCGTGGGCCAACCAGAGGTCTCGATGGAAGCAGGTATGCCACACCCCATAGATCGTCCCTGGCTTCCCTTTGGAACCCTCGTTGTGCCATCCTCTTCTGAACAGATTTCGAATCCTCTAGTCTGCCAAGAGCCAGCTGACGCGGAGCAGCGCTCTTCTCGTCATCCGTTTCTTATTTCGATCGTGTTTTCTCCGGGCAGCGCACGCCTTCCGACATCGTACATCTTCCAAGTCGAGCTACCCCCTGCGAGCATCTCAGCCCCACGCCGCCCAAGCCAAGCGTCTACGTTCACTCTGCCTTTTATCGCACCACGATCATGCCTATCGATCGATCGATCATGAACGCTACTACTGGCCAAGAAATTCGTCTGATTCTTTTGCTATTTGGATTGTGTTAATAATCATGTGTCATCGTGAGACTTTCTGGTGATAGCATGTGTGACAGACAGTGATTTTACTTTGTACGACTGACCTGTTCGGGCTGTTCGATCGGCACTTATGAACGGTCTCGATTTGTCTCGACCCACGGTCGACTCCAAGATGAACGGTAAGTTTTATATACAATTGTTGTAAAGGAGTTGATAAGAGAATCGGAGTAACGATGAATCGTACACTCGTCGTAGGTGTGTCGAGTAATTTAAAAGCCTGCAATGGAAACGAGCAAAGGTGAAGTGTGCCGATAAAACGAGACTATTTATTCAATGTACACGGCAAACTTTTAAATACCGTCAAATTTATATTCAGCGTGTGCTATTTTTATCGTGTATTCGGACGATTAGATAGATTTAATCTAACGATCATTGATTTGCCTCTTCCAATCACAGTCGATGATATCGCGATCTGTAAAATATTATTCGCCGGTCCTTTTTCAGTTTCTGTCGGTTATGGTATTCAAACTACCGAGCAAACACGTTATATCTGTGAGTATCGACACGAGGAAATTCAACCGCAGTCTGTCCGGAAGCTGGTCTGCAGAGATTCGTTCTTGTATCTAATTTGGTCTGCATCTACTGGTAATCCATGACGAGTTTGATACTCCTATCACCAAAATATTCTTCACATAGGATTCAGATATACGTTGTTCTTGTCATATTGTATTAACCTTGATCGTATGTTCAACGCAAACGAGGCTGTGATTAGATGATGGTCGCGGAAATTCTTTTCTTTCTCGTTTACGATATACGCTAATAGGTACGCGTCCGTTTTTCATCAGGATCTTCGTATCGCCAGGACATCCTGTGTGGTCAGGGCAATGTGGTTTACGCGCGTGTGAATATAGTCTACCATGCAATCGCTCTTCCGACACCCCGTTGTTTGCCTGCCAATTTGCTTAATTATCTTTTCCGGGATTCGTCGACGAATATCTCCGGCCGTCTACTGGTTTCTTATTTTTCAGCGCACAACATGTTCGCACCCAAGTCTAGCTGGCCCAGTAAGTCGTTTCACGTTCAGTTTGTCCTTTGTACGTGTAACGCAATATTTGGCGACGATTTAAACAAATCATTCCTCGGTTACGATAATTCGTCAAACTTGTTTCTTTTTCTATCGGTATAGCGTACATAATTCGAATATGTGCACGGAAATAACTTTAAATTACTTATTGAATCTTTCGTTTAAAATTAATGGTATAAAATGTAGCGTGTATGCGATGAGTACACAAATTTTCTCAAGCATAAGTACCTTAATAACACTTTAATTGGGTTAACTACTAAAAAAAAGAAAAAAAGGAGGAGAAAAAAGCTGAAGTCACGTCGATCTTCCCACGAACAATTTTCGATTCTCTAAGTCGCGGCAAAGCGGCACTTTACTCTAATCGAGTTTGAAGCCTCTCGAGCCGCTATCATCGTGGATAACATCGCGTTTGGTTTAAGTACTCGTGGTTCTGTCAAGGGAGAAAGTGCTCGAGCACTCGTGTCCCGTAGGAGTCAAAGACCCCTGTGACGTCGAGAGTTTTCCAAATATTGTTGTTGTATCGTATCGACTAGTCGCACGAGAGGTCTTCGAGCTCCCTGCGCGTCCCTCTTAAGTCGCGCACAGAGTTCTTCTTTACGATCTTCCGCGGAAGCCAAGCTAAAATCCACGCAATCATGTTTGTTTCATCGATCAGGCCGGATTTCGGTTTATCGACTTCGTAGCGTCACCGCGCGATCATCCCTCCCTGCTTCCAAAGACGTATCTTTACGATTATTTCACCTCGATCCGGGAGCAAGCACGATCGAGAAAGATGTTACGGTTCTCTTCGATGGTCGTTCGAATCGAGACACACGGTTCTTAGGAACAACGCGTGCGCGTCTCGATATCTCCGTATTAACGTTCGGCTGCGAGTTTCGTGTCGATCGACCCACCACGCGGGATCACCGTTTTCTTTTACGACTGGCTCGCTCGCGTTAACGTGACTCGCGGGATCCTTAATCCGATGTTGACTTTCTCGATTAGAATGGAATCGAAGCTGCCATCGTAAAACGAATGCTTTTAACGTTTTATTCTATAAACACCATGGCGCTCCGTTTTGATCGAAGAAAGTTTCGATTGTCGCAACTGTGGTCCCAAAATGGTTATCGCGAATGTAGGTAAGAGATAAATTTGGGTAGACCGTGGATCATAAAAGATGGACGCCATAGACGAGGAAACTTGCCAAGGTGTGAGTTCCTCTCGAATGCACCTGCAAGTTTGTCGGCAATTTGCTTAGCCGTGGATTCACAGGGCTTACAACGTTTGCAGAGGACTCTCGATCGTCGCAGGTCCCTTCGTGTCATTCTTGGGAGCGCGCACCGTTTATAGTTTGTTTTTAGATAGCCGATAGAACGCCGGAGATATCGTTCGATTCGAAGATAAGTTCGGTATTAGAATGGCCCGTCGTATTCGGTCCGGAGTTATACAAATAAATCCAGATTCGAAGGATGGTTCTTAGTGATAATGTGAGCCAAAAGAAAGCGAAAGCTGTGAGTAAGGTCTTACGAAAGAGATAAAACGAAGATAGTGGAGTACACGTCGAATTTCTGCGAGCTACGTGCTCCAAAAGCTACGTGTCGCGATTCTATGCTCGCACGTTCGGTTTCTGCGACGCATCACTTTGTCGCATCACGAGACTGTTTCACGGCGCATTAAAAGAGCCTGGTAAGGGGAACAATAAAGTTCTCGGTTTATCGCGTCAAACATCCTTGGCTCGGGTGTCGCATTGTACACTCGTAGCTCTGTGACTGAGAAAACGACCGACGCGACGGACCGAGGAGATAGCGTTGTTCGATCGCCACTTGTCCTTGTGTACCTAGGATCTCGACCAGTCGCTAAGGGGACAGATAAATTTGCTGTTTCTCGGGAACCAGCATACCTCCTTTGCTTTCTCTCCTCCGTGTTTCTCTCTCCGGTGATTCCAGAGTTTCTGATGATATAATTTTACGAATTTCGCTCCTCGTGGTTGGCCTTGTCTTCGCTAAACCCGAACTTTTCAACGCTATTCCAGAGTACCGATTTTTCTGCAAATTAAAGACCATCGCCGATATCGTTACGTTTTAAGAACGCGTTCTTCCTTATTTCTCTGATCTTGTACCAAGAGTTTCTTCAAGCAAATCTTCACGTATAAACTGAATTTCAATCGACGACACGATACTTCGATTTAAAGTTATTCTGAAACGAACGCATCTTATTTCGCGAAGATGGGTGTTCTGACTTATCGCTAGAACGACGATCGACGACTGATCGACTTTTACGTTTTCGATCTTGCTCGAGAACATTAAGATATTTCTTGGTCGTCGATAACACGAAGCAATGTGTTATTAAAACGCGCATGCGTTTTATCAAGTTACGTTGGCGTTGTTTCAGGAAGCAGTGACGAAGGCGAGTCGATGTCTGGCACGCCGGCCGGTGGAGGTACGGGGGGAACCGGCGAAAATCAAGAAATGGAGGAAAACGGTTCGATTCGTGGCGGCAGCAACTCTGCCAGTAATCTGGTATACAGAGATCTGAAGGCTCTTCACGCGACCAGTGTCCACGACGTGTCTCAGGATTATAATCCGCAATCAAGGCCGGCTTATCAATGTGGCTACTCGCCCGCCATGGACAAGCAACATCAGAATTACGAAAAGGAACAGCATAGACCACCTTCATCCAGGGACGAGGAGAAATCTTCGTGGGAATACGGCGAGAAGGCTGACAGGAAGGAGTATTTGAGATCACGAGACGCCGTCTACAGGAACGAAGCGTATCGTGAGTGAATAAATTCCATTTTTTTCCCCCTTTATTTTCTTCGTCTTTCTTCTTAAACCACCGCTCGAATCGTCGTGAATGGCGCAAGCTAATTGCGTAAATTAGAATACTAGGTCAGCCGCGCGGGCCGCTTAATGTTACGAATTACGGTGTAAATTATCGGGAGACGTGGTGGTTAATTGTCCGGATTAGAATAGTAGGTTACACAACAACAACGATCTACCGTAGCATGGACGGTTTATCGAGAGGATTTAATCTGTTAAATTGCGATATAATTATCGCGAAACGCTGCTTCTACCTTCTTACCTTCGTTTACCACGTTGAAGATTTCAATTCGGCTTTTGCAGAGGACGCGACCAAACAGGAACAAAAGGAGCAATCTAACCGCGAGTGGGTATCACCGGTACCGGAAGTGGAGGTGGGAGGTTCGGCACCGGGCGGCCCTCAGGTTCGAGCGCGGAAGGACATTCCACGGGGTGCGAGATTCGGCCCTTTTCTTGGAAAATGGGCGAGCGAGCCTTTCAACCCCCGTTACGCGTGGGAGGTGAGTTGTATTTCTTACGATACGCGAGCGTGCTTATCGCTTCGTCCTCGTTCAATGGGATTTCAAGGCGGAGCGTAGGTAAACGTAGCGAGCGAATCGATGCTCGATCGAACAACGATAGCCGGCGTTCTCCAGATAAATTTAGAAAATTCTCGATAACTCTTTGCCATTGCAGTAAATGATCGCAACTCGTTCGATCGATGCGTTTTGTTCACTCGAACTATAATCAAGGATATTAACCGGAATTTCGAATATAGTTGTTTGTACTATATCTCGAAAGGGATACATTGAAAATTTTCCGCGAATCTAGGGATTCGTACGCGATATCATCTCGCAGGGGTTCAAAGTGAAGCCGTTTGAAAAATGATCGATCTGTTTATGGCTCGGGATCCGGTAGAGGAATACTTTGCTCGAAACCAGTGTCAGTGGGTTCGCTATCCTCCTGCTATAATCCCTGGTATTATCCGGCAGATGCCGAAGACAGGAAAATGAAGAAAAGAGAAAGATAGGGGAAAAAAGAGAGAGGATAAACGGAATCGTCTCTTCGGTTAGAAAGTAGACACCTGGTCGACTCGTACGCCGAAGGTGTCATCCATGTTGACAGATCTGTCAATTGACTCGCCTCGGACAGTTCCCTTTCCATTCCTTTCTATTCCTTCTGGTTCTGCCCTAAAATTCTTTCGATACTCGTCCGGAGCTCGAACGTCTCTGTTGGTTCTTAAGTCGACCGTAAAATCGGCGCACAAAGTCAAACTCGAAGAAGTAGTCTGTGAAATCGTTGGTACAAGTCCAAGATCTTTCATCCGTGTGATTCGCGAAATACACGTATTTTTCTACCCAACGTAGGTTCGTTCGTCTCCGAGCTATATTCGCGATGATTTAAAATCTTCTGTCTGCAGCCTCGCGGAAAAACTTGATCCATTTCGAAACGAGATTACGGCGCGGAGAGAATCGAAAACTGGCCGTGTACCGGTCCAGAGGGTGTGATAGATATGATAGCGGCAACGTTATGTTACGTTAGCGCATGTCGCACTGACAAAATGTAAATGGCGCCATCCATCTAACTGCCGACAAAAAGGCAACCGGGGCCAACTGTCGGACCGGCGATTACAGGATCGATTAAAGCCAAACTACCCCTTCGTTTCGTCGGGCCGATCTATCAACCCCACGCGCGTAAACGTGCGAGCGCACGAACGGAGAAAACATCGCGACACAGAGGTCTAGCTTCGAGTTCTCACAGAATTTCGAATGTTCCTTTAAATCGGGGACCAGAGTCGAGGGAAGATCGATCGGGATGAATTTCGGATATTTTTACTCGTTTGTGAAATAGTATTACTCGAGGATCCGAATGTTTGTGAAATAACTGACAATACGATTTATACACGAGTTACGGTGCTGTAGTAACGAACCAATCGAACGGTTAACAGACCGCGCGATCCTTTTCTGAAATTGGAGAAATCTACGAGGGATCCCTTTCCATCGATTCGCACGCTATCCCCTAATCCTAATCCTTTTCTCACATTCTCGGGGAAAGGCGTTTCCAAAATGAAAGGGGAAGATAGGGAAGATGGAAACTGGATTATCGATAAACCACTATCAATATGAGTCGGTATATCATTTCGAATATTAATCATGCATCGATCCAATAACGTCACAAGCATGTTGAATAGAACGGAAAGGAAAAAGGTAAACAACAAGCAGCGAAAGCATCTCGCTGTAATGTCGGAGGAAAAGAGACAAAAAATAGCCCAAACCGAAATTTTTCCACAAATTTTGTGAACACTTATTCGCCGCGTACACACCTGAAGCAGAACGAAGGGAAGAAGGTCGTGGTATCGAGGGGTGTTGTTCGAGGTATCGCTGGTATCCCACCTGCCATACTGGCCGGGTCTCGTTTTTCGGATACTCGCGGAGGGGTGCGAAATGGAAAACCAAAGGAAACCAGAAGGGGATCCTCTTTTCCGGTTGCGTTTTGCTCGGTGACGCGTGATCCGCAGAACAGCCGACTCGCGGCGTGCCATAGCGGCGACTAAACCAATCTTAGGCTTAGCTCGTTCGGCCGTGAGACCCTCGTGTCGAGGGTACAGCTCCAATTTACCGAATGATCTCAAGAATCCGTCTTAAATGATCAATCTCGTCGCGTTTATAGCATTACTCGTTATTCGTGTTTCGAATCTAGTCTTTGGAAGATACGATGCCGTTAATTATGCGCTTAAGGGATGTTTCTATGTTTCATATCTTTTTGAATACGATTGTATTTTGCATTGAACAGGGTGTTTTATATTAATCCTGATTTTTGACATTTCTCTTTGTAACACATTCATTTCCATATGGGACACGGGGGTTGAATCCACCCCCGTTGGCGCGTCTGCTCTCCTTCTCGCGTCGTTCGCTCATCGACATATTGAAAGCATCGTCAATTTTTCCACGTGATCGCTGACGACCCCTCTCGTCGTCCTCGAGTACGAGCCGCCGGCTGGTTTTTTCAAGCGGTCACGGGGGAGAGTAGAAAAAAGAACGGAAGATGGGTTGTTTTTCATATTGAAGCAGGCACACGCGCCTCGTTGATCGTACGGGCCACTTTTTCGACAAATCGGCTGGAAAGCTGCGCCATTAGCGACGTATGTCGCTGACAAATCATATAAATGGCGACTCTCGACGAAACGTGTCCTCGCGCGAACCGCACCAACCACCCCGATGTCCAGTAATGAGACAAATTGTGACGCGTCGCAAAGAGAGAAACAGAGAATCCGTGCTGGGCGATCCCGTACCGTTTCCCCGTTGTGGCGCGCCTCCATGGAGCTCGAACGGTTTTCAAAACGTTACTTAATCGCCGTCAACGAGCGAACAACGCACCCTTCTCGAATTCGTTCGAGACGATCTTCATTGAAATAACAATGTCCTCGCAATGGAGCGAGGGCATTCCTTCTACGCCTACCACTTACGAGTGACGAAAACGATGTAGAGGATCGAGAGAACCATCGAGGGGTCTATGTAGGTGGTGCCGACGGATCTTATTGTGGATATTATTAAATTCTCGCTCGATCTGGAAGCACGTATTCTAGACAATCTACGTATCCGTCGTACCTACCGATCGTACAATGCACGCCACCGGTGCCCATTATTCGTGGACATTGTCCAGGTGAACTGGTCTTTAGGGCGTTGCTGGAGGTCAAGCCCCGGAAGCGATTCGACAATGAGCCACATTATGCTCACCCTCCATTCCCTTCCTTCTCTCCACCTTCTCTTCTTCTCGATTCAGCCTCCTTCAGATTCAGCTTCTTATTAAGCTGGCCGGCGCGAAGCGCGCGATTCGCAACGCGACGGTAGTTTCTTCCTCTCTTCTCTTCTCTTCTCTTCTCTTCTTCTTTGCATTCCACATGCCGTGCATATTCTTCGTCACCATAATACGAAGGGAATGGTGCTTCGAGGCAACGCAGTGACCTTCGCTTTCTCAAGGCGTAGGGTTACGCGGTTGGTGATTTTCGTCATTTGAATTTGTAATCGGAGAAAGAAACGGTGAGCGAGAGAAAAGTTCCGCGATGGTCAAAATCGGCAGGAAACAAGTGACAATCAGTGACGCGGGGAATATCTGGCATTGTGAGGTCTGTCAGACGGTCAGACGTGCCCCAGCTAAAGGATCCCCATTGATAGCCGTGGCCATCTATGCGAATCTACCGGTCAACGGGGTGATTCGGTCTTATAACGCGAACTTTTGCACCCCTTGCATAGGGGGCTAGCGCGCTTTTCTCAAGAAGCTCGATCGAAAGTAGAACGTACCTTTTGAAGTAGCTCGAATCGTTTGATCGTTGTAGTAATAAGTAATACGGGATGCAATAAGACCTTACGTAGGGGCAAATAAGTCTAGGAATAGGCATGAAAATATTTAACTGTTCATGCACCGTGGTATCGTATACGTTATCCTGTGTGAAGCCAAGAATGCACAGGCCACCGGCTAACTAACCCTTTTCTCGAGGATCGGGTTTTTGATTGACAGGTTTGCCCAGGCTTGTTTGCGGCTGCACCTTCTCCTATTATGTTAATAAAGCTATGATACAGCTTCGCGCGACCTGAATAGTTAACGTGTATATTTTGACATTTAAATTTACATCCAACGAGTTTTACTCTCGCCCCATGATCCAGTCGTTCAAGTAAACGCTCGCCTGGTTATAGCAAAAAGTTACGGTGGTAGAAAGTACTAAATGTGAAAATATCGTTCGTCCAAATGTCTAGTTTAACGTGGTTGTTAAAATTCCTTGTCTAATAAAACATAATTCTTCGTCTTTGTCTAGATGAGATGCTACGTACACGTGTCTCGGTAGGCCAATAAATTTCCTCCGGGTAAAGGCGTTTGTATACTTTGGCCGAAACGAGCACGCGTCTCGCGAGATTCGACTGTAAGGCTTTAACTGGCCTTTCTTTCTGTCAAACCAGCTGTAAACCGGCCTTCTCTCTCGCTTTACCATCGCAGCCCTCCGGCTTCTCGTTTCTCTAGGGTGGCAACGGAGGGTGATAAATCTCGTCCGCTCGTTACCCCACTATCTGTCGATAATAGACATAACAGACACGTGTTGCCCGGTCGTCAGGCTGACCCGGCTATCCGATACAATGGAGACGCGTCGTCGGAATCATCGTCTTCAAAGGATCGCTCCTTGCATGCTGGTTTTCTCGTCCCTCGACTGGCCACCCTTCGAACCACTACGATTTACTACGCTCATTTCTGGACCAAAGGCTAAAAACCTAAAAAGGATCCCTCGATCTTGCGACACACCGAGAGTTTATTAAATTTCCTTTGAAATTCGTTCCTTGTTCGAATCGTTCTCAGTTCAATTTTGTGAATCGTCGAGATAGTTCGTGCCAATGCAATATCACGAATCGAAAACGTTCTCGAGATACAAACGACAGTTAAAATTTTACGACTTGATAACTAACTCGTTGCCTTCCTGGTTTCTCGTTGTCACCACGTCCTGCTTCGTTCTTCCCCTCGACGTTTCCTCTCTCTTTCTCTCTCTCTCTCTCTCTCTCTCTCTCTCTCTCTCTCTTTCTATGGCTCCGGATCTCTTTCTCGGAACAGTGTTTCTGCCGTTTGGGTAGTTTCATGGGGTTGATGGTGCTACAGACGCCGGATAAGGTCTCCGCGTGTGTAGGAAGCCGTTCCTCGTTTTCGTCGCGTGAACTTAATTGAACTTGTTCACCAACTCATAACGAGAAGTCATGCAAGTGCCCTCCTAGTTATAATTTACAGGAAACAATCGACGCCTTTGATGTGCCGCCAATTGTCTGGAATCTGCGAAACTGTTACTCTTTAGGGGTGACCCGGAGCAAAATGAAAACACCTTCTTTCCTCCACGAGATTACGTTTATCCAAAGAACGTTTACCGAATCTTTTTACTCCGCTAGTTGGAAATTCGTGTTGTCCATAAAAATGTTTTCGAGGGTGAGCAGAATGCAAAATGGCAGTTTGAATCGCGTTGAATTTTTCGAAATTAGTTTCGGCAAAAATATCGTTGGAAATTACCTTCCTGCAAATCGAAATCGGTAATTTTATTCTCCAATGCAACGAAATTTTTAGCTTCGTCCATTAAAAAAGTACCGCGTAACGAATCTATCGTTAAACAGCTCGGTATTATTTGCAATATTCATCGACGCGCGCCAGTCGCTGCATTGAAAATGTAAACTCAATATCGTAACCATGAATCGACGAGCGATCAATGGCAATCATTGTTTTCCAGTAGCTTGAAAAAAAGGGAAATCGTGTTTCATGGCGACGCGACGCTTTGATCCGCCTGGTCGAATGTTTGATCAGTTCGATGATTTCCAGTCGCCGCGATGGAATTACAAGCCACGATATTGAAACGAACTGATCGTCGCCGAAAGCGAAAATCATCGTACGATCGTACCTACCGATATTTCCTTCGATCGCGTAATCAGAGATTCGTTCGCGACAATTTAATTCATTGGATTATTGGAACTCGCTGGAAAATTCAAGCTTATCCATAGAACGGTTTCGCACATAGGTCTACTTAGTCCGAGATTGGCAGAATTTGGTACGCGAACGGTTGACAGATTGTGCATACGAGCGCGCAGGCCCCGTCACAATGACCGAACTAATCTGGTCCGGTTCAGGAAGGTAGCCTAAGTTCAATATACACAGGAATACACTGCAGCCTGGAGGCGTTTCATGTATGCCTTCCACCATTGGCTTGCATTAATCACGACGCCGTTGGCAGGCCTGAGCTACACGAGTTCCGGCGTCAACTTAATTGTCCCGCCTGTTTCGCCAGGGATTCATTAATTGGGATGCACTTACATCGACGAACGGCCTACCTCTCTCCAACAACGAGATGTTATGTTGCTCGTTAAATAAAACAGCCTTCCATCGGGCTTGTTCGATCGAAAGGAAAAATATACGGGTAATTTGAAGTGGAAACTTTGACTTTGTCCTTTGAACGTCCGACTGAACTGAATCCAGAGGAAACCAAACGGTCAGGAAACGAGCCACGTCGTTAATTTTCGAAACACCAAAGATCATTCGTCAAACGAGGAAACTTCATTATCTTTCCTTTGGCGGAATTTTTCGAGGAAATACGAGTCGAGCGATTTTGGCAAATTTTCTGGCAGGCTAGTCTCTCTAATGATCGATCATATAAGGGGCTGGCAGTGACGCGACTCGGATATAATTTATACCGCTAGATACGCGAAGGGTAGCTTCCCTTAGAAACACGATGGAATACAGAGAGAAAGAGGTTCGGAGTCGGTTCCGTGAACGCGCGTCGGGGGTGGCATCTGCTGCGCGTTAGACACGGGTCGAAGGGCACCGTTTGCTTCGTCATTACTTGCATTACTTTTCCGGCACGAGTCAAGTGGGTCAAGTACGGGAAAATATGTACCTAATCGGGGAGAAAAGTCTGCTCGATCGGCGAACAGCGCATGAATCAGAGAACTGACGTTCTGACATAAAAACCAGGCTTACCTTTCGTCGAGTCGTACTTACGAATCGTTCTTTATCGTATTCTGCGTTTAAATGGAAAACTCGATCGTCTTTGTCCGGAAGTGGACGCAGCCGTGCGATTAGACACCGATATCCTTGCGCTTGCGTAACGCGCGCTTTGATTTTACGATCCGCGGTCGTGTGCTTCGTCTCTTTATCGCACGTATGGTTCGTTATCAAAAACGTAATTAAAGTTGGTCCGTCGGTTTGATATCGGCTTCATTCGAATTTCATTCCGTTTGGGAATTCGACCGACCGTCGCGCGAGTTCTCTCTCCAACGGCAGATTCGATACAATAAATTGCTTCTGACAGTCGTGAAAAAAAGGACACGCCGTTGAAACAGTCGCGAGAGTTTCTGCAGAAAGTTTCTGCGTGGCAAACGGACGAATCCTCGAACGATCGGCAGAAATTAATCGCAGACCAATTAAGGGCTGCCGCCGGAGACTTTGGTAGTCGGCTCGAGTCGTCTACGATCTCCTCCCAGGGGCGAGCTTTAAACTAAGAGGAAATTAAGCAAAGATGTCGCCATGGCTAATGCCGCATTTGGTTGGGGGATTGCGCTGGCGCTATACGACGCTTGAAATCGTAAACAGTCCTGTTATTTAGGGGATGATAATTGACCGTTTCAGTCTCCCCGGCGCGCGACGCCCAACGAATTTCTCGAAACTCTGGGAAATTCACCGCTGTGCCGGGGCACACGATGTTTACGAGTCTCTCTTTCGCCCCGGTGTCGACGAGCGGAGGGATGAAAATGGAATTCGATATGCCATTGTTGCGTCACAGCACGATAATGACGGTTCACTGTCGTTATTGTAATCTACGTGTCGCTCGTGACTCTGATCAACTCGGAAAGATCCGAGGATTCTTGTCACCGACCATTGTCAATTCGTATTTATGGAATTAGGCGAAGAGTCGTGTCGTGGAAAAATTTCGATAATATTATATCAGGAAAAGCTCGAATGGAAACGTTGCGATGCCTTGAAGTTGCCGAATCAGGAAAGTTGCGAGGTCGATTTTTGAGGAGGGGGCGGACACGCTGTGTCGGCTAAAAGCATTTTTGCGTCGGCCATCACGGTACTATCATATGCTATCGATCCACTTTATTCATAACTTTCGTCCCTCGTTACCACGTCGCACAGCTCTCTCTTTCTCTCTCTCTCTCTCTCATCCCCTTTCTCTGTGGCCGTTATAGTTGTACATTAAAATTACGCGAGGACAACATTTTTCATTTATTTTTACATTCTCGTCCGTTCAACCCGACTTATTTTTCCTTTCACGATTCAAATTAAATACCATCGAGCGTTACACGTTTAACGATATTTCCACCGAGCAACGTTTCACTCGAGCCGAAAGGACATCTTTTAAGAGCTTCGAAAAAGGATCGACGCGAGAAACTCTGACCTGGGCGTATGGTATTTTAATTCGTGAATGGACACGTTCCATGGACGATGTTCCCTAGGAAACGCCACCAGATAGAAACGCCGGGTTGGATGGTAAAAGATCACGATCGTTTCTTCCCTCGTACGATGGTTGATCCTCGAGAAATGTGGAAAACAACGCGGAACCTCGCCGATTATGAGGGTCCATTGAGAGATGAAGATCCACGAAGATCTGCCGCGCTGTCTGACCTTGTCTCCTTTCTCGTGGGGTATTTTCGGTAAAACCCAGCCGACGTGGAAAGATCTTTCGTCGGTTCGGTTTTGTCGAAGGTGTGAGGTTACAAAGGGAAAACGAAGAGATCGCATGTTTTGTACGACACGACTGTGTCCTGTGGGCCTCATGCCGGGCGAACGAGGAATCCCCTGGCCGTGTGTCCCGCAGATCGACCAAAAGCCTGAGATACATCTTGTCGCCTCTTGTCGCTTGTTCCGATTTCTCGTTCTTTTCTTTCAGCCGGTGCACAGCTTTCTTGCCCGCGCGAACGAACAAATTAGGTTTCGAAGGATTTTCCTGGTGCAGAGTTCGAATGGGTCGCTAACGGCTCGAAAATTTAAAGTAAGAAGCAAGGAAATATTCGCGGGCGCAGTTTTATAGACATTTCCTTCGTCTATTATACTATTTTTCCACGTTTTCCCTTGTTGTGAAAGCCAACGCCGGTACGTTCAATTATCATCGTTGCCTTCTGCTCGTCGAACTGTGAATATCGCTCGGTGTTTTAGAGGATGCAGGTTCATAGAGAAAAATCAGCACGAACACCGGGAATGTAATTAAAATGGTCGCGTATTTCTGCCAATTTTAGCAATTTCGCGGCGACGCACGGCGTGCCGCTAAAGAAGCTCAAGGAATCATGCAATTATAATTTATTCGCGTGTCGCCCGTCGACTCGCTCGCCCCTTCTCTCTCCTCCTTTCCTCTACTCCTGCTTTCCATTTAACTCGTACTTTCATTTTTCCTTTGAGCCCAGTTTTCACCGGCTTTACCGGTGTTCGTCGTTATTGTACAAAGATAATGCGCGGCTCGTAATTAATTCTTTCCGATTCGATAAAAGGAACAATATCTGCAGGCGGAGGTCGCGGAGAACGTCAAAATTTCGAGTATCCCTATTCGCTTTTCCCGGAATGGGTATTTCAGCTTTTAATTTCAAAGAGTTCCGATGTTAATGCGCGTTCCGGTTGCGACGGGAGAACTCTCGGAGTCGCAACCCCTCGTTTGCCGCTGCTTTCTGCGCCACGATTATGGGAATGAACGAGATCCACGGCTAGACAAATCTGTCCTTCGAATTGTTAGCACATGTCCGCGCTCGCCGACAAAGCGAATAGAAATCCTGCTGCGAGCCTTGCCGTCAGCTGAACGGTCACTCTCCGACAACCGCACGAGGATGATACGAGTCACTGAGAAAATAAAATTCAAACCTTGAGAGATATTTTAATGTTAAATTATCGTAATTATATATAATCGAATTACGATTTTGTACGGAGAAACGTAAATGGAAAGAACGAATTTATGAATGGACACGTTGATGTTGCAGTTCGTAGAAAAATTCTTGAGGACCTTGAGTATGAAGTGGGAATTTTAACAAATTTCTATTTTTCTCGGCAAAAGTGCTCTTTGCTGCACGAGTAAGTAACAAGTTGGCGCATCATGATGAAAGGTGTTACTAGCCTGAGATCCTAATCTGTCGCGCTACACAACTAGAAGCCCTATTGTGATGGTTCGTTCGTGCCCATCTTCCAGAAACGCTCCTTACCAGGCCCGGTAGCTAAACTGCCCATTATGAGTGGCGAAAGAATCGTTGCCATCTCGCTCTCCTTTCTTCGCTTCCCTGTCTGCCAAACTGTCCCATTTCTTATTTCAGTATTATAGGGTATTACTAGTCCTACCGTTCCTACCTGACCTATGCGTCGATCAATGATATCCGGATGGAACCGACACGTCCTACGTAATCATTGAAGTCGCCGAAACGGGAAATCGAGCGCGACACATTGTAGCGAACATTCTCACTTAATTTTGGGCATCCTAGAAATTTATATATCCGTCTTTGCATATCTTTTAATAACGTACTGATATTTTAGAAAGAATCGTCTTCTTAACGTTAATTCAAGCGTGACAGTTAAGAACGTGATGTAGAAATACAGAAGCGTCGAGACGTAAATAATTCCGACAGGCTCGTCCCATGTTTTCAGACTTTACGCCACAAGCCACGGATCATTGTTCGTAAGAAACAACTCTTCAAGGCACGGTAACAGTAATTACTTACCTGTAAGGTAGACGCTTATCCACCTGCGAGATTCATTGATTTTTATGGGCACACCTAGTTTTATTCGTGACCGGCAGGTGGTAGGGTAAAACCGACCAACGGACGAAGGTCTGTGACGAAACGCTCTTAGATATCTCTGATACGGGAGCATTGAAATACCTCGTTTACTTTTAAGGAAGAAGCTTTACATCGACGAACTCCTGTGACATTTTTCAGTAATAGACGAATCGTTATATTTGCGATCCATTATCCTTTTGTAAATATAAAAAGATATCTTGGAATTTATATAATAAGGGCAACTCTTTCACTTTTCACTTTTAACGTTAAACGAAACTAAAATTAAATCGTACGTTGATAGTGTTAAACGGTTCTTCTAGGAAGGCTATAGACAACGAAGTTCTCGACAGAAGTGTGAAATGTGTTTACAGCGTGAGTCGAGGGTGGGAATTGGTTGGGAAACTTATCGAAAGGCGGGCTGTCCAGGGGCGTATCAGGGTGAGACGCTTGGTCGGCCAAGCGTCTCGGAGCGAAGCGTGGTCGCGCGAGACAATTGAAAAAATCACTTGTCTCGCCCTAAAAGTAGGGAGAGTGGAAACCCTAGTGGATGCTGGAGCGGCAAGTAACACTGGATGATGAGAGGGCGATATCCGTAAGCGGTAGTCCGTTAAACGCAATGTCCCGGATCCAAAACATTGCGGTTCGCCTCCGGAAGTTGGCGTTCATACTGTTTTCAGCACGTGCACTGGCCGCATCGTGTTCCCAATAGATATTTATTGGTTCTTAACGATACTCGAATACGATTCTCGTAGTGTCAATACTGACGTCAGGTGCGATGGATGACGTTAGAAAAAAAGAAAACGTTTCTGTAGTGGTACATTATGGGGAAATGATTTTTTTCAGGTTCGTACAGCTGGAAGTGGAGTCAGGGGGTGGTTGGACGCATCCCACGAAACAAATAATTGGTTGAAGTATGTTCGAAGCACTAGCAGTCCGCACACCGTTAATATGCGACACGTGCTTATTGGTGGACAGGTAATAACCGTTAATTAAAAAAAAAGAAAAATTCGACACATTACAAACATAAAACGTAACGATTGCTCGTTCGGCTTTGTAGCGGTTTATGTAATGATCACAAATACCACTCACCACGAACGTTTCCATTTCCGTGCGAGCTTCGACAATTTGTTTTACAAGTCGATAGTAACTTCGCGCGTGGCGTTCGGTATTGACCACTAACGAATTCGATTTCCAACGCAACTGACACTGGATCGACAGTTGCAGTTAATAGGAAGGACTAATTACACGGTGTCAGACGCAGTCGTAGTTAATTCTACGTGTGCTGGCGAAACTAATAAAAAAAAAACACGCGCCCACGCTGCCATGTTTCCGTGACTCGCTAATGAGACGACGATGGAACGGAAACCGCGACCAAGTTTATAGATTTACGTTTAGATTTGTAACTGCCAAATGCACTACTTCAAAATTTTAACTCTCTAGTTCTTCCGCACGTAACTACGCTAGTCGCCGAGTTGTTGTTTTCAACCACTAGACCAGCGGTATTCTCTTCAAATAAATGGACGATATATCGTCATGTTCACCGTAATCGTATTTATTTCATAGAAGACAACACGTATCGAGTTTCAAGGCAGCAGCGTTTTTACGCATTGAACTATTCAGGAACTTTGAGGATGGTTCTATAAATCGAACAGAGACATTGGAGGTTGCGGTGTCAATTTGAGGTTGATCCTGACCTCCCGTCTTTTGCATTTTCTATCTATGTGAACCATGGCACATGGCGTTGGCTACGTTGTGGGCGCTCCCTAAGCTACGTGTATACAGGGTGTTTAGTTATTAAGTCACCCTACGGGGTCGTTTCGGTGACTTCCTATACGCCCTGTTTGCAATCGCTGTGGGAATGGGGGATGTGGCCCGCTCTATCACAGCCCTACAGAATCGCCGTTGTAATGACTTTTCGGGGACCTTCTGACGATATCATAAAGATCCTTTCATTGCGTTCGACTGTTATGGATTCGCTGGAAAATTTGTACCGCTGAAAACTGCGATATTAAGGAATAACGAGGGAATTAGAAATTATTGGAATGTCGATTTCCTGGTTCACTCGACGATTCGATTTGCGATTTAACCGATCTTTATCCTTTGTAACACGATTCGTAATTGTCGAAGCATCATTTTGATATTGTCATTGAGCGATACTCGAGATTGTTCGAAGAAGCTTGAGATAAATCGCGATGAAAGGCAACGACAGAGGGTCGGAAGATTCAAGGAGGTGTCATTGTCCACAGATGGTGTACGAAGCGGTGCGGGATATAACGGCGGGTGAAGAGCTGCTTCTCGGTGTTCGAGAACCTCTTCAACTTCAGGATATGCTTGGTGAAAATACTACCGAGGACAGAAGCGATCGAGAGACCGGTGAGTATCAAACGCGCTGCGATCTTGTCGCAAGAAAGGATACGCGCTATACCGTTTTCTCGTTGCGTTATTGTGGCTGTTAACGTTTCATTAGCCCACGAGACGGTTACTCGATCGAACAAAAACCGGGCCCGTTAAAAATTTGCTTTTCCATCGAAGGAGAGATCGATCGCGAGCCAGCGAGTGTTCGCCAACTGACGTGATAACGGAAGCACGGGGCAAGCGAACAGATAATCAAACCCATTAAAATATTCCCGATCGTCGAACATGCGGGGCAAGCTGCCTTTACGACTTTTCGGGCCGATACACATCGTGACTTGCGCGCACTTGTGCGGGATCGCGCGTGAAAGTCGGAACGACAGGAGGCAGGTGTCTTCGGAAAGCGAAATTACCGATCTGATGCGAGGGAGGACAGAGGGTAAATCGTGAATCGTTGATTGCACGAGCTGCTCGTCATGCACCCGTGATTCTGGCGTGATTCACCTGGTCGGCCGTTGCGTATTAACCCCTTTTTATCGTAATAAGCGCTGATTATCGCGAGATAGACGTACTCGTGCCGCGTGTTACTTCACCTCGAGTCGCTTTAAATTTCAATTTAAATCGTCGTTCACCCAACTGCGCCTCGATTCCTACGGAAAAAGTTGGAAATCCAATAGCGAAAGGGAAACTTTCGTTCTCCACGACCATTTGTCTTCAACTTTCATTAGGTGAAGCGCGAGAAATATATACGAGACATTTGCAAGGAGGGTTGCCACCTAGGTGCCTGACTGCTCGACAATTATCTGGTTGTAACTCCTGCACGATGGTCAGGATTCGGATGACTGCTAGGCAGAGATTAAAGGGGGCTATACGCGACACCCAGATGTCGCGGTAATTAAAAGCGGGATTATTATGAAAGTTGGAGGCGGCGCGGTGTCTACGGTTAATTCGCCGGCGATTTTTCCTCGTAATTTTACCAACTCGTAAACGTCTCCTCCGAGGACAGAAGACACGGAGCGCAGCCGACTCGTTCTTAATTAAATCGGTCTCACCCTCCAGCCAATTAAAATTTCGAAGATTTCAACCCACTTTCTATTCCACTTATAAATCGTCTACGAAGAAGGGGTGGCAGGTTACTTCGGTTACCAACTCCTCTCTAGATTTCGAGTCAGCCTGACAACTCCCGGAGAGGTTCATTGTAACGGTTTCGACTGACGTTTATTCGTAATTATCCAAGTTTGATCAGAGGATCAAAGATTATTGAAAAATTCGTATCGTTAGAAATACTACTTCATTTTTTCTTCGATCGTTTCAACGATACGCCATCCTTACTCAAAACTATTCGTGTTGTTCGTGTTTTTTCCCCCCTTAGGGATCGTAATAAACTAAAAAAGAATACAACCTATGAAACACGGAAAAATGTACAACAGAATCGTCGTTAATCCAGCGAAACCATTTTTACGAGAAATCCCTGGCAATCTGGTACGTGCAGCGAGAATAATGATGTCAAACAAACGGCGTACACCCCGTTGCAACCCTTGCGAGGGACATCTCTGCTCCGTCTCCCTTGAGCGGATCATTTCTTTTCACTAGTGCGGAGGGATGCTTAGGGAATCGCTTTAACGCGACTGCATGAGGGTGCGACTATGCATGGAACAGCATTAAAACGGCGATAAGATCTCTTTTATACGTTCGAAACGTTTGGAAATCAGTTTTTACACGATTCCTCTACACGACGAAGATACCGATATATCCTGAGAAGCTTTCGGGCATATCCGCTTTTATTTGCGCTTGATTGTTCGCGCCGTCTCTGGCGATCAAAGTAGCTGGATATATTCGCGAACGAAACCATTCTCGATAGGCAGTTACGCGAACTAATGCTTCGTCGAATGACGAGCGAGGACGTTTTACGTTGGCGAGACAGGCACGACTTTTTGCGACGATTCGGTAAACCACACTTGCACGAGGCGCGTATCAGGGGGCGTAGATGCAACGGGCGGCGGCAGTTAACGTGAGTTATGGTTTTGATTTTCCGCGGCGCTCAGTTTTTTCCTCTATTACCCAGTGGTGCTTACCCCGCCAGTTTTCGTTCCAACCATGAGACGCATCTCTTTTTTTCTCTGGATGGCTCTATTTAAGGTCGTTGATAATTTATGGCCTGGTATTGTCGATTAACGCGCGCATAACCTCGCCTCATGGTCGGTGACGGAAAAAAAGGAAGGGCACAGCTTAAAAAAGGGGTATCCGCGCATAAAAGGGCACGCGACGCTGTTTTCGAGGGGGGTGCCACGCGCACGCGGAGGGCGGTGAAAATGGTTGACAACCCTATCTGATTCATCGAACTAATGACACGTTCTGCTTGACATTTTACTCGCGTTGCGATACTCGTGCAACGCAATGGTTGTGGAATTTGCGAATGCGAATTACGATCTCCCTGTTCGAAAATTTTGTTCCGTTAAACCTTCGTGGACAACGCACGCAGACGAATAACATATTAGCGATGACTAGCTGTTTGTTTTGCTTCGAGGTGTCCGTTATCCCGCTCGAACTCCTCGGGGCCATGTACTTGGTCCTGGTCCGTCACGATGCCACGGAAACATTGATTTCCGTTACTTTTTCCCATGTAACCGCCAACTGACACGGCTGCAGGGGGTATTACCAATGGATCCCACCTGTTGACTTTCAACGACGCGACGTTACATTCCGCCAGGTTTTTTCGTAACGTGCTCGATAGTGATGCATAATACCAAGATTGATCTACACGATACTCATTTTTTGGTGAAAATTTAATATATTCTGCAAACGGCCAATATTATATCAGAAACGTTTATAACCGTCCAACGACAACAGTCGGTTGAATTCGACGAAAAAATATTCCTAAAGTTCTTATTTATATTTTCAAATTCTTCCTTCCATGAAACCGTTGACATATTTTTTGTCTCTATCTGCCGTCGATCTATGCGATGGTTTTTTGAAAGAGCAGTGCACGACCCTGTTAGCAGATCGCGAGGTCGACCGCATCCTTCATTGTTTAAATTCACGGCGTGCCGCTTCAAATTAGTCGTGGATAGAGGAACGATTAACGTTCTATGGGGGGTTAGCTGCGTGGCGAAGGGCGTAGTTGGTGGCGTAGGGACTGTGCCCGGTTCCCATGAAGGTCCGTTGGGGGCCATCGCTCGACCATATGGTTGGGACAAGTGTAGCGGCAGATTTAAATAACCGTTGGTGGACGGATATCGTTTCGACTTTGTCATTCGCCCGGCTAATAGTCGATCAACGTACATCGATCGATCAACTATTTCCATATTTTTAACTCGTCTATGTCTAGCTTTGAAATGACATTAATTACGATTAAATTACGATTTAAAATTAATCTCTAGCTTACACTTTTACATTTAAAAGATAACGTATTTAGGTAAGTGAACCAAAAAGGCTAAGTTATTCAGCCTATCGACAGACTATATTGCTTATATCGATTTAAAAAGTGTATTTTTTTATTTACGGAGACTTTAAAAGGCTCTGGCCGTTGGATCGGTCTGAAATCTCTATCATTAAAAATTACACGCTGTCTCGTTCACGGACTCCTGATTTTACCTGCCGTTGCTCTTGTCAGTTGGGGGTGAACAGAGGCCGCAGGGGGCAAACGAGTCTCACCTGCGATTGGTCGGATTCCGACCTCGCTGTTACCAATGGGAAGCGGTCCCCGACACCCCGTTCGCGTTTTCAGTTGCAGAATAACATTCTACCAGCTAACTGGTGCATCATTGTATCCATTGTCTTCGTCGACTGCAGCATCGTGACCGACTAGCGATAGGACAAGGTACTTGACAGTGATCGTGATGTGTTTTGTCGTGTTAACTCTCTTCTTCGCCCCTATGGCACTCGTTCAATGTATTTAGTTTTGCGTTTATTACTCAAACTTTTGATTGTTTGAAAAGAAATCGTCGTCGATTTTTCAAAATATTCATCGGGATTAAAAATAAAAGGCTGAAAGAGCGACGTTGTAATTGTAATTTCGAGAGTGCAGTGTTTCGACGTTTCTGTTGAAAAACGAAAGAACGCGACGTTTAGGAAAAAATGGTCGCGTCCATAGGATGCTCGTAGATAGACCGAGTTCTTCCACGGATAGATAAACCGATAGTGCCGGTTTGATTTAATAATTCAGGAACAATCCCGGCGTCCACTTGTCACGCCACTCTCTGCTGGCTCCCCGCGCGCTTCTCGATCACGTAATTCGCCCACACTAGGACGGGTCACGTATCATCGTTCTCGGGGTTGTAATTTATAGAGCCGCAGCCCGTCACAAAGTGGAACGGAATTATGACTTCCAGTCTATCTTCGTTTCTCTTTCTGCAGGGTCGTTTCATGTGTCTTTTCTTTTCTATGTTTGTAGCCTCGCAGCACAGTGGGACCGTAGACGAAGATAAAGAAGACGAGGAGGAAGGGGAGACCAGATGCCCTGTCTGCGACAAACCGTTTCAAGATATTGAACTGTAAGTATCTTAAAAAGAAATCATACTTTGATCGTAATAAATTTCAATAACTTGATTAGGTAACCGATTCGCTCTTAAAAATGAGATCGTCTAAACAAAATCGTTCAAATTCATATTTTTTCTTCCTCGACCTCCTTGAACCTTTATCAACGAGCAATAGATTTATTATTACGTTTTATGAAGCGAGAAATCGCCGTAAAGTCGACGATAGTGAAGCGTGGTTCGTGAAGGATTTATAAATAACTCGTCGTTATACGCTGTTGAAATCAAATCGTCGGGAATTGTCCCCTCTAGCGACACACCGATGACAAATCGCGATCGAGATTGATATATTTTTCGTAACCATCTACTTATATTATCACCCTGAGCATTAATTTCTACATGCATACCAGATACGGACGGTCGTATTTTCATATCTAGCATTAGTGCTCGAGAGAAACAACAGATCGAACTGGTAATCGTAATTTGATTTGACGGATAAGTTATTCATTAATCGACAGGAAAATACAGGAACGAGAGGCGCGTTATCCACTCGAAATCTGAGCGTTAGCTGCGCTCCGTTCGAAAAGAGGGGCCCCGAGCACGCGAACCATATCGAGGGTTGCCTTCAGAATTACGATAGCTTTTTCAGGGGCCGACATTGTTTGCGTAGCGCTATTAAACGAAAAGTCAAATACTTAACCGATGTGATCGTCGTATGAAAGCTTGGATTATTTGCCTTCTAATTTCTTCCCACGACTTTACAAGACCAAAGTAAAAGGGTATTGTCCTAATTATCTTACAGAGGATCGAGTCATCTAATTAAAAATAAATACTCTTCTTTTCCTAGTATTTGCAATTATGCATTTCCAATGTTATTCCATAAACTTTTTTGTTGGGCAACGTTTAGTTTTCGTAGTTTAAGTTGGCGGAAAGTTTTTCAGTGTTACGTAACCGCAGTTGGTCCAATTTCGGACATCCATTTTGGCCCGTTCCGGCATCTGTTTCCCGGTTTGGCGACAGACCGCGACACCAGCCGCTTCCGTGAGCCTCGACTCGGCAGAGTCACCTGTTGTAGCACATAAAGTACGCGCGAGATCCGCATTTGGTTGCATCGAGCCACCCCCTTATGCATCATCGAAGGCGTCGCGTGCCCGCAGCTCATCTGGCACAGCGCACCGTCACCGTGAACCTACTATCTCACCACGAATAGGTTTCACGCGACACGTGTGTTCGAGGGTGTAAAATCAATGCCGCCACCACACCATGGCACATCCTGTGACCATAACCCGTGGCCAGCTCGCGACACCCCGCTCTTACAACGAGCGTTGTTCGTGTTGAACCCCGCCATCGCCACCGTTGTCGCGACTCTCTTACTCTCTCTCTCTTTCTCTCTCTCTCTCTTCGTTTCTTTGTGTGTATACGATGACCACCCTCTTCCTTCGGGGGCGTGTGACCGTTATTACGAGAGAGCTTGTCCGCTGGCGCGCTACCGGAGTCACTTAGTCATCATCCTCGACTGCACCGAGCGCAGTCTTCGTCGGTGCGCTGCCCCGGATCGATTATATCTGAGGTTTCTTGTTCGACCCGTTTTGAGATTTCGCCGCGATTACGCTCCAGTTTCCAGGGCTTTTGCCGACAACACAGCGCCGTTCTTCTAGCCGGGCTTGTCATTCTTGAATATTGAATTTAAGAGAGTGGGAAAACTATCGACGGGTTCAATCGCTGAATCGACCGAACGAGGATGTGACATATAGTTTAGTGTAGGATCTTAGTGATAGTTGTCTGAGTAGTGCGATGAATTTCTTAGAGATTCTTGGTGTTTTTCTTTCAGATTGGACAGTCACTTGATAACGTGTCACAGATATCCGGCGGAACAGCATCGCTGCGACAATTGTCCTCGTGCGTACGCCTGGCGACCACTGTTGGTTCGTCATCGTGCGATCGTTCACGGTGATCTCCGAAACTATCCCTGCGAGAACTGTCCGAAGGTAAGCATCACCTTTGACACAATCTTTACAAAACACGACACGTATCTCCTTGGAGTAACATCTTCAAAGTTTCGCTAACAGTCGGACAAACCGCAGGTCTTCACGGACCCGTCGAACCTCCAGCGTCACATCAGGACCCACCACGTGGGCGCGAGAAGTCACGCGTGCACCGAATGCGGAAAGACGTTCGCCACCAGTTCCGGTCTCAAGCAGCACACTCATATTCACAGCAGCGTGAAACCGTTTCAGTGCGAGGTGTGCTTCAAGGCATACACGCAGTTCTCGAACCTATGCCGACACAAACGCATGCACGCTGATTGTCGTATGCAGATCAAATGCGTTAAGTGCGGGCAGTCCTTCAGCACGGTTACCTCGTTATCAAAGCATAAGCGATTCTGCGACTCAACACCACCGACCGGTCCACCTGGCGCCATGCCTCAGTTACCAACCCCAGCGCCGAGTCCTTTTTTGGTGTATCCGAGACCTCCGGTCAGTCTCCCAGGAGGGTTACCTTTCTATCCACCAAGCTTGATGGGACCCTATCCGGGAATCTTCCCGAACGCTCCTAACTTTTTGAACACTCCGCTCTTGTTCCCGCCGAAAGTTGAGGAAGCTGAGAAAAGGAGCGACAGTCCAAAGAAAGAGCGCTTCACCCCGCCGAGAGTACTGCCGCAGCATAGTAAAGTATCTCCATCCACTGCTGAGGAGGCTACGTCCTCGTTCAGACCATCTCCAGCTAGGCCACCTGTCCAGCCAACTCCCGAGAGCGACGACGATCCCTCTAAGAAACGGGAGACCAACAGAAACAACGAGAAAAAGACGGATTCTGAACATGCCCCGGCAACCACGAACGAAGAGACGACGGATCAACCTTTAGATCTGAGAGTCCAAACGAAGAAGGAACGGAAAAATTCAAATATCGCAGAGAGAAAGAGTCGTAGCCCGTCACCAACGCCAGCGCCGATGGAAGAAGCACCACCTCCTCCAGATCCTCCAAAACCCGAGGAAGAGACGCCCGTGCCAATGGAGGTCGATTCCAAGGATGTGCCCAACAGCCCGCAGCTGAGAACCAGCCTACCCACGGAACAACCACCTACCACCACACCACCGCACATGGCGTATCCCAGACCGATTCACCCGATGTTGCTGGAGGCCATGTATCGCGGACCAACTAGTTCCTTTCCAGGATTTCCAGGTGGACCGCCGCCTCCTGGTAGTGCAACCCCGGAATCCAGACTGCTACCACCGCTACCACCCTTTGGACCACCGCGTGGGCTTCCTTTTTTAGGGACATTTATGAACGGGCTCAGCGGCGCTAGGCCAGGAGGCGGAGGATTCGACCTGCTTGCCAGGCCGCCGTTGGGACCGTTCCCCGGCGTGAAGCCGTTCCAAGAGGCCGTGATCGCGCCCCATCACCATCATCATCATCATCACGCCCACGGCAAAATGAAAGACCGATATTCCTGCAAGTTCTGCGGGAAGGTGTTCCCCCGATCCGCCAATTTGACCAGACATTTGCGTACGCATACCGGTGAACAGCCTTACAAATGTAAGTATTGCGAGCGATCCTTCAGCATCTCCAGTAATCTTCAGCGGCACGTGAGGAATATTCACGACAAACAGAGACCTTTCAAGTGTCCACTTTGCGAGAGATGCTTTGGCCAACAGACAAATTTAGACAGACACCTGAAGAAACACGAAGCCGACGACGGTAGTGGCGTTGTTTCCGTGGCGGATTCACCGGGAAGCAGCAACGAAAACGAACGAGAGGACACGTACTTCGACGAAATCAGATCGTTCATGGGAAAGGTGACTTATGGTGGCGAGGCTGGCTATGGATTGCCCCCACACCCGGCCTATTTACCTAGTCGACTTCACGAGATGCACGAGTCCAAGATGGAAACGGAATACGACGAAGACGAGGATAGCGAGGAAGGAGTCTCTCCTTTGGATGAAACGGATGGCTTGTCACCCGCAGAGGCTAAAGAATCCACTCCACCACCGCAATACGATTTGAAGCTGAGGGAGAAGCAGGAACTGCTCAACAATAACACGGCCGAGCCTGTTATCGAGATTTCCACATAGCCCATAGGTCGGATAGTTTGAAGAAGATGGAAATTATTCGCGGAAATGCTGTTTTAGTGACGCACATAGAACTGTTACAAAGGTGTTCGTCTTGATGTAACTGTTATAATCGTAGGAAAATTCGATCTATCGTGTTTTCAAATAACTCGTCGTGAAAAGAGTGTCAGTTTGAAAATTTCATCGCTGACACCGTGACTTCTTTGAAGTTGAACTTTCTTCGGGGTACGATAAGAAGATGTTAAAGACGCTAAATAAAAGTGCGTTTATAATAATCCGCAGACATTTTTGGATTCGGTGGGCTTTTATTTTCCAAGTTTCTATTTTCTTTCCTTTTTGCACCGCAAGAGTGAGAATGTAAGAGAGATCGAACGAAATTCACTGTCCTTTCTCATACACGAACAAATACATATACACGTACATACCCACATATACACATATTCACGTTCGTTACGGACAAGCTGTTCAATAGCGTAGTTCCTACAGGCTCGTTTTCATTGTACACGCGCACGTAATTAATAATCGTTCGAACTTTCCCTCTTTTCCCTTCGACGACCTAACTATCGGTCGCTAATCGTAGTATTATTTACTCAAGTTACTGCAAATTATTTTGCGTCGTGCGAAGCTGTCTTACGCGAAAGACAGATCCCGATTCGAGTTTCTAAATCTCGATTACCCTCCTTTAATAGTATGTATATTCACACAAGACGATCTAATCGTGCAGCGATTCAAAGATATCAGAGCCGGGAGAAGATTAAGCATCGACGTTTTTTTCTTTCTAGAGAGTAGTTCGATGATTGCAATTCTCGACGGAAGCGAACTCAAGGAACCTCGTGGAGCTCGTGCTCGAATAGGTAGAAAAGTACGTGCATATGTCTGATGTTAGTCGGCTCGAAGCCAAAGCGACGAGGATGACGATTATTGAAGCGAACGTGTAATTAAAAGAGTAACGTTTTATGAGAATCTGTGTACAAATTTCTATTAGGTGATATAACGTTTGTAAAAAAGAAGAAGAATAGCAAAATTCTCCACAATTTTAATATATATATATATATAGATAGATAGATATTATACATATGCATATATTATAAATATGCGACCTTATCAATTTATTGTGACATGGGTTACGAGAAGTACTTTATAGAGACGCATAATTGTTACGTTTATTTCACTGGATAATAAATAAGCGGATCGCGTGTGTTTTCATCCAGTTCTCGATGTTCAAGAATGATGCTCGTGAATGTTCAACGAAACAAACATCTGAATTTTGTACAGGCGTACGTGTGTACGGAATCGCAAAGAGAAAGAAAAAATAAAGTTATTTCCCTTGTTCTTTTTTTTTTGTATCATTCCCAGGTAATGTTTGTGAATAGCGTTTTGATAATGGCGTTGACAACATAGGAAGTTATCTTGTTTTTTCACGTAAAAGTTTACGAATACATGCTCTACATATCTCTTCTTCTCTCATCCTTTTCTCTAATAGACGATAACAAACTTACAGTTTGATTAAGCATACTTACGTCGATCATACTAATTAAGAACGATTATACTATGAATCTATCTATACATATTGTATAAAAGCATTCTGTAACTTCATTATAATTACTATTAAAATATTACACTTCAAATATTATGATTACTATTAATTAACTCATCATTAATTACCCAACACCTCTTTCTATAAAAATTTGCAGTATAGTGTACAAGTATGTAAATATACAAATATATAAGTGTTTATTGCAGAATTATTTGATAGAAAGCTCACATTTTCTCGGAGATTATTTATTTATGTACATACAAGTACCATTTATCGAGAGAATAGTAAAACATTCAAAATATTTTGGATATTTAATCGAAGATTTTCATACTTTATCAATCGACAAAATTTCTATATAACATACTATTTCAATTTCGCGCGCGTGCCAAAGCTGCTCGCGCGAAAGAAGAACGTGATTCTTTAGCCAATTAGAAAGCAGCTAAGCGACGCCTTGCGCAGGACATCATTTACGTGTCGAAGATCGCGTCGTTTAGACGTATTACCCAGCGTGAGATAAAGTGCTTAGTACAATTTTGTTACTTTCTGTAGACTTCTTAATTAACATTTAACTCGAATTTGTGGTTTTCCTGTATGCAGATCATTAATTGATTTAATAAACGACATCCAAGGAAAAAGGGTTAATGTATACGATGACAATCAATGGTTAATTCAATGACGTATGAAACGGCATGTACTAAACAATTATATTATTATTAATGCTATTAAGAATACTGAGATGAAATTGGAAAAGATTACAAAAATTTTTTTTTTCATTTGATTATACATATGTCTTAAATAGAATTCTAAACGGTTAGAATGAATGTTCTTAATAAACTTTTCTACTTTCGTATTGTTTCCTTAATAGACTGTAGTAATAAATATCTTTTAATAGATGTTTTAATTTAAAATCGATTGACTTGATTTTATTGTATGTATGTATGTAATCTCATTTAAGAGATTGCAATCAGTCATACTTCGTTGCATTTCCCGCGTGAATTTTTTATGGTATCGCCATCTCACGACTTTTATCAATAATTTTTATTGTTTCTAAAGGAGACGCCATTACATGTTCAGTTTTTGGCGCGTAACGTTATCGTGCTCTTCCAGCAACTGTTTTGTCAAGAACTTCTGGATTTTTTGCAAAGATTTTCAAGTTATTTATAAAATGTGATACGGTTTATTACTAGAAGATACGTCGCAGCTTTCGGTAACACAATATAATCCCTAAAATCAGTTATATTGCATTTAGAGTATTCGTTAATGTTCAGTGTAGCGATGCATATTTTATAACATTCGCAAATAATATTTTATGCTTTCCCAAATATCGTTTTAACATGTAACTTTATAACAGCAGTAAACAGCAGTATTTTTCAAAACAAACGCTCGGTAAGGGGAAGAAGAAAAGCATGTAACGGTATGTAACCCTTCTCCCTCTAACAGTCATACTTTCAGAGAATGTTTTTATGATCGCGTACGATGCGATTAGTAAAGTCAATGTTTGTTTTGTAATTGTAATTTCAATATTTCTCAGAGTAGAATATCTCTTATTAGTACCAATTGCAATAGTTATACGCGAAATTAGAGTCAGTGTTTGTTCGTCGGTTTAGTTATCTAACGCAATGGTAATTTTTTATTTCTCCTTTTGTATATAGTCTTTTTTTTTTTTAATATTCGTTTTCAGTATCCGAGTCAGTGCTCAAGAGGATAAAGCATCTTCTGGAGCCTAGCAGTGTAAGTATTTTTGCACATTATTCATCCATTTAGTTTATTCTTCGTATATTGCTTGAATTATTTTAATAACTACTGAAACGAAGCCTCAAAGTTTCTCTATATTGAATTATAAAATCTAAATTTCAAATTGTTCTATTAAAGTTTCAATTCTTATAGTAATTACAGTTTATTAAGTTTAATAGAATTTTATGATTCATTATCTTGGATTTTTGAAACAATTAAACAATCAACACTGTGGCTTTAAGAATAAATTATAACGTTACATATTTTATTACAGCTTCCCCACAATCTCCACTTCCTTGTGTCCTCTGGATAGAATCTTACAATACTACAAAAGCCAAGAATGTAAGTATTGTACTTCAATTAACGCTATTTCCTTCATTTTTGTCTTAATCATAATTAATTAATCAAGGAATAAAATAAAATTTTTATTTTTGCCTATTACATTAATAAACTGTAACATTTTGTCTTCAACAATAAATTATATGTATACTATTGTATGTGTTGTTACAGATATTTCAAATCTGTACTTTTACCATAAGGTTCGATGATTTTTCCGGGATAACAGCCTTCATGATGGTTTCTTCTGAGGTACGTCAAAATTGTCGACATCGTCCATCGTCCAAATGTAACTGTGAGTCACGTGCTTTTTTGTTCCTCCGGTCACTCAATCATGTCGTAGAATGAAAGGTTCGAATCGACACGGGTGACTGGTAGTATCACGAATTTTTTACGAGCATAGTGACTGCGAGTATTTATTATATCCGTGAGTGGTAGTACATATTTTTTTTTTTTATGTGTTTTATTTATTAGTTCAGGATAGATCTCCTTGCACATCGCGTTTTTTTATAATATGAACAATGCTATGTAATGTTAGGTATTGATTAATTAATTATGAATGATCATGAATGCAGTGAAATATCATATTCATATCGGTCAATTCATATGGATATAAGTACGCGTATGAATAAAATATGAATCTTTTTGAGTAAAATATCATTTTCAAAAGTTTAAAAAGTTTTCATTGTATTTCTTGAAGTTTATCTTATACTATAAAAGAGTGCATTTAATTCTGCGTTGGCATGAACAGTTATTAGACATATTCATATTGTAATTGTAAGATATCAGTCGGTATATTGGCGCGACCACATTCTCTCCAATGATCAGTTATTATACTCCACGTTCTATAGATAAGGTAGAATACATAACAAGGTTGCGATTTTGTGTTCTCTATTTTATTAACTGTTGGTATTTTTTGACGTATGAGTTTTCATTCATCTTAACTTTTGTTGTCTTAATCGCTTCTTATTGAAATTTTGAAACTTCGATAAAAATATAACATATATATAACAAATATATAACAGTTATTTTCATCATGAACTGGTATTCAATATAAAATAACACAGTTCTAAATCCAAAACTAATATCACAAGTGTGAATTTAGTTTTCACTCGTAAAAACTATTAAAATTATAAAAATGATTACTGTAACAAATTGTTAAAGGCCTCAATTTACAATAAAAATGATCAAATAATTAAATTTGGTTGTATTCTAATGGAAAATCACTTCTTATGATATCAGCAAACCGTTACCGTTTGATCGACCTCCCGGCACCTTGTCAAGTGTTTATCTTCAGGTATATAAGAAAAATACGTCTCGCGCGCGAGTTCTTTCGTGCTTGAGCCTCCGTACGGTGAGGATCGAGGAAGAACTTCTACGAATAAAAGTATTAATTTATAATATTTAAACCATTAATTTATTACATTTATCCCACTAATCTATAATATTTAAGCTATTAATGTATAACATTTAAGCTATTAATTTATAATATTTAAGCCATTCATTTCTAACAAATAAACTAATAATTTATAATAGTTACACTATTCATTTATAACAATCTATTAGTAATGTAAAACAATTACTCCATTAACTTTTAACAATTATACCAATAATTTATAAGAATATTTAACTCTTAATTTGTAACTGTTATACCATTAATCGATAGCAATTGTACTATTCATTTAAATCAATACCATCAATTCATAGCGATTACATTAAGGATTTACTTTACTTCATTTAATATTAACGAAATCTTTGAAGTCTCTGAAATAGTATTTTACTTCTATTCAGTTTCTTTTTTTAGTTTTAAGTACAGTATTTAATATTTCACTCAACTAATTCGTATAAAAGTGGCAATGCGTATCTGTCTGATTATTTAATACCTTAACTTATTTCACAGTAATGTCATCGACTGCCGTTAGGCTTTTTTCCCCTTTTTGTTCAAACTAATTGATAGTTGAAAACTAGTGTCAAAGAAGTGTGAAATTAGTCTTAGCTTGTAGAAACTATTAAAATGATAAAAATGGATATCGTATTAAATTGTTGAAGGCGCCAATTTACGATAAATATTAAGAAATTGTTCAATGTGATTTTGTTATAACGGAAAAACCGTCTTTTGCTATGTCAAATAATCGTTACCGTTTGATTGACATCTCGACACTTTGTCAAGGTATATAAGGAACACGGAAATCGCGCGCGAGCTCTTTTGCGCCTGAACTGCCGGAGAGTGAACATCGAAGAAGAATTTAAATATAAGGTAAATAAAGAAAAAATATTAACAATAACATTGAACTAGCAATTTATAACGTCTAAACTGTTAATTTACAACACTTAAGCTATTAATTTATAACATTTAAGCTATTAATTTATAACATTTAAGCTATTAATTTACAACATTTAAACTATTAATTTACAATATTTAAACTGTTATTTTATACATTTAAACCATTAATTTCTAACATTTAAGCTATTAATTTATAACATGTAAGCCATTAATTTATAACATTTGAGATATTAGTTTATAACATTTAAGCTAATAATTTACAACATTTAAACTGTTATTTTATACATTTAAGCCATTAATTTCTAACATTTAAGCTATTAATTTATAACATGTAAGCCATTAATTTCTAACATTTGAGATATTAATTTATAACATTTAAGCTAATAATTTACAACATTAAAGCTACTTCTTTGTTATAAAATAATTTTACATCTCTGCTTCCAATGCTTAAAAACTGTTTATGTAAATGGGACCCGAGCGTAGTTACCTCCTCGTGGTGGGTCCCGGTAATTGGTATCGTTTTCCAAATAATAATACACCAACTACTATTTTAAATATTAGTATTATTATTTGAAAAACGATATCAAGCTAAAAACTACTTGAATATAGTCTGGTCTTGATCAACCAAAATAGTTTCGGTGATCTAGACTGGACTAAGACCCCCCCGCGGGGGCACCGTTGGACACCGTGGGACATCGTGGGACCCCGTGGGACATCGTGGGATGCGTGCGTTTTAGCCTTAATTAATCATAAGATAGATTCCTATGTTATGTGCATTGTAAGCTCATTCCGTACAAAGATACTTATCCATCTTGGAACGAAAAACATAAATCTCGTCTCTCTCGATCCCCTCGCTTATCACATTGGAAAAATTGTTCCCGCGATGTATCGGTTCACGGTCGCTCAGTTCTTTCAAACTGCCGCGTGGCGTACTCGCTCGCGCGTATTCCGGGTACGCGTGGGTCAACGTGCATTGGACAACTATTTGGATTCGCAGGTCGCCCAAGAACACCTCTTGTCTCGGTGACTACTCGACGACTGCTCGTCGTTTGCCTCGAATCGCGGGCGTTGTCATCACGCTGGTGATACCTGTGAATCTGTTGACGATTATGTCGCAGGTCCGCAATCCTGTCCGATTGGTACTTCGGTACTTGGACAAGGGACCTGCGTTTAATGTCCTCCGTAATCCTGTTCGAACTCGCGGGGGTGGACCCCACTGTTCAGTTGGGGCCTTGCCTTTGTAATCCTGTTCAGCGGTCCCTCCCTGGGTTCAACTGTTCAGTTGGAGTGTGTTAAATTGCAGGCCCATTTGCTGGACACTGGTATCATCGGTAAGTGCCATCGACTGTGATAAGATCCAAACGACGTGACAGGAATCGAGCGAAGGTCAATGCTTGCGCTTCCTCTGAATCTTAGGTTATCTGGTGCACGGGGGTACGTCACGTAGGTTTGTTAGTTCTTTCGAGAGATCGTGATTACGTTCGTTCCGAGCGAACCGCGGTTTTTCTTTCATCGCCTGATTGTTGAGGCTGCTTTTCCATAGTAGCCTCATTTCTTTTCTTTCGTTCCAAGTTAGACAAATGTATCTTTGATACGGAATGTTGCCGATAGGGTTGCGAATTATTGTACGATGTTTGTACCGATCGATGTAATCGTTGTGTGTGAGATACATGTTGCGTTGTGTGGGAGATAGATATTGCGTCGTGTAAGCTTTGTTTTACGTTTGTAAAGATTCGTGTAACTGCTGCGTAGGAGATAGGTGTTTCGCGGTTAGGCTACGAAATAACTATTTCTTTACGCAGGCCCATGATCGAGTAGAGTCAGAACTCGACATTCTTGCCAATAGGTTGAATGTCGAGACCGATGCATAATGTTAAATAACTCATGGGCGGGTCTCGTGCGTAGTCACCTCCTCGTGGTGAGACCTGGTAATTGGCATCGTTTTCCAAAAATTGATCAGTTGATTAATCTTTGGAAAACGATGCCAAGCTAAGAACTACGCACCAGTCCAGTTTGGGTCACCAAAAGCCGCGAAAAGAATTTTGGATGAACTAGGCTGGACTGCAACGTGGGACGCCGTTGGACACCGTTGGACACCGTTGGACACCGTTGGACACCGTGGGACACCGTGGGACAACGTGGGACAACGTGGGACAACGTGGGACAACGTGGGACAACGTGGGACAGCGTGGGACAACGTGGGACAACGTGGGACACCGTTGGACACCGTTGGACACCGTCGGACACCGTGGGACGCCGTGGGACACCGTGGGACGCCGTGGGTCTCCGTGGGACACCGTTGGTCCAGTGTGGACATCCACAAGCCGCCAAAAGAATTTTTGGATGATCTACACTGGACTGCAACGTTGGACGCCGTGGGACGCCGTGGGACACCGTGGGACGCCGTGGGACACCGTGGGACGCCGTGGGTCTCCGTGGGACACCGTTGGTCCAGTGTGGACATCCACAAGCCGCCAAAAGAATTTTTGGATGATCTACACTGGACTGCAACGTTGGACGCCGTGGGACGCCGTGGGACACCGTGGGACGCCGTGGGTCTCCGTGGGACACCGTTGGTCCAGTGTGGATATCCACAAGCCGCCAAAAGAATTTTTTGATGATCTACACTGGACTGCAACGTTGGACGCCGTGGGACTCCGTGGGACGCCGTGGGACTCCGTGGGACGCCGTGGGATGACGTGGGACGCCATGGAACACCGTGGGACGCCGTGGGACATCGTTGGACACCGTTGGACAACGCGGAACGTCGCTGGACATCGTTGGAGATCGTGGGACATCGTTGGACATCGTTGGACATCGTGGGACATTGTTGGACACCGGTGGACACCGTGGGACATCCTTGGACACCGTTGGACATCGTGGAACATCGTTCGTTTATAAAGATTGATGTAATCATTGTGTAGGATGTGGATATTGCGTGTATGCATGTTTTGTTTGAATTTTGCAACGATTTGTGTAAGCTTTGCGTTGAGATGGATGTTTTTGTAGTTGTGTACGTTTTTTTGTGTAGATCGTTAATCTGTAACTGCATGTAATCGTTAACTGTGTACTTGTTTGTACCGCTGGCTCGTTCGTCTCCCCTCCCTTCGCTCCATCACTTTGGAGGTTACACAGATAAACTAAGGTGCAAGAAGTCATTCAGTCGTTCCATGTACCAATAGGATGAATCGCGTTGCGTCAGGTTTTTATCGTATTCTAACCTATTGATGGCGTTGGTTCTTCATTACTATCATTACTATATTTTTCGTACTATTCATTTCTCTATTTTTTACTATCGTTTATATCTTGTTACTAATTTCGTTTATTTAATACACATTTATTTAACGATACATTCAACATTAAGGTAATGAAATGAAATAGTTTTCTGAAACATTTTATTTTAAGTTATCTTCAGTAAAACTAAAATTTTTCTTCCTATTTACTAAATGATACTGTTACTATATTGGCTTCTAATCTTAGTTTTTTTCTTAAGCCTTTATAATAAAATTTAAGTTTGACTGTGATTTCATTTAATTATTTTATGCATTTCTTTTAATTTCTCGTCATTTTTTGTGCAAGCTATTTAGCGATAGCAAGGATAATATAAAAGTAACAGGAATATTAACATATGAATGCAAACACGATTACTGCTCAATCCCATGAATTTTTATTGTCATTTTAATGATCAATCCGATGAATATATTTTAACTAAGACAGCTTTGATGAATAGTTCTGTTGTCTATTTATTCGAGCATGGGTAACGTTTGATATACAATTTATATTTATTTTAAAATATATTTGATACATATTTCATAATAGATCATTTCTTAATTATTTGGAATACTAAGATGAAAGTAAAAACGATTAAATAAATTATTATTCTATTTCCGATGTATGAAATCATTTTCTTATTTCAAATGAATTTTTAACGAATTATCTTATTGCTTCAAATTGAGTTATATCACAGCAATTCACTTAACGAATTCAATTTCTTTTGCTATATTATGTGAATTTGCTAAAGTTAATGTCATAAACTTGCAACTTAGTAACAGTTAGATTCAAATACTTCGAAACAAGGTATGGCACGCCTTTGTATTCTTTAAGTATATTTAGTGGCGAATTTTTTAATTCTTGCAAATATTTTCCAATATTTATAACACGCGACTATAGTGTATTAGTGGAATATATATTTCGTATTCTAATAACGAAAATTCGCAGTATATATTCTAATTGCGAACAATATAATTCTTACAAATGATTGCATTGCATTCACTATGGTATTCGTAAAGATTTGTTCGCTATCGAGAAATACCTCACAATTTTCAACTAAATAGTATTTTTCAAACTTATTCCAATTGCTTAATAATAATTTTTAAGTCTAAAAAATAGCAGTATTTTCTAAATAAACGTCCGATAGGAAAAAGAAGAAAATTGTCGAAACGACGTTTCGTTTCTTTACCACCCTCCTCTACCCCTGCCCTTAAACAGCTTTATTTTCAGGGAATATTTGTGACCGCGCGCAATGCGGTTGTAGAGTCAGTGTTTGCTACGCAATAGTTTCTTTTCAATATTTTAAAATCACGATAATTTTGATTAAATTCGATCGAATGATCACACGCGAAAGTAATAAAATTTTATCAATCAAATTTGTACGCGATATTAGTGTTCTTGTTCGCCGATCATAATTTAAGCGGTCGCGGTAACGTAGTCTTTTATTTTTCTTTTTTTATATATTTATTTGTTTGAATATTCGTTTTCGGTATTAGAGTCAGTGCCTCCCTCAAGAGGATAAAACCTCTCCAGGAGCTCAAGAACGTAAGTAGTTTTATATATTGTACTTTACTTTGTTCTATTTATTATATTTTGTCAGTAATATTATATTTTGTATCAGCAATCACTCATCGTGTTTTGTTTTGTAACAGATTTTTCGCAACTTCCATTTCCACCATTGGCCTTTCAACGGTTCCTCCCCTGATGTTAATCTTCCTGATGATATTCGCTGGGATAGCGCAGCATCCGTGGTACGTCCTCTGTTTCTCCGCTTCGAACGGTGAGTCGCATGAATTTCTATTCCTCTGGTCATCCAATCATGTCGTAGGATGAAAGGTCCGAATCGGCACGGGTGACTGGTTGTATTACGTAGAATTTTTTGCGAGCATAGTGACCGCGGGTATTTTTTATACCCGTGAGTAGTAACATTCTTTTTTCAAATTTATTAGTTTAGGATAGGTCTTCTTGCACAGCGCGATTATAATAATTAGTCTTTTAATAATTAGGTTAAAAATATACACTTGAGAATATATTCGTGTTATTTATAAATATGCATGTCAATATTCCGTATGAATATTTGCTAATGGCAAATATCTACACGAATATACCTGTGTGACATAAATATACTTGATTTTTAGCAATGAATTGATCGTGACAATATTTAGTCACGTTCGTTTATTTCACTTGGACTAGAATTTAAAATAAGAGTTCAAATTCATTTTTTCCCGTACAAGAATGTGTGAAACTTTACGTGCAAGATGACACTTCGCGACAGGCAGATTTTTTAATCAAAGTAATAATTTTGAACATTGCTTTTGCATTTTCGATTATGTGCTTTGATAAAGAGATCGCCTGAGATTATTTCTTTTTTAGCAATATATTTAGAGTCAATTATTCCATTTGATCGAGTCTCAGTCTTTTTCAATTAACGCTACCTCTTTTGCAATATTAAAATTTTGTTCTAATTTATTAAATTAATAAAGTAGAGCTACTCAGAAACGAAGTAGTAAAATATAAAACCAAAGAACGTTAGTCCGTTAAATAAATATATTACACTAAGCTAATCGTATTTTTAGATTAGGATTTTCAGATTTAACCCTTTCCGTGCCCATTGTCAGGACCTCATTCACGTGCCCAGGTGCTACTTGAATGGGAGAAAGACATTGGGCACGATGATCTAGAATTAAGTAATGTAATAATTTTTCAGCGACTGACGATGCGTTAGTGTATCGTGCACGACGTAATTTCCACATTGTGTATGTGTGTTATTAGGCCGTGGAATTGCGTCGCTTTTTTTCATTCGTTAAAACTTCAAATATTAAAAATATCGAGACATATATCGATTCAATTTACGTCTCGATACAATCACATTTTGTGATAACATCATCTAAACGATTAAGTGTAATCACAGTCTTAATATTGCTATCAGTTGCAATTACAATTCCAAGTTTGCTTATATTTATTTTAAAAGTATAGTTTCTATAGACGTGTTTTCTCACGCAATGATCACTAGCTTTCGTCGGTCGATTTCAGGAAAAAGGTACGTACCCTTAGAGTGTGCATGTTTGCTAAGCTCGGGTGTCGGAGGCGTCCCGGGACGACCTCTCTAGTGTAGGTCCTTTGCGCCCGGGCGTTTGTGTGAGAACCGTGGAGCGAGTGTGTTGGTGTACCTGTTTTGCCGTTTTTAAATATAGCGTTAGGTAGGGTAGGTAGTATACTTTCTGGTGTGTCTGTTAATTATAAGTAGGTAGGGCCGGGCAGGTTGGCACAGTCTCTGGTCGGGTAGGCACATTTTCGTGTGACCAACCTGTTTCTGGAAATTGATTTGAAAAATCGACGGTGAAACTGGCACGAGTAGAGCATGCTCTCGTCTCTGGTTTTGCCTCTCGATTTTTCGAATTTCGCGGTCGCGGTCGCGAGTAGGCTCGAAACGAACGTTTATCGCTCGAGCACGCACGTGCGAGTGAGCAACGATCACCGCTGTGATCGTTGGTCAGTCCATGTGCACTTCGATCAGCTTCCGCGGTTTATATTTTTATTTTATAAGTTTTTTTTTTTTGTTTGCGATTTAGAAGACTCGAGCTTAGATTTAAGTTTCAGCGGGCATTGCGCCCGAAGAAAGAAGAGGCTATAGGCCGAAGAGGCCCGGCAAACTGCCACTCAAGAGGGCAACTACTTATGGCTCCCCATCTTCTGGGACACCAGAGCATGGGAAGTCATTATTGTTACTACTTTGTCACTATGCTCGCTTTTAGTATTTATAGTAGTAGTAGTAGTAGTAGTAGTCTTTGCTTTTTGGCCGATGTATATATCGGTCCATCTTCCCATTGGGCAAATCGCGATTTTTCTTATTAGTGTCGCGATAAATTAATTACGGGTTGTATTAGAGTTGCGAAATAACATCGCGGATTTTCATTAGTGTGGCGAGAAAATGATTACGGTTCGAATTAGAGTTGCGATAAAATGATAATCGCGTTTGCTTTAGAGTTGCGAATTACGATATCGCGATTGTCCTTTGAAATTTTTACTATAAATTTATAGAACTTTTTAGAAAATTGTACGTATGAAAATTTATCCTGTTTTCTATTGTTTAAAATTAGATTATAAAAATGTTAGTTTTCAATTAATTTTATAGTATTGCAAGTTATAATATCAAAATATTTGAAGTAGCTTTTTCATACAGTAAATAGTAATTTTCATTAAATTCACTATAAGAGTTAGCGTTGCGATATTACTCCATCGCGATTTCTGCTAATTTTTCCTGTTAGCGTTGCGATAATGAATGATCGCGTTTTGTTAAATAGAGTTGCGTTCTCAAACTGCCCAAACCCTCCGACTGCATTTGTCGGACACTGCCCTGGATCACACGATACAGCTGGAAATGCTGTACAAGTGTGATCGTTCATCGGCAACCGCCTAAATGGTTGCACTGTAATCTCTCGCTATTAGTGTTGCGTATTTTTTACATACGAGTGCGTAGATTTATATTTATTAGCGTTGCGTATCAAATTTCGGGAATTTTCAGACTTTTCTTTTTTTTTTTTAATGATAGATTAATTGATATTGCAGATATAACGAAGCACTCTTCGCGTTTGATTTTGAGAATTTTTTGCTTCATAAATATTAGCAGTAAATTAGCGTTGCGAAACAAGAATATTCAATTCCACTCTCGGCGTGTTGATCGGGTTTATATAGAGTGGAAGACGATCGAATTTTAGTAGCCCTTCTGGCTACTGCTTTGTTTATTTTTCAACGCCCCTTATGACTACGCCCCTTATGACTACGCCCCTTATTAATGCGCCCCTTATTACTACGCCTCTTATTAACGCGCCCTTCACTACTACGTATATTACCGAAAATACTGCTATAAGACATATTCCTCAGTCAGCGTTAACGTTACCATGACTGCTAAAAGACAGAACTTTATTATGAATGTATAATATATATAAGTGTATGAAATTGTGAGCGATTTCATGCGTAACAAAGTATTATAATGGAATATCTTAATGTTGCTACGAAGGCTTGAAATATTTTTGAAAATTTAATTCACTGCTATTAGAATTAATGCTGGTGATTGTTCGTTCTTAGAACCATAACTTTTAGAATCTTTTCGACCGCGATATTTTCAATCTTTTAACAGTAATGTAGAATTTTCTAAATATTCGAATTTCATTTGCACGAAACAAAAGTTCATTCGCGATCATCGTTCGTTTGTAACAAAAATTCTACACAAAATGATTTATGTGCATTTATGTTGCAAGTCACTGCGTTATTGCAGAAAATAACAGATACTGTGAAAAGTTAAAAATACAAAGCAAGCGATTTTATAATAATCGGGTTTTCTTTCATCCTAATTATTTCAAATTAGATTTTCAATTTTTAATTGAGTTTAAATTCAATTACTTAAAATTCTTGTTTTCAACGTAATCCTAGTTTCGATTAAAAAGATACAAATGGAACAAAGATACTATTTTTGCTAAAATTTAATCAAGAGTAATTTGATCTATAACTGACCATCGTTAGTAGTTTATTTTCCATGTGTTAAAATAATATGTTCTCGTTTTAGTGATGCCTGTTTCTTTTATATACCAAATTCAGTAATTGAGTTTGCTTCAGATTTATCAATTTACAGAAAATACATTTCAGTTACATATTTGAATATTGCATAGCATATATTAAATATGTATGCTTAAGGCTCAAAAGAGTGAGAGATATAAAGAAAGTGAACAAAAGAAAGAAGCTAATATTACGAAATAATGTTTGAAAATTATACATATTTTATAGAATTTTACTAAGCTTTCTTCAGTTGAATTTGTTTCTTCGGTTGAATTTGTTTCTTCGATTGAATTTGTTTCTTCGACTGAATTTGTTTCTTCGGTTGAATTTTTTCTTCGATTGAATTTTTTCTTCGATTGAATTTTTTCTTCGATTGAATTTTTTCTTCGATCGAAATTGTTTCTTCGGTTGAATTTATTTCTTCGGTTGAATTTATTTTTTCGGTTGAATTTATTTTTTCGGTTGAATTTATTTCTTCGGTTGAATTTTTTCTTCGATCGAATTTTTTCTTCGATCGAATTTGTTTCTTCGGTTGAATTTGTTTCTCCGACTGAATTTCCCTTCCCTTTCTCTTTATTACATTTACACTATTACGTACATAATTTAGATCTTTACATAAGTGCGACTTATGGTTAGGTAGGCTACTTTGAGGTAGGTTTACAGGTAGTAAATAGGTTGATACAGTAGTAAGAAATATGGCACCGTAGTGAAAGCATGGTATGGTAATAAAAGCATGGCACTGTAGAATGTATATATTGTGTATTAGTTAATTCCATATGGCACATATTTCATTTTAATCTCTTGTCATTTTTATTGAACTCTTAAGATTTACATTTTCATTTATCCTAGTCATTCTTTCCCGAATCCTGGTTCTTAAAGCTCCTTTTGCTGTTTGCTTTGCTTTTTGTTTTGAACACTATGCAAGCGCACAACAAAAGGAGTATTTATTTAATGATAAATAAATTTGAGATTTTTCTGCGTAAAAGGAGGGTGGATGGGTCGTGGATAGGGTGGGTCTCCACTCGCAGCAACCTCCACGCTGGTGAGACCTGGGCAATCGGTATTACTTGATATATAATTACTAATTGTATCACTATACAGCAAAACAATTAACTGTATAACTGATATAATTATTAATTATATGGAAAGTAATATGAGCTAATTGGCTGCGATCTTGATTAGGTGTTCGCATCAATGCATCTGTAGTATATTACATTAGTGAAATATGATTCAGATATAATTTAAAAGTGGAACTAATAAGTCTTTTGCTACTTAGTAAAGTATAAATAAAAATGGAGTAGAACTAAATAGCTTCGTCTAAATCTCTTACGCATTTCTATGAATAAGCAGGTTTAATATTCAATCTACCATTTCTTTTGTACGATATCGTGCGAGGTTCTTTATGTTTCTGAATTTCACGGTCTTCTTCTCTACGACCAGGCAAACAGCCCGCTGCTTAGGCTGACTTTCTTTCATTCGTGTACAGGGGTACTTTAGATATTTTATTTTATTTTAGGGAAAAAGACAAGGCCGAAAACCTTTTTCATTCCTGATTTGCGTCTTATTTCGTAGCCCAATACTTTGTATACAATAAAAGTTTCTAGAAAGGTCAGCAGGATGTTATCTTAATCCTTATACGTGTCAATATAATAACGTCACTTCACATTGGAATTGTATTTTATCGTGTTTCATATCGGTTCAACGCTACGGTATAATATATTGTTTCTTTCTTTGAAACGCAATTCGCCCTGAAAACAAGTGCTTGAGCATAGTTTTTTCAAAAATTTGACGAATCCTAAAGAACTGCCATAAAACGAGGCTCTTTGTTTTACCGCTCTTTGATTTAAGGCCATTCAGTGGCCATTAAGTCGAAGAAACAGAGGAAGGGTGGATAGGATCGTGGATAAGGTGGTTCTCCACCCGCAGCAACCTCCGCGCTGGTGAGACCTAGGCGATCGGTATTATTCGATGTGCAATTGGTAATTGCATTACTGCATACGATACAGTCATTAATTATATGAGAAATAATACGAGCTGATTAGCTGCGATCGCGATTGTAGTAAGCTTTATTAAATAGTTTCATTGATTTTGTGTACGAGTAAAGACGACATAGGTTTTTATTTCGTAGTTCTTTTTTAGTAAAATATCATTCTCAAAAGTTTTAAAAATTGTCATTGTGTCTCTTGAAGTTTATCTCACGATATTAAACATTATTAAAATAGTATGAGAAGTCAATCTTGTTTCTACTTTATCGCTAGGTTCTCTTCCAGTATCTGTATTTGTACTATCTTCTTTTCTTTTTTTCCCCCATGTGCATGTCGGCCATTAGAGAACTGTGATTATTTTAATTAGTGCTGCGAGTAATTAACTACGAGATAAATTAGATTGTTGAAGTTATCTTTTTGCAGTTCGAGGTAGAGTTGCGAAAGAATGACTTTGGTTCGAATCGATATCGTGATAAAATGATGATCGTATTTGATTCACTATATCTTTGATTGTTACCTGTTATAATTTCTAGAAGAATAATCTTAGGAGTGGTAATAACTTGTTTTATTTTAACGTGGTTTAGAGAGACGTCAACTTTTAATTGACTTTCTAATATCGCGATTTGTAGCTGTCGCGAATAATTAAAGTAACTTTTCATTTAGATAAGAATAGTCATTTTTATTGAATTCATTTTAAGAGTTGGATTGTTTAGAGATTGTCTTAATTACTTTCACAGTTAACATTGCGTTAATGAATGGTTGCGCTCGTTCAATTACTATTGTCCCTATGAATTGCCCCATAAATCTTCCACTGTAACTGTGGAAACCGGTTTACCCTGGATTACCTGATCCGACTAAGATAGTTGCACAGAGGTGGTTTCGCATTAGCAGCCTCGAATATGGCTGGAACTGAAGATCTCGATATTAATGTCGCGTACGTTTACATACGAATGCGTAAATTAGTATTTTTTAGTGTTGCATAAATAATTGAAACATCCCATTATGGTATGTACCGACGGCAATTTTCCACCTCTTTTTTTTTTATCAATAATAAATAAATCAGTATTACAAATGAATGCGATAAAACATTCTGCGATTCAGTTTGAGATTTTTCTGCTTTATAGCGAAATTTTCCAAGTTCGTGTCGCGTAGTAGTAAGAACGTTCCTCTCACGGTTTGTTGTTCGGGTGTATGTAGAGTAGATGTCCCTTCTGGCTACTAAGTTTTTTTTTTCAGCATCTCTTAATGCTAGAGCGTTTATTCTTAAAAATACTGTTTAAAAATATACGTGTTTGATTTGATTATATTATAAGAAGTATTTCATTTTTTAAATACTATTTAATTGCCAATTTTTCTACATTTATATTAAAATCAGTAACATCGTCAGTCGGTATAGTAGGGGATAACTTCGCGGCAGTTACATTCCACGGTCGATAAAGTTCAGACAGTAAGGCGTAGACGATTATTAATCATTGGTGGCCTCTATACTGTTCCTAGTCAATGATACGAAACACTCTTCCTCTTCCAGGTCGGTATTTCAGAAAGTGAAGCACAAAGTCCCATTTGATATCACGTTTATTCTGTCCTTAGTCAAAAGTCAATGGCTTGATCGAAACTCCGAACTTAGTTACGATTTAAATAAATCTTGTTACGTGATATCATTGACTAACTATACCTTATCGGCGGTAATACATAATTTAATATTTTAGCAGGACGTTTTCAGTATTTACAACGCTATAAATATGATTGGTACGTTATATATATTTCGACATAATTTGTGTATATCTAAAAGCTTATCAGATCCATTTTACGATAATGTACATTTTTAAATATTACAATTTACATTCAGATGTTCAAACGTAAAATCAAATTTTCTAATTTCCAAATTTAGATTCGAATTCTTGAATTCAGATTTCTACCATTATCGACAATAAATAAAATGGTCGATTTCCACGAGTTCAGTTTCATCGCAGCACGTTAGATCGCGTTGCTCAGTACTTGTAACTCGTGTCTCGATTTTTGAAAATGCAAATTTACGAAACGAGTGGTTGCATCCTTTTAATCAATTCTTATTATACTATGACACGATGCATAATAGAATCACCGCGTGTAGAAATAAGACATTGAATCGCGGTTAAACGAACGATCAAACGCGTCGTGATCAAAACGATCAAAACGGACAAAGTTGCGCAATAACGAGCTAATTGGCTGCCGGTGTCCCGCGTTGAATTAACGAGCGTTGAACTTTGCCTTTACACACGTTATAATTGTTTCAATCGAATTCAGACGCCTACTCGATTCGTTGCATTATAGTACGCTTCGACTTTTCATTCAACATCGTCCGATCGAACAATTAACACGCGCGCCTAACGCACCATTCATAGTATGTTTACGGAAGCAAGACGACTTCTATTCTGCTACTGAAAATATACAACAAAGGAAAGAAAACGAAGCAAAGAGGCATCGAAAGTAAAAGGGAAAGGTACGAAAGTTCTTGCACTGTCGAAACATCGTGGAAGATCGAAGATTAACAACGATCGTGCGTCCTTATGTAGTTTCAAGCAAAAAGAAGCCGTATTGCAAGGAAAATCAACGATAAACGATTCGTTTCGATCGGATTATTATCGTTGAAAATTTTAATACGATATTTCTGACGTTCATGATTATTCGAAACCCTTTGGTGGTCGTCTGTTTAATAATAACGGAAGTTATTGAGAGAACTGCTGGCAACAGAAAGAACACACGATAAGAACTCGTTGCATTATTTCACGCTTCGATAAATAGGAAGACAAGTGATTCGCCTTGTTACGTTTAAAAAAGGAAAACAAAACGTAAGTGGATGCAGATCGAATCGTTCGTTTCTGCGACTTTGACTTCGGTCTAATTGATTCCGACGATGCTGCACTACTTAGTCCAATTATATAACCTAATTACGCCAACATGATTCTCCGAACATAGTTCAGCCGTAATTATTATCGTAAATATAGATTAAAGTGTAATAACGTATAACTCGGCTAATTGAAATAATTATATTGTAATTGAACGAAGTATAAGTTTATTCGGTATCGATCGCCGCTAATAAAAATAGAACTCTTGGCTACGCGAGCATTTTTTCTTCACCGACATTTCGTTCGCGAAGCTTCGATCGAACTTGGAGGCTGTATAAGGCGAAGAAGCGTTCCCAGGAGGCACAGCACATTTTTAATTATCCAGTATCGACTGGAAAGAATCCGAACTGCTTGTAAAGAGCAGCTTGGTCGATCAAGAAATCGGAATGCGCTGGTAGAAAAAGGGGACGGCCCGTTTCTTTGGTTATCCTTGCGAAAGGAACGTAAGGAGCGGTCCACGAAAGATCTACGGCGATTCACGAAACTATCGACGATCGATCGCGATGCGAGCGATCAGCGAGTAGAGATCGGTAGCTGAACAACGATGAAGTAATAATTCTACGCGCGAACGAACATTATTGCCAACGCGATGTTGACAAAAACGCTTAAGCTAATCACGAAATTCTGCGCGCTCTTTGGCCGCGTTTAGAAAGTGGAAAAAATCCATCATAGCGGCCGATTCGCTGCTACCCGGCACGTCGATCTCTCGTCTAGCTACCATTGTTCCTCGCTTATTGTCGTATCTCCGTCTGTGATTCAGACGAAACCGCCCCTTCTCCATGTCTGCCGCGTATCTTCTCCATAATAACGTGTTTCTCCGTTCTTCCCTCGGATCTTTATACAGGAGCTAAACTCGTGTCTAAGAATGATTGCGTATCCATAGAAAGTAGGTACCGGATAAGACGAGCGATATATAAAATAAAATAGAAAAAATTCTATTTGCAAAGCGCTCGAGTAAGATCGTTATTCGGTGCACTTTGGACAGCCAAGTCGGTGAACGTACACCGAATATATTATTCGAGATGCGAAAAAGAGGAGAAGCGCTACCGACTCTGTCGTATCCCGATCGATCCTGCGGTGGTTTCCGCGATGGCATCCGGTTGCGAACGATCGAAACGTTTAGGAGACGGAGCAGAGAGGCTGGCAGCGCATGTTTTTCTCGTCTCTCATCTCGCCACGTCGCGTCTCCTTTCATTTTAACGCATGATCGCGCAGCCGATTCGAACGCGCAACACACCCACCGATCTCTAATCCGCTGTTCTACGCACCGTCGCGCCAGCTTCACCGGAATAGAAAACGTCGCTGCACACGCCGCTTCTCCGATACTTTTTCGTCGACGTTGCCGGTCAATCGGAACGCTTGAACCACTCCGACTAAAGTATTTTAATTAATCGTCTCGTTTGTAGGATATCTCGCGCAACAAGTTGCGAGGAAATGGAGAAAAGTATACGAGGGTGCAAAACGAAGAGTCGGTTGGGCTGTTAAAAAGATTTATTACGAGCGAAGATTTACTCGTTATATTAAAAAGTAATGGAAAACCTAGTAATAATTTGTTTCTGCACTGAACGTATTACCAACGTACTTACCAGCTACCCACACGCGTTAGATAGCAACGCGTAAACGCGCGACTCGCACGATTTACGATCGCCGTTCGGAAATCTGTCTTCGTTTGCTTTTCTCAGCGCGCAATGCTGCTTTCCAAGAGATCGTGAAACGAGAGCCAGGAAAGAGGATCGCGGTCGATTTCTTCTTCCGTCCCGTGCCAAGATCGATTCGCGATCTCGCGAGTTTACACCGGAACGTTGAACGTTGCGTACGCGAAACCCTTGCTCCGTTCGTTGCGCCAAACGCTAAATATAGATTACTTTCACTGTTTGACGAAGCTCTATAGAAGCTGATATCGCTGGACATTTTTGCTTATCAGAGGATGAAGAGCGACGACGCGATTCGTCACCGATTATCCTGGGTCGTTTCATAAACCTGTATCGTACAAAACACGCAAGGGCAGACGAAAGATAGAGTCGATTGAAATATCGCATAGACACACGACAAATTGCAAGACGCAACTTCGAATATGATGCAGCCCGCGCGATCCTTCTCGCGGCTGTCCTCCATTACCGGCGTTCCTTCGGTTGTAGCACGTCGAGATAAACAAGCCGATTAAACGGAAGATTAACTATCTCGCGCTAAAACGAGCTTATCTGCGCGTCGGTTTCGACACGAAGCCGCCGTCATCTTCGCTCTCCCTGGATGCACGCCACACCATGAACGCGATGCACAGTTACTCGAAAAGCTGTGCCGACTCCTTCCACTTCCGCGATCCTTCCTTACCCTGAGAACGAGCCACGCGAAATTCGTCTTCCTAGATTCATATAGTTTCTTCGGTCGAGTTTCACCAAAATTTGTGATCACGCGTTTCAAGTAATTCTTTTTTTCCAGTTTTATATCTCACGATTTTATTAGATAACCCTGCTATTCTTTTCTGGTCTATACGACTTGAAATGAACGTTATATCTCAACAGATATACTTCAACAGAACGTATACTATCTGTGAATAAAATATTCCACGAAAGAAGATAAAGGGAGAGACGCAAACGCTAAGAAACACTTAGAAGAACATGATCGATTAAAAATTGTCTTAATGAGGATCCAACACGAAGGACTCTCTATTGTCGAGTTTCACCAAAATTTGTGATCACGCGTTTCAAGCAATTTTTTTTCCAATTTTATATTTCACGATTTCGTTAGACAACCCTGATGTTCTTTTCTGGTCTATACGACTCGAAATAAGCGTTATATTTCAATAGATATCGTTAAAATGTATGCTATCTGTGAATAAAATATTCCGCGATCCTTCCTTACCCTGAGAACGAGCCACACGAAATTCGTCTTCCTAGATTCATATAGTTTCTTCGGTCGAGTTTCACCAAAATTTGTGATTACGCGTTTGAAACAATTTTTTTTCCAGTTTTATATCTCACGATTTTATTAGACAACCCTGCTATTCTTTTCTGGTCTATACGACTTGAAATGAACGTTATATCTCAACAGATATACTTCAACAGAACGTATACTATCTGTGAATAAAATATTCCACGAAAGAAGATAAAGGGAGAGACGCAAACGTTAAGAAACACTTAGAAGAACATGATCGATTAAAAATTGTCTTAATGAGGATCCAACACGAAGGACTCTCTATTGTCTTTGTCGCGACGTCGTTGTAAAGCGAGCTGTCCTTAATAGCGTTTATAGTCGTATGCAAAAGAAGAGGTAGAAGTACTTTATGTAACGAATCCTTTATCCGACGCGCACCAAGACGCGCCTTGAAGCGCGTCCACGAGCCAATCGATGAACGCATATCGGGAAATTTCCATCGGCGTTATCGCGAGCACGGATCGTTACAAATTATCGGCGCTCGCGCAGCAGGACTCTCGGTTGCGGATGAAAAAGCACGCTGCCGCCTGAGAATCCGTCGACCTATCACCTCGTGACGATCGCGCCTGTCCTCGCCCGCGACGCGACGCGACGCGATCGTTATCGCGCGCGTGGGCGGTTCGAGCGTCGTAAGGACTCGTCCGCGAGAGCCTGTGTTTCACGGTGTTGCGGTTTATAACGTCTCAATAATTGTCTCTCCGCGAACGAGCGTGGATCTAATTGAAAACTTAATTTATGCCAATCTGAGCGAGCGATCTTCTTTGTACATTGAAACTATGAAATACAGAGACGAACAATGGAAGCTTGGGATTGGCGTCCGTCATATTTTAATTCGACGTATCGTACAGCGAGGTAAATGTAACCGGAAATTGAATTTGTCAGGCGACGACACTGGCGCAAACTACGTTTCTATTTACGTTTCCCTACGGACGAGGCTCGAGGAATCCGAAGCGTGACCCGAGTGCGAACGAAACAGAGTGTGGGAGTCGTTGGCATTGGGCGGAAGAGCAGGATGCGGAGACACGTGTGTAAGCTACGCGGATTTTACGCGCAACAACTACTCTGCAAATGCCAAAGGATTAGAGGAGACATTTGGATCGTTTGGAAATTCGTGGCACGCCGAAAGGATTTTTCACCGTACGATATATCTGAATATAAAAAGTACGGCTTATCTCCTACGATGTTGGACGGTTAAAAATTTTAAACCCGATCAAAATCGAAAGATTTGATTTCACCGAGCTTTGTATCTGGAACACGTCAAAGTGGCATTAGATGGAGAACGGTGGTGCGGACGCACACGTGGAACATACGCGAATGGCGTATAGCTAGTCGGCGCAGTGAAATGTCAGACAGCGTGGTGAATCGGATTCTATAGTAAGAAGGAGAATTCCTTCCATTCACACGGAGCAGGAGAGCATCGCCGATGACGACGACGTCGATAGCAGAAGGCATAAGCTCAGGGCTGTGTTGAATAGATCAGATAAACCTCGCGATCGGAGTCGCGGACACATAAATCTTCGAAGACGGTAGCCTTGTCGATATGAAGCGTTTCAAGGAATCCGTGCTACCCGAGCCAGACCGAGACAGTCGATCGAATGGAAATTAGCAGTAAAATCGTTTTTGCGTCCTGATAATCACCGCGCATGAATAACGATCGATATTACCTATTCCACGAAGAACGCATTTTGTGATTTAATCGATGGACGTACGTTTATTTGAAAAATCAAACGAACCTCGAAGAAGGAGGTTTCTATCTATGACAGATGCACAGGTTACGTAACGAGAGAGCGTTTCGTCAAATCGCGAATCAATTTCACTGCTCTCTCTCTCTCCCCCTCGCTCTCTCTCTCTCTGTCTCTCTGGTTCGATTCTTTTCACAGACCGAGGGAAGGTTCAAAGGGGAAACGATCGTGGGTAGAGGAGCACGATATACGCGCGCGTGCACCGTAGTACCTGACACACGATCACCAGCCTCTTCCACATTTATCAACGAGCGAAATGTCAGGAGATCCCATGAATCGAGCCTGCGAACGAAGATCATCCCATTCACATGAGCGAATCGGGTGACATCGTTGCAGGGGGAAATGTCAAAGCTAGCTTCTTCTTCTTCTTCTTCTTTTTCTTCTTCTTCTTCTAATCGATCTGCGAACGTCATTACGAACCTATACCTATACGAGATTACTATCGACAAATTTTTCTTGGATTACCGTACCATGGTCGCGACTTTGAAATCGAGTTTCTTATCGAATGTGGGAACGAGCTTTAAAAGGAAATCGATGTACGCTCGAACGCGAGACAAAGCCAACAAATTAGTGGCAAATGTCGTGGACGAAAGTGGAACGAGCCGCGAGCCAGCCGGTTTCGATCTTTCCCAAAGAAGAAAAAAGGGAAAAACGCCGATTCGCTCGTTAACGAGGCTCGTTAGAGGCGCGGAGCGGAGCCGAAGCGCGGGAGTAGCGCTTCGAGATAGATCGAGGACCGCGAAACGGGTGACGAAAAAACGTATACGCCTTACATAAACCGACCACGCCCTGCCAGACTATGTTTCAGTCTACACGTTAGCCTAGTCACACACGTACACAGAACCGTGGACGTGGAAGCGTTAAACGTGCTCTTGCGTCCATGTAAGCGTGTGCACGTGCACGGATCGCGTACCTGTGTATTCCATGCCTCTCCGTGCTCCTCTCGAAACGTGTCGATAGCTAGCTCGATCTATGGTACCGTGCCCTCTCCTATCGATACTCCGTGGCGTTACCTTACGTGGGTGTTCGTAGGGCACCGGAACGAAAGTCTGCCGGCAGCTTGCTAAATCCTCGAAACGCTTCGAGAGATCCTATCTCGACCAATCCGGACAGCTGACCTGGTATTTCCCTCGCGAACGTTCCTGTCGATTACACGACCACGTCCGCGCGTCCATTTCCCGCGATTTTCTTCGACCCTCCGCCTTCGTTTCGCCGCGATCGAGCTCTGCTTCGCCCTCCGCGCTCTTCTACACAGCTTTCAATTATTTTCTCCATCAACGATTCACTGTCACAGCGAAATTGTATTTTCCGATGCTTCTAGAAAATATAGTACCTTGATATTATAGCATTTCGAACGAGACGGAAGCTATCGCGAAATATAAACGTACGTATAGCGTAAATATAAGGAGAGCAGCGATATTCTTCAAATATCCGCCTGTACGCACGACGTTCGAGGACGGGTGCAACAGGGCGTCCTCGAAATTCGACGATGGATTAATCGAGCTGCCATTACGAAAGTGAAACGGAACGCGGGCTACGTTGGTCGGAAGGTCGGATCTCCATCGCACGAGCCTTCCTTCTCGATCGGAGATTTCCGATCGATAGACCGTGAAAAGTAGTCCATTATACGAAATGTTTTCCTCCTCGACCACTCATTCGATCGCGTTAAAATCACACTGCCATTCTGTTTTCGTTTCATCGAGGTGGTATCTCTTTTCTACGATCGTTATTATCCTACCGATCGATGATTAATCGAAGTCATATTAATGTTAATCGACGTTCAATTACGTTATCGTCGCTTATATCGCGAACCATCGATCGTAGGAAAAAATGATACGTACCAAGTTCAATCGCCATACGTCGAGTATAAAGATGAAATCGAGCTTCGTTGGTTCGCGTCTTGTTCTCACGTTTATCTTCTATCTTGGTCGGATAACGTCGAGCCGAAGAAAGAGGAAGAAACTCGTTGGTTGGAGAGAAATTCTCAAGAGGGATTAATTTGCGCGATTAACGCAAGTGTTGCAGGGGTCGTGGCTAGTTGCACGTCTGAAATTCCAAGGCACCGCTACTCATCCTCGGCTAGAATCCGAGAGAGTCCGGCTCGTTCCGCAACGGCTGCTTCGCAAATGCTCGCCCTCGACCTCTTCGATGCTGAACCTGAATCCTCCTGATCGCGCCACACCTTTCCGAGTGCAGCTGAAAATTGCCGCGGCTGTTCGCATAACTGTATCAAGTCAAAGCTCGCAGAAATGCATCCACTCCGTGTTAGCTACCGTTACAAAGCCGAGGACGAATCGGCGAAGATCGCGCGTACTCTTGCGGTTCTTCGACGAAAGGATGCTCCGCCATTACGAACGCAACGGTTCTGTTGCCGCGTTTTCACTTGGGACCGATGCACATAGCTGGTTCTCGGACGATCGGATCGCGAAATTGGCCGACGACCTTGATCCGCGTGAACCTGTCGATCAATCCTTTGTTCTGCATCCAACACCGTTAACTCGTTCCTTTGTGCTCGATTCGACGCGTTCTTGACATTTGCGCGTTGAGAGAGAACAGGAAGGTGTTGGTGAAACTGTTGCGTTTGGGAGAAGCTCTTCCTTCGTATTCAGAAACGTGTATCTTGGATTACAATGCGATAGGTTTGACGCGAAGGGAATGGATGTCTGATGTAAAGTTGAGATTCGATTTCGTCATAAAACAAACTCCTCCGAGACTGTTTCGCGTTCTCTTTTTTTTATCTAAAATCTAACGTTGCGGATAGTCGATACGCGTAACTCCATAGAACACGGATCGTTGGTAAAATCCGAGTTATTCCATCTGTTTGAAAAAGCAAGAGGATCATCTTCGACGCTAAGCAGAATCGGACAGTCCTTGTCTTAGTCATGCAGGTTACGAAACGACGCTTCCGCCGCAGAGAACGGACGTGGATTGGTACGAGCTACCGGACCATCGGTTCCACGCGAAGGGAAAAAAGGTGTAATTTGTGAGAAAGAGACGATAATTAAGGTCTGGTCAGTCGCGAGGGCACCGGGCAACGCGGCGTTTCTAACGGTTGTGCGCGTTGATCGTAGCGCGGCGTTGCTTTCTAATTATAACAGTGCAGCGTAATTACACAACCGGCGCATAAAAGGAGCAATAATAAAGCGTGCATACGTACGATATAAATTTCTGATAGCTGGCTGGATAGCGTTGGCACGCGGTCCACAGCGTCGATGATGGCGCGAGCGCTGAAAATCTATCCGTAGGGGGGAAGAGAGTAACAGTACCGCCGGTCATAAAGCGCGTTACGATAAATCACGGGTAATTAATAAATTCCGTCGTATGCCTCCTATGCCTTCAGGCACCACCGTGCAATCTCCTCGTTCGCAAAAACAGGGATCGCGAGCAAAAAGCGACGACAGATGCGGTCGTGCTTAATTACAGGCTTCTCTACCAGCTTGGGAAACATATATCTCACGCATAAACAACATCTAGAGGGTGTGGAATCTTCTGCGTCAAAGTATCATAAATGAGACAATTTATAACGTAATAAATGTACCTTACGCGTTCAAAAATTTCTGGAAAGTTCAAAGCACATTTTACGCCTCTAAAGTAACGAACGCCAAAGAATTCACCGCTACTGCCGGGCTTTCGAAAGCTCCCGAGGTGAAACCTCAAGATGCACAACGAGAGAGACGGGCTGGTCTGAGTGCGAACGTTCATATTTCACTTCCTGCGTGGCGGAATTACGAGGCAACCTAGACGATCCGACTTTCTACTAATACGAGCTTCGATCGGGTAGAAAAACGGCCGATAAGGCAACGAGGATCGATTAAAAGGACCAGGGAGAAACTTGGACGGACGGCCAGCGACCGGACTCTCGCGACGCGGTGGTCCGGATCGTACCGATTCGTGAAAAATTCCAACGTTTCCAAGTGCGTTCCGCCAGGTTCATAAATACCGCCCCGCATCGATAGCATTTAATCTCTCAATACTCGTGGTTCGCGAAACGTCAGGAAGAAATATGGCGACGAGGGATCGGATGACACGAAAAAGACGGCTACAAGAGCGGATGCTTGATCGGAGGATACCGAGCGAAGATAGAGATGCAAAAGATGTTGAAAGACACGGTGCGATGTATACGCGGAGAGGAGAATTGTCGAGCAAAAGAGAATGAAAATGGAGATTATTTACAGATCTCTCTTTGAAGATACTTTGAATGGTTCGAACGACGATCTATACCAACTCAGACGGAAGATATTTGATTTCTTATACAATTAATTCAACGTGTTTTCACCACATTTTACTCTATCAAAGACGAAAATCGCTTTTACATTCATTCGAATCGCCAAGTTGCAGTATTTCGCAAGAATTGACGCGAAATAATACCGGAGAAATGAAAATTGTTTTAATTAAACGAGTAGGTAATTCTGTAAGAAGCGGAAATCGAGCGTAGCTGCTTTGAGACAAACGCGAGCAAATCTTGAATGCAACCGTGCGGCAGAAACGCAACGAGAAAAGGAAAGAGAGAAAAGGAGAGAGAGAGAGAGAGAGAGAGAGAGAGAGGACAGAGTCTAGCGAACATCGAAAAAAATCATATATCGGAGCAACGGTGAACTGGATGAGGGTTCCTAAACGCGTACCGCCTAGGTGGTCTTGACGTAAATAGGAAACCCGTCCTGGACCCCGATGGAGTAGAGAGACGGCGAGCGCAGGGTACTCGAGAATTTCCTACCGACGATCACCGGCACGACGAGCAACCACACGGACACTCTCCCGCAGATCGACTCCGCTCGGCCACGTTCTCGCAGATCTCTCGCTCGCGAGAGAACCAGGCGAGAGTGTGTTGGTCGGGCGTGGTCGCGGTGGCCATGGAATGCGCTCACTTTCACCGTGAGCGCGGTGCCAGACGAGGATCGAGGAGAACATGCGGCGAGAGAAAGAGAGGGGCTGTTGATCGCCGAACGTGCACGCACACGAAACACGCTTCGCGAGTGCAACACACTACGCGACGTCGCGTCAGAGATCAAGCTTCGTCGATACACAACGCACTCGTTCGCTTTGTTTCGTTTATGTAGACGACTATCTTTGCGAATTGTTGGAACGGAGCGTGGTTAAGGTATAGGCGAAGAAGAAGGTATTTGCAGATAGAAAGGGGTGGAAAGTGAACGAATACACGTATATTTCGTAATGCACGTATATTTGGTTGTAAACGTGTTCACGCGAAAGTTCGCTATCAAATCGTTGCAAATTTTTTAACGAATCTACGTACGACGGTACGACGTCTATCTTTGAAAGGATGTTTCTTTCTAACGTTTCTTTCGGCTCGACGCGTCGAACGGATGACGAAAGGGAAACTATACGCGCGCGGTCACAGCGGATACTGACCGATTAACAGGATGAATTATGGCCGATTGAAATCGATTGAATAGCTAATAGGTAGCCGCTCTTCCGTTCGTCTAAATCTTGCCACTGAAACTTCTTCCTCGTTTCAGGGCCTGCTAAGTCAGGTGCGGTCGAACATAGCGTAGAACCTCGAGCGAAAGCGCAAGTCACGAGCGTTAAACGAATTCGGGAATATTTATGCGATACTTTCAGCAATGACAGATGAAGATGCACGATTACAAGTTATTTTATCTTTATCTCATCTCTGTATGAATCCAACTACCGGTTATGTGTTCACGGTCTTCCAGAGAGTGAAAAGTAGTATGTAATTGGTAGATTTGAAGAAGTTGATAGTAATCAAGCGTATCTCTTGTATCCTCGTTTTAATGCCGGTCGCGTTACATCGCGTAAAAGTTGCGAGTCTTCGTTTAAGAAGATCTCTTAACAAAAAAAGAGAGGAGAAGCAACCGTAATTGGTTGTCGTCCGCGAGTAACAAGGTACCGGAACTTTCGAGGAAAGATCGTTCGTTCTTGCACGTCGTCGGAGTGCTTAATTAGCAGGATTCGGAGTTACGTAAAGAGTGGAAGCCAGGGATGGCCGCGATATATCCAAACTCCGCGAACTGCCACAAAGGAGAAAAAGAACGACCACGCCAGACACTACCATTATTACCAGGCACGTCCCAGTTTTATTGCGATGCCGACTCCAGCAACGATTCACGCGTATGCGGTAAAAGTTTTTAGCAAGAATCAACGAGTTCCTACGGCCGAATATTTTTTCTTCTTTTATTAATTGCATAACGTGCATCGAGTGGCGTGAGCAACACTTTCCATCGCGCGACGCAAGATCAGACCCTGAATCTCGAGTAAGAAGGAGAAGTTGCACGATCGCATTTAGATGTTTACCGCGTTATACTTTGCAAGAGGCAAGTTTCATTCATCGCCAACAATTATGCAACGCAATTATCTGAATCGTGGTAATTAAAAATAGCGTTCATCCATTCCCTCGATTCCCGTTTCCATATATTACGATCCTTGTTGCTTCACGCGATTCGATTATCTCTGTGGAAGCTAAGAAGCTTCGATCAGCGATCCTAAAACTCGGCACGAAACGTTACACGGGAGGCGACGTCGACGTTGTGTCGAAGGCAAAAAAACGGTGGCAAGCGCAGGGCAGAGATTTTTCCGTTGGTTCGTCACCGGCGAGTGGATATATCGGATGCACGATTAACCAATTGGCATTTTGCTGGAATAATTATATGTTACATTGGCGTATTTTTCACCCGCGGCCGTTCAACCGTGAACACAGATAGCGGCTCTCTTCGTCGCTAAAGTGCACCGGGTGGCCGAGACGGAGGGAAAAAAGGGGACACGTTGCAGCGAGACGTTGCACCACGTCGACCGCCTGCAATTAGATCGCCGCGCCGAAGCTGGATTTTTCGACTCGCCACTGCCGCGATTTTGCCGTATTACCGGATCGATAGCCAACGTTTTACGATCAGTCCGTCCCGTTTCCTGTTACGCGCGATACTCGTAGCGCCTCTGGTACCGTTTCGTTACTTTCGATGTTTTACCGGCTACGAATCGTAATCGATGCGGTTCATATTGACTCGTGCCAGGTATATTTAGAAAAAGGGAAAAAGAATGGACATAAATTTCCGTGAAATTGCTCGTGTTATCGTTTTGCTCGTGTTTTTTTTCTTACAATCTCGAAGCTTAAATTAAATTGCTGTTTTGTTTCTATTGGATCGTTCGAACAGTTCATAGCGTATATGATATCTTATTTAATAAAATATTAAATTTTTCTGATTAATCGATCTTTGAAATATTCAACCTCTCGATGAGATATCGAGTTCTTCGATAAGGATTCAAAGAGAATTATCGGAGGTAAAAGATTGGAAATGGAGCCGAACCGATGGACGTTCGCGGAAAGTTGTTGCACCAGACGCGTCGAATCGGACGAAGGAGAAGGTAGAAAGGACGGAGCAACAGCACAGATAAAGAACCAATGGTCGAAGGTGGAAGAATGTCACGGAATGACAAAGTAACGCGCACTCGAAGCGAAGAGCGAGCCAGGCGACAATGGGCGGCTGATTTGTGAACTGCCAGCTCGGATATCGTCGTTGCGGACGCGGCCCACGGTTTCATCGAACCTCCATAAATTTCTATGGTTCAACATGGGAGGCTCTCTTTCCGGGTCCGTGGACCGGCGACCGCAGCTGCGCCGACCGTGTCCTTCCTCAACATTCCTCGCCGAGTTGCTCGTCTACCTTCCTCCAACGATTCCTGTCACCGTCTTAGCGTCTTACTATGCTAATGAGACAGCGATATTTTCGTTGCTCTTCGATCGGATCTTTCTTCTCTGATCTAATCTTATTACCACGAATATAATCTCGAGTACCATTGAAATACATTTAAACTTGGGTTGTCAGAATATCGCTTAACGCAGAGATGTCAATAAAAATCTGTAAAATTAATAATCTCCTGTCATATGAAACCAAAGTTATTCGATTATTTGAAGAACTCTATCAAATGACGAAACATTTTCAGTTACAAAAATAAAACGATTTTAAAAGTCGATCGTAAAGTCAATTTTCGAGGAAAGATGAACTTTGATCGAAGCTTATTTTTCCGCACGAGGAGGAAAACAATTCGAACCGTGGCCTTCCTTGACTCAAATTCCGACATCTCTGCGCTGCAAAATGATCGAACATGTCACAGGGGGCACGAACGACAAGCGAACAACGCGAATCATTTATACGAAACCAGTTTCGTATAATTCGGCGCGAACGGTCCTACGACAGGAACGAGGACCGATGTGTTGCAGTGGTTCAGGATGTTTTGATCAGAACAATCGTGTACTCGAACCAGCACGCCGGTTCGCATTATCGCGCGGTCGTTTCCTCGTTACGACCTCGTGGACCACTCTCGACACCATTTATCGCTCTGTGGTTTCAATGATTTGCGCAATTGAACAATTTGCGGTTACCAGCGTCGTCGCGCATCGATTTCAGCCAGATTTTCACGTTCTTCGAAGATTTTATCGACGTGGAACATTCGCGAACCAGTAAAGATATCGTAGTGTTAAATTTGTTTTTGTAATAGATTCCCTGATGTATGCTTGCGTATTTATTGCCGCAAATTGCCAACAATATTTTACGAATGATTAAATAACTGCTTTCATCTCGTTTTGTAACGAATGCGCACTGACCGACAAAGAACGAGGAGAAGAAAAAGAAGAGCAAGAACAACGAAGAGAGACGATGATGGATTTCGCTTTGAACCGAACGATCTACGTAAAAGGATCGGCGATTAAGGTGAAACTTGCTCGCACAGAGATGCATGAAGTCTTTTCATCGCAGCCACGGGAGATGCCGTCACATCTGTAAATAAACAAACGAACAAACGAGCCGCACAGCGGGCCGTCGAATTGGATATTAAAGGAAGGTGCACGGAGTCGAAAAGTTTCGAAACGGGTCATGGGCTCGAAGAGAATCGGCCAAAGAAGAGCGCCGTGGTACGCTTAATCGGGGTGAGCGTCGACCGATGACCCGGTGAACATTTCGCAAAGTATACAATAAGTCTTCTCTTAATTTCGCCAGTCGTCGAACGTGGCAGTGCCTAGCAATGACGAGCGTGAAACGCAACGATTGTTCTTTTCCGCGGTGGATTCCGGCGTGGAACGTCACGGCCAATTACGATCACGACTCAATAATAATTGTCGTGGTTGGACGAAGAAAGGGAGAAAAGTGGAAGAAGGCTACTTAAACGCGTCGTTCCGACGTTGATTCATATTCTATCAACCGCGCATCGAGACCGAATCGATCCACCAACGATGAGGTTTCGCAACGAAGCTCTCAATTTCCAACCGGCGCTTCGATCAACGAGGATCGTTTTTCGGAAAATTAATAGCTCTTTGTTTTAAGGACACGTTACGTAACAGAAATTCTGCTTCGTGGGCGTTGAAAGTCGCTTTTTTGCTCGTGATATACTTTTGTGGTTTTCTTTACGCGCACTTGGCGCGATCGATGCGCTCGAAACGATCGCCGAGCTGCTGCTAGCTCGCCATCGAACACCAGTGGATGAAGTACCGTTACCACTGCGGAGACGCCAGCGCTACGTTCGCGGCAGCACCACCGGTATAATAATCATGGTAGGAAGAGATAAAAGCGCGAAGAGGAATGCGAACATGCAATACGCGCGCGCGCTCTTTGTTCGTTTCTCGCCTTTGTGATTCAGACTCGCAGCTATTTTTTAATACTACCCTTTTTTTATATCGCTAAACCTATATAGTATCCTGTTAGAGGTTAATGTTTATGTTAATTACCGCGAGAAGGGTTCCACTCCTTCGTTTCGCAATTCTTCACCAGTGTTCTTATACGAGGAGTTAAAGGAGTATATTGATGCGTTCGTTTCTTATAATTACGAGCGGGGCCACCGTTATCGAGCGGTGATCTCGCGCTCCCTAATTATCGCGCCGGAGAAAGTGACTCGAGCTGCCACGAAAATAAACGGCATTGCATAATTAATAATAACAATTCATTCACGAAATCGAAACGCATCTTTGAATTCGAGTGTCATGCGGTTTCCTCGTAATGATAGGGTTTCGCGGCAGGGGCGTTTATATGGTAGATTGCACTTGGTATATACGAATCCTGCCAATTTCTATTGTGTCGGTTGCTCGTAATTGTCGTTTCCTGATCGAAGAAATTGTTCGAAACAAGAAAGAATCGAGCAACGTTGTTCGCTCGATATTCACTACCATTCTCTCGACGATGGTTGACGCAATTCTTCCTCGTTTCGAAGTTTCTTTCTCCTGATTTTATGCGTTCGATGTCAGGAGGACGAATCAGTCGATAACGTATGGGATATAAACGACGATTAATTAGTTTACGGTGTCATTGGGTTTAAGGTTCGAAGCTGTTCGCGGATAAACGAAGCACGCGTCTGTCTATCTTCCGCGACGCAAAACCAGGCTCTCTCGTTGCCTTCCTACGTAAGAATGTCGCTTAAAGCGTGTACGCCTAGACCGGTCGCGCGACTAATATGGGAGTGTGCGCCCGGCTGAAGCCTCAACTGGATCACCGATCCAGCTTGCCTATCGAATCGCTTCCCTTGGACTTAAGCTCCCTTCACAGCGGCTATACCGCTTTCTCTGTTAAACGAAATGAAACGCAATTACTACGTCGATAGTTGGTAATTTCTTTCTGAAATACGAATGAAACTTGTCGTAATTCGATGCAAAAGGAAACGCTCCGTTTGATTCATCGTACGGAATATAGAGACTTTCTCGTTACTTTTGGAATACCGATCGTAATATGGAGTTGTGAAGGAGGCTTAAGGGCGCATCTCGCAACTACCGACAGCATGCAGGAGATAGAAGGATCATAAGGTGATCGAGGAAGTCTCTGATCTATGGCACGGGTCTGGCAACTTCGTGAGCTTCCGTGGCTTGCTTTTTCATATTCTACGAACCAGAGTTTGCGAAATCTCGTTTCGCTCTACTTGCATTTCCCTCTTTCTTTTGCACAGTTTCGATGACAGTGCTATCTTCGAACTTCGCAGAGCCGTTCGTTCCCGATTCCCGACGCTCTTGAATTACGTCATCGCTAATAAATTGTTAAGAAGTCGATGGACACGTCCGATCGAAAGTATAATCCCGTTCGTTACAGACTGTCTTTCTTTCAATGTTATAAAGCAAAAATCGATCAGAAGTAAAAACGTCTTACGAACGATTTGTCAAGTTGTCGTGTCAAGACGCCAAACGCCGTCCCCATTACGTTCTCTCTCGTTCGTGAAATCGTTTTAATCAGCTGTTATTTGCCTGTTTATTACGAGATACGATTGTCGCGGGACCACCCACTATTTTTTTTCGTCAGACTCCGAACAGTGAACGGAGACGTGGCGAAGAGTTTTACAACATGACAAACCGGAGAGGTCCAAATTGGCATCGCAATAAAGGAAAGGTCAGAATGCTCGTAAAGTTAGCGAGATAATAAAACGGGCGTAATGACGCCAGTAACGTGTGCGAAGTAATTCGTGTTCGGAGCTGGCCGCGAGTTTCGAGCGAAGAAAAGGGGAAATTGCATTGGATTTCTGGACGATTGGCCGTACGTACCATCGGAAGCTATTCCGTTCTCGGAAACGATTCTTACGACGTGGCTAGACAACACGATCGTTGGATCCACAGAAAATCTCAAGGGTTGTAAATCGAAGGAGCAGCATGCAATTTTCTCTTTCGTTGCAATAAAATTACAGAGATTTCGCGGGTAACGCGAACGAATAGAACCGTGAATCGAACATTCTATTTGATAGATGGAGCAGATCTCTTAACTTCGATCGGTTTATGCTAATTTACAAATAACAGAATCCGAATAAAGCGGTACGAATGTGAAATTAGCAAAATCCATTTAATAGCACTAGTTAAAAGTTGGAACCTACTGCGAACATCTGGCCGTTGCCACCTCGTTGCGAAAAACTACGTTCACGGTTTACATCCTTTTTTCCTCTTCTTTTTCCTTCAGCGGATTCCACCGGTAAGATAATTTCTGCTACGTCTGAGCATACCACCTTGTGTTTCTCTTTGATAATTCTTTCCTGTAATTTCTCCGCGATCGCTTTTATGGTCCCATCGGTCCACTCTGAGCAGATGGAAGAGGAACGCGGCTGTGTTGCTGCGTTCTTCTCGAACCAAGACTTCTTTTTCTCCGTGAAATTACTGGACAACGGAACACACATTCAAAGGAATCATAAGTGGATAACGACAAAAATGTAGATACAATTATCTAATATCATGGAGCGTTTGTTCTTTTCTCGTTTTTTGTAAGAAGGTGTCCTCTTCTTGTAACAACTTGGTTCGTCCGATATCAACCACTCGAGAGAAACCCGAATATTTCGTAGAAAGTGACTTGTATCATTCGATTATTCGATGTTCATTTATGAAGCTTGATGACGAATGTAGCTCGTAATATAATCTCAGCTCGGATATCGTACCGTTCGATGATCTGTAGATGGACTCGAATCGTGAAATAAAAAATTAGAAATAATATGTATAGAGGGAATAGCGGAGGAACTAGATCAGAAATAGATAGATTTCACTTTTTCCAAATCTAGAACGTACTATTGGAAAGATCGAGGCATTATGAAACCGGCAGTATATTTAAAATACAATAGAATAATTCCAAGAGTCATCGATCCGAGCGGCTTGCGGCAGCTTAAGACGCGTTCGAACTATCTTCGAGACATTCATCGCCGTTGAAAAAGTTACGCAACGCTTCCGTGTGCCGCTCTGTAAACCGGAAGCGAATCAATCCGGTGCAGGAGACTTGCGAAAAATCTGGATATCGATCGCCGACGGAAAACCATCGGAAGTCGATACGCGGCGTACGCAAAACCGCAGCCCGGATCGTCGCTTCCGCCAGGGCCCGGAAGCGTTCGACCGATGGTGAGCGCACGCTGACTCTTCCTGTCGGCGGATAGACACCGTTAATAATTGAAACGGCACACCGAAAAAGAGAGAATGGACCGACAGCGTGTAGAAAAAGCGAGACTCGCACTCGCCAGATGGAACGATCTAGGAAATGGGAGGAGAAGCGGCGAACGGAGGCGATACGAACGGAAATAAAAAAAGGAGAAAGTAATGGAACGCGCTCGCGCGCGTTCATCGAGCTTGCTTTGATGGACCGTGGGATGGACGGAATCGAGATGTCTCGAAATCGAAAGTAGTCCGGTTTCTACGTGCTTGGAATATTTGGGAAAAAACGACTTGGCGAAGGGAGGATAATTTTCTGACATATTATACGGTCGTGATGCTCGCAGACGGAAAGGAAAGGCGGCGTAGGATGTAAAATTAAGAGCAGCTAGTTCATTAATTACAAGCTTTCGCTCGATTACGCGAATCTATCCCGAATGGTTGGCAAACGAAGCAGTCGGTTTGAAATTTCGCGAAATAAATCACGTCGGTGGTTGAATCGCGTGGCGTTCCACGAGGCTTCCGGAAGCTGTCTGCTCGCGTCGGGCACGCTCCTCTCGCACAGGGAATCAGCGGGGAGTATCGATAACGCAATGCCGGTCCGCGCCACGCTGCACCGCGCTGCGACGTTCTATCGAAAAGGGAAACGGCCGTACGCTCGCGGGGACACTCGATGAAACGAAGCGGCTTGCGATGGAAGTGGTTGCCGGTGGTGAAAGAGGTGGAGGTGGAGGAAGGGTGAGACGGCCGGGGAGGAGAAGGAAGAGGAGGTGAACGTTGAGAAACCGAGGCGTAATCCGAGGCGTAGATGCATCGATAGCGGCGAACAGCCAGCGAACCCGACTACCACTGACTTCCAGGAGCGTTCTCCGAGCCTCTCTCGGTCTCGGTGCACAGCACGCACACGACCCAGAGATTCTACCACCTTCTCCACCTCCACCTCCACCTTCTCTCCTACTATGTAGTTCTACTTCTCTTCCTCGAACGTGCGTGCACGCGAGCGCGCCGGGAGAATGCGAGCGGACGTATGGGCGGTCTGGCCGCTCGATGCTGGCCGACGTCTTCAAAAATGTGGGGAGTGGACCTCGCGGTTCAGCGTCGCTCCACCGCACCGGATCGCGATACGTTTCCACTTTCGCACCTAGACCGACGCCGACCAACCTCCTGTTGGTCAAGGTTGCGCGTGTAAAGTTCGCTAAAATTCGTTGGCCTCTCGAAATAGAACGATTCGTTGAATCCTTCTTTCGTCCGACACCCTTTGCCGCGTATTGACACTGTATCAATGAAAACCGTGACTCTCTTCGTTCCTTGAAAACTCATCGCTCGGGTATATTAGTCGAAGCTCTGCTACTTTGCCAGATTCGAAGAGGCGATGATATCATATAGAGTCAGAGGCGATCGAAGGATTCGCCGTAAAAAGAAAAGGAAGAAAGTTGCGTAAGAGCGAGTCACCGTTCGCTAGGCATGCTGATAGCGTCGTGATAAGAGGGATCGGTAGGCGGGGTCGCGATGAGAACCACTGCACGGGGAGCGGACTCTCGAAGCACTTTATCTCCAGAGTCCAGGATGTGGGTCGCGACTGCCGCCCGCCACGCGAGCACACAGCGCACCGCAAACGCTAATACTAGCTTAAGGCTCGTCCACACCTGGCTGCACGTGCGGACCGCGTGTCGAACGAATCCGAAGAGAACGTGAGCTGCTCGGACGTTAATCGTACGCTAAAAGCCTGCTTCTCTTCCTTGAGTTATTATTAGAAAGGTTAATTTGTAACGTTTGAGACATCGTACGAATGGTTTCGGGGGAAGAGATTTATCGCTTGGGGGGATTTTCGCGCACACCGCTTTTCACTTTCCATCCTCGAAACGAGGTCGGTCAAAGACAGGCACGTTCGCGGAAAATACTCGGCTTCCTCTGTTAATCCGTTCGCCGAACGATCCGCAAACTACTTCCGAGTGCATTTGAATAGCTATTCGAGAGGAATGGATTCGACGTCGTGTATCTAGTTTCCCTAGAATAGTCTCCGTTACCCGAGTCTCTTCTGTATTGGAAATTCTATCGCAGCATGTACGCAAAGAGGCAAGATCGTATTTGGTATAAATTATCCTCTAATATAGGTGGAAACATCAATTAACGTAATAATCCAAGCGATATCGTTTAGTCGTCTAACGACTGGAATAAGTGGCTTTAACGACCATCGTGCGTGATGGCGCCGACTCTTCAACGCCACTCTGCTTTAAGTGCCTGCACCTGTGTGTTCTTCTTCTGATCGACGTCCTTCGTGAATTTCTCTTCGAGTTTCTACAAGATGAAAACACACTTGAGAGATAAATTTGATCTCGTGTCGACCATTCGAAGATTGAAAAATCGACGTATCACGCAAAAAGTAGGCTCTCTGTTTCATCTCTCAAATTGCAATCTTCCAGTCGTGTCGCGAACGCACCCATCTAACAACGTTCTAAACATGCGTCGATGAAAATGATCGGATCCGGAGAGTATCTGGGATACTTTTTGTTATTTGTTGGCAGCTTCACTTTCGATATTACTTTCGAGGCCGGCGACGTATCCAGTATCAGTCGATCCTTCCACGGTCAAACGAGAGAGTCTCTTCGCTTTCATCGCGCGGACGTAAGTCGAGGAAGAAACTAGATCGACTGGACGATCTCCACTTTTCCGTTCGACCAGTGGCCGCCATCCATTCGTTAATCGAAAGAGACAGCGAATCAGCGAATTTCAGCGTATTTCACATACATGATCGGTACTTGTGTTTCTCTGACAAAATCTACTTTGATCTTTTCACTCGTATTTCACGAACCTAAGAGTCGACGTTTGTAGCTACCACTACTTACACAGTAGAGGATTATAACATTGGCTTGGCTGATAGCGTATTCAGCACGAAACGATCGTGTATCTTTGATACAGACTAGATAACCGGCGAAATGTCGAACGGTATACGTATCCTATAGATAGCTCCAGGTCGTCTTATATAATCTCAATATTTTATATTTCAAGCAGAATCTAATATATCTATCAAGATGGTTGATATTGCATACATCAAGCGAACAGACAACCTGCTAATCTTTCCATCTAATTCATCGGTACCAAAACTCGATCGAAAGGACGAGTTTCGCAGCATCGGCAAGATCGTTAATCGAGGTTATTTCAAAGGCAGAGTATTACGTAAATGAGCTAGAAAACCGATAACGGAGCTCGAATTTCAGTTTTCCATATCTCGTTAGATCTCTTTTGCTCTCGTCTGGTGTCGTCTGGTGTCGTCTGGTGTCGTTTGGTGTCGTTTGGGTTCCTGTGGTCTCGCGTGATCTCGTGTGATCTCGTTTGGTCCTAAGAAACCCGTGTTTAGCCCAGATAAAGACGATAGCAGAGGCTCGTTGCGCGGAAAGGCGCGCGACGCGAGGGGAGAACGTGTAATGACATTTAAGTGGGCACTATTGCGACGTTATCTTCGTGTTTGGCGGGAGTGTAACTTCTCCTTTTCCCCGGCTGAACTCTAAAACGCGAAGTAAGCGGCCGAATGGGCAGCCGACGAGGGCCGCAAATAAAAAACGGCACACGCCTCGCAGTGGCACGAACACCGGCCGTGTATATTTTCCGTGGCGAGCGGAGTAAAATCGAACGAGCGAGCACAGCGGTCCGCGCAAGCCTTGTCGAGGCTTTCTCTGGACCACCCCGCCCACAATCTGTATAACGTATAACATATACCGTACACCGTGTACCGTATACCAGCCTGTGCACGCGCTCCTCGATAGGAATGGGATCGAGCTAGCTGATCTACGCGAGCGGAGCGCGCCAGTCGTGCTGCGAATCGCGCCACCGGTGAAGTGGTTACTCACTGTTCCAGCGCTTCGATAGAATCACCAGTAACGTTCAGAACAAGAAACTTGCAACTTTCTGCATGCTACGAAGGATCGCAATAAATCACCTCACTTTAGGTTTTGTGATTCTTTATACATCGCGTATTTGGTAGTGTAGCTATACAGATATAAAATAAATTAACTAGAGAGTGGAGAATTCCTCGAGTTTGCCTCGACATTAACTTTCTTCGCGGAAACTTTTATGTTAAATGTAACTCGACATTCGTTAGTTGTCGTTCTATACTAATATTTTATTCAAACGATATAAATAGTCGAAACGATTAATCTCGTACGTAAAGATAAGCTACGTTAAATATCTCTATTTTCTCTTGCAAACTACTCCTTCGTAAGGAAAAAGAATCAGAGACACGGATGATCGATACTTTCTTCGTAAATAAGAAAAATTGTGTTGAACCCCTGGAAACTCGAATTCGGTTTACTCCCATTTCTACGTGGCAATCATAGATCCCTGGCGATCGATAGTCGATCTTCGTGTCCACTCGCCGTTATACTCGCGTCATGCCGATGGACAATTAAATAGACCGGCTTTGCGTTGTCCGGTTTGACACTTTGGTCTTCGTTTCTCCATAGTATTATGAGCGATACACACAGACTCCTTGAACGAGTATTACGATCCAGCTACGTACCGGAAATTCTGGAAACCAAGATTTTTCGTTCGTAACTCGTTAGCGAACAGGTCGACTGACTGTTGTAAATTGCTGGTCTTTTCGTTGGCTTTACCATCTTTGGCAATTCGAGTTTAAATTGACCGAGTTCACCTTTTATCTAATCGATCCAGCATAATCGAATGTAACGATAAGAAATGTTTTACGTCCGGTTTATAACACGGTGATCTATTTTTAAGAAATATTCGATGTCACCGATGTCAATTTCGCAGCTCGCGCGGAATGCACACTCGCCTGGTACCAGGATACGCCGAGGATGAAAACCTTGTTCCCGTTTCCTATATATAGAAACTTAAAGCGCGGTAACGCGATAAACGCGCGCGGCAGATCGCGTCTCTGGTCTAGCGCTCGCGTATACCAGAAATTCATTTTTCAATGACACGCTGCCATAAAAGTATCAGCGCAACGACGAGATCGAACTAGTCTTTCTCGAAACCTTCGACCGATTTTTCCCATTTTTACTCGAATCGAATCTTAGTTCCTTCTTTCGAATTATCAGCCTTCATCTTCCAATCACCTACAATTTTTACCAGATAAATCGAACGATACTCATGGAGAAGCTGACAGTGTCCTGCGTCGTTGTTCAATTTTGCTCGACAGATAGAAGCATCGATGTTCAAATTATATTTAACGAGCAACGACGCGATGCTGTAAGTAACGAGGAAAGAAGGCAGAGCTACTGGCCAGTGCGTTCATCGGAACTTTCGATCTTCACGAGCTACGCGAAGGCGACTGGACAAGCGGTGGAAGACCAAAACTAGATCACTTCTGGACGTGGTCGCGTCGACCACGCCAGAACGATGGTGATACGGTAGAAAGAGAGAAAGGAATCGGTGTTATTGGCGGCGTTCACACCAGGCGACGCGTTAACGCCCGAGAATAGGAGACTTCTCCGCGCGTGTATCCATACCCTCGGATATCATTTCTTTATACGATCGTAAAGATGGAAAGGTGGCGCAACTTCTAGGTTAGATTTTATGCAGGCGATATTCGATTATTCACGAACCGTGGCATTTAATTGCTTAATAAAATAACGAATGCTTTAATCGTACATATCGGCCTGGTAAATATTTGATCGACGCGAATTAATTGGCACGGAGGCACGGCGCCGTGGTGGTTCGCGGGAGCTCGAGAGGCGAACGCGTAACACGTGCACCGATAATCAATTAACTGGCGGATTTCACCGACGGATCGCGAAAACGTTAAATAGAACGAAAAGGCGAGTGCAGATGAAAGCTAAACGGCGAGTCGATGGCCTGCGCTTCCGTGCACTGGCGCGCGCACGTCAGAAACAGCGGGACGGTAATTGAAATTAACACGCGTCGCCAACTACTCGATACAAAGCAGAAACGCAAACAGTAGGAAAGCAAGTCTGCAACTTGTATAATTTTACTATCGTTATTTAACCGTTTATTTAGCTGCTCTTATTAGACGCATAATACATACGCTATTTGTAAGGGTGTTTTCTCTGTTTCGATAAGTTAGATTTTTTTCTTCTCTAGTCTTTGGAAAGATACTCTTGGATTACGTATTTGTTGACACGTCGATTATAATTAGCTTCAGGTAAGATATAGGCAGATCGCAACGTTAATCGGGATCATCGAGAAGAGCTTCGGGCGAAAAGAAGAACAAGGGGCGAGTCGAGAGGAAGCAAGCTAGAACCAGTGAAAGTAACGCTCGGCCACGCGTCCTACCCGCGCATAACGCGGCTTTTCTCCGCCGTGTTGGAACTCGTACACGTTGTATACGTACACGCACGTGGACGTCCCGTTGCTTCCAGCTATCCACGAAAATTGTTAATTACACACCTGGATCGTCTTGCGCAATTGTTATTAGCGAAGACCCTCCGAAACAGCCGACATTACCAAATATGTATAATTCAGTACCGAAATTAATTTCACTTTCCAATTAAAATATTTCTTTTATCAAATTGTATAGCCTAAAGAGGACGCGAATTATCATTGTCATTACCTAAATGGATCGTAAAATTTGAACGAGGCCACGACTCGCACGAAATCTCGACGTTATCGCGATGATATACCAGTTGTAAATGTCGTAGCGCGTGCGCGCCAAAAGCCTCGACTGTATAAAAGTTCATACCAGAAAGAAAAGAAAATGAGCCAGTGCACTTAACGTTCCAACGATCGCGAAAGGTAGGAGTGTAACGAGCACGGTTTCGCGAGAAAGCGAGTCTCCAACGGAACAGGTGAATTGGAGTTGATAAAGAGCACGCGCGTGTTCGGCTTGTCATATCACAAGGTAATTTCTCGATTTTGATAAGCCCCACGATATTTAAGCATACGACACGCGAACTGGTTTTATAGAGCCTTCCCGAACGTGGTGGCTACTAATGTACATCAAACTTTCATTCCCCCGATTTCCTCCCTACCTCGATTTCATCGTCTATTTGCAAATAATACGCTTTGCTTAATTAGCACGTACGATGATCGTTTTCTTTATGGGAATCGAAAGCTTTGTCGGCTACTCGAGGAATTCGTTTTTTTTGTCGGTTCGAGCAAATAGAATGGGATCGTTTCTTTTTTGTCGCGGTTCGTTAAAATGGGGAAAAAACGCGTGGAATATCAAATAGAATTCAAGAGGAAGCGATTCGCGGATAGCCAGTAAAACGAGAACTTTCGATTGGTAACACTTTTGCTCTCTTCGATTCGTAACGCCAATGAAACGAATCGGCAATGATCCAGTTTCCATTGATTTGAATCGATAGACCGATGTAATGGACTTCGCTCGGTGAAGGATCCATGATACGTTTGCTTTAGAAAGTAACTCTAACTTTTCCAAAAGAAGGACGCGCGATCTTCTAATTTTCTCCACGCGTGCTTGAGTTTCTGTAACGCGTCGAATTTTCATACCGATATTCCCTAGCAAACGTTACTCAACGGTTGTTGGAGCTCGTATCTTGGTCAGCTTCTTTTCTCTCGATTCATCGACGTGGAAGATTCCACGGTGGTATGTTGCAAAACGACGAAGTACACAATCGAATGGATTAAGACGTAGCACGAATGTACAGCGACGATTTAACGATCCATTCATGATCTCGGTGGAACGCGTGCGATGCGTAACTAAGTGGCAGGGTTGATTTCGACCCGCTCCCATTAATTATCGCTCGGCAAACTAATGGCTTCTTCGCCTTGGATCGATCGAATCCATTAAAAACGACCAATCCGTAGGGTTAATGGTTAACATTACATAGAAATATCTGAATCATTAAGATAGTCGTGGCAACGTGTAATTAGCAGAAGTTAATATCCATCTTAAAAAAGAAGATTGGTCGAATTACTTCTAATATTTTCCATACGCTCATCGTGTGGCCATCTAACCCAAACCTTGGTATATACGTATAACGAGACCGAATATGCCGTATCAACCGTTTAATTATAGATTATCCTCTGGTATAATTATGAAATCTAGACGCAATCCAACATGCTACGTTATTAATCGTGGCCGAAGCGGAACTTTCGATTGCGCAAGCTGACGATGATAAGTACCGGAAAGCGGCAAATAACGATCAGAGCGAACAAGAGATCTCTTTGGTAATTTGGAGCGTTTCCGCTGACCATAATTCATGCCAAAATCGAACCTAATCGAATTCTCGGGAACTGTGTAATTCGCCTTACTTTCAAAACTAGAAGACGATAAATCTCCATCGATCAATCAAACTTCATAATATACGAACTTAAATAAAAGACTTTGCGTCGAGAAGGATGAGGTCGATAAATAGCGGAAGTGGCGAGCTTATTGGCCAGCCAATTTGTACAATAATTTCTCAAGCGAGTTACCGCTTCCTCCTTCGTTCCTCCTTTACTCGATCTTAGCCGCGAGAACGGCGCATACCGCCGTTCATTCTTAGAATCCTTCGCGAATACCGGAGCGTATCCAGCGCCATGGAGGAGCTCTCGAACCGCGTTAATTGCAGTGGTTGTGTATAAACTCCGTGATGTCAAAGGGTAAGCATTCTTCGCTGCTTTTACGCTAAGTACGTAGTAGAGAATCGATCAATTTCAGTTGCATAACGATAACTTCGTCGACGGAAAGAAAGCATCGCCTCGATCGTTTCGTGTAAACGCGCGTCTGCATCGGTAGATACGCACCGTTCTTATCGGACACAGAGCGGTTTCACCGAAGTCGTCGATGATTCGTAGAACTGGAAATTGCAGGTTGCTCCCGTAATTCGAAAGTGATATACTCTGGAAGTAGTATAATATAAGTCTATCAGAATTAGCAAGGTTTTCGTACGAGGATAGTGATTACAGACCGTTATAATGCTTGATCGGTGTAACGTAGTATCAATGCGAACTCGAGTCGCTTTGTGTCCAACGTTATATCCCTGTGGCTGTAGGTCCAATACAATCTAAGATCGGTACAAGTCCAATGTATATCTTAAGATAGGTAGAATCGGCGATGCTTGGGTTAGCATGAACTAGGATTAGTATAACCAGGAAGTGTCCGAGGCTAGGCTCGATGTTATCTGACTATAACTTAGTCCTAGCGTCTCTTGCGATTAACATGTCCCTGTATCGTTCAACGCAAGTTAGACCTCGAACACTCGCAATCCTAACTCTGTCTAAGGTTCCAATATAATCAAGAATTAGTGTGATCGAGAGAAATCGCTGGTGATATCGAGTTTATAGTTTGCATCGCTATCTCGTAATTCGTCTTTTGCATAAAACAATTATACGATGAAAGGATTTTCCGGTGGGATCGGCAGTCAGGAGCGATAAACGTTGCAGGGTGACACATGGAATGGCGGCACGTGCGGCGCACATCAGATGCAGTGGCGACTGCGGGCGAGTTTCGTCGCCTTCGTCAGAAGTGATAGTGACACGGAGCACGAGTTGCTCTCGCGGTTGGTGGGGCTCGGACGGCGTTATAAATTAAAAGCGATTCAAAAGGCGAACGACTGCACAGCGGCGTAGCACCGGCCGATTTCGCCCCCGGCTCGCTGTTGGCCGATCTACACGCCCCTGGATTGCGAAATTTTCATTGTCCATTTTCGAGTCCCCTTTGCGCGCTAGCCGCCTCTCTGACCACGCTCGTAAACAATTCTTTCGTAAGTAGTCTGCAACCTCTCTAGAAATTCTTGATCGAGATCGAAACCATTCCGGTGTAAACTCTCCGTACATTTGATTGATCGAGTTAAACACTTTGGCAGCACGTTTCGCAGCACGTGTCGTCGTGTATCCTTACATTTTTATTTGAAAGCACGCAATAGAAAGTCGGGGGCCAAGCACTCGATACATCTGAGATTTATACGATGGAAACTCGTTGATTCTCTTCGTTATTTACGATTTTTCGTTTATGCAATAAGAGTTGACGTTCAGACGAGCGAATTCAACGGAAAGGCGTTCGTTCGATCAAGCACTAATTAAAATGAAGTTCAAAGAATCGATGTTCTACCGTGCTAGGAAGATTGAAATTTACACCGAGATAGCCAGGTTGAGAATCGATCGATTAACCTATTACGACAAGCTCGCGAAGTCTCTCCGATTGCAAACGATTGATCTAGGATTTCAGCTAATGCCAGGTTCCGTTGAAAGCCGCTGCGACCACGGACGCGGGCGTCGAACACATGGTGTCACCGTCGAACGGGACGGAAGCCGTAAGCCGTAAGCCGTAAGCCGTAAGTCGAGCTTCATCGAGAGATCCTATCGTCTTCCCACCCACGTGACAATTTGGAAGGTGAAACGAGAGGATTCCATCGACCGGTCTCTATTACCAGGCCAGGACATTACGATCGGTGTCCGTAGCATCCGATACCAAACCGATCGAGACGCCTGGCTTGCAGCCTACACGATCTCCAAGCTGCGCTGCACCTAGTGCTGAACGAACGGTGGGCTGACCATTTTTTCTCTCGACCACTCGAGATTATCGTCCGGTCCGGGACAGCTCGTGCTTGGTTCCTTCGGTCCTGAGTCACTGCTCCGCCCTCGGAACGCGAACTGTGCGTAGACGGGATTCGCGACAGAACCAGAATACTGCTTGGCGGAGAAGAGCGTTTCAAACCCGTTAGTTGTCCGCGGAGCGCGCATATGAAAGTCGCAGGAAGCGGGAAAGCCTGATTGCAAAAGATGGCACCGGTTAAACGGAGATATTCAGGATATATCTAATCTTACAATGGATGCGCGGTCCAACTCACTGTCGCGGTGTTGTACACGATAAATATAATAGTACGAACGTAAGTCGAGTTCATAGTAAGTCGAGATTATTGTTATGTATTATCGCTACAGTAGTCGCGACTGGCTCTCGAAGCACACTGTATACTCAGCGAAACTTTCATAGATCAGACGTATGCTGAAGCGGTTCGATAAAATAAGCGAAAACGAGCCAGTAAAGAAAGCTTGTAGCCCTCGCTTTCAACCGAGTCGCTCTTTGTTGACAACATGGACGGGTTTCCAAAAAGACTGTCGTGAAATTGAAGCGATCAGAATATATAAAAGTTGTTTTCGAACGGAGGCGCGACTCCTTGCAGCGATCTATCGATTGCTAATTTGTATTAGTCGGCGACAAAGTTGTTTAACTAACTTAATTACTGTATGGCAAGACGGTGGCGCGGATTGTCGCGAGGAAATAGAAGCAAAAGGAAACGGGTGCAAGTGAAAGAGACTTTGCACAGAAGCCGGACGAGCGACGACGGTACATCGTGAATGTAATTATGAGTATATCGATGAATTTATCGAGCCACCGGATTGACTGGATCTTGCGCGCGGGCGCGCATATCATAATGCGCGAGCGCGAACCGGTTCCAAGCGTAGCGCGAAGTTTGACGCAAATACGAAATGTGTCGAAATTGTGGACTATCGACGACACACCTCTGATTGTTTCGCAACCGATCGTTTCGTATCAGAAAATTGCCCGTTCGCGGCAATACTCGTCGATATTCGTACTATTGACGCAGACACCGCTTTATCGAGAGCCGATCGTGACATAATGCTTCGTCTAATTCGGTACACTCGTAGCATTTACACAAGTCGATCGATTCGACCGTATTTTTCAACGACAACATTTTAGCAAAGAGGTATATTTATTTTACAACGTGACGACAAAGGTAACCCTCCCACGAGCGAACGATCTTTCGACATCCTTCCGCGTTCCAAGACGACGCGTCGTCCTTTTGTTCGACCCACGTTCAACCCTGACGATGACTCGATGAAATCAACGACTTAATTAAATCGCTGCGAAAACATCGTTTCGTTATCACGAGGACGCGGTTCGCGCAACGATTAACGTGAGTCAGACGGAACATTCCTGACGATCAGAAGTAATTAAGGATTATCTGCTCGTAGAATCGTTTAAGGTCGTGTAATAGACACGAGAAACTTCTTCTGCTCCACATACGACGTTTTAATCGCCATTGAAATACTTGTAACTGCAGCCGCGCTGTGATCGCAGGCAAAGTATCTGCATTCTACGTACGTCTTAGAATTTTACGAGTTTGTTATTTATGCTCGATCCTCGAGGAATGCAGCAACGAGCGAGTCTGTAACGATTCGTTCGAGTAACTGGATAAATAAACGCGTTTTAGATACGATACATCGGTCGTCGTATACCGTGATATTATTTGTCACGTTTAACACCGGACGCGAATTATCGACGTTTCCCTCGTTCTCCGAAGACCGGGCCCCCACGCGAATCCGCGACGGCGATGGCGTTCGTTGACTTTCTCGACGTCCGGACGACGGTGTCCGCGACGCTTAGGGACGAATGTGTTCGTCCGCGTCGATTTTTCCGCGCGCGGACCGGCACCGAGCTGCTTTCGAAAGCAGCTGCTACGGGGCGACATTCTTTTCCATCGATTCTGGAGCAACGCGGCCGCTTCTCTCGTTGGAAATCGCGTCTCCCATCGCATTGCGATTTGCATTTAAACGCCTTGCTTACGTAACGGCCGAGGCGAACGCGTTCAGGAAACGCCGATGCGAGAGAGTCGATAGGACTAGAGTCGCGTGTGTGCATTTATGGCTGCATCGATGCAACTCGAAAATCAAATGTTCGAGAGGTCAGCACAGCCGAGTCGGTTCGAAACGAAATCACCGGAGTTGACGGAGAAAAAACGAATGGAAAGTTAAAACGCGATCGAAAGTTATGAGATCAATTAGCATCTATAGCGTGCAGTTTTAACGTTCAATTTCACCGAGACGTCCAAAAACAGAGACAACGTAAGACCGAGCACTGTAATTATTGGAGATAACTCAGCGGGAACACCCGCTGTGCCACGTCGTCGGAAATTAATTAAAACATTACACGTCCTTCGGATCTCTTAAACGGACAAATTAGTCAAATTGCGATTCATCGGACGCCGCTGTCAGAAAATTTATGCGAGGACATCGGCATGATCATCGACCCGATTTGCACAAGATCCGAGGAAGGACGAATCTCGTCGAAATTTCCGTCAGGTTCTCAATTTTCCGTGCGATGAAGTGCGCAATACCGCGGATTAGCATAAAGACAGACCACCCATGCTACGACCCTGCGCGGCCAACGGACTGCTCTTCAGTCTCATAATAAGCGGCCGCTCATGTCGGATCCTCCGCGTACAAGTACCGCCCGTGTACCCATCCGTATATCTCGATTTATATCGTTATCGATCCTTTATTGGCGTCGATATATATTCCAGCTCCGTTCTTACATCGATCCCGACCGTCTCTTTTTCCCTTTCCTTTCCTTTTCTTCCTGTTCCGCGCTGCGCTGTACCGTGTGTTGCGCGTAGGAGTCCGATGTCCCTGGAACGGTATCGGCCGAGTTTCGTCGTTCTCCGTACTCCTTCTTCCTCCTCCTTTTCCTCTTTTTTGTTCGACTACACGATACGCTTATCCAATCTGCACGATAACAGGTCGAGTCTACGTTTGTCGCTGGAACGAAGCTCGCTGTAATTAAAGAGGATGAAAATCTCGTTGCGAAATAAGTCGAAGATAATCTATATCGTGCGTCGTGACCGAATATTATCATTCCGAATTCGCAACGTTATTTTTCTTCAGATAGCTGCAATATGGAGTACAACTTTTGTATTTCACGATAAACCTGTTAGCGATACGATTAATACCACCGTGGTCTGCGAGGATAGCCCAGATGGGACAGGTAGGCAGACAAGAATAGGAACGACTTTATTTATCGCTGCCGGCTTATCGCCCCTCGTACTCGACTGTGTACCACTCTTATTAATTAACCCGCCCCGTCAATTATTCCAAGCAATTATTGGAGGTCCAGGCAGGAAGCATCGACAGGCCGATAAGATGTTTCTCGTGGGACGACAAGTAGTTACGATTGAGGAACACGCTATGGGTCGCTGAGCGGTCTCGCGCTGATATGCGAGGGGTCGAATCGCGGACTTTAATATAGAGTCTCGGACGATGCGAGACAAGCCAGGCCAGCCCGTGTTACGAACGCAGGACGAAAGAACGCTAGCAAAAAGGCAGGACTTTTCAAGCTCGAGGATCTCGAGTAGTAACGACCGTGATACGAAGGACACGCTCTTTCTCTTAACTGGACGTTGTTGCAGTTCCGATTGCAAGAACCGCTTGAAAATGGCTCGTCGTTGGCAAGAAAAGGCGCTCGACAAAAAGTAGCCTTCGTCTTCTAGTTCGTTGATCACCGCGACACTCCGACCATTGTTATCGTATCATTTGCGTAACTGAATTTTTCTGCAATAGTTCGACAGAGTCGTTCGTGCATAAGTAGATCGCTTCGTAACGCTATATGTAACGGACTCGGTTAAATTAAACGTCTTCGAAAAAGTCGCGGCCGACCGTGATGATTTATCGAACCCTCGAGCTACGATTAATTGTGTACCGCGGATCTGAACGCGAAAAACGGACGTGGCTACGCTCGCTCATAAAGTTACGGTTACTAGTTGGTAGCCGATCGAAAGAAATCTGTCGATGATCTAACAAGGAGTCGTTGAAATTGAACATTTCGTTGGACAGATTATTTTACGATTTAAATATCTAGAATTAGTTGACAGCTAAGTGGAATATCTTGATAGAACCAGTCGTTCGGGATACGCAGCTCATGCTATTTTAATTCCGTTTTCAGGCGCATCGAGTCGTCGCAAGGTTGAGCACGCGAGAAACGCGTCCGAACGGATCCGCGATGAGCATCGACGATCTTTTTCTTGCAAAGATCTGACCCCCTTCCGTTTTGACACGAGATAGCTATCGCGCGACCAGCTCCGATCTTCTGCACACGAACGGCCCGTTCGGTCGCCAAACAATTGACCGATCCGCTCGTAACCGGTCGTCTATCGAGCTTGGTCAAAAGCTTTAAGGTTCCGTGGCGCGCGAAAATAATTGACTGGTCGACTTGGCCGAGACACGGACGCCGCAACGGTCATTAGTTTCTCAGGCGATCGGCCGTGATTTACGCTATCTTTAACGGCGTATTAAGAAACTGCGACACCTCCAAAGATGTTTTGACAACGTTAACCAACGGTGAATATGACGAAGGTGTCCAGGATTTACCAGCCGACCGATTTACCTTGATCGTGACGTCCGATTTAAAAAGACATAATTAAAAACTGCGTCACTTATCGGTCCTCGTGACGCGATGATTTAAATCGCTGAATGTAGAAGATGAGGAGAGGATATTAATTTCTCGCATTGCTCGATATTAATATCTGGTACGGTTTGGTCGTTCGACGGCAGACGCTAATTTGTTATTTACTTTATTATCAGATCGAACGAGAAGTGAAAAGTTTGTGTAACGTTTGATGATCGTATCTCGTGCTTATTAATTTTCTGAGCTCCGTTGCGCGATAATTTAACCGCTAATAACGTTAACAAATTGACAAGCGACAAGTGTATGTTGCAGACTTGTGTCCACCAAGCAGTCCTTTTATCATACGACGATGTTACAGTCAAATTATTTATAAAGATATAATCACGCTATAATTTGTAGAAATTGGTTACTGTTAAACTAGAAGAGCTTTATTAACACCGATGACTCGCAACTTATGACTTGAAATTTCACTAATAATATTAGTTCAATCGCGAGCAAGAGGACCCTGGTATAAACGTTTTTGTACGATACAGTTACAATCATCGGTAGCTACGTATCCATCGTGTCCAAGGAAACCCTTCCGCTCGAAACCGCCAGCCGTTCGATCGACCTTAAGGCCGATTTCTAAAACCGCAAAAAGTCACGGCATCGCTCGATGGTGCAACTGATAAAGTCCTTGCCGCGAGTGAAAACGTCGCCGATTCCGCGGTTCTCGAAGTCGTTTCGAGATCTCGCCTCGCGGGGACCGGGAACGTCCCTGTTTCTGCGCCGTGTCCGTCATGACGCTCTCGAGGATCGTGAAACCGATCGCTCATAAACACGAAATTACTGTAGTCGGGATTGTTGCGTGCCAGCTGCACTGGCGTAGCAAATCCGCTGGAAAGCTGCCCGCGGCCTTCCAAACCATCGCCGATGTTTGATGTTTCTATTGGAAGCGATGCAGCCACGATAACCGCCGCAGCATGGAATTCAATAATGACGTAATGGCGATTTAATGGCCACGGCTCGCTAGACGAAGCTGACGAGTTATAGGTTAGCTAAATTCCGAAGCTATGAAACGGACATCGCTAAAAATATGTGTTTGAAGATTTCACTGGTTGGAATTTCAGATGTATTTGTTAGACGTTGTTGTCGCTGGGATCGCTTAAGTGCGGTTAGGGAATGAATTTGAACGTTGTTCCTCCGGTTCTAGTAGCCAAAGGTATCGAGTAATCGTTGGGATTTATAGAGAATTATAAAGATCGATAACCGAAAAGGAATCGCCACTGCGCCACTGATTTAAGAACATTACAGCGGAGGAAGGTAAATCCTAGCCGACCTCGTTGCATCAATGAATTGTTTCTTAGCACGACACGATGTATACACGACGAAAAGGCAGCTACTACTAAACGTAGTACGTCTATCGCGCAACTCTAAAGATCATTACCGCGCCATAGTTCAACGATCATTTTTATTTTTCGTTTAATCATAACTCACCTACTGCAGTCTCTCGGAACTAAAAGCGCGCTTTCTCCCGTCGTATCTTCTTACCTCTCTTTCCACCGGTAATGAAAACGTCTGGTAACAAACCCCGCTAATTGATCCTCCACCACGAGCACGTTCTCTCTCCGACGGAAAAAGAGAACTGGAACGAATTTTATGGCTTCTTCCCTGAACGACAACGGTTAACGGCGAACGTAACGATTCCATTCGGCACTCGCCTTTCGTTTCGTGGTAAGCTGAAACCACGCGGAGGGAGAGGACGTCGCGAAAAGTTGTCTCTCGACTAGCTTCCTTCGTCTGGCTGTTTCCTTAGAAACGATTACGATTCAGCGAACGTGGCTGGAATATCGCGATCAACAACGCTTCGACGGTGATTTCGAGAGATCGTTAGTCGATCGGTCGAGCACGCTTCTCGATATCCGTGGAAAACGCAGGAAAGGGATACGTAACAATGACGGAGTTACGTCATGGTTTAGCGTTATAAAATAGAACGCGAGGAAACATCGTGCACATTTATTGCTACTTCGTACGTCAACACCGCCGTAAACACGCATATTCAACTCACGTAATTTCAAGCAATTCGCGGAACGAGTCCTCGCGTGCGTACATCGGTTCGACAAAAAGGAAGATGCTTTTTAGGTCAGGAACGCGACTGGTTTATCCCTCATCCCTCTTCATCCGTGCGACACCAAGGTCTTCCTCGGTCGCTTCTCTCCTCTTTTTAATCGACCATTCGTGTCGCTTCTAAGGACGGAAACGACACGTTTCCAGCCACCTTTGTTCCATGACGAAACGAAATTATTTATGGAAGTATTTTACCTTGATTTCAACGGCGATTTAACGATCTAATAGGACGATAAAATTAAGAAGTTTACGAATAAAGCACATAGAGTTAAGATCTTTCGCAAGTACTGCGAATTACGCGCAAAGCTAAATTTCAATTTCTCGCTCGTTTCCGTGGGCTTGTTAACTCCGGAAGACCGTTGAATCTCAGCTTCGATTCAGGATAGATCTAAAACGCTTTCAAGAACGATTCAAAGTCTGTCCGTAGATCGATTGGTTCGGATGGCGGCGAGAAATCGTATCGAATGGCCATCGCCACTCGGCCGCGCAGCTCGCCAACTGGTTTTTGCCGATGCAACCGAGCCAAGAGAGTCAGATGCGCGCGACTGTGTCCTCGCGGATGTCGGTTAGCAGTTTCCTGGGAGAGCCGACGCGTATGTACGGTCGTCCTTGAAGCCGTTACACTCCCTTGCATCGCGGCTCTCTTGTAAATCGGGCCTCGAGTTTGCCTCGCCATTACACCCACTGACACGCCTCTATCGTCCATCCATCGATTCCGTCCATCGTTGATTCATCAGAATTGTTCGACGTACCGAGCGCGATCCGTTCCACTACTGGTTCTTTGAAACCGATAATTATAGCCACGTGAAAGTATCGGTAAGTCCTGATTCGTGAAAAATGTGTTTGGTAGAGATAATTTAGGGTAACGAGAGTATTAGAGGAGCCGATGGTAATCGAGTTTATGACGTTTATTTCAAATTAGACTAAGTGCTTCCAGTCGGTACAGCGAATCATTAATTTCTTGCGCTGATTTCGTTTAAAAGTCATCAATAATTACCAGGCAGGTGTGAAAATGTCGCAACACCGGCCCGTTAGACCGGGGTCAAAGCAACGCAAGGTGCGCGCTGATACGATTTTAACGAGCGCCCCCTGTCCCGATCGGCTCAGTGAAAGTGATAGAAAGCGAAATAATGGTGCTAGGACCGTATAGAGGAGAAGAAGAATAAAAAGGATATATAGACATCCGTGCGAAATCTCCTCGAGCGGGATGCGCGACCGGGTGGGAGATGGAATGAGACGAATCGAGCGTAGAGAAATGATTAGTATCGGATCGTTAAGGCGGCCATGTAAACGGATAATTGGGCAATAACCCAGAAGCGAAGATCACGAACGCTGCTCCGCATATGGAACGATCACGATCGTAACGAAGATCTAGTTCCCGAGATAAACATGTAACGAACGAGAAAAGGTAAAAAAGTCGGTATTGGAAGTCCTGGGGGCGCGGTCGCGTCGTTCTTCCATGGAAAATCGCGAAATTTTGATGACCCGTTCCTCCGTCGAAGATCCAAATTATTTATTTATTTATTTATTCATCTACCAATCTCGTATACGAGATAAAGACCTATTGACGCGCAACACGCGTAGAAAGATGCAAACCCCTATAGAGATGCGTACCGTGTACGAAAGTTTGTAAATGGACATTCCCGAAAGATCTAAAACGTGTCAGACGTGTACACGATATCGTGCAATTAGGACGATGCACCGGTGACGAGGAGGAAGGTTACGAGATTACCGAAAAGCATCGTGGATAACGTAGCTCGGAGAAACAACGGTTTCAGTAAGAATAGGAATATAAATTTCATAGAAGCGAATCGAAGTCGCGAAGATAAGACGATACGAGCATAGATTTCGTATCGTTGTTGGCGAGAACCGGCGAATTCTTGAATCGCGGCCGATCGATATATGGGTGTGACGACGGTGCACATTGGCCCTGTTATCCTTTCCTTCCTCGTGTGTAAGATCTGATTTCCTTACAATATACAGTGCGTATCGCGTTACACAGTACCGTACCTACCACCGCGCAGAATTCGTTATAGTTTATGTAAATTGGCCGGGTGACTCGCGCGTTAAACTTCGCCGTTAGCCGCGGAATGTGTCGATTTATGGTGTCATCGATGACAGCTTCGTGTAATAAAACGGCGCGATAACTTGGACGCTGAATGAAATTGTCGATAGAAGAAACTCGATTCATATGCGAGAAAGGTTAACAACGGTAGTTTACCATATTTACATATCCTTCGTTTCTGACGAAAGAAAATGAATAACTTCATCGTCGATTCCCGCGAAGCGGTCTTTAACGTCGATCTTTCGAAACTTTCTCACCTCGTTACGAATGCAGAAACTCAACGAGCAGCCGATGATTCTAAGATAACCCAGTTTCACTTTGCGGCCGATTCGAAAACTTGGAACGCTACTGCTGTTGATGCGCGTGCAGGTGGTCAGCGGGTCCCGGAAGCGGATTCGAAAAACGCGAACGCTCGGGGACGTTGGCGTCGCTGCACGCACGATATTGCGAGATAATCGCGAGCCAGTTTGCGCGGAATGATCGCGCGTCCAGGAAAAGAAAGTGTCGTAAACCAGAGGCAGCGTGTACGATGACGCAGGAAACGAACGACCCCGGTGCGGTGTAATTAACCGCGTTGTGCGACGGATTCGCGTAATGACGCGTGCATCACAAGTGGACGGCGTTTTGCAAAAAGTAACGACCGTTGCGGACCGTGTTTTACGAGCGGGAGGATCGCTTTCGTTTCACCTTTCTGGGGTTTCACTTGGTTGACGTACGCGAGAAAATCCGTGCCTCGATATACGGGGTCCATAAAATTTACCGTTGGGCGTGTCTGATTTTTTTCCCCGCTGGCTGATAACGCTCTCGTCCGTGCAGCGACCTGACCTTTCGTTCCGAACAGCCGCTGAATTTTGACGAATCGAGCAGAGATCCTGTTCTTTCGTCCTTCGAGAGATGGCGTCTCACGCTTTTCGTATATTACGATAACTGGTATTTCTACTTACTATCCTGATAAGGAGACGTCGATACATCGATTGTTTCGCGATACATTTTGATCGACGTTGTACGCGCGATTACGATGAATTTGTCTCCTTTCGGCGGACAGACAATGTAAAATGTAATTTGACGGACGTGGTAGCGCCGGTTCGCTTAATGGATCTCGAGCATATCCTGACTTTTCGATCGATGTTCCTTAATGGATGTACCATTAGAGGATGAAGCTTCGAGATACTCGAAGAAATTAACCGGAGACAGGAGAATGTATTTAGGTTGATTACCCTCGTTACCGGGCCTCGAAATATTTCAGGGTCAGACGCGAAATGAGTCTTGGGAAAGGAGCGTGCTCCCAATTCGTCTGTTTGCTTGATAATGCCGGTTACCGATATCTCTGCAGAAACGCAAAGTCGCGTAAAGTCTTTGAACCAGAAAATTACAGTGTCTTAAATCCGTCTAAAGTGTACTCTGTTTTACGGCGAGTACACGAGCTTACGATTCGGTATCAGCAAAATTCATCTTCTTGGAGAAAAAGTAAGACCACGGAAGACTCGAAGCGAGACGAGTCAGGGCGTGCGTGCAGGGCTCACGTGCAGTTTCCGATACCGAAAGTTCGAAGTGCAATTTCGTGGCAGGAATAAATCCCGTGTTGCATAAATCCCGGCACCTTCGTGCTTGGTGTAGCACACGTCGCTGAACTTCTCTCCGTTCGGCTCGGTGGTACAACATACGAGGGAAAAAATTCTGTCTCGTTCTCCTTCTCGTGCGTCCTCCGTCTCTCGCGATCTGGCCGCGTGCGCGAGCAAGATGGCAGCAGAGAGATCGAAGAGAGTCAGACGTGGTGTTCACCTACTCGCGAGGGTGTGTACCAAGGCGTGTGCAGAGTCCGTAGAACGAAGAATTCGCTCTGCACGAGACAGCGATACCGGTGCAAGGAGGTATCTATTGCTTGTGCAATAGTGAACGTATAGCGGATGTCAAACCGCGGCGCGCACGTATCGCACACCCCTGCACCAACTGTCCGCCAACTCCGCGTGTACGTGCATATCTGCATCGCGCGCCACACCGGTTGACAACTCGCGTGCTTACGCGCGGCTTTCGTGAATCCAACGAACGCTAATTTGCAAACAGGAAGTGGAAAGTCCGCCGTGCCGCGAGTCTGCCCGCGTTATAGACGAGGCTTGTTTCAATCGGTAATTACCGACAACAGACGGGATCGATGTTTCTTCGATTGCATTTAGCATGTAACTTTTATACCAGCAGTTTGCTTCGTTTGGCATCGGATCACTCTAATGGATGTAAACGGCATCGATTATAGTAAAGCGTGTTTATCGGAGAGTGCTAATGTCGAGTTTCAGCATGACACGATGAAGCTAAGTTATAGCAAACAGAGAACACCGTAGGCATCAGTTATGGTAAGTTCAGGTTACACTTGGCTTACCCGAGCCTACACTGCGGAACCTAGCATTATCCTGGCTTCGCGGCAGAATCTATACTATTGCAAAATTAATCTCGCCACGTAGCACCAGTTCGTTGGCGAGCTGCATTTCGCTTCATTATCCGCGAATCGCTAATCAAGCGAAGACTCCGTGAGAACGCGATTCCGGTGAAAGAGGAAGACGGTTTCGTAATCTCATTTCTTCGCCATTCGTCGAACGCGCCCACGACGCCCGATCAAGCGCGTGTCAATGCTGTGGGGAGGCCAGAGGCGCCTCTAGCAGGTCGAAGGATAGCGAAAAAAATGAGCACAATAGGATAATATTTCACGGGTGCAGATCACGATCGACCTTGGCTGAACCGATCGAACATGATCGACGGATCGATCTCACGGCGCACGTACCACGGTGTTACCTCGAGTCGACTATGTTAACAGCTCCGTCTGGCTTTTCGCCGTATTTACAAATACTGTGACAAATCAACGGGACACCCAGCGACTTGATCGTTGCAGACTGTCTGGCGAATTCGCGCCACGATCATCGAATCGACGCACTCGACTCGGATTTTACGCGTGTCACGAACTACAGAGTTTCGCTTCTACGCGGACATATTTCTTATGTCATGGCAACTTTCCTCTCAAATTGTTCGATTCAATTCTGATACATTCCACGGGTAATAGAGAGAACGCCGTACGATATCGATTTTTCGGTTTGAGTTATCGCATCAGATGCGATCAAAGCAGCAAAAGAGAGGACTTGGTGCTATAACGTAATCCTCGGGAATACCGATGTTACGAAACAAGACGCCGATACCAAAGAAATGAAAAAAGCAAAGAGAAAACTGCGCGAGGAGAATTCCAGCGCGGAGTAGACGGCAGCGGTGTAATTTCACCTCTGAAAAACAATCGACGATTTGCCTGGGTCTGGGATGGTAAATCGCCAGGGCGAGGTGTTACGTTGCGACACGGTCGAAAAACGTCGCTTCGTTAGTCCGAAATTCGAGCGTAAATCTCGAGAATGCGGCGGCGTTTTTCTGCCTAACGAGTCGTCCTTGTGCGCGAAAACAGATCCCATCGGTAGGCTATATATCTTCTCAACAATACCAGCCAGACCTCGTTCGGTCGCATACTTTTTTACGTCGACGAATTAAAACGTCTCCGTCTGTTCGATATTTACGCCAGCGTTTAAGGTAGAAAGCGCCTCCATACGCTAATTCCGCTCGAGACGAAATCGAGGGAAGGCTGGTTAAATTCCATCGCTTTTTGCTCGGTCTTGGCGTATTTCTATTTTCTTTCTTTCTTTCTTTCTTTCTTTCTTTCTTTTTCTTATTATTAGCAATTGCGGCGATCGTAAAAGGGAATTAAGAAAACGATGCGACGAGTTAATCAATGGGCTTGATTCTTTAGTTACGTTAGGTCAGCATCGATGGTAATGATAAGCTTGAATAAGATCTACTAGTCAACCTCGGATTTTATGGTTCTCGCGAGGTAAAAAACGTAAAAATTCGGACGGAACTTCGATGCGAATTTCTTATTGCTATTTCAAAGAGATCCGCCAATAAAATTATCGAATCGATTAAATTCACAAATTTGTCACTGTCTCGTATTTGCGTTTTCCATGGCAATAAAGGGGAAGAGAATTTGAACCGCTTAAGAAATGTAACTCTTTGAGAGGTCAAAGCGATTGGAGGAACTGTCGGTGGGTTCGAAAGTCTCCGCAGGGAGGACAAGAAGACTCAACAAGGCCTGCGACCGCCGGGGGCAAGGTAATCCAAATTCCGCAGCCTTGCAAACAGCTTCGAGGATCGTTGTCGAGCAACAACGAATAAGCGATGTGTCGTTCGGTCGGCAAAGGAGCAGAAAATCGCATTATGTACTTCGCGGCATATCTTCCTGCCGACACATCCTCGACCATAAGGAGCTCGTTCCGCGACAGGCCCATTTACTTTATCGAGTCGGAAGACCCTGAACGATATCCTCCTCGCTCTTTTTTTCCTACTGCTATTCGCCGAATTTTTTCCACACGCGTATAAATATTCGCAAGGTTGCGGAGCCGATTAATTCTGGACCGAGGACGCTCGTGAACGACGCGTAAAAAGCGCGCGGATCCCGTTCCCCCGTAAAAAGAATCGCACCGAACGAGCGGTAGATTAATTATTTCGTGGCGACATTACAGATCCGAGGGTTTCTTAACCTCTCACCTTCGGAGACGCGCGTCGCATCCGTAAAAAGCTGGATAAACAACGCGATAACGCGGTAGATATATATAACTCGTGCTGCGATCCCACGTTTCGTTCCTCTTTTCTTCCTCTCTCTTCTTCTTCTCTCGGAAGCTTCTTTTTCTACCAGGCAAAAAAAAAAAAAGAAAAAAAAAAAACGAAATTCAAAGCCGACCGATTAATTTCGATCGTTTTTTTCACCCGTATGCGACACACGCTTGTGCTTGTGATTATTCATCGTAGCGGGTGCTTCGTACCTCCTTTTCTTTCTTAAAACAATCGCCAAATTTGTCCATGATTTGCGGTAACGTCGAAGGATATTTCGAAGAAGGAGAAGGTTGTTCGTCGCGTCTTCGAGAAACGCAGGCCGAACATGATCGAAGATTTACGTGGGCGTTCTTCAGATTGCGAGCCGTTTTTCACTCGCGGCTAAATGGCCGCTATTAATATTCATAACTTTCGTAAACACAGTCAAAACCATCTCGTTTCCGGGTCGCTGAGACAATCAATCGAACGACTCCACCAATGTCCACCAAGCTCGAAAAGGTAACAGTCTCGACGAGTCTCGACTTCTTCCACTCGGTTTTTCAACGGTTGCACAACGATACGCGGTCGATCGATTGAAATCAAGCGGTAACTCTAATTTATTCCGACTGCATCGACGGAAACGCGAAACCGGAGTGATTTCATTAACGCGCCGGCGACGTTTTATCGTTCAGTCGCCGCGCTGGTCGGACAGTTACGAAAACGAAACGGTTCTCACAGGTTCGACGATAAGTGGCGCGAATGACCGTAAATTCCGCGTGCTATACAGCCACGCAGTGGTGGTACGGTCACCGCGATTGCGAAAGATTCGAGTCGCGGTGCCGCGACCTTTTGCACGCGACACTGTAGTCGCGTAATCGTATCAAGGAACGGGTTTCCGGTCTTTGACAGAATAGGGCAAAGTCCTCGTCATTGTAAACATCGACCTGTTTTCTTAAGATCGATTTACTCGATTCTTCGACGCTGAAACAAGTACCTACGTACTTACCTCGATTAAAAGAAGATGAGACATAGTCTTAAAGATTTCTACTTAATACGATAATTACAAATTCATAGACGACGATCGAAGATCATATAAAAAGCAAGACAGAGCGAATGCCTCGCGATGGAATCCGGAACAAAGGCGAGACGCCGGGCGTCGATTTTCTCCCCGGTTTGCATTGCGTACGGTATAGATTTCTCAAGCGCTCTACCGACAAAAGAAACGGATCGGTAGGGGGAGGATCGATAAACCGATCGATTATGATCGAGCTGGTTGCAAAAACGCAACTCGCACCGCGGTGTCCGCGCAGCCGGCCGTGTATCGGTAATTGCATCGTGCGGCTTGTCGACGCTTATCGCGGTTCTCTCCTTGGCATAAACGCACGTACGAGGGCGTTGCAGGTTTTCTCGAAAGGAACAGTCGTCCAAGCCTTACCAGTCCTATCCACAGGACCAGCGTTCGTCTAGAAAAAGGATCTGCGCGGCGATCGGTGAACGTATCGAGAAACCACGGAGAAAAGTGGCTTACGCGCGTTATGGCGTTCTTTCGTCGTCTTTCTCCTCCGCGAATTCTCTTCAAACTTTTCCCATTAATCGTCGATTTCTCATCTCCACTCTAGAAATCATTTAAACGTTGATCGGTACTCGTCTGTAACGCGTTTAGTTACGAACGATATCCAGTGGGCGTAATTGTTATTAATGCCACGTACAACTCCGTTCACCAAATAACGTTTGCGAGAATTCTTTATCGCGAAATCAATAATGGATGTCCGCGCTGACAGCCGAGCGGTCTCCGACCAATTAAACAGCCAAGGATCCAGGAGAAAAGTAGCCAGATCCAGCGAATGATTTACGAGCTGCCCGTCCCTTCCTTCGGGCATTGATGTCTCCGGATCTCAGGTAGCGCTGATTGAGCTCTCCAACTGAACTTCGTTCCTCGTTTCGGACTTTACTCCTCGATACGTTAATCGTCGGTCTTCTGTGTTATATCTGTAACGTGGACGTAGAAGCTGGATAGACGTACACTTTGCTTTCTCGGTTAGAGATCTAAAATCTCGTTTTAAGAAGACGGAAACGATTAGAGTGGACGTCGTAAGCCGACGATGCTCGAGGAATTTGAAATGGATCGCGTTTAACGAAACCACGGCGGTGAACTTTCTATTAGGAACGTCGACATTAGGCTCGTCCTCCAAAAAGAAGAGACCGCCACCACCGCCGCCGCCGCCGCCGCCGCCGCCGCCGCCGCCGCTTTCCTTAGCAGTGAAATTGAGAAGAAGCAAAAGGAAAGAGGACTCGCGGAATTAATCGCAGCCAGACCAGCATTCGATTAACTAGCAGGTGCTCTCGAATACGCGATCGAACGTTCGGACGTTTTCATTTCAAATAGAACGTCCGTACGAAGTGAAAACGATCTCCCTTGCCAGAGAAATCTGAAACATTTTTACGCATTTTACGTCTTAACTTAATTTTTCGATACGTAGATAGGAAAAAGATATTCTTCGCTTGGATTTCATAGAAATGCTTCGACATTCGTAGAAAGAGAGGAGTTTGTTGACTGAACAGGTTGGAACTGGATGGCAAGCTCGTCTTCGCGTGCGGATAATAATTTATGCATTACAGGCAGTTGATCTCGTTACGATTGCACAAAGACGGCAGAAAAACAGCGCGGTGAGGAACTCGAAAAGAGGACTAACGAGGTCAACGACGTCACTCGAGACTCGCCGTTCCGGCCTTCGTGACTTGACGTCTCGAAGCGCCTCGCGAGACCGGATTGAAACGAAAAGCAAAGGAACGCGTAGTGAAAATGTTGGTAAAAAAAAAAATCGCGGGGACGATCGATGAAGAGCGTGGCCCAACAATTACCAACCGAAAGTCGACGGTGAAACGTTACGTTAAATATTTTTCTACTCTCTTCTCGATGAGTCTACCAACCTTTCTCCGGATCGGCAACCATAATTACGAAATCTCGATACGTTAGTATCGTTCGATTAAATTTTCTCAGTGATGGTAGCGTAAAATTCTAATTTTCCACGGTATTATATCGAGAATGAAAGCTTGAAGATAGGAGTGCTTGGTGATTTGTCGTTCACGGAAGAAGACGAGCATAATTGATAATTTACGATCGAGATGTTCTAACGGTGAGACTGTAGCAACTCGTTCTCGTTCTTCCTGGCTGTGGTCGTACGTCGAGAATTAAATCGATCGCAAATTAGCTCGAGCCACGAGAGTCCACCGGTGCGGGATAATTGACACGTCGTCGGGAAAAAGAGAAAAAGAAAGGGAGCGAGAGGTCTTCAAGGATGTCCACTCTTCCAGGTGAAGGCGGCAGCGAGAACGCGCGTAACGCCCCACAAATCAGCGGTGGTTTCGGTCTCGGTTCACCGAATTTCACCGGATTCCCTGCGCTCTCGTTCGTTTCTCGAACGAACGTTGATTTTAATCGACGCTGGTTTCACGTTATCGCAATGTTCGGTATTACGGTATTTTCTCTTGAAACGAAAATTAGTATGCCATTTTAAAAAATATATCAGTGTACATAACACATTCCACGCGTAACACGGTATAATACGTTGAACTTTCTATCGAGATCATTCGATATTTCGAGTATAAGCGTAATACGCGCGACTAAAGTAATCTCGAACGTTTTATGAGAGTAAATGAGCAGAGAAACTAAAGAAGCTGATAATGCAAGCAACATAGTTAGACGTACGAAGCTATAGATATACGTATACGAACCAAAAATAGCTGCGGATCCGAAAATAAATTTCGATTTAAAATTCGATTTCCTCGAGTACCCTGAACTCGGCTGCGTTTAGCTTCTATTAATCGTACGAGTTTCCGCATTATGAAGATTGCCAGCTGACGAGGCCGAGATTCGATTACACGTCGTTCAGATTAAATCCCGTGGATGCACTTTCGATCACGCTAACGATCCCAGACTACCAGTATACACCGACATTGTTGCACAAACACGAATTCGCCGCGCTTCGTTGCTTTCTACCGACCGAACCCGATCGATTCGCAGCCGTGTTTTCGCACTTTATTTTTCGAGTTGCAACGGTTCCCCTGATTAACCAGACGCGCAGCATCTTGAAACCTGTAATCATCCTGCCGAATAAAACAAGAGTGATAGATCGCTGGTATCCTTGAATCGCGGTAAATTGACTTCCTTATCTTGGCAGTTTACGCGTCGGGGTCTTTGGCGAGAGTTTTTACGCTTCAAATGCCGTATATATGTACGTCTCGTTCGATAAAAATGGCAAAGCAAGTAGCACCTAATCTTAGTTGGTTCGATCCAACGAACGACGTTAAAAAGAGAAATTGTTTTCGCAAAAATTTCATGGACATGGATTTCGTAGACGAAATCTATGGAACGAAGTAATCGTGCACGGACAAACCGGTCGGTTACGAATTAGTAACGGCTCACTGCCGGATAGGCTGACCGTGCGGTTCGGATCGTTTCACACTTTCCGTGATTAATCCATCGCGGATCGTTCGTGCCGCCTACTTAACGGCCGGTACGCTCGTTCAAGTAGCGATCTCGACGTTCCTCAACGACCTCTTCATGTATCGCGAAACGGCACGGGTCACCGGTGTCAAGTCGTGCCCTGGCAGCCTCGACTTTGCCAACCAACGAACTTACTGCCTTCGTCTGACCCCTCTAGCTTGTTCCTGCCCCCCCCCCGATTCTCTAGTAATCTCTTTTTTTAACGATTTTCCTCCAGCCACTTTTATCGAATCGCAGGCATTTTCCTTTCACCCTCCGTGGATAGAGACTTCCACTATGGGGAAGAACGAGGAGAAACTAGAACGACAAAATGTAAATAAAGTGCATAGGGGTGGTCGAGTGGGAAAACGAGAACGAGTCGAAGAAATATTTACTGTTCCTTTCGAGATACTTTTCGTTTTTCTACCGACGGGATATTGAATCCGGTGAAACTCATCGACGTTCAAAGAAAATCTTGTCTTCCTTTTGCCTTTGGTACGTTCGTTCTTCTTACACCAGGACGAAACCTCTCGGGATAGACTTCTCTATTATTGTCAAGCTGACCAATTGCCGCTTGCCGTGCCAATAGCACGTACTGACTGTAAGCGTAGAAAAACACGACAGTATAAACATATTATGGTAACGAGGTGAAAAACTCGTTGACGAGCCTGCACTGGTTTAAGGTTAGCGTTTCCTTCGCGTTTCCACGTGTCCTTAAAAATTCACCGGATATATTAATATCGGCGCGAGATTGCATTCCCACGAGCGAACGAAGGAAGAGAAGGAGCGTTGCTACGGAGACTGGTCGAGCAAAAGGCGAACCGGCGGACGTCGGATTTCACCCTTTTCTTTCTTCCATTCGTTCTTTTTTCTTTCCACAGTTGGTTTTCCCGACAGCGACAGCTCTAGGAACGAACACTTCAAGCGGCACGTTGGCTCGAATTCGTATTACGTAAGTATCGGCCAACCGGATGCATTGTGCTCGCGAAACTGCGAGGAAATTTACGACAGGACCGATTACGAGAGTATTAGCCTGCACGAGGGCCACTGGCCTGTTCGAAAGAAGCTGAAACGTACGAACCGACTCTCTAAAAAAATCTAGAAATATCGGAACGAGAAATCGCGATCGCTTTCGAGTGGTGCGTAACATCCTACCAACGATCGAAACGATAGTTGGTAGGTTTTCTTGCTCCTGGGGAAGAGTACGTGATCGACATGGAGAGCCAACGAGTGAAATCGTATCGCCCTACTGGCTGCTCCGAAACTCCAACTCCTTCCTTAGTTTTTGTTTCTGGCTATACCAGCTATATCTAAACTGTTACATAGAGTTTACGCTGTGCGGCGAGTTAAACGTACTTGAAATCATCGACCATTGTCCTCGATTCATATTTTAATGTCCATCCGATACATATCCTTGCCGATACATCAACGCGAACGATCAACGTGAGAGCCTGACCTCTGCAAATTCGGAATCCATGTCAAATCGACTAAAACGTCGGGTAGAGCGTTATACGCGAGATACGCGTTCGTACGAACGGAAGAACAAGTTGCCGGACGAGTGCGAGCCTCGTCAGGGCTAGATACAGTTTTCAGATAGAATCCCGACATGGGAGCTGGATACGTGGACGCGTGAGAACTGGGCCGGCAAAGAGAAGACGAGCGAGACAAGCTTTATCAACCCGTTAGAAGAAATAAAGAAGCTCGGGGAACGATGGTGTGACGCGTGAATCATCTGGTGTCGATATTAACTTGGGTGTGTGTAATCGAAGGGAGAAAAAGCGGCGGAATAACGTCGATCGCGGCTGATCGCGCGAAGGAACGCATTATTGCGATAGCACGGCTAATCGTAACGCGATCATCGACGTGACCAGTTATAGCGTTGGACGTTTTGCGAAACACGAGCAAAAAGTTCGCGCCGCGTGTTGCAACCGATCCGTTGAATCGATACGCGATCAATTCGGACTTGGCATCTGATCACTGATTGCGAGAGAAGTTTCGCAGATCCGACAAGAATTCGGCGGGATCAAGTTGAACGAAATGACGAAACGACTGTACGTACTTACGTTGAACGTCCGATGGGATCAGGTTCTTCGTGCAACTTTGTTGCGAATTAAATCGCAGACATAATCGGGAAACTAATTTCTTTGAAGTACCTATAATACACGGATATCCCATACGGGATATCGCTATCCTGTAATGGACGGTTATAGGTGCGAGGGGATTGTCAGCGATATATGGTCTTAACAAGTAGAGCGATTTAATAACAAGCAATAATGGCGTGCACGAGCTCGTACGAGAAAACCTCCACTCGAATGATTAGCCGCTTTTGACCTGCAACCACGTTTTCTGGAACACGATATTACTTCGATATTACTGTTAAGAAGAAAAACGCTACGAATCGTGAACATTGTCAACGATTTTGTCAGCGAACTAAAAATCGCTTTCTACGTACGAGTATCTTCCGAAGCTGTTAAAATTGCCGAACGACTTATCGAAAGGTATGGAGAAGTATGGAGAGGTACGGAGGCTCGTAGCAGGAAGGCGGCGCTCGAAAGCGCCCGGCCCGTCATGGGAACCGAACAAAGCGATCCCTGGCTCACGTGTGCATGATTTTAGACGAAGCAGGAAGAAACGAGCGCGTTCGGGTTCGAAGGTCTCGACGTGAGAATCGAAACGGTCGATGGAGCAGCCACGCCGCGGCGAAGAAGACGCGGCCGCTTCTATCAGTCGCCGGTGAATACATCAAAGGACACGTAGTGCGCTCCTCTATCGTGGTTCCCTCATGAGGTCGAGTAGAGAAGGAGAGAAGGAGAGAATATCCGAGGACGGATCGTCGAGGATGTCGTCGAACCGGCAGCGTTCCTTCTTCGGTTTCCGGGACGAGGAGTAAAGACACGCGGGGACTTGCGTGGCGGGTCAACGATAGCGTGCGGCTTATTTTACAACTACAGTTAGAGATAGCGAAGATGGACGAACCAGTAGACGCGAGCGAGGACGCCGGTTCCGCCGCGTTATCGCGTCATCCGCCATTTTTCGACCTACACCCCTGCTCGACATTCAACCAAGGGTGTCATAGGAGAGAAACGTTCTATCCGTCCATCGTGTTCCGTCGTATTTTTCCTTCGTACGAGGAAGAAGTATGGCTTGTAGTTTCATGGCAAACGTTTTTCCTATTGCACCATTCTGTTGGAACATATGGGAGAGATAACTGGATCTAGCGGAAAGAAAGTCAGTCGCGGCGAGACACGTACTCCGTGTGTCATTGTTAATTTACTGGACGCTCGATGCTGTTGCGAGGAAACACTCGACCTGTCCGCTCTATTACTTTTTTCACTTTCTCCTTGTCCATTCTTCTTCGTCCCCCTCGTCGCTTTCTCCACTTCAGCCAAGAAGAAACGGAGCTTAATGACAACAAACGTTTCGCCCCTTTTTCCCGGAACAATACCGTCGAATATAACGTATAAATAATTCCGGCCAACAGTATATCGCGTCGTGTCTGGTCGTCGAAAGAATACGTCGGTGGCATAGGACAACTCGAGCAGCTTGGTCGAGTTGGAAAGGAGTTCGCGTGGCCGTATCACCGACGTACTATCGAAGGCTTCCCCACGCCTTGTGTCCACGCGACACACAATGCATTGCCTCTGCACGACCAGTAATCGTAAGACGATCGTTATTGAGTCGAATTAACTCCGCTACCAATGCACTTTGATGCTTGTCTCGGCTAATTTTTCAGATCTCGCGGCACAGCCACGAACGTTCTGAACGTCACGATAGCCGAACGGACAAGGAAACGATCTTTCCACGTTTTACATAGCATTCGGTTTCTTAACATTTCGCTACCGTTATAAATAGCCCACGCGGAGATGTCATCGGCGATTAACGTTGGTCGCGTCGCAATTATTATTCGTCTGAGATTTTTCGCGACGATGACTCAGTGAGTAATTAACGAGCGACAGGTGCCTCGATCGAGACGGAGCGAATTCCGGCTGTCGAACCAACGATTATTAATAGCGATCGAGCGTATGTCCAAGGCTTCGCGAACGCGGATGCCCGATAAAAGGACAGCTATATAGAATCATGGCGACATTGTCGCCGACGGTAAAAGGAGAGAAGCCCAGAGCCGGGGACCGTCCTTGCTGAACGTTCTAGCGGGCGCACCGGTGCAGCGGTGGTTGCGATAGCGCCTTAAAGGAGACGACGAGAAGGGGAGCGAGTTAAAACTCTTCTCTTTCTCTCTAGCGTGGCGATATCACGACGGCCGTATCGGTGCTTCTCCGACACGGGCGGACAACCAAAGAGGAGAGAAACGGAGAAAGAAAGAGAGAGAGAGAGAGAGAGAGAGCCACGCCTTACCAGCAGCGACACGCCGTACAATGCAACGCTCGCCCTAGCTAGGCTCCATTCGGCTTCGCTTGCTCCGGGCAACGTGAAACGCAACCGATGCAACGTGCAACTTGCCGCCGTTGCAGAACATACTTATATACGAGAGAGCGCCGATATACCCTGCCTAGAAACCGATAGATGCCGGCAGGATATCGGTGTTTGCTGTGTGCGCGTTCGATACCCCACGAGGCGAATGCGCGCCGCTCGTGTTCACGCTCCGAAAACAATTTAGCCGGGATCGTGAATGGGCCACCAATTACTCTTCCATCGGCGTCCAGAGATCGCCGAGGAAAGATTATTTTGACAGTGAGGGATAAAAGGTTCGTGGTCACTCGAGGGAGCGACCGTATCTGTAACTAACCTATCTCGCAACGACAAACAGGGAATGGTATCGCTTTTTCTCTTTCTCCTTTTTCTCTTCTCTTTTTCTTTTTCTCCTATAGCAACCAAAAAAAAAAAAAAAAAAAAAAAAAAGAAAAAAAAATAGGAAAGAATCAGAGGAAGCGGACAGAGTTACCGATGCAAATGCATGCGGCGCATTCGAAACCGAAAGCCCTGCAACACGTGTCCGCGTGCGCGTGCAGGCTTACATGCAAAATGCGGCCGGTGCGCAATCATGCATTCTGCTCAATTGCACGGCGTCGCGGCGGTGGTACACGCCGGCGAGTCGCTCGAACGCGCACCGAACGATTTTCCAGACGATCTTTTATCGGTTGCCACATCGTGTCTGGATTTATCTGCATCGTTAAACGACCGCGCCGCACCGATATCGGCACGACACAGCACTGTGCACAGGCAACGAGAGGAAAGAATCCTTTCCCGACGCGTGCACACCATCGCTGCGCCACAGCGCGTTGTGGTGTTGCAGCGCGCGCGCGCGCGCTCGAGAGGGTGTAGTCGCCGCGCGGAATTCTCTCTCGAGGGGATTTTTACCGGCGGATCTTTATGCACCGTGCTTTATCCGCGCGCTCCGATCGATCGATCGCGCGACGCACGAGGGGATCCAGGCGCCACGTGACACTGCTAACCTTTCGCGGTTCTTACTTATCCGCGTCTCTCCCTCGTAGCTCGGCGACTGCCAAGTAAATCGAAACTGCTCGAGGTTAATGTTTCTTGGGTTGGGTTTGGAGGCCGACCCTCTGCACCGATATTCTCCGCCTATCGATCAAACCTGTGTTAATAGTTGTAATCGTTCTTTATCGAGTAAATTCATCGCAGTTCGTTCTTCGAACAGCACGAACGAAGGAAGAAGGGTGGAAAGAATCCGTCGTTACGGCCCGAATTCGCGACTAAACAGCGGAATAATAAATCTTTCGAATCGATCGCAGCGGTTGAAGGATTAACGTGGCCGCATACCTTCGTTATTGAATAGGATGGAAAAATGGCATTCTAGAAACACAGCGGCGCTCGGTTGATAGTAAAATCGAAGGCGGCATCGACGGTGAATGATCGGCAGAAACGCAACGCGGATCGCGACCAGATAAGATCGCCAAGCCCGCAGCAAGGTTTTTCAAGTAAAAGCGCGAAAAACGTATCGTGGAATGCGAATTCCGCGTAAAGAGTCGCGAGGAGATCTATCGCGTTTCGCTCGCGTTCCGTGTCGATGAACCGCGACGAGAAGGGTCACGATGGGTTCTGAAATTAATTTATGCGAAATACGTCCGCTGGTAACCTTGCATGTGCGTAACTACGTTCACGTATTAGTGTTATTAATAATAGAAGCCTGCCTATATTTTATTAAATCTGCCGGCGGTCTAGTCTACAAAGAAATCAATTTTATTAATAAATGACACCGTTAATGGCGAATTTAACCCTGATAGCGCCGAACCTGAAGAAAATGAGACGTCGATAGTAACGGTCGAGGAAGAAAAAAAAAACGGAACCCACAGCCAGGATAGGATTATTCGCGATGGACTCGTTCGGATTTAGACGCTTGCAAATCAACCGGTTATCTGATAAAATTATTCACTAACCGTCTCGCTTTCTCGCGGCAGAGAGCCAGGGATAGATGGTGGCACGTTCGTTGTTCTCGTCCCTCCTGGACAATACGACTGTTAAAAGGAGTAATAAAGTGGCGCGCCAGGGAGCTGGTGATAAAGAGCTTCGACTCGCCGGTGCTCGTCGGTAAATGCATCCGCGCGAGACGCGCTTATAATAAAGTAACGCTACGCGTTTATCTGACGTCTCTGGCCGAAGAAGTAGCTCAGCCACGGTAGTCCGGTGATCTCCGAGCTCTGCTCCCTGCCTATAATTTCAGAGCTCGGAACGGCGCGCCACGCCGCGCTGCTCCGCCGCCCGTTAGACGAGTTCTGGAATTGAGAAGTTTATCGCTAGACGAAAGAAAAGATAGAACTTTTCTAATTCGAATTCATCGGAAGATAATTCTAAGCACAGCCAATCTTTTCTGGCGATCGATCTCCAACGAAAGAAAGTTTGTAAGAGCGAACTTTCAAAAACGTAGCGGATTAATCGGACGAGCCGCGGACGAATTCATCGGACGCGTTTAATCGTCAAATTAATCTCTCTCCATCGTACCGGCTCTAAATTAACCCACATATGGTGCAGCGGCAGAAAACAGCGAGCTGGCTGCTCGAGCCAGGAAACAGATGCATCTTTCGTTAATTAACGACTTTCGTTGAGAAAAACAGAGCGCATGAGTTATACGGCTAATTATCCTTAAATGCTCGCTCGTTTGTATTAATCCGGCACGGCCGAATCTTGCCCACGATTTCCATAAACCATTACCGACTTCCCCTCTCGGATCCTTCGTTCCGTCTTGTAACGAATTGTTCTCGCGTGGCTTTTATTAATAAAGAGATTTCTTTGACGGTGTCCTTACAAACGGGATAATAATGGTAGATTAATGGAGCGATCGAACCTACCGCGACAGTCATTTATCACGATTATCGTTGCGCCGGAGAACGCAATAATATCGCGACTTATTGTTACACCGTCTATCGACGAAACATCGATCTCTATTTTTTTTTTTTTTTTTTTCTTTCTTTTTATCTATCGTGTAATTCACTCGTTCGTATCGGTGTACAAACGACATCTATTATTCTCCAATCGTCGAAATTAATCTACCTTGCGTACAGTCGTTCGTATATTCCATGTCATTAAAACGATTCCTTCGGTTTGTTGCCACGATAAAACACGTTACTTTCAATTGAATTGCCGGAATCGCGAGTAACACGACTCTTCGAGGACGATAAAAATGCTAGCAAATCGCTGGAAGAGTAGCTTGGCGAAATCTCGACTCCGAATCACGGACGAGAAACATCAGCGCGTTCAGATTATACGTAAAAGGAGAAAAGAAAAAAGACGAGGGGAATCGTGGAAGAAAATGAAGGTGAGCCCGCGTAATCCAACACGCGGCTCGTATTTTCTCCGAACGAGCGCGATGGCTCGTAAACGGAGGGATTTGCATGCAAAAACTCGAGGATCCCGGCAGGGGAAGGACCGCCTCGCAGACCAATGGTCGTGGGACACCCACGTGCCCCACGGCGGCGTATATCTCGACCGACCGACGTAAATCATCTCCGTGATGAATGCGAGATCTATCTCGCCGCGTTTTCCCTATAAATTTCAGGGGCGCGATGCGCGCACCAGACAACGCAGCCAGGCCTCCGCTGCGAGCCACCAACGTGGGCGTGAATGGCGGAATTCAACGGTAATGGACACGAGGATCGCGACCCTTCGGAACTTCTCCAAGGTGCTTTGACCGTTCGAGATGCGGAACGAGGGAGGCGACTGGAACGAGTTTTTAGTCCTCGCTGGAGAAGAAGGACGGAGCTTTCGTCGCGGGACGTGCACCTCTTTGAACGTTCGACCAGTGGCCTCGAGGAAGTTGCAACCGATGTAGCATTGCGCCTTTGTAATTGGTACTTTTATACAGGGATGTTAGCCGTAATTTAACGATACGCTCGATTGCAACGTTGGTGTTCTTGCTAACAGCATCTACCAAGGATATGAAGAACGAGGGAATTTTTTTTTTTATGTACGAGGAATAGATTAATTAAAAGGTACGCAGAATCCGAAGAATAACGGGATTTATATCTTTTTAAGTCGGCCGAACACCGTCTGCTATTTGCTGTCGTCGATTTCAATGTTTTATGTCTCAACGTATCGATATTGCTCTGGTTAACGAACTTCCTAACTTCGCGAGTATCGTCGATATCCGAATCAACGTATCGACAATCTCGTTGCTTAAACGGACTGGATGATCCTCCTATTTACCAAAAACGTGTAATGCGTTAATACGAATATAATATTCTGCGACGCTGCAACCAGGACTATCTCGTTCTTCTTGACAGGAACGACGTAATTATCGTTCCCGAAACTTATACGTCTGCGAGCTTTTGTTCTTTTTCTGTCTTTTTCTTTTTTTTTTTTTTCAGGCGGTCTCGGATCTGGAACAGCTGACAACCTTTCCAACGAACAACTTCGAGAAGATGCGTGTCTCACGCTGCCGAGTTGAAACGTGCGTGCACGTCCACGCCAATTAATGGCTTTCGACTTTTGATTGACGTCCACTGACCGCGTTCACCTGTTACACACCGCGTTTCACGGTAATCAGGGTTGCAGCAGTTTTGTGACCCTTCGGTGCCACGGATAACGCAAGCCCGTGTTTTTTGCGCTGTTCGTGCAGCTCGCGCCGCTTACGATATTCCGTATACAGGATTTCGCAATCGCTGCAGGGTTTTATTCAAGTTCATCCTCCGAATTTACATATAAAGGACGCGGTAGAGAAATTCCGAGGAACGGGGTATTCTAGGAGATAGTAAGTTGCCGCAGCGTAAGACTATAGAGCAGAGTGGACGGGGCTTTGAAATTTTCTGAGGTGCTTGGGTATCGAATATATCGAGACGCGATTCTCGATAGATACCAAATATGCGTTGGGAAGGTCGGCGCCGCTCGGGTTATTACACGCTGTCTTACCATGACAACTCGCTACATCGAGAAATCATCCTGTAACCTCGGTACGACTTTTACTTGAACGTTGCGCTTGTATTAGTTTCATGGATATCCTACTTTATTATTTTTATCGATATTTAATATCCTTTGCGAGATTCTTCGTAATAATTTTAATAATACTTATGTACTATTTTTATCATTCGATATAGCTCGAAGGCTGCTTAAACTTTCGAAGGTGATCTTCCATGGTAAGGGATAAACCACGACCAATTATCGTTCGAGAACCAAAAAATCCTGCCGTGTTATAAAGTGCAACAACCACCGAGCTGCTCCGTCGTATAATTTTATAGATATTAATCTGTAACACCGTTCATTTTACACTCCGTGTAATCAAACAGGCCCGTAGCAAGGACCAGTCTGCGGATTTTTCTATGGCGGCGGAATGGAATCGTGGGAAGGACGCGAACCAGACCAGCGAGATCGGACGAAACGAAAAGAGAGACACCGTCAAGGCGATGCAACCGTCGTCGCTGCCGATGCACTTCCTAAACGGACGCGATGACGTATCAGAGCAAAACATCAATCATTATCGACGCCGTTCGTCTTGGGTTTCCATGGGCGTCCTTATAACGAGTTTGGCAGACAATTTTTTGTCAAAGCGCGGCTCGTTTGGCCGTCAAAAGAAGAACCACGTTCTCCTTCCTGGCCTCCGGACAAACACGTTCGATTTTCCCAACGATTTGCCATTATTCTCGTCCTTCGTTTTGAAGATTCTTTCCGTTCTTGATTCTATTGGACTCGATCGTTTAACAACGAACGATTTAATGACGTAACGTAATAAAATTTAACGATGTAAACGTAATGTTAAAACACGTGTAATTGTCAAATTGGAAACTAAACTTCTTACGAGCAGGCGAGCGAAGAAATATAGAAAAATAACTGAAATGCGCGTAAGTTCTCTTACGGTTGTCCAGGGTCCGTAGGTTAGATTGTTTCAGCAAATGTTTCAGCAAATATCGTGATAGAAGCATCGATTTAATATCAGATTGGACGTACATATTCCTAATTTCTGAACGACTTCGTGCACTTATTCTAGGACAATATCGTTACACTGCGGGCGATGAAATTGCTGTTCGCGTTGGAATTACATCGATAGGCAACAATGTAATAACGCATTATTAAAATAATTGTTTGATTATCCCGGGAGTAGCGTGCGCCGAGTTTGCTATTACCGCGGCACCCTCTTTCGCCAGTGCTCGTTCTTCGTCTATGATCTCTGATTCGTCGCGGTTACGGACGATCCAGCGTTAATTGTTCTTCGGAGGAAGGGAAATTTTCGACGTTCTTCGGTGGTTGCTCCGCACGAAGAAATTTTCGTCTCGGTTTCCGTATCGACGCGCAATCTCGATGCCAAGCGAATCGAGTTTCGATCGGACGACCGAGTTTTTGCCGCGTCTCGTTTTGGAACACGGTCGCGTCGCCTTGGAGAGATTCGCGGCCTCTTCCCACTGTATACGGCGCGGCGTGGCCAATACGACCTTCCGACCGCTGGAAAAATCAACGCCTCGATGCCAGTCGAAAGAAACGAGATCGCCCGACCGAAGCCTTGAGACGATCGCGCACACGATCCCCTATTAACTCGTCAGTCTCTTCCGAAATCCGACGCGACCTAAATATCGAACCCTCGTTCACCGGTAAGCGCTACGAGTTTCGTAAGAACTCGTTGATCTGTATTATTTTAGACCTCGTACCCGGCGATATTTCCGACGCTCGATAAGAGGAATCTCGATCAAAGGAAAAGCGAAGCTGCCCTCTTGACATCCGAGTAGTAGTACTTACACGATTCTGGTTTCAATTAAATGACAATCGCGTCGTTGAAGCAACAGCGGTTAACGGTTGGGGATCGTTTGCTGGCCACGATGGCCGATCGTAGCGCGTCCAGCTTCGCGACATTCCAGCGCATTGTCTTAAAACTGACCCCTGATGGTTGACAATAGGGAACTGGTAAGAACGCATTTAACTGTACCCGGCTGCGGCGATCGGTTTTAGCCGATTATCCACGGACAGCGGCACGATGCGATGTGCCGTTTGTGCAACCGGTCCTACGTCGTCGTCTCGGTTGCAAGGAGCAAGCCACGACCGTTAGACCTCGGACACACGAGAACGGCCGCTGCGCCACGCCACGGCACGCCAAGCCACCGTGCCAGGCCAGGCCACGCCACGCCACGCCACGCCGCACGGAGCAGCGTACCACACCACACTCTCCCCCTTCTAACAAACAAAGTTAATAAGCAATATCTGCCGGCATAGCGGCGTGCACTGCCGTTACCGATAGCACGGTGCACCGTGTGCCGCAACATAATGGTGCATGTAACGATCGCGGCGGCGTTCCTTCCAACGATTGGCTTGGTGTATCAGTGGCACGCAAACTGGGGCTTCGTTACGCGTAAATCGCCGCGTTGCCGCTCGACGATAAACGATCGGGACCGACGCGGGGGCAGCGCCGATATCCGGTCGCACGACGTTTCACCGGCCTCGCCGATCTCTGACTCCGTTCCCTCCGCGGATCCTGATAACGATTGTACCGAGGTACGTTACGAGAACAGCCGTTCAGAAGGCGAGCTTCGTCCGTCCGTAGTCGGCGGTTAATCGCGCCGGATACTACCTGCCTTTCGAGTAATCGCCATTCACGCACGTTTGCCCGCGTGTTTGGATCCAGCGACGAAGATACGCTCGGAGATCGTAGAGATGATGGAAGGTGCCGAAGGAAGCGAGACTGCTGTGATCAGGTTGGATAGAGGTGTCTTTGACCAGCCAACTGATTAATGAGAAGCGACTCGACCGAGCCTGTTGAATGAAGGCGTTCGAAGGATCGATGATTCTCTGTTTCCCCACTGTGAGGATTTAACGATTGTTAGAGAGACGGCGTTGAACGCGAGATACGCTAAGTTGTCAGGAGTAATGCGGGGTAATTGCTATTTATGACGGGATCACGGAATTGCGTAAACCAACGTTCGTAAACACCTCGGAATAGCGTAATTACTTCTCACGAGTCTATTGTAATAGCGACAGTTGCTCTCACACCTGTCCGACGATTACCGCAATCTCCGCTAAACTCTTGAACAAACCCCGACAAAACACCGTCATTAAAAATTTCCTCCGTAAAACGAACTGCCAGCTGCGCAATTAACATCCGAAGACCAAATATCCAAGTCGTATCCCTTTCATTTACCGAGAGAAACATTTCGGATCGGTGAATCTTCCGATGAGAAACACGACGAATAGACAAAAAGGGAAGAGAGAAAAGACTGGATCCGGCGAGAAATTTGAGTGCCACTGTGATAGAGGGTCGCAGGGAGGCTGGTGAAGTGAGCGAGGTCCACGAGAGTGATTGTACTTATCCGCGCGCATAGCGAGGCGCACACGGACGCGCACCAGCACAGCCGCGGCCACCGTAGGCTCGATAGTTAAAGAACGATGCGGATGGCAGGAGTGAAAGGCCCACGCCCGTGCCTCGGGCTCCTCGGCAAGGGCGACTGGCCCCTCAGCACGCGCGCGTACCCGCACAGAGACACTCACCTACTCACGTACACGTGCTGGCACACGTGCAACAGGCCATCCACGAACTCGGCCGCGAGCTCCTCTCTCTTTCTCTCTGGCCGTCTCCTTCCCTCGTTTGCTCCGTCCTCCTCGATCGCCGTTCTCCGATCGCAAAATCCGGCGCTCTCTCGTTACGAGCTCCTATGTACGCGCGCGCGAGCGCACCAGCCTGCACATCTATGCATCGTGCTCGCGTTCGCGTTCGATCGCGTCCACTTTTATTTTCGGCTCGATTTTCCTGGCCCTGAGGCCCCACACTCCCTTTTACGACCTCCCCGATCGTTTCGCGAGACACTCGATTCCAGAAGACGAATTAACCTCGAATCCCATCGAGTCGGTGCTTCTTTACTCCACAGACGTTGCATCAACTCTGTTTGGCTACCTCAAACCTTTTATAAGTTCGGGTGACAGTAAAAGGAGATTTATGGGTCGCCCCAAGCGCTCAAGAAGGTTGTGGTCCGATGTCTTTGTCGAGTCGAGTATAGTCGCTCTGTTCGAGTCGTATCGATCGCGTTGCTATCGGTAGTCCGATATCGATGAATTTATAAGAAATTCAAAAGTAAGAAGAGTGCATATAGTATTCTAATATGCAAAAGTATATAAGGTATCGAGAGTTATATAAAGTTAAGCTATGAAGTACCCCTTACAACGTATAGCGGATGAATTGTTTTTAATTTCATGCGTAATACTACGAATCTGCAAGACCAACCACATTTTGGTTACTTGGCTGAGAATATTGTTGGCTTAAAAAGAGTATGAAATAAATGTCGTCTTAAACTTTCACGAGGACTCGTTGGACGGAACTCTTGGTACAAATACGTAGGATCACAGGAACAAAGCAGCGTTTATTTGCATAGCAAAGTTTCATTCAAGCAATGTGGCCGTTGACTGAGTTAAAGAAATTCCAACAAGGAAGACAACGATCTAACCGCTAAAAGGCACAAGCACGAGACGCATTCGCGGAATTTCGCTGTAGCCAGTCCGGCGGCGAGCTTTCGTTATGATTACGTAATTCGTTCGTGACGCGCGTATCTGGCGACGCTCGGTGACGCAATTGTACCCTTTAGCTGGGCTGCGAGAGTCTCATTCTCGCAGGCGTCTCTCGACGGGGGAAGCGGAAAACCGCCTCGTGTTGGAAGCGGGAGGAGACGTAAAAGCGGGCAATCTCGGCTTCCCAGCAGATGCGCCCGCGCGGTTTCGCAATGCAGGAGCAGAAGACGCCCGATGTTCACGTAGCTCGATCGCACGGAAAGGCGAAGAGGACACGTTCCCAAGGCGTATTCCGTACCCGATCCTATAATACAGTCGTCCGTCCCGGTTTAACCCGTTACCGAGTTTGCGCAAAAATCGAAACGCGCTCCACGACTCGTCTACCATTCGCGTTCTGAAACATTCGACCGCCACGATGTCCAACGCGCCCGTATCTGCACGCGTTCGTTAGATCGAAATCGGACAGCCAAGTTTTCTCTGTCCACGCAATAAAACCAGTCATTCGTCAGGATCGAAGCAATCGCTGATCTAACGATCCACCTATGATTTTTTGTAATATCCGACGGAACTTTGGCGATTGGATTCGGATACGCGCTTTTAAGCATCATTGCTCCAGTATTTTTAGGATTCGTGCGTTTGAAACGGGATCTGAGCATCGGGAAGACTAAGCCGTGAAGGCTTCGCGAAGGTTCGACGCGCTGCGTGTTTTCACACGTGCCACGAAGATCGATCGTCGTCGATCGAAACGAGACGGGGCGAAACGGAACGATCGATCGATCGTCAGATGGAGCGGGATCTCCTTGATCGCCGGAGGCGTCTAGACCGGAGGTAACACGGCCGATCACGGATGAGAGTGGGTGGAGCCGTAGCTTCGTTGCTCAACGAGAGAGAGAGAGAGAGAGAGAGAGAGAGAGACGATGTCCTCGAGAGTTATCGCGATAAGAAAGGCCATCCTAAGGACACGCCTGGCTCCAGGAGAAGGAGCCCGATAACGATCGACATCGTCTTTCTTGGTTCGTATCGGCAGTGATGCTCGATTTCCAAACGTTGCCACCGAAACAGACGTACAACCGACGACGTTGATCCTTTCAACACGAACGTATAGACGCGATTGGTAAAACCGTCGATCGTTGTCAAACGATTTTCTTTTGCGCGTGAAAAAGGAAAAGGATTATTCAGTCCATTACGTGTCTCGTCATAATAAATACGCAGACCTGTCAGACGTATCAGCACCGAACGAATTAAACTTTATCTTCGAATTTGACCGTATCGAAGCGCGCAGAATTTCTCGCAGTAACATTTTTCGTTATTTCGCTATCGTCTATTTTCTTGCTTATCTAATCTAGTAAGCCGTGGAAATTCTTTCTGTAATTTTGTTTTCGAGCAACCGTACCAGAAGCGTAGTTGTCCTCGTTGTCCATCGGACGAAGACGTACGGCTGCGTCGAAGAGGATGCCGTTACGCTTCCGCTTAAGGAGCAGCTAATGTCGGCCATCCGTCTTCGATTCCACCGCGAATTCATTCGTCTGTGACCGTCAACGAGGTCGTTCGTGCGTCAGACCTGGCAACAGTAATGATCCTGGTAATCGGCGTGTCGGATGCAAAACACGTTCATCTCCGATCACGATCCTGTAGTATTTAAAATGCACTCGTAAAGAAAAGCATGAAAAAAGTAACCTAGTCGGTACGTCTTTCGCTGATTTGCATCGATCGACGGCTAAGTTTCTTACAGCGTTCTAACTTACGTAAAAATATTGAGTAGCTGGTTGCGATTTTCAACGGTGCATCGTAAATTACCGTACCGTTGAACGAGCAGGTGCCGAGAGAAGCAGGCGAAAAGACGGCGCGATACCGAGCCTCTTCCGGTTATCGAGCGCATTAAGCGCTCGTTAGCTTTCAGGAGCTCATAATCGGGCAGAATACACGCAACTCACCGTCTACCATACCGTATAACGTGATAATCTCGTTGTACAGCGTATCGTGAAATCGTTCGAATGAATATCGAAGAACTCAAGATGAAAGGATCGGACGTTCGATCGAACAGACGCGATCCAGACGAATTCCGATCCGCGGATCGATACGTGTCCATCTGCCCGTTCGATTCCTCCTCGTCTTTACGCGGAAATAACGGAGCACTGTCCACGGAATCTCGAACGATTCTCTCTGTGTGGATCGTCGATCTCTTGAATTTAGATCTTTGCCGACGTAGCATCATCTCGTCGGCAAACATTAGAATATCGATTATGCTGATACGATTCGGGACGCGCTTATATCGTAGACAGGTGAAACTTTTATTAACTTCTTGCAGTCGATAAGAACAAAGGCTACTTTATGGAACGACGTTATGTTGGAAGTGTAGCACAAACGTTTGTTGTAATTAGACTTCGCAACCGAGAATCGTGTTACGTAAAAATTCATCAATTTTCTCTTATCGATCGATTAAATAATCACGCCATGCGACTTTTTTTTTAACCTGCCTGGACGTTTCTTGTTCGATTTTTTGCCGGCAGCGATGATCATTCTTGATCGCTTCCTCGCGCGACAAACAGCGGCGCGCGATTATGCTATTACGAGCATGTGGACTGATGTAAAACGACGCGACGATAAAACAAAACGCGTTTGGATCAGTCGTTCTACTCGCCCGGAGGAATAGAAAGCCTGGCGACGACGGTCGTGTCATCGTCGCGCATTTGCATGCGCTGTTCGCCAGCTTCGATTTAGCTCGTTCGTGTTATCCGACGACCGTCGTAAAAATTCTTGAACGAGTCATGCATAGGTATAGATCTAGACAACCGAACGATCTGTTCCAAGACGATGAAATATTTGTAGCAAATAAAGATTGTTCTCTCTCCCCCTCTGTTTCAGCATTACATTTCGTGACTGTCGAATTATTTCTCGTCCTTAGCGATTTTCACCAGGACGAATCGTACGAGATAATAATTGATACAGACGACTCTGGCTTTCATCTTCCGCTAGGTTGTGATGAGTCACGACGCGTCCGCGACGGGAATCTATTAAAGGTCTTTTTGCTATCGTGCGTCACAGCGATCGGCGATGGCAGAAGGCGAAACGGGACGAGGAGCGCGGTCGATTTTTTGTCGGCAGAACCGAGAATCCTCGCGCTGCGAAGCGCGGAACTACGCCACGACGAGGAAGCAGAAAACGAAAAGAAGGAAAAAGAACCGGTTCGATCGGCGGCCACCGATACAGAACCGAGATTGTCCCCGGTGCCTTCCTCGTACACGCGGTGCTCGCAAATAGCCGCATAATGATAGACTTGGTGCGCTGCTATCCTCGACTGCGATAGTTTCTAGAGAAGGACGACACCGACAGAGGACAAAGCTGTGGCAGCGGTGGGAGATCGATGAAACGAAAGAGAAACGAAATTAAACCGATGTCTGCCATTTCTGAGGAGCAATCCGTTCTGAAGAGAAGGTCATCGCGACCGATGGTTCACGGAAATCGGAGCAGGTTTCGGCGACCTTGATGTCCTCGGCAACGATGACGTCTCCGTGACAAAAATCAGAATTCGAGACGGCACGGTATGCGCGTGACGAGATAAATTCTTCGCTGTGATATTTTCAAACGGCCTCGTTTCGACCAGTGGATCCGCGTGATTTCGCTTAGATTACGCCAATCCTTGGCCACTTGTTAAACGAACATTTTTGCGAAACATAGATTACGTTAAGATCGTACGTAACGCGAATCATGACACGGGGTTATGGCTTTACGAGTTTCAAGTAGATCTCGGTTGGATTAACTTTTGCCGACTCAAAGTTTTCTTACCTCGATTGTAGTCGACTTATGCTACTTAGAGAGGACGAATAAGGTAGAACAGACGGATTAATCGCGAATGAAATATCGGTCGTGTCCCCTTTCCAATAACCAGAGAAACAAAAGAACCGTCGAAATTACGTTTAGCTAATTGCTTGGCAATCTTAGCCACTTGCACAATCGTAACGATACAGATCGAAGAACTTTCAACGCTAGGTAGCTCCATTATGTTACATTGACAGCCGATTGTCGATCGATACTCACCGAGGAGGGCTTTCTAATTACTTGGCAAGTAATTGGGTTTGAACTTAGGTCGGAACAATTGGAGACTTTGTGCAATCCGCAGCGCACGGCTAATCGTGAGAAAACTGCATATTCATTGGTAAATTAAGAGCTTTATTTTCTCGGGATTACATAAATAATTAAAGAATTTTTATGGTAATTTTTATGGTAATTCTTCGAATTAAAGTTTCTCTCGTCCTAAGTCGTAGGTTGAGCAATTGTCGTCGTGACGGTCTTCTATTAATTTTATTAGGACGACGTTCGAAAATGTTCCACGGTACGAGAGATGAATCGAGCGCTTATTATCAAGCGAAAAGAGCGGGCTGGTGCGAGCAGGAGATCCGAGTCATGCGACGGAGGTCGCGCAGGTCAGTACCGATTGGATCGTGCAGTTTCCACGTAGAAAATCGATCCGTGTGCTGCAACTGCAACTGCAACTGCAACTGCAAGTTGAAGCGGGGGCCCCGTTGCGAACCGAGGGAGCCTATTACCGTGATCGGAGCGGTTCACCGTGGCACGATCGACGACGAATCGACAAAAACCGGGAAACCCATCTCCATTCTCCATATCCCTGATCTATGATTTAGAACCTCTTAAACCATACCTAGGGCTCGATCGTTAATAAATTACCTGACAATTATGGAACCGCGTCGCATCTTGCATTTCGTTTCGCTATGCCTGGAATTCTGCACACTCCAGGTATACGTTGCTTTATCGCGTTTGCATATCTCGATCGAAAGTCTATTCCGTTTCTTGCCTTATTCTTTGCATCTTGAACGTACGCTCGTTAAGGAATTCTACGATTTAAAATAATGACACACCGCAAACAGAAATCAAACCTACATGTTTCCCTTTTCACGTTACTAATCGCCTGTCTAACGACTTTACCTGTTAGATTCAGCTTAATCATTACTCCCACATCTGATCCAATTGATCATACTCTGGTTTTCGTTATAAATGATTCCATCTTCCTCTCGTTCTCGCTTTCACTCCGCTCGTCCTATCCTTCTGTTTTTCCCGTCTTCCCAGCGAAGGATCATCCGCCTTTCGAAACCCGATCTCATTTTTCCTCCGTCTGCTTCGCACACCGAAGCTCGTATTTGTCTCTCGTTGCATTATCATATCGTCATCAACGTTTTACTTTCTCAAAAATCCAGTTCACCGCGTTTCCCTCGAACGGATCACTTTCCCTGAGCGTACAAGCGTCGTCTGACCACAGATGCGTCCATGTAATCGGCGATGGAATATTCGTTGGGCTGAGACAAGCCGGCAGCCTCGAAGCGATCCAGAATCTAATCCAGTCGGATGCCCCTGGGCTTAGAAAGGCGTGGTAGCGCGGCGAACGTAGGAGAGGAAGATGTCGTCACAAGCTGAAGAGGACGGCCGACGAGCGTGTAGGTGGAGAGCGAAGCTGGCCGCCGAGTGTAACGCCGCGCTCCAGCCGAGCAGAATTTCCGATCTTGCTGCTCGATAATTAGGTCGCGCTTTTTAATGGACTCCAAATAATCGGCCTGTCATCCGAACACCGAGCTGACGGCCGTAACTACACATCCTCCGATTTATCCGTCCGGTTCTCGTGACGTAAGCCCTCTCGACGAACATTAAGGTCACCCCCTTAAGGTAAGCTTCGACGTGGCGCCCAGCGCAGCTAAAATAGTGGGAAAACGCATGGGTGATGATGACACGAATGCGCGAAGGTCTGTCCTCGAAATTCATCGTTTCACGATTATACTCATCGGGTTCTATTCGACTAAGTCGAGTTAACGAGAGGAGGAATCGATTGAAATAATTTGTCAACTTTACGTTAAACGTTGTTAATCGTCATCTTACGTTACACTGGCAGGACGCTATGACGAACGAGGATGAAAGTTTGATCTTGTTAATAGCGGCTGTGGAGTATTTAACGGACCAGTGGAAAACGGAATGAGCTGGTTGCTGAAAGTCTCGGCTGTGGAACACGTGGCCGCGTGACGACCAAAGGAAGGACCGAAAGGACAGAACGCGACTGTATTCGCTCGGCGGAGACAACAGGATCCCGGAACGCCTCGTCATCGGACGATTCGACGCAGATACAGGGCGTCCTATCGTCGGAGTCGCGGCGGATTGGAGGGAAAACGACTACGCGAACGAAGAAAGAGGAAGAAAGACGGAACGAGAGAAAAGGAGAGAGAGGAGGGAGGCAATGGGTATTGTGGCACGGTGATGCAACACAACTCCGCCCCAGTTACTCGCGGAGATCTCGCCGCGGACCGACAGCGAAAAGAGAGAGAACGGAGAGAAAGACGGAGATAAAGGAAGAGAGAGAGAGAGAGAGAGAGAGAGTGCATGAACGTGGTTTATTCACGAGGAACGGGCCGATAACTTCGCGAGATCGTTGCTACCTATTCATTATTTTGCTAAACGTCGATCGGTGAGGCACCAAGGCCACTTGGTACGTATCTCGAGCTCGGCCATTGTTCCGAAATATTCGTGCGGTTTAATGAGCGTACGTGGGCGGCTACGTTGTTCCGATCGAGTCGTCAGTAATGCGATTACGCTCGCGAACATCGAGATTTGTCAGTGAGACGCGTCGTTCTACCCTTATAATCGAAGACATTTTCAAACGGTGATTTCCATTGTATTATGCCTCGCGGACGACAGGACAACCTTGAATCTTAAAGATGAATCTCGTCCGCGAAATGCTTGCTTATAGATCGTCATATCACGATGTTTTCGCTTTCGCAAAATATCTCAAAGTTCGACCGGTTCGACGTTAAGACGAATTAAAAGGGATAAACGCGTCCAACGAAACACGTTCTCCAGAAGTTTGAGTTCGTAGCAACGGCATTCCATTGAGCGACGAACCTAACCCAAACCTAACCCATCGATTAGACCGAATCGTCTATTTAATTAGAAGGGCTGTATAAATAGGCGCGATAACCGCGCGCACAGACGAGTTGCTTGGCTTGCTCAATGCCGGATCTAACAATAAGAGAGACACCGGTGTAGGAAGGTAATTCTAGGCTGCACGATACAATTATCGTTATTTACGCTCGCCTTTAATTCCCGACGCGGAACAGACGACAATCCGCGATCGTTCAATTAATTTCAATACCGTCCTTGTGTCGATTAGAACGATCCTTGCTCGCACGAAGAATATTAATCGTCGCTCGTCGAACGAGCTGAAAAATCTCGATATCCCGTCGTTTACGTATATTTCAACAAAATTTGATGGATCAGTGGACGCATGGTAGAAATAAAATACTCGGCTCTCAAGATTAATACCTCGAACGTAAAAGGAGTAACGTGACTCTCACCTGGACAGTCAAAGAAGCGGTTTCTGGTTCGTTAACGTGGGTCACGTCGCGGCGGAGCAAGGATTACGCAGCTGGAGGACCGAGGGGGCGGAAGAAGGCAAAGTAGCGATAAATTTAGTTGAACGTTAGAACCGAATCGCGCGTCAGGACTAGGTGTAGGCGGTTATATTGCCTGCGCGGCGACCCACTATAGACTATTGCACGCCGCGAAGCAGTAAAGGAATTTAGCCTTATAAATCAGCAACATGACTGCACCGCGCCACACCTTTCCCTTCTTGGGGCAATCACGAGTCGTCACCGTATCGGCAACATCCCTGGCGCTCAGACTTCGCTTGCATCGTCTCTTCGCGCCCGGACGACGACGCCCGAATCGTCCGGCCCTGTACGAAACGACAGATTTTCGGATATCGGACAATTCGACTTGCTTCTGACGTTTCTTACGTCGTTTAGCTACAAGTTTTAAGCATCCAACGTTGCAAATTTCCAGCAACGTGTATTTAAACTCTTGTTGGTTTGTATCAAGTATTTCAAGTTACGAGTTATTAGATTCGTTTAGACGTTCGGCGTGGGTAGGACAACGTTTATTCGCGTATTTGCTGGCAAACTAGACGCGTAAAACAGTCGGAGTACTCCTAAAGGAGAGATCGTTACTTAAGCAGGTTGATTTTTCTCGTCTAATCAGCACGTAAAAGGAAGAAACGATTCACAGGATGAAAATTACGGTCGTGGAACGTCCCTTTCGGCGTGGAAACTAGAATCTAGGACGTAACGAAACGAGGAAGAGAAGACTACTGCCCGAAGGGGGATTAAGATTTAAAGAGTATCGCTGATCGATGCATCCCGAACAGCGCATGCAAGCGCGAGCTAGTTTTTACGATCGCTCGAAACACGCGACGGTCGTTAGAATTGCGTGTTACGACTTTGAACAAACTGATTCTTCGTATACCATTATTTCTATCGTTCCATCATTGGATATATAGGATAATAAGAAACGTCGGAAGAAGTTCCACGACTAATTCTCTGCTCGGATATTAATCCGATATTTATCCTTTTTGTCGGCACAAATGCGATAGACGTCGAATCGCGTTCGTTAAGTGGAATTATCGCGCAAACGAGTTCGATGAAGACATCAAGAACGCGAACAGCCGCCCTCCGGACTGTCTCGGCTTTATCCGTCACGAAGATGTTACACCATGAGAAGACGAGACCGCCATCGTTCTTAATAAGATACGGGGGCGGCGATGCCTCATTAATAATCGTTTTCTCGTTGAATTCGCCGTGGGGCAACAGCGAGTTCCGTGGACCGGTTCGTCGACTAGAGAGTTCACGCTGCTTAATTGGCTCCCGGGGAGTGCGGTTCTTTATTGTGCGTGCACAATGGTCGCGAAGAAACGCCGCGGACGAGGACAGACGACGAGAACGTCCTTTTGGCCACGCAGAAATCACGATCGAAGCTCTGCTTCTCGATACACGGAATTTTAACGAACGCGGTTTCTTCGCTCGACAGCCTGCGATTTCCTCGGCGGTTTTGCTGTTGCGCTCCTTGTGCACACCGATGCGGCTAGAATGTAACCGAGACACGGAGCACGGGTCCCAGTTAGGTCTGGATTAGGTGAAAATGGCGGTCAGCGAATCTCTGCTCTCGATGGACGGAATTTTAACGAACGCCGTTTCTTCGACCGATCGAACCGCTTCCTCGTTTTGACGCGCCGCGAGTGGATGCAACGTGGTTGATCGGTATGGTGCAACCGCGCACCACGGAACTTTACAGTTTTTTTTTTTTTTTGCTCTTTCATGGGTATTACACAGATCTCAGATGCTGGTAGTTAAAATATCGACTGATCAATTTTCTCAAGGTTACTTGTTCGTGAAAATTCGTAATTAACGCGACGAACGTAAAATGTTGTTATTTCCGGTGCGAATCGACGCATATACAGCGCGTCGCGATGACCGTCGTCTAGGAACCGGCTGGATTCGCATGCGTGACCTGTCCTTTAAGCGTTACGATCCAAGCCGGGCTAAAGGTAAATGTTAAGAGAGACACACCGGGCTCGGCGATCTGCATAATTATATTCACGCGTTACATAACCTCGGCTATCCGGTTATCTGGCGTCGTACGTGTACCGTTTCGCCATGAAATTTGTTCGGGTCACACGCGCATCCCGGTCGCCGCCTCGAACCGTGTGAAAATCGTTCGCATAATTCGCTGATAAGACACCGGCGAGAGAATTTACAGTTCTTTTACAATGTTAACTTCAACCGGTTTGTTTCGACCGTGATTTGCATCGACGTCGGGTCGATCGTGTTTTTTGACTTGACATTTAAGTGTTTGTTAAGTAATATTTATTCATATGGGAGAGCGTGATCCGTTTGGTGTTTGTGCCTGTAAGCGCATATTTCAATGACGAGTGAAGATTTCATTTAGCGTTTCGTGCTTGTCGAAGAACATTCGCGATGATCGTTTGCTCGAACACCGTATCTCAGGGGCCGTGACCCACTGTGGTTTTCAGCGTCAGTTTCCAGAAACCTCATATCTGTGCGTGACGCGCAATTTTAAAATATGTATATCGTCCGTGCCTGTATCGTGTGTCGATGTTGCTCGACTCAACGGCTCAAGGAAACAAAAGTAGCAAAATTCGAAATCTACAAACGTTAGAGATAATGGATGTTCACGAGTCTCCGTAAGAACGACGGAGCAGAATTTCAATGGAACGAAACTAGCAAGAAAATCAACGTAGCTGCTTCCCACTGAACGCGATTCGCCTTATCGAAACAAGCGAGATCGCGCGAGTATCTGTTCGCCGGGGAAGCAGAACGCTTCCACAGCCTTTCAAGCTCGAACCAGCCAGATACAGATGGAACGTATAGGGATGGCGGCGAAGAGACGAGGAGAGAAGCGGATTCTAGCTGGCGGCAGGCAGACAGTCACGTTGCCGGCTGCCAGTTCGCTGGTTGCTTTCTTGGCGACACGCCCTGCCCTGATAACACCCACACCAGCAAAGATAAGACGGTATTAATAGATGTGCGTCCCGGCGACTTTCGCAATTCCAGCTGCTCGAGGTGGTTGGCGCGCGATCGCGTTTCGCTGGCGTTCACGCGGGAACGCCGACGCGCGCCACTTCGACAACCGAGATGCGTTCTCGAAAAACAGCCGGAAACGCTGAAAGACCAAAGGCCGCGGTGATTAGAACGCGCGTACTTATAAATCGCGTTAGTGTCACGCGTAAATCGCGAATCGACGCGAGGCGACGCGACGCGATAATTACGTTTAATTGCGATAATTTGCAGCGGACGGCTTGACGATAACCGATTTACGCGATGATCGCCTAGAGATCGCTCGTTTCTCGCCTTCCATCTCTGAACCACCGTCTCGTTGAATTTCCGCGCGAACCAGCAACTAGTTTATCGCGACTACAGATGCGATTATACGCTGTGACATCTCACAGCTGGAATCTACGCATAATTAAACGGCAATATCCTTGGCGACTTCGCGATGATACAGGTATCGCGGTTTTTACGATCGGGATGAATATACGGATCGAGTTGGAAACGCGTATTCGATACCGAAGAAACGTTAAGTTGATACGGACTAGGAAAATGTTAGAACACGGTATAATCGTTAATCATACAAACGATCGACGATTAACAACACCGGTATGCACGAAGCGACGAACGTCGTTTCTCTAAAACAGAATTTCCTATATTTACTTATTCATGATACTCTTGCTTAACTTAAGGGTACATAGGTTTCTTGCAGTCGGAAAAGGTTGAGCGATCATAATACGCGAATTATATATGTAAAACGTTTGTTTTTCATGTTCCTTGTACGCTCGAATCGTAAAATTAACGCGAAACGATTCGAAGCACGATGGAAACAGCCTGTTAGGAAATTATCAATTAATTCGCACTCCCCGTGCCTTTCCTTGCGCCGCGGACGACTTTTCAAGGTGGTGCTCCGCGATACTTGCACTTACATGAATCAGCTTTCCTTCTCTCCTACTTTTTCCCCGCTCTATCTCTCCGTTCGTTCAACGAAGTTGCACGGTAACTCGTTTCGCAAACGGAACTACTCGCCTCGCGACGTCGAACGTCAAACGACCAACAACGTATCCGCTTTGCATGATTTATACGGTGGCACCTGTTCCGGTGTCCAGATTATGAAACGATCCGCTGCTTCGTCAGCTTATAATTCACCTGAAATTAAATTATCGTATATAGGAAACAACTAGGTACTTTAATTCCTTGGATGGAGTATTAATAGGCCAAAAATTATACGTAAAAGAAATTTTACCAACTATTTCTTACTTAAAACGATAGAGAGAAAACGATGAGACACGGGATGCGTGATATATTTTTGACATGTACAGTTCATAGGCGCGCGATAGGAACGTTGATAGTTATTATCAGTTTCTTTCTTCGTATGAAAAGATCTCTCTTTCGTCATCCTCGCACGACACAACCGGCTTTCTGCAAGCTCTCCTTTATCCGCTTTTTCGTTTCTTTGAGGACGACGACGACGCAATTTCGCAAGCGAAACTAGTTATTTCGTTAGTTAGATTTCCGTGCAACCTGTTAGCCGGGCAACGCCACGAATGTTAAAAGGATCTACTTGTGATTCTCGAAACGGTGTATGGAACGATCGACGCCGGGACAGGAACACGCGCGATCCCACCGATAACGGAATGTGTCCTAGTCCTCGTAGTCCTCGTAGTCGACGGCTTCTTTTCCAGTTCCCTTCGTGGACACGAGTAAAAGTAGGAAAACTTCTTCCTTGTCTTTTGCGTCACAAAGTTCGTACAGCGTTCGAACCGGATCCGAAGAGAAGTGCGTTAGTTTTTACTGGAATTGCAACATTAAATCGGAGCAAGTGTCTTTGAGACAAGGAAATGCGCGCATTCAATTTTCTTTTTTTCTTCTTCTTCCGCTATTAAGTTCGCAACCAGTTCTTCCTGTGACCAAGTTGGCATCGCATGCTAATGGCAATTTAGGTATACAGCTTTTTACATCTTGGAATGGCCTGTAAAATCTTTTTTCCTTTGTTTCCCTTGATATTTATATCATCGACTCGATATCAGGCTATAGATCTTCCTACACAAAATTCATAGAAATACGATCCAAACGATCATCGCTCTTATTCTTCAAATATTACAAGAGTAATATTTTTGGATATTTTGGATATTTTTACATGTTACATACACGCGTCGAGCACGTTTTTACACATTCGCGTTTGCAATAAATGCGTTAACTGGCGATCTAGCGATCAAGAAGCAGCCAAAAATCGATCTTGGCTCGTCTGGCCGGTCGATTCTCAGCAATCGCATGCGAGATCGCGCAACCGAATCCTATTAAATCGAAGTATTCTGAACAGAGCTCGATCTTCAAGGAGCACGCCCCTCTTGTCGAATTAAGCAGTCGTAAACGGTGAAATTACGCGGGCGCTGGGTCACGTCCGGCGGGATTGCCCGCGGAACCGATTAACAGCAAAAATTGCAAAAAGAGAGAGAGAGAGAGAGAAGGTCGTTTTCGCGAAGGGACGAAAGTTTCGCGAAGAAACGGCCGGCTCCGTTAATCCGATTACTTGTTTTCCGTGTAATCGACCGGCCCCGGTGAACCCAACGAGAGAGGCAGTCTCTCTCGCGATCCAGCAAGCGAGCAGAGTCATCATGTTGCAAATGACCTCTGTCTACCGGCGGAATTAGCGGATGGTCTTCAATCCTTGGGTAATTGTAGTGCCGCGTAAGAGATGCTTACGCTCGCGGCAACGATTGCACACCGCTGCAAATCCCTTAAATCGTGAAAAGAATGGCGCCCCATCGTTTTAATACGCCGCAGTTGGGATGAAAGGAACCGCTGCGTAATTTCTCCCCTGCAATTCGAGTAAAATTCAAATTCGTCGTCCGTTTGATGTGTTCAATTTTCAAGTTACTTGGGAATTTCTACGATCTCTTTTTTAACCTCGGAGGTTGCTTCGTACTGGTGAACACGTTGTAAATCAATTTCGACAGGTATGTAAAAATGCTTTTATGGAAATGATAGATCGAAACTTCGATTCGACCGTTTGTATGGAGATTAAGCGAGTGGAAAGTTTCGAAGGCGCTTTTTAATCCGTAGATGACACCGATGGAACTCGCGTAACGACGAAACGACGGTCGTAATAATCGAACGCGCGCGAGTATTCCGTAACCAACGAAGAAAATGGAACCTTGAAACGAAAGCGGAGGAACGTGCTGGAATCGGGACGAAACAAAACGAAAAACCGGTTTTGGGCCCGCGAACGATTACTTTCGGTAATAATTTATTCGACTAATAATTCAATGGCAGAACGAATACACCGGGTCGTTTATTATCCGCGAATTGAACGTTAATTTCTACAAAGAAATATAGGAACGCACCGACGGACACGTGTGTGTGCGGTGAACGCGTCCGATCGTGTTTATATCCACGTAATACGCCAATTAATCGTACGCAATCGCCATTAATCAAATCAAAGTTTGATAGATATTCTTTTTATATATATATATATATATGTGTGTATGTGTGTGTTGCCGTTGCTATCGGCGTAAAACTCGAGCGTAATGTTGCCTTTTTTACACTGTCGCTATTTACGATCGAAGCGAGAACGATCCCTTATCCAACCTCAATGTCGTAGCGATTAATTATTTTTCAGTGGTGGAAATTACTTGGCGAATTAAGCGCCTGGTAGGTAATACCGAACTTAACGCTTTTGTACGCGAACGTTACGTTACACGAACTTGCTTCTCAAAGTCGTCAGCTCGAAATTTGCATAACATTACGTGCTCGTGCTCGTGCTCTGTGACGTAAACACGGTGAATTTACGACAGAAGATATTAATAATCGTTATCTCACCACCGGTCGTACTTCCCTCGGATCGAAGTACAAAGCGACTTTTATCCACCCGGAAAAGGGAAAAAAAGCGATGGAGCCGAGCGTCGGGTTGTGACGGCGGTGTAACGAGGCAAGAAATCCGCCAAGCGCGTGGAACCGGAGGAAAGATCGAGGCGTGGAGGAACGATTTTTAAAGGCGACCCGTATCTGCGTCATAGATCGTTATCTACTCAAATGAATCAGGTGCCGGGTGCACCTTCGGCTTTTTTTCTCGCCACCCGGCCTGTAGATCTGCTTTCGCAATTAGAACTCGTTATTTCGTTGCGCCACGGTTTCCGTGTGCGCTCGTGTCGATAAGACGAATGGTAGGGTGGCCGATTTGCGCCATCGGTTCGCCACCTTCTCGTAAAAGGATCCGTGCCAGCGCCACCGTTCCTCCAACTTCTTTCACGTGGATCGTGCACGCGATAAATAAATACAGCTCGTCGAAGGTGGTTCTTTTTTTCTCGCGAAAATTCATGAATGAAAGACCAGGTAGCGAATAAACAACTTGGTAACCCCGCCGGTGAATTATCGCAGTTTATCACTGTCGACGCGTTCCTCGCTCGTGATTCAGATTCGATTGATAATTACGAGCTGATTCACGGCTCGACGATTTTGTGTTTCATTGAAGCCATGGAGAAAACACTGTTATTAGCTAATTGGATTTGCAAGCGAGAAGCTCGATGTTGCGAAAATCATTTTCCCTTGGCTTGTTCGATTCATTACGCCGGCAATCGTCTTGCCGCGATACCGATAAGAAGTTTATTATCGATCGGCCTGTTCCTAACGGATCTACGTATACAAAAGTAAACCGCCTGGTTCGCTCAAGATTGCGATCTTGAGCATCTTTTAACGAGGCTATCGATGGCATTGCACTTTACATTGGGAAACATCTATGGAAATGGGTCGCCTATGAATTGATAAACATCTACGTAAACTACATTGAAGATAAGCCCCCACGTATATCGAAAATGCGTCGCTCGATTTATCTTACAACTTTTGTCGTATTCCATCAAATTCTACGAAAATTATTTCCCTTGAAAGCGTAATCGGACCACCCAGAAGACTTTAGTAACGGGTTAAAGTTCAAAGCAAAAGGTACGCCAAAAGTACGAATAAAAATCCAACGATATTGTGTGAAACTATTCGATAACTGGCGAGAATTATAGAGAACAACTCGTTCCGGCTTATCGTCTTGCCCGGAGTTTATGGCAACTTAACGAATTACCGACTGCGAAGCAGATGGCCACGCGATAAACTCTGCTCTACTATTCCCGGTATTTGATAAACTAATTGGCCGATCCACGGCTCGTCGTAGCGTTTCAATCAGCCGTCCCGTTATCGCCGTTAACAGGTTTGCTCCGCCGCGACTGTGGTCCGTTCTCACACGCGCGATATCCCTCTTCCTCGCTTGTGCTGTACACGCGTGTTCGCTTCCCGTCGTCTTTCCCGTCGTCTTTCCCGTCGTCTTTCGCGCGATTGGTCGCATCTTTCGCATTAATAAGCAACGAAGAGAAATCACGCTTAATCGATCGTTAATTACTCGACCATCGATCAGAGTATCGGAGTAATTAAACGAAGCTATCGCGAATGTCGATGTATAATATCTTTCAATGTTGCAATAAAATTCAACCTTGAAAAGCTAGATTACGGAAAGATGAAGAAATTATCCGCAGCGGTGGGGTTTAATGAAAACGTATTATGCCGGACGGCAATAACGACGGCGGTCGTGGCAAAGAGGTTACGTGTCTGTTCACGCGAAGCGATCGAAACGACGAAGGAGAGAAGAAGAGGGTGCCCCTAAAGTCACGTTGGGTAACGATCGCCATCGGAATCGCGTGCTCCAGAAACATTTTAACGAGAGAGTCACCGCCTTTCGATGCCTGCAATCACCACGATACGTCACTACGATACGAATCCATCGTCGGCCAAAACTTTTCCTTCTTCTTCGCGTACGCAAACGTCATTCGATCGGCGAGATGTTCGAGAAATTATCAAAATACGAAAGATCAGGCAGCAGATACGATAATCGCACGGCAGCAGACACCTCTGTTACGACACGAAGCGATACGAAAGGATTTTCTGACCAGAGTAGAGTCCCCTTGGAGCTGGTGGCAATATGAAATAGAAAGTCGATCGATCGCTTAACGATCTCGGCTCGATTTCGGGCTCGCCTCTCGATTATGAATCGCCGGCCGCGGCACGTGTTTCGCGTCACATGGAAACAGGTGAAAGCCGTGGACGCAGGATTAATCGACGTAACGTTTCGAGCGCGATAATACATCCGGAAACGTGGCCCGAACAATTTCCAGGTTTCGCGATTAGAATCGAAAGGAATCTCCCCTTCGTTTAGTCGGGAACAGCTGCGTGGAACATCTGCCAGGAATCTTCGCGAAGAACGGTTACTTGGTCCATCCATCATCGCGGATTATTCCTATTGAACGACCACGACCACGCCAAACTCGAGAGCTGAAAACCAGTCGAACGTACGATAATACGTATCAACGATGAAACAAAACGGGTCGCCGCGCTAGTTTCGGATTTTATGAGAAATAGGTGAAAGCCGCGCGAAGCGTTCGATCGGCCTGCCTCGCGAAACAATCCCTGGAATCGCGCGTTTCTTCTCTTCTCCCCGAACTCGTCTCTCTGCGGCTCAAGTTCGGTCTAGAAAGCGAGATTCTAATACCTAATGTCGTAGCTCGTAAAATGAGAGAATTCCAACGTGCAATTTCTTGGCTTTTCTTCGTCCAACAAGCGTCTGCTACAGGCTGACAGAAATTTTCACGTTTAAATACACTCGCATTCGAAATAGAATTGCGCGAAGAAGTTAAACTTGGATATACAGAATCTAGGTTAATCGATAAAGTGTTTTAAAAATATTACGTACGCGATTACGCTAAAGATTCTACGAATAATTCCTTAGCAGATAAACATGCAAATTACGATAGAGAAAATATTCGGTCCATCAATTTTCTGGACCAAGACTACTCTGTTTGAGATTTTTTCCTTCATCGGATGACTGCCTCGAACTCTTCCTCCCTGCAACATTCCAATCGGTCTATAAAATAGGCGAATAGTTTAGTGGCGTGGCTGTTACACGATCGATTCGTCCTCGTTCTCGCGTTCCCGGTCGCTTCGGGGACACGAAAGCGCGTCGCGGGTGTCCCGATCTCCGATCGATTATTTCGATACCAAGTTATCCGAACAATTAATCGCCGTTGAAGAACGCAGTCGGTTGTCTTCGATCTTCTAGGCACGATGGCCTATCATTGCCAACTTTGAGACAGCATCTCCAATTATGTACATCGAGGTTAATCGTGTTAAATGCTCGGTGCATCCTCTTCGATACGTTGCATCTGATTAATGACCCGCGTCACTTAAGTTTTCATTCTGCTCGAACTTTCCCATTCGGTCGTCGTCCAAATCTTTGTCGCTCGTTTATTTCAAAATTTGCTTGGGTCTAATGTAGATGAACGTTCGACGGTCTATCGGATTATTTGGAGAAGAATATATGCGAGCAAGTGCATTCTTGTTCTTCGCAATCGAGTACGTTATGCGTTTAATATATCTACGTATGGACGATTGTAACGTTGCATGTCTGTTGTGGAAACACGCGACAAAAAGTCTACATCGGGTTTTAACACTAGAACTACCACATCAAGTCAAACTAACTGGTTTTACAATTTTATTTTAAAATTCCTACTTCGTGTTATATTTTTTTCCGTAATCATATAATGACTTTCGCAACGATAACTAAAAGAATAATGTAATGAATTTTATTTTGTTTTTTATGTATTCAAACTTGAAATAATTTTGTATCAAGGCTACTTATACCAATACCAGTCAAAATAATAGGTACTTGTCAAAGTTTATCAAACCCCGATTAACCAGTTTCCTCGTTTTCTACAACTTCCCACGCATTTTTTTAATTTTTACCGCGTATCATTCGATATCAGTTATCAGGAAAATTCCGGATCGATCGATAGATCGCTAGATGCTAACGCTATAAATACCACACCAATCAAAATGACTGGCTCTATAATTTCATGGATGTATCAACCCACGTTTAGATGGATTAATAATATCTGAAATGTACTATATAACACGGAATTGCTTCTGTAGGAAAGTAATAAATCAATTAATATAAAGATATCCTATCGTTACGTATTTTTTAAAGACCAGCCATTTTTGGCTGGTTTTGGTAAAAATAGCTTCGTGTTAACTATCGGTAGTTCTAGCGTTGATCCTTTGAATTGCCCGCAGTATGAATTCCCCGCTGTAACGAACAATCACCGATAACGATCAAGAGGAAGAAAGAGAAGGAACTAGCATACGTCGAAGACGACGAACGTTGAAGGATCAAAGGTTCCATTTACATAGATGGAGGCGACTATGGCGGGGAGGACAACCTAGGATGGAAGGCGAGCGCATTAGTGGCAAGTGGCCAGATGGACACGGAGAGACACGGCGGCGGAGCTTGGTGCCGCGTGTAGGCAGATAATGAGCGGAGATACTAACGCGTGTACACGGGGATGTAAATGATACGCTAAACGCAAACGTAGGAAATACCCGGTACGGCGCTATGCATCATCCGTGGCCAGGTGTCGGCTTGTGGGACACCGTGAGTCGGCGGACTACGCGACATTGTGCGTCACCGCGAGGTTCCATAGCGATTCTCGGCTCGCCACCGAATCATGCCTAAGGTCGACCGACCTTATACGCCCCGGTCAACCTTAACGGGCTGCGTCGAATCGCTGTTCGTTCCTTCCGTGTCTTCGGTATGCACGTGATAGTCTGCATCGTCTCAGGGTCGACGATGTCCGACAAACCGCGTCGTGGAATGAGAAACGATTAAGGGTAATTAGAGGAACCGAGCGATAATTAATTCCTGGGAGCAGCGTGCTGCTTCTTTTTTGTCTCCAACTCCGATTCCCGTACTTCGATTTTTAACGACGATTCTTTCAGACAGCTTGTCCGAGATTCTCCGAGGACGATCTTTTTCTCGACGCGTCCTTTCAGTTTCTCCGTCATCTTACGATGCAAGGCCGGCCGTTTATTAACATTTCTGTTGATTAATTAATTTATTCGTCGATCGTAACGTTCCGAAAGAATGATCGAGAATCGAACGACTCGATCGCAAACAACTAGTAGAATATTATCTAGGTAGGAAATATATTTTATTCGTCGGACGAATAGCCACTACAGCGACTATATCCGAGGAACTAGCTCGCAAATTCCCTGCCATTTCGTTCTAAAATTCGCGAAACGAGCAACAAAATGTGTTCCGCAATCATCCGCTTCCTAGTCCCGCCGTTACGCTCGAGCTAATCATTTCCCTCGAAAGGCATAATGGACGGCGGATGAGAAACGGCGAGGAAAAAAACACCTTCCACCTCTCCGTCCACGATCGAATGTTTCAAGGAATCGTAGGAAACCCGATGGAGAAGACTTAGAAATTCGCTACGGTGGCCTCGACGGGGAAGGACAACGGAATCCATCCGTACGCGATAATCGACCGACTTGTCACGCATCATAGCCAGCTCGATTCGGAGCCACGCTCGGTGGCGCTTGGTTCTGCATCGATTTGCTTCTTCCCGAGGAAGATTGGACGTAGCTTAAACCGTGAGAACCTCTCATCCCTCCTGTGTTCCTGCAATCTTCCGTCCTAGTTTTTAGCGGCGCCTCCGTGAATTTTCAGCCCTTCTAATAGTTTCTCGAAATTCTACCTCTACAACGATCTCCGCGGATACTACGAATCACGAACATTTTAGTAAAAATACAGAGCAATTTATATAACTCTTAAAAGATCAACTTTAGAAAAAATCAACTCAACGATGGGATGTTTGGAAAGACCGTGTCTCTCGGGAGGAAGGATCCGTTTATTCGAAGGAAATTTCACTCGATGTCCGATACTAGTTCTACCGTGTAACGAATTGATTCAACATCGAAGCATTCGTCACGGTGTTCGAGACAGCGACACATTGGACGCAGAAGTTGGTGTCGTTTGCTGCCTCTGGAATATTAATTTATCGCGGCACGCGATGGCTTTCTCGGGTTGTTGTTAAGCCCGCGCCGAAAGTTGCGGCTCATGGACGCCGCGCCAAATAAATCCTCGTCGTGTAGGCTGAATCCAGTTCCGATTGTCGCCTCCACTCTACACGGCAAGGAAGGACGAAGAAAGTCGACGAAGGTTGCGATTCCGAGAGGACAGGAAGGTGCAACGCAACGACGCCCTTGCCGAGCGACGTGCTGCGATCCAATTAAACTCGACGACGAATTCCGAAATAAATCTCTCCGTGAAAACAGCCGCTCTCCGTGCGTTGGGTATTATAATTCGGACCCCTTGGAGGTCGGTTCCAGAGCTTCTGGTTAACAACGACTTCTCATCTGGCACCCACGTACAACTCGTGAAATTGCACGTGCTTTTGACACGGCTCTGACCGTAAATGGGAATTTCTCGTCGTCGATTTACTTCCATGTGAATCTTTGATGATAATTAAATACGAAAGTCAATGATATTCCGGTAAAATTAAAGCAACGAGCATCTCGAAACATAGTGCGACCGTATCTATTGCACATGGAGGAGGCATTCGTAAATTCCACTTTCAATTTGGAGTGCAATAATAGACGGAGGATGGAAGGAGCCGATCGAGAGAGCAAGAGTGGATCTCGATCCTTGCATCCGCGAGCGACGTGAAGCGAATAGTAGGGCGTGGGGTGGCTGACTACTCCAGGGCCTAGATCGGTGCAGCAAGGTGGTCTCAGGTGGGGGGTTAGCGGCGCTGGGGCGAGGGGGGAGCGACGACTTAGAAAGTGAAACTGAAAACGCCAAGTCGGATGCGAGAGGACCCCACCCTGGCGTGGTCTACTCGCACACACACGATCGCCGACGTTCCGACACGGTCTTGTTGCACTCGCGTAGAAATTTGCGCACACATACTTACAACGTCAACAATACACACACGTATATATAATACGTGTACATACTGGGAGATCTAGTTTTTGGAATCGACACGACGATTTGCTTCTGAAAGGCGAAAAGTTTGTTGTCCGCCAAGCATCGATAAAGTAACGTTGGAAGAAATAGAAACTATATCGTTGGTGTTTCAAAGAAGTGAAAAAGATCTGCGCAGAAGCAGAATGGTGAAAAAAGACCGGCACAAAGGATCTCGGTGGAACGAGACGACGAAAAGGCGAAAAAACACCTCCCCTTCACTTTTCCCCGCGGCCGCCGAGAACGGCCAGAAGAACACCGACGCGCGAAGCCTAACGAAAGCAGAAAATCGGCGTGTTCGACTTCGTCCTCGAAGGAGTAGGTGTACCAGGACACGTCGTCGCGCGAGGAGACCATTCAGGAAGGAGGCCGGGCTGCGGCTCGGGGAGGCCAGGGGGAGATGTTAGAAAGTAAAACCGAAGAGTTAAACTTCCACTGGCGGCAACCCCACCCTGATGAAGCGGCGCTCCGCTCCTGTTGCGCTCAACACGTACACACACGCGTCGACGCGCGAGCACGCTTCTCCGCTATGGTGCGAGGGACCGCATACACACACGTACGCATGATTAGCGAGCGACTATGCTGCAAGGGATCCGTGGAAATGTGGTGCAGTTCTTGGACGATGGGATTCTCAAGAGCAAAGTAAAAGTGGAACGACGCGAAACACGCGTCGTATGCCTTTTTTCGTCGACCGAAGAAACAGAGATCCTCCCTTTTTTTATTTTTTCTTTTTTTTCTTTTTTCAACAAATCGAGAGAAAACAGACAACTGGCGGAGCACCGAGCGCTTCCGACGAATATTTCCCCGCAGATTGATGGAAAATTTGTTTTTAATGTCTGTTCGTGGATCGTTTGGTGGATTTCGTTCGTGTCGGTGGAAGAGTCTGGTCGTCGTGAGAGCTTTTTGCCGCATTCTGATCGATTATACCTCGGTGTAATCGCAGGGGAACTCTCTCTTTCGGATTTGTCGGTGCATACGCGTCGACGGACGCAAAGGTTGAAAAACACGAGTCTGCGAGAGAGAAGCAGAGAGCTTGGTTGCGAGAGAAGCGAACCTCGACCAGACCGTTTCCTCGTTCGCGAAGAGAAATACATTCCTAGGCCGGGTAATTAAGAGGGGGGTCTGCATGGAAGTATCGAAGGCAACCGCGAAAGAGCATAACCACGCGGGGGAACTTATTTACGAGTACATCTGTTTATCCTGTTAAGGCGTATCGAGGCATTCCTGAACGAGAGCCAACGGGGACGATCCCTGGTAGCGACTGCCCTCGCAGCTGGGATAATGGGTCACCGCTTTCGCACTGGCACACCTGCGTTCCCCAGCTTTCTTGCCTTACAGTTCAAATTTTGTATCTTCTACGAACGATCGCCGCGTTTCTCTGCCCCGGCTAAAGAACGATTCGAACACGAGGACGATTCGCAGAGATGTTATTCGAAAGCAGAGAGAAGGAGGAGGCCGTATTCCAGCGTCGAAACACGACGACAACGTGTCGGTCATGAAAGGAACCGTGTCCGTGTGTCCGTATGTATTCCTGGTTGGAATTAATTACGCGATAGCTAGCGCATCGGTCGCACGTCGATGCGGCAATAAACCCTTTTCTCGCGCCCACGTTTCGATTCAAGAGGAGCTATGAGAACGCTGAACCGTATCTCACGCGTCTCTTCCACCTCCCACAAAGAGGGGAGCCTGTACTTACTCTCTGTGTCAGACATTTAGCGCCCATTGAGAAACATCGCAGACGATGCTGCGCCTTGCCTCGTTCGTTTACCGAGCCGTGTGCGCGGTTAACCGATCTTCCTTCAAGCCGTTTTGTCGACGTTCGTCGCCTCTGCATTCACCGATCGCTGCGTCTCTTCATTAAGGAACCGGCTGTTTGTTCACGCGTTAACCTCTGCCACCTCGGTGCCACGCGGACGATGTAATTAGATGTCGTTGATTCGTAGGACGATCGGACATCGCTCGCTCTGGCCGCAGGACAACGCTTCCCACGGCAGAAAAACCGAGGATTCTCCTGTCCCGTAAACGGTTCGGATGTTCCCTTGGCCCATAAATGGCGCGGCACGGTAGTGGCGGCAAGCCGAGAGTTCGTATCAGCAACAGGCATCTCAGGCACTGTGTACCTACCGATGTGTTCTTACACGTGTGGGAAGAATGTGGAATATCGCGAATGGAATGAAGCAACCCGGGACACGCCGCGTGTAATGCTCGCTCGGCCGTGTGCTCGTGTGCCGCGTATACACACTCTCAGCCAGTTCACCCGGAGCCCCATACACGGTCGTCGATGTGCTCGATTGCGCATGTAAGCGTATAATGACCGAGAACAAAACGCCGCGAATTACCGCTCGGTATCGCCTCTTCCTAAAGCGGCCTTTTCTTTGCGAGAATCGCGTGGCGAATCCGTTTCTTCGCGTTTTTCCGTCTCGCGGAAATCCACCGTTGCCGAGTACCTCGCTACCTCCACTTCCGCTATTTGGAATTCCAACCGCTTCCACTGCGCCGCTGCAATTAAAATTGTAAAAGTTCTTGAATGAACTTTACTCGCGAAACGAGTTCGATCGATAAAAAAAAAAAAAAAGTAACACACGGGGGCACTGGAACACAGAATGTAGTTGTCGTGCGTCTATTAGAAGCGGTAATGACTTTATTCGTGTAGGATAGGGACAGGATGACGCGTGGTTGATTTCTTGGCAACGCGCATCCGTCGACGTGCAATAACGTACGCTCGCAAACCGTTCGTACCTGTTTACAATGCTACGAGATAAGACCGACGACATAGGACTCTGTAATTACGGACAAGTCACCATTCGTGTACTTTGCGTAATCGGTCGTCCCGAATTACTTTAAGATTAACATTCTCCGTAGCGCTCGACCGTACGCTCGCTTCCCGCGGAGAACTCTTAATTTAACCGAAGATACATACTTGGCGTGCCAGCAAAATAATTGCCTACCGACCAAGAAAAAAATATATTGTACCTAAGTCGCTTATTAACATTCCACCTATAATAAATACGTCTTACCGCCTAAATACCTCTTTGGTTTGTTATTAATGAAATTGTCGATGCTCCATTAGTTGAACTCTTCGCTTCGCAATACCTAAGTATCCATCAAGTATCCATTAAATTTCCAGCTTAAAGATCGATCGTCAGAAGTCGGAAAAATTTTCTGATGGAAGAGTCGGCGATACTCGTGCAAAAATATATCAAATAAAGTAGAATATTCGCCACGAAATCAAGAAATCAAGAGACAAAATGCTCTGTTTAAGATACATTTCTTGGATTCTGTTCGTAAAAACACTCCGTACAAACGTTCGAGGTTTGATAATAAGATTTAGAAACAATTGTAGCTATGACGTGTCGTTATATCTTCGAAATAATAGATCGACGGCAACGTGACCAAGGATGACGTCATCACTGTGAAACGAATAAGCCGTGAGCGATCCAATATCGCAATAATTACAGTCGATTCGTAATCAACGCGGTACATCTAGACACGCCAACCGAACGTAGAGGAAGAAGGAAGTCGGTCAAAGAGAGAAACCGCTTGATTGGCCCAGTTAACTTAGGTGGATACGAAAAAGATCTGGCGAAAGGAGAAGCATAATCGGCGAACACGACGTGGACGACATTAGACGGTGGTCGCAGCACGTGGGCAATCCCTGACTCAAAGAGTGAAAAAAGAAGACTCTTTCGCGATCCCTCGGAAGCGATGCCAGTTTTTCTGGCTGCCGGTTACTCAAGCGAAAGACACTGCGAAATACATTTTGTCGTTTTCTTCTTCTGTCGATCGATCCGAGCGAAAATAATTTGCTCGTCCAGGAAGTTCCCGCGATGTCTTTACGTAACTACGAAAACGACAGATTTCTCGGCATTCTCCTCCCTCTCGGTTCGATTTCATCCCGACAAATTGCTCAGACCGCCTCGTAAAAAACGCCCGTTGTCGATGAAACTTGAACGAAATCGAACAACGATCCGTCGATTCTTACGAACACGGGGGGTTATTTGGCAGCTTGTCGAATGAAAATTATACGTCGTACGAATGGAGAAAGAAGTTGGAAAGGTGATCTGTGATAATGGAAAAGCGGAGATTTAATGGGAATAAAATCAGAGATAGAAAGTTAAAAAGATCTATGGTAGATCGATCGAGGAGTAAGACGCGATACACCGAGGAATCAGAAACGCAGAAATTAATTAGGATCTTTCGTCTAAAACGCACATTCACTCAACTTCCACGAAGCTCAAGGATTACAAGGTACTGTCACTCGATGTTGGGCCTTTCTAGTTTCGTTCTCGATCTCGCCATATTATGAAGATCGCTGTACTCATCTAGCGATTGGAGATTCGACAAGAACGACCACTAGCCATAGGTTACATGTCCACTGTGAATTAATTAAAATCCTCCGGCTGGTAGAAAGGTCCAAGATCGCTGGCCCAGTTATGATCGAGAATAAAAGAGAGTTATTACCAAATGCGATCGACAGATTAGACGTACGAGGTGGGTGGGTACACACACCGAAGGCATCCAGTTGCTTTCGATTGCGCCATTCTGCGAGCTTTCAAGGACCCTCCGGGCTGACCATCGAATACCTAGACGCGAAGAGATACACACACCGAATGGCAAGTCACATTTGACGATTAATCGACGTGCATTGGCTAAATTGGACAGAGCTACCAAATACATTCGTAAAAATTGATCGACTACCTCGTCGTTATTATTCGTTGCTGGTTTCGTTCTTCTCGCTTCGAGCAATCGGCTGAACCGAGAAATTTGCAACTCACAGTTGGAGTTTTTTTCGCGAACTAAAACCGAACATTAACGCGACTCGATTCTTTTTTGCTTGTCGATTTCTTTCGCCGAACTGGTAATTATATTTGCACGAAACGCGATGACAGGTTGAATGTTTGGAGCCACGAGTTGGAAACGGAAAGCGATCGAGAATCGAATAATCGTTCGAAACGATTCCGACACGCAGGAGTTGTTGAAAATACGCAGAATTATATCGGGTCTGTCAAGATTCAAAGGTTCGCCACGACATACTTTCGTGCGGCTATCGACTCGCGGCGTTGCGAAACGCGATAGATCGCGTTATATCGGGCGTATATCAGGTACCGTTGCGGCCTCGCGACGTACCTGAACGCCGGTGTAAAATGTGAAACCGGAGACGCGCCCTATTCCGTAGGAAAAACAATACCGTTTTATATGTAAATCTATACCGCGAATGTGCAACGGTGACTCGCTACTTCGTCCTCCGCGGCGAACCGGGTCCCGACGCGGAACTTCGCCGCCAGCGTACAAGCTTCAAAATCGAAGTTCATCGTAATTACGTGACCGTACTGGTTCGCAGCTAGCGATTTTCTCGCGGGCAAACGCTCGATCGATGAATCATCGATCGGAATTCCGAGACCGCGCGCGAGCTCGCCGAATTAAAATCGTATTATTTGGTAACGTGGAATTTCAACGTAAAGATTCGATAAATCAAAAACGAAGGATTACCGAAAGAACATTCATCAATTTCTGAATAATCGTTAATGAAGAGCGTCTCGTAGAGGAGAAGGGAAAAACGGTCGGAGATCATCGAGGAGATTTATCCTAAACACGGTGGAGAGAAATCGGTCGTAAAAATCTGGTAAATTCGCGTGACGTAACTCGGGAAAGGTACGGGTAATTGATAAGGTATCAAGCGTTACATTGAAATATCGTTCAGGAGAGCGGGAGAAAGGTTTCGCGAGGCGGTGGAGCAGCGTGCACCGGGTTTCGGACCCTTTCTCGGCCCGAGATCGATATCAAGTCGCTTGATCTATCATTCCGCCACCAGAAGTGCGGGTACATGCATGCATGCGCGCGTATATACACGAAAGCGCAGTGTTTCGTCCACGTAACGCCGCGTGCGCGTAATAAACTTTTTACTCGTCGCCTGCCCCTGAGATATTTAAGGATGCCGTTATCTTTAATTACGATGATCGAACGAAATAATAATTCCGTTATTATTATTGGACAAAGTAGTTGGAAATATAGCGGGGGTGCGACGAAAAGGAACAGAAATATCAAATCCGTGAAACTATTTTTTCAACTGAAAAAACGTATTTCTCAATGCATACACAAAATTCACGTATATCAATGATTTAATATGATATTGTACGATAGATAAACGCACCAGAAATCAACAAAAAAAAAGGGTGTGATTCATTTTTCGTCAGGTGAGTTTCAAGATCGCTATCGCGGATATTTTCAATCGAAGGCAGCGCGTACAAGCGCACGCGTTCGCCGCGCCGCCACCGCGAGGACGTGTAACGTCGCGGCTGGTAGTTCATTTCGCTGACAGCTACGTAGGCATACATTATGCGCATCCATATGCAGCCGGCGTGCTTGTACACTGCATACGTAGGTACGAGCAGCTCCTCCCACTGAAAATGTAACGTCGCAGTGACCAATCCAGTGAGAATGGTAGTCGTTTTGCCCCTACCGTCATACGTCGACGACATCGCGATTTATACTCGCGCTTCGAAGCTCGTTAGATGCATCCAGTATGTCAATAGTTTATCGTAACTGGATAATCGTGGTTACTTCAAACTATTGTAATCTTTAAGTTAATTCCTCGCGATCCAAGTAGCGTTCGACGTTTCGTCCCAACTAAATCGCGATCGATTTCTTTCGAAAATTTGTTCGAACCTGGGATGTATGTTTAAGTTTTCAGTAATCAGTAACGTATCTATCTATGTTGGTGTACTTTGATAAAAAGCAATTTTAAGCAGTTTTATATGTTAAAACTGAAAGGTGTGGAAATAGAATGTCGAGCTGGGCTACAAATCAGCGTATCGGCGTCCTTCTCTTTTAATTAAGATCTTGCAACGAGATTAGTCAGCCGCCGCCGAAATCGCAGCTCGAGCTCGATCTCTCGCGCTCGTTAATTGTTCACGCCTCGCGAATGCATGGCTTTGGCCTCGATTTTTTGCCAATCCGTACGGTTTTCTTTTTCGTTCGTGGTGGCAAAATCTTTTTCGCAACGATCCGTAGGATCTACGACAGCGTCGAAGTCGTGCGGCCGGATCCTGGGTCCCAGAACTGGACCGCATTGGGGCCGGTACCGGTTAACTAACGATGCCGTTAAAGGAAGATTTAGAGCGACCATTCGCGCAAGGTGCCGCGAAAAGCGCAACAACACTGCGGGCGGGATTCGTCGATCGACTATAAAGAGGATCTTGGACACATCGATGATGGAACCCAAGAAGGAATTACGATATCGCGATTGCCAATACCAGGATTTCAACCCGATCAAGCACCACCACGATGCTTCGAAGTTCTTCGCGCGAGAAATACTTCGATCTATTCGGCACCTTTCTGACCCAATTACCGCTACGTTTCATTAGAATTTGTAATGTCGCTCCAGGGTGTTGTTACCCTATTTGGCATTCGCCCAATGTGAACCATAAGATTCACCCGGTGAGAGAAAGTCGTTCAACTCGGATTGGTAAAATTAGATATAATTCCGTAGTTTGTATTCGAATCTTGCTACACGTCGGATGAAATTACTTCTTTTGCCTGTTTTTCTTTTAAAAAGGACCATCAACTTGGAGACACAACGCGAACGTCTGACTTTTTTGGTTATGGTATTACGTCGTAAATGGCAAATTCTTCTTAGCTGCCTGAATTATTAAATACGCAAATGAGCAAACAAATTAACGAACTTTATTCCTGAAGCTTGCTCAAAAATGGAAAATATCGAGAGTCTTTGTCGAAGTGGTCACCACTTCTAAGAAAACTCTACATCTGGTTTTTTTAGTTTTCTCAAGCACCGAAGTCATCGACAGCGTATAGACAAAAGACTGGGACGAAGGCAGACCATAAACAGTAGACAGGCGACGATGGCTTCGGGGCTTTCGATCATAAGGTAACACCGCTAGCGCGCGGATCTGGACCAGCTCAAATTATATTCCTACTTGTACTTACACTTCTGTATTAAAATATATTTTCTACTTTACAATTTATCCACGCGTTCCTCTGTTCACACATCTAATAACCTCAACAGTCTTAAATGGTATTCCGATTAGCCAAGGATTGCAAAACGTTCTCGTTACGATATGTATTACATTCTACGCACGTAAGATGCGCGTATCGTTTAGAATTTTAGTGCCATTCTCAAATCAATCCTTCTTAAATCAAAGAATCGAAGGTTTTTCGTCATTTGCAGCTGCATCCACAGCTGCTTCCGGTATTGAACATTGTCATCGACGTCTGTGACCCCTCTAGTCGCTCGATTCCGTCCATTGTGGACCTCTCGTCGCGACATCGGTGTGTCGCGAGTGGTTCTCGTCGTCCTCGGTGATATTCGCGCGCGTAGGCGTCTAATGATGGGTTCTCACCGCGTGCACGCGTACGTCCCGTGTCGCGTCAACCCCGCGGGAAGTGTCATCGTACAGAATAGAATGCGAGAGGGAAGAATCCGTCGCGACGTGGTCGCGAATTCCGACCCACCTTTGTCAGTATGAAATATCACGATCGTCGATCTTTGATTGACACCAACACGCCAATTTAGCGCCCTTCGGTGTGTATGGTCACAGGAGAGATTGCGAAAATTGCGACAACAGGCTACGCCTTGCAGTTTGCAGTCAATGTGATAATATTAGGTTTAAGGGTGAGAAAGAAATTTTATAATAATAATAATAATAATAGCGTTATATTTGACAAAGAGTTTAATCGACGATAATTATACAATATTAAATTATAATATATATCAAAAGATGATATAAAATTTATCGTAAAGTTTGGAAAAATGGTTTGTGAAAATAAAAACGTAAAGATGGTAGCGAATTCTAAGGAAAAGATCATTCGGGGAAAGAGATATTGCAGGACTGTCATTTCGTTGACCGAACGAAAGATCGGAAAAAAGTCACGAAACGGCGACGCGGACGGGAGAAGGGTGTTCGAGAGTGGCTCACGTTTCTTGGCTTCTTTTTTCGTTTCTTTAATCTGGCCGTAACGTTCTGACCAGGTAACTGTGTCAGGACTGCTGTGCCCGAGATCACTGACGGCGGTGAACGTTGCGCAACAAGGCGGAGCGAGCAGATCCACGAGGATCCGATGATCTAAGGTCTCGAGACGTATATACCTACACTGCCTCCTCGATTTACTCGTCGTGCTTAGTTTCTCGGGCGTTTCGAGCAACCTAAAGCTAAGAAGCTAACCAGAGATTGACCCAGAAAGCCAGCACTTGGATAAAGTTTCCTCCAAATATGGCGACGCAAGGATGAGTAATTTATGCGATGATCATCGCCCGATCCGAGTTACAGCTTCGCTAATTAATACAGCGTGTCTACGGTTTCGATGCCGACGAAGCATCGGCTGGGAATTAATGGACTGTTCAAAGAGCCAGAATAGGATTCAACTTCATTGGCAACTCCGAAGCGAGTGGCAAGACAAAAAATTCTGTGAACTAGATCAATGACGTTATGTTGTAGCTTCCTGGTATCTAGCAGCCATAATGCTGAACTAAGAATCGCTGATCTGACAGGAAAAAAGCTGGATGAGAAAAATAGAAATCGCGATGCCGGATAACACGGAACAACAGTTCACGTAAAATTGATAGAACATAGTCCACAGAGGTTGAAAGTTGCTTCGCTTTCTTTAAAAGAAAAAGTTTCGATGACAATCGATCGCTACCAAGTCCGACTGGTTCGCTCGTGTTGCGAGACGAATCGAAAGGAGCCGCGAGCGTTTCGGTAGTAGGGATCCGTGAACGAAACCGTAACGAGGAGCTGGCCCGGTCCTAGGACAACCGGACCGTCGTCGCGGAGTGCCGAGAACCGGCAGCCAAGGGCTCGATGGTGGGGTAGTCGTACAGTTACGGAGGTGAATTAGTGGCCTAGAAGCGAGGAACAAAATAAGAGTAGTTTGACGATGAGTTGTTCAACGTGCTGGTCTGGAGCAGGTCCTTGTTCCTCTGAGGAGAAGATCGCGGAAATACAAGGAAGAAGGTGAAACGAGTCGATCTATCGACGAAAGTGATTGCTAAAATGAAAACAAAGGCGCACGTGCGACAACCGGGTGGACGAGTACGCTAGCGACGACTGTGGAGAACAAATCGGAGAACGGTAACGTTACACGTTTCCCCTGTCGTGTTAGCGATCGGATCGAACGGAACAGACACGAAAAAAAAAAAAAAAAAAAAAGAGGAAATGAAAATTTAACGACTCTCGTATGAAGGAAATCAAGTAGGAAGACGTTTGCACGTTCGAAGGAAATAGAAAGAAGGAACGAATGATCCGTGAAGCGGTCTCGGTGGGATGTCGGTACAGTTACAAAGGTGAATTAGTTGGCGGAGAGGTTACACCGCGATTAACGACAGAGAGGAGATAGCGAACGTTACAGCCGACTTCTCGTGGCTTCTTTCTCTCTTTCTCTCCTCTCGAGGGTATATACTCGCGTCTGATGGGAGGATTCCGGCGTGTCGGTGTCCACCTGGTAGGAGTCGTGCACCAACACTATGTACTACCGCGGTAATCCCTTCGCGGCACAGAGCAAAAGAGTGGGAAGGAGAACGTCGAGGAGGAACCTCGTAGAGGAAACGATCGAGGAGCGTTAGAGGGAGAGGCCGCTGCCGCTATAGCAAAAGGAAGAAGACGCGAGGGAAAGACGGGAAGAAGAGGGAGAGAGATCGTGAGACTAAAGACGGGGTGGGAGAGGGCAGGTCGCGTGCCGGCGTGGTGCTACTCCGTGGCTGAAAGAGAGGAAAGCACTTACCTTCCCGACGTCTCTCACGGTTAACACGCAGGGGAGCTCCTCGCTATCCTTACGCGCACACCTTCCTACCTGGAGCGCACCGACGATCCACCCAGACTACCAGCGATACAAGCGAACGTCCACCGTGTGTTCCTCGTGGTTCACCTACCTACCTACCTACCTACTTACCAACCTACCCGCCAACCTACGAGTTCAGTCTCCCCGCCCAGTCCACCACGGTACCCTTCTCTTTGTGTGCGTGCTTCTCCTCGCGATATCATCCCGTCTCTCTTTCACTATCGATCCCGCCTCTCGCTCGCTCCACCAACTTGGTCTACTTTCCTCTCTTTCTCTCTTCTCGCCGATCACCTTTTTCTCCCCTGCTCCGTTTCACCGTCTCTGTGTTCGCCACTCCGATCGCGACCACGCCGCGCGCTCTCCTGTCCCCGTCGCCCCTGTTCGCTCGCGCGACGCAGTTTTACTCACCGATACACTCGGCTTACTCACCACCGTACACACAGCCTCCTCTCGTCGCCGCGTCTCCTGCACCGTCTCGCCTCACCGCGCCACGCCACGCCACGACTCTCCCCGTTCCCGCCTCGACGAGCCACGACTCGCAGCGAGTCGCGTCTCACGAATCTCGTCGAGAGCGTTCGCTGATATTCCGCTTCGTCCACGAGGCAGCCCGACGGGGGGGATATCACACGCCTCGAGAGAGGACCTGGACAAGGAGCACCAAACGATCGCCGGACGGTGCTGAGCAACGTGGTTGACTCCTTCCGTTTCTCCGTGCTCTCCAGTCGAGGAACCAACCAGTCAGGACTCGGCTGTCCTGTCGACACGACACGCGATCCACGCGATCGATCGGAAACATCACGCGGGACACCACGATCGCCCCGCCGAAACATCTTCCGCATCCACGATACCACGCCACCGTCACCGTCACCGACCGGACAGGATACAAGTCGGTCGCGCGTGCATCATCCATCGATTACACGATCGTAGGTGCATCCGTGAAGATTGGTCGTCGCGTGGCCCTAGATCGTTTCATCCGTTCGAGCGACGACAGTTTCGCAAGGAGGACTATCTCTAGTCAAAGGCACGGAAAGAGGACGCACAGTTTTAGGATAATTATCCCGTTCCACGTCGATTCGGTGTTCCGGATGACCTAGAAACGATCCGCTGGAACAGCGTTTGTCGCGTGACACGCACCGAAAGCGAGGGAAGCGCGTCGCGATCTGTCGCTCGAACACGTGGTCGCCGCCGCGCCGCCACGAGGCACGCTCTTGGAACGCAGATTCCCGTCGCGGAGCCTCGCAATCACCGTCAGGATGTTCGATCGGACGTTTCGATCTGGATACTCGTAGAATAACGATCCGCGGATGATCGATGAACGAAGAAGAAGAAGAGTGCTCGAGTGTGAGGATAGTGTGCCGTTGTTGAAACCGGAGTGCCTCCTATTTTTCCTCTTCGCTTTCTTCTACCTCTTCTTCTCTTCCTCCCTCGACTGACTGACTCTATCTTCTCTTTCTTTCACGTGGAGCTGTGGTGAACTCGTCGTCGAACTGTTACGAACGCGCGATCAAGGGGGAAAAAAAGGAAAACGAGTTTGATCGAACGGGGAAAAAATCGCAACGAAACAAGTGGGGAAAGTGAGAAACCGTTCACCGGAAGTGCAGCCAACTACAACCCCCGGCTTCAAGGTCATGGAATGACGCATAAGGTAAACCTATTTGTTCTTCTTCGCCCGATCTCGTTCCCTTTCCGTGACGAGGCTCTTACCTCGACCGGCGCCTTTGAATATTTATGAAGTCACTCGATCGATTTCTCGTAGCGTCTGTCGCGTGAAACGAGCAAAGATCACGAAAAAGAAAACGCGTCAACCTGAAATCGATTGAGACGTTTGCTTCCTTAACCGGCTACCGACCTATCGACCACCTCGCCGTATCTAAAATCTCGATTCGTACTCCTGCGGCTCTCTTCTCTAACGTATCGTTACGTACAAAACGGCGAATATTTTCACTCCTCAAAGATATGTCTTTCTGAGATCAAGTAGGAAATGGAATTTTCTACCTTCGCGAAATCCTATCCTACGGATACAAATCTCAAGGCGCCAACAAATTAAATAGACTCGCGACTTAAATCCTAGGAGGCTTCGAAGGATAGGTTCGTATCGTGTGACGACGCGTAAAAAATCGGCCGTTCATCATCGGACATAGTGGCACGATGAAAAATGATCCGTGTAACGAATAGATCCATAAATCGTTTTCCGTAACGCACGAGCGACGACGCGGCGTTTCACTCGGCGAGTCTCCCGCGGCCGTCTAATTCGCTTGGAACCAGTTTCGAAGTCGCGTTTGCGATTCCGCTTGAAAAGTAAGCGTCGCCCACGCTCGTCCTTATATCACCGAACGGTTCGTTCTGCCGCTCAACCAACGAGACACATCGCAAAAGCTATGTTCCCGCCGCGATCCTTGCCGTTTCCTCGTTCATAAATTTACGCGCCTCCGGACTGGCGAGGGGCTGCGCCCATTCGCGGGATCGCGGCTGCCACGAGATAACTTGGCGCAATGTGAGCGGTTAGACGCTCGATTTACGCGAAACTTTGAAAAATCGTTTATTTCTGGAAGACGATTTAGTAACCGGTTTAAGAATCGTATTGTTGTTTACTTTTCAAAAATAACGCGCGAATAGTTGCGCAACATGGTGGATAATCCAACATAGTTTACGGGTAAGTGTAACAACTTCTGAGTCAATAAACAGGAAACTTTTGACACGTATAAAGAGTCGTTACATAATCCTGGCTATCTGTAACGCACGATAGCATGTTTCGATTGAAAAGTTGCTCCGGTTGTACGATTGTCGAAATAATTATCCCGTCTAACTATTACGCTATTACGACAGCTATTTTCCAATTCAAAACGTGCCTATTTACCGATCATATCTTTTTTCATTCCCTTTATAAATACGGCGCCATTAACCGCACGTGTATCGAAGTTAACAGCTGCTGCAAGGTAATAAACATTTGCAACGAACCTTCCGGATCATTTATGCTACGACTTGTTCATTTATTTTATTGTGTATTATCAGCGGAATCCTTGCCCTGTAACACCGGCTCTTTTCTCTCTCGTTTATCGTCCACCGTGGCTATTAACATATTTGAACACATAATAGGAATACAACTTTGCAAACTAATATAAAATTTATGCAACATAGCGTTTGTCGGAGTTCACGATATTACGATCGTTTAACGAGCATTTTTTAAGAATCGATAACATTGTCAGAGAGTACGGGTGAAGCAGCGCGACATTCAACGCGTGTCGCCTGCTCCGAATCGAAGGAGGCCATCAGGCATGGCAGAAGATTCTCATGACGGTGCAGGAATATTCGTGGGTATCGCATAAATCTTTGCAAGTCGGTCGTCCGTCTCTTAACGATTCAATGATTAAATGCCACGAATTCCCCGAACCGAGATACATTATTCATAGAGAAAAGGCCGGGTACGATAGTGCACGCAGCGCTTACGGTTCCGAGCGTGCAGCAACGTTAACAGTTAATTGATAACAGGTAAACCAGCGGCGAGGCGCTTCAATTTTTGTTGTAGGGGCCACACCGCGATCGAAATAGACCGACAAGACCGTTAACGGTCGCGCGAAACCAATAGTATCGGCCTTCCTTCCCTTCTTCTCTCTCGCGCACACTCTCTGTTCCATTATTTTCTTTCTTTTCAACCGGTTGCGCCGTTCCCGCCACCGCGCCGTTCGATCCTCGCCAAGTGCCATTAACGATTCCTCGCGACCGCGTCTCCTCTGTCTGCGTAATAACTCACAGACGACTGTTGTTCGATTTTTTTCCACCAGCTTCGCTCTGTGATTTACATAGACGGTTCGTACGATTAACGCTCTACTGATCGATAATGTCGGAATCGACGACGATGCGACTCGAACTACACCGGATTTATCGCGATCCAATGAGGGACGGCGATGCCTATAACGGTTAGCTCACAGAATTTTCCGCGTTTATGCGTTTATAATGCAACTCCTTCTTCACTCTGTATCGAGTTGGATACATTCTTCGCGTCGTCTGAAAGCTACGAAAATTTCTACGACTCCGTTCGATGGATCCAACTATCTCGCGGACAAACGATGCGAACATCGCGAGTGATAATTTTATCGATGTTACGTTTTTGGAAGAATATGCAGCCGCGTAGGGAGAAGAAAGGCGATTCGAGAGAATCGAATGTGGCACGTCGGTGTCAAGTGGAGCGAAGTTGCACGAACGACTGCAGGTCGCTTCCTCTTTTTCTTTTTTTTTTTTTTCCGATTGCCTAACGATCGCGATGCGTAAACGTGTACCGACGTTATTTGAATACGACCACTATTACGAGAATGGAAAAAGCACGACAATCATGAGAGACTCCCAGAGGTTCGAACAATGTCCTCGCCTTTGGACTGGCGCAAACGGCAATAAAACGGTTCCTGAACGACAACCGCCGTCTCCTCGTGGCATCTTTCGTGCCCCCCTCCCGCCCCGCTTGTCATCGTGTTACGTTATTACCGGTTATCTCGAAAGCTGTTGTAAAACGTCGCTAATCTCCTAACTTATTGAGTTCCCTTGCACGTTAAACATTATAAACAACTTTAATTTACAAGTATGAAAAGGATAGTATTATTATTAGATCGCGAATGTCTATGCGCATTCATGTTTTCATCAATGTAATGAACTTAATGCAATCCAAGTAAAAGTTTCCTTCGTCCATTAAGTATTCTTTGATCGCGTAATTACATAAATATCAGCAAGAAGACATAATTAATCTTGCCATCTTAAGTATTAAAATAAACAAAAACTATTACCATACGAGATACGTTTACGCTGGCAGTATTTAGGTACTGTTAAATTCGCGACGCGAGTGTCCAGATGAAACCGAGGCGACAGAACGAAGTCTCGGAGAATCGCATTTAACGAGAATTTATACGTTCTTATTCTAGAAGACGCGCGCACGCGGTTGTAAATGTAAATTCGACTCGGTACAAGTAGTGAGAGAGAGAGAGAGAGAGAGACAGACAGACAGACAGAGAGAGTGCGCGAAAGAAAGAGAGAAGAAGATGGAGACGGGGATGTTCGGTGGCATAAAGCTGTTGTTGCGTGGGCACGCGCACCGACCGCGTCTATTTATACGTTCGTTTGTGTGTACACGTACAATGGGCCTTCGCTGCTTTCAAATTAAATTCGAGCAGTACCGCAATGCCATTGTTAAGCTCATTGGCGTCCCGTCGCGGTGATCCCACCTATCGTAGACGAGCGACACACGCCTACTTTCCTCCCGGGGAAACATCCACGAGTCGAGGCTGGAGCTGATCCGAGAACGAGAAAAACCATTCGTACTTTATCCTTGCGAAAAAAAAAAAAAAAAAACGAGCTTTCGTTTCCTGCACAGTGGAAAGGTGAATGAGGTCGTTTTTTCCTTTCTCGTTCAAATAAGGCATATGGTCTTTTCTTGCACCTTTGTACACGAGATACTCTTTGATGTTGCAGATCGAACAGAAACAAAAAAAGAAAGTAAAAAAGTTTATAAACTGGTGGTTTAATGTGAACGGACGTGACACGTGTATGATGCGTATTCAGTCAAAGTACGAACCTGGCATTTTTACGAGCGCGATGCGATCATCGCACGTTAGCATGAGTATGCAATCTTTTTGCCGCGTTTCGATTTATGAGCATTGCACAAAAACGACCAAAAACGCCGTGAAATAATACTATAGTTGGTGCAAGAAAATTGCAACCTTCTGTCTGCATAATCGTCGTGAAAACTTCTGAAACCAAGACCTCTCCTTCGACGTTATGATCCCAAACGAGCGAATTCGATTCAATCGAATGCACCGAAGTCCTTCGTTCTCGATCGTTTCGCACAAGAGACACCGATTCGAAATGACGTTGAAAACATCAGTTTCAGGCCATAATCTTGCACTTGTGACAAATCGAAACAACTATAACTACTATGAAAGGAATCTCGCATGAACCTTTGGTCGTACGACTCTCTCGCCAAAAGTCGAGCTTAGATTTGTTAGGAAAGCGGCTTCTCCCCAGCCATAATCGGCGTCGATACGCAAGTAATTATCTGTGCAACTCACCTCCATATCCTTAAGCAGTCGTTACGCTGGCTTTATATTAATTTCATTACGATCGAGTCTAGCGCAGTTGTAACGAGTGCGAACGAATTAGAATTCCATCATTGGTCAGAGCTGTCGAATATTTCTGATGAATGTTCGCACGCTCGGCCAGATGATATTATATGATAACCGTTTTGATACGTGATAATTTAATGCGCGTGGGAATTCGATGATCGTGTTTTTGATAGGCTTGTTGCCGCTTCGTAGCCATCTCACCGTGAGATCAGACCTCTTCTCGATCGAATCACAGCTCTTTGTCTCTTCCTCGTTGTTCACCATCGCTGTTGCGCCGATAACTTTTGCCTAACTTGGAACGTTCGATTAATCATGCGCGGACGACCATGTTGGGAAAATAAGGATGACTGGAGAAACACGGAGTAATATCCTAGTTGTATGGTCCAGTGTACCTTGACTCTAGGACGGACTATGGATCAGCTATGTCATATTTTGCTGACTACCGATCGGATCAACTTTATTATGTTTTTGAGAATAACGACTGTTCGAGGGTCACTTCGTTAGAGAGAAGCTTCAACGTTCAGACTTTGAATGGTATAATTGACTATTGAATAACGTTAGGTTGAAAAGTGGCGGAAAACATTTTTCTGTTGACAGTCGTTTATGTACATGTTAAACCGCGTACTTTTTCTCCCGTGAAGTTGCTATTTTTTTCCGACCACGAGTCATTATCTGAATAGCGTTTAAACAATTTTTACTCCATCTACGTTCAATATTTATTTACATACGAGAAGTGTTAGATACACAGCTGGCTACTGACGAAGCACGATGCGACGCGGCAAACGCACGTGCATCCATTTACTCGATCGAAGGTTATGCCTGATCGAAGGTCTTTTACACGAGGAAAACCAATCGTTCTTATAGGAGCAAATTTTTAGGCCATTCGATAGCAATAATCTTTTAAGGATATAAATACACGAATGAATTTGTTGAGTAGACTCGTCAGGAAATTGAATCGTTGCGTTGTTTGCAGAAACGAAACGACGAATATATCCACTTTTGCCACTTTCCACATAAGGAGCAGAAAAAACATTGGGAATCCTTTTCTTCGAATTCCGTCGATCCTCGCGAGAATCCCCTAATTTACGCTCGTTTCGCAAATGATTGGCTACCGGTGGCCTTGGAAGGACACGGTTGGTTCTGTTTCTCAGGCAAGCAATTTGGAATCACATCGCGTGTCCATTAGGGCATTCTAGATCTTCCTGGAACGTACAATTCCTCTTCAGCGTGAAACTATCGCTTAATACGTACACGCCGATTCTTCTAAAATCAGGTAAAGTCAAAGGTGCTAGTAAAGCGTTTCGATTTCCTCGTTTTCTACGGAGAACGCGTCAGATCGGAAACTTCTGACCGGAGAATCGTTGTTTCCACGAGTGGAATGATTTCCGCGAAACGCGCGAAATTGCCCGTTTGCGACACGAGGCACAGGCTACGAGGAACGACGCAGTTGTACAGCGTTCGTGTCACTTCGTGGAAAGTTGGTAATCCCCGATATCGATGCGGACCCTGGCCAACACCGTGTATAAATATATACAACGATCGGTCACAAAATCAGGAATAGATTTTCATGAATTTTCCTTGGGGCCCGTTGTTGGCTAGCGTTTGGCCCGATTCTTTCTTCTGTCGCTCGTTCATCTCCCTTCCTTTCTTTCCAGACCCGTCGCGACACCCTTTCACACGCCTCTTCCGCGACATCGTGCCTCTCTCCTCGTCCATTTTCTTACTCCGGTTTCGTTATCTCTAAACGCGTCCATCCCTCGATCTCTCGGTTCTACGTGGCATCGATTCTTCGACCGTTTTCTCATGAAATATTCACGCGACACGGGACGAAATCATCGTTTGTTAGTCAACCATCTCTGTCCCCCCGTGCGTTCCCCTTTCTCCACGGTTACGATCGTTGACGAGACCGCTCTTTGCCATCCCTGGCACATTTCTTTCCGTCGCTTTCGCGTCCCGCGAGGGCACGGAATTCATTTCGTCGAGTTCCGTGTGTCGGAAGGAAGTCTCGTTTCGATTCCATGGTACGCGACACGAGATAGCGAGATACGTGACACGTGGACTCGAAAGAAACATCGTCGCGAATGATAGGGAAAACAGAATGATCGAACCTGCCTGATTAGAGCAAGAGGTGGCTCGTACAGAGCACATTTTGCTCGGTTACGAATACCTCGAATACATACATCGAACAAGGTGAATTTAGGCCACACCACAGTCATAGATTATGCAACGGTTCGATCGTACGCCGTTCTAATTACGGACCACGTTCTGACAGCCTCGTTCCACGACTGGACCCCTAGTTGAAGCGATTACAATTAATCACCGCAACCAGGAGCTTTACCAAACTGTGTACTCGTTCTCGCCGCCAATATCGTTCGCTACGCATTAATTAAAAGACGCTTTCTAATACGTCGAATTGAATTACAGCGGGTCATCGATCTCGCCGTAGCGTCGCTCACGGGCGTTCCCCGCGTCTATTTTCTATACTGTCGCGCTGCTCGTTTTCTCATCTGCCACAGATTTCACTCCTTTTAAATCACAATCGCCTATTAGCCGGGAAGAAGGTGCGCTCCCATACGTAATTTTCGTATCTCGGTCACGAGCGCCGTGGAATCGCCCGAAATATACCAATTACATAACCGATAACTTTTTGACGCTGCCTCTCTTCCCTTATCTGCGAGTCCCATCGTCCTACCTGGAATCAGGAATTCTCTTTCCTTCTGTTCTTTCTTTACCTGTGATTTACCGTCGTCGCCACAAATTTCCATTATCAGTGTCAACGACCTCTCCTGACAGAATAATGTCCATTGTGCGTCTGTAAAAGATTTAAGAACTTGTCTGTGATCTTTTAACGCGACTCGAACGATAATAAAATTTACTAAACGACGCTGTCGATAACTTTCTTCGACTATCGCCAAGGCTGTACGATCGTTAGCAAGAAAAAAAAAAAAGAAACAAAGATAAATAAATAAGTAGTGCATGCGTCCAGTGCACTTTCGATCGAGTGACAAAAACGACCACCGGATGCAGCGATTCAATGCGGTGAGACACGCGTGTCGTCGACATCAGGCTATCCATAACGCTGTAAAGAGGGAGTTTCTAACTTGTTAAACGTCTAAAATTAAATACCACTAGAATTTGATTGCTAATAATCAATACAAAAACTCTAATAGCTTAAACACTCTATGGCGTATCGTTTTGATCGATTTCATCGGGCACGTTCGAGATTCGATTTCGCAAACTCGGACGTCCGCCAGAGGGCATTTTCGAGTGGTTGAAACCAGAGAGAAACCGATTGTGGTCTACTCGGTCGACTTGTCTAACGGCGGAGTGAATCGTTTGATGTCTTTGTTTCGGCGAACCCTTCCTCCGTTTGCCGCTCCTTTCTCTTCGTCAGCTGGCTTCCTTGGAAACGCAACGCTCCGAACAATTTTCCGATAGCGGATCGAGAAGGGAGCTGCTTCTTTCGACACCTCTCGCGCCACTTTAACGTCGCCTGAAGATTCTTACGAAATCTCGACTGCCTGTGAGGTTCAGGCGCGGTACAGTTGACATTATGGATCGTTAAATCGAAAGTTTATCACGGATATCGTATTAAACGTCCAAAAATTATTCAAAAGTACTTGTGTCTATCGTTGTAGCTAATTACTCGATCAGAATATACGGGAATTTCTTGAATTATACATTCGTTGTTAAACGTTCGAATTCCGAAATTACGCAGAAGGGAATTTCTTTTCTCGATAAAGTCGCATCCACATCCAACAGAATTCTACTATGATAATCGTATTAATTGCGATTAGGAAGCGTCTCGAGGGGAAGTTCTTTTCCATGGCCACGAGTTACTTTCTTTTCCCGTTTCTAACTCGCGTGTCTCTTCTTCGCGTGGTTCCCTCTGTTATCGCGTAATTTGCAGACAAATGGCCGTTACTGTTACCAGATGCGGTCTAAACGCGTTGCGTTGCGCGACCCATGAGAAAAATTCTCAGCCCAGCATTGTCAAGTCCTCGATCTAACGTCTATAAATGGCATAATCTTCTTCCGGCGGGGCTGGAAATATTTGGCTAACCTCGGGCAATTAACGTTCCGCCTCGAAACGGGGCGAACTCCGCGAGAAAGTAACTACAATGCTTTGTCCTGTAGCAACGAATTATTAGCCGATTAATTTTTCTAATCAAACGTCGTATCTCCACGCAGAAATTTCCTTGCGTACCTTCCGCTTTTTTCATACTCTCTTGTAGTCTTGTCGTATTTTAATATTTTTTACATTGCTTTCATGCTGGTTTTTGTCAACTTTTTTTACCAACGAGTCGACGAATAACGCGGAACTCGCGGCAGTACCGCGGTGAGAGTGTAAGGCGAAATTCCAGCGGCGCGCCGATAGTTAAGATTTCATGAGGAAACGCCTGCAATCGTCGGGCATTTATCTAAATCGTGGAAATAGCGGAGAAAATTACCAAATGTTATCTCATACCGAGGCCTCCGAAATATGTCCGTGTAGCTTGAAAGAGACCGCGAATTGCTACGTGGAAAATCATCGACGAAGGATCGTCCGTCTATCGATTGCAATTACGTATGTTCCAAGCAGCAAATCCTTGTTCTTGTTATTGAACACGTCGAGAACGCTCTCGAATTTGTACACATCATCGTTGAAGTTTCCTAGTTAGGAGAGCACCTGCAGCTACCTTGTACCACGGTTTAGTTTCGCTCGAACGAATCGCTGTTAACTCGCTCCGTAACTGCTGGACAAATTAAACCGAACGCGAACCAGGAAAAATTACGCGGATTTCGTTTATTGTTCTTCGCAAAGATATTGCCTCCTTTGATCTACCTAAATGTTTTTACTATGCATCGGATACGTCTTTGATTCTTACTTTCTATCGAATTCCGTTCGAATTTAGTTCGAATCGAGTGCATTACTTTAATGAGCACGCAGATTGAAATGCAGATTCGAAAGTGTCTGAAATTCAACAACGTAAGACTGTTATTCAATGAGGTTTCTAGCGAGACAGAGAGGAATGTGGATGATACGTCGTTCCCTTGGAAGCGAGATTGCAGTCATCTCTGACGGCATTGTCTTTGCTCGATCCTAATGGCTGAATACCTATTAGGGTCAAACCGTCTGTAGAAGTACCGGAAACCAAACAAGAGATTTCTTTAACCCATTCATCGCAATCCGAATAGAAAGATTGGCTCGGAGAACCGATAAGGTTAGCGAGACGCGTTATGGCAATGTTTCCATACAAGTGAAACAATAAAAAAAAAAGACGAATCACTTCTCCTTTTGTCGTTTTTCCAGCTGCAAAAATTCCATCCGGATTCCTACCAGAGTTCCGAGACTTGCTTATTTTAAGCTCCTGTTTAAGCGTTTCGTAATATCGAACACGATTAATATATCGCCGATTGCGAGTTGTCCATTTCGAAATTACATAGACAAAGTGCGTTTTCTGGCTAGAATTTTATTTATTCTGTGTATAGTACGCAGACACCTTGCGGTAAAATGAAAATAAGAGAACCGCGTTGGCGTGGCACGCGGCGCGAGCGCGAAGCAAGTAGAAAAAGCCCAGACACGTCTAATCAGGAACGGACAGTTTCTACTGCGGGGAGTACTTTCTCGACGCGAACCAATTTACCAGTAAATTAGTTGCAACCATTTAACCTAACCACCTTTCGTTCGTTGATTTAAGATCTGTGGACGAACTCAAGGCTATGCAACAAGTATTTCAGAGAAACTCGATATTCTCGAGGACATTTCAATACGTGTCTCGCAACCGAGACGTAATGTAACTTGCTTCGCTTTTTCCCTTTCGTCGTCCTCCTTTCCCTTCGTTTCACTTGTTCCGCGGAAATGTAGCCGTATGCGCGAACAAGCTGCAAGGTTGCTAACTATCAAACACCGCGTGGGCGCGATCAAGCAGACATAGGAAACGGACTCGGAGCTTTTATACAGCGAAGGCGAAATCATAAATAATAATCGTCGGATTTATCGGCGCTGCACGCGCGCAACGTACGCGTACGCAACCGGACGAAATGTTGTCGACAAATTAATTCAGTCAGAGTAGCCGGTGCAAGCACGAAACGCGAAGCTCGATGAATAATGAACGGTGTCGCTTGTCAGGCCGAATGAAAGTAACATTGAAAACGATTAAGCGGCGCAGAAACCGAACGCCACTCGTTCGCTGTTCTGTATCGTTTTACCACCTTTCACTGCCTCCTCGCTGTTTCGCGATCGCTTATTGTCCACCTTCCCTCGAATTCGCCTATAGTACTGGTGTCTACGATACTTTTACTTCCACTTACCCTTGCGGGTACATAAGAATCACCAGAGTTCCACTCGACTCGGAGAATACGGTTCGAATTTCACATAGGTAGTTAAGGGATTTTTGTTACAATTTTATACTTGCTCTGTGGCTATCTTCCGACGAACTCCAATTACCCGATAAATCCTTGCAAGTTGACGAAGGGTTCGGACCAAGATTTTCCCGTAACGCGACGCTGCCATTTGTTTTATCGTCGTTATCGATCGCAAATTTGACGCGCGTCGATCGGCCAATTACAATGTTACAACAACGATACCGGCTATCGTAGCAATTTTACACTTATAGCAAAAGAGGCAACGGCTAACCGAAAATTACACGCGGTCTCCTGTCGCACACGTAGAGCAATATTTCGGTGTCGCGGCCCGTATGAATTTAGTGGTGCGTCTCGTATTTTATCTCCGACAAGGCGGTGGTTAAAGGGGCCCGCGTCGTAATTAAATGCCGGCACCTCTTGGCCCCGTTATCGGCAGGAGCGATCGTGCCTCATACAGAGAGCCCGTGCAACAAGGAAAGACACGAATCTTTCTTTCTTCTTCTTCTTTGCTTCTTCTTATTCGACCGCATCGTCTCCTGCATCTTGTTTTTCGCCATGTCACTCGACTCGGACAGTGCTTGGATAGGGGACAGCTCGCGGATCAAGATCGTCCGAAATCCGTAACCAGAACGAGCCTTTCTCGCAATGAGCGCGATCTTAAAACGCAATTCTGCACAATTTTTAAGCCATTGAGTAATATAGTCTGGTCGATAATTTTTCAAATAAACACCATCCGTGCGAATTAACCTGTCCAGCGTCAAGATGTCGAGCGTTTATTAATTTAAAATCAAGATGCAAAAATCTCAACGTTATTTTTTATTCGTTAAAAGTATCAGATTACGTTGTTCGTGCCTGAACGATTAAACGACCTTTTGTTATATTATGCGTATGCGGAGAATAGTAGATTCGAAAAAAGACACGTTTCATAAAGATAGAACAGAAAAGCGATTTGTTGCTACTGTAACACGTAACAATAAACAAAATATTGAATTAACGTACGAGTTCATAGCGTTGGACAGATTAGTCGCACAGAGAAAAATTACGACGAACTGTAAAAATGCTAGTAAAGTGTCGAATTTGAATATCTCAAACACCTTTCTTCTTTTCTTCTTCTTTTCTTTTTTTTTTTTTTTTTCTTTTTTTACTCTGTTCCACTGTCTCGCTGTTTCTTCTCGCCGATCAAAAAACAGAAAAGTTGCGTCACGCGAAAAGAAACGACCGATTGAAATCTTCCCTGCGCCTGACAATCCGGCCAGGGACGTGGTCCGTTCGGGTAACAAGTGGCGAACGGTTATACGCGTTACACGAACGGTGTTTACCACGCCGCAGGGACGCATTTAACGCTCGAAGATTTGCAGATACATGCGCAAACAGGCAACCCATGCGAGTTGAATTAATGATCTTGGCTCGCAACGCGAGGGTTATTTTTATTTATTCGAAACACGATATAATTAAATTAGAAAATCTCGCGATGGTTGCGTTGAAAGATATCGCGATGCATCTTGAAATATCATGATAGTAAGCTACAAAATATAGCAACGTATAGGTAAACGCGAATAAACGATGTATAGAAATTAGTATTCTCGGATTGTAGAAATTTTAAGAATAGAGAAAATGTCGAGTCTCGTAAAATTCGAGATTCGTAAATACGTAAAATTGATAAAAACGAAACGGAATTGGTGGAGTGGAAACGTTACGTTAAAAGATGTTGCCAAAGCATAACATCGCTCGAAAAACAACGCATTGTGCAATATGTACGTGGACCGCGTGCGGCCCTGGAGGCGCACTTATGGTACACGTAGGTGAATGTCGGGAGAGAAATCATACCGGCAAGGACGACAACGAGCGAGAGGCAGAGGGTGAACGAGAAAGAAACGACGAGGGAAAGAGAGACAAACCACGCCCGACTCATCCCGACTTTCTAGAAACCGAAAACTGGATCGTGGCCGGCGGCATGTGGATCTCGACCGATCTCTGGTAACGTCAGTCGAGCTTGATTCACGTAACAGATGTCAGTCTTTAAGGATCGTGTGCCCCGCCTTTTCTTCTTCTTGTTTCGACTGCCGTTCCACGGAACCAGCTACCGTTTCCCGTGGACATTACTCACGAAGTCGCTCGGAGAAACTCCACCTTTCGGGAGATAAAGCGGTGCCTCGGGCTTGCTCGAGGGAAACGAAATTCCGAGAAGTACGCTCCGCTCGCGATTAAGTTACCGGAAATCTGTGAAGGGAGAAGGAGCGCGCGTTCTCGTCGAAAGCCTCACGGTCGATTAAGCGGCAGCGGGCTCGTTAAACCAACAACCACCAACTACCATACGTTCGAATTAACGACAGGCAAGAGATTCTGTTCGTAAAAGGCGCCTTTAAGATCGTGTTATCTGCTGTTGGACGCGTTACGTCGTCGTCGTCGTCGTCGACATTGTATCCCGTGAAAAATCTGATTAGCACACGCGAGTTTCTCCGGCTGGCTGATTCGGATGGGAACAAGGGAAAGTACGATATGTAAATCGAACTTAATCAACGACATCTAGACGGATGACGCGTCTCTACGCCTATCGCCTACTCTCTTCGCAACGAATACGATTCGCGGAGAACGCGAGGAAAGCAACGGGAACGGTCCAGTTACTATCTCTTATCGTTGGAATTCAGAATTAGCGGCTTTCTCGCTGTCCATCGATAATTCCGGTAATAAAGGCTAGCAGTGTCATTAAAGAAGCTCGAGAGAACCGTTTTCCCGGTGAGGAATTTATCTCGGTTTTTGCACGCAACGATGGGTTAACGACTCGCGAACGAAACCGTTCGGCCGTTCTGGATCATCGAACATCGTCCGGCAGGGATCGCTGTTTCCGAACCGTTCGGTACACTTTCGATTCCAACCGAACACCTAACAGTTCTCGTCGCGTTCTCTACACTCGTAATTAACGCTTTTCACTATTGTCGGTCGCGAGCTTTTTGCTCCTGCTCCTTTTACGCCGGAACGGGGTTCTTGCACCGTCGCCAACTCCTCCTTTTCCCTCGGTCCCCTTCGCTCCTCCGCCTCGTCCCCCTTCCCCCTTCACCCGTCACCAACCCTGTCACCGGCGGATTTCTCTTTCGTTGGAACTGGACAACCAGCTGAAGATTAGCTTCTTCGGTAACTGGATCGACTCGCGTGAAACGACACCGGCTGTGAAAGGATTCTTCGATTTCTCGAATTAGCGAGAACTTCCTTCGTCGAACATCGATCGAAGAATTCGATTTACCTTCGGCATAGCGAACGACGATGGAAAACGAAACGGGCGAATTTCGTACGAAACGATATGCCCACCGAAGACTTTAACGCGCGCATAAGTAACGATTTACGCGCGGTGATTTCGATGCCAGATAAGGAAACATTAACGCGACAACCTGTCTTCGTTGCAGCACGTATCATATAACTTTCTTGCAATTTCTGTTGGACGAGCAGTGCGTTTATCCGCTGCACCCCAATTTCTTTAAATGCAGTTGGATTATAAAATCGTAATTTAAGAAATAAAACAGCTTTTTCTTGTTGATTCGCTCGAGCGATTTTACATTACACGTGTACATTATACAGACGGATCTGCTCGGAGATCAGTTTCGTAAGATCGAAATCAAAATCAAGAGAATACGATGTCCGTTGATTAAGATAGATAGCACGTGCTGTAAAAAGAAGTTCGAACCAACGGTTAACACGTCGATTATGTCACTGGATATGAATCTCTTGTATCACGTGTCTCGTTTTAAAGCTAGATCGTCGTACGTTCTACTAGAGTTCCGTTACATGGAGATCGTATACTTAAGAACTTCGTATACATCCTCGCAGCTTGCTCCTCGCAATCTTTCATGGTAGAAATCGTTGTTGCTGTACGTTCGACGCGCGTTCGTTACTAAAGTATCTCAATATCGTTCAGCGTGACGTCAATGCACAAAAACGCGAGCAATTTGAACGATCGGAAGATTAATTTCTACGGCTCCGAAAAACGTGTCGCTATCATCGCCTCCGGCTGAAAGAACATTCATCACGATATGGTTGACGCTTTGATGTATCGCATTCGATTTCGTACGTTACTTAGGTAGGTCTCGTTTTGACGTATAGGATTAATTCGTGAATGTGGCAGAAACGAAATCCTTTCGGTAAATCGTATCAGTTTGTCAGTGATCCGAACGAGACGCGTCTGGTACGATACTTGCATTCTTTCGTTGTAAATTTGCTCGTTGTTGCAGCAACGAAACAACAATGAAGATTGAAAATTAAAATTAAAATTGCAATGTAAACGTTCGATTTTCGATTGAATTTATTTTCAGTGACTGTAAAAAATTTGTCCGTCGTTTCAGATCATTCCGAGCGACGAGCAGGAGCAAAGCCGAGGGTGACAGAAGCGGTGTGATGAGCGGATATCTCGGTAACATTCCCCTGCCCCCAACGTTGTTGCACGACCCGAAGTACCCTCCAGCCATGCGGGAGAAAGACTCGAGTCCAAGAAAAATGCCGGGCCACATCAGCCCGAAGCAAGCCAGCATCTATCCGTTGAGCGTTCGCGTGCCGGACGTTGAAGAATTGCCATACGATTTGAGCCACGGCCACGGTCGTGGCCTGTCGAGTCCCACGAATCAACAACAACACCGGCAACAGCCCCATATGAGTCCGGCGGCTAGACCGCCTCAATCTCACCATCAGGAGGATCTCGACTGCGAACCGTTGGATCTTCGCGTCGATCACAAGAAGGAAAGACTCACGGACGAGAATCAGAACGAGATAGAGGTTCTGAACCAAAATAGTCTCGGCGGAAGTCTTCCCTATCATACGGTTCTGTTTCCTCAGCATCATGCCGTTCATCCGTTGGTCCTCGAAGCCATGTACCGGTCGCATCATCACAGTTCGTCGGTTCCAGATTTACCTAAAATCCAAGTGCGGGCGTTACCGACCATGGTACCATTGCCACCGAACAGATTCTCTTCCACCACTTCCTCCACGTCGTCCTCTTCCTCTCAGGCTGCCGCGAGAGTTCCGAGTCCCTCGAGTGGCCAGCAACATCAGCCACAGCAACAAAGTCACTCGAGTCAACAGCAGCAGCAACAGCAGCAGCAACAACAGGCTTCCAATCTTCCACCTTACTCCATCAGCGTTCAAGCCGGTCTAAAGCCGAAGGACAGATACTCGTGCAAGTTCTGCGGTAAAGTGTTCCCCAGATCGGCGAACCTGACGCGGCACCTGAGGACGCACACCGGCGAGCAGCCGTACAAGTGCAAGTACTGCGAGAGAAGCTTCAGCATCTCCAGCAACCTTCAACGTCACGTCAGGAATATCCACAACAAGGAAAAACCGTTCAAGTGCCCGCTGTGCGAACGATGTTTCGGACAGCAGACCAACCTGGACAGACACTTGAAGAAACACGACGCCGATGGCCCGACGATACTGGACGAAGTTAGATCGAGGTACCACGGACAATTGCCGAGAGCGGACGAGTCTTACTTCGAAGAGATTCGCAGTTTCATGGGCAAGATCACCTCGCAGAGACAAGGAATACCGTACTTCCCTGGTCTGCTGGGTCATGGAGGAGACGATTTCAGGAACGACAAACAACAACTTCAGCTGGAAGAGAAGAGAGGCGATTCTTCCTACTTCAGCGACAGGGATAATCTGAGCTCGAGGTCGAGCAGTACCGCCAGCAGACCCGAGAGCGTGCAAGAGGAGCAACGAGAAGTTAATTCTCCGCCATTGTCCCCTGGAAATAACACTTGAGTCGGGGAATCCGATCGTACGTCCGACGATTCCTCGTCGGGTACGATTAACTAGACATCCAAGTATCACCGAATCGATACGGTTCCTTGGGATTCCAAGTTTCGTCGATACGTCGCTATCCGTTCGGTGAACGACCGAACCGTCGCTCGTGAATAGCGGCCCGTTTACCCGAGGACAAAATATCAATCTTACCGTCGACGAATTACTTTTACACAACGGACTTGTTTCGCTAATTTTACATTCTCGTGTAATTCTAACACTTGGTAACTAGAATCCATCGTGTTCAGACGTTGATCAAACGAAGAGGTGCCTTACAGAACGTGCCTGAAATGTTTTCCGAAGTATTTGATGCGCGGAGACTTACAATTAGCCGAGGCGGACGATAAAACTCGACTTTAAGTAGTAACTTAGTACCATTAGACGTCAGAATATTATGTTCCAATAGGGCAAGGTGGACTAATAAAATACGTGCAATTCCGTTTTTAAATTAATCGACAAGACAGTGTTATGGAAGGAACTATACTATCGTCGATCGAAGACAAAATTTTATATAATTCTATAAAGTACAATACCCTGCTGTACTTTGAAGATTAATTTACACGGAACGTGTATAAACGCGCGAGGGCTGACAAACTGTAACTCAATTCTCGTCGTATTCGTCCTCTTTTCTCGTCCAGCCGTTTTCGAAATTAGCAAGTTAGCGGAATCGCGTAGCTTCTCGTTAGAATATTCGCTGCTCGATTCGAAGGGCAAAGCTAGATAATTTCCAGCGACCGTTGCCAACAGCCAGGAGACGAAATCGTTGCACAAGACCAAGCACCACTGGGGAAATACCGAACGAAATTTAAGGTTTAAACTCCTTTTGGCTGGAAGGAATGGCTGAAAACGACGCTTCGCGATTTTACGACCTAGAAAGTGAATTTTAGCCACTCCATCGCCCCGATCCTAATCCACGGTGTCGGTCACCGACGACCAACTATGAAATAGAAATCGATGGGCGGATCTGTGCGGTCGTCGATCGTCCTCGGCCGGAAGGAACGAGAAACTCGACGCCCGCGACACGAGTCGTTAAGTTCTTCGTTGAGTTCGTCATTGAGGAAGTTGGTAGACGCGACGTCAGAGCGTGGAACGGTTTTCATAAAGCGAGAAATTATCGAGAGAACGGGTTGTCTTGCCATTCGAGTTGTTCGCGGATTATTACAGCCGTCCGTATCATCGACTTTCGTTTATCAAATTAGAAAAGTTGAGCGTGCAGAAATTATGCAAAGTTTAAACCGATGAAACGATCATACAAAGATGAAACGGATTAAAGGATTATGCAAAGATTGAGAAATTAGTGTAGCGCTTTAGGATGAATCTTATATCGAAGATAAATAATACTGAATACGTGGGAAAGCACGCAGGAAAAGCAGCTTCCTGTAGCCGACCATTACCAGAATGACTCGATGAAGCTGGTAAAGGCGCCATCGGTCGGATCCCACACGATCCTACGTGCCCCTCGTTTCCTGCGGATGGTCGCTGGAAACCGTACCCGGGGCGAAACGATCTCTGATCGCTTTCCGTTCGTGGTTACGAATTCATCTGAACTTTCTAATCGGCGCGAGTGTACGGGTGGCGTTTCGACCTTGGGAGTAAGCGGGGCCCGCTTCGATTAATTACGCTCGATCTAGATCGAACAGCCAGCCAACGGAGTACCGTACGAACGCTTCTAAAATTGGCACCGGATGGTTACGTGGGCGACTCGTAATCCGCTAGAAATCCGGCTGGTGGAAAGTTGGACGTTTTTTGTACTCATCTCGCACGGATTGAATGAAATTGGCCGGGTTTCGTATTTACGGCGCGGTGGATCATTGAGCAACGACTCGGTGATTGGCAAGAGAGGAAACTCGGTCCGAGAAACGTGGAATCACGGTACCAAAGATCGAAACGGTAGCGAAACGAAAAATTCCGCGAGAAGATTAGCAAGGAAGGAATTTCGCTTCGGAAGCATGGAAATTAGGGAAATTAAAGCGTACGAGAGTAGAGGGAAGCGAGTGGAAAAGCGAGAGGGAGGCTGGAAGCGATCGAATCGGCTACCGGCGCGGTACTAGGTGGCAATTTATCGGTACTTTCTACCATGTATCGACATTCACTGTAAGTAGCGCAGGTGCAGAGGTGCACGATATGGCGAACCACGCGGTCAGGAGATCATCTTGACCTTGGTAAATACGATCGACGAGCGATTAAGCGGAAAGCGCGACGAGGAGAGGCCTGGGCGTATTCTTTCCCAAGGAATCCGAACGGTGGTGCAGAGGATTCGAGTGGTGACGCGTGAGAAACCATTCGCGCTTTCTAATTCGGAATGTCGGCGATCTTCTAAATTACAGGAGCCGCCGACTAAATGAAACGCGAACCTTGAACAACCGCGACCTTGATATCTAGCCGATAAAAATCGTCATCGACTGGCAAATGCAACGTATTGCAACGTACAAACGCGATAAAATCGTCCCTGGAATCTTAAACGACGGAAAAACTAACGTCGCTTCTGCTCGACGCAACTTTGGTAGGAAACTTTGCAACTAGAATTCTACTGAATGTTGAATACCAATAACCGGAAGATTGGCGACAGAGTTGAAACATTGAAATTTATTTCACGATGCGAAGCTACGAAACGGTCGACAGGAGTTTGTCTGGAAGTCGGGAAATGGAGAGAGAGAGAGAGAGAGAGAGAGAGAGAGAGAGAGAGAGAGAGAGAGAGAGAGAGAGGCGGTGGAGTTCCTTTCATCAATGCATCAGCATGCGCATCTGAAATCGGAGGATCCGCGCGCGGCATGCAACGACGTGTGTGTTCACAAAATCCATTTTAAGAGCGAACCGATTTCGTAAGGAGATCGATGCAACGCGTTACGAGGACGTGGCCCGAGGTGTGACTAAGCTTCTACGGTATAGATATCTCTCTCCTCCGCGGTGCTACGCGAACGAAGCCTCGAGAGAGGATGGCAGGCCCTGTTTTTCTTGCCTCACGCATACGATCCCGACCGACGATGGCCTCGGACCTCCGTTGCGTTACACTTTTGCCACGCCCCGATCGGACGGGCAAGCTCATCGCGAAAGTGAAACGCAATAAAAGAGTCACACCGAAGCGAGAGAGTCTCGACATCCATGAAACGTTAACAGAGAGATACACCCGAGAGAAGGAACGAACGAATCGACGAGTCCTCGCAGATTCGGACCAAGAGAACGGTGGACGAACGTCCGAACCAGGAGAAAGAAAGATCGATCGAAACCTCAAGGCTTGGAAATCGGTTTCCTCGCCACCTCCCACAGTCACCGATCGAACGTATTCCGACCGAAATTCCGCAGTCAGTTTAACTCGTCGATCCCCGATCCCCGCGAACCCCGATCCCGTTGCAGATGCTACTCCTCAAATATCTCCTCTCCCTTCTGTATTCGTTTCGTTTTCAGAAACCAACTCGTACACGAGCGTACACTCGAATAAAACTAACACCGCGATTCTTCTCTTCTCGTTCTAATTCGTTCAACGTAACGGCGAACCGAAGCCACCGCTTTCCAGCAAAATACGCGAATCTCCGTTTGGAGTGGTCGCTAGTTTCCACGCTAGGCAATCCGTCAACCAGTTCCCTGAAAAAAAAAGAGGCCGCGAAATTTCTCGAAGACGAGTCTATCCGTAAAATCGCGGCACGTTCTCACGTCCAATGGGCCGGCTTTTTCGATCTCATCTCCTTCCAGTTTGCACGCGTGATTTCACTGGACAGGTTAGCACGATTCCGAATTACGACAGCCTGTTGTTACGAGGACAGGGAAAAACATCGTACGAAAAAGATCCGACCAGAAAATACGTCCGCTTTGAAAATCCTCTTACAAATTGATTAGATTCTATCGTGGTGTTCGAACTGCTCGCTCTTACCTTTCGATTTCGATTTCGAGACGCGATTAGACGGATTCCCCGGCTCCTGTTTTCCAATCATTGTATATATATATATATATACGACATGCGATATTTTAGCGATACGAATCATATTAGCGAATTATAATATAATAAAATACATGTACCTATATAGCTGCTAGAATTTGAAACGAGGCTCAATTTAGTTAGTCGAAGTCGTCGCAAAGGTATTAGTTTATCGCGCATCGGCGAGTTCCGCGAGATCTAAATACGAGCGCTATAGTTCCGGTGACAAACCGAGACGGAACTCGTCGATGGGCGAATCGCTAGAAGCAGCTAATGCCGCGAACAATCTGCGTGCAATTTCAACGAAGAAACTCACCTAAACGCGTTCGTCCGTCGAGCATCGACTCGAGGGAAAACGGTGCGCAAAATGCATCGAAATCGAGTTTGCTTGAAACGACGGGGGTGATAGTTCTCGCGCGTCGTCCTACTCATCGCAACTAAAAACATAGTCAGCCCCGTGCAAGCTGTACCAAGCGGATCGTGAAAGAGTACCGTTTTAATTTTTATATATATACATATATATGTATCAAATAGATATATATATATATAAACATAGAGTTGTATATGCAAAATGAATATAAATATAATATATATGTGCGTGCGTGTGTGTGTAAATCGTACGACGATTGTGATTTCACCGAGGTTACCGAGTTATACGTATTTACCGTTTAGCCAGAAACAGGCGCCGCGCCGTCAGCCGACCAAGCTATCAAGCGCTCGTTACCTTTTAGAACCGCTAGCTCGTAAGTGTGCGCAGGTGTTGTCCATCCACGCTCAGTTTTCTCTTTTATTTTCCTTTTTCCTTCGTTTTTTACATAGTCAAATTTCAATAGGGCGACCTAACGCCGATCGAATCGCAGGGATCGCTGTCACCACGAGATCAACGAATCCTTTGCCTCCATATGTGTCGCGTCCCTTCGTCTTTCGTTTCGGACATCGTAAAGTTGAACGGACGTGTACACGTTTGTTGTAATGTGGATGATCTCGTCGCGAAAACGAAAGATATTATCGCTCTTTTCTTACGAACGATTTTCCTTCTTATGTGCTCCTACTTTATACTTAAGTTCAAAAGAACACACACACACTCTCTGTTTTAGCCCCCGTAGTCGCGCGTCCTGTAGAATATAGTGGTGAACTGTATATATGTTTATATGTAATATTCGATTTGAAAAAATATATATGGATGTACACATACAGAGAAAGAGAGAGAAACGAAGTTACACGTGGAAATTTATTTTAAAGAAACTCTCATCGTACTTGCGTTTACTTTCTCCGCTCTCTCACGGCGTTTCTGCCGCCTATACGTATACCTCTCCGAACCTTTCATTAAACTCCCTATTTTTGCGTCCCTACAATTTCGCGAGCTTCTCCGTGATTATGAGACGCGATTAAAAGAAAGTTACCTGCAAAGACGAAGAGATCTTCGTTAAACCGAATCCACTTGCCTTTCTCGATGGAACACAATTATCTAATAATTCCTGTTTCCTTCTAACGCGACAGAAACCCCAGCATTTGCAAAGTAACGGTAGATGCGTTGATCCGACGAGTCGAAAGTTCAAGTTTTTCCACAATCGTGTGGTCGATGCATCTGAATCTTCGTCTTGACTTTTCTATTCTTTGTTCGCGAATTCTTCGAGATCTAGTTTTATCGTTTATTCCTTAATATACGCGTAACGTACAATTTTTTTTATCGAAAATGTAAGAGCTATAAAAATATAAGGACAAAGACGGTGTAAAATTTCGCTGGACATCGAAGAACCGTTGCTTCCATCGAAAGATGATCGAATCGCACGACTCTGCGTCTTTGAATGCGAATCGACGAATTCGAAGAATCCAAAGGGACTCGTATGGATTAACGCGCTTAACGATACCGATCCATAAATAAAGACTCGCTCATCTCGACCAAACTTGGCCTGGAGGTGATCGTAAAGAACAGGGAGACTAGGCCGCTTCGAGCTAAGTGGCTTCTTGGCCTCGCCGAGGACATGACTTTGACCCACATATCGGTAAACTACGCCAACCAGACTATCGGTACGAATTCTGATTGTTCTACTCGAAACGACGCTTAAAACGCCTCTCTAGAAAATCTATTCTATTCGACTAATTCGACGCTTTCGCTAATGAACATTTTTGAAGTAAAAAAAAGTAAAAACTAAACAGCCACTTATCTATGTAAATAGATATTTTCCGTCTAGATATATTTGAAGCGCGCCTTGATACCGTAAATGCAAAATTCGCGTGATCTTGAGGACAACGCAACCTTGATAAGATTGACGATAAAGATGATTCGTCACGTGTAGCCTTAGTGGTTCGATGAATCACCGACTACGGACAGCATCTTCTCCGCAATTGACAATGACGTATTACCTACTTAAGAAACTTCTATATTAGCCTGGAGAAATATGCACGATGCACGTTTAATCGAGACGATGCCAAAGTTCATAAATCGAATGCATTGGATATTTTCTTTTTATAAACGTTAATAACTTTTATAAAAAAAAAAAAAAAAGCCAGGCATACGTTTATTTACAAATATTTCCTGTAGAAATAGCCGCAAGTATATGAAAGTAAAAATTCCATTAGAAACAATTTTTACAAATATATCGTGTTTTAAGGTAGCGTTCGATATGAGAAAATACTGGTGCTATTATTTCCAAGGAATCGATTCCAATAACCATTTCTGATCGATGTCTTTTGTACAAGCTGCTATCACAGGGCCTTCGTCGTTCTTTGATTGCAAACACATTTCCGAAGATACGTGCACGAAGGTCTTTGACTAAAAAGGACGAAATAAAAATTCAGAATTTATCTAAAGCTTATGAACGAATACAGATAAAAATTCGAAACACACTTGTTCGTCGTATCGCCATTTTTGTCTATCGTGGCCGCTACACGCCATTATCTTAACCTTTGGTGTCTTGTGCTGGGTGTCGTGATCGGGTGCATCCAAGCAGACGCTCTCATCGGTCATTATAATTCCATCCGTCGTCATCACAAACATTTGACTAAGTATTGGTCGTGGAAGGCACGTTTCGAGGACTGCATATCCCGAGGGTTGAGAATACGTTCCTTTCGCGGTTGGTCGCATAATGCATTTGTTCGATGAAACATGCAAAATCTGAAATATATCAAAAATACATGAGTCAAAATACATGAATACTTATTACGATGATTTAACGCTTAAGCTTTTTATTTAATAATAATTATAAATTTAGATCTACCCGTCCAAAGAAACGGTCGTCTTTCGGAAAGAAATGTTCTGGCCATATATTATTCAAATACCACTCGAAGTTTTTGCATTGTAGCCTCTTACGCAATTCCAATCTACCTCGAACTGGTTGTTTGTCTCTTAATCTAGCTGCCTCTGAAAGGAAACGTACAGGGAGCGCTTAATTCATCTGTGAAACAATCCTTTAAAGAAAGTTTAATTACCTGTATTAAATTTAAAATAAAATTCTGCCCATTCGTCCATCCAAACCAAGGCTACTCTAGCGAGATTCCCATATAGAATCTCTCCGACACCACCTGGGAACGTATACGGCGATGATTTTCGAAAGAGATGCCCCACGTGAGAGCAGGGGGCAATCTCGATGCTACCGCCGCATTGCCATACTCGAAAAGATAATTCCAAATTTTCACCGCCCCAAATTTTCATTTGATCGTCGTAACTTCCTAATTCAAAAAAGTAATTTCGATTCATAGAGAACAATCCTCCAGCCATGGCGGGTGTTCTGAATGGTTCGACGATATTTTCACGCCTCTCTTTCAACAATCGACCGTTTAACGTTAGCCAGCGAAAATGCAAATCCCAATTAAATGCACCCCAGTGTAACTCAAAAGACCTGCGATATTATATCGTTATTTCTTTATAATTGTCAAAAGACGGTGAACGTAATTATATCTCACCGTGTATAACTGAAAGTATCGTCATTTATTATATCGATAACAGGCGATACTACCCTAGTTCTATTCTTAGCAACCGCTTCAAGTAAGGGTTCCAGCCATCCTAAAACGTATTGATGAAAACGTCGTAATAAAAAATATATCATTTTATCGTGTACGAAACGCTGTATTTATCGTAAAAATATTAACAAAAGAGCTTACCTACCAACCGTGCATTCGCAATGTGCGTCAAGGAATGTGAGGACTTCGCCTTTGGCTCTGTTGGCACCTAGAAGCCTCGCATTCACTAATCCTATACGTTTCCTGGAACGAAGAACCTTAGTGGAAACTTTTAAATTCTTTACATGTTCGTCTAACGCGTCCTTCAAAAAATCTAACAAACAAGAAATTTATTTTTTAAAGCATGTACGAAGAAAGAGTATTGATAAAAGATGTTATTTGTTTACCTCTGTCACTATTGTCATCAACGAGAATAATTTCTTCTAACAAATGCCTTGGCGATCTGTTAATTACGCTATATACAGTCCTGAGTAACGTACTCCAAGCTTCGTTATGGAAGACGATAATTATCGACGTTTTCGGTAAGTTACCTACGTTCATATATCGTGTTATGCACCTGTAATCGGTAAATTACCTACTGCTGATATGTTACAGATGAGATAAATATCCAATAAACACATTACCCTTTTCTTCTAACATCTGGTAGAGATCGATTCAATGGTATTCTATCACTAGCCATCAAATTAAATCGATTGATTTGATAAAGCTGCTGCATTTTATAAAAGTCTTTCGCCGGTACAAGAACCGGATTGCCATTCTTTCCCTCAAATGGCCGTGGATCAAACATATTTTTGTTAATGAGATCTATTAATGAGAAATGGTAGATATAACTGAATTCGTTGCTATTAAGCGCGTATTATTACGTATTTCGTAATTTACCTTTCGTAATATTCGGAGTTTTCATTGGATCCACGGAATCTCCGATATAATGTCCTACTACTACATGTACTCCTTTGCGATCTATGTAATCTCTTTGATTGTCTAAGAGCCTGAGAATGAAAAGAAGGTGCAGAACAGAATTACAGTATTGAAATTGGTAAAATCATCTACGGTGATTAAAGCTATCGTTAATATTCTATTCCAATTATTTCTCGGAAAGAAACAATAATGTTCTCTTTAATGATATTTTCATGAATTTTAATTACGAATTTTCATTTTCGGAATCACTTACCGAAGTGAAACGAAATCGTTAGGAGAATCTTCGTCCTCTCGCTTTTTCCATGGCCAAACGAAGAATATTCCCGTCAGAAGAGCAATCGAGAGAATGATTGACCACGCGCGACAAGACTTTCTCAGCCGTGGCCACATCGTGATCCTCGTTGAAAGGACGCTAAACTTAACTAATTTTGAATATAACTACACATCTATCTCATCATGGAATAGTCAACTGTTATCGTTGAAGCCGCACTTCCGTTATAACATACTTTTCATCGCGGGTCATCGTGAAAAGTAATTACGATGTCTACCTTGAACTGGAGAACATTACGAGTCTGGATAAATGTTCGTGCTATTATTTAAGCAATTTCTATAAAAAGAAGTTCCATTTACTTTATCATTACACAAATCACAATGAAAGTGAAAATAAGAGGAAAATACAGTCTTCAAGGTTTGTAATCGATTTTATAGTTTACCTGAATTCGAACTAAAAACGCATCACGAATTTTAGCGGTGGATCACACGAAATGCGCTGAAATGATTTCAGATATGTGTACATGTGTATGTACTTCACAAATACGTATATGACATCGAGAAGATGATTCCTGTCGTTATTTCTATACGATAAACACTACTTTTTCATGAAATAAAAAATTATCTCACTGTCAATGGGTACTATTAAGATTCTATTGAACTAAAATAACGCACAGAAATTTGTATTGCACGCATGCTGCCACAGATTCGACGACTGGAATGAATTCCAAGGAGCTAGGACGCTATGAATAACGCAGTGTTGTATCAAAACACTTCGTAACCCCACATCTTCGATTAAACATGTTTAAAAGAAAAAAATAATTTAAAAAAAGAACAGTACAATGTGACTGACGGGTTTGGTATTTTATATCTGTAAGCAGAGTTACATCTATTGAATGTATTACTTATTTCTTATGCAAAAATTGTGTATTATATAAATTATATGTACGTTCAATTTCATATACAATGTATCTCTTCATACATTTGATATTTCCGATCATAAATCGATGGTTTATACAATTTGCGAAATACAAATAAGCTTAGAAAGATTAAATAAAATTACTATGTAGATTTGTTAATTATTAATTCTTAGGTTAAATGTCAATTAAAAAGACAGTAATGAGAATGAAAGAGAATGATAATAAATAAATTGCAATTATAATATTAAATACATTGTATACACATATGATATATGTTTAAATTTTCCAAATTGTCAGTGTGATAAATATATACGTTTAAGGAAATCTCATACGATCTACTCGAATGAACTGTTCCATCTAGAATGAGAATTCATTAAATCTTTTTCGTACTTGTGTACAACTATAGACTGCAATTACAGTAGGATTATTATGAAAGAACACATAATCTAGAATATTCTACGTGGAAGAAATATCTGTCTACTTCTCCTCTATTATATTCAATGGAAATGAAAAAGAGCAAACTGTATGTTTATCACGAATACCAAAGAGGTCAGCACTATTCTGAACGTATGGTTCGCCACGTTGGAAGAAGTTGACGGGTGATTGCTACTTGTTTGACGTTAAGGATTTATTTCTGTAAAATACACTTAATTACTTTTAATTCGATATATTAAGGTGAGAAAATATTATTTAAATAAATTATATATTTCCTGCTCCATCTGAAATTAAAAATTAACTGTAGAATATTAATGCACACGTGCTGCAATTTAATAGTAGTAGGGCGCTGAACCGACGAATCGAATATAATGCATTTAAAGCATTATTATTTATGCTTATAAAATTTGCATTACAATAGTATAATTAATTCAGAGCGTATGTTATCAATAACTCATTCACATGATTTTGCTGAAAGTAAAACCTTGAGAAAATATATGATTTTTCTTAAATAAATTTTCTCTTAAATGTTTCTATTAATGTTTTTATATAAATCTATTTACTTAAAATTTAAATAATTTCATAGCGAAGTACAATTAAGTAAATATATATCTATGTTACGCTACAATATATCGCTGTGTATTATTTTTTAGTTGTACGTAGATTTACTGAAATACCATTTGTATACAAGTAATAAATATAAATAATTTATTTCTTAGGGACTCAAGGATGAAGATTAAGGAGTTACTCAAGACTGTCAATGTAGCATGGTCACCACCGGCTCAACATCCTATATTATTGGCTGCAGGAACTGCAGCCCAACAACTTGATGCAAGTTTTAACACATCTGCCAGCTTGGATTTATATTCCTTAAATTTACAACAACCTGGATATGATTTGGAGCTTAAAATCAGCATTGCAAGTGACCATAGGTTGGAGATAAATTATATTTGCACTTGTATATCAGATAGTTGACAATACTTCATAAATTTATAAAAATTTTAGATTTCATAAAATAATATGGGGTTCGTATGGTAATAATCCAGCTGGTATAATTGTCGGAGGCTGTGATTATGGCATTATAAAGATTTATTCAGCTGCTAAAATGTTAGCTAATGATAATAATTACTTGATTAGTAAAACAGACAGACATACAGGTCCAGTTAGAGCACTTGATTTTAATCCCTTTCAAGCAAATTTGTTAGCAACTGGTGCAACAGAAAATGAAATTTATATATGGGATATTGTTAACACAAATTCTCCCATGACTCCTGGAGTCAGAAGTCAACCACTGGAAGATGTCCAACACATTGCTTGGAATAAGCAAGGTATCTCATAATGTTTAATCTGCTAATATATTTATATCTTTAATTTTTATTTTTTCTTACAGTGCAACATATCCTTGCTTCCACGTTTTCACAACGATGTACTATATGGGATTTGAGAAAAAATGAGCCAATTATCAACTTAACAGATACAAATACAAAAGTAATTTTACTTACGCTATATTTTGTAGTACTCGTAATATCGTTATTTGTACATTTATATATACATACAGGTAAGATGGAAAGTAGTCCAGTGGCATCCAGATGTTGCAACACAGTTGTGCTTAGCATCAGAAGATGATCAGGCTCCTATAATTGAATTATGGGATTTGAGATTTGCAACATCACCCTTGAAAACATTCCAAAATCACCAACGTGGTGTCCTATCAATTGCATGGAATCCACATGATTCGGATTTACTCTTAAGTTGTGCCAAAGATAATAGGATATTATGTTGGAATCCTAACTCAGATGCACCAGTAAGTCTAAAAGGAGTATATTTACGAATACATGTATATAATTTATTTCTTATTTATATATGTATGTTTATATTTTTTTATCGTACAGAATGGTGAAGTAATTTGTGAATTAGCACAAACAAATCAGTGGATTTTTGATGTCTCATGGTGTCCGAGACATCCTGGATTAGTTGTGGGATCTAGCTTTGATGGGCATGCAGCAGTGTACTCTTTATTGGGAGGACAACAACAAATGTCAGCAGAGACATCTAACAAAATTGTAGATTCCTTCCCTGGAATGGATCCTTTCACACATACACCACCTCCTGTACAGACAGAACCAGCAGTCATCTTGACAAAAGCTCCAAAATGGTTAAAAAGGCCATTTGGAGCATCCTTTGGTGTAAGCATCTGTTTTTAAAATATGTAATATTTATCGATTTTTATATATTACAGTTTTAAATTTCTACTATAAGAATCATGAACGTTTTTTTAGTTTGGTGGTAAATTGGTAATATTTGAAAATGGACCTGTAGATCCTAATTTACCTCCAAATTCAAACAAAAAAGTGATAATATCACAAGTGGTTACACAACCAGAATTAATTCAACGTTCAAATGAGTTGGAGGAAGTTCTTAAAAGTGAGCAATATAGTGATTATTGCAAAGGGAAAGTTGACAACACTACTGATATATATAGAAAAAAGATATGGAATTGTGTGGGAGCATATTTTAGTGAAAATGTGACAAAGAATATATTGAATTTACTTGGTTATAACATAGAAACAATGAATAATAAATTAAATCAACTCGTTTCACAAGAAGATGTTAATAATATTACAGAAGGAGTTGGTAACTTGAATAATGTAAGTTTAATTTTATATTACTTGAAAAATTTTCACAGTATTATTACATAACAGAAACTATTCTTCACTTACTAGGTACTTAATGGAAACGTTATTGATGGAAGCATGGTGTTCGATGCTATTGCACAAGAATCTAAGAAAATATCAATAGCTGCTGCAAAAAATAAAAACATTCAAATAAATGTGTCAGATGGTAATTTTATAGTTACATATAAGGAACTTCATTTCCTAAATTTTCATTACATTAGATAACGTAATTTTGCAGATGAGGATGGGCTTATAACTCAAGCAATCCTCTTAGGAAATATAGAAGCTGCTGTGTCGTTGTGCTTTGCAAATAAAAGGTACGCAGATGCGGTCATTCTTTCAATGGCTGCTGGACCTGATTTGTTAGCACGTACCCAGTACAGATACTTTTCAGAACATTCTGGACCTCTCAATTCTCTTATCAATTCATTAGTTAGTGAAAATTGGGCTGATGTTGTTAACAATGCTGATATAAATTGCTGGAAAGAAGTGTTGATTGGAATATTTATTCATTCCAATCCACAAGAACGATCTGCTTTGTGCGGTATGTATCGTATTATAATGCAAGCAACGTGACAACTTAAGATATATAATACTCAATTCTGTCCCTTTGATTTTATAGATATGCTTGGAGATCGTTTAGCATCATCTGACAATGTAACACTCAAAGAGCAAGCTCAAATTTGTTATATTTGTTCTGGTAATTTGAATAAAATGGTTGAATCTTCCAATGTTGAAATTCAGGAAATAGTAGAACTAGTAGTTATAATGCAGAAAGCATTAGAAACGCAAAATATTAGGGACGTACAAATAGAAGGAAAAATTGCCAACATTTTGTCTCGTTATGCTGACATGTTAGCGGCCGAAGGAGACCTCGATTCTGCACTAAATTATTTGGAAAATAGTCAAGATGAAAAAATCGTAATGTTAAAAGATCGCTTAATGCGAGCTTTGGGTTATATCGAAGAATCGAAAGTCGTGCCAAAAGCACCGGCAATGCAAACTTATTACGATCAAACCAGAAGATCTGTAACTGGTGTACAAGGTGTACAAAATCCACTGTCTACTGGATCAACAAGACCCTTTTTCGATTCAAACATTGCTGCTCCAACGAAACAATCTTTCGCACCTCCCCCAAATCAATTTAATACTCAACAGCAACAACAAACGTTTGGAATATCTCCGCTTCAACCACATGTACAAACAATGCAACCTGTACAATCTATGCAACCTATGCAACCTGTACAATCTATGCAACCTATGCAACCTATGCAACCTGTACCATCTATGCCATATGATCAAATATCTCATTCTTACACTTCAACATCCGTTTCTCAATCACTTCCACCACCACCTCCTTCAAGTGCATCAAGCGGAATCGGATCTCGACCACCTAGCGCCGGACCTCCAGCGAGATCAAAATATATAATAGATCCGTCTGTTAAATCTTCTTCAACATACGGACAAACTGGTTTTCCTCAACAAATATCGTCGTATCAACAAATTCCTCCAGTATCAGGCTATTCTTCATCAAATATGTATCAACCACAAGTTCCTATGGCGACGAACACGTACTCCGGACAAAATCTCGTATCAAATGTTAAAGAAGCAGAAACTTTTAAGCCAGTTCAACTTAGTGTATTGTCGCCATTGCAAAATCCACCGCAAAGTCAAATGTATGAACCAATTAGAATGCAACCAATTCAACAGACTCAAATGTATGGAAGCGAAAATCAGCCACCAATGGATCGCTCAAACATCTATCAAGCACCGGTACAGCCTGCTGGATGGAACGATCCACCTGCTGCAAAGCCCTCTAGGATACAGGTAAATAGCTTTGTATATTTTTTATACAAGTGTGCCTGAAAAATAGTGAGTAATTAGTTATTATGTATAACTTTATCCTTATTATATATATATATGTATATGTACATTTAAATAATATAGCCAGTACTAGCATTATGCAACAAAAATGAAATGTCTGCGGATCATGCTGGTACCAGGAAGTGGAAAGCAAAATATTCGAAGAATATAAATATTAAGGTAGACACCTAAAAAAGATTGAGTGTTGTTTATACTGTTTCATCATTGCTATTTCTTTTTAAGCAAAATATGTTTATTCCCCTTAAGTATCTCTTAAATTCGATTTAGTAAATTGCGAATAACAATTTCCTGTGACTCTATATTAACTAATGTGACAGTGTGAAATACAAGGACGTTTCCAACTGCTTTACACAAACATTGTAGTAGTGGGATATTACATTTTACGATTCATGCGTACCATTTTGTTATTGCAGTTAGTATATGAAGGTATTGCTTTCTAAATATATCATAATATTACATTTTCTACAGTCAAAGCAAGATTATCAGCCACAAAACCCGATTTTACATCCATTAAGAGGAACCCAACCGCAACCCGAACCAAATGTAAGGATCATAATTAAAGCTGTTAACTAGTAAATATCATTATTTTCTACCTCTTCTTTCTTCTCTAGGTATTGCAACACGACAAATTTTATCCGGATATGCAATCATCTTACAACCTGCAACAATATCATCAGAGTATTCCAAATCAAGCCAATATCAATCAGAATATTCCAAATATGGCTGCTCAATATGCCAAACCAATGGAACCTACACCACCGGTCGCAATTGCCAGAACACCGGAACCGGAGAAGCCAAAACCACCGATTCCGGAACAGCATATGCACTTAAAAACAGTATTCGATGAATTAAAAAATCAGTGCTTTGAAAACGCCAAGAATCCAGTAAGATGATTCTTCGTATTTATAGAAATAATATATTTTATATATTTACAGTCAAAATCACCAATATTTTTCATTTTTTTTTTTTCAGCAACTTAAACGCAAAATAGCAGATGTATCCAGAAAACTCGAAGTTTTATACGATTGCCTTAGAGAGAATAAGGTATGTATATCTCTTTGCACTTTGCTACTATCGATTTAAAAAAAAGAAAAATATATTTATCGTGTACGTCTTATTATAGCTGTCACAGAATTCTTTACAAGGATTGCATCAAATATCACAGATGATACAAAGTGGAAACTATACTGGAGGTTTAGATCTTCATACACAATTAGTTTCAGGTCCAGATTTTAGCCAGATAGCTTCTTTCATGCCTGGTATTAAAGTATTATTCCTAATCGCTCTTCAATTGAATGTCTATATTAGATAGAATGCAATATATAAAACCCGGAATATTTACACCTATTCATTTTTATAATTTGAAATTTGTGTAATCCTTAACAGCCTTATTAATTTAGCTGCCTAATTAATAAGATATTTACGTTTTATTAATTTTCCATATTATTTACATATTATTCCGTATAGTACGGATAGTCACAAATATTTGTATATAAACTTTATGACTCAATTGTATCATCAACAAAATCATAATGTTTATATATTTACATTTAAAGGTGGCTTGTTGGGATTAGATAAAGTATCATTATTCCGGTACAATTGAAAGTACTCATTACCTAAGACGCATGTAAAAACTAGAACAGATATTCAGGTATTTCCGCGAATTGTTAATAAAATTTTGTTTCTTTTAACATAATGTAATATGTACATAAAATATTGAAGTTGGCTTAAAAAAATCATGTGTATATCTCAAAATAAAAAATTATATAATGATTTCATTAAAATTACGTATTAAATTAATTAATGAAAATAAGGTTAAATTGATTTATTGAATAATTAAACTGTGTAATATTGCTGTTTTTTCATTGATAATAAACTTTTGTAACAATTCATCTAACGGATCGATGCCGTCTCGAGCTGCTTGTCGGCGCATTGCTTGTTTTACTTCTTCGCGGACTCCTTTATCTGCTCCACGAGTAGTAATACGTCGATCTATAAAATATTTTTATATAGTCATATTATAAATAAAAATAAAGATGTGTATGGTGTAATTTATAAAATAACTTACTTTGTAGGATTCCCGATCCTGTAGCTATATCTAAAGATACACCACCTCCATGTTCTGTCCACAAATATGTTAACTCTTCTAAAATATCTACACATATAATATAAGCCTGAAATAATGGGTAAGAAAAAGATCCGCGATTAATAATTCTTTCCGTAATTGTGGATAAAGCACTAGCTTCTTGCGGCCAATCAATTTGCATTAGAACTAATGCATGTCCTATAGCTAAATCCCCAACAGCACCAGGTACAGAGAAATTTTCCTATCGTACAGTACATATTGTAAATATAATAACAGAATGAAAAATGTTTTTAATCATAACATTGTAATTACCTTTATTGCTAAAAGCAATAATCTGCAACAATACTGTATAACAGGAAAACGTGCAAGTGTCAAATAATGTAAGTGTCTTCCACATGGAACAGTTAAATTGTGAGATACTTTACTACAAACCGAAGGTAATGCAGTAACTACTAAAACTATATACTCTAACATTGCCTAGAGAAAGAAATATGATGTATTTAGGCATATTTTTAAGTACAAGTAAAGTGTAAAAATATGAAAATACATTGCGTACCTTATAATCTTTCAAGAAGAAACACGTGCTTGCTAAACGAAGGTGAACAGATAAACTAGCTGGTTCTTGAGATAATCTTGGTAACACTTCATGGTGTAAACCCTTATACATAGCTAAATCTGTTAAAAAAGAATTTAAGCACGAGTCTAATCGAAGTTGTTGACTTAGTTTTCCGACTTCTCTTTGTAAATAATCACTACTATGTAACAAGTCCCATAACTTCACGTTTAATGCCAATCCATTACCGCTGTAATCACCATCGCTAGTTATTACGATTCCTCCATTATCTTCCCTTTTCCGTTTCTTCAATTTGGGTTCTAATTATAACAAAGATAATGAAATTATAGATTAAAGTAAAGTTACAGATTATTACATATTACACTTTACCTGTGGATGAATGTACGCATTCTGCGAATGCTTCTACCAAACAATACATGGTTTCATCGTTATTAATCAGTGCAGTATGTTCATTTAATATTCTTAGTAATACTGCAATAGTACACATTAATAGCTGTCTAGCTACCATTTCCTCGCATAAATTAGCAGAATGTGTAACAGCATATTGGTGCAATCTTTCGCAATATGCTTCTCTGTTCCAAGTCATAGAAAATAAACTACTTAATTCCCATCCTAATTTTTTCCCTATTAATTCTACAACCTGAAACAGTCTATCCCAGGGTTGTTGAATCTGATTATCTTGCGGCTGCTGTATGTATGTCAAATAAAATTCTATCGCTTTACAAAGTAATCTCAAGCTAAGCCTCGGATTTAACACTACCGGCGCAGTACCAAGAAGAGGTAGTGCGTCACAAGTTAATAATTTTCTGTATCCGTTTACCGCACATCCTGGATGACTGTGTTTCTCCGCGGTAAGAAGAGTTTCTACTAAACGTGGCTAAAAATGAAACAGATTAAGAACTAAAACAGCAGTTACAAATATTAGAAACATGTTAACTAAAGATACTTACTCCATGAGTGGCAATTGTTTGAGGAAATCTACGCAGTAAAAGAAGTAATAATTTACAATGCTCCATTGTATCTTCACTATGATCAGCAGTCATGACAAGCAATTTATGCTGAAGTTCTTGTGGTATATGTTGGAACATTTGGCATAAAAATTCTGCTTCAGCGTCGCATTGTTCCAAACGAAGACAAGTTGTTACTGCTTCTATTTCCTTCCATATCTCGCGATCGTCCGGAAAATTCTGAAATCTGTTTTTACATTTAAACAATTGTTTCCGCGCAAATTGTTCTTACAATATAATGTAATTTATTTCATAAACTTACATTTCACTAAAACATTTTGCTGCTTCCTTCACATTTTTTGAAAGCTTTTCGATCCGATAGGCTTCGAACTATTGAACAAATCATCAAAAAAAAGCACAATCTTTTATTGAAAAGTTATTTGCTTATTATATGGTAGATCTTAAAAAAATATTAATAATTTAATTCCATGACATAATTTGTAAAATGTCATTTGAATGCATGACACATAATAAATTGAATACTTTTTGTATAGATGTCAATAAACATTAAGAATATTAACCTGAACTTTAGCACTGTGAGGAAACAACGATCTAGCAGTAATTAACCAGGATTTAGCTGCATAAATGTCAATTGGTAATGCATCTTTCGCACGCATAATTAAATAATCTTCTTTGGATAACTGGTTGTTATCTATACCAGATGTTTTTTCTAACATATTTTAAATTATTAAAAATTTACAGACGAAAATAATGACAACCAGTAAACATCGTTTACGACTTCGGCGAGAACATAGACAATGTATAAAATAGAACTCGCATTTAATGGAATTTTGTGTTACGTTCTGGACTGAAATACCGATCGTTAAAAAATCATTTTTGTCGCTGAAATACGCTGAATGAAATGTACGCTGTAGAGCGGTGAGTATAAGAACTAATATTAGAAATAAAATCACAGATAAGATACAACAGATTTCTGTTTTATCAACTGCAAATGAAAATGATATCCGTATATTATAGCATGATAAGAGGACTTAAATTCAGTTTTGAAAATACAGCAATACATTTTTTAATTTACAAAATAATCACGAATATTTGTTTGTATCGATAACGATCAATATCACGTTTGTAACGATAAATATCAATCTGGATGTTTGAAACAGGTATGTTGAAATTTGTACACAACATGGAAATTTTTTATTGGCTAAAATTACCGAAGCGAAGCAAAAACAATAATGCCAAGAAGTTTTAAAGAAATGATTGACGATTCCCGACAGAAATATAATATTGTAAATCCTGTAAGTGATAAAGGTTGTCGCTTTTCCATATACCCTAGGAGTGGTTCCATTTATAAAGATATAACAGGGGGCACTTCGAGGTGGGGAAATCCGCTTTACTCCACAACGCAGATTCTGTTGCAACTTTGGTCAAAGCTTCCTTAAGTGGTTATAGCGCTTTGGCTTTGTATCTCGGGACTTTCCGTATTCCAATGAAGTACCGGAAATAAAGTAGCATTAAATGCACCACTTTTGTTTTACGCGACAAAATAAAGTTCCTGGACGCTATTTTCTCCTTCGAAACTCCCTTAAAGATATTATATTTGTTATTACATTTTAACGGTTACGTCCGTATATTTCCACATAAATTGTTTGTGCACACGTACGTATAAGAGAAACAATGCATTAAAGGAATTATGTGTATCTTTCATTCGTTTATGGTACACACTATGAATAGCAAAGGAATGTCTAAATTTCATGCTCTCGAATCATTCCGAGCGGAGAACCACGCGGGAATGGTAAGGATATCGTATTCGTCTCCAACTAAATTTTACGTCTACGAGATGGTTAGGGGATGCACACTCTGTGGTTGTGTTTGTTACCTTACCCTCTGTCTCGGTGCCTCTCTCCACCCCTTCAGCCACAATGGCATTAAAATTACCAAGGAAATTCAATTCCCAGTTGAAAATGTATCGCGCACGTGTAGGTCATACTCGTATAGACGATGCCGAGGGTAACGTAGGTAAAAGACAGGGACGTCGAATCATTGGGCTCCTAGGAGTACACCGTACTTTTAACGCTTCGATCAATTTTATCTCTTTTTTCTTTGTCACTCCATTCTCGCATAATTAGAAGCAATTGTATATTCATCGCGAAATTGTATTTTCAACGATCGAAATGTATTTATGGCGTGTCATTTAGAACAAAGCTAACCAGAATCGAAGTTCGTTTTCTTAATTGGCAATTCTAAATGAGAAATTTACAGATCGGGATCTACGCTAAATTTCGACGAAATACTAAAGTTATAAGAAAATTTGAAATTGTCAAATGCGAGCCAGGAACTAGACGTCCCTGTTTGAAGCGATATAGAAAAGCGTATAACACACGCACATCTGGCGTACGTACGCGAGCTCGCTGTGGATAGCTTAGGTTGGTTAGTTAGCGTGCAAGTACACGTATCAAAGGCACTCAGAATCCGAGCTTAACAAAGCCAGCTTTGGGTTTACCAACCGTGTCACGTAGTACGTGTATACCTTACCTGCTCACGCTTCGCAAAACCTAAACCTCCTGTGGCCCGTCTAACTTTGGTCTTAATGCGTCAACGGGGAGGGATAAGTTTCGTTGGGGCAATTAAAACTAATTATTCTCGTCCGTGGTGGCATCGGCTAACCGAGGGACCCTTGCGGCCCGATCGTTCGTAATTATATACCACGGAATTGGAATCTCGTTAACCGTGAATTTATAGAAAACACTTTGCAGGTCTAATTGAACGCGATTGAATTAGCCACGTTATCCAGTTGTCTCTAACTTAAACTTTTATATCAAAGCTCAATCCCATCGAACGAAATACAGAATATCTTTAAGATATTTACGGTAATATTGAAATATCCACGATGATACTGTTCGCCTTAACAGTTATATCATTTCTTGGTACAACAATTTAGTACAAAACTTCATCAACTATACCCTTATACATTTAATAACAGTTCCTTTTCATTTTTAACTATTTCGTATTAGAATATTCCTTCTTAGTCACAACGTGATATTATTAAGATCAAAAGATCAACAAGACTACACTTATCGCGCGTCAAGATCGCTCTCTTCTATTTAATAAAACAATCGCAATTTTAGCATTCCGTTTGAAAGGAAAACGCGCGTGTCGATGGTTGGATCTCCGCGAGAGCATGTAACATAATAGCGAGCATAAGGGTGACTGAATTTCAAATAGATTACCGTGACGCGTCCAGGTACCGGCGATGCGTTCGTATCGCAAATGTCCTGAGAGATAGCATCGCGAATCTAACACGCTCGTACGATCGTATGTATCGCTGGATGGGATACGGAGAGGGGTGGGGAGAGGCTATCGAAAATTTTAAGCCAAATGTGCAACTAAGTAGCTACTTAGGTCCCATTTGACGCAGGGGATTGAGATCGCATTTGAATGGGAGATTTAGTCGACGGATTTTCGCCCCGAATTGAGCCATTGTGTCATTTAAACCGACCACCTGACGGTTCTTGACACGCCACCGTTTGCCTTTCTGCATTTTAAATACGCTCTTCCTCGTGTCTGCTTCTCTCATTTGTAAAACGTTTCCTAGCGAATCGCCAAGTTCTTGCAAATCGGTGCCGAACGATACCGAGCAGGGTGGTGTACCGTGTACGGTCTATCGTTGACGTTCTGGCAGCTGTCTCGATTACTTTTTTCCAAGCCACGGCGTCAATATGCCCTAAAGCACAACACGACAATCTAATAGTCGATTCCACGCCCAAAAAATTAGCTCAAATGAATAAATACGATCTTGACGGACCGCTAAAGTATTGGCGTTTCTCTGTCTCTGTCCCTCGCTTTATGAAAGATTTTCTTTCGTACAGATTTCCACGATCGTTCTTGTCGATATCATCCACTTAACAAGAAAATTGTGATACGTTTCGAACGATGTACGAATACCGATCGATTATAGCGACGTCGATAGGGATTGTAGCGAAGAAAATATTTTAACGAGGAATTCTTCGACAATACTTTACCGAGTTACGGCGGATGTTTTGGCACCCCAACGTGCAGAAATGGTCACCCCTCTTGTAATACACGGCACCCCATCTATCGAATTATTTTGATTCTGCGATAATTCACCCCGCCTAATACGACATCCCCTCCTCTTCGAATCCGGCTAGGGGGGAAAAGGCGATTCGAGCATTTTGATGGAAATTCGAAAACACGAAGGCGCGACAATCTCTCTCAGGATTCGTGTGCAGAGATTAGTAGGATTTATCGACGACCACAATCGTAAGTACGCAATGGGAAGTTACGCCTATTGAAACGCGTGCTGTATTACTATGGAAAGCTCGATCGTACTGTTTCTTGTAAATCTAAAACCAGCGTTAACCCTTTAGTAACGGTAATACGACAATGGTTTCGACGTTTTCTACGCGATATTAAAAAGTTTTTAGGAAATATCGAGATTATGACGCGTCTATCGTGCTTATTATCGGCTTAACGCTTGATCGCGCGTGCTTTGGACAGAAGCGATGCTTTTAACACGATTCAGGCGATTCGTCGAATCCTCGGCCCGTGACGAATCAATGGCGGATTGGTACGCTCGATTCCGATGTAATTTTTGGAAAAGTATACAGTCGGAGAGACGCGATAATCTGTCGCGGCAGGCATTGAATTTCGGCGCGGAATTGAATTTCGTCAATTAGATTTTCGGTGTTTACGGTTGGTTAGGCCGCGTACTAGCCGACACAATAGGAGAGAGAGTACGTTTCCTGGACAGCTGTGTCGAGTGTCCGCCTCGATACGTACTCTTTCGCCACCCTCGTGGCACCCTGGCCGTTTCTCGTATTATTATAATGTGGCCTCGGGCCTGATTTTACCGGATCACGACGCCGTGTCTAATTCATTGTCCGTCTTTGCTCCTGTCGTCAACGATTCGATTAATTGGCGGCGAATTTGTCGAGTTCCGATCGCTCGTGAAATTTTCCCGTGACGTCGTAAACCGTTAATCGTATTCGTGGAAACTACGCGGTAACTACGATTGGAATCTCTAAATACGAATGATCGTTCGTCGAAATGTTCGCGAGAATCTTCAAGGAAAATAGTCTGTTGGATGTTTCCGGTGCGGGAAGAAGCGATTGAAATGCTTCAAAGAGCTTCGCTCGAGCGGACTCCGAGATTTGAATATTCCAGCGAGCTAATTTGCGACTGACAAAAGATGTTATTCCCGTGCTCTCTTCGTCCCTCTTTCATCGAGGAGGTCTCAGGCGAAGTTTCAGGCCGCGACGGACGTCTTGGTTAATCACTACAATTGATATTCCGCTGATATCACCGCACCGAGTGACGGAGTAACGTGGTAACGAAGTAACCCGATTAAAGGGAGCTTCTTATTGGCCCGCTCTTGCTCGTTCTATTCAATCGAGTTACATGATTAGCTACGGGGTGCGGGAAAGCGAGAAAGAGGGCAGTTCCTTGCCGACGAGCCTTCGCCATCGGTGCAAACATCAGAGAAATCTACGAAAGGGAATTATCGATGCTCTCGTTATCGATGTTACTCTGATTAAGTACTCGTAACGCCTATTAATCTCTACCTACTGATAATACAGTTTATTGCAGTGGAATGAATAAAACCCTCGAATAAGATAAGAGGTAGAAAGTGTCATACTTGAGTACGATTGACTCAAGTTTGAATAAATGGAGAAAAATCAAGTGAAAATCGATCAAAATCACGATCACTTAATATTCGTAATAACGAACATTTACACTTTCGAATATAAAATCTATGCTTTTCTTTTCTTACTCTTCTTAATACATACAATTTAATCATCGAAGCCACTGTCTCCTTGTTGCTGCCAATCCTTCGATTTCAAGAAGAGAAAGCGCGAGAACCAAATTGCAGCAGTCTGGGCAACTTCGTTCCTTCTGACAGGGATTCGTTTAGCAGAAACGTATTGGCGACTTCCGGCGACCAGAGGCAACCGGCCGGAGAATCTACGTCCGTGGACAGCCGCGTATGCACACCGGGAATCGTCAAAGCGAAATCTGGAAAACCGCATCACGCAAGGGCGTGATTACAATACGGACCGCTGATTTCCGACATTAATGACATATTTGCGACAATAATGTTCTGTGTAAACGAGTGTATTATATAATGACGAAATACGCGGTTACGTGGAAAGAGGAGATACCCGGCTGGCTGGCCGTGTTCAACCAACATCCACGAGTTGCCGGCTCTCCGCGGTCTCTGCATGTGCACGAATCGGTCGTTACGTGTCGGTCGTCGTCGTCGTCGTGCTTCCCCGTCTGCGACTCCCGTTCTGTGTATGCATCCACCCACACACACTCCCGCCAAGCCGTTTCTTGTCGACGTGTGGGTGGAAGATACTCACGGTCGCAGGAAACAGCGTATCATGGTAATAACCGTCATCAAACGACGACCACTTAGAACCAGACCAGGTTCCTCGTGGAAAATTCGTCCTTTTGCTACTGTCCGCGGAAACCATGCCCCTTCCAACGATCATCGACGATTCGACGCTTTACTTTTTGCCCCGTTCCAGTAAATATTATTCTATTCCATATTTATATGAATCTCTATTGGACAAGTTCCAGCGAACAGTGGAAAATCTAAAGCTTCGATGAGGCTGAACGATGAAATTTGACCACTCGGTTTGTTCAGACGCCCAACGGTACTCGTATTAAAAGTTTTAACGTGCTTTAAGGAACTTGGACAGTGACGAGCAATTTCAACGAAGCGTTTCTCGCTTAATCGATGAGATGGCTCGTTAATTTCGTAACGGCGGTTCACGGTCGCGAGAAACACGTGTCATTGTAACAACCGTCATCGAAAACGACCATTTTTACGAAGTCGTACTCGTCGTAAAGTTAATATGTTTCTTTAAACGGATCTCGAAGCTTGTGAGTTCCAAGATCTGGTTCGATAAAAATTATCCTCGTACGCTACGATCGAAACAAACGATACCAAAGAAATCGTTGTTTCACCAAGAAGCCACGTTCGTCTGGTATCTTGTAACGCCGAGCTGCCGAGGCATTTTCTATTAGATCAAAGTATCGTCCACTAATGAGCATTCGTGACGGCGACACGGTATTAAACTGTCGACGATATCCGCCATTTGAAAACGAGCTGCGATGGGAATAGACAGCGAAAAAGAGCGCGATAGAGACGGATAGTGGAAAACAGCCGTAGGAGGGAAAACAGAGAGAGGCAGAGCGCAGGGAGGACTGGCACGGAAAGAGAGGAAGAGAGAGACGGATGGACAGACAGAGAAATTACAGCCGCATGCTGCGTTCAGGAAACGGCGCATTCTATTGTGCTTTTGTCATAGTTAAACTGTCAGGCCAATTTTGCGTCGAGCCAATTTATGCTCACGTGTCCCGATGTACTCGCGATTCTCCCCGCCGCGCCGCTGCCCCGAAGTGGCACGTTATGCTGGACTGCATAATTTTGCAAAATTTTCTGCGCGCTCGTACACGAGAACGGGAAACGAAGGTGAACCAGACTATCCGTGTTGTTTTCAGACACGTACGACGCGGTCCCGCGTCGAATTTGAATTGCACTGGTACCTCGCCGGAAGACTACCAACGCTTTCAGCCCGTTATATAGCCGTCGCTTCAACGATGTTATGCTAATCGTTTCCAGCGAGACGATTCTTTTCCTTTCTGACGTCATCTGAACGTCGATCTCCTATGGCGGAACCAAAATAATAAGAGAAGCAACAAAAATCGAGTGGAAGGATCTCAACCATCACCGCAATTACCATTACGATAATTCGTAGTTTAGCCGATGGACGATGTTGCGATTTTGATCACGTACGAAACATGGACGATTCGTTAAAATTCTACGAAGAGTTTACATCGACTTAACGATCGGAGCTCCTCCGGAGCGGTTGGCAAATCGCGAGGGTTCTCTCCCTGTCCCGGCAATTAGCGTAATTAAATAATAATCGAAAGGAGAGAACGGTTGGTCGAGAGAGCTAGTAACCGAACCACGCCCCGAGCATTCGTGATATGCCGACCAATCGGCCGAGACCACGATGTCCTCCCAGGCTCGTCTTAATCACACTACTCTATAACTATCCTTTAATCGAAAGGCCCGCCTTACAAAGGGGCGCGAGAGCCACCGACCATCGCGGAGATATCGTTCCAATGGGACAGCTCGTAGCGGACCATCCGATCGTAAGCTTTTTCATCGGAAAGCAGCGGTTTCTACCGGTTGTTAAATGCGTCCCTCTCGATCGTTAAATCCATCTATATCGTCTGGAAAGATGGACGAATATTATCGAAAGCAACGATTTGTTGCGACGCGGGCAGAATTTAAAGTCCGCTCATGCATTATGCATAGTGCGAAAGTGAAACAAACTACGAGCGAAAAACTGGTCCATCGTACACGGCGGCGCTGAGCCTCTTCCAAAATCGATCAGATGCTGGCGTTACACGACAACCGATCGCGCCGATCGTCGCCAAAGAGCTTTATTCCGCGTGAATCCAAGAGTATCGCGTTTCATGATATCCTCTGGAGTAAGTAGTACAGTCTCGAGACTACAGAGAGAGAGAGAGAGAGAGAGAGAGAGAGAGAAAGAGAATGAAGAAATTTGTCGACTCGCGAGCATTATCCCGCTTCGAAAGAGGGATCAAAACGGACGAATGCGAGAGAATACCGGTTGAAATCGCGAAAACGATACGCAATCGAGCCTTCCAGCGAAACTTTCATTCGTAACACGTATCCGGCCAATTAGCCGAGGCGTTAAAGTATTCTATGGTTTCAAGGAAAGGCGGTTTGTGCACTTAAACACAGCCGAGTTAACTCGACCCCGCTCAACCGGCAACACTTTCGATGCCCGATGTACATGAATAAAACATCATTCGGAGAGACAGCCGATGCACGAGTGGCGTGCACGCTTGAAGAAGAAAAAAAAAAAAGGAAAAAAAAAGAAAAAAGAAGAAGAGAAGGAGAAGAACTCGTAATGTCTGAGAAACGATACTTTGTTCGCGTTCCCGTGGAATCTCGCGAGCAATTACGGGTCGGGAGTCGGCCGAACGAGACCGTAAGCGGCTAAATTATTCGGTAAATGCGATCAGTTCCGAAATGTAAAGCGAAAATTGGAGCACCGATGAAAATTTTAAACGCGCGGCAAAATGAATTTTCGACAGCCGTCACGGAGGGGTGGCGCCGACACCTAGATCCCTGTGTTTCAACGTAATTGCGTTATGACACCAACGCGCTTTTGATATTCCTCGATGACGTCAGCTAGTTCGTTCTTCGTTAACGAAACATCAGTTGCCTCAAATGTGTTCTATATTCGAGAGTAAGAATAATTGAACTGTTCGACGGAACGATTGTAAAGTATATGCGCGTCTCTGGTGTCTGGATGACTGCTTGCTCGTCTCGGAGACGAGGACGTGTACGAGAATAGGAGTGAATGGCTGCTGGCACGAGTGTATGCGAGGCTGGTTGTGTCTTCAAGTGCTAGCACGATCTTCCAATGAAATTGCAGTGCATATATACGTCGGGTGGTACAAGCCGGCGCAGACGCGCTACGGAAACAAGCAGGAGGGCGCGTATTTCCACCCTCGACTTGGGCTGGTAATGCCGTGGCCGGGGTGTGAAAATCAGGAGCGAGCCGCGGTGGAGTTGGAGGAGTCGGAAGAGAAAGAGAGCAGCGACAGGAGGGAGGATAAAAAGGGGAGAAAGAGAAGCGCCGGGGTAGGAGGAAAAGGTTGAGGAGAAGCGGAGAGGGATGGAGGGGACGGTCGGGGAAGAGGGTGAGAAGCCGAAACACCCCTGGGTCCAGCGAGCTAGGGAGGATCAGAAGAGGCAGAGGAGAGAGATAGAGAGGGGGTGGATAGTCGAGTGAGAGGGAGAGATTGCCGCCATTTTACAGTGGCGCGGATCTGCATAACGATCAGAGACTGTCGTGTTTATCAAAGCTTTTCTCCGCCATCTGCATAATTTTCTGCCGCGCCAGGATAGAGAGAACGGGTGGCGAACGGAACGCTCGGACGGGAACGCCTAGATACCCTTGCTCTCCACTCTCGAGTGCATTTTATGTGCACGACTTATGAAACTTTAACGCCCTTACGAATAAATTACTCGAGTAAGCGTCGGTCGCTCTAGCCTTCCGGACGCGTGATTGGGCCATTTGCATTTCAAGTGAAGCGAATTAATAAAAAAATATTTGCCTAACTTCTTGTCAAAACCTGGATTCACTGTGCCGCCTTTAACGTATTCCTCTGTCTTGGTATAAATAATCTCCTTGTCGGGAATCAAAATAGATATTTCAATGTTAAAGTTACCTCGTAACAAACAAACGCGATCGTATATTTGTTCCATGTCGATTATCCGATTCGAGGTAGGAGGAAATTCCTGTGGAAAAGGGCGGCGAAATAAAATTTGCAAGAGACGGATCGATGTTTCTACGTCGACGACATATGTATTCGCGTATTAGAGCATCGACACGGCCGAATTCCCAAAGCAAACGTCGAGAAAGAAAAATATTTAGTGACAGTCCCTATGTATCGATGGGGTGGTACCCGTTATTAGGGTTCTTATTAACCCAGCATATGGACTAGAAGGGCGATCTCAGATACTGATCGAGCCTTCCTCTCTCTTTTACTCTCCGTGTCGGTGATCGCGCGCACAGATACCGCAGTTTGCAGTAACAGGTCTTATTTCAAGGGATTACAAATAGATTTAATCTTTATCGGCCATCTTCTGTTTTCCGATCTATCAGCCAGAATGCAAATGCTCGCTTCTCTCGGACCGTAAAAGGAAACTTGAAAAGAGCGAGCAAATCTCGTTTCGTGTAACGTTATACCTCGATCGTTCGGTGTACCATTTCATGGTTTTAAATATTTTTGATTCCTTGTCATGAAACCCACGTACATCACGTATTCGAAACGTATACTCTAAGAAGATAATAGACGAAATTGTATTTCTAAGTTTCTAATTAAAACGGGTTGTTCTCTCTATTAAGACTCGAGAAATACAGGAAAGATGATATATTTTTATTCGAGCAATGGATAATAAATTTCCAAGTGGAACAAAAAATTTATTAATTCGTTTATCAAGAAGTTCAAGGGTAGAACAGTTAACGCGTTAGTTCACTTGATTTGGAGGCTTAATGAGCCCGTTGACACTTTGATGCAGGGTGTCCCGCGTGTCGCCAGGGAATTGCCAGTTCAATAATTCAGAGGCTGGCCGTAATGGAACTTGTCCGCGGGACTCGATCTATCATAGGAAATTGCACGGAGCCCTTTTACCGCCGCTCATAAGAAACATACATATTAGAAGAATAACAGCGGCCTAGCTCGTAACCTCGTGTGTCTGTCGTTCCGTTCCGAGAATTGATTAGAGCCCGGAAATAAATCGTGCGTGCGTGCGTGCGTGTAGGTGCATTCGTCGGCATATATCTATCCACGTTCGAAAGAGAACCGAGACATTTCCTCTAAAAAAAAAAAAGAGAGAGAAAAGAAATAAAAAAGAGAAAGAAACTTATCAAAAAGGGAAGATATGATCGGATTATGTAGAACGAGAGAGGAGAGAGTAGCGCAACATTGGATACGAGAGAAGAATTTCAAAGTTTATCGAATTCCCCACCCAACAGAGGTGCTCGCTAGGTGGCCGCTGTTAATTAGCCGTCGATTCATTTAACGGGTTGACTGGCGCGACACGATTATTTCAAGTTTAACGAGCAGTCGATTAATATATTAATGACGATCAGAGGGACTTTGAGTTTTGTTGATGGTCGCGAGATGAAGATGACACGCGGTGTGATTAATTGGTGCATTCGCTTCGAAAGCAGAACCGGTTCGAAATAATCGACGATTCCGTTTGTGCGAATTTTTCCGGAAGCTCTAAGCTCGTCCCATCTGTTCGAAACGAGAGAACTCGCAGCTACGACAGCGAACCGGCCTCTCGTCGTCCGTCGGCACCGAGAAACCCTCGACGTCAAAAGCAAAGCTCAGAGGCAATCATGAGCTTTCGAATGCAAAACAGCAGCTTTCGCCTAGCAGCACTCGGCACTTTTACATTTAAATGTAAACTCGCTGAGTGCGCGCCGCAGAGCCACCCTCGCCATATCCTCCCCCATCAAGCAGCGGACCCCTTCTCGACCCCCTTCACCACCTCCCGCCCTCCTTCTCTGCACATCGTGCACCCCTATCCGCGTACCGTTTCCATCCGCCTGCTCCACCACCTCCTCTTCCTCCTCCTCCTCCACCTCCTCCTCCTACTCCTCTCTTTCGAGGACGTAGGCGATATGGCGGAGGCGCCTGGATTTAATATTTTACACCTCAAATGTTGGGCGCGCGCGCGCCAGCCAGCAATGCAAAACAGCTCGTCGAGTATCCCTCGAGCTGCTGGCCTCCTCCCTTCGTCGCCGTCCATAACGATTCCCTCCCCTTTCGGCTTAGATTGGATTTAAAACGCGCTAATTTGTCGAGCACGACGCGACCCACGCTTTGCACAACCGCTCCGCTCGCGTGTCTTCGACCGTCCGTGTGACCATATACCTTCTGTAGTCGGAACTGCGTACAGTCGCGCGCCTCTTTGCCACAGAGGCATGTGTAGAGGTGTGTGGGCACGGTGGGCCACATCTAAATTTAAAATCTGCTTTGCATAATGCCCGACCTCGTCGTTGCTCGTCGACCCCGGGACCGCCTAATTGCGGCCTCGTTCGAGCCCCGTGTCCCTTCGACACCTACAGCAGCCATTCTCGAAAAACCGGCTCCTTCCGCCCACCACCCCTCGCTCACTTCCGCCACTTTGAATCGACCGACCAGATAACCGGACGCCGTTCCCCTCGTTCTGTCCCTCGTTATCGATCTACCCTTTGTACGAAGATCTATCTTCGATTTTCGAGTAAGCTACAATACGACGTTACATCTTCTCCTCACGAGAAAAGAAATTTATGTTCCTCTAAGATTGAACGAATCTCGGTGGAAAGTTTCCACGTTTGACTTCGTCATTATCATACAGCTCAGATATTTCAAAGCAATATCCGAGATCTATCGATTCATAGATAGATGAGCCCAACCACGAAGACACGTAGTAGCGAGGCCATATCTTTCGGCCAGTTGCCGATAATTACCAATTATCAATTACGTGGCGCGATAACGAGGTAGCGTTCGATTGCTTCACGTAGCCGAACACACGTGCGGGAACGTGGAAACCTCGTTGAGAACGTCGGAAGTCGATCGAAGGAACTCGTTTCCACCCGTTCTTTCTTCCAAGGATAATGGCTCTAGTAATCTAGCTTAACCTGGCGATACGGTACGAAATGAAATATCGCGTATCTGGACTGTAATGGCCGCTTGTACTTGAAAGAAAATCAGGTTTCTTCGTTAAATAACACCTGCATGACAAAGAGCCTGTTTAAAATTACGGTTTGCAAATGAAATTCGTATATGACACGAGGATCAACGTGCACACACGAGGTCGACGAGCATTCCGTACACGTGCCTATAGATTTCCATCCCTCGCCCACTAATACAGTCATCGTGACGCATTGTCCAGGAAACTTTGTCACAGTGGTCACGGGGTAGATCGTTCTGTATCGTGTTTAATGTTGTATTAAACGCAGCTATTGTGCCCTACCGTCCATCGTGTTCACAAATTTATTTCCTCGCTTCCCGCTGTCCATCCGCCTCTCCTTAGAAAAGGAAAAAAAGCACGGGCACGTGCCACCCCTGTTACGACGCAAAGAAATTCGAAAGTAATGTGATTTCTCCTGTCCGTGTCCGTTTCTCGAGCAGGGACGGTCATCGGTCTGCGTTTCAGTAGCCTTGGATTTTCCACTAGCGAGGCAAGAAGAGAAGAAGAATCGTACCAAGTAAGAGACAGGCGATAGGTATCCTCTTATTCACATGCTAAGACGTTTCGCCGATATTCGCGTACGATTCTTGGCAAACTAAGTTTTCGGTCATGATGCGCGTGATCCCCCCCCCCCCTCTCTTCGTCTTATTCACACTGGCTGAAATTTGTAAATTTGACGCACAACGGAGCATCCAAAAGAGTTATTTAATTTTTAAGACTGTAGGATGTTGGTGGAAATACCATGGTTTCATATAAACGATGTATCGGATATTAAGCCGCAAAGAAATATCGAGGAGCAAACGGGTAAAGCGTGTTCGCAAGAGTACCTACATGCCTCTTACTGTCGTTACTGGCAGTTTCCTGCGATAACCCCAGCATTATACTCGTGGCCCCTGAATAACAGGGGAAGAGAATTCACAATGGGCCACAATGACTGAGCCAACATTACGAATTAGGCTCGGTTACGCGTTTATTGCTGATTCCGGTCCAGGACAGCGGCGTCGCAGCGTGTTTTCCAAACCGTGCGAGCAAACAGATGAGCTACGAGATACACGGTCGCGAAAGGACGCCACTGCGGAGATGCGAAGTATTAGCATTGGTTAGCTTTATGGGGCGTTCAGTTCCGCCGTTCTATCATCGTCTCTTTCGCGCCCGTGGTGTTCGTCTTTTCGCTCTCTCTTTCCAGCTCACGTTCGGGAGAGAACGAACGCGGCAGATCAATAAAATCTGTCTGTCTGGAAAAGTAATGCCAAATCGACTGTCCGTTTTTGGCGACGAACAAATAAATGTCACAAAAGGAGTGGAACGGCTACGCGTACCGACCATTCCGTCGAATCAGACGCTTTAAGGTTCGATTTTCTCCTAGTTCGAGACGATCGAATCTATTTGCCAAAACACCGAAAGGAATCGACTTTAGAACATAGTTTGATACCGTAAATGGTCTTTATGGAATATTGATCAGGAGAAGGGTTCTCGTAGGAGATCGAAGAACCTGAAAAATTTGTTTTTTCACGGTTCGGTGACTAGCAAGACCGGAAAGCACGACAAGGGAACCGAAACTGGGACGCAATAATTATTAATCAATTTCGTATTAATTGTTTTCTGGGCGTCGAGCTTAAGTGGGATGTTGTGTTCTGGCTTCTGGCAAGCTCTGCCCCGTAACCAGCTAAAGTGTCATACAAGAAGATTAATTACGTCGCACCACCCTTTATATACACCATGCGTGTGATTACCCTTCTCCTTAATCCTTGGATACTCGTAAAAGTATTGCAAGTTGCGCGCAGATATTAAAGAAGTGTAGTAAACAGCACGTCATTCCGTGAAAAGATATTTTCTTCGGGTATGACGTTCGACGAAAGTTTGCATTTCGCAAATATTTAAAGAACAAGTTCTTCTGGAAATAATAACACCTATTGTTCTACGTGTCAGCTTACAAGTACCCGTTTATTTCAGACTTATCTTAGTATTAAGTATCATACAAATTTACAAGAAATATTTTAAGGAAGTAACAGCCGCAAATACGATCTCCGATTGATTTAATCTCAGATCAAGACCTCTTCGTTTTTTTGAATAAGCACGACTCTTTCGTGGTACATATCTACTCTTCGTCAAGTTCTTTTTCGTGATTGCACCCCGGTTGGTGGAAAAAAAAAGGGGTACGCGAAAATAAAAGAGACTCGAGGGAATAAGATTTCGCCGGTACTTCGTTCTCGATCCACGAAAGAGCCAAGTTAGTTTTATTTTACAATCCATCGGCTTCCACGACACGGAGGGGTGAGTTTCGCCGTCTACTGGTAGGTAGGTACTTCAGTCGAAAGACGAGAAAGAGAGAAAAAGAAAGAGGAAGAGAGAGAGACAGACAGAGAGAAAGAGAGAAACGTGGAATGGTGGTTGGAATCCTTCTGGATGGTTGGACGAGTGTCGAGGAGGGTGTATAAGTTGCGAGGGGGCGGACCGGCTGTCAACTAGTGTTTTAAAAGTTTGCGACAGTCTACAAATTGGCTCGCTCAGTTCTTTTTAAAAGCACCACCAACCAACCACGTCGCGTACCCCACTGTGTCTGTCCTTCATGTTCGCAGCCGTATCGTTCAACGGAAAGCTTACGAAAGTTTTTGCTAGCGTCAATTTATACGTCCAGGATATATCTTGTTATCGATAATCACGTAAATTGACGACGTCTTCGAGCTTAACCTAACTCTCGTGTAAGGAACACGAAATTGAGAAACATTTGCGCGATGAAAGGATATTCTAGAATATTGTAAAAGTTGCGCCCGTTGGTGCGTTACTATTCGACGAACGCAAATGATCGCCTAGGAGCGTGGTGAAACGCCCGAAATAAATCGTGAGAAGGGTCTTTTTCTATCAGCTATTGTACGCTCGATCATTATTCTCGAGAGTTTCGAGAAAAGTTCCAACCATTTTTGGACAAATCGACCTCCATCTAGGAGACGCCGGTCCTCGTATGGGGAATATGCTTGCGCGCGATTCAAATCCCGGAAGTTTAAAAGTATTTCGACGTAAAACGTGGCCATTTCTCAAATTTTCTATGCAGCTACGCTCCGCCGTGGGCGCATTTGATACACTCTATTAGTCGCATCCCCGGACTGATTTATCGAGTTACCCGCATTATTATACATTTTCCCAGTTACAGGACCGAGATTCATCGTATTCTGGTAGTTTGCCTGCTCTCCGCACATTCCATTAGTTGCGAGTGATCAATGGTTATTACGCGGACTTAAGATTCGAATCTTTTCTAGAAATGGAAATGTTTTGAAAGAAAAAAAAAAAAAAAAGAAGAATAAAAAGAGAGGGGAAAAAAACATAAAAATGATATCTATACGCGTCTCTCTATAGAACGAATTATGTACGTGCTACGTGTATCGCAAAAAATGATAAAACTTGAAAGCAATCGTTGATTTTTATGCTAAGAAGCTAAGGTTGGGAGTTGAAACCATGAATAAATACACGAATGTTAAATGAACTTGCAACGCATAAGCAATTAATTACTGTACGTTTTACCTGGTCTTTTTCTTGTTGGAAAGAACAACATAGGGACAAAGTCCAAAGAGTCCACAGGTTTGCATGTATTAGCTATTTAGATAATATCGGAGATGGTCTCGGTGAATCGAATATCAAAAAATTCTGCGAGAGGAACGATGGTGATTTTAATCCGCTGCCATTGTTCGATTGCATCGTCGATGTGGTTGAAGTTAGTGGTAAATCTGTACGATTCCGTTGTTCCTCGATCCATTCTTTCCGTGCATTATATACAACCATCCATATGCACGCAGAAAATGCTGAATCAACAAAACGTAAACTTTGTCAATCATTCAAACGGAAGAAAGAACTCGATCGACAAGTACAGTCAAATTAAACATACTCTCTATCGGTGAGTTATATAATTTTAACATACTCACCTAGGTAGACACTGCACAATGGAATGTACCATATTGATTTATCGTAAACATCATATTGCTGGTTGTGCGTCAGATGAATAGACAACGCCACAGACTGATCTATTATGCTAATCACTTGCAAATAAATCCAAGGCACGGCGCACTTAGGTTTCCTCTGTGAACGTACGCCAAAGTTAGCAAGATCGTTAGCGAGTTTAAGCAAGGTTGCTACGTGCCGAAAATACGTTCCTCAAATAAAGAAGTCTACGATCGATTCACTTTCAATATCCGACTACAACGTCCGTTCTCTTTGGTCATTTACGCATTGTATTTCGAACTTATCGAGAGATATTAACCAACTAAATATATACTTACGGAAATTGATCCCAAGGCGAGATACGCACTGGCCAATAGAAACGATACTATGTATACGAGGAAGAAAATCACGGCCGTTTGTGCTAAGAGTTTCGAGTTCTACATTAGTGCCGTGATATTTTTCGAATAAATCTATGCGTTCGTCATTGTACCCACCTTTGTGTTTTATTTGTAAGTTTTTTAAAACTTGCAGCCAATTAAAACCAAGTATACCCCAACTTTCAATGGAATTAAAGAATTCTTCGTCCGTTATTCTCGAAAAATATCTGCTCATCAACAGGTTTATCATAAGTATTGACAGCGACTAGAAAAATGCAAAATAAATAGATAATATAGCAGGAAAAAGATATAGAAATAGAATATATAACGTAGTAACGCTAATGTTCGTCATCGATAGAAACAAGTTTGAACAGTAATTTAACAATATTTTCCGTTACCGTACCAAGTGTTCAAAACCGGTTTAACTGACGGATTGTCTGTCACTTACCATGGTGTAGGTGCTGATGATCCTTGTGATCAACGCTAGTCCGATACAGTACATGTTCTTGTCGAATTGTTAACGTCTTGATACGATGAACTACGAATGCGAAATGCTCGAACAAGCAGGAATGACCACTGTTTTCGTTACTACGTCAAACGACACTTGACTGATCCTTCATAAAAAATGTAAACACAAATGTCCACAAGTAAATACGCGCTTAAATTTTAAAACTACGAAATTTAATTCTTATAGCAATTCGATCCATCTACTAATTCCTCTGATTATTGCTTATAAATCTATATATAAATCTATGCTCGAATTATTATTATCAATAGTAATCGATAATACTTCTAATCGATAATAATTAATTTCGCAATAAGAAGAAGATATTGCATTGGTATATATATTTGATAATTTTTACGCGATATAGCGATCATTATAGAAAAATGTTATTATTTCACTCAGAAACGTATATTTACAAAACCCACATGTGTTGATAACAATATAAGCTTCTCGGTAAATAATGTTTATCATGTTTTTAACGTGGATTTAATCACAAAACGAAAGAAGACTGCAGTTTCGACAGTAGCCTCGAAGCCAGCCGCGCGCAACGATCTGCGCATGCTCAGTGTCAAACGTAAATGTGTGCCTGACATGTGCTTTTAGGTTAGTTCCACGTTTTTTTAATACATATTGTGTTTGTTAATCAATAATTATAGACGAGCGCGTTGTCCTTTTTGAAAGTGTACATTAAAAGAATAACAGTTCCAAATGACTATACAAGACATGGATATTTCTTTGAATATTTGTGCAAAACCTGTTGATAAAAAGGTAAGTGAAAGGTTAAAAATGTTGTTAAATTGTTATTTTCATAGAGAATTGTAATTTTTCAATAGAAAAAAGAGACAGAAGATGATTCTATCCTTAGTTTAATGAGGCAGACAAAAAACAAGGTAGCTAAAAGTGAAGTTCCAAACAATAATGAGTCAAAAAAAGTCTCCGTTAGAGAAAGTAGTACCACTAAAAAAAGAATTAAACAAAAGTCTTTAGGAACAATTGTTGCACTGAAATTAAAGGGAACTAATACATCTAATCAAAATCAGTCTTCTGTTGTACAAAATAAATTAAAGACTAAATCACAAGTAAATATTAAGCAGAAGCAATCGCAACAAGAAATATCTAAAGAGCCTACAAAAGAATATAAAAATGATATAGAAACAAATGACTCTTTGACCAACAAAGTGAACGAAGCTTCTGATGTCCCTGTTATTTCATTCACTAAAGTTACCAAAGAAAATTTTGGTAAAACTTTGTTAGCAAGAAAGAGAAACGTTACAGATACAAATACTAAGAAGACATTGTCTAGCATATTTTCAAAACGACCAGAATCAGAAGTTAAAGAAACTAGTTTGTTCGATTCGTTAAAGAAAAGAGAACCAGATGAAAATGATATATCAAAAAAGAAAGCTAAAGAGAAATTTAAAGAAGAATCTAAAAAACCTTCTGATTCACCAGAAAAGATAAATCTTGACAAGAAAAAAAAGAAAATGCAGCTAGAAAAGTCGAAAACTGATAACAATAGCAATGTAGGAGATAATAAAAATACAAATTTCTCTCATAAATCTATTGGAAAGATATCTTCCTTATTTGGACATAATCCAGACATACCAAACATTGGACAAAGATTAGTAAAACCGATAAATGAGCCTATATTTACAGGGACAAACTTTACCGATCTTAAAATTCATCCTTTCATGGTTAGTATTGTAGAAATGGCATATCTGGTATAATAATATATTTCAATAATTATGAAACATTTTATCAGATATCTAACTTGGAGCAAAATATGCATATCACTAAAATGACTATAGTGCAGCAAAAAGCAATTCCCCAGATATTTTCAGGGAAAGATATTCTAGTTAGATCGCAAACTGGTTCTGGGAAGACATTAGCATATGCTTTGCCTATAGTTGAGTGTTTACATAAAATTAGACCAAAATTAAGTAGAAATAGTGGTGTAAAAGCTCTTATAGTTGTACCAACTAGGGAATTAGCACTACAAACTTACGAGTGCTTTCTGAAATTAATAAAAGTAAGTGTTGCATTATTAATTATTTATCGATCACTTGAGTACATTTCCATTCGTTTTTCAACGCGTTTAGCCATTTACGTGGATCGTACCAGGATATCTAGCAGGTGGTGAAAAAAGAAAAGCAGAAAAAGCTAGACTGAGAAAGGGATGCAATATTTTAGTGGGTACACCGGGTAGATTATTAGATCATATAAAACGAACGACGGCTTTAAAATTGAGCGATGTTAAATACTTCGTTTTAGACGAGGCTGATAGAATGTTCGACATGGGGTACGAAAAAGATATATCTGGGTATGTTCTTTATCTGTAGCAAAAAATATGTAAAACTAAAAATAGAAGTAAAATAAAAAAAAAAAGAATAAACGGATGTTAATATTTTTGTAATACAATATCATTTCAGTATAGTAAGTGCTTTGAAGGTGTCACTCCCAAGTCAAAACACAGGATACGATGCCATGAAAATGTTGCGTCAAAATATAAAGAAAGTTTTTACCGATAAAGATCTTGAGCACTTGGAAAATAGTGGTGATTTAGAAGAATCTCGAAACGATAACCAAAAAGATAACTTATTGGTTGAATCGAACAAGGGTATAGATGTAGAATCCGAGGACGATGATATTGTAGACAATACTAAACGAAAACAAGTGTATCATTCTAGCAGTGACGATGATTCCGATCAATGCGAGCCTTACGTTAAATCGAAAAAATCAGATGGGCAGAAAGTTTGTTCAGACTTTGTGGGAAAGAAAGAATTTGATACACAGAATGATAAGACGCAACTCAAAGAGGATGATAATCATAACGGGGACGAGTCGAGAAGGCAGACAATTTTACTTTCCGCGACATTGACACAGGCGGTAGAAAAATTGGCAGGCCTTGCTATGGATCGTCCTGTTTTCATCGATGCTGCTAAAGAAAATTTGGAAAGAACCGGTGGCGATGCAAACGAACTTAACGAAGATTTAGTAGTTCCACAAAGCGTGAATCAAAGTTATATCGTCACACCTCCAAAACTGAGAATGGTGACTTTAAGTGCTTATATCGCGGGAAAATGTCAGGTAGATTTTCTATATGAAACTACAATACTATTTTTTCTTACTTCAAATTTCTTCATAAGCTTGCTTGTACTATCAATAGAGTCACGGTCAACATAAGATACTAATATTTATGGCCACCCAAGATATGGTTGATTATCACACGGAGATCTTATCGTCTGTACTAACTAAACCCATCGACGAAGATGACGATGATTCTGATCCTTTGGTCGATGTGGAATTCTTCAAATTACACGGTAGCATGACTCAAAAGGAACGAACTGAAGTATTCAAAACTTTCAGACAGGCGAAAAGTGGAGTTCTACTCTGCACGGTAAGTAACGTTTTATGCGTCTAATAGTTAGGCTTGGGAATTTTCAATGGTTTCGCGAAAGCTTACCCATTACCTAAAGTAAAATAGAGCCACGAGATCGTTTTATGAAAACAGCGAAACTCCTCTGTGAGAAGAAAAATTATTATAAAACAGTGGCAAATGAGAGAAACGGAGGAGGAAAGAGTAGAAGAAAAGCTAGAGACACCAACGGCACTCCCCCAGCGGTAAATTACCCCGTGGCTTATTCTTTCAGAGCAGAATTTAATATCTCTGGACCCACGCTGTGCCCGGAGGTTAAAAATTATGCGCGCACATGAGGCCTTCGTAACGAGTATAATTATGATTGTTTGTCCGTTATCTGCTAGCCCTTTCTTTAATTGTTTTCTATATTTAAATAGCGAATGTTCGCATTAATAACGCTTATTCTGATAGAGAGATTCGATGGGGAAAGCTGATACTGATACTCACGAAAAATTCTAATTCTGGAATGCGAGCATTGGCCTGAAAGGCGTTTCCTACGTGTTATTTCGAAGAATAACGCGATGCAACGGTTTACGACCGATAGACAACTTTCTTTCCTTTGCTAATTACCATCGTATTACACGAATCAAATTAATCGTGTATCGATTTAGTGAATCAACTTTCTGTTATATCGTGACTCCATGACAACTGCTTTATCATTTTAATTAGTGGTGAAAGTGATCGATCCTGACGTCCGATAAATATCGTTAAAAATGCAGTAGTAATAATTAAATTCATTATCGTTCGCTTTGCAATTTTCTTCCTCGTTGGTTAACACGAATTTAAAGCGCCACTTGAACGAAGAAAAAGGAAGAGACCATCAAAGTCCAGCGGAATGCACGAATTTTAAAATTCATGATCCACGACACGCAACAGTGTTACACATTACTCACAGCAAAGATTAATTTCTTTTAATCAGGCGATTGCATCGTTGATTCAACACGTGTTTCACGGTAACTCGTTACAGCTTGTCATTATTCTTTCTACCTTCTTCATTAGTCTCTATATAAACCGATTAATTGCTATTAAGATTATCGAATAAATAAAGCAAAGAACGTTTAACGAACATCACGAAATGTTTGTGCCGGTGTTTTCGTCTTCGTTAAAATTTTGGCGCTTTACTTTCGAAAGGTACAAACGTTGATCCCAGAGTGCCTGAACAACGATGGCAGCCGCCCACATTTTACAGCGTCACTTGAACGAAGATTCTATGGCAGCATTATTAATTTCCACGTTGAAAACTCACGAGAGCCCCCGCGGATGGAATGTTCCGCGGCTCTCAGCGGTGGTGAATCCGGATCCACGAGGTGATCTATGGTCCGAGTGAGATGTTTTGAGCGGACGATCCGTTCTCGATCCTCCGAGCCACGATCGCGGCCTCTCTCCTAAACGATCGTTTGTCTTAATCGCTGCCATCGATCGCTCCTCGTCCCTGTTTTCGTTACATTATATCGCACCGGTGGCAGCTGCGGTGCTTGTTTCATCTAAAGATACGTGGGCGTCCACGGCCGATTTCACTTTATCAGACTATCTTTCGGTCGAGTTCTAATCGGACTTGTTTATACCCGCCGATCAATTACGACGATCTTGAAATATTCCTTCTCAGGAAAATAGTCGATCATTTAGTATAATATATTTGTATGGAAGAAGTTTATCGTGGAAAAATAATACTATAATCAATGTGGAGAAACGGATGAAACAAAATCGCGCCGATAAAACACGGTTCGCCGTCAGGATCGGTATTTTATTTCGATAGGGCTAACTTCTTTCTCGTTTTCCTTCACCCCGGCGCCTGGACCGTTGCGTCGTAGGTTGGCGTCGAATTAATTCGATAAAAAGATATAAAAAGGAAGAAGACAGACACATCCGTATCGTGCCGCGAAAGAATTTTCGGGGCTACGACGCCCCCCACTGGTGGTCCGGGATTAGTCTCCAGGGTCGTCAAGCAGAAACTCGATGTGCTCCGTTCGGTAAATCATTGGTTAACCGAACGCAAGGAAATCAGGGCCGTGCTCAAACGTTCGCTGTTGGGGTTTCACAGCGGGCGCTCGCTGCCAGCCGCGCGCATTCACCTTCGTACAAAACGAGAAATCGGCACGGTTTGTAAGACATTTGTACCAGCAGATCGCACGCTCTCTCGGTCCTTGCTCTCGCCTCTTGGATTATTATCGAAGAACAAGATGTCCGAATCATCGGCCACAGCAGAACTTTTCTCTCTTCAAGTTTTCCATAAGTATACTTTTAATTTCAAATGTACACGTTCGATTCTCCTTATTTAGGATGTTGCAGCTCGAGGATTGGATCTGCCAAAGGTGGATTGTGTGATTCAATACACAGGACCGACGTCTGCCAGGGATTACGTGCATCGAATCGGTAGAACCGCGCGAGCTGGTTCTTCCGGTTCGGCGACTATCTTTTTAACCCCGCCAGAAATTGAATTTGTCCGAATGCTCGAGTCTAGGCGTATCAGAATCAGGCAAGAGATCATGGACGATATTTTAAACAACCTACTGACCCCTCTGTCGAAACATTCTTCCGTTCACAACGCAGCGATCGGTCTTCAGAATGAGTTCGAAACTATGGTGCTGGAAGATACGAAATTGCGGGAAAGAGCGTGTAAAGGTAAGTCTGCTTTAAATACGCTAACGTAGATGGATGATGGATGTATGCACGGAGGTAAGAGCTCGATAGAAAGTCGAGTCGACTTTACGGTTTTACGCTTAATCCGATTTTAACCTCTGCCATGATGAGACGCAAAGTACTCATGAAATTTAGCGAAGGATGAGGAAGCACGCACTTCGATTCAGTTGGATCGGAACGAAAGCGAGCTGACTTTGGGGGACAGTAAGCCAATTCCAGCGAGCACCCTATTCGCATATAAAGCAACCCTTACACGACCGCGTTACAGAGCCTTTACTCCGTCTCGGTTTTCGTCGGCCACTTGGATATTTACATACTCTCTGGATGATGGGAGCGATGATCTTGTTTGCTATGTCACGGTTCCCCTATTAGAGTCGTTAAGCCGAAAAATTTATTTGCTGCGATAATAAATCCATTAGAACGCGACGATTCGAGTTTCATTCGGAGGGAAGCGTAATATTTATCCTTATGCTCGAATATTACGAGCCTGCTATAGAGTACGATTTGCGATGCCAGAGAGACACAGTCGATAGTGTCAGTAGTGTTCTCGCCGTTCGAGGGTGATCGATTCCAAAACGAAAAATAAAGGCCATAAATCTTTCTAAGAGGTTTTTGAATTTCGTAGTTGTATCACGTCAAGCGTGGCTTTACACGAAGGTTAGCCACGGTTTTTGAGCGCTTAGCCGCCTCCAGATTTGAGTGACGGTACACAGTTAACCACTTGACCGTGCCTCTACGTGCCTCGGGTGATTGATAGATTAATTGTCGTTGATAATTCGACGCCGCGCTTTCCACGAGGTTGTGTCGTTACAAAGAAACAGAGAAAGGCCGTGAAAGCGAGAGATGAACACAAATTTGATTTGGTTGTACGTACCTTGAAATCGGAAACCTTTCAGACGATACTTTGATTCTTTCTTTTTTTTTTTTTTTACAACACCTTGAAAAATCATAACGATGACGAAGCAATATCTAAAAAAGAAAGAAAAAAGTATCAAACACTTCGTAACGATATCTTTCGTTCTTTCCTAAGTCGAGAATTTAATTCGTGAGCAATGTAACATCCTGGTAGAGCGCACAGAAGTGGAAATCTTGCTAATTCGTAACATTATCGCCCCAATAGAGCCGAACAGCCCTCAATAGTGAATACAACTCCATAGAACAACCCCCTGGCCTTCGACCACTACCACCAATCAAAGAGATTCATCCACTCCAGCTCGTGTATATGCGTCGTCCTTTATACCAGTCCTTAGCTATAGTCTTTTCAGTGTAACTTTGGTAAACACCTCCGATACTTTTCCACGTTTATTAAATTCTATGAAAATTTATACCTTTATCTACCCATTTACGTTTCTTCACGTTTGTGTTATAAACTTATTACCGATGAAATAATATATCGCAAATAGTTTTTTGAACGAAAAACGTAATTTAACTTTGCGAAATGAACGAATTACGAATGTTTATCTTCGATATATTTTTTATAAAATTCTTTCTACTAAGAGGAAGTGGATAAATGGTACACAACAAGTTAGATCGAATCTAGTGTAGACCACTTGCACGCCTTTCGCATGGGGGTGGCCGACACAATCCAACCACTGAATGTGGCTTCCGCCAAAACCACTTACGCTTTGTGGCGAGAGACTCTTAACAATGCGATACAGGATACAAATACAATAAGACGCAGTTACATCACTTAGGAACAATGCCACCCCACCCGGCCCACTCTTGCACCCCCTACTCGCGTTCTCTCTGCCTTCTCGGCTAGATACCACCCCCGCGGGTGATTTATGTGCTAAATGGAGAAAAACATTTCTCCCTTTTCAACGTCGACACCGGGCCACGAGAGAAAGATCTTTGCAAGTTTCTTATGTACGAAAGCATCGAGTCGGGATAGAAGGCAGACGGAAATCAAGCCGGAAAATGTCAAGACATAAGGTCTACGAGGTGAATTATCGGAATTAAAGACGCTTAAGTTTTCCTCACAGAAATAGTCGTCAAAGTTCTTTTTACTAGATCTTACGTTTTAATTTTTACATACGACATCTGTTTGACAAACAAATTTTGTTGGAATACAACGATATTACACGCATAGGTACAAATATTCTTACACAGACATCCACAGAGGAATTTGAACAGGACATTTACACAGGTAATACTCATTACTGTATAGAGAGTGGGGTTCAAAATATTTAAGGGATCATGGGTCACTACCTACGTCTAGTCCGAGAGCAACTGGCCAACTGTAAACAATCTGCATACGTTGTTAATTATCGCTCGCTTATATACATTTGGTTCTGTAGTTCTGTTTAATATTATTTTAACGTTATTAATCTTAACATTGAGATTAAATTGTAACAAATTTGATATGCGCTCGGAAACACATCGGAAAGAAACAACAAACTCGCAGATATTCTTTGACATCGATAATCGTAGCTTTCAACTCAGATGAATTTGATCGAGGGGGAGAAGTTGAAGCATGCCGATCCGTCAAAAGAGCGGACAGAGAAGCACTTCACGGTAGATTTTTCGCACGGAGTGACAGTAACACTGGCACATGTCAAGTTCTCTCAGGATCGCTGAACCCCCGAGTTTCTCACCCGCTCGCGGAAGCTGGAGAAGTTAAGAGGGAATAAGGGGGATGACTATTAGCCACAGCACTTGACTCGACCCCCGTTAATGCCTCTTAATAGCACACCGCGGGCCACACACCCCATAGAATCTCGCGTGCGCTGCCTGCCCCCCGTCGAACTTAATGGAAGCTCGATTAATAAGGGCGCGCTACGCGCAGTCAATGATTAACATCCGAATTACAGCGCACGTGGCCTCATTTACACGTGGACGGTATCCACGCAATTCTTAAAGCTGTTCGCGACGATTCTCGAGATTTTATTCGCGCTGCTCGTCGAACGTTATTAGAGCTTGTAACGTTGCACGATTAACTGCGATCAAACGCGCGAGTAATCTCGGATCTCGTTGATTTTCAGCGTACACCTCGTGGATACGTTTCTACTCTAGCTACCCACGCGACATACGGGAGATCTTCGACCGACGAACCGTCCATTTGGGTCACTACGCAAAGAGTTTTGCGCTAAGGGAAACTCCGCAGCGAATCGGTGGAATAGGGAAAAAGCTGCACGAGAAAGACAGCTCGAAGCAACAGCATAACAACAGGCTCACGAACGAGAAGTAAGTACTCGATTTTATTTTGCGATGTCTCTGTCGTTACGTTACGATAATCCGAACGGATTCTTAATCGATTTCAAAGAGGAACAGGAGAGACAGACTGCCGGGTGACCGGTCGGTCGATGTTTGAGGTAGACAATCACGGAGACGAGCTCGCTCGCAGTATTAATGACGGATTCATGCGTGGCTTAGCGTGTTAACTGCGATGCACCCCTCTCTCCATCTCTCCCTCTCTTTCTCTCTCACGACAATAACTAACAAACGCAACCACGTGTGTTAACAGATAGTACACGCAAACGTAGCGGGAGGACAGCTCGTGGTTCCTAGAGAGGTTAGATACGTCAAAACTGTCGCTTTGTGTCATTCGTCATGTACGACGAACGGGCGGACATGGTGTACGGTGGCTGGCAACCATAAGCCATACGGCTCTCGTCGTGCTCATCCTCGTTGCTCCCTATCTCTCTCGGTTTCCCTTCGTTTCTCTCTATCTGACGTCGGTTGGCTCTCGTTCTCTCTAACCGCGTCTCCGTCTATCTCTCCGGGTATGCATTTCACATGGCATTCGGCTGGCTTCTGCCCTTCTCCAGGCTTCTCCCGTTCTCTCTCTCTCTCTCTCTCTCTCGCTCTGACTATATCTCTCCATTGTTCATAATTATACAATACGGCTATTAAACAGACTGATGCGACCGCTACTTCCGGCCCTGGCTGCGCCATTTACGGAAACCACGGGACGAGCACGAGCCTCCCTTCACTCTCTGCTTCTCTTGTCCCCGTCTCTAATCTTCTCCCTCTTTATGGAAAACTCTCACCCGCAACGTCACTCTGACTTTCTGGCCATCGCTCGTTATATCTTCGACATTTTTTCCGCTGCGAGAAGGTCGCGTTTCGTCGATCACGATTATCAGCCGATAAGACGGTGCGTGTACCGTGACGATAAATTACTCTTTCGTTGTCTTCGATGTTCATTTCGAATAAATCTGGCCTTTCCACTCTCACTTATGTCTCTTATATTTGGCTACTTCGTCTTACAATTCTAATCGTAGTAAACTTACACGGTATCCGTGTGTCGCTCGCTCCAAAGGGTATTTATCTATCGAGATGTATATCGACGTTTCGTTAGTGACACGCACCATGCCGTTTTCTTTGGGGCAGACATTAAGCACTAACTTGTTTAATGCGATTTGAATGGGCGTGCTTTCGATGCACACAACGGGTAACCGACGGGTGCCCTCCACCCGTAGAGAGAGAACAAGTTCGTTTTAATGGGTGAAAGGCGGGCACCGAGCTGACGCTCCAATGGATCGAGAGACCCATGGTGTACGCCTCTGTGGGTGCGATTACGCCTGTTGTTGTGTGAGTTTCTATATATATTTACCGACTCACGCCAGGGTATACGTGTCACCATGTGCGCCCGTGAACACGTCTAAACACCGTCTTTTCCACGACGGATCATAGGATACACGAGAAGGAAACGTTTTAGGAAACGTTGGCGTTCATCGGTCGAGGGTCTCGACCCTCTTAGAGAAGCGAACCGAAGGGAACGGTTGTTTTTGGCGAAGCTACAGATTTTTGCGGACACATGGTCGTATCGGGTGCTGCTTCCGTAGAAAAGAACGATTCCGTTTTCTTTCTGATTTCTGATGGTTCTTTTGTGACGCAGCATTAGCCGCCGCCAAAGATTAGGCGAATAAAACGGATCGACCGGGAAAAACTTAGTGACGAACGTGAAATTCGGCACGGCAGTTGGCCGAAATTCTCTGGCACGCCAGCGGACCAGGGGGTGTATTCCCGGTTTTTAATGCGAGTCCGCTTTTTTGTCGATTTTCGATTACCTCGCTCTGTCCTCGCCACATGTCGTTTACGTCGAATTACCGAAAATTGCGGGTTAGCCCTAATGCGACGATTAAGGAGCGTCTCTGCGTTTTCAGGCTCGACGGGGAGCCGGCAAAGAAGCAGAAGCGTCAAGGTGACGAACCGAAGATGGGGTTGCTGAAGAGAGTCAGAATGCTTAACACCTCCGAGTACGACAGCGGCCTCGAGCCCGTGAAGAAGCCAAAGAAATCCTGAGCTTCGCATTATCACCTCGACTACTATCGAACAAAATACGATTTCGTTATCGTGATTCCCACCTCTCATGTAAATACACTGACTTTCTTTAAGCGCACGGTTAACCGGAAAATCAGGTTACTCGCATTTTCCTCATTTTATCCAAGCCGCTTACTTACTCCGTTATACCACGCGATGTACATATCTGTAGATGCATGGTTGCATAGATCGATTGTTCCCTATATAGAAATACAATCTCTGTTCGATATCTCTATAATATAAAGATACCAAATTGTTTGAATATTACGGAAGGAATAAACTCGGTTTACGAAGCTTGCGCGTTACGTTCCTCGTCTACCTCTCTTCCCAAATGAAGTAATTAAATAATTTCAACGAAATTCCTCGCTCCTTGCACAGTTCGTCGTATCGTATACTCGCAGAGCATAGTAAACAGTGCACTAAATTGCGCTACGCCGAGTGTGCGCGGATGTGGTGTTTTTTGGTCGTAAATATGCGAGGACGAGGCGTAAGTATGTCGGTATGCAGACGAACGCAGAATAAAAGGGGGAGACAGAACCGAAAGAGGAAGGGGAGGAATAAGGGCGGAGGGATATGATTAATACGGCAGCATTATTTTCAGATTTTTTGCAGCGCGATCCGCGAGCGCAAATTGCTTGCAAATAAAGGCGGCGTCGACTATCGCCGCTGGTAGGACAACGAAGAAGCGGAGGGGAACAACGTTGAAGAAGAGAAGGGGTGGAGGAGGCCGAGAGCTCAGCCGGGCTTAATTTAATTTAATTATGCCTTCTTTCTTCGCTACCAACGCGCTGGAAGATAGATGGCGTGCTCGGAATCGCCTGAATTGCCTCTCCTGCCGGCATCGGCGTTCGGAATTACGATTTTCTCTGATAGATTTCGACTTTCCATTAATCGGTCAACCTTGCCGATTAATCGTTGCGATGGCGACATTCGCGAATTTTTCATTCGAAAGTTCGATTCAGCGTTCGGTATTGCATTCGCGATTCTACTCGGCAGCCGATTTCCAAGTGGCGGCTGCGTCACGAAATAGAAATTTATTCGGTGTTCGCGTGCAAAGTTCGTTGGTCGATTTACCCGCCACGAGGAATAATCGCCGAACAGCGATTTTTATTCCGCGTGACCGCATATTTTCGAAAAATCAGCCAGATGGTCGTGAGCCGACCCATCGTGTCGTCGTTCGGCTCGTTCCTTCGAACTTCGAGCAGATTCATTTGCCTTAACGATTGTCCGCGTGCCGAATAAAGTGTTTTTCATCGTCGAAAGAACAGTAAGCGTCGCATGACACGGTGAAATTTAATTAAACGTAATGTCCCTCGCTCTCGTCCCGATGCCTTTTCGAAACCCACCCAAGTAGCAATCTGTGAGCGGGCACATTAGACGAGACGGGGCAAAGAGTGCGATATTTATTCGTAATGTGCATCGCAATTCGTCGTGGCTTAGCATCAGTCATAGTCATCGCGAGCGTGCACACGCTCATAATGAACCGTACGATTAGGATATCCCGTTTGTTCATTCGTCGAATGGGTTTCGTGGACGAAGAAGTAATCGTAGATTGCTTCGAACGAATAAAAAGGAAAGCCGAAGAAAGGGTGTAATTCTCATTACCGGAGGATATGCGCAGCTTGAGTCCGATTAATATGACAGAAAAGGGAGGAGGGAAGGAGATGGAAAAAAAAGGGAGGGAAAAAAAAACGATAAAGAAAAGAGCCGACTGCACGGGGACGAACCGCGTATCCACCCTCGTGTTTCGTTTTTACGTAGAAAAATGCGTGTCCGCGACTAATACGCCACTGAAAAAACGTAAGCAGATATAAAAGGAACCGATTATTCCGGGCGATTACCGATTTCCGGCCAGTTAACGATTTTTTCGAATCGTTTACACCGCAGACCGTGTTCATTATTACCAGTCGTTACATCTGGTATTTCGTTGGCTGCTTTTGAATTACGTCAACATCGAAATCAACGCGCACCGTTCTGCAACAGATTGCAAAATACGATTTACGAAAGAATTCATTTAAAAGGCATCGAAGTTCGATTTTAATTGGATACTTTCAATCGTTTCGTTATTTCGAGAATACGCGACACGTGTCGCACGAGTCTACCATCGAATTATCGCAGCTGTTTCACGGGAAATATCACGTGTGTCTCACGCGAGCCTATCGTTCACGTGACAAAACTATTTGACGATGAAAATGTTTGTATATATGTTTGTATGTTTTGTATATAATATGTATGTTTTGTGATTTCACGCTCGGAATTAAGGATAATATATCGAGGAGATGATCGCCGATGTTCGGACACGGGTTCGACGATCCCTCTCGCTGGTGTACCATATTTTTCGTAATAAGCACGTTGTTATCGCGTGCATCGAAAGATATCGAGACGTTTCATCGACGGTCCGAGAGGAAAAGAAAGAAAGAAAAAGCTGGCGCGATCGTTCGTGTATCGAGCGAACCATGTTAATAATTCAACCATGTACGTAGATATGTAATTGTTGCTCTAATTATTCCGATAACGGTGCAATTAAGTTTCACGAATAACGCGATTTATGTCAGCGACGCAGTGCACTCTGTTGCCTCGACACAATGAAGAGAGAATTCTTTCGTGACGGCAGGAAGACGAGAGAATTATTTCCTCAAGAGCGGCAAGTGAAATCCGTTCGAAAATGCGTCGGAATCAAGGCGATTAGCATTTTGCAGGCTGCTCATATCCCATGGAAACGTTTTATTGGCCTGTCGTGTGAAGGAGCCATTGCCTCGGCCAGGCGGTGGTAGCAATAGTTGCACGTTACCTGCAATAGCTCTACTCTTCCCTCGTTATTTCCTCGTCTATACGATATGGATACATTGCACTGCACTCACTGTGTATACTCGAATCCTTGGGTTAAACTAAACTGCGATCCGGTTACTCAACGTTCCCTCTATACACTCTCTACGTCTCTATTCGACACTTTAGATTATCTTCTCTGATGCGTTACGGAGATTCTACACGTTGCCTTAATAAACAGAATTCTAATAGAGAGAAATAAGTTTTTCGTCGTCTTTGGTCGATTCGATTGGAAGGAGAGAAAAAAAAAAAAAAAGAAAAAACGGAAAACGCATAACGGCGAAAAATCGTATAAGCGAAAAGTTGCGAAAAATGTATTACGATGTTGCATTGTACCGTTTCGAACATCGTTATGTTCAATTCATGGTAGATTTGCCGGTCGATAGGATTTCTCGTGCATTACCGCATTAGTGCACTTCATCGCGATAAGTAACAAGCTGTAAACTGCTTTCCCCGATGTGATGCAGGACTGCGCGATTTTGTTGCCTCGGTACAAACGATAATAGCGCCCGTATACACCGGTTATTTAACGTTCATTATAATTAACACGCTCGATGCCTTAACTTTCCCAGGAGGAAAGCGAGAATAATGTGCGTTTGTAATCGCCGACGCGTACGCATTTAAGTTTATCATTTCCTCGAGTCGCTAATGACCAAGGAATTTACAAAATTTAACGTACCTTGTAAGTAATTTTAATAGATCTCGACTCCTTTAACCCCTGCCACGTACCGTGGATTCCGTTAGCTTTTAATTAATATAATTACAGCATCGGGCAACGCGTCATATTTCTACAGACTCGATGCAAACACTACTCGAGTGATTCTTTAGGAGGTGTTTTGCACACGTTAAAGTACAAATCGGAAAAGGCAAAGATTGGAAAAAGTAGCGGCGTTCGCCAATTAGAAATATTTGGACGAAAAGTGAGTCATGCAGGCGGAGTTTAATGAACGATCGCGCAGAGCGGAAGCGTGGAACTCGGTGAAAGCAACGCAATCCCATTTCGCGAATTCCGGGTGTCTTTGAAGCGACGATCCGCCACGATATTCGCGCACCGTGTTCCACAACAATTAACCGATGGCAATTAAGACATCTAAATTAATTCGTTATAAACAAGCCAGATATTCCGTAGCGAGCGAAGCCACGTAATTGCCCGGATTCTCACAAGCCGCGCAGAAGAGAGAGAATCCTCGGTGCACACCTACAGCTGCATCAACGCGCGGCGTGTTATACATAATGTATATGCATGTACACCTGCAATTTACCAACACGAGCATCGTCGCCCGGTAATAGCAACAATTACTTTATTTTACCATCTTCCCGGTTCTCAAACGAGCGCGCGAGCTTCACCTAGGCAATTTCATTTCCTCGCATTTTAAATATCCGCCTGTATAGAAGAAACCCGTCGTCAAGGCGACTTTCTTTTCTCGCCGCGGAATCGGTCGACTGTTTAGACGCGAATTAAAAAGCCTTCTGCGCGTTTAGCTCGCCTACCGGCTGTCGGTGCGCGCTAAAACGAGACTCGAACGTTCGGGAAACAATGCGCTGATTAGACGCGATCTTCGGTATTTATGTCTGCCGTTGTAGCCTCCACACGTAACGATGGCCTTAATTTGATGATCAAGATCTGAGAAAATTATAAGTTACCGTTTCCTGGAACAGCTTCCCGTTGCCGTGTAATACACCAAATTGAAATTGTAATTTAGTCGTATGAACGCTTACTTACGCTTTGAGTACAACCATGCTTGTTCTTTTCGTCCGCTTATGACGAGTCCCTTTTGCCCATCGATAAGCATCGCTAATTATATGCATCAATTAAAAGAAGAAAATAAAACCGTTCTGTACAGAGTTTAAGCTACGTAGGAAAGTTAACAAAGATAGCACATGACGTGCACGAATGTACGAACAGGAACCCCGGTTGGCGTTTCATCGTCGCGAATACACGGTCCGAGTGGTTTTATGTAATAATTTCATTATTGCACGAATCTCGATAGCTTCCTGATGCCGTGTTGTTATGTTACACGATAATTGTCGTTTTTCACGTCCGTTTCCTCGTTTCGAATTATTCTAGTTACGATCCGAATATAATAATAATAGTAATGCCCAAAGCGTACCGCATACGCTTTGAAAACTAGGCGTTCGATAATGTCACGATAAAACGCGACGTCGCGCATCACCGTGACAACAATTCGCTTTTTCGTTTTATATCTCGTCGTTTACGCTAGTTTTTTTTTTTTTCTTTTTCCCAACGTTTCACACGGTTTGAGCGCCGACGAAATCGTTAGAAACTCACTGTCGCAAACATACGTTTTGCGAAATTTTATGTAACAGTTTCATCGTCTCGCGACTCCTGCCAGTTTCCTGACGGGATAACGCTGCAACGCACGGTAATTGTCATTTTTCACGTCCGTTTCCTCGTTTTAAACCATCCTGCCTATTCGCTGAGCGACATTTTAACGTTAACGAGTATGTAGTAGTTTAACGACACTCCTGGGACTTAATTGGCTACCGGTGGATTCATCATGCCGCTCAGCTACGCCTGTTTCTTTTGTTTCACGGACGCATCAATGTTGCGCTTAACTTTGCAATCCCTTCTCACCGGTGATTAATGTCCTGCAAACGATGCACGGTGATGAACAATGACAAATCACTATCGCCGAACTGGTCGGTAATTTAAAAATTCGAATTTAAATAACGAAAATATCTCTCCTTCCCTACTACGACGAACGAACAAACGAACGAACGAACGAAAAAACGGAATGGAAAGACGACAACTACGGAGACTAGTACAGAGGATTGTATTCGCAAGAGAACATGGATGCCGACAAATTGCAAGGAGTATGGACAGTGTGACGTTTAGCGAATCGATGATGTTGCTGGTGGACGCCTCGCGGTAAAAACGGCGGTTTGAAAAAAGAAGGAAAAAGGAAACGACGAGAAGAGGAAGGGGTGGGGAGGGATACTCGAAAATTATTCCGATATGAAACTCATCGCGCGGCGTATCGCGTCAAAGGAGCCAATTTAAAACAGCCCTTTCCAAGATTATCAGCGCGTCGTTGCGGTGGGATTAATATATAAAAAAGACGAGTACAACGAAGTCGGGGAAGGGTGAGCCGAGAAGAGAGATAAAGAGAGAAAAAGAAAGAGTAAGAGGAGGGGCAGAAGCGTGCGGGATTGGTAAACTTCCCGGTAATTTGTTCGTCAGTCGCTTTGAACCTCTTTTAAACAACTACTGTGTTCTCTTCCACGTTTTTTCGCTATCTTCCCCTACCCTTCGCGTTGCTCGTTTGAAAGAGGAAATTATTGCAGACTCGACGAACGAACGAAGGAAAAAGAAAGGCGGAGAAAAGGGCAGGGAAACGGTGGAGGAAAAACTTCGTGATTAAAGGTGCTTCGGCTTGTTAAATTATTCGGTAAGAAAGTGCTTGGGATGGCATTAAAGATTCTATCGTGAGAAGTTTCGGATGGTATTTCCCTCGCAATTATCGATGAGTCTAATGAATTTGTTCCTATTTCCCTCTTAATTCATCGTACGCCACTTTTCTGCAAATCTCGAATGCATTAAACATTTCAGTGTCACTCGTGAACGGTGAGCATTTCCATTTCTTAAGTAATTGCAGTGAATAGCGTAGATTTCAAGAATGAGAAAATTACAGCGAGGGATTGTTGCCTTGTATCCTTAATTGCCCCACTTTTAAACGTACATCCTGGATCTTGGTATTAACGACACGCGAGCTCCCTCCGAGCAGTAACGAATATCCTTCGCAGCCGCAATAAAACGTTAATTTGGAGTATCGACATCATGAAAGCAACTGGGCGAACACGATAAACAGATTACAAGATACTTGCCGACCGCGGTGCCTTCGGGCCGGGTTTTACGTTTCTACGTATTTACGTATTTGTAATGCACTTAAATACATTCTGATGCAAATTTGAACAGTTTCTTCAGATGGAAATTATTAAAACAGAAACTAATCTGTATTTTAAATTCTTTCAAACATACGTTTCTTCGTGTTTAATTATATGTGTATCGTTATTTCTACATCTATTAACTGCTATCATACCATATTAAAGGCGATTTCAAAGGCATTATGAAACATAGTTATAAAAGATAAGATCGTTATAACTTACCGCGTAATCTCGGTTACGGATCTCGGCGTGCGTAAAATGGCGTTGAATTTTCCGCTTCCTACGTTTGTCGTTAGAAGGTATTTTTATTCCTCCTCAGTCCTTACGTGACTTCTCGTTGCTTCTTTTCAAACGAGACACGCAAACACACACATGTCGACAGATGGTCAATTGAACGTTCTACAGCGTCGTTGGCAATTCCATCAAACGCTCCTGTAACTCTCGATCGGATAGAATGATAAAACTTTTCGAGGTTTCTTACTTCGTTATTGCGATTAATATTGTTTTTAATTACTTGCGATTATTCTGATAAAAAAAGGTTAGATAGATTATTTCATTCATTGATAAACATTATTGTCGAACCAAGTGGGAATGACATCTCATCGATATAATTTCCTGCTGCGTCCAAGTTAATTCGAGGAACAGTGGAACACGGGGTTCGTTGTACCTTCGAGGCACGAGTAATAAAAAGTGAAACGATCACGATTGGACACACCTGTAACTGCATGGCCATTATGCGATGTTGTCGTGTCGATTTCGAAATTCGATCGCCTCGGATCACCTAAGGTTTCTCGACCGTTACTCGTTGTCACCGGCTCTGCCAGATTATATTTGGATTTGCATACGATCGACGCGAGTCGTGAGCTGCCGCGTTACAATCGCACTAACACATATTCCCGTTTCCGTATCGCATCATACGGAACAATTCAACGCGTTAATTACGGAGGCACAAACGAGATATACGAGAATCTCAGGTAGAAACGTGTCACGCCGCGAAAACACTTGATTAATTAATCGTGTGTACGATGCGAACATCGCGCGGCGAATTGAACGTTGACAAAAAAGTTAGGTTACGTTCTACTCGGCGAGTCAAAACGGTTCTTACTAATCACTGAATATACCTCGTTGATATTTATCATAATTGGATATCGTAAATCATTTTAATTAAAAAGAAAAGAAATACATACTTACGACAGTCCGATATAGATATTCATAGAAAAAAAATTATACGTGGAATTGTTCGTACATACATTACACTGATTAGACTTTCTTTTACACGCTACTTCCGCTTTCGCTGCGCCGGAAGTGTTTCCATAATTAATTCGTAGGAAAGATACGTATCTGGATTAAACGAGCGGTAAAGCAGAGGAGAGATTTCTTTCTCGATTTTAACGTTCGCACCATTTCACCGTTATTTTCTATGGTGGAAAAGACGCGAGACACCGATAAGCGCGGGATGAAGTTAGGTCGGCATCTGCGCATCGAGGAATTCGATCGGTCCATCGATGATAGATTCTAAATCCGCGAGACTGCGTTGTTCGATAATAATTGGAAGAAGAACGGTTCGCGCACTAGCCGGTAGGGTGTGTGTACAGCGCACACAGGCTGACGTTAGACGTTTGATTAATAGCGTCAGCGCTCATTGGTCACGCTACTAATAAAGGAGCGTTCACACGTATTAAAAGTTCGCGCCTCTGCGTCCACGCCGGTATGCTCGTCGTCTTCGGTCGTTGTGGTCGAGAGTAGTGCGATATAACGAGGGAATGGCGTGTCTTGCTCATAATTGAAGCGAGCACCTACAATCCAATCGTTCTTAATCATTCGAATTCATCTCGCCTGCGAGTTCCGTTCTCCATTATTGCTCGTTGCCTTGCCAAGTCGCGAAAGTTATACGAACCTCTGCGCTCCTTTACTGCCAATAACAAGTATGGACGAATGACGGTTTGGGCAGTTACCGTCCCAGTTCCAGTAAAAATATAATTCGACACGGTAGGTAAGTTTAAAATGTTTGCTGCTATTCGTACCAATGTTAAACATTCGATTTTGTATGCTTATACATCGTACGATAGGAGGAGGTGTATATATAAGAAGGTAACGGTAATCGACGCGAAAAACCCGTGGATTTAAATACGTGCTCGAGACAAGCGAGTGCTCGTAAATTAATTTTGCCCTCTCCTTCGTAGTAAAAGGGCGAAGAGATTCGCGAAGAGCGAAAATGGCGGAGATTACGCGAAATTATGCAAATGCGCGGCATTGTAAAGGGGATCTGTTTTTCGTTTTATTGGACTGGGGCCTGCGGTATCCTCGGTCGTATAACCGAAACAAAAGCTTACCTAACGCAGAAACAAAGGGTGTAGGGGCGAGTAGAAATCTCTTGGGGGCACACATGCAACGAATTTAACTGCTTCCCCAGGCATTACTCTTGCTGGGTTTCTTTTATTCCCGCCTATTCTCTAACTACCCTCTCCTATCGGTCTTCGTATCCTTCTCACATGGTTTACTATTTGCACAAGCGAAGATCTTTCGGTTTAACCTTTACCCGCGATATAAGGCATTGTTAAGAAATCTGCACACTGCATACATTTTACGTAACGCTTTCGCGCTAAATATCAAAATATACATTTACGCTTACAACTATTTATTAACAGTAGATTTTCTTCTGACAGCTTATAAATCGATATGCAAGCTGGAAGGACGGTTGCTTTGAAAGGATATTCATTATGCCTCTGAAAGTCCGGAGTCTTCGTAACTGCTTTTAAAAGGTGACAAAATCCCCTTAGAGCACGCTTCGCAAGGGTGGACTAAGTTACAATTAATTAATTGACTTCGAGTCCCTGTAATTCATGCGGTGAGTCAAACTTAATTAATTATCCTTCAGGATCAGAAAGGAAAAGGTTGGGTCAGGAAGAACTTTTCACCTTCCGATTCTAAAGGCTATTTGTAATGCTTTGCATGTAAACCATTTTACTTCCTATAAAAATGTACATTAACAATTGGTTTTTTTTACACTGATATTTAATTAAAGAGTGAGTTGCTAACGAAGATAAAAACATTATTCATATTTCGAATACTTAGTAAGAGGTATTTTTAAAATAAGCAGTAGAATTAAAACTAAGCGCCGTGTAATATCAACGAATGTAGTCACTTCACCATCCCCTTCATATCCGACATCGATAAAATAGGTTGAAATGTCAGTGGTTGGGAAGGCTATTAATTACAAACACCCTCCGCTATTGTAACGTCGCCGATAACTTTTCTATTATCCTGTTAAAGGGGATTTAAGGCCGTGTAGTCTTAACAACGGCACGCTTGTGGGGCGTATAATCCTTACTATCATTATCCATATTTCCTTTTTTTAACATGACTTTTACATCTGCCGCGAGACGAATAAAAATTCGAAATCTCGTTATCCGGGAAAGACGATGTTCAGCTGTTAGGCTGTACGATACGCTCACAGATGTTTCACTCGCACGATTTTTACATCTATAAAAGCGCAGGGGCACGATTTCGTTCTCGAAGTCATAAAGTTTGAGGTAAGGACCACCGCGTACACATATGGTACGGCCCTTTGTTGTTAATGGAGGCCTTGATGATTGCGGACGATCGCCGAAGGTGTCTGCCTGTCTGACAAGCCGACACTCTACATTGTAATTAATCAATATTACATCGACAATGGAGTTCGAGGCAAGGGCTATTGTTGTAATTTGCTGTTCTTCTCCCTTTTGTTTACGCCGCAATCGGCTACAGCTGCGATTTTAATTGCACCGCTTTAGCGGGATACAGAGCTGTGCAACTTTCAAAAAATCGCTCAAACGAGATCCTGCTTAATGAGTCCTTGCGATACTGATTGCATCGCCTTCGTAAATAGCTTCGTCGATTTCACACGCGTGCCTGTATGAACGATAAAAGTCCTACATAACAATACAATTAGTTAACTAAACGATTCCCTCGTTCTTTCTTCCTTCTCTCTCTTTTTTTTCTGTTTTTTTTTCTTTTTTTTTTTTTTTTCTTGGGAAATTTGCCTTAAACGAGGGTGAAAATTAATTGTTAGGAGAGAAAAAAGGAAGAAGAGAAATGGGCGAAAATTCGGCGAGATTCTAGCGTAGAAGCGGGAAAGGGTAATTACTAATGATCGCGGAGGATCGTTATTAACCCTTCTGGTGGCGAGGCATCAGGCTTCGGACGTAGCAGGACCATTGTCCATTCCGCTAGGTTCATTACGGTGTTCCAGTAGGGAATGAGGCGATGGTCGGCGGGATGAAGTAAAAAAGGGTAAAAGAAAAATAAGAAAAGTGTCGAGGTCAGAGGAGACCGAACGGCTACCGTGAATGGCGTAGCCTGACCCAAGAGCTGCCGGGCATCAAAGGGCCTCAAAAGGGCCGCTTCGAACCTCGGCTGTCCGAAGCTCATTTGTTTTCACCGGCGTATGGAAAGATCGATCGGCCGATGTCTTAACCCTAGACTCTCACAGAATCATCTGCTTTCGATAAGAAAAATTCTGAGGCATTAATTAGATCGGCCGGTAATAGAGTCATGATGGAAAACTGATTGCCGCGTGGAAGTTCCGGCAATTTACTTACGTCAAGCGTCATCCACTATATTTTCTTCAACATTTTCTTCCTGATCTTCTTGTACAGGCTTCTTGCGATACCAGCGATCAGCTTCGATGGATAGTCGTTAATTTTAATCGACGAAACGATTTGAAATTGTTCGCTCGAAGAACAAAACGATTGAAGCCAGGACGAATTTTTCCGATCATCTTACGAAATCGTCGTATCTATATGTTCTCACGGCAAAAACATGTTAGATATCTTACGTGATCGCAACGAATGAAAATTCCACGAAGTCAGACGTGCAGACTGAAAGCGTGTTGGGAAGTTTTGAAAAAGAAAAAAAAGAAAAAAAAAAAAAAGAAAGAAAAATCGGATGAGGAAAAGGTTACGGGGATACTAGGATTGCATTTACAAGGAGCGCACGCGGTAGTCGAGAAACGAAGTGAAATTATCGATGCGATTGCCACTGAAACATCTCTGGACGAAGGGCCGACAAAGGGTCGATCAGCGATTCTCTCCATCTCGCTTCATCTCGTTTCTTTTTCGAAAGATAACCCCACAGTGGCCACCTTTTTGTTTGCACAGTAAGATTGCTTGCCTCTTGCTCGGAAATTGACCGAAGATTGCGGCCGACCGACGTTTGCTCTGCGGCCACGGCCTTAACTTTTGCGCTACCACAAAAATATCATTGGCTTCCTCCTTTTCTCTGCCAACTTCTTTCTCTTCTTCTTCTCCTCCTTCTTCATATTTCTTCCCGGTATCGATTTCTTTTGCATTTTACGCGTCCGTGAAAAACCAAACGATCTTTTAAATTTTTCTTCGTCGAAAGATTCGACGCTCGATACGACGTCATCTGTTTTCGAACGCACTGCTCGAAGAAGTTCGTCATTACGAGATACCGTTTCAAATTTCTCTTAAAGGCTATCCGAGATAGTTCCACTTTGATAAAACCGTTCTTTCCTTGTACGATTTAAAGTCGAAGTAAAGGATAGTCGTTCGAAATTATATCGTACAGATTTTAATGCGAGTTAACCACAAAACTTCTCGTTTCCCTCGCGTACTTCTCTTTCCTCTTGGCTCGAAGAGATGATGTCTAAGCTTATTATCGAGCCCCTCGAGACTTCTCTTTCTCTTCGTCTGACTCGTAGGCTTTGATCGAAGTTGATGGAGCGAGCACCGAGCTAACCGCTCAGAGTATTATGTGTCGAAAAATATTCAAGAAAACCTCTTGGGCCAGTCCTTCGAGGAGCAATGACTTTTGTTCGCCACGATACTGTCAGAAGCGATTACTCGTAATGGATCGCGCTCTTAATGCTTCTCGTGGGTTAGAGAATTACCCGTACTAGCGTCGGAGCAGCTAGCGCGTTTAAAAGGGCGTCGTACGAGGTCATCCGATCGCGATAACGAGCCGCGTGATTTCAACGTACAATTAAAAGTAGGATACGACCGAGTCGAATCGTTTGATCCTCGATGGAAAAATTCGCTCGATTCTGCGTCGAGAGAAAGGAAAGATTTATGACGTTTCTAACGGCCGTAAATCATTGGTATCGTAAACAGCCAATAAGCCGAGATCAAAGAGACATTAAACTTGGCGCGGAGGAAGAGAAAGAGCGAGAACCGGTTAATCGTTGTAGAGGAGCGATTATTAAATAAAAAGAAGAACGACAGATTATCTTCTCCTAGAGAGGCTAATTACGAGAGGCATTAATTAACCGCTAACGACGGAGGATTATTAACGAACAAATCGGTTCTCCTTACGAGAGGACAAGGTTTGATCGACGAGCCATGAGTTTAGCCGGAGGCAACTACGACGACCAATCGATCCGTCGATCGATCGATCGGATTACCGACGTGCATGATCCTCGTTGCACCGGGAATCGTATCGACGATGTAGGATCGATTGCGGAATGAAAGACTGTGAACTAATCCGGGAGACACAAGGGAAGACAGACGCACGGGAAAGACGCTATTGAATTACCATAAAACGCCATGATTAACGTAAAGTAAACGAATATAATGCCGCAATGACCGCAGCCTGTTCTGTAGCAGTTAAAGTATGTGCCCTACATGGTTTCCCGTATCTCTCTGCCATCTTATTTCTTTCGCGCGTTCGTCACACAATTCTCCACGAAATTATAATTCTATTATATTTAGGTAAATTCGAATTTAATTGTTAGTCGAGAGTTACGATACGGATCTATAATGAGAAACATATCTGGCAAAATGAAATTATAATCAACGCGAAGTTAGAACTTCGCACGATCCTTCAACTAGATCTTACTTAGATGTCTGATTACCGGGGGGACAATTTGATTTCTCCAACCTTTGGAATCTCGGGACACGATCTAATTGTTCCGGCAGAAATTCCGGTGTTTTTTCCATAAAAGACTTAAGTGGCCGATGTGCGTGCACGAGTGCGTGAGAATTGACATGCGTGCGTGCGTGTGCGTGCGCGTGACGGTGTACGGTAGGACAGAACATATGATACATATGGGAACGTTAGGCTCTGTGGTTTGAAGCCCGTAACGTGTGGCCAGGGCCGCAGAAGCTGCAAGGCGCTTGAACGAGAAAAGGGGGCCACGATCGGCAAAGAGAAACGAAGAAAGAAGCGAATATTCGAACGATCGCCGTGCTTCTGCGTCTTGCCACGTATTACACGTGCATTTAGCCTTCGTGGATTGCGCAAACGACCGGCAGGCTTGATTTCCGATCGATCGCAGTGTCTCCAATGACAGGAATCGTTATCGAAGCCTAGTACGATACTAAGATTCTTCTCAAATTCCATTCCATTCGATTAACAGAAATCTTTCGTTTCGAAGGTTGCTTTACTCTACATTCCGTTTCACGTCTCGATCTAACTCACTTCGATGAAAGTGATCTTACGATCAGAAAGAAAGACATCGATCAGCTCTTCATCGTTATACTAGGTTATTACGATTGAAAAATCACTGTGTGCGGTCACGGTGGTCCCCTCGAAAGGGAGCACCGAAAGGGGTAGTATATATATATATTGTGTATCATTCTTCGGTGCATTGCGCAAGCTTGTGAGAGAGCCGATTGACTGATCAGTTACAAAGTCTTTCTTGTGGCAAGACCGCATTCCGTCTTTAACCGGTCCCTTCATCGACTCGTCGGCTCGATCTCATCGATGAATTCGTCGATCCGGCAATACCCACGATTTTTACGATCCTTCGACCAGGATCAGGCTTCGTCGCTTCCTTTCTACAGGAATGTAACGTGAATCGGGAACATCGTACGATACGCACACAGACCACGTACTTGAAAGTTCCACAACTTCCGCAACCGGTAGCGTTTACTAATCACCGCATCTATCATGCAGATTCCTCGTAATTTGAAATTTACAGCGTGTCTTCGAAATTACGCGTCTTCTTTCGACTTGGAGCATCGTGCGACCCCCGTTGCTTTCGAACACACGATTTAACGTCGCTGTTTTGATGAATGTGCGTTTTCTATATCTACCTCTTCTTCTATAACCTGCTCCAGCAGGTAGCAAGTCCAACTTCGTCTGATTGATAAAACACCAACGATCTGCATGCCGACACGCACTTGCGTAAATACCTATATGCAAGAGTTATGCGTTGCTGGGTTCAATCCGTGAAAGAATCCTCGCGGAATATACAAACAAACGCAGAAAGTAAACCCTTGGCTGCTGACTGCAGCATCTTTATCTCTTGTTACTCTTGTTACCGTTGGTTCCTGCTAATGACGTAATCGACTAACAAGAATTCCAGCTACCTACTTCTCGTGCTCGATCGTTTCCTCTCTCCGTTAACGTATCTCGGACCATCTCGTTCCTCAATCTCGGTAATCGTTTTAATCTTTCGGAGTGGAAGCAACTCCGACTAAATTGAGATCTCGCCGCGCCGGTTCGTCCAGTCTCGTCGAGGTGAATTTCATCGATTCGCCCTTTTCCCTCTAGGAAACTCGACGCGCGTATAATCAGCCGCGCGGTCTTTCTAATTTCGCGCTCTCAATTTCGTACGGTATAGAAAAATGCATAATTCGTCGGGGTTCCATTGGTTTAAAAGTTGCACGGTTTGAATTATTGGCATGGTTGGTTCGCGAGAGAACGACTCTTCCATCCCGAGGGAACCGCAGGATGGGAAAAGGTATTCGTCGTAATTTCTGGTCGTATAAAATTGGAATCGCGTGGTGTTTAAATCCGTAGTCTGGACGTAAAGCGCAATTTATCGGATTAGACCGGGGGTCGTTTCGTTTCTAAGGAGCAACGAGTGCATCGATGCGCGATACACCTTAGGCGAGAATAAAATCGCCGGGAGTGACGAAGGGTCGCGGCAAAAACGCGCTCTCGAAGAGCTAATTTTTCATTCGTCTTCTCGGTCTATTTGGCTCCTCTACTCCCTTGCATGCTACCACTTACGTGTAGATCGGCCAAAGCATCCATCAACCACGCGGCGGTGGTGACTTCTAGATGCAGAAAAACTTAATTACCTTCATTAAGCGAGGCTGCCTGCGTGATCGCGGCTGATCAGTCCCCGATTTCGTCCGCGCCGTGTTCCTCGATCATTTTCGAACGATTCGTCTTGGATCGCCTGTCAAATCAACATTCCTGCCACCATGCAAAAATTAATTTCGGAACGAAACAGCGAACGAGCTTTCTCGTCGCTTATTTTAATTTCAAAGTTGGTCGAGTCAAGTCGAGTTATGGATCCGCTCCGATTCCTGAATCTAATAATCGCGTAATCACGCCGCTGTTGTTCATCGATTAAAAACAAACACGCAACGCCAGCGATCATGGGCAATTAGAAACTTTATTACTCGGCTCGTGCCGTTGCAACCGCGCCAAATGGGAGCGAGAAAGAAGCCGAGGCTCGAAGAGCCTCGCGAATGCGTGTGCGCGTGCACATGCACCGCTTCGCTTTCGCAGTAACGCACGAGATATTATACAATGCCTTCCCCTCCTTTTTTCCCCTCCCCCGTCCGCTTAATGACTCGCCGCCGTAGTGCCGCCAAAGGGGCGAGCTTCGTGCCATTTTATTTTTACTTCCGCAGGCACCCTATAGGCACCCGCTATTAATTGCCGTCGTTCCGCACCGACTTCGCCGCGAATCCATCTACAACCACCATCACGGCGAATACTTCTGCGTGCCCGCGGGGTTTCCGCGCTTAAACTTGCGACCAAAGACCACGCTAATTTCTCGCTCCGTACTCCCTGTAGTCAGAAAATTCAATCGGCTACGTAGGCGGAGACCGCCATTGTCCCTCGATACGTAATAATTTGCGTACAAGTCGCGAACGAAGGATATTACAGCCTGACGATATGAAGAGCGTACCCACCGTCCTCGTTTCAAGCGTATTTTTACGTCGCTTCGTCGTTGTACCACGTACGACGGAATTCCTATCATCGAACTTTCCGTTCGTTTTGCATTTTTTTTAATTCGTGCGAGACGTAGAGAATCTTAAGTTCGAATTGAAAAGCAACATTTTTCTCGCCTCGCGATAACGCACGCACGAGAAACCGTACGTTAAACGTTGCTTCAGCGGACAAACGATGAACTTTTAACGCGATCTAACTCTGTACTGGTTGGTTTCGCGTTATCGACGTATAAAATCTCCCATAACCCGCGACATATGCATTCGTTCGCCGTAGACAATTAAGAACAGATAACTGTATCAGTTACTGTATCATGCATTAGCCGTATTGTCAGCAACGTCTTCATGGTACCTTGAGCGCGCATGTATAACCTGGCACGACGTGAATGTGTTCCCCTGGAAGGGGGCAGGTGTGGAGAGGAACACGCCGATTAAGGAGGTGTCTATGGGAATTTATGCTCGCGTTAATTCACGGCAGCGGAGTTCAGCTCCGCTCGTAGCCGCCGCTTCGTTATAGTCCTTTGCTCTCGTTTAACGGCGGGCAATAACGAGCGGACTACCCAGCGACGCGATAATAAAGCAGCAACGATAATGACAGCAAGAAGGGAGTCTCGTCGCGCCATTACTCTTATCGTCATCTTCGAACGCGGATTGCCATTGTCATGTACTGGAAAATTGCCTTCGGCAAAATGCTGGTGGAACACGAAAGGGGAAAATGAAGGTATTCCTTTGCCAAAGCGGTATTGCTAGTTGCTATCTCGTCCTCTAATTCAGTTACACGATCGATACCGTGCGACAGAATGTTTTCCAAGACGAGGGAATCGCCACACACCCGGATACAACACCGGAAGAAATATATCGCTAATCGCGTAGTACACTGATTTCAGGAATGTTTGTTGCGAACAACATGGTCACGGTGTTTTGATCGCTGTTTTACAATTGGCGGCTTGTAAAATGTCTTTTTACGCTTAGAACTGGAAGAAGCGTTTCGTCGTGAAGCTCTCGTCAGGGATTGTAAAGCTTGAAGAATTACTAAGAATGGGGATGATAAATAGCGTGTCAGGTATCGTAGAACGAAGATGAAGCTTGTTAAAGAAACGAAAAGAAAGGTAAGGGTAGGAAGTAACTCGATTGTTCAGAAGGTAGAAAGCTATAAAGAGTATTTTAAGATTGCAAACATACGAAGATTACAATGCAAAAGGATTACGAGCAATAACGTAATCGGAAGGTTTTATTTTCGCCTGTACCTGTTTCTACGAGACTCGTGTGACGACGAGTTGTGCAAACAGAAGGGTTTCTCGAGGTTGCTGCTGCTGCGTGCACGAACTATGGAGAAGCGTTCGGACGTTTCGACCTTTGTCGGCAAGAATATTTCAGTAGCAATCATATCGGTAATTCACCAGGCTGATTGTCCCTGACCGCAGTCCGATCCACGAACGGGCATCGTTCTTTATTTTATTCCGTCCTTATTTGGTCAAAGATAAACTCTAACGGATCCATGGCTAGCCACATCGTGGAGGAATATATCGACGAACAGGAGGGGGGAAAAGATGAGATCAAAGGATCAGCATAAACGATCCAATCAGTCGAGTAATTCGCCGTGATTGCGTGGTATTGGCGCTGACGGACCGTTCTGCTACCGTGCTGAATATCGTGCGGCTACGTTAGAAAACAATCGTCGAATTCCTGCCGGACCCTTGTAGAAAACGACCGAATCTCGTTCGATCTTTCAGTTCCCACGCCAAACAACTTCAAGGATAACGCTTTATCCGAGCCTCCTTCTATGCTACGAATACCGCAAGGGTAGTTAAGACACAGAGCGCAAACTGTTTAGTCGATTCGACGTTCAGTTTCGTAGATAAGAAAAATTGAATTCCTCTCCAAGAAGATACGTATCCATCCTTTACCACCGTTTACAGGAAAGTAGATATTTTCCCTCGGTAAAGATTACACCTTTACCTTGCGTGGCTTATTAAATTAGGATGATACGCTGTCTCACGTCTGGAACAATTACGATCCGACGGGTGTTTTTAAAGATCACCGCCGAGGCCGGCACGGTCAATTAGTGATCGGGATCGTCACCCGGGTCCGCGTATCGTATTTCCAACGTGGGAGGTCCATGGTATCTCTTCCGAAAGGATGAACTCGTGGAACTCCATAAGAGGCTTCCATGGTATGGCCTCTTGCGCGTTTGGAAATCCTTGGTTTACGTGGAATACAGAAGAAAAATTTTCGCGACGCTCGTACGACAACCTTATTGAATATCGAGCCGCGACCGCAACAGATCGTTTCTACAAAAAGACCGTAAAATATTTTAAAGAATCTCGTTCCGTCGTATCGGCTAGAAAATCAGATTCGCTCGCAAGGAAATTACTATACGAGGACGCGTGATTCGAGAATTATAATTGCTGGACTATAGGGGGATGACAAGGAGGATTGATGCATCGAGGGCGTTTCCCGGCGTAATGTGACTGTCGATTACGTATCGGCGTGAGTAGTTAACGAGAATCATTAATATACATTGTAGCCGATCGTGAACGAGGAGGAAGGTGTCCACATGTCCGCGACGGACGAATTCGGGTGCGATCATGCAAGAAATCTGGCCGAACGAACTGGAAGGGACGGGTATCCCGTAACACGATCGGGCCAGTACGATCACTTCGGTGATCCCTGATGAGGTACACGTATGTAAACGTGAAATCGTGATACGAGATCGTCGCCGGAGAAACCGGCACACTCGTCCTCGCCTCTCTAAGGGAAACGAGACGAGTGTCGACCTGTCCCGAACGATTAGCGCGTATACTGTGACGCGAGCCAACGGCAACCAGAATTCTATGAAGATTTTAAAAGCCTCGTTGTGCCGAAGCACAGGGAGAAGCGTGTTTCACTGTGGTTTTGCATTAATTTTCCTACATGTGTCTCGTTTGTTGTTGCTTCGTTAATAAATTATGCTTTGAAGTTGCGACAATATACAGAATGAGACGTGACTTTGTAAAAAGACGTCTACAGAGGAACATTAGAGGGTCGTTAGAAAGAATTCTCCGAAGAAGGAGATATTCTTTCGACGCGCTGTTCGTCCGTTGCAAATCGTTCAGAGATCGACGAATTTGACCGGAAAAATTCTTCGGGGATGTATATATTGTGCGGTTGCCTTAAGGGCCGCTGGACCTAATGGAGGGTGTCCGAACAAAAGGAGGAACCGGGTGTCCTTTCGGCTTGTTGACTAAATAAAGGATTGCAAATTTTCGATTCGTATGGCCATAGGTCTGTGCATTCGCCTGGTTAAGGGTCGTCGATTTGTCACACAGTGTATACCAGGCTCCGCAACTTTGGCTACCCGTAACTCTACGAACAAACGATTTTAACGTGGCTTTCGTGACACAATACCTCGGTAACTGGTCTAATGTACCGAGGAAATTATCGGGGGTAAGACTTTGTAAACGGCCGCTTACGAAGGAAATAGATGCCGAGTACCACGTCGACGTGACTTAATAAACCTCTCTAAACCAATGGGAATAATCATGAAAGCAATTTGTCTTCTGGATTCCAGAGGAATCGATCGTCGAGTAGCTAATTTTGGTTAATCGGACACTACCATTGGACGTGTTTTAAATAAAAAAAAAAAAAGCATGAACCGTTAGCACGTGTGCTACCGCAGGTTTCAGTGGCGAGGTATTGGTACGCGGTTGTAAATTAACTCTAAAGGGAGTCGAACACCTGCGCAGATCCATGCATAAACGTTACGTTGATAAGATCGAAGGTTCATCTTCGCGAACGTACCAACGCGCCAGGGTAATTCAGCTGTTTCTTTCTTTACGATTTCGGTTGTTCTTTATTTCCTTTTAATTTCCATATATTACGAGGCGAAACGTCAAGGCACGCTCGGCTATGCTCGTACTCGTGCAACGCGTCGAGTCCTCGAATTAAGGAAAAATTATAAATCGAGGCCAGCTATTCGATTATCTTAATGAAAATACTTTCACATTTCCATGTGGGAAGCAATATTACCGCGACTTGTCCAGCGATCAGAAGAATTGCCGCGCATTAACAGGGACACGAACACCGTGCGCGAACCGGCCTTTTTGCGATAGAGTGGAAGATTACATTCCCGTAGACGTGGAAAGTAAGGTTTGCCTGTGCGCCTGCTACAATGTCGTGGAAATCAACGAAAACTTTACGAATCGAAGATTGCCACGGTATGACACCACGATGGCAGCGTGGAATTTTACGTGGACGACAGGTAAAGACGTGATTTCACCGAGACGAGAGAGCAACACGGCATCGGAGTCCCCGCGCATGATGTAATATAGCGATGGTAAGATCAAAAGTTCGCATCGACGTAGATACGAACGCGCGCGGTGCCGGGTCGTCGTCTGTAATAGATAGAAAGATTACGTTTGCGATTGGCACCGGGGATAACATTTTCTCCTCGCGGCGAGTGGGATTAGTGCAAAATTACAGAGGCCAGAGTAGTAGAAACGTGCTCGGAGATCGCGCGAACGTTTCCTACGCGGGATCGTTTTGTGCCCGGACCATGCTGCGTATAATATAACGAACGCACACCTTGGCGGAACGTATCGATGCTTATCTACCTCGGATCGAATGGTCGATGATTCGGGACGCATCTTGATGTTGTTTTTAACGCGTTCCAATCGGGCTCGAGTACGATAAAGATCGAAAACGTCGTACGTTACTTTCGTTTATCGTTCGATCTGGGACACGTCGTTGTTACGCACTGAATTTCGTGATATTGTTTTGCGATTTTAATTTACGCGATATTGGTACGCGCTGTCCGACCATCTTCCTACCAGCGAAAATTTAATTAAGTAACGTCGCGATAAGTGATAATCGTCGAGCGGTGTTTGAGAGCCCCTGGCTACAGATGTCTCCGCCTAATTAGGCGGGCACACGGCCGGAATTATACCTTTCGGACCAACTGAAATGAAACACAATTCATTATCTTGGCCTCGTACCTTTAAGCTCGTTGCCACGCGGAATGCGCTCGTGCCCTACAGGACAAATCTCCTTTCTCAGCCTCTACCGCTAAGCATAATTGGACGTTAGACAACCGGCGTACGGTGCAGCTGTGCAGATGGTACCCAAAGGAAAATTGAAATCTCTAATTGCCACCCTCGCGTTTTTCACTCCTTTATGTTTCTCGTGGTTCCGTTTTAATCGCGCGTCTCTGGACTCTGTTCCCTTTGTCGATGTCTCGAGTCTGCGGTATACTTTGTCTTTGGATGTCTTCCTTTTTCGAGATAGATACTTTGTTCGTGTCATCGACGAAAGTTCGCGCAACGCTTACGTACAAGCGATCACCGTCTCCCAAACAATTCCCAAGTTACAACTTTAGGTATTCTCGATGCCCGTTAAGTACCGTTTACACGGAGCGGACTGACCGCTCGGGATTTGGTTCTCAGCGGCGCCAAGTCTAGACTCTCTAGAACCGTAAGTCATGAAACGTCCGAGCTGTTCGTGTAATTCAGCGAGTTATCACAAAAGGCAAGTACAAAATCAGGGGTGTATACGCTAAGGTAGAACGATTTACCCCACAATACTCGCGGGCAGCTGGGACTGCCCGTTGCTGAGGGGTAAAGGCCATTAAAGAGGTTTGTCCCGAGACCGTTGTTTACGCGGCGGAAGTGGACTATAATCAGACCGTGGTGCACAAAACCACAAGGCAACGATATTACTGTCATTTGAACGGACTCTCCCTTCGGCTCGACGAGTCCTCCCTCGCACCGAGTACAGGGGAACCTAAGAGACCTGGAAATTAAATGGCTCGGATTGTTCCGTCGTTATTAAGGGCAAAGGAGAACGCGTAATTTACCACCGATCGCGCTTGACTCGTGGAAAAAGCTGTTTGTGTGATCGCGAACGATCGTGTCGTTGGACGGTCCTACGAAACGCTCCTGCCCGATCATCGAGGCCCTTATTATCAATCTCGAACGAGCTTCGGCCACTTTTTGATACGGCCACGGATATACGAATCGGCGAAAATTAAGTGTCTCTCTGCGGACCGCTCTTCGCGATTACGGGGTAATATCGTTTTGCCCAATGGTAATGACATATTTGGAGGAGGAATGGTTCTGCCGTTCGTGGCCGCTGCTTCGTGCACTTGGACAAAAATCCTGTTCCAAACGTTTCCAGATTATCGATGTCTTATTTTTTACTTTCTACCAAGCAGAAGGAAAAAAGAAAAAAAAAAAAATAAAAGAAATAACAGCAGAGTAACGACAAATCGTGGCGAAACCGACTTTGCCATTACTTTAATCGGGGCCGCATTTTGTCCACGAAAACTGCGTTCGCTGCAGTGATTGCACACGATTTCACAGAGCATTCAATTGGAAATCGTGATCAGTCACCGACTATACTTTCGTTATTATTATTATTATTATTATTGGATCGTTACTAACTCGACCGGTCTCAACGTCGTTTTCACAAACTGAAACGAGTCGCCGAAAATTAAACGTTTCCTGCAATCGTTACGAAAGGCATTTTTAGAGCAATCGACGGTAACGATATCGGAGAGGGACGGGAGAGGGCGGGGGAAATATCGGACCACGTTCTGTCTCACAGGGCCCTGTTGTTACCAGGAACGGAATGGATCGTCCAATTACGAACGATGTCATTCGGATGGGAATATACTTTCTAACGGCGACCTATATCTCGAATCGTGATCAATCAATTACAGACGATTCTACGATAAAAGGCAACGCGTTGGTTCTCAGTGGAGTACCTGCGTCTCGTCGAGTACGAAATCGGTCGAGTCAACGATACGGTAATTATCGAGGAGAAAACTCGGATGTCTGGCGAGTAAAAGTATACTCGGTTTCAAACGACGAACAAGACGAGTCATACTTACTTCACCTCCCGTAAATCTCGACAAACTAACCAACGCGTCTCGTTGGGATGACATCTTCCTCGTCGATCGGTAATAATACGCGTTACACCGTGAACGATGTCTTTACGGTGGTTCTTACTCTCGGTGCGACTTAATTTATCGTTTTATGGTCCTTTCGGGGGCTGCGAGTCGACCGTAGCGCTGCTGGAGAACCCCATCGTAGTCGGATGGGCCGAGCCAGCCAGCCAGCCAGCCAGAAAAGAGAGAAAAGAGTGAGAACGCGAAAACGAGAGAGGAAGCGGGACCCGGGCCGAGAAATAGCGGGGGTGAAGGGTACGAAGGTACGAAAAGAGACGAAGGGAAAAAGTGGGAGGAGGATGGAGAGGAAGAAAGACAAATGAACCGCGAAACAAAAGGGCATCGGCGCGATAGATGGAGTGGGGTTTGGCCAGTCGACTAGAGAGGGTAAACGAAGAAGGGATGAGGGGGCAGCTAGGAGGCGTGGCACATGCGGTATTAAGCAACCGCGCCACCGCATTGTAAAAGGCAAAGTGTTATTGTTGCGACCGCCGACCGACCGACTTGAAGCTCGACTTAATTGGATTTAAAAATTGTTTGCGCACCTACCAGCGAGACACAGTGTTGTTTTGCCGACAGAGGACGTAGTAGTAGTAGTAGTAGTTGTTGTTGTTGTTGTAGGCGGATCTTTACTCGCTTCTCTTTGCTACCCTGTTCCTGTCAAGAATTCGAGAGGCCAAGGAAACAGAGGACTGATTTTATCGCGTCTAAAGTAGCCATTGTGAAACTGGCAGAGGCACTTTTAGAATACTATCATCGGTAGCACAAAGTTTTTCAAGTATAACGATGGCTGGTATTATCATCATCTTTCGGATTACCCGGTGCCACTAATCGTATTTCCTTGTTGCGTTATCGATGGTTGCTGGCAACAGCTATTTTCCCTTCGAACATCCAAGAGAATCGGTCGAACGTGTTACGTAGAGTTCTCCCCGGGTTTTTTCAGTTCGCCCCTAACGCGCTTCCCTCCGCGATGGGATATAAATTATGCGCGTAACCGCGCGTTAAGTTCAACTTTATTTTGCACCGGATGCGAGTAACAGGAACTTTCGACTCGGAGCCACTCGGCCACGATACGGAATAATGAAAGAGCCGAACGAGAGAGGGAGGGGGAGAAGAAACGAGACGCTTCTTCGTGGAGTCCATTCAAAAAGGTGAGAAGGTGTATTCGTACGGTGTGTAATTAGAGTTATTACTTTAACAAGCCTGTTACCAAAGGAAAAGAACGAAGTGTAAGAGCCGCGGGGGCGCCGAAGGGGTTGAGGGAGAAGCGAAGAGAGGAAGGGGAAGGTGGTGAGAGGGGGCGAGGTACTGGTCGAGCCATTGTTACCGGCTAATGCTGGCCTTCTTTGCATCATAAAGGCAATGTGCAGACCTGGCCTTTTATGCAGGCGACCGTACAGCAGGATAGCGCACCCATACCACCACCTCGTTGCTTCTCTACGGGCACGCACACGCGTGTAATGCACGCGAGAACCGCACGTACGCGGGCGGTGGCCCGTGCTACTTGCCTTCACGGTCCGCTATCTGTATGCTAACTTATCGGAGTCAATTAATTTCACTTAGGACCAGCTGCTTTGGCCGGCTTGTTAAGTGAGCATCGACCGGGACAAGGATGTGTCTTTGTCGATCGCGTCGTAAACCACGCGGTTCACCACGTTGCATTTCGATCTGGAAACCGCGCGAACGCGCGTCTGTACGGTCCCTTAAGAAATCGATCGTTCGATAGTTAGGAAAAGAGGATTTCGCATCGCGTGTTTAACGAACGCGAGATACCTTTCGTTATCGCGTCCCTTAATCGATATCAGGAACAAAGGTCGTTCCTCTTGCCTGACTTACTCGAGTAATGGCAGCGAGTTCTAATTAATCGCGGCCGTTAATTCAATTAGACCCCGACAGCGGCTTATCTCGGTGTCCTCAACGCGGATCGGAAATTCACACTATTGACTTTGCGAATTAACGGCGGCCATTAATTTCTAACTGCAACGGGTACGTTAACGCGGTGCATAATTCAGCGCTTGCTAATTAAAATCCACGGAAAGAAGCGATCAAGGTACGTTAAGTGGAACATCGTTCCCTTTAGAACACGACAGTAATTAATTTAATGATCCGAGGAGACGCGTTCTTGAGAAGGAGCGAGTTTCAACGTCCTCATGCGCGTCGTCGTTTCATCGCGCGCTCACGAGCTTACGCAGTACTTATTGTAGGTTCACGAGGCGAACGATCGCGCGCGCGCTCTCTCAAGTTTCTGCAAAAAGGGAACGCGGAACGGAGGTAAGAATTGTCGTAACGTCCCGTGAAATAAGACCGTTCCCATAACGTGCTACTCGGGTGCAATGGGCCGGATAAATTGTCAATGTGTTTCGCAGAGGAATTTCGTGACGCTTCATTAGGCGAAACCATGGTCGCGCCGCTGCCTCGGTGACAAGTTTGACAAATTATTCCGCAGCGGTCTGTGCAGCTTGCGACGTCCTTTAGCTCGGTTGAAAACCCGTCGGAAGGTCCTTCAAAGGATCAACCTTCCGCGTTAACATCGGACAACGAACGAAGCCGGTACTTTTGGAAGAAAGTAATTTTGTCGGGGGCAAGCGGTGAAAATGTTGGTCGCCTGGGAGAATTGCGCGACGATCGCCACGCAATAACCAGTAGAAGAGATAACCGAGAGAAGTTGGACGACGCCACGGTGACAAAAAAATACGGAGAAAAAGGAGAAATCGGATAACGCTAATAGTTCGCAAAAGATTTGGCTTTAAGAGCTGGCAGGATCGGGATCGCCGGGAGCTCGATCCAACAGCAAATTCGTAATTCACAGTTTCGTCGGAGCTCGTTTATAAGAGGCGTCGGGGGCACCGGAGTCGGTTTTGGATTGGCTGCGAGAAAGTTTTTGTCCTGTTATTTTTGTAATTAAAATTAACAACCGGCACGCTGCCAAATTGTCTTCTTAGTACGGTCTCCTCCCCATCGGTATCCCCGTGTCGTTTCTCGCCGATCTCCCTTGGCAGTGCAACTGCTTTGAGCAAAGAAAAGGACGGCGATGCCTGGCATCATCAATACGTGTCATCGTGTTATACGCTTATCTTTATACGTATATACGCGTATTATATAACGCGCACACGATGCAGCATTTAGCGTACAACGGCGTGCCACTATTATTTCGCGAATTAATCATATTTTTTGCCGCGCACGGACGACAGAGTCTCTGATGTTCTCTATGCAGATTTCTATTAAACTTTATTTCTTCTATTCGGTGTTTCGCCTTACTCGATGCAACAGGAAATGTTTGTCCCGGATCGGATGCCCGGGAGTGACATCCGTCATACACACAGGCCAGAGCGAACAATTTCCTCTGCCGCCAGTAAAATTCGAGAATCACGACGATCCTTGATTTTTCGCGTTTCCCCCTTTCCTTCGCGCCACCCCTTCCTTCCTTCCTTCGTCGTTATCGAAGATATGTATCCGGCGGCGAGAAAAGAAAAAGGAAAGGTCAGAAAAGAGGCGAGTAGTAGTTAAAAGATGGCAGTGCCACCATCATCAATATGTGTCACGGAACATGTACTGCTCTCGATATATATAACGCGCACAGCCGCACATCGTTGCACACGGACGAGCAAGTATTTACTACGGGACCGCCTTAATTATCTCTCGCCCTCTCTTTTGGCGCGGCCACTCAGTGTACGACGACGTTGCCCGTGCTTTTCTGATATCTGCCGCGATCGGTCTGTTCGTTCTAACGACCGGACACATCGTATAAACTCGAGCCGCTCGTCTCTCGTCTCTCGAACCTCGACCGTGTAAAAGACTATCCACGTGTGTTCGAGAGGAACCAATATAACCAGCTGCCGTGCATCTCCTTTTCCCCCGAGCTGCGTTATCGTCCGAGAAGAGAAGACGACTCCTTCGTCGATAGGCGCACGATCGAGTCGAGCGCTCCTCGATTTCTCGACCTGAAAAAGGTTGCGGTCATCCTCTGTGCAGATGGTACGCTCGAACAGATCACAACGATCCGATCCGTTGCTTTAATTAAATCGATAGTTGTCGCGTTACGAATTTATCGCGTCACCGCAGCCTTCAACGAAAACGTGCAACGACGGTGATGCTAATTGCGAGACCACGAGGGTGGGGTAATATTCTATTTCCTTCTTTCCTTCTTTCTTTCTTTCCACTAATTACATTGCCTGCTGTACGATATCGGACCTTGCTTGACCTCAAGAAACGTTTCTGCTTGGCAACTTTTTTTTCGATCACGAAGATCGCGAACCTTCCATGGCCAAACTTTGTACGAGAGAGAGAGAGAGAGAGCTATGGTGCACGGTGATGCCGGCTAAAAATGATCCAATTTTCAAGATAGATTCCTTAAGAGCAGCGAACACCGGTCAAAGAGAGTCGTATTAGAGACGGTATTCGGTAGTCGAGCGTAGCGGCGGCCTCGATCCTCGTGGATCGTTGAAATGATTCCACTTATCCGCTACGGGGAGTCCCCGAAGAATCCAATGCCGGTACAAAAGCCGGTGGAAGCGAACTCGATCGCCGCAGGACGCCCAGCTACCGAAGATATTTCATTTACCGGACAAAAACTGCCCCTCTTCCCTGCCTTCCGCTTGCCGTTGCCTCGGTTCGTTGCGAGGACGAGCGGTCTAAGGGAGGAATTCGAATTAATATTCGGCGCTGACGTATGAAATTACAGGCAGCCTTGTCTGCCGTTCCTGTCATCGTCGTTCTCGTTGTTGCTGCTGCTCTCTTGCCGTCTTGACGCCTCTTGCCGTCCCGCCAGGAAACAAATGAGCGACGATCATCCTGTCCACTCGAGACACAATGGGAAACGACCAAGTCCGCTGAAACCGTCTCGGATGCGCTGCCACGCCGCGCCGTCACGACATCCTACATATTGGATAACCTACTGTTCTTTAAAAGTGCGCGCTCAATTTGGCTACCGATTTTGGTATAATGAAGATCATTTTGCTCCGGTTGCCGAGTCATTGTTGTTCGGTTATTTGGTCCACCTTGAACACACGGTCGATGGAAAAGTCGAATGCCTTTCGGTCTTGCCTTTAACACCTAGCCTTCGTGAATAACATTTTGTCACGGCTCGGATAGGGGTTCGACTGTGCGAACCGTCTTCGTTCGCGTCCAAAGAGGAAGTTTCGTTTAGCGAGATGAGATTTCTTTCGTCGTGTGCGTCCGTTTCGTCACTGCGTATCTTAACAAATTATTTATCGACGAAAGTGAAACACGCGAATTTTTCACAGATTACGCGGATAAAATAACAGCAGGAGAGAACAGATACCCACGAATAATATTCTAGCTAATAGACTAAATTTACTCTACATTTACCGAAAGTATTTTTTCTCGTGAAATTTCTTGTCGTTGCATGCGCTATTCTTTCAGTGGCTACTTAAGGAAACATTAGTTATTGTAATCTGTAACACCATCTCACGTGTAAAAAATTTAAAAAATTACACGTAATTTGTTCTCACATTCTAATCTTCGATCTGAAAGATTTAAACTAAAGCTAAAATACAAAGTGGAGTTCGTTACAAATACGTACAACCTGATTCTGTCAAAGCGAAATTATTACGAAACGGTAGGGGGGGGGGGACGAAAATTCGAAAAAGCGTGATTGCGTGCACGCCTTTTCCGTGCATCGGTTCGCGAACAGGGCAACGATCTTCCGGAATCGAAATACGAAGCAAAAGAAGACTTCTCACCTGTTGGCCCCATTGTCCGCGAGATAATTTGGTTAAAGTAACTAATCGTTCGCTCTCTTCAGTCCCGCCGCTTATATACTCGATGCCGAACCGCGGCCCCTTTTGTCGTAATTAATAGTCCTCCCCGCAAGACCCTACTGCTTCTTCTCTAAATGATTCTTCATCCATCATCGTGCGCCCGACTTTTGAACCTTCGCCTTTCGATTTCCCAGAAATCGTTTCCCACCGGCGATTGCTCGCCTCGCTCCTAATATCGCGAACTGCGATTCAAAATCCCATACCGAATAACGTCAGCGAATAAATCGACAACAGATCGAACAGGAAATCAATTTCCTCGATTTCATGAAACAACAAACGCGCCGATCGTTTCTTTTTTTTTCTTTTCCTTTCTTTTTTTTTTCGACATCGGAGGATCTCGACTATTTCTCGCTTTGTGATAGCTATGGTTTTCGTTCGGCTGTCTTTTCGGTCTTTCATCGTCGGTGCCCCAGAAATCGTTTCGGTGGATAATATCACGATCTTGAATTCGTTTGCCGAGTCATCTCTTAAGATGATAGTAATTGTTCGTTAATTTGGAAGGAAAGGAATCCGTTTCCATTTTGCGTTTCGAGGGAATGTTAGCTCGCTGGGTAGAAGAAAAAATTAGCTACGTTCCGTGGCAGCTGTGGCGGCTTTTAAGCGACACACCTGCTAATTTCTTCAAATGCCCCGATGGAACTGACCCGCGAGTAATCTTTTTTTTTTTTTTTTCTGAAAAAGAAAGCATCGCTCGAAAGGGACCTTGGAAAAAATACAAAGGCGAGAAGTTGGAAGCTCGCGGTAAAACGTTTCGCCTCGCGGGGCATCGAAGAAAGGAAGAACGATCGTGGATCACATTGTCGAACAGTCTAAAATTTAGTTGAAAGCGAAGGTGAAGAGGAAGAGGCAAGAGAAAGCGTATGATGCACGCGCAAGGGGGGCTGAAAATATGGCAGTGATTTAAACTAACAGCAATCGCGACATCCGCAGGAAAGCAGCCAGGTAAACAATCCGTGTTCTCAGCGGTTCTCGCTAAATTCCACCTGCCGCGTCACTTTCCCCTTGCATGGCGTAAATTTATCGGGCCCGCCTCTACTCAAGGCAACGAAATTCCCTGAAACGATGCTCCGTGCCGAATCCAGAACCGTTTCGTTCGTATCGTGCAATACTCGATACGTTAACCGAAATTACGTATTTCCAACTAACGAGGGAATCAACTTCTCGGTAACGAGGGAATGTTCGGCCGAAAAAGGAAAAAAATACCAACGTTCATAAAGCAGTCGCGGGCAAAAGTCGTAAATTCCTGGCAACGTATTTTATAAATGATTTACGAAACTCGTATGCAAATGTTTCCGCGCGCTAAAACGATAAGTTACAAAAATGTTGATAGTTGAAATATATCGTCGATTGGTAAATCTGATTCCCGCTTCCTCCTTTCTCCTCTTCACCTCTGTTTCACCCGTTCGTCCTTTCTCTCTTCCTCTTGTTCCTCTCGCGATCGCGCTCGCTCTTTCTGGCTTTCGACACCGCGCTTTCCCTCTCGTCCCTTCGGCCCGTAGTCGCGCGCACACGCGAGAGTGCGACTGCACATGCAATCGCATCTCGATGACTGTACCTGCCGGTGATTTAACGACTTGTCACCCACTTTATCAATTTACCGCCGCTGGAGACCTCGGGTTTACGCACGTAAACTGGGCATCCAGCGTGTACTTATAGTTTCTACCCACCGCGCGCAGTGTATCGGTTTAAGTAATGATTCTGTCGTCGTGCTGACTGCCGAACGGTTGCCAGGGACATTACTCACCTATAATCTGGAATCGAACTCGCCGGTTATCACGTGAAATTTCTTTACGTCCGCATATTAATCAACGCTGATTCCGAGTATTTATTGTCGTCCCTCTTGATATCTCTCTCTCTTTCTGTCTTTCTCTCTATACTTTTCTTTTTATCGTTCGACTTTATCATGTCCCGAGAAACAATTAGTCGTGACACGGGAAAACTCTCGAACGAGAATCCTGTAAGACAATATTTCCTCCCGATGCAGCGTGCAACACACGAGCACCGTTGGTTCGAAAAATACGTTACAAGAAACGAAAAACGTGGATGTTATATCTTCGGAGGAGCGTTTCAACCGACGAGCAGGACGGGCCCAAAAATGGTCGGGATCGAGGAGGAAGATAAGGCTGGACGGTGTCCCTCGTGTTTTCGGAGTTTGCTTGGTAATTGTCCGGGCCATATGCTCGGCCGAAGCTCGCCCACCGAAACGATGCTCGGTGCTCGACGATGCTCAGGCTTCGGGTCTCGATTACGCGTAGCCTCTCCTCTTAATTACAATATTTAAATTCTCGCGGCCATGTGTTTCTCCGAAGGTTTCCCGGGCTTTATCTCGGACACGGCGATGCGTCTATTTCAGCCACAGGACGGCTGTTCGCGTGGGCACACGCTTTCACGCACGCAATTTGCAAGGGTTACGCGGAGAAAACTGTTGGCTAAACATTCGACGGTTATCGCGATCGGACGACGATAATTCATTACCTTAATACGGCCACATCAGATACAGCGTGTAAGTGGCCGCTCGGAAGAGAACGAGCTGCGTTTCGATAATTTTACGAGCGCCCAATGAATTATTCTTTTTTTTTTTTTTTTTTTTTCGCTACATACGATACTAACGATAATCGTCGAAAACCGCGTTCAACGTAAAGTCCTACGTGACCGTTGGGTTATACAATTACGATGGACACGTTTTAACGAATTAATAAACAATACACGGATCGTAGTTGGAGCCTATTTACGTTGTAAAATTAAAGTTGGGACGCAGAGTCAATTTTGGCGAAGTTTTATGTAACGTGTTTATGTACGTTTTGCATAGAAAATTAATACAGTTGTATTATATAACACGATTATACTTGTCGGTGGCCAGTATGACATAATTCGATAGATTTGACGATAAGGAAACTCACGGAGAAATTATTAAACGATTCGCCGAGAAATTATACTTTATTACGCTCTTATCTCCATTCGGCGAACGATATTTGCATATTCTCGTTAAGTCAATGGGAAGGAACGAGCTTTTTCTCGAGGGGTTAATAAAGGCAGGTAACTGGGGTGACATTAGAGTATCGCGGTAGAATCGTCGAATTGGCTGGACGATGATTTGTCGTCGAATGGGTAACGATGCAAGCGACAAATCTCACTCGTCTGGCACATTGACGAGCGCCGATAATATACGATACTCGATAATGACAAGCTACCATCGATTATATCGTTTTCACTCCTCGTACACCTGCACGCGTCACGTTATCGTTTCGAAACAGGCGCGCAATTAAAGGATTCGATTAACGATAAACATCTCGTTCCGCGGATCTTACTTTTACGTTTTGTAATTTATCGTATCCTTAATGATGAATTATAGCGAGACATAGTTTCACTCTTGACTGTGAAATATGTCGTTCGATTAAATTTTATTTACAGCATCGGGACGAAACGAACGGCTAAAAGCATTCTAAGTGTTTTAATAGAAATTTACGATGCGGACGTGCCGCGGTATTATTTAAATACGCGGCACTTTGACCTCGATACGACCACCGATAGGTACAAAATAGAGTGGAGACACGGCAAACGTTCGGTCGACGAATTTCATTTGAGCAGAATGGCACGGTTTGCGACCAATTTACCGCCCCGTGTTCGATATTATTCCCAATTTTCGCCAACATGCTGGAAATAGAAGGCGAGGCTGGTTGATTTTTCGAACAGGCGTGCGTTTACGCGAGTAAGTGGTTGCCACGATTACGCCTGGTGATCCCTCGCTTTTTTCTCCCTCCTCGCTGGTTCGTCCTGTCACGTTGACTCGACCAACTGGTTTCGTCTTAATCTTGTTCGACGAATCTGCGTGACGTCGAGAAAGGAAGATCGTTAACACGTTGCCGAGAGGAATTTCGCGCCACTACTTGCCCATATTTCGACGTTTCGGCGATCCGTTATTCGCCGTGCAAATCGTTGCTGATCGCCACGTTTCTCGCGTCTCTTGTCGACGAATCGACGTTATTGCCGTTTCTTCGAAGTATCACGATCACCGAATCTTTCGCTTTTCTACAAGCTGTTTACGAAACGCGGGAGCAACGGTCTCTGGTCGGAGATTCTTCGTAGAAATTATTACGCCTACGTTGCGCGACGTATTCGTTATACCGGCGAAAGAAGCACCGAAGCTGCAAGATCTGGAAATAATGAAACTTGCCTGCCAATTTGTTAACTGTTTAACGTACCCTCGTAAAATCTGGTATAAATTATGGTTGATCGTCATCGCTCCATACTGATTTTACACTCGAGCTCGCCCCGAGGTTGCGCGAGAGGAATTCATTGGTTATTCTTCAATTAATTACGCCAGGCCGCGCGTACCCTCGAGGTTTCCGCGGCTATGCACCCGATCTACATGCAATAAAGTTTATAAGTATTTCCCTGTTAAGCCTCCCCAATTACCACTGATTTCCTCGTAAAACGGAATCCGCAATAAATAATTTCGTGACGAGGCGATTAAAATACATTGTGCTTGAGGCCGGCTGAACATCCACTTTACACGAGACCGCTTAAAAGGGCATAAGCTTCCGTGCTCGCCTTTCCGAAGTTTAACCGAGGGCATAATGCGTGCTCTTAGCGCTCGCGCGCGCGCGCGCGCGCGTCAGCGTACGAGCACTCGCGCGAGCACACGCATCGTCCAACAGATAAAACCGGCGTGAGCGAGATGGACGTCGAGGGAGAACACGAGGCGGAAGGTAGAGAAACAAAGAGGGAGAAGGGAGGCCGGAAGTGGGAGCAATTAACGATATAAGTGGTTCGCTGGTCTCGGAACGAGATAACATCGGCTAACTCGAGTCTAGCTCCTTTTCTCGAGACCATTCGATGGGAAGATAGTAAGCTCGAAAGAAGCAGGTGCCTTTTGGACACATTATACGCTGTTATTCACCTCGATCTACCTTTTTTCCCTTACTCTTTTCTCTCTGCCCTTCTCTTTCTTCTCCTTCTTCTTCTTCTTCTTCTCCTTCTTCGTCGTCGTCGTCGTCGTCGTCGTCGTCGTCGTATCTTTCCCTCTGCTACCTCTGCGATCGCGCGTTCCCCCTCGATCGCCGCGTAATACGAGCGGAACCTTTTGTGCCGTGTTCGATCCGTTCGCGATTTGCCGATGTCGTCGAAATAACTTTATTTACCGCTAACCGCGATAATCGATCGGCGACCGGTTATTTGCATTTTATTAAATGCCCACCGGTTAATCGCCTTCCGCCTCACTTGTCTTGTGTTTCCAGGCGACGCGTTATTAATATTAAGTAGACGTCGCGTCTCGACGTTCTGGGTAAGCCAGAGGCCAGCGTACGTACATATTGTCAGCGCTAAGATAGCGGGACGATAATCCATTAATCTTGCCCCGACGCCTCGTATCTATATCTCTTTTTATCTCTTTAACTCTTTATTTTGTCCAATTTGTCGATCGATAAACTGTAATTTCAGTTGCACGGTGCGTATTTGTTACGACACCGATACACATCGTACCGCAGCAAAACGTGGAAAAGCAGACGGATGGTAGAGATGGTAGTGACGTTCGGATCTGTCGAAAAGACAGAGCTAGACTGTAAATGAAGGATCGAGAGAGAACAGGATGCGGGGGCAGTATACGGTTGTACTTTTGTTCCGGTGATTCTCTTTTGTCGCCCGTTTCAGGATGCAGAAGCCCGGCAAAAGCTCGATTTGACCGTGGGTTAACCACATCCTCTCGCCAGTCCCTTCTTCCCTTCTTCTTCTTCTTCTTCGGTTTCCATCAGGCAGAGTGTACCTTCGCGAAACGAACCGCGTGGAACCTTCACGCGAAAAAATGAAACTGTGATTTCCTACCGCTTTCAGCTAATAAGCGCATCCGTTCTCGGCCACGGTCTGCAATTATGCAAACCGCGCGCGCGCGCACTGCGCTTTCTTAAAACATTTTACGAGGCACACGTTCGGTGCGCGATATTTAACAGTGTGTTGCATTCAAGCCCTGTCCCACGGAAGTGACGCTCGTTCCGCCGGCAAGCCTTCCATAGAAAGTATTATAAAAGGAGAGGAAAAAAAGAAGAGAATAAATATCTCACTTTCCTCGTCCACGCGGTTTCTATCCTTTCACCGAAAGATCGTTAACACCCTATCCATGACGAAATCTTTGCCTCGTCGATGCGTTTCCTGTCAACTGCCACTCTCTGTGAAACCGAGCAACGATCGTTCTAAGCGCGACGTGATTGCGCTTTCTCAGCCGATCCAATAATATTCGTAGCGATCTTTTCGCGTTAACGAACACGCGTTCTACGCTTCGTAAACATAAGTAAGAAACGTTTACGTGATCTGTGGTTTACGTTTAAGGTATGTTTTACGGGGAAAGGAAACCAAAAGGGAACCGTTGGGAAAAATCGTTGACGCGGCTGCAGTGGGCCACCGCTAATGGGATCCAAATTAATTTCACGTAATTGGGGATACACGAGAATGCGCGTCGTCCTGACTACCCGTTTTACCCTAATAGGAATAAAATAAGCCCTTATGCAGCAGTTAGCGCTCGAGCTCGCTCCTACATAATTGCAGCGTCGGTTGACCAACGCCGGAAATAAGCAAACGCGATTAAGCCTCGAGCACGCTGTCACGCTTCTCGGGTTTTACCTTCGACGACTAAGGCCCTAGCAAATTACACACCGTGGCACGGTCGGACTGCCGAAAATTCGCTCGGTAATGGAGACGAGACAGCCAGCGTCGTAATAGTCTTTACGCTCGAAATTCTTTCACGCGAATCGCGAATAAAACTTTGTCCATCCAATCTCATTCTAGATACTATTCTGTATACGATATAGTGTTCTAAAAAAAAAAAAAAAGAGAAAAAAAAACAAAAAAGAAAAAAGAAAGAAAGAAAAAAATAGAACTCGACACCCTCACGAAGAATACGAAGGTATCGTGTACAATTTGTAAAGTTTCGTACGACTGGGTTACGTTATTTAACTATCGCGATTATCGACACGTCGTTGGGTCGTTTGCTTGTTTAGCCGTAAGATGCGAAACGCGATCAAACAATTTACGTAAGTGCGTATGCAAATGGGAATGCAAATAAGCGAGCAGGAGGTGGACGCGATCTCTGTGTAGGCATTAACCCGATAGTAAACGTCTTGAAATATTCATCGTCGCGTGAAAAATTGCTCGAAGGGCTCAAGTCTTTCGTTTAAAGGCGAATCTGCTGTGCGCGCGTTACCCGCGTGGGAAGAAGCGATCGATAGACGAATCCCGAAGGATTGCAACTTGCAAACGATAGTTTGATTATGGCGATTTACTCGCGGAAAGAAAGAAAGGATAAAACGGACACACCTTCTTCCTTTCGTTTTCGTCTAACGATCCAGTTAATTTTAATTGTAATCTACGATCGCTTCCGGCTCGTCGTTAAGTTTCGCGAACTAAGAAGAAAGTGCTAATTCGAGAATTCAATTAAATTCTATACCAGCCGCCGTGTAAGATAATGCTGGAAATAATGAAATTCGCTAAATCTCCGAGTTACGAGCGGTTGGTCGCGCGGACAGGCAATCAAAATGTTTCTTGCTACATTGCTCGCCTCGATAACATCTATAACCTTATGAATACTAACGAACTTATTACCAGCGAAAGGATAGGATATTCCGTTTAATAGAAAGATGAGAGAGAAGTAAGAGAGGCTGAGCGTTAAATTTAGTATAATATATTTTCCATATAATAATTCTCGCTATACAGACATTATTTTACAAAGCATGATTTATACTATGTACTTCTTGCTGCATTACTTAACGTTAAGTCACACGATACCGTGAGACTCTCCGATCGCGTCTCGTCGGATTTACAACAAACGTAGTCATTCCTTTAAAGTGTTCCTTTACTTCGTACAACACCTGTTCTCGCCATCGTACAGCCTAATTTTATGCATTCGTAATACTGGTATTTCATCGCTGAACACGCAACAACCGTGTCTGCACCGTCGAACTTGATCATTTCCCCCTATTCAACCACCCGTCTGAAACATCTTTCCGCCACGTATCGCGTAACTCTGAACACTCTACGAGGACGATCAAACGATTCTAAACGATACAACACCTTCCGACGGTCCAAACACGTTCCGCGCGTTCTTCTACGTATACTGAAATCTGAAAAATACTTCGGAATACCTTGTTATCACGGTTGGCTTCGACTTACGCCTTACAAGTATCTGCGATTTCGACGCATCCAACCGGCCTACTATTCGACTTACATACGACTTCATCCTCGAACCTAACTATTTACAACAGTTGTCCGTGAAATTATATCGACGATGCGTCGCAGCGAATCGCGCGGATCGAGTTCTAATCGTATTTACAACGGGAATTAATTCCCTACGCCGCGAGCTCGTCGCCTGGTACAATCGAGGAGCCGCGCCGATATCAATCGGCCAATTTTCTGTTGGCGTTTCTCGAACGAACCAACGATGAGCAAAAATGTCGCGTGGCGAGAAACTCTATTTGATTGTTCGAACAGCCTAGCGGTCCCTCGACGCTCTGTATATACCGAAATTCTTCGGCGTCTTCTTCTTCTTTTCCGACCGTTCTTTTTTCTTATTTCTTTCTTTTTTTTCTTTTTTTTTTTTTTTTTGTTCAGCGACCGCGTGTAATTTCGTGTCATTTCGGATTTCTTCCCCCGCAGGCAGGTCCCCCTAATGTCATATTAATTGTAGATTCGCGTTCGTGCGCGATTGGCTCGTTTCCTGGCGCGACTCCAGTCGTTCTCGATGGTAGGTCTAGCCGGCTCTCTAACCTATTCTTTATCCTTCCCCTTTCCCAGACAGGTGAACAGTTTTTATTTACACCGCGAAAAGTAGCCGCCTCGCGTCGTTCAACGACGTTTCTACCAATTAACAACCGTTTCCTTTTGGCGTTTACGTCCACACGCGCATTCGTACATGCACGCACACACACACACACACACACACACACACACACACACATATACACTCATGGATATACAGACAGACACACACGATCGACGAACCGTGTGAGCGTTACGATAAATCTGTCGAGACGTCGTCGATTAGTCGATTCGCTCTCTTCCGATCTACCGGTATAACGATTATTACATCGAGTATGAATACTGTGTTTCAGCGTACCGTTGGTTCGCTAAATGTTCCAATCGCGAAACTTTGGTTAACCACATAACGCTTCCTCTGCGCATTCTCATTATCTAGGAAATCCCGGACGTCCCGTGCCATGTCACTTCCTGTGTTCCACCTCACGAAATCCATTGCCAGTTCCATTGGACACTGAACCGGCGAGAAAATTTTTTATACGCGCGTTCTTGCTTACGTAACGTAGTAAGAATTCGAGCAACTGCCGTAAACCAACGTGTGTCGGTCTATTTACTCGGTCGCTTCTCTCCGCGTTGCTTCTCGATAGACGTTCGTTCGATTTCGCGTTCAGCTGGTCTGACGCGAAAGATTGGAACGTGTTGCCGATAAAGCTGGTATCCGCGTTAAATATCGCAAGTTCGTGGAAGTTGAATCTGTCCGTCGAACGCGCCAACCTTTCCAGAGGATTAATCGTCCTCCTCTTGGAAAGAGCCTGATCGATCCTCCTCGATCTCGACGTAGCTGCTTCCTAATGGTTCTCTTAGGTCGTCGAACCTTCCTTCGGCATCTATACCCTAGATATCGTGTATACTTTCATCGTCGCTGTCCGCTCTTATACTCTGAGGACTGTCTTCTCTTTTCGGCGAACGACTGCTGCTCCTATCCCTCTGTCTGGTCGCTCTCAAGTGTTCTCTCTCCCTTCCCTCCATCATGTCGGGACTATCTCTGTAGTAGCTGCCCAAACTCGACAGACCCGAATTCGCCGTCAATGATCCAATGGTATTGCTAGGCCCTGCCTGAAGCATCGTAGGTGGATAGAGTCTATCGTCTTTGCATATAGGAGATCTTTCCCTCAACGCGGGACTCTTGCTCCTGTCCCTCTGTCTCGATGCTCTGTTCATGTTCTCCCTTTCTCGTCCGTCCACCGCTTCCGGACTGTCTCTGTAATAGTTGCTGAGGTTCGAGAGGCTGGAACTCGCCGTGAGAGTTCCAAGGTTGTTACTCGAACCGGCTTGCACCATCGTTGGCGCGTACAGTCTTTCCTCTTTCATCAACGGCGATCTGTCGCTGAGCACGGGACTTTTGCTTCTGTCCCTCTGCCTGGACGATCTCTCCATGTTCTCTCTGTCTCTTCCATCCGGCATCTCTGGACTGTCTCTGTAATAGTTGCTAAGATTCGACAGGCTGGAGCTCGCTGTCAGAGATCCAAGGGGATTGCTAGGCCCTGCCAGGATCATCGTCGGAGGATACAGTCTGTAGGGAAGGGGTTTCTGCAGGGTAACCGCCGCTGACGCTTGCTGGTAGAAGAGACCGTTGGTTGGTAACGCGTGTGCGCTAGGATACGGCCAGTATCGTCCTGCCGCAGGATGCGCGGGAACCGCCGCCGCTCCGCTTCCGTACAGCTGCTGGAAAGCCGCCACCGCGAAATTGTTCTCCGCCATTATTTCGAAGCCCACGATCGTCTGCCTCTTCCACTTCGTTCTGCAAAGAGAATACAGGGAGGAACTTAATTTCGATCGTACGATTCCTCGCCGCTCTATACGACGTTTATATTTTATCGGCGTGTCTCTTTCCAATTTATTCGCGAATGGTCAGGAATTTGGTCGTTGATCGTTCGTAGCTACCCCTTGAAAAGTTACGCCTCAACGATATTCAAAGGCATTTACAGGGGAAAAGTTCTTCGTGGTTTTTTTACGATTTCTTCGAATTCACCCCTAACTGTTCCCCGGTTGATTCGATCGCCTCCCAATCTCTGTCCGCGTATGTAAATCTCGATCTGGGACAATTACGCTAAAACGGGATGGCGTGCCGCCGAGTGGTTACGTTGGCCACACTGTTGGCGAGCTTATTATACTAACAAATAGCCCGTGGAGTTTCACCGCCTAATCATCGCGTATCATGCCACGCGCTCAACTTCCTACGCCGTAGTTGCGAACGTTAAAGCGCCTTTGGACGTGCTTGGAGATGTGTCGGTGTGTCTTTTCCACGGGTTACCAGCCGATGGACAACGCGCACGACCCGATAAAGGCAAAGTGCACGGAGCGGGTTAGAGAGTGAACTATCGCGTGGAGTAAAAAAGAAACAATGAACGATCCTGCGATACGTGTGTACGCAATCGTGAGTCGCGGGACCAGCACGATGACTCGAGGAAAATTGCGATCATTTGTAAAATAAAAGGGTAGCATTCGTTCGATCCCGGTTAAAGATAGGGAAATGTTTCCGACTATGAACTTGGAAGAAGAAAAAAAAAAAAAAAAAAAAAGTAAAAGGAAGAAAAGGAAAGGAGGGGCGCGATTTCGTGCTATACGCTTTTCACCAGCGTTATTATGGAAATGCGGGATAAACGAAAAGGGCGAAACGCGTCCGTGAGGCTTGCGACGATGATAGCAGTGCACCGATTGAACCAATTACGCAACTCGTTGCATCGCGCGTAATTATCAAAGAGCGGAGTGGAAAATTATAGTCTCGCGTCTGAACCGACACGTGGTGATTTAGCTCTCTCGCTCGAGTTGCAGCGTATTACTCGTTTGTTATTACTGTAAACATAATGTTACGTCTCATTGTCTGGTGGACTATACACGAGCGGTGGCGTACACGATGGTAAAATGTCCCCGAGACGTAGCAGCGCGTCGTAAGCGAAAACGAAGATCAACGTTGTTAATCGATAGCGTTGGAAAAATTAGCGGAGCACGAGCAAAGTACGGACGAGTATCTATGCGTATAATTCGGTGCACGCGAACGGTTGATAAAACAATTTTTCATCGACGGAAAAATAATTTCACCGTGCATGCTGGTTATAATAATTAACGGCAGTTATACGCGTAATCGATTCCCGTTTAAATATGAATTCATGCTCCAGTAATCGACGAACGATCGACCCGTTCGAGGTAATTACCGCGAGATAATTAGAAAACTTGGCAGCTTCGAATCGCGAAATCGGGAATAGAATTTCGGGCAATCTCGACCGGCTCGACGAGCGCCGTCAAACGTCACGATTATCTACGACGATAAATCAGCTCGGCGGTCCGCTACCCTCTCAATTAAAAGCCGACGATCCGCTAGCTGCGGAATTCGGGACGATAATTAACGAGCCCCCCAACGGTCGACGGGGACATTCGTTACGTTTTTCCATAAAAACCGGCGGCACGGGATAAAAATTAAAAAAATGAAAAAAAAAAAAAATAGCAGAGGAAAAACGTTGTGCCTTCGAAACGAGGCCGCGAATTTCACGGGAGGCCAGGCGAGAGGGGGCGAGCAGGGGGACGAAGTTCGTTGTCAGGGTAATTAATAATCAGGAGATCCGTGGCTGGCAAGGGACAAAGCGGCTCTAACGGATATGCAGCTCGCACGGAAAATTCGACAATTAATATATTTCGTGGGGTGCATGCCTCCCTTTTCGCCGCCCCTCCCGTCCACGACTTGTCTCTCTTACTCTGCACGCGTTGTGTGCATCGCTCGAAAATGTGGGCCACTCTCTCTCTCGATATGCCCCCTAGCTTTCGGCCTTTTGTGACGCTCGACGATAGGGGAGGTAGCAGTAAAATCGTTCATGAATTTTAAACAGGGCCCTGCCCGAATCGAGCCACGATCATTTCTCATTTTTCCGCTGGCATGCCGGCGAAAAGGAGACCGGCCGATGCACGAGAGAACGAAACGGCAGAGAGGAAGAGAGAAACAGAGAAGGCCGCCGTGTAACCGAGAGGAGGGTGAGTTACGGGGTGAAGAACGGAGACGACAAGTTGCAATGAAAACCACTCGTGCGATTATATGATGAGTAATGTTTTTTAATACCGCCGCTAGGGGTGGCCGGTCATTTTCGAGTGCAGCCACTCTAAAACACCCTTAATTGCTGTGCCTGCTCTTTGTAGCGGCGGTTGAATAACCGCGAGAGCGAGCGAGACAGAGTAAGGGTCGGAAGTAGCTACGGAAAGAGCAAGAGTCATTGATTTATCGTTCTCGAAAGGTTCCCGCGAGCTGCCTTCGTCTTGCCTCGAATAAAACGAAGGGTAAACTGGGGAGAGAGGTCCGAGGGAAGTGTTAAGAAAAGTGTAACGATCGTTTCCATCGGGCTTAATGATCGTCGACTTTTCGGAGACGAAGGAAACCCCAACCACCAGGATTCCTTCCGTGACTCTGGCAAACGTTTCTCCGATCGTTGCATCTTTCGCGACTCTTCTAGAGATTCAGTCGGGAAATTTCTTGCTATTTTTTCTTCGATAACGCGTGACTTGTAACAATACGACGATAAAGAATTACGCGAGCGACGGACGTTTAAAAGGCGTGTGTGGGGGAGGGGTGGAGGGGGAAGGATAAAGCCAAGGGAGAGAGTTAATGCATTTATAATGGTGTTTGGGACTGGTCGGTGGTTTTGTGGTTACGAGTCCTCGCGACACTAATGCAACCAAGCTGTCGGCTCGGTTTGCGATAATAATGGCGACAGACAGAGAACGGAGGCAAAGAATAGGGCGACATATTTTCAAATTATTATTTGCTCGACTGACTATGGAACACATGTTCCACCGGATAGACGGCTGTAATATACGTATCAATTTTCATTCGCGATACAAAGGGATAAAAGGAGAAGAACTCGAATTAGCATTTGCCATTACGGAACGCGTTTACGTTCTGCAACGCTCGATCTCCAGTATTATCGAGTCCTGTTCACCCTTTACAAGCGTACGAAGTTTAGAAAAAGAGAGAGAGAGAGAGAGAGAGAGAGAGAGAGAAAATGACCGCCTAAAGGGTAACTTGTAACGAGCCGAGAAAATAACGATAGAATTGTACGAGACACGCTTTCTCAGGCAAGATTGCCGTGCTATTTAGTATTTTTAGATGGAAAACTTAGCTGGAACGTTAGAGGCACCATATAGGCGGACAAACGCGCATGCAAATATATCGTTACACCGCACACTCCCCTCGGTTATCGGGTAGCGGCCGGTTAGCCTCGTTTTTCTAGCTATTTCGCGAAATTCCTCGGCCACCGCCCATTCCGTACTTGAAATCGTGTCGGTGCTCGGTGGTTTCGTGACACGAATTTTTCTTCAATCACGCCGACCGTGGATGGCTGGTTACCTCGGCAAAAGATCGCCTCGAAACCAGTGCATTTGACTAGCCGAGAAATCAAGACGATCCGTTATAAAGCGGTTTGCTAGAGGCGTGGGAAGCTCGTGTGTTCTTCCGGCTGGTGTCGAGAAGCCTCAAGAAACAACGAAGCCGGATTCTCACGATTGCGATGTATCACGACGCGTTAGCGATGTCGCCATGCTGTTACGGCGCCGTGGCTTCGAGAAAAGAGGAGAGAAAAGAGAAAAAGAAACGAGAGAAAAAACTGCTGTTTCTTCGTTGCATTTCTCCTCGTGTTTCTTTCAGCCGGTCCCGCGGTTAAATTTGCACCTAATTTACCGTTTCAATGGAAATGTTTTGCGCGCGTCTCTAATTAACAGATCGCCTCGGGTGAGCCTGTTCGTGTTTAGCAGCGCCTCGATCCGACGCTTTAGGTAATTGCTATATTTACGAGAACTTTCTCTTCGTTGGTCGTGTCCTTTTCCGTGTACCCTTGTTTGCGGCACGCTGAATAATTGGTTCGTTAATTCGAAACACGAACGGTGTAACGGTACGATCGGAACGAGACGCCGGCTACAAGGTAAAAATATTAAACGATGAAACGTAGTATTTACGGTATATATGTATATATAGATGGAACGGAATATTCATATACGCGCGATACGTAGACGTTCGAACGATATTCGTTATCGTTTCGTTCAATAACAATAACTAGAGGACAAAGGAAAAACAAATTTCGATTCGTTTCGAGTCCTTGGTCGAGTCGTTTAGTCGTGACTTAACCAGCGGGGCACTAACATCGTCGCGTTATTAGTTTTGTACGTCGTAAAATTCTATACCGTTCTGTTTCGTTTCGTTTTAACGACCATTATATACTATACTTCGTTAGCGTAATGTTCTCAAGTACGTGACTCACTGTTTTAGTTTTACATCTAAATTTAGCGTCGAACGTTCAATGTTTCGCTGGAAGATGGAAGATTGTCGATAATGGCCTCCTTGTCCGACCAAAAGGTAAGAGAATAAACACGTAATTAGCCTTAAAGCGTAGAATCGAACTCTTGGATAGACGTAAACGCGTAGCGTGTTGGAGGGCAATTTTTAATTTCCTCTTGACTTATCGGTATCTTATTATCGCACCGGCATCTCTATTGCGCGGCCCGTTATACGCGTATCACTCTTGCTTCTTATCCAATGTGTGTATGAGGTATTACTTCTAGATAGCCATGTAGTAAAATATTATAGCGTGTTCATGGTTGATGGTGTTTAGCGTTGATGGCATATAACGAGCGCAAAACCGTGTGAAGGACTCTTGCCTCCCTCTCGAAACGATCCTGCTCGCTCGTGACGTTTTCACTTGCTCGTATTTTCATTTAACGCGCGATAGTTTCGTCTCTCTTAACGCAACGGAATTCTTTTCCACTTACGATTCTTCTTCGTCGTTCTTCGCTCTTCGAAGCATGCTCTTCGAACGGTACGGCATACAACGGCTGAGAAAAGCGACGATGATAAACCGTTTATAAATTTCATTACCACCGTAATGAGCCACGACCGCCGTAATTACATCGATAATAACTCGAAAACTTACGTTTGCAGATTCCCTTGGATCTCCGTTAACGTCATATTTCCCGTAACACGCGTAACGCGTTCGCCAGAGATTTCTGTCGATGCACACGAATACTTTAACGAGCAACTATTTTGAGCGAGAAGGATTTGAACTTTTCTATTTTTTGAAAAAAAAAAAAAAAAAAAAAAAAACTTGAAACTTTAGTCGTATCGGTGTAACTTTCATTGTCCGAGACGACGTTCTGCGCTTACTGTCTATCGTAGAGGCAAAGTCTCAAAGTCTCAAAGTGACGGATTCGGCAGCACGGCAGATTCGTGTGCGTGCGAGGGAATACTACCCTCGGGACGTGACTCGTAATTCTAGAGTATTACGCGGTAGCTCGGTGCTGCTTTCCAGCTCGGCTTACAGTTTTTCGAAATCGTTACCCGTGCACCCTCCTTTACCTGCGCGTCATCGTGCAACTTCTCCTCGACGATCGAACCTACACGTTCATGGAATATTTCCTACCTCTGGTGTTCTCAATTCCACGTAACAAGAACGTCAAAGCGTTCCATGTCCATCGATTTGGAAACGATTAGATTACAACTAATCCGGATAGACGTAACGTTGCGTCGATGCGAATAGAATTTTCCGCTAAGAAGGGTAAACGTGATCGAGGAGGGTTAAGGCCGCGATTCGAACTAATTAAAGTAGCAGGGCTTCCGTAGTGGCTTTGTAGCGATAAATCCAGCCACGAGCGCATAAATCCGCCGCGGATACATAAATCTACGTGTCCGAATACATAAATCTCGATGCGCGTCGCGAATTACATAAACGAGCGAGCGAGCGAGCGGGTCTTGTGGCGTTTCATTAGAATGCAGTTTCTGAACGCGGAGGTAAGTGTGCCGAGGGGACGCTAAAGACCGAAAGCGCGCCAACGATCGGCCGTACGGCGTGTGTGCGCGCCACTTATGGATCCACCGATGCACCGACCCGTGTACGGCTGTGTACGTAATTAGCCGATAAGTAGGGACTGTGCGCGGTGAGTAACGTAACGAGTCCTAATGACTTCTAAATAACCAACTTGGCCGTTGCGTATGGCCGGCATGCAGCGAAGAAAAAGTGGCGAGCGTATCGCTTATCGGGACTCGACGAGGCAATTTAACCGAAGCTGCCGGGCCACGATCGATTTCGCGGAAAATACGTCCACCGCGAGAAAATCACCGCAACTCGACGACGGTTTTAGACGGCGATCCTGCTACCGCTTAGATTCAAGAACGGGGTAAATACCGGTCGAGTCGAACATTCATTACCGGCAACGACCTGTTCCGTTTTGCCTCGCTTCTTTTTCTTCTTCTTGTTCCTTCTCGATCTCGTTACCAACGATCTGCCAATTGCTGCACAGTCGCCGACACTCGCGTTACGTTCGAAACGGATAATTAATCGTCGATCACCGCTCGTTTTCCAGTAGAAATTAACTGAAAACGCGCGTAGGTACGCGTATACGGAGAGACGGCCGAAGGTAGTAATCGCGTTAAAAAATCGTTTGCCACCTTTCGAAGGTGATAGTTTAGCCGAGAAAAAGGGATCCGAAATGCGTCTAGGTGGCGCCCGAGGTGTGGTCGGCGCCTCCGCGAAAAGGCGCCGAGTCACTGCGGCCGCGTACACCGAGCAACAAAAGTTTAAGCGGGCACTTAAGAAGCCGGCTGACAGAAGCGTCACTAATTTTCCCGGCTTTTTGCGCCCTCTTACCAACCTTTCGTTCTTTCATCCATACCGGCGATAATCATGGCACGCGTATCATCATCGTCCTTCTTCTCCTCCGTTAATTAATCCTTTTCGATCATTCTTCGATATATTTCTGTGTCATACACGTACGCATATAACGTATATAATTAAACGAAAGTTACACTTAAGAATCTCGAACGTCGTAGATCGTTGCGTCTTCGCGTGGCTTCTCTCGCCAAGTGGCAACGATTCTTAACAAATTGTCAGGTTGCGGGATAGACGCGTAATACGCGGCCAGTTTGCTCACAAGATGGGAAACGATTTCAGGCTGGCCGCAATTAGATCCGAGAGACTGAATGGTCACCGAAATACAGGTCGATGCAATAGCTGACAGCGTTCACGTCTGTGATTACGGCGTTCGGTCGCCTCGTAATTGACAGTCTAATGGCACGGTTTAGAGTCTAAGATTTGCCCCTCTTGTCCAGCGTTCTTTGCTTTTTGTTCGCCGCTATACGCGAACCATCACGAGCCTCGGAGATTCTCATTAACGATTCGCTTTCTTTGAGCTCGATGGGCCGCTTGTCCAAACTAAACGGCCACAGAAGTCGCGTAGTCACGAGTTGTGGGTGTTTCGAAGCTAATCACCCTCGGAGGGCACCGGGAACTAACGACGGGGTGGAAATTGGCGTGAAGCCATTTCCAGGACAGAAAGTCATTGGAAAGAAATTTTGTTCGTGATAAACGAAACGTGTATTCCGACGAGGCGATGATTCAGGCAAGTTTCAACCCTTAAACGCTCGGCCAACTGATTTCTTCGTCGCGTGACACCCTGGGCTCGAGCTTTCGCGTTCTCGCAGCTTTTTGAATATTCCTTTGTGCATTAAACCACGGACGCTTTGAAATTCACATTTTCTATAAATTTGGAGGTCTTTGAACGCGCTGCAACAACCGGAGGACAAAAAGAGCGGATCCTCGAAGCACGTTCGTTTCAATGGCTTCGTTTTAAAATGCAAACAGCGTCGAGTTTAATTGAATTCGCTTTGATTAGAAATTCTTCTTCCACCGTTGAGAACGCCGTTAGACTCTGGAAGGATTATTTACTGGTCCAAAGAAGTTTCAGCCAAACAGTTTGTCGCACGGAAATTATTTTCCATCCCGTTTGCAGCCGGTTGAAAGGCGATCACAGCGTGGACAGATCGCCGCGAAAGACAATACGAAGCCTACGAATTTAATTTTCCTCGCTCGATCTTAAATACCGGATTCTCGTGACTAACGAGCGTGGTGATCGAGGAAAGATAGAACCGCGAAGTATCGACAGGACGAAATTGCAGGCGCCACTGAATGACTCGGTAGAAACGCTGTTCGAATACAAAGGATGCCGCCGAGGATTCGAAAATCGAGCCTTCGATTACACGTATCGGCCTACTATACCCTCGTTCTTCCGATTCTTCTTCCTCCGTTTAATATTAGATCCTCGAGTAATGAAATTTTTTTTAATTTCTGAACTCTTAAATTTCCAAACGTTCCAATCTTCCAACTAATATCTTGAATCTTTTTAAGATTCGAAAATTTCTAAATCTCGGAGCGTCTGAAATTTCCAAATTTTCATTTGAAACTTAAATTCTTCGATGTCTCAAAGTTGAATTACCGAAACGGTATTTTGGTCGATTCGTGAGATCCGATAGCAACGACTGAGGTGGTGAATTTCATTTTTGTCAAGTGGCCGAAATGTATCACTCTTTCGCGGTAAAAAGCCACGGTTCCCAAGAGTCGCTGTTTTTTAAAGGATCGTTCACGCTGCTACGATTATCGACGTTCGCGAAGCTCGCCAGAAGAGCTACGTGACTTTCGAAATATTGGAGCAGAAACGTCCGTACGGCCGGTGATCCTTGCGTTTAACCACGTAAACAGCGCCTTTGTTGGCCGCCGCGATTTCCATTTACGGATTCGATACGGGTTGTCACGAAAGGCCTCGCCGCTATGCTACTCATTCCGAGATGCCTTGATGAGGAGCATCCTCCGATTGACATGCACAGAGTAACGAAAGTGTCGAACCACCCCTCGATCGATCGCCTTCTTCGCCCGCTTCTTACCTTGCTCCTTTAAACGTTTTATAAAGTAAATTCTCCATTGTCTGTCCGGTTTCTTCGTTCATCGCGTATCGAACACGGTCGTGATTCGCGCGTTTCTTTCTTACATGCCAATAGGATCCTGGTAGTTTATTAAAACGTCGGAACCACAACATCCTCCTCTATCGGCTTACCTTCTCTTTATAACTCGCCGAAGCTCGCTCTCGTCCGAGGTTATCCAAGTACGCTACTCGAAACGGTTAGCGTATCGTTCTTCGCGTCACGTCGATTTTTCTACCTAATCCTTCGTGTCACTGTACGTTTCTTCGACGATCTTCTTAAACTCAACGATGCTTACTATCCTGAATTTGTATTTATAGAATTGCGTATTTTGCGAATTTATTACAAAGTGCGTATTACCGCGCGAATGATACGAAACCTTGAAACGTTCAAAGTAGAGTATTCGTTGTGATATCTAGCGAAAGAAATAAATCACTATCTAGGTTCTGCTGCTTTATGAATTTGCATAAATATCCACGATCCAGTAGTCGCGATATTATAGCTAGGCATAACGCGTCAATCGATCAAGATTTCTTCGCTCGAAGCGATAAAAACCATTCACAGCAATGATTCTCTAATTGTTTCGCGCGGTATATTATTACGCGAGGCAGTTTATTATTAACCAATTTAGACTCGGCCGAGTCTTGTTTCGTATCGCACGGTTCTCAAGGAAGAAGAATGCTATTTTCCATTATATCCTCGTGCAGCGTTATCACGTCACAGGGGGTTGTTTACCGCTTCCGAAGATTATCCACCGCCATTGTCATCCTAGACAGCTGTAATCTGTCAAACGAACGATACATTTTTGCGAGGTGGTAATCCTACCTTCTGTTCTGGTACCACGTCTTAACTTGGGTGTCGGTCAACTGTAACTTTGCCGCCAGTTCCATCCTGTCTTGCACGCTCAGATACTTTTGTCGCTCGAAACTCTTCTCCAGAGTTTGAAGCTGATGATCCGTGAAAGCCGTGCGCGCCTTTCGCTGTTTCTTGCTCTGCGCCGAGCTGAGCGTGCTGGACGAGGAACTCTTTGGATCGTCCTCCTTGCCACCTGAAACCCCGACAATGTTCGATTAAGTCTCGCTGCGAATCAAGCGGTTCGTTACCTAATTGATTAGCCACGTTAAAAACTAGATGCTTTCTATTTATCGAGTGAAAGGTCTATATCCTTTCTTGCTAGTCGAACGACATTATCTTCTGTATTCTCGTTTTCTTGCACTCTGAGCGAGTCAGCCTTCTGCCAGTTAGGATAAGGATGGAGCAAGCAAATGACAACTTCGCTGTTTCTGTATGTTTAATGCTGTTTATTACTAGTTTTTTTTTTTTTTTTTAATTAATACATAGAAATACATGCTTTCCATATCAACGGTTAAAATTGTATTTCAGTTGAAATATTCGCTTACGGTTATATAATGGAAAAATCAGCGAACAAAATCAATATTGCAATATTTCGTATAAGTGATACACGCTCGATCGACATTTTCGGATATCAATTTTTATGTTTGCCCTGATATGTAGAATCGATCACACGTAGTTATTATACACCAGCATGTATATTAATCTAACAGGAGGATTCTTTTATTATTTTCTAAATTGACGATTATTCCGTTTGAACGATTAAAAATTCAGTTTCTTATAATCTAACTTTCACAACGCATTAACTTTCACGATACAGAGTCTACGAAATGTTTCGTTATCCTCAGTTACTTCCAAATGCTATAGGAACTTGTAGGAACGCCTACCATCCATTATAAAATCCTAATTACACGTAATCAGAGATGAACTCGTATCTGGGAAGAGAGTAAACGCGGAGATTCCATGAGTCGGGCCGTGGAAGTTTGTCAGGTCGGAGTTCGAAGAGGCTTTATTGCAACCCGTAGGGGAAGTAATCGATGCCGTGGTGCGCTCCGTATATACGTAGCTGGCGTTTTTGCTGGTCCCTGCATGGCGATCACGGCCGCCTCTCTCTCTATCGGCAGAGATCCTTTTGTTCTCCGTTCGAGTCCGCGCAGCCGTGAGCCGATTGGCTGGTATCGCGGATTGGACCACGCAGCCGCGTCGAGACGCCGCAAATTATCCCCCCGGTTCGCTGGCACCCACGGAGAGGGTGGGATTCCCCGAGGAAACCGATTACACTCGATACACGTCGGCAAGTTGCGCTTCTCCACGCACACACGCTCGTTTCCCGGATCAAATCCGACGCGAACCACGCAACACCCCCTCCTCTCGATTCGTCTCTCCCTCGGATCTCGTTAACGCTGCTCCTTTATTTTTCTCATCGTCCGGGAGACGCAATTTGCCTGTCTCGATCGTAGGAAAACGCGTATCAAGCGATATTAACTCGATCGAGATAAATGCGAGTCTACGACGAATGCGAAGTTCGACGAGCTGCGGAAAAATTGTTTCGCTCGTTCGGAGAACGCCTACGTCTTCCAGGAGACGTTTCGAGCGATGAAAGGCGATCGTTGTCCGTCGTTCGTGTGGACGCTTTGACTGGTTGATACGAACATGCAGCTCGATAGACGGGATTACGGTCGGGAAGAGCGTACGTTCCGGTGCAGAACCGAAGGATCGGTTGGCGAAGTTCGGGGGAATCCCGTCAGGGGACCGATCAGCCGGCTGCAACCCCACGGGAGATGTTCTGCGGGCTTCTAAAAGTATCTAAAGGACTGTTGTCGCGAGCTCATCGATTGGAACGGTCGTGGGTGGTGCGGAAGAAACAGCACCGAAGGGCTGCAGTAGGGGAAAGGATGTGGAGAAACGAAAAGAAGAAAGAGAGACTCGTCGGGTGGGGAGGACTAGGAAGAGAGAAGTGCAGGCGCGAAAGGGACAGAGAAAGAGAGGGAGGGAAAAGTGGGATGGTAGAGAGCCAGTGGATTGAGTTAACTCGAACGAAAGCGTGGCTCTTAGCCTCCGTTTGATCGGCCAGATTCGCTCGAACGGATCCAGGACTGGTCCGCCATGTTGGGAAACATGGCCGACGATCCCCGAGGAAAAGCTCGTGCAGGAATTTCATCGTAGACTGCAGCTCGAGGTCGCGTCGCGAGCTTCGAGAGAAAGGGAAAAAGAGGGAAGACGATAAAACGGAGGTTGGAAAACTAAATTTACTATGTGATACACTTAGAGCCCGGGTCTCAACCAACGCAGTTCTCTTTTTTACACACTTCCGAGATGTTGGGCTGGAACTTCTTCAGCCCCTCTGCTATCCCCTCGTGTACACAGTTTGAAGTAACTCGAGAACTATCGCGAAACACACGGTCGTTCCTTTTCGTCTCCTTCGTCACCATCGTATTCTGCTCCTTTCTCTGCTTCTCCTTTCCGCGTAAAAGCGCTTCAGCTACTACGTTTCTTCCACCGCTTACTCCCACAGCACGTACTCGCAAGCTTTGTCCGTGTGTTCGCTCGTCTTTACGAGCCTGTTCTCCGCTTTGTAAGTATGTTTCACTTTGCCTCGACCGGTAATAGGAGCCGATGCTCTCGAAGGGGATTCGCAAAAACGTTTTCTGCGATGTACGATCGCGATCGAAACGACGACGGCTTCTCGAAATGAAAACGATCAACGTCAAACCGGACGTTGAAAGATATCTTTACTGCTTATCCTTTTACCTTCCTCTTTCTCCTATTCTGATCAACCATCGGTTTAATTCGATGAAAAATGAAGAGACTCTTTCCTACCATGGAAGCACGAGTGTACCGCGACTCCGTAGCCGTTCCAAAGTACTCATTTTTCTTCCTTTCCCCGGTGACAGTATTCTTTTGACTTTTCCACCACCTCTTTCTGTTACAACATGCTCCGAGTTTCATCCACTTTTTCCTCGAGAACCGGCCACCGTCTTCCTCGCGACTTTTCAACAAACAACATACATCTCGCGCTGTCCACCTAGCACACGTTTTCCATAAACTTTATTGTTTTCGTCGTACGAGTTTGAAATCTAAGCGTCGAAACTCTCGAGATTGTTTAGCGACATGTTCGCCACGAAAACTTGTTATCGTTCTCACTGTTTAAGTCAATCTCTCACTGCGTAAATTTCCTTCGAAATTAATGGAAACTCCCTGTTACTCGGCGGTCTGTCCCTCTTTTTCGTAAAGACAAGAGGAAGATTACGCGACCGTCGTAAAGTCGCGTTACTTTAATTAAGTTTGTACAGGTAATTGTCGCAACGGGCATAAAAAAACATACCGGTGTACCGGATACACGGTGTGTATGCGCCAATGAAAATTGTCGTGTTTCGTGTGCGAAAAACAGAGAGGGAAATCGAGGCCCTCGCGTGCTACACCAGCACGCCGACGCGGTACAATGTATAGAACATAAAAGTGAGATTAACAGGATGTTTATCGAGCAATTATTCGCTGCCGTAATTAGTGCCAGCACGGTCGCGTCCGCGTCGCTGACCAGGTATCGTCTTCGTTTAAGTCCATGCGAAGTACTGTTTGCCCGGTTTACAACGAAACGCGACACCTGCAGGATGTACAGACGATTACGGCGGAACGGACGTACTCGGGCGGCCGATTACGTCGCCCTGAGAGGCCAACCACGCGTATTTTTCACCGATCCATCGCGATCGATTAAATCCATCTACCGTGACACTTTGTATGTTACGTTCAGCAATTCCACATCTCCGACCTTGGTCTTGGAATTGCTGATTATTTGTCGGATAGATTAGTCTAGATCGATATAGATTATAGGCTCGAATTCGTGTCGATCGTTCAACGACTTTGGTATTGGGATTCCATAACGATCTATTCAATAGATTGTCGTATAATAAATTAAAAATTGTAAAATTGTATTCCGCTTTGATGTTACAAAAAAGAAAAAAAAATTTATTTCAAAGATAGATCGAAGACAAAAGCGACAAATAGCAAATAGCCGTGTAACTATCAACTATTGAGACAACGATACGGCAAAGTACAAATTAAGACAAGTACTAGACGCATCATCGCGTAGCGATTAAAATCTGTGAACCACGTTATGCCTCGATGTTGCTAAAATAAAAGGGTGAAAGAGACGAGTTAAGCGTTCTCATCGAAGGCGACGATCGCAGCCTCTGCCGCGTGGCGGTTTTTTTATCGCGCACTGTTACGTGCGGTTTACATCTACATTCCGCGAATGTTAACGGCATTGCGCCAGCTTTGCGGGTAAAAACGCACACCTGCGGACTAGTTAGCCGCGCGGCTCAGCCCGCGACAAAATAAAGCAATAAGCAAATGAAATCGTAGCTACCGGCGCACAATGGAGGACTTTCCACCCTTCCGTGCCGCCCCCCATACGTCCGTCCTCTTTTCTCCGCTTCGTTTCTCGTCTTTCTTTTCAGCTATCTCCGCCAGTCATAAAGCAACGCGGAGCAACGGTTTGCGAAACTTTTATTATCGCTGCTTTTACGATCTGTCCAGGTTAACTCGAAGCTATACCAGAGAGTTCTGCCAGCACGTTGAATTTTCACGTTACGATCTCGTCGTTTATTCTTCGTACACGTATAATCGTTCGTACATGCACAAACCGTTTAGTTAGCCGAACGATATTCGGTTAAAGTTCAGTCATTGGCAATTAACAGACGATGGGAAGGATATTTGATAAAAATGGAGCGGACAGATTCTGGGAATTTAGCGTAGGAATTTAGCTTTGTCGATTCCAGTCACACATCCCCTTTCTTAGTTTGCCGTGTACGCACCCTCTCTCGTATCGTGTACTAGGGTGGTGGTCCACGACGGGGGTAGAATTTGACCCCTCTTGTGTATTGTGTTACCGTGTCACCACCTTTGGGGGTAGAGAACACCGGAGATAATGTTATAGGGTTAACGTTTTATTGCCTGCCCACTCTATTTGCAGTCCCCCCCCGCGGCGGGGGTAAACTAGCAGGGCGAGAATTTGAAAAACAAATTACGCCGATGCTGTCGAATTAGTTTCCTAACGTACATCGTCGAATTCTTAATTGCCATGGTCGGTGGTCGACATGGTGGAAAATAAATCTAGGAACGCTTCTCGTCTTCTTTTATCGTTTGACGAGCAATTTCGTCCACGCGAAGCCTCGCGCTCGTTTTTAAAGGGATCTCAGCGGCGGAATAAGGACGGCGAGGTGTCGAGTGTCGGCTCGCAGAACGATCTGTCGCAGCGTGGAAACATTATAGGGAAAAATGCAATCGGGAGTTACTGTCAGATCGAATTATGCGAGCCTAAGGTTTCGCGGGGTCCATAACGAACGCGTTTCTCGAATTTCATCGGTGCATTCCGCGTGACCGGTGAATAGGAATACGACTACTGCACCATGCGATCGTTCCGAGGTAATTAGCTAGGACACCGGAGAAGTTTTACGCAGTTTCGTCGACCGCACATATTTTCTCTTATTCGTTACGGACCGGCGATATTATCGTTTCGAACGTCGATGTAACGTCGACGATTCGATCGACGAGGTTTTCGAACGTTGTGCTCGGAAGAGGCTAGGGGGAAAGTAATTCCATCACCGGAGAAACATCGTTTCCGATACACGAGGCCGTGGACGATGAAAAGACTGGAACAAGATGGAGGGTGAAACGAGGACACCGGGTCCGCAGATTTGCGAGCGGAACAAAGTACGGAGCAACTAACAGCTTACCTTAATTGCGAGTGACCGACGGGAAAGTACAGTAAAGTTGCGACTCGTTTCAACTTCAAATCGGATTTACTTGTATCGAACGTTCTGCGCGCGTTGAGCGAAAACCGGTAGGAGCTTGATCTTCCTAAAATTTGGATCGTTCCTTTGGTCGTAACAGGGAGTCGAGCTAGAAGAGTCGAAGCGTCGACGTCGAACAAACAAAAGGGGAGCATCGGGGACGCGGTTGCGACGGTCCCCAGAAGGTGTTAGCGTGTAAAAATTCGTAAGGCAAAGTACAGGTGGAATAATGGAAAGTTGGTCGCTGAAATGGCAGCACGTAGACACTCGTTGCTCGTTCCTGCCACGCCGAAACTCGGTCCTTGTGATATCAAGGCCGGCCTCCTGGTCACGCAAAAGTCGTGTTAGCGACTCGCCAAGTGGCCTCCTAGCAGTCGTCAACGTTGCTCTAGGGGGTTCGTGTACACGTGTCCACTTTCCTACCTTCCTGTACGTAGTCGGTGGTACACATTGGCGACAGTGGTTGTGTGGGTGTGTTACGTTCGTGACTATACTCGCGTGTTAATTGCGACTGCATTGGGCGTAATACGTGGAAGGAAATTTCGGCAAACCGAGATACCGGTGCCAATTAACCTCGGTGACGTCGACGAATGGGGCGTTTTTTTTTTCTTTTCTTTTCTTTCTTTTTTTCTTGCGGCGCCGAGCTCCACTCGGATCGAGAATGGCTGTTCCTCGTTATTGAGTTAATAATAAGCCCGTCGGAGAATGGAGGAACCGAAAATTACCGGAAGAGGTAGTTAGAAATTTCTGTAAGGTGTCGAGGAAAGGAAGGCACACCGTTTAGCGATTCGCCCGATAGTAAATAAACTCTACGGTTGAAAAATGATCATAGCGTTATAGAGTTTTCACGATACACAGAAATACCGCGAGATATGTAATCAGGCTGAACTATCGGTACGGTTAATTCGCAACACGTGGAAAGCGTCCAGTGTTTACAAAGTGGCCGATCCTAGATTAAGCGAGCATGATTAATTATTCGAGCGCTTGCGAAGTCAGCCGTTTGAAACAATACACCCTGACCCGATTAAGTTGGCGAGATGTTCGTGTACAATGACGTTCCTCGAAGTCGTTATGATTCTACGATGCGACGACAGTTTAACCTTACCCCTCTCGCGATCAACGTTCCCGCTCGCGTCCTTCAAAGTTCAAGCACCATGACGGCGGTGCCTTTGCACCCTCGTGTTCGCAACGTTTCTTTCCACCGATCTCGATTCGTTCGATTTATACTTTTTATGGATGATTTACTTAGCAGATTGCATCGTCTGGACGATCGCTTTACTTCCAGTCGTATAATTTCCAGTGCAGCAAACAATGTAGAAGTTGGCTGTTTAAAGGTAGCGAAAAGCGAGGTCAACGCTGTCAACGTTGGAACGAGCTAGTTAAGAGGATTTGCGATCGCGAATCTCATTAAGAGAACGTTGAAAACCAACCGCGCGAATCCCAACGACGGCAATGTAGCTCACTGACGTTTCAGTGCTAAGGAATGTTTAGGAAATCTGACAATTCGTCGTCCGCGTGTGCTGCCATACTTGGAAAAGCATGGAATCCACGACGATGTTTCTTACGCATCGACTAACTAGATCCAACGATCTAGTTTCCAAGGTGGAATTTCCCACTGATATTTACGCGAATTTATATTTCTTTGCCTAGAACTAACCGATAAAATAGCGGCATCGAGTCGGACGTTCTTTCCATCCGTTAAAATACCACTTTACGCTTTTATTAATTTCCCATCAATGCACAAACACAACGTACTTCGATGCAGGAAATCTCACTGGTAAGAAATCGTTGCGTGGAACAAAAAGCGTGTCTGGCACATGCAGGAAATTCTACTCGCAGACTGAAACTTTTTCTAATCTCCAAATCTATACTATATATTCCATTTTCTCGCAATTAATTCTTCTCGATTCGAATCGTTGAGAATCGACTTTGAAAGGCTCCTTCGGTTACCCTTTTCCCTTTTGATTCTTTCAGAAATCTCAAGCCCGTTCCTACGATGTTCACGGCGATATCCTTTGACGTTTCTATAAAGACGCGCGTACCAGGCCTCGATTATTCGGAGCACGGATTAATCCTGAGCAGATAGTCTCGTCAGAAAGGTGACAGCCGGTTCTCGTTTGTCAGGCTGTTCTCGTATGGGGCGCAAAAAAAAAAAGAAAAAAGAAAGAGAAAGAAATAGCAAAGAGGAACGAAGAAGTCGAAGTCGCCTTTCGTCTCGGCGACTACGATGCCTCTCATGGAATTCCTAATCCGCGCCGAGATCTAAACGGTTGCCAATCATTTCCGGTTCTCGGATTAGTCGCGCGCGAAAAGTCGGTTCCCTTTTAAGGGCGTGAAACTGGCTGGCCCCCGGATCCTTCCGGCCCGACGCCAGAAACCAACAACAATGAGTCCCAGAAACGAATGTTGGCTTTGTAAGCCGATTACAAACGATTTGTACACGCGCTCGAGAAACTCTCTATTTCGCGAAGCATTTCACGCGTTTGCCCGCTCTCCGAAGATGCCATCGAACGCGCTGCTGTACTCGATATCTTGCGAGCAGATCGCGGATGCTTATGCATTTATGGGAAATTAAAAATGTAAAGATATACGGAACGCTCTTAACGTGCAAAAATATTTAAATATCTAAAGTGGAACAACGATCGTTACGATGTCTATCGAGCGGAACTATACTATAATTATAGGTTCCATTTCTTTTCAGTTGCTTTTATAAAAATATAAAATTGCATAAACGCGAGAGAAGTCGAGTTACGACGTATGATTTACCATCGAATCTATCTCTATTTTCATAGTAAAATTACGCGTAATAGGTGGCAGGGACGAAAGTGGAAACGCGAACATAGAGAATACGAGTTTGATTTTTGATTTCACAGCGTCTTATCGTATAGGTTCTATCGGAAAGAATAATAGAGGCGCAGAAGCGTATAAAAATCTACGATTGATCGTGGAAAATTGTGGAGCCCGACGCGGTGCGAGCGTGTCCGACGGCAATTACATCGGCGTTACTCTTCTTAATTGGCTTTCATTAATTCTTTATTGGAATGAACGAGCAAGATGGACAACGGCGCATGTACCGACAATTACTGCCGCGAGATTAGATATGCACACAAAACAGCTGTACGAGATAACACATCGACAACGACGCTTTTTTTTCAGTATTAAAGAGGAATTCTACTTTGATATCGTCGCGAACGTATCTCGATACTCGTTCTTTCTCGTTGAACCAGATGTTGAGGATGGTTGGTCGTGTGGTAGTTTAACGACGAGATTGCTCCATGTTAAAACCGTCAAATATATTTTTAGATAATTATAAATACAGAGTCAACCGTAGATCGCTCGCTACGGGTCGTTAAAGGAATGTACGCTAAGACTCGCTCGCTACTAACTGATACGCCAAAGACTGTTGCGTTGATCGCTACTAAAATCGCTCGAGACTGAGACTGAAAAACTGGTCACCTTACGATCGTGTTCGTTCATTGATACTGTTTTACACATTGTGCAAACAATCGACATTGTTTTGCCCGGAGTTGGTTTGTTATTACACGATGTATATCCTAACGATGTTGATACTCCGAGGCAAAATAACAACGTGACTCGTATTGTCCTCTAGCTCGTGTGCAGCTACACAGGCAACGAAAAAGTAAAACAAAAGTAAAAACAAACATCCTATTAAGGAATATACGGGTTAAGCGAAATAATTACGAATCGACGTTTTGTAGGACGATCGGCGCGCCTGTTAAACGATCGGGGTGGAAAAAGTCGATCAAGCGAGAAAAGATATGGGAAGAAAGGATGTTGGCGTCGAAAGCGCTGATAGATCAAGAGGATGGATCGTGTATAATCACCGGTTCGATCATCCGGAAAGCATGTTCACCGGCAATTACAACGGCGTTACTCCTTCTAATTGGCCTTCATTAATTCTTTAGTCGACGCCGGGGCGACGATTAGCCGCGTGTGAGGTTAACCGCGACTGATAACGGCCCTCGAGCATACGTTATTCGGTCGAAAGAAAAACGTCGACCACGATATATCGGCCAACTATCGCGACACACGCTTTCCCAGGAATATTTCAACTTTGCGAATCGCGATCTACGATCGCTCGGTACGTTAGAGTAGACGAGACATCGGAGGTTGCTCCGCTGTTCTTTTATCGCGAATCGCACGGTTCGGCGCGGGTACGCAGGTCCGGTAACGACGACGACCATCGACGAGCGTTACTCTCGAGATCTCCGAGATCGACGATTCGGTCGCGTTGAGGATCGCTGACGAAGGAATGGCGGAACGGCGGATAAATTCGTAGGTGTCCCGATTTCTTGCAATTTCTCGTAGTACGTAACACGGTTAGACGGCGAGAGATCGATGTCGAGGGAAGAAACGAGGGATCCGTGATTTTACCTAGCGAGAGTAATTGTTTAGAGGAGGATAAAAGGCTGTTTCCGTTTTTGCGAGAAACTGTCTATTCGGTTCTCACAGTCAGAAGCAGTATTAGTGCTCGGAACCGTGTCTCTAATCACGTAGCCGTAGTCATGCGCGTAATTGTTCTTAATGTACTTTTTGTGCAAAATAAGCCGATTACGATGTAAGCGTATGAACTTAGCCTCGAAGGAAAGTACCGTGGAACTGCGATCGACGGCAAACGTAAAACGGGAATGTACAACGCGGAGAGAAGGGTAAAAAGCTGGTTGTAAATTGACGGAAATCGTCTCGAGATGATTGGTATTAGCCGTGCTCTCCCAATGCCTCTGTCAATGCGGCTCCGAAGCTAGCTGGAAACTGACAAATGCCTGTAATTAGCGTTTTTCTTCTCTTTTTCTCTAATAATCGTAACTAGAGAAATATCACCGTGTACCCGACGTTTAATCGCCAACGCGGTTCGAAACATTCTCCCTGGGAGGAAGTGGCGTTCGATGTTTGTATAAACAAAGGAGAACACGATCTCGCGATTACGGCTGTAATTTCGAGTTACGGGTCGATGAATCGGTGGAAATAAAAAAACAGATACGTCATAATATCTATAAAGGAGAAAGAGCGTAGAATAATGGACGGAAGTGTCGAAATGGTAAGCTTCGAACGGGTAACGATCATTCGGGATTCCATTAACTCGAAAAAACCGCGATGGCCTCTAATTAGTGGACGAGGGCCGAAAACGAAAAATCATTGGATCGTTAAAAACCGCGGCCGTTCTATGAAATTTCGAAAGGCAAATCGATCACGGCAGTAGGTACGTATTACGCAGTGGCCGATGCCTCGGCATCCTTAAGGGTCAATAGCCGTGAAGCATCGGTCAATTAAAGGATAGGACCGAGGTAAACTCGCGATAGGTCCGTAACAGGTCAGAAATGATGAATGAAGGAAACGTTAGACACCGACTGGCCGTTCCCTCTCTTTTTTCTTCTCTTAAGAATTGATTGTAATTTAACCGTGGAGATTTATCTCGTGGAAAATGGTTCCTTTAACACGGAACGTACACGTCTATACGCGGCGTTTCCCTTTCCGGTAAGAAGATTTTCTTGCGCGTCCCCTCTCTCGCGGTCGTCTCGCGGAGAAGACGTTTACCTAGCCACTTGCCTCTCCGAACGGATCGGCAGAGTGCGAACGAGAACGGTAAATTCACTTGGCACTAGGAGGCCCCGAGGGTGTTAAACGGTGGAAGGCGGCGGCTCACGAATACAAGAATTAAAGGAAACAAACGAGGGTAACGTAATTAAAGCGTTGGAGCGCCCAAGTCCGATTCCAGACCATTAAAATCCCTAAACGATCGTCGGGACAGAGGCGGATCGAAGACGGAGAAGGGGGAGGCGACCGTAGAAGGAGGATGTTCTATCTCCCGGGAAATATCTTTCGATTCTCGAAGCACGAGCTCCGAGTTGCGTTTCGTGCGTTCGCACAACCACCGACGGCCGACACGATCTCTCACCGAGTGGAACATCCGGTCGGGACAGTCCGCCCCATAAATGTCCTTGACACCTTCGTGAAAGTCCACGCGAGCGGTCAGGTGAACAAACCGAGTGGCGAAATTAATTTCGCGCCTCCTTCGCTTCTCTGTGTCTCCCTCTTTTATTTTCTCCCCGCATCTCGCCCCCCTCTCCCTTCCCGTCCCTCCCTCTCTCTTTTCCGTTCCTCGTCTCCTTCTACCATCGGTCGGCCAATTAGCCAACGTGGACGAACAACGATTAGAGGCTCGTGTCTTGTATACCTTAGGCGGCGAATCTCTCGAATTTCGCTGGACACGATTCCAAAGCTATTCCGCGTAACGATTTAATCGAAGTTGGTTCGCGGAAATATTTACGCGCGACGACGAAATCGAGATAAGGACATAATTGACCGCTTACCATTAGAAGTAACGGAAGCACCGTCGTGATGACTCGCGTCGCTATCCTCGTCGAGGTTGCTATTGTTCAAGGACGTCCTCGACTGGTGCCTGACACTGAGGTCCCTCGGTGTGGAGGGCGGACTCCCGGGCGGTTCTTGAGTCTGCAGACCCGCCTGGTGCATCTTGCTGGACGCGCCACCGAGGATATCGGTGATCATGAATCGCGATCTCTGCGGCATCGTGGTCGATGCGTCGCCGCGTTCCACCAGACCGTTGTTGTTGCTGTGATTGTTGTTCCTGGCGTCGAGCCCATTCGACAGACGTTCCACGCTCACTCCGTTCCTCTCGACGATGTTCTCCAGCCTGTGCGCCTCGAGGCCGGACATCCTGCTCAGATTCAGACCGTTATTGGCCACGGCGACGCCGCTGCGAGCCGCCACGTGGTGATTCTGATGATGATGGACCGTCATCACGGTACACGTAGGTGGTTCCTTCGGGCTACGGGCACCTGCAGGTGCCTCTGTCGCCACCCCAGGACTCGCCCGGTACCTGGGAGACAGAATCTTGCCGACGGTGACGGCGTCGCCTCGGGTTAGGAACTTCGTTTCACCGAATCCCCGCGGGCACCTACACTTCACTGTATCCGATTTATCCCTCGGTACGCCGTTCTCTCTTCTTCCAGTGTCTCTCTGCGTTCTTTACCAACATTCCTCCCATTGATCGCAGCGTTATCGTTCGAATTTACGGTTACGTTACACGATCTTTCCTTCCGTTTCTTCGCGAATTCTTCTCGAACGCGATACTCGGCGTACACGGTGCAGTCGAACTTTCGTCGATGTGGAAGATTCGGACGGAGAGTCGACTAATCTCGTGGTCGATTTCAGAGCGAGAATAGAGAGTAAATGGCGCGTGAGATGGTTACGATGCACCTTGCGCTTCCTCCCGTTCACTCGGTCGCTCCACCTCCGTCTCCACCTTCTTCGTCGTCCTCTTGTTCTCCGCAATTAAGGGGCCGCTCCGCTGGTCTCCTTGGTTAATTGCTAATTGGCCACTTAACATAATTGCCGCGCGTAACAGCCAGTTCGCCGGCCATTTCCGCTCTCCTTTTTCTTCTTTTCTTCGGCCGTTTAATTATTAATTATTTTTTATATAAAAGATCCGACTTTATCTCTCTCTCTCTCTCTCTCTCTTCCTTTCCCTCGTTCTCTCTGTCTGTCGCTATTTTTCGTGATAGTGCGTGTCCCAAACGACCCGTAAACGTACACAAGGTGCACCGTCAAGAACTCGCTGTCGCGTCAACCAATCGCCGCCGCGTTAATCGCGCTCGTTATACCTGTTCTGCTAAGGAGAACGTTTAATAGAGCTGGCTCGTGTTGCCGACGCGATTCCTTCCAACCATCGATAAGACACTCGATCGTTCGACCGACTAGAATCACTAGGATCGCACTGCGATTAACGGACAGTCACCGAACCGGTTTACTACCTCTCTCTGTTCCTCGTCTCACGTTCACCGAACTTCAACGTCTCTTTTATCCCATCAACTGCGTCACATCGATCAACCGGCTATCGCTTGAAACTCGATGGTTCACAATATCGGACTGTCTGCCTTCTCGCCGATGGAACACCAACGATCCCCGTAACCGTTAGCGGACGTCATCCTCGAGCCCGGTCTTGTGGATTCGCGCGACTCACGCTTGGCCAGGTTCTCTCGATCTCTGATCGTCGATCTCGTGGCACCACGTACGAAGGAAACACGCGTAGAATCGAACTCGCGGGTGACTTCGACGCGATCGATCTCGGTGGGATCGCGCTCGAATCGCAGCGATCGTCGAAGGAGAGAATGCGTTGCGTCTGGTGATGAGGCGTCGGGAGCGTTGGCTGGGGCGAGGCGTGCGTGTGCATCGGGTTGCCTCGACTGATCTGCTCGCACTGAGCAGACCAGGCGCCTCCGTACGTTCCTGGGCGGCCATATCGGCGTCCTGGCACGCCCTGAGCATTCCCCTCTGCTGCTTCTGCTCGTCCAATCCTCGAAAGCGGCGCTAACTAGCCAGCCAATCGGCAACACGACAACCTCGGCGCCTCCGCTACGTGGCGCGGCTACGCCCAACTAATTTGAAATGTGTTTCAGCGGTAATTCGATATAAAATTGTAGTTAATATCTTTCATTATAGCGCGGGGAGGGAGGGTCAGGTTGCGCTCGGAGCGCGGCAAAGTGGAGGGGTTTCGGTACCGAGGAGGGCCAACCGACCGAGAGAAGGGTAAAGGGAGAAGGGGTAGAAGAGGCTAGAGGAGAGATTGATACGAACGCTCCCACTTCGACCGCTTTCCGCCGCTCTCGTTCTCTCCTTGCCCGTTCGAGATCGCTTCCCGGAGCGGTCGAGCGGGAGGAGAGGTCCAACGCGTCCACCTGGAAGGGGTTGAAGAGCCATCGAGGCCGAAGGGTGGTCCTACCTCGAGCTTCTGCCGCGAATCCACCGGCCGCCGTCCACTTCTACTTGCCTCGCGCTCTGTCCGTGCCACGGCGGAAGGTTCTACTTACGAACGAAGCCACGAGCGCGCCGCTCTTGTTTTTCCTCCATCGTCGTTTAGTCGATTCGATCGATCGACCCCGCTCGGTTGGACCAACCTCGTCAAGATCTCTGCGAAGCCACGCAACGATCGCGACGCGTACGAACGAACGAACGAACGAACGAGTGTTGGTAAATGGCGACGACGATGCTTCCGAAAGGGAACGCAACTTTCCACCGAAAATTTCACCACCGATCGATCATTGAATCGGATCCAACGACCATCTGGTTCCAAGGTGTTTCCACGCTCTTCTTCTTCTCCCCATTTTCGCCGCTGTTGCGGCGTCGGCCAATTTTGTCCGTTCGAATCGACGAACCGCCGTCGCTTCTCTGCGAGCTGTTCGAGCGTTTCGAAATCGCCGCTGCAAGTTCGTCCAAGCTCGGAAACAATGCGCGCAAGCGTATCCACCGAGGAATAATTACAGCGTCGTATCAACGCGACCCGACACCAAATCGAATTAGCCACGCGACGATAAACCGAAATGGAAGAATCGTAGAAAATAGAGGTAGCCACGTCGCTTAATCAGGCCAGCTGACCGCCCATAGTTGCGCTTATTTATGCGAACAGCCCATATGGCGCGCGTACTCGACGCCGGGCGATTCTTTTCGCGACACGCCACCGTAACGTATGCGCGTTTCGATGTTCGCCTGGAAACTTGTCCACGCATTCTCTGCCACAAGGTACACCGTGCGAAGACGTACGATCGTATACTATGCAAAAATTTGAAAAATCCGCGAGATCGAGGTGACCGGATCGTCTTATCGGCCGGGCAAATTGCAAGACCGAATTGCGACTCGGAAGTGCTCCCGTCGTTAAACGTTGAGCTATTTGCGCTAACTACGCTGCGTGACGTGTACCATTAAGCGACGATTAGGTATTGCACGCCGTGGAAAAAAACCAAACGGTATATCAACGTCTCTTCTTTCGCTGTTATTTTCCTCGCTTTTTCCCCGGTTTGTACGAATAAGGCACCGAACGAGATGGTCTTGGTCCGATGAAAAAACGGGTTAACGGAGCCTGTAACGAGCCTATCAAACCGTGACACGGTTTAAACCGCTGCAAGAAGGCAACGCTCAGCTTTCCTTCCTCCCTTCGTTCGCGCCACCTACGCCTCGCGTTCTACGCTGCCCTTTCGCGGATGTCCACACAGCCGCTCGAGCGTTCTTGCCGCGACTAGCGCACGTGGAAAGGTTAACGCGTTCGTTCGTGGGCGGCTCGTTAAACGAACACGAGAATTAGTCACGAGCGTGGCGACCAGAAGGCGACGAAACAAAAGCTTCGCGTCGTTGAACAACGGCGCCGCGAACAACGACTTTTCCACGAGTCTCTCCCGGTGTAACGTGCATCCACGTCGGATGGGAATTTCGTTCGTGTTTCTTGCGCGATTGAATTCGGCCTCGTTCGATTCCAGGGGAAATCCGAGGGGAAGTTTAAGCAAAGAGGCGAAGCAGCTAAGTGCGAAGAAACGCGCTTAGGTCGTTGAATTTTTTAAAGCTCGACGTCGCTGCCAGCGAATTAACATGGATACACGTATCGCGTTGGCAGCCTAGACAAGTGTATCCACGTGTCGGTTATTAAATATACATGAGAGTCTCGCCGTCAGGTCTGAGACACCAAGTGAAAAGTTAAGAGCGTTAAAACTGTTTTCATCAACTTGCAATTAACCCTCATGAATGCCATAAGCCTTGCGCCGTGGTTCGCGCTTTGGATATTCCTCTAAAGGGTTTTTAAAGATCTTAGACTCGATGAGTGGCGAGAACCTCGTCCAAGCGACATAGCCGCGACTCGTGTCCAGTGGAAAATATCCGCGTCCCTCGATTCCTCTTCTTATTCGACTTTTTCCAAAGACACGAACAGCGAAAGCTCGTTCAAATAAACTCCGGCCCGATAACCCAATTTCAACGTCGCGTTTCGCGTTACGAAGATCGGCCGGGAAAATCTCTTTAAAAAAATATGTTACAGATCGATCGTAAAATTGGTTTTACGAGCGAATGAAAATTCGTAAAAGCGGCCGTGCTTCCGACAAATGGCGTCACGAAAGATCGTCCGGTCGGCGATACCTGAAATACCTAGAACGTCCGCTTTTAGTTTGTTCGTGGCGTACCGCGGACAACGTTCCAAAGATCGATGTTCGAATTTTCATCTCGAGAAGGGGAATCGGTCGACCGCCGACAATCGTTCGTAAAGGGAGGAGGAGGCAACGTGGAAGGATCCGCGGCGGGTAGGCGATAAACGCTCGAAAATTAACGATCCTTTAAAACGGTCGTAAAATTCGACCAGATAAGGATCCACCTTCCACTTGCTTCCTCCGTAGAGCCGTATCGGCCGGCACGCACGAAACGCACTCGCGAGCTCACAAATTACTCCCACGCGCGGTTAACAGTGTCTCGCGCGTGCAACCTGCGCTCTCGGCGAGCGGTCAGCCTACGCGCGAACCCTCTCTCGCGCAGCACGAGCCGGCGCGGCGATCCGCTCGCAAAAATGAAATCCTGTTGGCCGGTGAATTACGACCGACCAACCTTCGGGACGAAAGCAACGTTTACGCTGTTTAAATGACCACGCGATGCGTAGGGATTAATCGCGGCACGCGATTGGTCTAACCCTGTATGCGACTCGGTTCGATTCTTCCGATTCTCGTTTCCAGCGTTGCGCTATCTCGTATACCTACGTGTCCGACGTTTAAGTCGAAGTTACGTACGAACGAACGCTAGTGGAACGAGCATCGCGGTGATTTTACGCGCCTTCCTGTCCGGTTTTCTCACCAGGCGATTGGCAGCGCGCTCGCGATCAGCCCGTGCACACACCGTTCAACCTCGTGTATAAAAGGAAGGCGAGCGGGTCGGCCGCGTGCACGCTGGCCGGCAAACCGAGCGTAAGCAAACACACGAACGAGGCGGACTCGCAGGGGCGAACGGTTGCATAGGTAAACGTAGCCGTCGCTATACGTGGCACACGTACGCGCGCGTTTACATCGGTGGTAGACCTCATACCGTGTCCAATGCATATTCATACGGCCATACATTATACCGAGCAGTGCACGCGGCAGGCCAGAGCTGATCTTAGATTAAGGTAAACGCCGGTTAAGTTAACGGCTAAACTTCCATAAGTCGGAGGTGCTCGCATGCGCATCGCGTGGTATAAACCAAAGCCTGTCTCCTTTCGATTCCCTATTTCTCCTTTTCTTTCTTTTTTCCTCTTTCGCTTTTTTCTTTTCTACGTCGTACCGCCTTTAAACGTCGCGCCTTTCCACCTTTTTTCCTTCCCTCCTTTCCACCCCTCCACTTTTATCTCACTTTCTGCCCGCTTCTTTCACCTTTTTCCTTCCGAACCATGCCACCCCCCCCTCCTTGCACCCCGATCCCTTTTCCCTTCGTCCGCGAACCCTTTTAACAAACGCGCGCTCGCTCCGGTAGTCGAACCAGGCCGTGCGTGTACCGTACAACCTGGCAACCCGATCCGATCTTACGTTTGTTATGCTAAGTGCTCATTAAGATCGCAATGCGTTCCCGCGGGTGCGATAGCGGAAATTTGGCGCACGAAAGAGAAAAGCAACGACGATGTTGCTAGTCGCTAGTCGCGAGTAAACGCGGGCTTAATCGAAGGTGAAACTACGTCGTGTTTCGCCATCAAACGCCGCGGTTTTGCCGATGCAAATTGCATCGTGCATGAACGTTACGTGTCTTTACGCGAGCCCACTGTTAACACGAACGTTTGGTACTCGATGATTTTCAACGAAACGTTTTTGCGGCTACTACAACCGTCCCATTTTCCACTTGGGCTTTTGCAACCCGGTTGATCGCATGCAAATTGCTATGCGATCGCGTTAACGACGCATTATCGATCGCTATGCGATTTTCCTGCGATTACGCGGCTACTGGAATTGATCGATCGCAACGGAACGGAGAAACGGAGAATCCATACCAGCGTTTACGACGCGAGTTTGAGAAGTTTAAGAAACATCTTGTAATCACGCAGCTGATGACGACGATTAGTCGATGATAATCAAAATTGTGCCGAGGACGTTAACGAACGAACGCGTAGCCTGTTGCGATTTCTTCGCTCGATGCTCGCGTCGACTCATTATGCACGAATTCGCGCGAGCTATCCGAGTTTCCACGGGCCGGTATGCATGAGAAATTAATTAAAGGCAACGCGCGGAGAAGCGCTATTGACAGGATACGCGGCGGCGGAAGTTGCCTAAAGAGCGTTGCCAAATACGCGATTCGTCATCGTGGGTGTCGACACGAATTCGTCTCGGCCGTGTCGTAATTGCCAAACTTAATAACCGTCGCATCGTAATAAGCGGATAAAAAATTTTCCATTTATTCCGTGGCCCCTTCTTCTCCTTCGAATTAAAGGCTCTTGCGTTCACACGCGAACGCGTTTTGATAGCATACGAGATTTTCCGTCGACGACACAATCGCGCAGGTGAGACGATTAAAGAGAACCGACAAACGCCAACTCCCTTATTCTCGTACGTATCCGATTTCGTCTAAGAGCCTCCATTACGGGCAATTTGCATTGATAGCGAGCTAGATAACCTTGAAACCAATGTAAGAGCCACTTTGCGCCTCGTAGCCCGTCTCTTAGCCGCGTAACGTTCTACATGACAAACAGCCGTCGAAGTATTCGCGAAAATTTTCGTTCGAACACGCGAAACGTTCAAACGTATCTCGCATCTTACGTTTGGCCCGTTCCTCGTCGAAAATCTGCAACCGTTCCCATGGCCATCGACGAACGGATTTATTATTATTTAACGTTTCACACTCGAGTTTCTAACGAGTCATCGTTCGCTCGGGATTGTGCAACGTGTGGACGGTTTCGTTTAGGGGTTGATAAGTGCGCACCCTATGTTCATCGGCGGAGCAATCTCGACCCGGTCACACTCGTTAACGCGACGCAAAGCTGAAAGAAAAAAGCGTTTCCGCGTAATGGCGGTACTTTTCTATAGCAATTAAGATAATATTTGCATTCGGGGGTTGTGATTTCCTGCAGGTGTTTCCACCGGCCAGGGGTTGAGGTCTCTCGTTAGTTATACCGTGTGTTCCGCCTGTTACACACACAGGCGCGCGCTCTAGCTGTTCTCTCATGGTTAATGCTTTGTGTCGTACCTTCTGTCGCATAGGCGTCGTTTCTGACAATTATCGCGATACAACGATATTTTATACCCTCTGGAATAAACACTGCGAAATCGTTAGCGCCTGTTTTCTCTTTCAAATAAAAGTCCGCGTCGATCGAGCGTAGTACACGACCACGATCGAATCGTGCGACGTTAATCGTTTCGCGGTAACGATCAGAGCGCCGTTAAACCGCGACCGTGGAAACCAGAAATCGCAGGGAATGGTTACGCGCTTTTTCGACCACCGTGTCACGAGACACGCTAATCACCTTGCGACGGCCTATCAATCTCGAAAATTCTACGCCTATGTGCCGTGTAACTAGCTACTTGTAACGTACGTACACGCAGACAAGTAGGCGCGCACGCGCGCTTTCCAATACACGTATGCTCTGGTCTGGGCCATTGGCGTGCTCGCACTCATCGTTGGCGTTCGATAGACGAAGAGGCGCGAGCGACACAAGTGGCGCGCGTATGACACATCGAGGGGGTTCCTTCGCGCGTACATACACACGCGACACCGGAGAATTAGCGAGTTGAGCGAGGGCTGAACGAGAAGGGAGGTGTACGCTCGCTATTAGATCTTTCTCATGCTGATAAAACTGTATAATGGACTTAATCGCTTTGCGGCCGGCCCTCGACTAAATTTTCGTTATTTTTCATGGGTGCCCGGGCAGCGGTGGCCGCAGACCAGCTCTATCGCCACGACAGATCTACTCCCGTTTTTCGGCCTCTCTATCGGCCTCTGTTACGTATCTCTCTCTCTCTCTCTCTCTCTCTTTTCTCTCTTTCTCTCGTTGTTGCGTCGGATTCGCTCTTTTCTTCGTCCCCTTTCGGCCGTTTCGCCTTCCCGGCCCTTTGTTCCTCGGCCGCGAATCCATTGATCCCGCGGGGCGCGGAACACGCACGTCCGGTGCTAGCTCGCCGATGAAGCACTTTTACGGGCATCCATCGTTCGGGAAATTTCGAAACAAAGGAAGGAACAACGGCAGCTACCTACCCGCCCCCCCCAATCCTGACCAAGATTATTTGTTACTTGTCGCGTCTCGTCGATCCTGATTTTTTTTTCGCTTTTTACATTTCCCCTCTGCCTGTCCAAAGCCCTCTCTTCTTTCTCTCTACCCTTCGATGCCTTGTTTCGAACCTTTCAACTGAAATTTGCGTATTTATTACCCGCTAGGGTAGGTATTTTACTGCCGTGAATTTTAGAATCGTACGATTTCGAACAACCTTTGTTCGTGTTTCGCGTCGTTACGAAATGAAGGAAATAAACAAAATCTCGGTTCTTTTACCCTGCAAAGTTTCTATAGCGCTGCATCGTCGATATTCCACGAAACGAACCATCATTTCCAGGTATACGATCGCGCACAATTTTCTACGGTTTCACGGATCGGTCCCGATGCAACTCTTTTCTCGTTTCACTGCTGGCTCGAACCACAGGGAGAACGGGCCGTTACGAGTAGCCGACCAATGGAGGAATTCCGGGATCCCCTGCCGCATCGAACAACCGACAATCTGCATGTTGCGTTAGCCGATGGCGCCCGAGACCGCTTTTTAAGGTAGTTACGACGATTACGGTAATGCTGGAGGTCGTGCGAGTCAATGTCGAGGAATCGTCGTGCAGTATCTCTTCGAAGTTAGGAAGTCGAAACTGCGTTCAGCAATGGATACGATTGCCTTGAAATTATAACACGTGGAATAAGATGCTACCGATACTCCTCGTTGCGTTTCAATCGTGATTTAATTACTTATTAAAAGCAATTGGATTGTGCAACAGCAAAAACGCACTAGATAAAGCAACGATAAAAAATATTACGACTCTCGCGTTCTAAGTTACAGAAACTTTATACGTTCGCTTACCCTTTTGGCAACGAAGTCGATGAATTAATGGATATTTCATGCGGATACGCGCGGATGAGATTTTTTTTACATAAATAAAATCCACGCGGGATATTATCGGACGTGTCTCGTGCGCGTCAAGGGTTGGCGCAAAAGTGGAAATTGAACGGAAGGGATATACAATTACGAGGCACCGGCTACGACGTACAGATGCAAATGCTTCGCGCATATATTATCGTGGCAATTAAAATTGCCTCTGCAGTTGCGGGAACGCGAGAACCTTATAGATATGCGCGAACAGCCAAGTTACCCGTAAGGGCGAACCAGCTAATCCCGAGCAACTAAACTAATATAGAAACTTGCTCGTACTTATTCGCGGTAACGCTGGTGACAAAACGAGTACTTGGGCAATACGTGCACGTGACCTGTGTCTATACGCAACCCCTTTGGATTTGCAAGCCAGACACAAGGTGTCGAAGGAAAGTCCGTGTAAACGTGATACCGATCGCGAAGAAAACTTACACGTTTACCTATCGTCTTCGTTAATTTCTCTTTTTCGATATCTTTGAAAAGTTAAACAGTCCGACCTTCGAACGAAAACGAATCGATCTTGCGATTAAATGGTCGATCGCGTCGTCGTTGCTCCTCGAACACGCGTTATCGTAACGACCGTTTCTCGCAAAACATCGTAAATTTATCAGTTATTTTCAACCAGGTTTATATCTTCCTATCTATCAGATTATTCCTTTCTTCGATTATTTTACCTCGTAGCACGTACGTTTTCTTGGTTATCGGGTGACACGAAAGCGAGTAAATCGATAGAGACGGACATCGGTTGCGATAATTGCTTGAGAAATTCGTTCGTCGAATACATCGAAGTCGCGACATCGATCGGGGAAGCTCGAGTGTACGTCATGCGGTTCCATCTTTAACTAAATTTGCGCGTGACGGTTGGAAAGCAAGGTGGTGCCGGCTCTTCTGACGAAGTTACACGCGTATATCGCGGCAACTATTCCCTTTGGGCAAAGTTAGGCCGAGAGTTTCTGTATTAACTAGAGCTGTTCGAGAGACTCGGAGGGAAGCACGGTCTAAGAGTGCTGCCGCTCCCGCGACTTTAGCCGCCGCGCTGCTTCTCGCTGGCCGCGTGTTTGCAGCTTCGTTCGTCTTGGTGTGGCTCATTAGCATAGAAACAGCGGTAAACTCGTGGCTAGCTTACCGAGCTAACAGCGTGTAAAATAACCGCTAAGTTGTCAAGACAATGCTCGTACGCGTAGCACGCCTTTGAACAGGCCGAGTCTGAACACCGCCACGGGCTAAGTCCTCCGCGAATTACTTCCTTCGTCGCGGCATTGTCCGAACACCAAGAGAGACGTCGTGCAACTTCCGTTTTCCAGCCCCCTTCCGTTTATAACTAGACCATTCGAGAATCAAGCAGCGAAAACGAAAAATACTGTACTCTAGATGGATCTGAAGAACTCTAGAACGATGTAAAACCAGCGTATCGTAATGTACGATAAATATTTATATTCGTTAAGGAATTGGAACGGTCTGGAAGGTAATTCTTGCCGACGAGACTTATAAATTCGTAACTGTCGGTGTTCTTTCTCGCTGGTCAAAGCTGCAGATTCACGTCATTATCGAGCGTTCGTGCGTTCATGGTTTGCTGAATGCGTGATAGCGAATTGAATCGCGCTAGGCGTAAGAGCCGGGGCCGGGCAATTTCATATAATATAAATCACCGTAATGGCGGCGAATTAGTTTGATGTCAGGAAGTAACTATACTTCATTATGTGCTACGGCAGTCGTGAAAAACTTTTCGCATTGCACGGCGATTTTGTTGCTAAATACGAGCGATCTTATCCGTGCCCCGGTATATTTATACATAAGCACAAACACGAGCGTGTACTCGGCTCGGTGCTGCTAATTCGTTGTTTCATTTTCTTGCGCATTCCGCCTTCCTCCGCTGCCGTCCTCCATGAATATGGATCGCGGATGAGTTATGAAAAGGGAGAGAGAGAGAGAGAGAAAAGAAAAACAATGCAACCGCGTGCCCGTTATGTGCACACGCGTTGACGTGTTTTTTAGCTTAAACCAGGCCAAGGGATTTCTGTACCGCGAATCGTGGCCAATTACAGCGAAATCTCATTCAGGTACCTCTGCTTGGTTTTGTTTCCCCGTTTTTAGAAATTTCTAATCCAATTACCGTTGTCGAAACTTTCCATTGCGATCGTGAATAGATAGGAGCGCGGTTAAGTCAAGTACCCGTCGTAATGTAGTGCGTTAGAACGAACAGCGAGGCGACGTACGAACGCAGAAAAATCACCGCAGCCGTAACGGTGTGCATGAAATTTAAAAGGCGCGTAACTTTTTCCCTATATCAATCGTCGGTGCTTTCACATTCTGCCAGGCGATTGAAATATTTCCAAGCGGGTACCACGGGCCGACCCTTGCGAGCATTCTTGGAAGGCAATTAACTTTCTGGTTGGATATAGCTCGTCGAGAGGCACGATCGAAACGATTACCGAGCGTCGCGTTTACGAGGACAGAAAATTCCTCCAAGGACTGACTTAATGATAACCTAAAGCTCGCCTAAACGCGATACCATCTCGCAGGAAGCCGTGAATGCGTTTCGCCGTCCACCGAAAGGAGAAAAAATATTGAAACGCAACAAAGTTTCGTACGACGCTGCCGCCGTGGAAATCGCGTGATACCGGGAGGAAGAAGGAGGTCGACGAATCGCGATCAAAAGCGGCGGTTCTTAATTGCCGTCAGAAGTGCACACACGAGCGTTCTCCTTCGTTTCGTTCGTTTACGAAAACAACGTCACGGAATCCTTGGAAAAAGGAAAATCACCGAGCAAAAGGAGAAAGAGCGAACGAAGGAATCTCTTCTTTCCAACGACGCTCGCTTTGTAACGTTTGGAAAAAGTTACTTTACCGTGGCCGTTAGCTTTTTCGTCGTTCGTTTCGCGCGCGATAATTAACCATTCCTTTTCCCTTTTTATCGCGGTGAAATCAAAGACCATCGAGGAGAAAGTTTTTCCGTGGAACGCCGCTCCGTTTGCAATTAATCGCGGGCAAAACGAATCTTCGATAGCTCGTGTACACCGGAAGCGCGCGATCGACGTTATCCATCGATCGTTGGTATCGACACGTTTGTCGTTCGAGGAAACGACGTTATCGTAAACGCGTGGAACACGCGAAACACGCGTTCGCGTTTACTACGTGCACTACCTACGTTTTTCCGAGTTGCCCGGAATGGAAATACGCGCGAAGACACCTCGCGATAAAAGTCCCTTCTTCGTTGTTCCGCCAGCTCTTTCCAATCTGCGCCGGTTTCCTTTTTTTCCCGTTTGCGAAACGCAATTAAACCAATTACCGCGACCAGAGCGGAGAAATGAAGGCGCGGGAGTTACGTAAAGTAATTGGACGGCTCGGCGATGTGCGCGCGGATTTCCTAAAACGATAATTAACGAGTTATTAAGCGCCGGCTATCCTGGCTTCGACGTTGCTCGTCATTATCCGCGTTTCACACGAGCGCCGAGTGAAATCGTCGGTGATCATTCGTAGATAGGAGGGGAGAGATAAAAAGAACGGAGTTAGTCGAGGTAGCGAAAGAGGAACTCGAGCCAGGCCGCGCGAAAACGACGCGATTTGAAATGTCCGCGTGAAATATGGCACGACATCGGCGGCCAACTGGTGCCGCGTGTGGACAGACCTTAAGCGTACAGGATGCAATTACACACGAGCTTAAGTGTTATCGTTAAAAGAAAAATATGCGCTCATAAATTGCCGGTTCTCAAGTCGACGCGCATCGTGCTGCGGTAATGTATCATGCAAATACGCGAGTTTCATGCCCGTACCTTTGGAATTCATTAGACTTAATTGTTCCCGATTGAGACGCTACCGCGTTTTCATCGAGTCGCGGTAATTGCGGGTGCTTCAACCTCTGTGAATTCTCCGCGTCTGTGTCGACGTCGTCGACGTGTTCTTAAAGCTGTAATTTAGAACAACCGATATCGTACGTTGTTACGCGATAAATCCAGATTTTCTTTATCATACGTGCCGCTGTATCTTTACAACGTTGGACGATTTCAAATTATTTCGAGGCAGTTGTCCGGAAGCAAGGCTAATTACTCGAACAACCTCGAACCAGTTCCAATGAATAGCCGTTGCCTCTTAGAGCCTCTAAAAGACGAGTTGAGAACCGTGAAAATAATTAACGTTATAGGGCTCACTGCTCATCAATGATGGCTGTCGGATAAGGCGTACTTGTTAAATTACATACGTTCGCCGAACCACCGTGCGAGGCTACGGTACGTGAAAGCGGCCATTATCTAGTTTTGCTTTTGCGCAACTGTGTTACACCTTACCAAAACGCGTCGTCCCCTTCTCGAGACCTAGTTGTTCTTACGTGACGCAACACCGCCGCCGTTCCATGCAGCTACAATAATTTGTCACGAGGGAAAAGTCGACGTTCGCGTCGTTACATAGAAATCGACGCTTTTAACTCGTTTCGAGGTATCGACTTTCATCGCTCGTATACTTTTAAATCCGAACTTTTTGGGAAAATCGACCGCCTCTCTTTAAATATCCACCGATCGTCGAACAGCTCCAGTTTCGAACTATTCGAATGCCAACGTTTCTTTATGGACGTCTGGAAACCGAGCGACGTTCCAGACGTTCGAACTCTGATACATTGTTGGTAAGCTAGATCGAAGGAGGCAGACTCCGGAACACGCGTGCCTGCAGGAAAGACGAAACCATCCCGTGGCTCGCGAGGAAGATGCTGGAGAACCGCGTGATTGCACGTCTTCCCTGGACCATGATGGCCGCTCTGAGCACGGCTATTGGTCGATGGGTAATCACACGGTCTCCCTTCTTCTCCGGACCGTATGCTCAAAGATAGCCAGAGCCACCGCGAAGGCACCAGTGCTGTCATTACTCGATCATTTTTTGTTTCAACGGCATTTAATTTGAATCGTTCCCATCTTCTTCCTCCCTTCTCGCTCTATTCCGCTCCCTCTATCTGCACGTTCCACCGAGCGGAGCAGAAAGCTCGGTTGCTTTATCTCTCCCTCGAAACCATCCTCGTATCGTTCTCCCTCGTCCGACGATCTTCTTATTCCGTGCCCCGCGTACCGAACCCCAAACCCGTTGCTTTATCCGACTGACCACGATTCATCCTCCAAAGACGACATGTTATTACAGAGATTCCGGTAATGGATGTTCCTCCGATGGATGAACGCGTGGATGTAATAATTTGCTCGTTTTACGACCGAGTAATTAGGCACATCCAGTTTCAGACAGGATTGTCCTTTTCCAACAACTTTGCTTCCCTCTTCGGCCAACTCTACCATCCACTTGATGCTACCTAGTGCAAAAAGTATATATTCGTCGTAAGCAGCCTTTCGTCGGTCACGCGTTACAAGCGGAGAACGCGACAAGAAGGAGAAAGCGATCGCGTTGCCCATAGCATTTTTATTTCACCTCGTTACTTCGATATCGTTTGTCTTGCATCTTCTCACACTAGACAACGTTACGGAAATAAGTTACGATAAACCAGACGTTAATTACACGTATCCGGGTAACGATGAAAAAGAAATTTGCAGAAGGTGGAGTTGGTCGATTTGAGTTTCGCCTGGCTCGTACGCATTTCCACCTTCCAATGTCCCATTCGTCGGAACAACGACTCGTCAAAACGTGTATTCCCTATGACCATAGTGCTATTCCCAGCTCCGTACTGTACCGTACTTCGTCCAAATTGAATCGGGTCTCTTGTCGCGAGCAGCGAGCGATCTTCTACGGCGCAGTGTGAGTTTACGATCGATAAAGCCGAACCACACTCTGGAATTCGATGGTCCATTCCATTGGATTGTTGCATCGTGTCAATTAAGGCTCTCGGACCGTATGATTCCCCGGGCTTCCAATCCGGGACGAAATCGCTTGGCGCCAGGTAAAGTCCTGGAATCGTCCCACGCAAAGGGGACACGGGTCGTCCGTCGGTTCGTCTGGACGATGAAACAGGTACACGACGAGCTAATTTTGTGGTGCAACTGTGACCACGGTGTTCCTTCTAGAACTCTTTCCCTTTCTGTTTCTCTCTCTCTCTCTCTCTCTCTCTCTCTCTCTCTCTCTCTTCCTCTTTCTTTCTCGGACGCTGGTAATTCTTGCACACCGTTTCGGACCGCTTCTTCGCTGGAGCGATGTGAATGAAAGACTCCCCGGGGCCACGAGCGATGTTTCGATCGCCGCGTCGCCGGGCAAGGACGGAAATCCAGCCGAGAAACCACGGTCCATTCAGCCAACCGAGGAAAAAAGACGGACCGCTGAAAGAACCAGCCGAAATCTCTGAATGAGTGTAATCTCGTGGCTCGAAGGGCGAAGGAACGGGAAAAACGAACCTGCTAGACCAGCGTTTCTCAAACTTTCTAGTATTCCACGTGTTTTGGGCTAAGTGCGACGGATGTCAACTCGATGGACCCATTTCTGTATTTTGCAGTCGGACTACGTTGCTTCGCGAAAGTATTTGGAATTTCATCGCAGAAAGTAACGTTACGCTTGTACACTTGAAACAGAAGTATCTCGTGTCTGTGCATGCGTAATAGGTTTAGAACGTATTTACAAAAAGAGAGTCTGCGCTTGTCTAGTTTCATCGGCAGACAAACAGATCGTATAATCGATGCAGTGGCATATGCGATAGGAGGTTCTCTCTCAAAAAAGACTTCGGGAAATGTATTAGGTCGTCCGAAAAGTTTCTTTCGTTTTATAAAGAAATAATGGATGCACAACAATTTTACAACAAATAACGGATCACAACGTTCGATAGATTAAGTTTCATGTTTGTACAAAGATGCATCGTTGTAAGAGACCGGGTCTGTAAAAGAAAGACATTTTTCCGACAACCTAATATACAATTATCGTCGTTTAGTTATTTAGTCTCAACGTATCATGAATTTCAGCTGCATAGATAGAGGAAAAAAAATTATAATTCGCTGTGAGAATCGCTGTCGAAGAAGAAGAGTTAGGTTGAGAGGGGACGTTAGAAACAGAGATGGTCGCGCGAATACATACACAGAACGGGTATCTAGGCGTGTGTCCGTAGGATGTCTACGGTGCACGACGAGGACGACGAGGGTGTTCATCTACGCGGCATTCCGCGTCGCGACCAACACGAAATTACAAGAAATCAAATGACACACCCGCCGCGGATTATCTTTCGAAAACGACTTATTAAGCCCTCCGAGAGCCGGACGATCCACACACGAGAGCTCTATCTTCATCGGTCCGTGTTGAATCGCGTACAATTACGTGGATCGAGCCGCTCCGCTCTAGCATTCCCCTCTTTCTCTTCTTCCATCCACGTCTCTTTCTTCGTATACCGTGGTCGCCGACCGCCTCGTCGTTCCGCAGAAAATCCGCCAGCGGACGATTCGATGATATATAATTTCGATAATCAATCGCATGAACGTCGTTTAATTTTTATAATAACGTACGCGCCGCCTCTATATCTCGCATGGGAACCACGCTGCGTCTGGATGCAATAAAACGCTGCCTATTTAGAACCCGTCCAAAACGAACACAGATCGTCGAAATATTCGATCCGAGGAATATCTCTTCTCCATCTCGATCTTCACGAAACGCTAGTGATCTAACGCGTCGAGGACCAAACGATGGGATAACAGGGAAAAGTTGCGTAAATTCGATTAAATAATAGAAACGAAGCAAATTATTGTTTTATCAAGTTAGAAAAAGCGTATCGGAATAACAGACTCGTCGTAGAAGCAAATTCTTGAAATTTCGTTTCGTAATTACAACGCGAATTCGATAGACGTTAACGCAACTTTGCGCCTTAATGGGTTAACTGGGTCGTATTATCATTCCATTAGTCATATCCTCCGTCCATGAAAGCGTAACATCGACCCGTAAAGTTGGCGATGTATAATTTGTACTAGAAATTGCTGTTTAAGAATCGATTTTTAAGGACACGTTGAATGGACTGGTAGACGTAGTTCTTGTCGTTTCGACGAGCACGCTGATCCCACGGGTAGAGTCTATTCGCCGGACTATCTAAACACGGAAATAATGACCGTGGCTTATCGCGGCCGCGAAGGAGGTACAACTTCTAATTATGTAGCAGAGCCCTTTCAGCTCTCTCGTTGTGCTCGCGTCCACCTCCTTCTCGATGAGTTCTTCTCTATCTGATTTATCCTTAGGAAACCGCGCGGTGCCTATATCGTCCGTGCGGATTGATGGTTTCGCGAACGGAAAAAGGGTGCGCGTAGCTCCTCCCATGCGCTATCTCTTAATTAGGCGATCCGAAACGCTCGTGGCGCGTCTTAATTGAATCGACCAATTATCATTCCTGCTCGAACGTTCGAAAGTCGAAGAAACGAACGTCTCTCCGGTTAACGACACTCGCAACTCTTATCCATCCGTCTGCCCGGCTATAGAATCAATTTTGTAGCTATTTCTTGCGCCAGTCCGTTCAACGTCATTGACTTCATCGAGTTCTTTCTCATCGAAGGTAACTCGCACTTTCTGTGTTACGTTTCGACTCTTTCATTACGTAGCTTAACATGTCGATCCCGTCGTTTCGATCGCTCCGAGAACTCCGACGATAATTTCCCACTATTATTCGCCGCGACTCCACCTCGATTCGACCGAAACAACCGTTGTTATTGCTCGACCATATTACCGTATTATTATTATTGTTGCCGCGACGACCATGACTAGAGCAACACGTTTCGATTAATAACGTCCGATTTAACGTAATTAACTGGACGATACGGTGCCCCGTAGCCGGTACTTGGCGATTGAAACATCTTACGATTTATCGCGGCTAGATCGCCGCGTCGAATCGCCTCGGGAAACGTTTTACTTCTGAATTCGCATAAGTACGTGTCTATCCGTACAGTTTCCATCGAGGGACGGGACTAAGATCTTGATATCGTACGCAATACACATAATACGAAATGCAATTACCACTCGGCTAACGAATTATCTTCATTAAGGGTGCTCGCGTTTTGTAAGTCGTGGCACCGTGCTACCATGTAAAACGAGGGCGAGCGGGTACAGGGGCCGGTACGGTCTTATCTCTGGTTACATAGTTACGTTAATTACAATACACATTACGGTCTACGGAGCGAACTAATTCGGGCCGTTGGCGAAGGAACGCCGCGGAAAGGAACGATTTCCCGCGAACTCGTTCGCCGCCACCACCATCATTTGCATGAGCATGGGTCGCGCGATCGTTCTCGCGTCACCTCCGCGATTACGATTCTTTTGTTGTTTTGTCGAACGGCCATGGCAGGGAAAGGGAACACGGCGGGACGGGGGGAAACCGGCGGAAAAAATGAAAAAGAGCAGAGAGAAAAATACGTTGCGCACGAAACGGCGGTGCGTGAGCGAACACCCGCGTGTTGGACATTCACATACGCTTAGCGAAACAATTAGACGATTTTATCGCGGTACACCACCGGTGCATTCTGTCCCCTTGGCGTTGCGTCGGTGAGCCCCCAACCGAACCGGAAGCTGCGAACCAGCCGCAGGAGGTGCCGTTCTCTCTCCCTCTCTCTCGCTCTGTCTCTTTCTCTCTCCTGCTTCGTATTTCTCGCCTGCCCGGAATTCCCCTCCTTCGCGTGCACGCGTACGCTTCCGGTGACGCTCATTAACGCCCGCCATGGATTTGTTATTCGTAATCGCGTACGGTTAATTCGATTTTCACGGATTTATCGCGCCTCTAGCTTCTTCCTTGTTTCCCTTGCTTTTGTTCTCCAGTATTATGCCGGATGGTCTCCATTGTGGATCGACATTTACGATCGCCTTTGTTTGTAGGCATGACTAAGCGTCAAAAGTTGAATATAGCAACGCGCAAGTTGCTGTACAAAGTATAAAGCCATACCTTACGTTGGTGCGTGTAATTTTTCCGCAGTAGGCGTTCGAATCGTTCGATTTCAGCATTGGATTGATCTTTCGCGATCCTATCGAGCTTGGATACAAGCGTCACGGTGATTGAAATGAAAATTATAGTCGAACTTGTTCTTGTTGAGCATGTTCAAAGATTCGGAATAAAATACGTCATCGCTGTATTCTACTTTACGTCATACGCTCATTAAGAATCTTACGTATCTAAAGCGTGACTTTACGGTTAAAACTTTGTATTAATTATTTCTACGAGAGATGCGATCGAAAGATTATGAAAAATTTCTTCGCTGTTATATGGCTCTCTGTCGGACAAACTGCTACACCTGTTAGGGACGATCAAAGCCGGGTGAAACTTCGTCGAAGGTGCTCTTAGGTGTTTCGTCAGCGAAATTACAGGCATTTCCGAGACATCTCGGAGCGAGGCGAGGAAAATCGAGGTCGATCGGTCCGGATAATTCAAGAGGGGTCCCGGGACGAGGTAAAACCTTCCGGTTAGTTCGATGGGCGTCCACTTAAGAGGGCTTTTCATGCCGGTAATCGAGAAAATTGGTAAAGTGGAGCACTGGAATCCGCGGTAATCACCGGCCACGGCTGACAGCGGCCCGTTAATTTATCGACCAAAATCACAGGCTCGTACGGCCGCAAATCGTTTTTTAAACGCGTCGTTTCGCCACCAAAACTTTTCCATTCGATCCGTTTTGCTAATCGATCGTTAATGGATTTCCTTCGTTTCTCTGATTCTCTTCTCTCTTTCCATACGTTTCCTATCTCTTTCTAACTACGTGAAATTGATTCATAGCCAGTCTCGTGAGAGATGAAACGCGTATCCGTCGTAAAGAAGATCCAAGTAGTGAAAAAGTAACGTTTTCATCGAGAGGGACACGTCTAGACGATGCGAGATCGACGCATCCTCGATCGATGTTCGACATGGAAACAGACGCCAGCGCCGCGTCGCTCGTTAACGAACACGTCGTCGGTCGTGTCGATCTTTTAATTTCCTCGTAAATCGTGCCGGATGTGACGTAGAAGAGGATGGCGAGAAGAGAATGGGACACGGAATCTAGGAGGAGAGAACGAGTCGATCACGCGGCGCTCGTCCATTAAAAAGATATTTCGAGATGCCCAGAGGGCAGTCTGACGGATATACGTGAATGGAGCCACGTCTAATTGGAGACTGATTCGGTCAGCTTCTATATAACTACGTGGATTTTCACTAATTTCGACCAATTTTTGGGGGACATTGTCTACTTTTTTCTTTTTCTTCCGCCGGTTGTACCGCCCGTGGCTTTCTTCGTGATCTCTCGACAGCAGGTTCCAAAAACTCGCGGACTCGATCACACACCCACACACGAACTTGTACTTTTCTCAACGGCCAGCTATTCATAAGAAAGAGGACGATGTTCGGTAGCGGCAATTTGTTCACGATCCGCTCTCGGGTGGGGCGAATAAAAAGGTAACGGGCACCCCTGCGGTGCTCCACGAGTAACGTAAACGAAACCGGTGAATGGTTGTTCCCACCTTCTACATGCCGCGCCTCGAACATGATTTTAAAAACGCGAAGAGTGTAACAGATGGCGCGTTTAATGACGCTTCGATGGAAAATTTTCTCATTTTCGAACAGATTGGTCGATTCTTCGAAAATTTTCATTTTTCGCTTTTCGAATTACGTGCTTCGTCGGTGATTTACGTACGAATTAAATAACCAGGATTATGGAATCCATTCGTTTTTTTTCTCTTTTCGTTTAATCGCATATTTGTATTTTTGGATTTCTTTACTCGTCTCAAAATTATCAGAATTTTTTCTAAATAATCGTAGTTTCCCAAAATAGATACGTATAACTATCCTCGAGGATACACAACGTTATCGTAATTTTTCGAGGTTATTGGACGTTCGAGTTACTTCGTTTGGCTCGACGATATCCAGGAACGATATTCTGCCGGAAAAACGATCTTCGTGTCATACAAATTTCCATTTTTTTCATTGGCGTGATCGTTTATCCGCGCGGCCAGGGTCGGCCATGTTGGCCGGGCCGACGCGTTAATCGATGCCCAGAAAATTAGATTAACGCATTTGGACGGCACGGCGCGCATACCGACGCGGAATATAACACTGACTAACGACTTTCGCCGGTGCGTTAAGCGCTCCCATTGTTCTGCCGCGGAAGTTGGCCGGTGAGCCGGAAACACTCCACTCGGCCGCAGTCATTTTCGCTGTCGTGAATGACAGAGCGTGTTCGTTAACACCAATTACCATGCGCCCGCTCGGTCGCGTTTCTATTATATTGAATTATCGGAAAACTCGTCCGAAAGTGAATCTGCAAAATTTTCACCGTTACACGATTCATCCGTGCCTCCACTCGTGCAAGTTAGCCAATAAGCTCGCTTCGAAACGAGCTTCGTAATTCCAATTTTCACGCTCACTCTCGTTTTAATCTCTTTGTCTTTGACCATACAATACGAACCAGCGTATCGTTCCAAACGTATCAACAATTTTTTGACAGATTTCTATCGATAGAACCACGGACAAACGATAAACGTACGTACGCGTAAGCGTACTTAAAGGCTCGTTTACATTATTCCAGTTGCTTGAATTTTAACTAATTGGAAATATTTTTAGCCTGTGCGAACTCGTTGTTCACTGGACTTGAAATATCCTTTCAAGTTTCACGTCGATTGAAATTCTTCAAACAATCTATTAACGTTCGAACGTCGCGTACTATACTTATTCGTATACTTTACGAAAACAAACCACGCGAATCTCTAAAAACGAATTGTCGCAGATTTCTGAAACGTTGGTAACGAGTTACGGATCAACGATTCCGATAGTTGTACCGCTAAAACTTACAACACGCCACGGATGAATAAGCTTGTCCCTGACGAGGTTCAGTTTCGAATACAGCTTTCGATCGTTGGCATCCGATTACGAGTAACTCATCGAGGAACGAGTGTAATATATCCTACATACCTACTTCCACTCTATATCAACCTCTATGCTACTCTTCGTATACCGAACAACGGAATACATATCCGATGACGTAACTCGCTAAACTATTACCGTTCGAATTCAAAGCAGCGCGTTCGAGATCGATCACGGCGTTGCTCGGCGATCATTACCGTTTCCAAGAGTCATCGCGAATCCTTTTAACTTTTACCGTCGTTAGTGTACGCCGATCACGCATCGTTGGAACAGCAATGAGAGGCATTAGACCGATGGAAAGGCAGGATCGAGGAAGTTGCGGTTACGGGTTGTGGTGCCGTGTTTTCGCGGCCGAACGGCCACGCGAGCAACGAATAATGAAAAAAATATGGGGGAGACTGGCTGACTGATGACAACGGTGACGGCCAACAGGGGAGAAACGGCGACAAACAGAGCGAATAGGGGAAAGGTAGAAGAAGAAAGAAAGCCGGATGGGGCAAGTGAGAGGGGTGGAGAACGCGCGCGGCATGACAGAAGTCAAGCATCCCGAATGAATCGTCAATTTCGAGGCTTTTCGAACAGCGCGAACTCGAATGGTATAAAGCGGCCATATGCCGGCCTTTTTCGCTTTTTATCTTTTTCTTCGGCCAAGGCACGTTCCTACATCCGAGGCCTAATTGTTGCTTAATTATCCGTTGGTCCGCCATGTTGCGGTTTATACGCATTGCCGAGTGAATTATTACGAGGCAAGCGAGCGTGGCCACGCAGCTTTTCGAATCCAAGCTTCGAGTGCACCTTCACCCTTAAATACGTACGCGATTTTTAACATATATAACAAAATTGCCGCTTTATCTGTGACGAAATCACAGGTAGGAAAGTAATTTTGAGAAAAAGAGGCTACACAAGCAACATGTAGTATATATAAATAAATTAAACGTTGCTTATCTTTAATCTTACCGATTGTATAGCATAATTTCTGAAATACTTTACCTTAATAATAAACGCTCCAAATATCAAAATGAAGAAATAGCTATGAATAATGTTAAACTATTCTGCTCGTGAAGATAATAAGGCAATAAATTAAAAGTGATTTATGAAGCTTTATATTGGTAATCTAATTCCATTCGAGAACACTCTGCAATAATCATATTTCTGCTATAGTAGTTACGATACTAAATGGCAACACTATGCATTTAAGAGTTAGACGCTTCGTTCGATATCTCTTTCTCCATCACGATTGCTTAGCTAGCCTTTTATCTTCTGTCCTCGCCCAGTTTATGATCCTCCGCGGGATTAATAACGCTCGTATCTTCGTCGTTGGTTCGATATCGTTCGACCCCAGTGAGCTCCACGCCATTTTCGAAGCCTCCTTTTCGCCTTACGGTTCCGAGAAAAATCGTAAAACTGTATCGGTCGTTCTCGAATCTCGGGTTAACCCGATGGATGGAAGGATCGTCGAGCTTTGACGATTTCGCAATGGACGATCGAGCGTCTCTCGCCGGAGGTAAATGGCGTCGACGACGCGATCGAACACGACTAATATTTCATCGAACGTTTCCCTCGCCGGTTACATTATCGTCGGACTGCAGCGAAAATGTACGAGCGGTGTTTAATAAAAATGACGATAATATGAGCATCTCGTGTCGCGGTAATGAGACCCGTGGATCGACTATCTTCTTTGGCCCGTGTCCCCGATAACCAAGCTGCATCAATCATCCCCCCTCCCGCATCCTGCATCCGCCCTCGACATCACCTGGTAATAAAGACGAAACTTTACGGTATCCCGGCGAGGACTCGTGGGTCGCTTGTTCTCGTTCATCCAAAAAGAACTTCTCGAACCCGAGAAGTTGACTAATCGTTCTCCATGGAGTTTCACGAATTCGGACGATCGATCGATCGCGAGAAGTCGATTAAGCCTGAAACAACGAGGGCTCGATCAATTCTCACTCATACAGATATTTTCAGTTTATTCGATGTATCTTAAATTACATTTACGCGTTATCAGTACTAAACTAAACCAAACTATTGTTCACGAAGGATCTTATTTCTTACGTAAATTTCATTATCACCGGGCTGTTGATATTTTCATATGAAAGTTCATATTTTTACGAATAGAATCAAAGAGACAAAACGATAACACGGATTTGTTTCGATATTCGCGAAGCATTACGACGAATACTATACTTGTTGGATATTTTATACTACGTACAATTTTACGTATCTATCGTGTGCATTTTTTATATTTCCCATGTAAATATCTGTCACTTTTTTTTTCCCTATAATCTGCGTGCGATATAATGGTAAAACAACAGACGTAGGTTGATCGAATGTACGTTCGATCACACCGTTGCAATTATTTAATTAAACGCCTGGCCGTGTGCGTATTGTCGATCGAATGGAATTTCCTTTCGACCTCGAGGCGATCGTGGCGCGGATCGAGAAGGCGACGAATGAAAATCAGTAAAGCGAACGAAGGTAATCGCAGTGATTACGTTGTCAACGATACACCGACTCGACGACACGTAATAACGGTAATGAGAGAAAGAGACGGGCCGGTTAGATTCGATTACCCGAGGTTCGAGGCGAGAAGTCGTATTTTCTCGCGGTCCGTTTACTTACGTAAGCCAGTGGAAGCGCGACGCAACGCGACGCCTCGATTCATCCGCGCGCAAATCGTCGAATCCGCTTCGCTGACAGCTTCTTTCAAGCGTTTCGCGCCACGCATGTACCTCGTGTTATAAGATGCCTTTAGGATCTCCACGGAATCTGTTTGCATAATTTTTTCTCACCATATTGCAGCCTGGTGTAACTTTAAACCCGGCGTAGCTCGGATTTAGCGTGTGTTCGGCATACCTGATCTGCCTGAAAACTAGCAGCAACTGTATTTTTTAAATCGCTTCGAATTATATAATTTTTACTGTAATTCGATGTCATATATATTTACATAGAACAAGTTGCAGTTACTTAAAAAATATACGTTCACTCGGTTTCGTTTTTCCTATTGACTTCTTCCGTCTAAAACTCAACGTTCTATGGACTAGAGGCTTAAAAACGTATCCGGAAATCTTATTCGTATTAATTAAACGTATCCAGAAGGTCCAGAAATCTATCGATTCGTTACCTGACCGTTTCCAATTTTCTATCGATATTCGAGGAAGCACGCTTCGAATAAAATTTACGACAGAACTAAGAAACGTTTGAATCGACATATGGACAATGTCGTTACGTTTCGGACGATTTACGTACACGAAACGCAACTTAGATCCAGCAACAGCATCGACTTTGCACAACGTAAATGATGGCCCGCGGCTAGCGTAATTCGGGTTTAGCGTGGTTCGAATCTACCGAGTGACTTCGACACAACTTACCGTGGATCCATAAATCAAACATTAGCAAAGCGTAGGCGTAACGCGAGTTAATTTTGTCGTAAGCTGTGGCTTACACTCGGCTCGAAGTAATTTGGATTCAAGGTAGCGTGGGCGTAATGGAGAATTCGATTCCGAGTGGAAACTCGGGATCTAGAGCGGCGGTGGAACGTAGCGTAACCAAGATCGGAGATAATTCGGAGGTCACGCCGCTCCGGACACGTGTGTATCCGAATCCGAGTGACTAATTCGTGTTTAATACGACGTCGGTAAATTACGCGGTAATTTATGGGAATAGGTTGGTGTTTCTTTCTTTTCTTTTTCTTTTTTTTTTTTTTTTTTTTTTGTTGGACGAGCGTGCGTTTCGCCGGCACCGATGACGAAATCCACGAGGTCGTGGAACAAATTTGTACGAACGCTCGAAGGCGCTGACATAAATCGTCGCCGAGATCTCCGCGAGCGAGCTCTTATATAAATGGGAACGATTTAGTCTAGCGGCCTCGGCGGCGGATATCTTAATTTCGTGTACATTTACCTGTTCGAAGAAAGGGCGATCCGAGGTGGAAAGCACGCGTATACTACTTTATCTGGCTACGTGGTCTTGTAGCTAATTTATAAGGCGAGTTAACGGACCGATAGGAGGACCTGTTCACAAATTAAACGTCTCCATTCACCGGTATCCCTCAGATTCTTCGAAAAACGAACACGATTTCGAGAAAGAATTTTGTTCGCACCTTCGACACCCTCTATCTTCCTTTTATACTCTATAAAAATTGCACTTTCGTCCCGATTTGTTTCAACAAGATACAAGTTCTCAAATACGTATGATAAGTAATCTTCTCGATTGGTGATCACCGAGGTTGACGAAGAAACTCCATTTCTTGGGAGGATACGAGGCAGAGAAAAAAGATCTGGCAACGTAACGTAAGGATCTGATAATATGTTTCTATAGGTCCGCAGCTATCTGACAACGGTCGTTTTCTCTGGCCATTTCTCTCGCATGCGTGTCGCGCGAAACGCATTATCACCGCGACAGACTTTCGTAATCTTCGCGCGTAGCGTTTATACTTTATAACGGCTCGTCCATCGCATCGTTTACTGGCATGACAAATGGTAATCGCGCTTTGTTCGTTCCTCGTCCTTTTATCTCGGCCTCCCTCCACGTCCTCGGTCTTATCGCCGGTTCCCGCTGTAATATTATTTCTCTGCCTCCTACGATTGTCTTTCGCCTCTTGCCTCGAACCCATCGAGACGCGTTTTTCGAACAAATTATTTCTCTCGACGTTTTCGCCAAACGAAAACTGGATAAATCTCGAACAGAACAACTTTGTCCTCCTTTCCCTCCTCTTTTTCTCTTTGCCTTTAAAGAGACTGGCAGAGAGAAGTAAATTTCAGAGAAGACAAAATCGAAAAGCTTAACGTTGTCTAGCGAGATTTCTAGAGATCTTTTGATCCAAAGGATACTAGTCGAGGAATCGAATATTTACGCTTATCGCCGCGACATATTTCGCCCTCTTTGCTTCCCTCGAGCACGGTTATTGCGAAACGTTGTTGCACGGCGGCGGCGGTCTTTCGGAATCAGAAAAATCGCGTAAATGACGACAGTTTGGTTTTCATCGCGACCGATGGGGCACGGAAATCCTGGCGGTGATTCGCGGTCGGCTACGATCGTAAATCGACGTGTAAGTAGATAAGACCGAGCGTTCGTAAATCGGTAGATGAAACGGAGTTACGAGCCCAAGACGAGTTTCGAGACGCCAAGGTATAATGGTGGTACACTTTCCCCGAAAAGACGACCGTGTTCCAGACAGTATCGTAAATTTTGGATTCCTCTCTTATTGTTCGAAATTTGTACTTTCGTTATTGATTCTTAGTCGAGCGCGACCAGACAACGGGTCTTTCGATCAACGAATAATTAACGCGAAGACGCGATGTAAAGGACAATCGTCTTTTAAATATTGCGAATTTCGAATTTTTCTTTTACCGTTTTAACTTTGTTCTTTCGTGATTCTTAGTTGAACGCAACTAACTCTTTACCCTTAAGATTTTTCCTTCCAGTCGATCATCGACGTAAAGGAACGTTTAAAGGATGACCGACTTCCAAAGAGCGTTGTAAACCCTAGATCCCTCCCCTTTTCTTAATTTTCTTCTTCCTTCGTTGATCATCGATCGAACGCAACCAAGAAGATCTTCTTACTCCTAAAATTCGTCTTCGTCGATTTAGGTAAAGAAAAATTTGCTTAAGAAATAATCGTATTTCACGGAGTATTGTGAACGTTATTCTCATATTGTTGAAACTTACTCTCTAGAAATTGATTCACGGATAATTGGTATAAAGGAACGTTTAAGACCGTGCCGTGTAAATCGATCGTTTCGCACTTTGGAGTGGACGAGGGACTGGGATTATTTTTGGTTGTTCTTGTTGGAACGACGCGACGGGTCCACGGGCACGAGAGCCCAGCCTAAAACGTTCTATCTTCGAAAGGAAGGGACACGATTAGTATAAGGCACTCGCGTTATCTTAACAGAGAACGGGTATTCGTTGGTACCAGAGTCTCGCCTTAATCTCTCCTAATCATGGCTCTATTTAGATCCATGGCGGAGCAGAGGATTCCTTTAAGAGGATATCCGTGTTTGACTCGACCGCGCTCGCTTTACGACTCTTTAATCGTCCGAAATTTGTTGCTGACCACTAAAAACGTCTTCTCGTCACCTTGTCCGAGGATACTTCCTCAAAGTTGCGCTCACGATTACACACAGTGGTCCCGTGAAATTCTCCCCCTGTTGTTGGAGAAAAAAACGTTTTTACCGAACACTTACCGACCCTTCTTGTTTAAGATTACGCTAATAGCTATATATTTACGAAGTTTACGCATCTTGAATCTGGAAAATCCTATTTCCCTACGAATTCTTCTATACGTTGCTTCCAATGCGGTTTTATATATATCGTTGCTTGTCTATCGACGGTACGACACTGAAATGGTAAAATCACGCGAGATAAAACAAACTGTGTAGAAGAGAACATACGATGCAAGATATAACATCTAATATTTAATAAAGAAACTGCGATTGTTTACGTAAAGTCGTATTTTTACGAGCATGATCTAACCTAATTGAAAGAATCTTTCATCGACGACTCTAGCTGGTACCGTTCATCGAAACTTTCGTTGTAAATACAATGCTAGACCGAAGATGTCAGTAACCATCGGAAAAGTGGACTGTGACGAAATTTGGTCGGTTGGAGTCGCGCGATCGCGGTAATAAAATTAATGGTATCCGCCAGCACGAGTTTCCGATGGCTGTTTCACCCTCGTTGGCTCACGGCCTGATTGCCCCGTCATTTCGTTCGATCCGTCGATCGGATTCCACGTCGAACGTATCCCCGGATCCATTGAACGACTGATTACGATCGTTTCGCAGTTATCGCAGTAATAAAAATCATGCTCTCCTCTTGACTATCAATTCAACTGAAATTGCTACGCTCCCGCCGCCGCTCTGTCCGGCGGATAATGTACTTCCATCATTAACGTCACTACCGATACTTCATGATCGTTACGAACAGGCCAATTACTCATACCATCCGTCGACGATCCTGCCGCAATTCGTATCTACTACCTATCCTTGACAATCATCCTGACCCGTTCACCGTCTTTGCTTTTTTTCTTCCTTCCAAGGAATCCTCTTCTTCTTCTTCCTACGCTTTCACCAGTACCATCCATATCTATCAACGCATTGTTCTTTATCGATAGCCTCGGAAGAATATAGAGATTTTTTCATCGAACGGTTCAATGAGGCCTTACGAGTTACGAGTTGCGCGTTTACCAACTCGCCTTTTTACCATTGCGAAACAGAATCGTTGGTTGCCGAGTAACTAACTGCAACGGATGTCTATCAACGCAGGGATTATTCTTAATTTTAACTTTCGCCTTCTTCGTTCCTCTTTGACGCACGAAATTCGTCGATGAATAAAAAAACAGGTGGCAGAGCGAATCGTTTTGTTCGAAGGGCCAGCCAATTTCAGACGGCAAGATTAGATCTACCGCGAGTTCGAAATTGAAGATCGCGCGATCTAGTTACGAGTATTTCGTCAAGAACACTCGCTGAAGGTTCCAATTTACCGTTATCTCCGTGAAAAATTAATACCGGCCGCGGTTGATCCTCGAGCGCAGATACCGCTCGCGATCCAACCCCTCGACCACAGCCACTGATCGGCCTATGATTTCGATCGGGAAGAACAGAGGAGGGAAGGAAATGTACTCGCGGGCCGCGGTCGCTGCGCAAAATCGTAATTGCGCCGATTGCACCGCTGCGGCTGGCCGTCATTAGCGTGGCGGCCAAAGAACCGAGCTAAGAATCGAAAGATCACGAGGGAGGAAGGAAACGGCTGCGAAATAATGAAAGAGGGTCAGGAAATGGGTATATTAATAATATCAAATGGTAACAGAGCAGTACTTATTACTACTGGTACGAAGAATTTATATTTTACATGGTTAATAATTAAAATACAAACAGGTTTGGTGTATTTTCTGATATTTATATTTACGGATACTTGTATTTACGATATTTACACCAGCTACCTGTACCGTTATTCTCGCTGGTACGTTTATTGCGAGTTGGAATTCGCAGGAAAATTCTACCGTCGTATCTGACGATATCCGTACCTGAGAGAGTTAAATTCTAACGTAGACATCTCTTTTCCTGCGTTTTAAAATCTAGAAACTTCCTTTTCCTCTACCTATAAAGATAGAAGGGAAAAGCACGAGCGAATACGCGAAAGAAAAGCCGAAAGGTAGAAGGAGGAGTGGGAGGAAGAAAAAGGAGAGAAAAGTGTGTGCATCGGGACGAGGTAGCACTGCCGATCCGGGCCGATTCGTTCGAGCGTAGCATTAAAATTAATAACATTTCAGCCGTGCGTTATCGTCGTTATTGCCGGGACAGGTGGTGTGGCGGGGCACTGTGTGCATTCGTAGTTACGATGGTTTGATTTCGCGTGACTAGCCGATATTGAACTGGACACCCGTACAAATACAAAGCGTACGTACATAGCCATTCGTGCTTTCTATGCATAGTCTAGACCCGCGATTGTCTGGATATCCGAATACTAATTCGATTCGATGCTCGTCGACCGGTTGCTCCGAGATTGCCCGACGGATATTGGAATCTGCGCGAGTACTACGTTACACCGGTCGCTCGATGAAACACGAATACCGAGAGGAAGAGATTCTATATCCCAACTATCAGAATTATTTGCTCGATCGAAGCAACGAGATCTTACTTTTTCTTAATTTCTTGAAATCTCCATCTCTTCGTCGTCCATTCACAAATGTGTTTTGTTCGCGGAGCGACGAAAAGATTCCCGAAATGTCTGGAGCGTAGAGAGTAGCGTCGATGTTGATGCGCTACGTGATTTGACGAGCGAACACCGATTGCAAGAATATCGTGACAACGGTAAGTCGTTTGCCGATGATATCGCCGACACGTGCCGCTTGATCGCACTTAGATTTCCTCGATTGCCCCGGCCATTAGACGTAGCTACGTAAGTCGAATTGTTGCGACCTTCGAGACTTGGCCGAAATCGCTGTTTTATTTCGAAGTAATCAAGGAACGAATAAAAAGAAACGAAGGACGATTCGGAGGATCGACTGAGAAACGTTGGCACAGACCGATAAATGGCTTCACCCCGTGATATTATCACGACGTTCAACCACTTCTTCCGCGTTCTTTGATATAATTTTTGGTCGAGTGAAAAGATATTTCAAGGTAAACGACGATCGCGATGAAAACGTCTCGTGATCGTTGTCCTCCGTGGATAATTCGTTTCTTCGAATCGGTTTCCCTAGTTATCGTCGTGGAATTCCTTTCTTTTTAATGTTACTCGATGGTCGGCGAACATCTCTGTGTTGGACGATTCTACGATCGAAGGGGCAATTAGGAATTTTTTTACGCGCAAGAAGAGTTATAACTAGGAAACACGCGGAATAACGCCGAGGAAACATAGCGACGCGAATAATGGGCTCTAAAGTAGCAAAGTCTCGTCGGTGACAAGGAGCTCGTACCAATTACTAGCGTCTCACGGCGGCTGAATATAAAAAAGCGAGACGCGGAAAGCGCGAATTGCTTGCCCCCGAAAGCGCGACGCTTTGAATCCATAATCGGGCGTCTGAAGCTTCGACGGTATTAAAACCGCGACCGCGCGAACAATCAACGCGTTTCTCGCCGCCTTTGAGGGATACAGAGCTGTTGATATCGAGTCGCTTTGAGCGTGGAGAAGTTCACCGTATGAATTTTAAGCACCATATTCGCGGCACAGTTGCTCGCGAATGAGCGCTTCTGCGACAAATCGCAGAAAACTAATTTCGTTTCGCAAACTTCCTACTACTTCGCTGCAATTTCATTCGTATAAACTTTGCGAACCGGAAGATTTGCTTTATAGTTGTTAGGGTCGATACCAAGCTTCGACCTTAACGTGCCTGACATACAGCTTTGAAGGTTACATCCCCCTTCTTAAGTAGTAATGATGGGACACTTGCCAACAGACGAGGTAAAACCGATAAATTATAATACACGTTAGGGATATTGGAAATATTCTAAAGATAGGAAAATATTTAATAATTGGTAACTCGTTTGGAAGTTTAGATCGTAAAGAATTCATTCGTTCGGTATTGTAATAAAAATCCTATTAATTACATACGTATAATAAAGTTAAACGTTCCGTATCTACTGTATCCATTGACTGCTAATTTATTCGATTTTAATATTCGTATTACCAGATTTCCCATTGCAATTGTTACATCTTAATGTATTCGTATTTACATCAAGTATTCCGTTATATTTCTTCTACGCTAGATTTGATCTATTTTATTCGAGTTTAATTAATTCAATTCTGCCAACTCAACATAACTGTTAATTCGTTGTTTTATTTTCCTCCGAAACGTTCTAACGTCTATGAACGAGGATGTACGTTAAACTTGCCAGGATCATAGTTTTCTAAACTTTAACCACGAAGACCAACTTTCCAAGATATATCAGGCTTTAATTCCCAATTTCGTTTGAAAACGACAATGGTGGTAAATTTAACGATGGAAGTTTCGCGTGACCGGTGGCTTCGCCACTGATCGACTCATCGAGGGCGAAGAACAACGAATCGCCAGTTGCTAAATCGTTGTCCGAGCGCGAGACGTTTTCGTCGGAAATGAGCTAGCGTGTCTGCGAGATCCCATTCAAACGACAGATACAGTCCGCAGAAAACTAACAAGAACCGAGGCCTGTCATAACCGCCTTTCATCGACAGCCTCGATGCCTCTCAGCGAGGCCGGCGCCACTTTCGTGACCGTGAAATTTTCGCTCGACAAAATTCGCCGAGTGTGAAACTATTTGCTCGCCGGACAAAGGACCGAGAACAGGTTGCCGCGCGAACTCGCGTGACGAATCGCGTTGCCAAAGGACGCGGAATTGCTGAAATTCTAACCGAACGTCGATCGGGATATCGTCGACAAACGCATCGCATTCAGACTTTGTAATTGTCACTTGCGATCGCGTGACGTTGCTCGGGGCTTCGATTCGTTTCGCGGTTTCTGGATCGAGGAAATTGATTGCTCGAAAGACATTTTCTTTCCTTTTCTTCTTCCACATCTTTTTACAAGGGAAGTGTATAATTTCTCGTGTCAGCGTTTTGCACGTACGTTTGTTTTGGAGAAAAGTGACAAGAACGGACGATAGCGCAAAATTTTGAAACGCTTTCGATACTGCTAAAACTATAGTTCTTTTAAAAGAGACAAGAAGATTGATTTTTTCGAAGGTAGAACAATCCCTGGATGTAATGGGAAATAAAATTTAAAGGCATAAAACTCTACTTTCCAACATTTATAAAGAAATTAAAGGATACGCCGTTCTACGCATTCACAAATGAAATCATTCTCAACATATCCGTAACAATACTCGACTGCACTTTCGAGAAACCCTTTGAGCGCGCGCATCCATTCCCATCCTACTCGCGTGAGTCCGAAAAACAGTTGCGAGAATAATCGCGTTGCGGTTCGTCCGTCATGTGTTTCGGATATCCGGTATTCTTTTTACCCTTATCCTTGCTCTCATCCCTCTTGAATCTGCCAGTCGAGGAAATCACAGGATCACCGGTGGTCGATGACGCCCGGAGCGGGAAGAAGAGCACCGGCCGGCAGCTGGCCAACCGAGATCACGAAACTCTGCGAAGTGCACGCGCGTGCAGCCTGCATAATGCGTTTTCGCAACATATGGAGGGGCGAAAAAGTCTGGTAGAGACGCGCGTGATTCCTTTACCGGCCGCGCAACACGAAATTCGCGGTTTCTCGATTTTGCGTTGAGATTAACGACGCCGATTCTTCCGTCTCCGGTTCGTGACGCTCTACGATCGTGCAATCATCTTTCGAATAAAGGAAGCTAAATCGTCCAGTCGATTTTCGAACTTAAACTGATCCAAAATTGATTCGAAATACTCGGCAATGTAGAGCGGCCACGAAAGTATTTCCACGCTCGTATTTTCTAAGCAGACGTTTCCTTGACAAGATTCTGCATTTCATTCTAATAGTATCAAACTTTCGTAGGAAAGTAAACACTATGAAAGTAAACGACGCGATATTTAACTTACTTGGACGTAATTAATCGGCGCAATAATAATTACATCGGCGTACAAATACTTTCCGTAGCCACCGTATATTATAGCGATCGAATTGAAATTTCGTCAAAGTCCATATTGATTGACGTTCACGGTAACCGTGCCCAGAGGAAATTTTCGAGGAATTTTCTTCGATCCCTGGTGACGCGACAACGTTGAATTTCATAGGTTGACTCGTCGATGATCCTTTTGAAGCGGAGCTCCGTGTCGTCCAGTCACATGCCCCGACACCGCCCGCGATGTCGTTTCGCCTTCGACAAACGAGAATAAAATATACATGAATCTCTTTTTCCGAAATATTCAAATCTGCAGTCCTCAGATCAAATAACTGGCAGGGTATCGGGTCGCCGTATTGGCCCCGAGGTGGTCTCAGGCCATGAATATCATGACTGACCAAACTCGGTTCCCATACTAGTCACGTTCTGACGATTCCCGTAAGGTGTGGTCCGCAGAGTCGGTTTCCGGAAATCAGGCTATCGGGTTTCGCGCCTGCTCGCGCTCGCTCTTCGGCTACGTAGCCTGGTTTCCGTTTGGAAACCGCGCTGCGTGATACATTTCAAACGAGCCTGAGACATACACCGTGAAACTCCTCGATTACCATTAATTACTAATCAGCTGCCTCTAATGAAAAGCGATCAATTTTATCGAATTTAGGGAAAATTGAAACTTCACAATAAACGTTCCACAATCGTATCAACTGTTTGACTTGTGCTTTTCTTTTCATTGTATCGATAGAATCTTTATAGAGATTTTTATCGCAGTCGGATAAAGAATAAGAAGAAACGAAGAGGGAAAGCATCGAACAACTAACCGTGTCGTCGGCTGCTCATTTATTGCGTCTGCAGGAAAAAAAGCGCCATTATTTCGCGAAGATAAACTGGCAATAACTGTCGTATTCAAAGTTCTCGCTAAAGTCGTTAGTTTTTCGGGCTAATGTCGAGTAACCTCCAACCGTTCGCCACCCAAACGATTACATAAATAAACGTCTCATTCGTTCAAAGCGAATTCGACTTCGATTTCTGCGGGAAAACTTAGTGCGTATACAATATTGACGACATCTTTGACAGTAGAGAATAGAGAATCGGTAGAAAGGTCGAAAATCACGAAGCTGCAAGTTTCGCTAAGCTCGTAAATCGGTACTCGTCGATGGTGGACGAGATTGTTCGCTCTTCTTTCAAAGAGAACACGATCGAATACATCTCGTTTGCCTTGTGTTTGAATTCCGGTTTAACGAGACCTGACTGACGTTGATCGTTTACACAAAACGTTAGTTATTTTGTTAATGGCGCTTATCGTCGACGTACTGTCGATAAATTCGTTCGCTTGTGACATTTATCGTCAACAGTGGGAGGATCGTTCCGCTGGAAGCTCATTTCTTTTCCTTTTGTCAAATCGTAACAGTGACAAAACGACGATCTCTGGTCCGCTATATCGGTCTGTCCGAACCTGGATGATTGATTTTCCTCGCGACATTAGATAACGAAACGTATGCAAAACGCTCGCGGCTGCGTGATCGCCTGGGCGGAAGCTATTTGGTCGCGCTGCCATTATCTTCGCTCCCGTTTTCGTCTGCCGACAGAGGAACGATTAGTCACGAGTTTAACGCGTTTACGTGACCGCCGCATGGAAATTTCCGATAAGTCGAGGAAAAGGGGCAGAAGAAAATGCGAACATTCGTTACGCGTCTCATTTTTCTCAAACGTCCGCCTTCGAACGGTTAATACTCCTCGCGCGTCCACCAAGGTCGTTAAAAAATGTTCCATTTCTTAACTGGTAGTTATTTATTTAGATACCCGAAACGATTAGCAAACAATTAGATTATGTAAGAAGTATATACTACGAAACGTATTCGCGCATACTCTTATGTTCCAACGAAGCATTTTTTTTATCAGATTTTACATTTCGTTTTCGTAGTGAAAATTTTCATCGCCATACGAATTCACTGGCCTTTAATCGAGAATTTTTCGTTTTCTCTTTGCGAAGGATTCGCAGACAGCGATTTCAGCCTGTTTTTGAAATCATCAGCTTGCGTCGCTATCGCGATTCTCAACCCTCTTCCTCGCCGTATCGTAGCCATTTTGCATCGAGGGTGCTCTCCTCTTCGCACTCGTGTCGTCGTGTTCGCTCTTAACGGATAAGAGCTTCGAATCGCCTCGTAAACTGTCTGACGGTTAACACTCGACGTTCGAATGGTGGCGTTGCTACTTAACTACTGTACAGCCTTTGGTTGATCCATCCTCGCGCCTCTTTCCGTTCCTCCTCGATCACGCTTCTCTTGGCTTTACGCGCATCCATTCTCTTCGAGACCGAGAATATGGTCGTCAATGTCCGAATACAACCGTACTGTTGTTTCAGTCGCGATACCAGTTGGTTACACCACGTTGGTATACCATTTAGCTTGGACTAGATTTGGAGCTACTCGTTGGTGTAATTTTACTATCGATTTTTCAGAATCATCATCGTACGTATCGTACGATTTTTTATTAACATTTTTGATCATTGATTTTGAATTGGCATCGTACGACCCTTTTCGTAACATTTACAATTCGTGTCGACTGCGTCGGGAAATTTCACTAGTCGACCGAGAAAACGCACAAGTTTCTCGGTTCGAAACGCGAGAGTTGGAATTAAATGACAGTTCTAGTAACAGATCGTCGATAGGTGCGATTTCGATCGACGAAAATGCGGATGATTCTGCCGTGCAACAAGAAAAAATCGGGTTGAATTGGGAGAAAATCTCTGGGACGGTAGCCGCTCTTCCGCGTTCCATCGTAAACTCGGTCGTTTCCTATTCCGCACCGATTCGCCCGTGGATCGAGTAGCATTCCCATTAACGTCGACCAACGCGACCACCTGCGAACAATTCGCGTAGAAACTATCCACAAGATATCTAATTGGTTCGTGGCTAACCTTTTCGATTAGCGGAGATTTCTCCTGGATTCCACGTTTCTCGGATTTCTTCGGACAGATTTATGCTCGAATCGTCAGTTAAATCGCTCGAAACCAAACGTTCGATAATACCGTGTTTTACATAATTACATGACTTGAAATACGGACCAGTTTAACGCACAGTCAACCGGTCACGATAAAACGTTTCATGCAAATTACACCAGAAAGGGTTAAGCTTCGTTAGTTTCTCGAATTCGAAGGATCTACATCGGTTCGTATGATTATTTCAACTGTTTTAATCAAACGTTAATACATGCTGATGTTTGTACATCCACTGATATTCTTTTATCAGTCGATATCTCTTTCTGTCTGTCTCCGTCTCGCTGTTATTATTCGTAGTTGTTGTGTATATATATATAATATATAATATAATATACATTACAGTAGTGAGTTTTCCCGTAAATAAATAAATTGGAAGCTTGTAAAGCATAAAACACGACAACTTCGTAAATCACTTAATTTATAAATACTATTTCACAGACAAGACAAGAGATACGAATTGTATAATTACGAATATAGTAGTTTCGAGTGCAACGTGGAGTCGCCAGAGCGGTAGGTTGCCGATGGCAACGTAATCGCGATCGGGCGCCACGCTATTCAACCGCGTATCCAATATTCGACAGGGACCGGTGAGGTGTTACGGTAATACACGATCGAGGAATGCCATTTGCCGGTGCTTGATTTATGCATTACAGAATATAGAGACACCGCGGCGTGTCCGTGGGGACTCGAGCGTCGAAGCCGTGGAGCGCGCAACGTGAGTATTATTCAAAGTGTTGCTCATTTGGACACGTGGACAGGCCAGGAGTAAATCGGGCTTTGACCGTAGTCAACGACACGTGACGACACGTGCCACCGCGTTGCACATTTCGTGGTCCGCGCGTTCCAACGATCCTTCTCTTCGAAGTTTCCAAGCTGATAGAAATCGCGGAAAGCCAATCAAGACTAAACGACAAACGCTTCGGTTAACCGTCCATTTCAGAGTTTCGTACGATAGCAGTCGCTTAGTTACCATTTTTCTAGTACATATCGTGCATATTCGTCCAAGGAATTCACGTGTCGACCCATACGTTTTACGATACGCTGTTAACATTGGGAAGCAAAGTTTTTGACTCGAACCTTTCGATTTTGACTAGCTGAATTTTCGTCGCTTTTCCTGGTGGCTTATCGAAAGGCAACAAATACGAAGACTCTTGACGTACGTTAAAAAAGGTACAATATCTTTTGTAGCCACTATAGGCGTTAAAAAATAACAGGAATAACGTAAGCCAACCTCAACGTACGATCACAAAGCATTAGCACGAAACTCGAAGAATCTGCCACAAAAATTGTCGACGATTGCCTGAAATTGGATGTCAAACGTATTCGAAGGTTTCTATTGCCGATGCATCGCCGAATTCCCCTGGAGGGAATGCAAAAGCCGAAGATACGGGTGCATCCAGGTTTATCTGATTGTGCGTCACCGAGCAAATGATCGGTTACCAGAAAACAGTAAACCAACGAAAATTTCGCAGTACTGCTTATTAGCGATTTTCACAAAGCTATCATTAGACGTGACACCGGTATTAAGAAGGTTGCTCGGCGTCGGAGGTCTCGCGAGGAAATTACAGTGTTTCGAAAAGGTAGAAATCAGAGTGTTCGGTCCCGAGACTGGTTCGCTCGCGATTTCTTTCGGTACGTAAATCAGCGATCATTTTGTTTTTGTAACGACGATTTATTCGACGTTCTTTTAAAAGTATCGTTTAGAAAGAGAGTTGTTCTTCTTTTTGGATGTCTCTGCCATCAGCGTTTTACGCTTAACAGACGCGTTACTATCGTTTTTCGTGAAAACGTCCTACGTACCATTTCGAAACTGAAGAAAATTGAAAGTTTATCGTTTTCATTGCGCTCTTTTTAATTTTCTCCGCTAAATTAAAAATATTTAGTTATTATTTCGCGTTAACCGGTACGATACAACCTAACTCGAAATATTCTCTTCAAGTATGTCTCGAGAAACGAAGAAACGCCAAATAGAACATTTTACATTTCTTTGTTTCTTTCATTCTAAAAATATGTTCAAGAAGTTTGTAATTTATAACTCGTAATTTATCAATTCAGTGATATATTATTACTTGCCGAGTTGTTTCTCAAGAGGACTCGGAAAATTAAAAGTTTCGATCCGATCGACCACAAAACGTTTGATCGAATTTGACGTGGTTAGGTTCTCATAGCCACAGTACGATTGTTCCTGGGCCCAAGCATTTCCAAGCGGCGACCTTTCAATGGTCGTTTCACCGGCTTTCGTCGTCAACTCGCGAAACCCTCCTCGATAAAAGACGCACTCGAGTTGCGCCACCGAATCGTTCGCTACCAGTTGCATGTTTGAGAGCCGTCGAGCGAACGCTGCCACTCGAGCTCCACGAAATGAAAATCTTTCTTCGATAGTGTATTTAACGGTCGAGTACAGACCACGAGTTTGATGGTTGGTGTACGCACCGGGTGACCCGGAAATTATCGATGAGGAGGAACACGCGGAAACGAATAGAAGTACGCTTTATCTCGGATCTTTAGTGTTCCACGAAAAATTACGTGTGCACGTTACGTGCTGATTCCTCGAAATCGCATGGGGAAAGAGAATAAACCGACCGGAAGGAAGTAATCGCCACGCGATGAAAATTCTAAGTGGTTCGATGTTCGCGACGTAATTTCCTATGCTAATGTACTAACGATTAACCCTTTATTTCTCCCCTGTTCCTTCATTTTGTTTCTTTCCATCGAAACGATACATCGTCGTACGTCGTTTCATCGAACGGCGACACAGTTTATCAGTTTGACTATTGATCGGCTCGTACGTTTCTTGGCCCGACTTAACACTTCCTTTTCTTTTCAAGTTCTACGAGATGAATTTACATATCACTTTTAGATAGCTTCTTTTTCATATTCTATTCACGAATACGTTATCAGCATGATTGTATATTTACTCGTACACCAAAGGATTCTTTATACCCTTTTAATGAATAAATAAATGAATAAATAAATAATATTTCTGTCCTCTATGAAGAGGAAGCAAGTTCGAAAATGCACCCTGTACACAGACGAGCTGACGGTTCCTCGCTTCTTTTTTTCCACGTTGGCCATTTATGGGTGGCGTGCCACTTGACAGGACGCACGGCGTCACGGGGTAATCAAAGTGCCATTATCCATGGGAAATTGTAACCCCCCAATCTCTCCAACTCCTTGCTAGGTATTCATACGAACCACCGCGACTCGTCCTTTCTCTTTCTGTCTCGAGCGTACCCTCGGTACCCTATCCTTCGATCCTCGTCCCGCCTATACTCGATACGGTGTATCGACGGGGTGGTCGTTACATAAACCTCTGTCTCCCTCTTGTAACGCGCGTTACACGGCGGCGAGGGTCGACGAGTGGCGCGGTGTCAAAGCGAAGTCAACCGCTGAAAAATGGCTGCGACTTGTCACGAACGATTCGACGTAATCGTAATTCTTATCGTTTCGCCAACACTTAGTACGTAATTGTTTCCTTGATGCATCGTGATTATCCTTGACACATACGATACGTTAAATATCAACCGGATTCTACTTCTTCTCCATAAATTACGATGCTGTTTCATTCGCTAGGCTACATTAGTCTACTTGGCAAAGAGTACCAAAGAGTCAGAAGAGGAAGATTCCTCCGAGAGAATATTTCTTGCGACTAGAAAAATTGCGGCTTGGCTCAAATACGACTGTCATCCTCCTGAGAGGATAATTTTACCACGATATTATACTTTGTACTTTTTACCGAACTCTTCACGCTACTAAAATGGATGGCTATCTTTTGAAAGGCTGCTAACAGTTTATAATTTAGACCACAAGTACAGGAAAAATGATATTATTTTGACAGAACGACGTAAAGTACTCACTGGCGAACGATACGATGAAAAGTCAACGCTTCGATTTATCCAACTGGTCGGTCGCCGTACGTTATTCGCGTAACCAGTAGGTAGGTTAGTTATTTTTACTGACTCGTGACAAGAGTCATAAGTCTCGAGACACGTAGAGCTTCGCAGCTCGAACACACAGCGATAATTCTCTGCGTAAATACATTCATCCATTTGAATTTTTAGAGGAACATCGAGATCCGGTGGAAATTTTGGGCACGAAAAGTTGTAGAGCGGAGTCGACCAAAACCAGAGAACGGACTCGAACGATCCAGGAGGTGAGGAAGTATAGCAAGGCCGATGTAGCCGTTAGTCGGTGGCGTAGGAGAGAGAGAAGGTTAGTTGGGTTCAGGGGCTGTACCGTGGGCACGAGTCCCAGCCCATGCATACCAATCGAGCGGTAACCTAACAACGGTTAACCGCAACCAGTCGACCCGCTGCTAATCAGAAAATCACGCTACCACGGAAACCCCCAGCGGAGGGGTTGCAGAGGCTGCGAATCGGTTCGTCTCTCTCTCTCTCTCTCTCTCTCATAACGCGCCAATTCCTCCTCCATCCTGCATCGAATACTTTCTCGCGCCACGATGAACCGGGGGAAGGGCTGTATGTGTAGGTGTGCTTCCGTTGAACGTAAAACACGAACTCGTGCAACTAGACTCGTCAACGACACTTGGGAATAACCCCTGCTATGGCTGACATCGCGCTAATTACGAGGTTAAATATCAAGGGGTTAACAGCGAGCCAATGTACCGGGCATCGATTATCGAAGTCTCATTTTCCGGTCAGCTTTCCGCCGCTCCACGTAATCGGACGGACGGATAAGCTTAAGGGGCGGTGATTAGCTCGTGGTACCGTGGAAAAAGTCGAAGGTTGCTCGTGACTCGGCCTGGATATGCACTATCGCTCGAAAGTTTGGGATCGCGTGTGATATCGATGGTTTGCGGAAGAAAATAAATTAAAATACAACGCGGTATTTTTAACTTTAGTTGGGTTTATCGGAAGTTTTATATATCGCGTCGACGCGCACTCGTCAGTATATTAACTAATATACTGCGATTTTATTAAGACTACGGGAGTAAGGGAAGCGTCGGTGTATCTTTTCCTTAATTGTCTACCGTTTCGTACGCATTATTGACTAACATTAACTATTTCTTAACTCGGAGTATGTTCAAGGAAATTCGTCCTTCCCAGGAGTACTCGATGCGACAGCTTGCAAATTTCTCCGACGATACTCCAGGGCTTTTCATTTAGAACGCTTCGACGAGCAGTCGAACGTATGTATTTGCGCTGCACTTGCGCGTTACTCATTTCTGTAAGTGCTGCACTCGTTTCCGTTTGGTTCGTCAACGACATTGGCCTCCGGGGCGAGAAGTCAAAGTTCACTCGTCGCACGTTCACTCTTTCGTTCCCTTTCCTCGTCAGTGCTTGTCATTGGACACAATAACGTGTCCAGTGTTTCGAAAGTCAAGTCCTTAAAATTTTCTTGGCGAGCGCACCCTTTCTTCGCGTGGACTGCCAAGTGAACGCCGGTCCCACGAGCGACGAGAAATCGACACTCGCATCGGCTACGTTTCGAGGGTGCGATCCCCTCGACTTTTCGAGAGGAGACCCGGTTAAGCCGATCGAGTGCAACCATGAAGAGCCTCCTCGACGAAGTATACGTTCGTGGGTAATAGATTTTCGAGGTGGAGGAAGGTCACTCGATACTTTGGCACGATACCGTTATTGGGGTAGGTTCTAATTCTTCCGGTAAATCAAAAAATTGAAATCACGAGATCGCGTTCCGCTTTGTCCAACGGGTAGACTATAAATGTTTGTACATTTTTCTACCCTTGTAAACAAAATTAAAGAAACGTAACCTAAATAGAAATTTATTTCATATTTATATGAAACGTTGTAATAAATATTCTACTATGAATATTTCATACGTGTTATAGATCGTTATAGATGCTAGACTAAATTGGCCGCGTAGTAGCGACACACGTATGTGAATACGAGTGTGTGGAAGTATGTGTGTGCGCGGCGTCTCAAAAAACAGACGAATGTAACTGTTCCGTTGGCAGTCTGGTATGGAAGATGGTGAGACAAAGAAAGAGCTGAGACGCGTGCGAATGTACATCGACGAAGATCTTGGAAATCGTTTATTAAATAGATCTAAAACTATTTTAATATAAATTCTAAGTGTAACTTTAGTGTTCCTTTACTATTATTTCGGCAATTAAGATCCACAATTCTCAAAAATAACAACTCAACGGTTGACAAACATTGTCATTATATAAAGCACGCTCGTGTCTCTCGATTTTACCAAAAACATAAAAAACGTTGAAAATTTTGTGTGCACTTCAAATATAGATAATCGATAGCCGAAAAATTCTCGTTATTGCGACATGCGGTACGATGTATAGGTAAGAGAAGGAGAAACGATCGAAGTTATTTGGATACTGTATCTGTACCAATAACCACAGTGAATAGAGTACGTGGTAAGAAAATTTAAAGATACTCTTAAAAAATCCTTTCTTCGGTGGGCGGAACGGCCGAGGGTGAAGAAGAAACGGAGAAACTTCGAAGCTCTTGGAAAATGGAGGACGTTTGTCCACGCTTACCTCCTCTTTTAAGGTTCTTGTAGCGTCTCGGAAGTACGAAATCTAATTTAACCTCCCGGCCGATCGCTTCACTTTTCCCTTGCCTTCGAAATTCCCTTCCACGATTCTCCCCTGTAAACCGGACGCCGGTTTAAAAAGTTCCACGATCCGAGGAACCGATCGAATCACCTGGGACACCGGAGCACCGAGAGTGCTTGATTATTTCCACAAAAGCGACAAGCAACGCCGTTTTAAATTGCGTTTTAAAAGTCGTTGCTTCTTTCCTCGGCATAAAAGAGGGGCAAACTTCGAACGTTTGATCTTTGTTTCGATATCTTTCTATTGCAAGACATACTGATAATAATAATAATAATGATGATGATGATATTTAGACTGCAGATACTTATACTGGTTTCATATTTTTCTGACAGAAATTAAATGAAATTTACAGATTTATCTATTATTCCTAGCGATAGACGCATAGATAATAATAATTCTAAAGATTCTCGGGGATCCTTCAACACTGTACGATCGTGAAAGGGAAAAAACAGGGTGAAAACGATCGTTACTTAATCGCACGTGGTTCTCTTTCAATAAAACAGCAACTTTTTATTTCGGTAACAGAGACTGTAACGTTTACTCGTTATCAAACTTTTTGCTGATCCCGATAGAAATTCCAACGAGGAGGGGGAGGGTAAAAGAACTGCGTTTCTAGGGTGTATATGGAGGGGAGGGTAGGAAAAAGGGGGAAACATGGAACAGGCGTACGTAGAGAAAAGTTTTCGCCAAACCGGATACAAGGAAGTTCCACCGTATTCGCGCATCCGGTGCCATAAATCCCGGTCTCTTCCCGCCTTCTCGTGCCCGCTGGCCAAGACACCGAGCCTTCACTCTGTCCGACGAATAAATTTGCGATCAAGCTTTTTCCATGTCGCCGTTCCTCTCGATCGGTCGGTTCCATCGATTACGAATCGCAAGCAATCGCCAATGATCGACAGTCGCACGACAGAAATCTTCGAATCGATCGATACTTGCTGTTTTACCGACCGATCTATATTCCAGAATCGATTTTCAATCGATCAAGTAAGCCGAAGTTACGCGTATGTATACGTTTCCTATTAAGATAGCAAAGACAGCTTTAAGAAGAGTATGACGAGGGATTTTCAATGTTTTAAGTTTCGTGGATAAAACAGATATAGATCTTCACGAGTTTCTGCAGTACCAACCGATTACTTTTCTGCAATCGCAATCGCAATTGCGAAAGATTAAAACGATTGGAACGGTTATATGTATTATATTTCGTAGTATATCGTGACGCATCATAAAAACAAAATCGTAATCGTTGGATAATCCTAGAAAAGATTCTTTCATCGCGGAGACAACGAGGCGAGACAAGTATTTATGGGTTATTGATGATACGGGCGCTTTCAGAATCTAAGAAGATCGTATAATAACGTAATTAACGGCGCGCGTTGACAAATTGAATCGACGGCGAATGTATTCTTTTCATCGTGACTGTACGTCGGTGGTCCTGGTCCATAAATATTTCATGGCAGTCGGGCATCCCTGTGTTCGTGGAAAATCGTAGAACGTTCAATGATCATCCCCCCGATGTGGCAGCCGCGCGACACACCCTCGAAAAATCTTCACGAGAAAACCAACGAGGAACCGATAATCTTCCATCGATCAGTATCAGCGAGGATGGAAGGAAGCGTTTCTCGAAAATGGAAATCCTAGTTAGGGATGAAATATGAATGGCGTGAAAGGTTTGTCTGAAATAGTTGAAAAGATTGTGTACTTGGATAAGTCGCACACGAGCACGTGCCATTTTTACAGTCGTGTCTATTCGATGCTATGTTCCGACAATGTAACACGTATTTATACGAAGAGATCCGCACACCGCGTAACTTTTGACAACATCTTCAAGGTGCACATGGTTACGTTACTTTAGCACTGGAATTAAAGTGGTGTAATGAAAACAGATAGACGCGTGTAATCGTGTTTTTATTTCAATAAATATCAACATCAATTTTATGGAAAATTGATCCGTACGATCAATCCAGCGATTAATTTGCTAAACCAAACAATTTTCTTGTCGAACGATCTTGCGAACGAAAATATCCAGAGAATTTGATAAATAAAATAACAATGGAACTGTGTGTCCCTCGTGTACAAGGAACCTTACAACGCTCTAAAGCGTACACAGTTCGTTTCCATCCCCGTGAAGATTAGTTTGCAAATTCTCATGGATCCTCGGGAAATTTGGAGGTGCACGGGTGCCGAATCTCGATCTGGAAGAAGAGCGGACAACGTCGGGGTTTAGATAAGCGCCCCTACGGGAAGCCATTAACCGGGGAGAACGGCGTGAAAGCAAGGAGGATATTAGAGCGATCCGGCGATTGGCTCCGATGCAATTTCGCACGGTACGCTGGCGGCACGTTGGGCGAAGGTGTTAAATTCACTGGATGTACGTCGGACGAGCCATTCTGGGGTAGCCGACAAATCCGATCGTATTTTCATCGACGCCAAATTGGCAATATCCTCGCCGGTGACGATTCCTGAATTATGCATCAGCCTCGGGGACAGTCGCTTCGCTTCGCTTCGAAGTTTATCCATCCCGCTCGTTTCCATCCGCAGCCTCGACCTGTTCGACTCTCTTCCACGCGGGGAGTTTTCTGCCCTCTCGCAGCTTCCACCCTCGCGACCACCCCCGACCCCAAACACCCTCTGCTGCCTTCTCCGCCGCCTCCACCACCTCCTCCTCCTCCTCCTCCTCCTCCTCCTCTTTCATCGTCTCCTTCAGCTACGCTTCAATCCCCTGTTCTCGTTCTCTGTCGCGCTCCCTTCCTTCGGGCCCTTTCTCCAATGGAAACGTCACTTATTGGTCGAACGAAAGGGAGGAAAAAGAGAGGACACCCTCGAATCCGACCAATCACGGTGAACGTCCGTGATAATACTCGCGATATTTGCCGCGGTACAGACTCGGGCAAAAGCGTCCCCCGCTTCAGAGATCGCGACCGATCGAAGGGATCCGCTGGGAGAAATTTCAAACAGCCCTCTGTCGAACACTGTGATCCTCTTTTAACGTTGTTTATACGGTAATCATTTTTACGAGACTCGGATTGTATCAAACAGATTTATCGAACGGTCAGGTTACAAGTTGAAAGGAAACTTCGATTCGCCCAACGATTATCGAATATGTTTTACGTACGAATAAATTCGACAGTCTTTGGAAAGAGTGGAAGAACGAGAAGGAAAGTAACGAAGCGTCTGCAACGAACGAGAAAGAGAATCCATGGATGATAATCGAATCGAGCGTTTGGAAACGGCCCTTAAGCCTTTACGAGAGGGGACAGACAATGGAAGGTAAAAGTAAAGCGTCGTTCTTGGAACGAAGGGCTGCTCACCCCAATAATAAAATGATAAGAACCCCGGTGTGTCTTCCCTCCTTTTCCATCCTGCTTTCTACCCCCCACTTTCGTTTCCTCTGACTGGAGCCAACTCGTATATAAATGTCGATATTATTGTAACGAACCGCTTTTGATGGCAATTTCTCCTTCCGCGTGCTCTATTGCTCAGACGAGCCCACGCGATCGGACACTCGCAAATTCGTTGAATCGACCGAGGAATTTATTGTTTCCGGATCGCGCGCGTCGCCGAAAGGACATCGACGCGACCATTCCCGATCTCCAATTCGATTCTCCAACCTTCGCCGATTATCTGGCGAAAAATCTTTCCAATCTTCTCGTTGGTACAAGCTTGCTTAGGAACTAACGTTTTATCGACGCTAATGTAATCTGGTTATCATTTTCATTGCTGTTGACGCGTACGTTATCGATCATAAATATCTTCATAAGGATAAATTAGTAACTAGAAGTAGCATTTTCGTAGAAATTATGCAAGAATCTGTAACTGCGATGATCGTTTCTAAGATGCGTTTCGACAAAAGAATTAAAGATTCATCCGTCCGATGAATAAAGTATGGATGGTTGATTCAAATAAAAAGACTCTCTTATTGCTATTGGATTTATTCGACAATTTTCTTCGTTTCGTTGGCGGAACCTTCGCCTTGCGATTGAGATACGTGGCATTTGGATCAAGTTACAGGGACGAGTATTACACGGATTACTTTTGTTGCTGCGTTTTCCCGAGCCTAGTTCACGCGACTATCATCCTCGTGTCCTTTTCTCTTCTCTACAAAGAATCGACAGTTCTCGGCCACGAGGCCTATCCAAATTTAGACTTGGACTTCTCTTAGAAAAAATAATCGAATGTATATCGAGTGTCGCGTGGCCGACGAGGCTGGTTCGTCGTTCCAGCCGAGGTTAGAGTTACGAAGCTCGACCCTCCAGCGAGGTTACGAACGGACGAAGAATTTTCGAGACGTCTGCCACGTTGTACGACGGCTTTTCACCTTCCTCACGATTGTCGGGGCTGTACGTGACGAGACTCGACGGCGCAACGAATGAATTTAAGACGAAAGCGCGACGTCAGGCACGCGACAAAGAACACACACGAACAAGTCTGCTCGTTCGCCCTCTGCGTTTCGTTCCTCGGATCTTTCGAGCGGTCACAGGCGGGCCAAATAGGTGAAGGACAATTTCGATCGGCGCTAGATCGATCCTCGAAGCGAGAGCCAACGAACGAAGCGACTGAAAATATCGTTGACGAACATCGATCCGGGAAATCAACGTCAGATAGACCCCGTGAGAAACTGCGATCCTCTTCTGGCTTCTCCATTTTCATCGATTGTCCGGATATTCACTTTCTCTAGAAGTTTAAACGTTAAAAGAGTATTACACACGGGGCGGTAAAATAAAATATCGCTTGTCTCTCGACCGCTTATAGCTTCCTAAATAACAATCTGAGGATTCCCTTCGAAAGACAGTCGCCTAACGATTGTACAATTTTCGAGGAAAATAAACGTGGCACGGAGATTGTTCTATGATTATTTTTCAGAAAGCTACAACTGTTCAAATATCGACAATTTTATCGCGTAGGATAGTTAGAAGAGATATTTTGAGACTTGGCAGATAGAAGCGACACGCTATAGAAAGTCTCTTACCTGCGCTATTTATTTGCCCTTCCTCTCCTTCCTCTTCTTCATTTTCTTGGGATCGCAAGGCTTGCGCCTCTTGCACTCCAAGTTCTCCGGTGGACAATAAAACGGATCTTTGCAACAAACGTATTTCTCCTTAGGCGGACACGGTGGCAGCGTCGGTTTGGATGGTTTATCCACTTTTAAATCGTAACAAGGACAAGGTCCAGGGTGCAGTTTCGGTGGAGGTGGACAAGGGCAAAGGATCACCGGGTCCGTCGGTGGTTCAGGAAGAGGCGGTGGGACGCAAATTTCCTTCTTCACTTTCGACGTTCGAACTTCAACGCACGATTCCACCTCGTACTTTGCCTCAGGAATTTCCGGACAGGGTTTAGGCGAGACAAACTTCGTGGGTGGGCAAATAGTCGGCCCGTATTCCATTTTCGGTGGTTTAGCGAATTCAGGCACCTCGCACTTCCCCTTTGGTAGGCACCTGTCGTCACAATCGTTCTCTTTCTCCTTCTTCTTCTTCTCCTGCAATTTTACCGGCTTTCTGCCGGCACACACGTCCTTCTTCTTCTTCTTCTCGGGCTTCCTCTCGCAAGCTTTCACGCAGCTGCGTCTCTTGTCTTCGCAAATGTCTTCCAAATCTTTGCAATTGGGTGGTTTCGCCGTGGGTTTTCTAGACTTGTCAGACGAACCGAGTAACGTCGAGGCGACGTGGAATCTTCTGTGATCGATGCTCAGAGGCGCGAACCTAGATACCGCGTGATAAGTAGACATCCTCCTCTTCCTCGGGTTATTTCGGTTCTTCTTTCGCGGATTTTTCCCGCTATTTTTGGGACAAGACGGGACGTCCTTTGGACAGGAGACTCGCGGTTCGGCGACTTGTTGGCAAGGTGGACAGGGTTTCGGGCATGGACAAGGTGGTGGCGGTTTAGGACAGGGGCAAGGGCTGCACGGTGGCGGAGGTGGACAGGGTGGAGGTTTGGGACACTCCGCGCACGGTGGACAAGGTGGACAGATTCTGGGTGGAGGGGGAGGTGGGCAAGGAAGTGGTCTGGGACACGGAATGGGTGGTGGACACGGTGGACACGGTGGTGGAGGTGGACAGTAGGCTGGAGGACATGGCGGCGGACAAGGGCAAGGTTCGCAGGGCGGTGGCGGCGGACACTCCCTTTGTGGTGGACATTCGGGACACTTTGGCACTTTTGGACACCTGGGTGGCGGTGGTGCGGGAGGTGGTGCGCAGGGTGGCGGACATTTGGGTGGTCGAGGTACCTTGGGTAGCGGTGGAGGCGGCAACGGAGCTGGACACTTGGGACACTTGGGAGGCTTGGGTGGTCTCGGAGGCAGAGGACACTTTCGATAGCATATCTTCGGCGGCAGATACTTCTTCTCCGTGGGTTTTTCACAGGGCATGGGACAAGGGGGTGGGCAAGGTGTTTGTGGCTGGGGACACTTGGGGTTCTTCGGACGTGGACGAGAGCACGGTGGAGCGGGTGGTACGCATTTCTCCTGTGGGATGCATGGCTTCTGTCGTTGGTACGATTGTCTGCAAGAGCTTCTCCGTGGACTCTGGCCTTTGCTACAATCGGGAACCGACTTGGAAGAGAGTTTGGAGGGAGGTCGAGATGGCCTTTTGCCGTGCGCTTTGCCCATCAGGAAGGAATCGTTTCGAAAGAACCTCGCTTGCTCTTGCCATAAGCATCCCGTCAATCCTTTCGATAAACGCGCGATCTTCTCGCTACCCTTCGATAGAGCGGGTGTAGTGGTAAAGTTTCTCGCGAACGCCAGGCTCGCGTTAGGTATTTTCGACGACGCCCAACTGCGCCCATTAAGAACGTACGATCCCAAAGAGTATCGACTTCTGGTTCGGAAGTTACCAAGCATCGCGGTGGAAAGTGTGAGAAGAGGCCTCAGCAACGGTGTGTTTAAATCGTATTTGGCCTACGATGCAGACAACAGAGATTTTGATCGATAGAGGATCGTTTAGTCCGCCGCTATCTCCACGTACCCTCTGTCTCTCGGTGCGCGCGACGCCCAACGCCTAACATTTTTTCGTTTTGCACGGTTTCTTGGGTGGACACTTAACGCAAAACGGCTTCTTTTCCGGCTTCGGTTTCGCCGGATAGCCTGGTGGACCCATGGGCTTACAGGGGCCCTTTGGCGGATGGCAAGGGCTCTTTTTCGGCCAATCCGGCGGATCCTCGCCGCAGTCCGGCTCGCCCAATCGTAGCTGCCGTCTCTTTCTCCCTACACCCTGGATACATCATATCGCGTTTTGCTTAGGTCTCTCGTTTCTCCTTCGATCGCTCGTTGCAAACGCCTTGCCTCTGGCCCACCTCCCTCCTTCGCCCACGACCGAATCGAACGTGTATTACGAATGGAAAGTAAAGGATGATGGTTTTCGAAGGAGATGGCTATCACGATCGCAAGGCGAAATCCGCGACGAAACGATATTCTATCGACGATCTTCTATAGTAATATTAGACGAACGATGGTAAACGCACAGGCAACAAATGTCTCGTATCTTCGATGAATCTCAAGTGGTTGCCATTTAAACGCTTAAACGCTAAGAGGAATCGACGCGTCGTTCTTCAACGACAACGACTCGAAAAGATCCTTAAAAGACGAGCCATCGTACGAACGACTCCGTGGACGCAAGTCCATGTCTTCGTCTCTGGAAACGCGTTTATTGGGGAACTCTTTCTGCAGTTGACCATAGTCTAAACCAATCTCGTCCTCGTATTCCTCGCCTTGGGGGAAGTAGTCGTCGTTGCTGATTCTGTCCTGTTCCAAGAGTACCATATCTCGATACGAACTGGCGAGACCGTCGAGCATTTGATTCTTCGTGACGTGGTTGAAGATCGAGTTAGAGGTCATTGACAAAGGGCCCCTGTTTCTTCGGTCCGAGGCTCGCGCGCTCGATCCCTTGATTCCGAGCAAACCGATGCTCGCCCTCTGCGGGGAGAGAGGATGATCCGACATTTTCGATTGATTTATTTTCTCTATTTTTTTTTTTTTTTTTTTTTTTTTCAATTTTCACGATTAAATTTGGAGATGAGGAAGAGGCAGAAGGGAGGTGGAGCCATAGCGACGAGTCACGGTTTCACGCGCTGCTCGATCATCGTTATCGAGTGCTCGCGACCGATTCGAGAGATGATAAACTGTAATGTATTAAACAAAGATACTTTGTTCTTTTTTTTTTTGTGTGAAACTTACTTGGACAGCGTTACCGTTCTGATGGTGTCTGGCCAGGGTGTCTGGCGTAACCTGCGGCTGGAATTAAAATTAAAGCAGACAGATGGATTTTTTGTACTTTCTTTAAACGAACGATGTACGAAAGAAACGCGCGTCGATAAAATGGAATCGAGTTATATACGTGACTTTCGAAGAATACGTTTATTCACGTTACAACTTTCACGCACGCTACATATAATTTTCGCTCGAATATTCCAAGATATCGGGACAAATATACGCGAGAATACTCGCGGTTAGATAACCGACGTTCAACAATTTCGGAAATTCTCGTTACGATAACGACACGAAACGTCGAAGGCATTCGAGTCGAGAAGACCAACTTTCCTCGTCTTTTCTTGCCGACTACGCTGCGAATTGATAGAAACGTCGTTCGACTCGTCCGTCTTACAAATATCCTTGCAATCGGAATGATTATTCGCGTTAATCTTCGAGTCGAAGGTGGAGTATCTTCGAAAAGATCCACGTCCGGTTCCACCCGATTTATCATCGTTCTGAGGACATCCTGGTGCCCGAATTACCGGTGGACACTTAGCTTTCTCGCTTTTCTTTGGCTTCTCTTTTTTCCTCGTATCGCAACTCTCCTCCTTCTTCTGGCAACACGTATCGGTCGTCGTCTTCTTCTTCTTCTGTTGCTTCTTGCACCGTTGCCCGTGAGTTTCGTCGTTCCAAAATTTGTCACAAGGATCGTATTTCGTTTCTTCCTTGTATTTCTTGCACGTTGGTCCGTGATGTTCCTCCGATCTGCAAGGTTTACAGGGATCCTCGACATCTTCGTCACAGGTTGGCTGTTTTTTGCACTCGTCTTGTTTCTTACACTCGTCCCGTTTCTTGCACGCTGGCGGTTCGTTCTTCTTACCGCAACTCTTACCCGCATCCACCCCTTTGCATTTTTTCTTTTTACATATTTCGTCCTCCTTCTTCGACTTCTTCTTGCCGCACATCTTCTTCAGTTTATCTTTTATCGACAACTTGCAGTCGCTGTCGCTCGACGAGAATAAGATAGACGTTGGGGTAGGACGCTTTAAAATCGGTGCCACTTCCGCGTCGGTGAACAGAGACTCGAGATTGTAGGAAACTAGACTCGATAGCGAATGCGATCTTTGCCCGTTGATCTTCAAATTCTCCAGGAATAAGGCGATCTTGGACGATATTTTTTGCGTCGATCCATTTTCGCTCCTATCGATTTCCGACTCGCTGTCGCTCGTTGTCGCTACTCCGTCGATTACGTCGCAACTAGAACTCTCTGCCGACCGTTGCGCTATCGTTCGATTCTCCAATTGCTCGAGAGATCTCGAGTTCTCCACGATCATCGTGCTCTCTGTTCCTTCTAACGAACCAGCAGCCAAATCGCTTACGGAAGTCGAAACGTTCGATCTATTCTCTCGATAACTCCACTTTCTACGAGGTTTATCCCGACTCGATTCCTTGAGTATCTTTTGATTCGCGACACAGTCGATCCTGTCGATTTTCCAACCGCCCAACTTGCTGTAATAATCGTCCGCGAGATCGTTGTTCCGAACCTCGAAGAATCTCGCGAAGAAGTTCGTAAGGGGTTTGCGTCTCTGTCGAACCAAACCGTACAACATCTTAGGCTTTTTGTCCGACAAAGCAGCTGGAATCGTCCAGTTTTTCGACTTCTCTACGTTGCTCGATCGTTTCTCCGCTTTAGTCATCGCTTTCTCTACGATCTTCGACTCGTTGCACTTTCTCGCTTCGTTTCTCTTCCTATCGCACCTTTGCATCGCCGCTCGATTCTCGTTGTCTTTAAACAATTTCTTCTTCATAGTTTGCTCCGACGACGTCACGTTCAATTGTTTGCCATCCCTCTTCGTCGAACGATTCTTGTTATCCATTCTCTGTAGCATATGGCTGTTCTTCGTCGTCATAGAAATTTTCTCCGTGTTTCTCCGTGCGCAAGCTTTCTCGAAATGTGCAGCAAACTCGGCGATCGGACTTCTCGAATCTAATTCGCTTTTAACGTTGCAAGATAGCGCGATGTTCGAGTACCATCGTCGCGTAGAGGCGACGTCGTCGTTATTAGAACGAGTCTTGATAAAGTAGTTCGCGAAATCGGGAAACTGTCTACAGATCTCGGAAACGATGTGGCCACTGTGCTGGAACGTAGCGGGCCCCATTTCACCGAGAATTCTAGGACCTCGCAGATCGTTAGCGCACGCGTGGTTCCCCTGAGAACAGACGGAGAGACGATTTCAAGGTCGTTGGTTCTTTCCATCAAACGATTTACATTTCTTTTCTATACTTTTCTCTTTAGATAATTCCTCGAGGTAAAGGAGGGGATAGAGGATGGTAATTAACCCTTTAACAGTGTAGTATAATAAACAAGAATTCAGAATAAACGAAAAGTGTTGGGACGCTCTTTGCGTTTAAACGCTTTGACTGCCACGCCGAAATCGCACGTTTCGCTCAGGACGCCACGGGAGTATTTTTATTATTCAAAGCATATAATGGCAAGATAATAATAAATCGACGATGTAAGACAACGTTCTTCCCCAATGGACCGTTTATCTTCTTGGTGGTCACGGGTGGCCGCCGTGACGCCTTGGTAACAGTTGATAGCGACGTATTCTAACGAGGCTTAGTTTATCTCAACGAACCATTCGCGTTCGTCGTTTCGTCGCAAGCAAAACGTGCAGAATATATCGTTGAAACGCGTAGAAGATATTAGTAAACGGTATTTGCTCGTTCTACATATAACAGTAAGGAATGTTCACACTTCCAGCTTCAATTATACGATTACAAAGCAACATTTACGATTATTTTCTAAGCTGTGTTTATAATAATATTCGTAGATTACCCCTGAAAGATATGGATGCGAACACAGTGCGCCGTTAGACGCAAGATTTGTTCCCATTTTTTTTTATCGATGTTCTAATAAAAATGTTTAATCGTTCAATGGGGCACTCTTTATTTCAAAGTATCTTCTATTTTTCGAATATATTCAAAATGCCCTAACTGTCGATTTTTATACAATTTTTACAGTTGTAAGAAGTTCAAATGCTCCGGTCGCCAATGACCACCGTGGCGTCACAGGAGAAATGACCATGACCGGTCATATAGTATGACCAACGTGGCAGTCACAGTGTTGATAGAATTCCAATATTTTTCTTTGCCGCACAAAAATTAACTATTTCCCATTTTCAAACAAATATACTAAATAAACGCTTTTCCTCAAGATTGCCCGCATTTTTTATAACACACACGTAAAAATAGATTTTTCTAATAAGCAACAAGCGTTAGAATGGAATAAATCGAGCAAATTAAAGCTTTGGCTAATATTTCCTCCGACTACGCTGTCGAAGGATCAACACTTTCTCCGAGGCAAACTTCGTACAACAAAGAAGCGTAACGCGATGGTCGATCGTAATGAATTTTAGGAATTTTAACAGCGAAAGGGTTAAGTAACATCACAAATACTTGGACGTTTTTATCTGGCGGATTTAACGTGTTCAAAGCCCCGTCCATCGTCTCTCGTCATGATGCATTTTCTAGGGGACAGGGATATGGGAAAAAGAGGCGCGCTTGGCGCGAACGTGATCCGCATGCCGTTAGCCGAGCAACGATTCGAGGCGAAAGCAATCCCTCGATGCTTTCCCTTCTTTTTCTTTTTTACGAGTTACATCTACTCCTACCACCTTCCGTTTCGTAACAGAACTCTAATCGACGTTCTTCTTTGATCTTTGGAAAATTAACTTGTAGCGTCGACTCGAGCCTCCGCAACGTTGCTTGTATTTCAAACTTTCGCATCCTCTGTGGTCGTCGAATTGCACCGCGAGAATATAAACGCAGAAACTCGTCTTTGCTCTTTTCAACCATCTTTCGAGATATAAAAATCACACGAAAGTCTGTGGAATATTTTAGCGCCGCCTCGTCAGCTTCTCATCCCTATCCTCCTCCTCATCCAACGGTCGCCATCGACGCGATTACAAGTGGACGAGACGCGCCATCGCGTTTAAATCGTATTAATACACGCGAAACTCCACTTCGTTTCAAGTATCGATTTACGATGCAATCATGTTCGATCGAAATTTTGTCAATCCTTCGGTAAAATACGCGTTAAACGAAGATTCTTACCTGCGATTCCATCGTTGGTCTCGCAAACCGATTTGTAGCGCATTCCTCGGCGATAGGCAGCTGACGCAGGCTTCTCACGAGCTCTTCGGTCGCATTCTTCGTACGACAGCATACATTTATTTGTTTTGTTTCTTTTATTTATTATTTATCGCTATATATATATTGGTAGAAAATGTTAAATTACCTGGTTTGCATTTGACACACGATTGGAGAAGTACGGTGTTTGCAGATGTTCGCCGTTCTTATTCGATCTCGATTTCTCCAGCATCGTCAGCATTCGCGAATTCTATTGGAAATTTCAATTCGAGAGATTTGAGTAGGAACGCGATCCACGAAGAAGAAGATAAAGGAAATATGAAAATCTTACCGCGGTATTTGCGGCGGTGTTACTGTCCTTGAAGGCCTTGATTCGCATCGGTGTTAAATATCGTTTATTTAACGCGGCCACGTCATACAGCGCGAGTACGTCGAGCTTCGAGGTTTGTTTCAACATTTGCGAGAGAGATTGTCCTAGTTCCCCTGCGCCTCCAATCACCGCCGACTGTACAAACGATTCGAGTATGAAAAGATATTTTCCATTTTTTAACTGGGTATCGTCTGATCGAGAGATGTCCTTCGGCCGAAGACGCGTCCTATGGTCGGTTTATTTTTTATAGTATTCGAGATACCTTGATGTTCTCTTCACCAGCATGATATTTTCGCTGACCGATAGTTTTCACGATGGACTTGGCGGCTCGGGAAAACATTGTTATTCCTGTTGGTGTATTACTGGAAATTTTTGTAACGCCTTCATTGGGCGTCTGACATGTCCAAATTGCGACTAATGGGTCTGGTTACCAAGTGAAACGTTGCATTTGTTTTCCGAGATCGTTTGACAGTGTGCATCGGGAAAAACAAAATCGTAGCTCCAATGAACACGTTTGCAATGGATCCGAGAGGCTATTCCGTGTGTGCATATAATCGCGTATGTATTTCGAAGAAGAATTTTTTTATTTCGTGCCATTCAAGAAGTCTTTCTTTGAGAAAAACGAAAGAAACGTTTAAATAATACGCGCCTTTAAGAATTCTTTCAAATGCAGCCATCTGACAAACGCGTATCAAATGCATACGTAATCGTAGATTAGGTCGATAATGAAGCCCGCGAAACAGTAACCTGCATTATCGTTGGAAGGAAATAGCGTGAAGCCGGGCTCGCAGATTATTTTATCGACCGAGTTACCGTCCCGTCGCAGATAAGCAAATTAACGTTTTATCGACCGAATTGGAACTTTAATCACCGACGAGGTACAGAATGAACGTGACACCGGACGTTCGATTCTTTTCCGTGACTCACGTTTTGTGGCTGGCCCCGTATCATATTCGTATCGCGTACAAGATTATCGATTCAGTACAGTAGCGGTTTGAATTGAAACTAAATTCTCCTATGAAATTAAATAAGGTATAGAACAGGACATTTCGCGCATGAAGCGTAGAATTCTCTGCTTCTGCGATGTACTCGATTCTACTCCAATTGCGTTAAGACACAACCGATTACTAATTAACGTCACATCGAAGCTCGCTGTAAGACGTAATTCGGGCAAGTGCCCGTCCGCTTTCCGCCCTCATTCCTCTCATTTGCGTGTGTCTTCGCGCGTCTTCGCTCGTTTCCGCTCGACCAAATTGAAGATCGCTTTGCGACGATTTACATAAGCGAACGAGATTTTACTCGAATCTTTCGTCAACCGTGCGATCCTTAACATTTTGGATAAACCGAGATGCGAGACATTTGAATCAAGTTGAAGTTTATCGGTGCCAGCCCATATTTTTTATCGTTTTGTCTCGAGTGTCTTATCGTTTATCCTTAATTCTGTCCATCCGTCACTCCCCTTCCTTGTCGCATTCGCGAGTTAGAATAAGCGAAACGTCAAAAAATCAGAAAAACTTTGAATTTTCTTTGCAAGTATTCATCGAGGATATAAATAAACGAATCTAAACAAATGTCTGTAGATGTTCGAAAATTCCGACAATTTGAGGTTATTTTTTAGAATTTTAGCAAGTATAGCGATATGACGTCGTTCCTTGCATTTTTTGCGATACTTGGAGTATCCAAGTCGTTTCCAAGAATTCGTGCCACCTCCTATGCCACCGTGTTCTCCTGGTACGAAATCGTCGTTGTCGGCCTAGAAACTTTTGGAGAAGCCGAAAAATGTCAACTTGTCAAAATTTCAAAGAAATTCTTCAAACATCGCGTTATGTCCACGTTATGTGGCGGAAATTCGGAAAATTTTCTCCATCTAGAACTAATCTAATCCTGACCAGAGCTGTTTTTCGAGGTTCGAGTTTCCGAACTTTGCTTCAAAGTTCCTCTACGCTACTTCTCGTTGAAGCATTTGGATTGGTCACTCTAGGATCGCCGGAGAGACCATTAAACGATCAAGTAGTTGATTAAGTTTGACCAAACGTTTATTGAAACGTTTTAGTAATGTAGAAGCATGTATATTATACAAATTGCACGACTCCATCGTTAATATCAACATAACCTAATTCATATAATGCCACCCGTTTTATAATATTCATACAAATTAACAATTTATACAATACTATTTAAAAATAATTAATCTACGCAAAGATACAATACTTTCTAACTTATATACGTCGTACTGCAAGCTTTACCGTATTGTTCTAATTAAATACTTATAAATTATGTTTATAAATCTATTTGCAAGCCGTTTTAAAACTATATATATATACATATATATTTGTAGATACATATGGAGGATTTGAAAAAAGAGGGTGTATAGATATAGATCTTTATAACACCGACAAGATACTGGTATATCGAATTGATAACGTCGTATGCGACACGGAAATGGTATAGGGGACAGACCGGCCAGAAAACCCCAAAAAAGTAGGATATGAGAAAGCGCCGTGTCACGGGTTTGTATCAACATAGAATCGACTTTCTCGCGGCGATTTCCTTACGGACGTTACGAGTTTACAATCCGTTGACCACGAGGCTATATGGTCAAACGTTTAGCTGAACACGCGGTAAGACGCCTGTACGCCGATCATACAGCACGGCCACACGGGTGGTTGCCTGGTAATAGGCGCGGAACATGGTCGGGCGTCGTTTAAGATTTATATCGTGTGCCGAATCGTTTATGCAAAAATCCTGGAGAGCGGACAGGCTCGAGTGTGCGTCGTTCGGCTGTAGTTTTCATGGAATTGCAGCAGACGTGGTTTCCTGGTGCAACCCGAGAGTCTCCACGTTCTCTGTAACAGGCGATACGAGTAATCCCTATTATCCTGGCCGGCTCTACGATTCTCGGAAGATAGCGCAGAGGATATGTCCGCGACAGTGGATTCGTACAGCCAACGAAAAAGTTTCTAAATTGATTTTTACGACCGGCGCGACGCGTTTTCGCCATTAAGCCGTTGCCGAAATTAGCTTAGCGAAAAAGGCAGCTAACGAAGGTCCAGATTCCTGGCCAACGAATGGCTTTCAACAGCATGCAGATATGTCCTCCCTGCTGCGTCGTTCAGGGGCTGTGAGCGATGGTCCTCCCCGTGATTCACATTCGCGAGCAACGAATCTATAATTTTCACTTGTCTCTGCTTGCTCGAGAAAGAAATAAAAGTTTTCTTTTTTTTCGTGGAGAAGATCCGTACGGACACCCGCCGCTTCTAGGGGAAGAGCGGCGTGGTAGTGTCGGGACTCCGACCGACTAAAACCTCCACGATGACCGTCCCCCTCTTGCGATCGACGGGTGCCCGGGAACCGCTGAGGCGACACACCAGGTCCAAAAATTTGAAAAAGCCAACACCACACAGAGTTCCCAAGCGGTCACCCATCTAAGTACTATCCGTGCCCTACGTTGCTTAACTTTCGTGATCGAACGAGAACGAGTGTACTCAACGTGGTATGAGAGTTGGCTAGAATGTAAGATTGCTGCGACTATTAAAAATCTTATATGCTACTAGATATACGAATATAATACAATGGTAATTAGGAATTGTTGACGCAATGGAAATAGTAACGCACGAGAGATTTCGTAAGAAGAAATTAAGTGCGAGACTCGGTGATACGGGTTCTATTTTATTTTACATTGTACCCTGATGTTCGACGTAGAGGAGAGGCTGATCTATTTGGAGATCTTGCAGCTTGCTCTTGGGTGACTGCTGATATCAGGTATCCCTGATGATGATAACAGGGGTCGCGTTCGCGTACCTCGGGTATGGAATACGGAACAGCGACAGATACAAAAGTTGTTAGGAATTATATCGATAAAGGAGCAAGACGTTGGTTGGTTGCCGTTACAAGTGTCATGTTTATTTCTTAGCTCGATGATACAATCAATGACGAATCGTCTGTAATAATTCTTACTGTTCGCCGTAGGAAACCGCAAACAGCGTAAGGAACACTGACTTTTTTTGGCAGTTCGGTATTTCGTAAACCAGCACGCAAACTTCCATTCAACGTCACGTCTATCCTGTTCTTACTTAATGCTTGGATTCGAGTTTTTCGTCCATAGCTCGCGTTTAGATCGTTCAACGAAACGCCTATCAACCAAACTAATTTAATTAGGAAAGAACGCAAGCTCGACGACATCAAATTAACCGAATCAAATGAATTATCAATTAGAACTGGTTACATCGGTAAATTAATTTCGTAGCCATTCGAACGAGTAGATTGTTAGTCGCAATTAGCAATTAAACGACGTATAATTAAACGTTTTAAATCGTATTAGCTCGTGTTACCGCTAAATAGGAAATGTACAGAATCAAGGCAACGGTAATGGAAGCCATAGAAACTCTTTATTAAATTATACGTTTAACGCGTTTGAATACGTTTCTCGTTGTGCGACGCACAGAACGAATCCTTCTCCGGTCTAATATCCATCGTCCGACCAAGTGATCGAGTAGTCCGGATACTTCTTTTTCAGTATACTAACAGTCTCTTCGTGATCCGCCTTCCCAAAGCCCTGAAAATAAAGCAAACGTTTTTTCGTTTCTGTTATCAGAGATGTCGTAAACCGTGGATCTTCCTGGTTTACGAATTCCGTACAGTGCTTTAATCCACGAAACGCAGGGACGACGTGAAACGATCTGTTTCCAAAGTACGCTCCACTCTGATTCGTGGAATAAAGAAAAAAAGACACGGTACCCCCAGGCAGCGTTAAAATTGCTTCCCCTCGAGGTCTCACCGACCAGATTCGGCAAAGCCATTTTTCCAAAGTCCACAGCCCCTCCCAATAAACCTCGTTCAACCCATCGAATATCATGGTTGCGATGTGATAAGGTTTTATGCGAATTTCGCTGATCTCATCGCGCGCCTACTCCATCCCAGTCTTGAAAGTGGAATAATTAGTCTACAATGACGGCTGTTTAAAATCAGGAACCTGGCGAATGATCATCGGCGCTCCAAATTTTTCCTACAAACACAATTTCAGGCGAAATTCGATTTTATCCACCATGCTCGCGAATTTACTTTTCATCTAATTTCCGTTCAGCCTTGAGCTTCGCTTAACGAGAAAATCTGTACGATTTATTAGTTTTATCGAAGTTTCCCTGATACATGGACGTAATAAAATCTTCGTTCGTTGCTATTATCGATAAGTTTTCCGGCTCTACACACGGGTAAAATTACATAACGAGAAGAAAGTTGGACGAGCCTGATAGAGAAGCGTCGATGTGAACGATGTTGGAGGTAGAACATTAGTAGGTGTCAAATTAGTAGCATGTAAAAGAACGAAGGGTTAGCCGATTAGATCGAACTAGACAGAGAAGTTCGTTAGAACTCATTAATCTCTGGATTTACTTGGGAGTATCCGTAGACTTTGATGGTCTTCTCGTCCGGGTCGTGCTCGATTCTTCCACCTCCGAGGCACTTGGAGTGCAAATAACGAATCGAATCCACTTGTTCGGTAACCTCGTTAAAAATGTCGGCTAAAGCAACAAAGAAAAAGGATGCGGTTAGTACGAAGGTTAATTTAAGAATCAAGATTTTAGTATCATTCTTTTTTTATTTCTTAAATTAATTCCTCATACGATAAAATATGTTTAAGGACATATTTAAAGGAATATACAAATAATATAAAACGATGGCGCAAGGATCGCCTCGAGAGCCGCTTCATTATCTAAATATTAGTACACGAGCACACTCCTGAAGTAATTTTTCTTGCTGTTACTTTAATTTGAAACAGGAAGAAATTTCCTTCCGTTAATCAGAACGTACATAGTGTATAGACTATTTCTATAAATTTTGTTAAAGTTTAATGTTTCAAATTAGCGTTAGAGTTATCCAACTTTCATCGATATCATCGTGAAAGATTTTTATCGCGTTATAAATAAATCTTATACGTTCTCTATCTACCAGTAACATTGTGGACAAAAATTCTCTCTCGTAAAGATACGTTTTAACAAAATAGTAGCTTCGTAAAGCGTTCTCGATAAACATGCTTAGTCGTTATAAAAGCGATAACATTTAAGATCGTTGAAAACTTTTGCCCGGTACTATAACTGGCCGAGGTAATCCAACGACGATAACATTTTTACGAAGGCATTAAAACAAAGAAACAGGCAGTCAACGAACGAAACGAAAGGGAATTCGATCCAGTCGTTTCGTCGCATAATGCGCCGATTAAATCTTTACAGCTCGTAGACTAGTTCCGCTTCGAGAAATTTTATTCCACTTGAAAACCAGCGAATTAAGAACCGTCCAGAGTATTGATAAAAAATAAAAACAAAAAATATAAAACGAAACAAAATTTGAAAATAAAAAGCTTGATATCTGTCAGGTTTGAAGACGAACATCGAGTCGATGGACCATTCCCTATGAGCGTATCCGTTTGCCATGTAAAAATTGGATCTCTCATTGTGCAATATCTCGCGCGAAAATTCATTTCCGCGATCTCCGCTCGTCGATGAAACGGAAAACCGATATCTTCCTGATTGCTAGAAATTAAATAAGCGTACGATCGCCGGTTATATATATATATAAATGAAAGATCAACATTCCCATCGTGTTTGACGATCCAAAACGACTGACATTTCCAGCCGGAAGTCGAAACGAAGGTTCCATTATGGCTCCCCTGTCTAATTTCGCGGTAAGGGCGCGAAAGTTTTCGTCTCGTTCCTGACTAACTAATGGAATAATTTGCGCCACGCGTACCGAATAGAGTCTTGGAATAACCGAATAGATTGTACGCCTGCACGATGCATCGCAATAATCTCTGGATGCACCGTTGCAAATGTTGGTGGATACGCGTCGTGTCTCTCTTGAGACACTCGCTTTCAAGACGATGGAGTAAAAATCAAAATTAGAGCTCGGCTAAACTTTCGCTTCATTGTGGATCTTTATGGAAGATACATTGTGGACTTTAAATCATGTTGTTGTTTTGCCTCGGAGTATTAAGATTCTTAGGATACACGTAATGTAATAATAAATAAACTTCGGGAAAAACAACGTCGCTGCTACGTGCAACCGTCGAACAAAGACGAATTTGAATTTTCCGACCCTCCCCCGACCAGTATAAATAAACGGACGCGATCGCGAGCGAATCAGTATACACCGAGTATCTAGGAATTATCGATCAATATCTACGAGTTATCAGAGAGCAATTATGCACTGTCTTGGCGAATACGTTTGTACAGGCGTCTCTCGACATTATTTATATTTACTAATTTATCTAATTCTTGTAAATAAATCTGACGGGTTGCAACAGCAAGTTCTCGTTATTCTATATTACAATCCTCTATACATTTATGGCAGATGTAAATTAAAAACATAATCTCGAAACGATGGTAAAAGTTATATGCTATATGCAATAATACGTCTTCTGTATATTTACGCAACTTAAAATTAAAATTTACGGTCGCCGCTTCTAAGAAAACTCTACATCTGGTCTTTAGTTTTCTCAAGCACCGAAGCCATCGACAGCGCATAGACAAAAGACTGCGTAACGCTGCTAGCGTGCGGATCTGGACCAGCTCATATTGTATTCCAAACTTTGTACTTACACTTTAATATTCAAAATATATATATTTTCTACCTTACAATTTATCCACGCGTTCCTTTGTATTCAAAAGAAAAAGAAATATAAACTCCATGATTTTTCAAATAAACCTTGTAGCTATGTTCAAGGATTTGGGACTCTTGGCAAGATTCCAACAATTTTTATATCTCCCGTAGAACTCAATCTTTCGTCTAGATCGTAGACGAACGGAAGTAAGATACTTGAAAACGAAGGCACTTTAAAACCAATGTGATCGTTCGAACAGATTCTGTGAAGAGCAAGGTTGATCGACAGCGCGGGAAAGCTTCGGAATCGAGGAAATCTTCGGTTCAGAAAGGTGGAGAGATTCGGCCGAGAATTAGAAATTCTCTGTTTCACGGAGGAACAACTGGCTTCGCTCGAACACCACGTTACCGAGTCGAATTCCGGTTAATCAAAGCGTGTGGTCACGACGGGCTTTGTGAAACGTAAACACGTCGCGACGCTCGCAATCCGAAGTCCCGACACGATCGAATTCTCCCAGCGGAGAATCCGAACGGAACGCGGAACTTTGAATCTCTCGGCGAATTATCATCAGACACGCTAAGTTACAAAACACGTTGACCGTTTTGAACACGATCGTGATCTCTGCTCCGATACAATCAGTAAGATTTCTCTTTTAAAGATCTTTTTTTAAAGATTCTCATTCTTTCGAAGGAATGAGAACGTCGCTTCATTGGGAGAATTGAATCCGACGTCGAGCAAATGAACTCGTTTAATTTCAACGAGCGCGTCGTATTTATCTTTTCTATTGATCCTTGTGCAATATCGATGTCACGAATCTGCATAGTAAACATAGTATCGAGCAAACGAATCGCAAACGCACAGATTGTTTGCTTTCTAGAATCATTCTTTGATAAAACTATCCTTATCTGCTAACACGTGTGTTTCTTTATGCAATGAGAATCCAGGTTACCAATCCGATTCCTATCGTTGTTTCGATAAGCAAGGTTTTATATTATAGGTCGATTTCCAAAGGAGGAAGACACGAAACGAATGAAAATTTCGCCAAGACCTGTGGATATTCGTATGTGACCCTTGTTCCTTTCGGATGGAAATCGTTTACTTGTAAGACGACTGTACTTTGTAATATTCGTTAACCCTGGAGGAAAAATAACTATCGTCGTATTCTTACGCTGTGAAACACACGTCCTGCGAAGAAGTTTGTAAACCGGAGGTCGTAAATAATTGCGAAGAAACTCGGGACGAAGTTTGACGTCAAGATTAGAAATAAATGAAGGGAATTATTGAGTAGCGGGAAATCAATTATCCAGATCCGGGAAAGGAAGGGAAAAAAAGAAGAAAACGTGACAAAAGAGTGGTTCTCGGTTGACGTTGGTTGTATACTCGCGGGTATCGCTGATGACAGAACACCCGTGCATATTAAACACGATTTCATTGTCCGACGTTCAGACGACGCGCATAAATTTCACAGAAACGGTGGTCACAGAATCGACGAAAAAGCTCGGTCTCGGTTTGAGATTGAAAGCGATGAAATATCGCTATGAATCGTGCAGTGAATTTAAAAAAAAAGAGAGAGAGAACAACGTTGTCGAGTGGTTTTCTTCGGTTCTATCGATATCGTTTTTGAATTGGACGAAGAACCGGAAAAGAAAAAAGAATAGAAGGAGACTGGTAACACGCGTGACAAACGAGGCGACCACGTCCCGTCCGTAGTAAAACCTTGACGGAAAAACGTTTATCTCGAACCATCTAAACGCAGCGTATCCCATTAATTCCGTGCTCCCGTTTTTCTCAGTTTCGACGCGACGTAGAAACGGCCCGAGTACGTCGACGCTGAATAATGAAGAAATAAAAATGAAAAATAAAGATAGGACTACACGGTCGGTATTGGATAAGTCTCGTGCGAAAAGACTATTGGTTATTTTAAATTTATACCGCGAGCCTTTCCTTGCTGTCTGAGATGGTAACATCGTTAACATAGCGAATCGCGTTTCACACGATCACCGTCTACAACTTTTAAAGTGAAACATCCACCTAACTTCTACCATCCACCTAAATACTAATAATCAGATTGTCGACTTTTCTTTCGTTAAAAAATTCATCTTCGATTCAACTATCGCTGGATCCGGAAGCGCTGGACAGTCGATGCGTAAATCTGTGATTAAAATAGAGGCTGTAGCGAGTGATGTGGTTACAAAGCACAACGGCATTTATTATAAGCCTCCAGAAGATCGACGACGTGAATGTACGTTATATATATCAGCCGCAATATTGTCAGAAAGGAGCGAATGGGGTGAGTTGGAAATTACCAGAAATCGATAAGGAAGGGGTATCATGGTCTCTCAGTGGGTACTAAAAGCACGGCCGGGTAAATCGCTAAGTGCAAAACACGGTAAAGGTGGAGGGCCGAGAAGCTTCCGGTTGCTAGGTGAAAGAGCTCTGGCTTCGCCGGAGTTGGTTTCCGCAGCAGAAAAATCTGTTTTGATCCTTCGTCGTAAATATACGATGATATACGTGGTTCTATTCAAAATTTACCCGCAAACATTTGTTAGGCAAGATCTTAAACGAGATTTTAGGATCTAGACAATCTTAAACTCATTATGTCATAAGTACCCATGTTCGTGTAAAAAAAAAAAGTAGAAACATGTTTGCTTCGATTGTTACAAATATAAAATACGAGAAAATAGGAAGAATCAGATTTAATTATTTTTGTATCAGTTTCGAAACGTTTGCCGATTTCTATATCTGAAGGGTATCAGTAAATGCCAAAGGATGAGTTCGTGGATGTCGTTATGTTATCATAATGGCAACTGTAGGCTTCTCTACGAAAAAGAAGTCGCCAGCCAAAGCAACGGAAGACATTTTATCTGATCAGAATGGCATTCGGCAAAACGGCTAAGGTATCCACGATGAAAACCTGTCCAGAAGTTTCGATAATCACGCCAGACGATATTCTCCAGCGCGAGAACGCGCAACCGATTTACGCAGGTGAGACGGGTCAATTTCGCTGTCACGAGCCTCCAACTTTGCTACTCAATATTTATGGTATCGATTTACACACGCGATTCGATGAAATATCGTCCTTTCGGCGAAATATCACGCAACGATACGAAAAAGCACGATTAAACCAGAAGAGAAGACGCAACGATCGACTCTCCGGTCCATCCATCGATAACCACCGCGAATGTAGCTTTTCTCCAAGGTTGCTACTGCCACGAGAGAGTGAAATAAAGCAGGAAATGGAACAAGGAAATGGACTGGTTGACTTCGTTCGCCATGCGAACGAACATCGCGCAACTCGGCAATCGCCGTGATTTTCTCTCTTTTTTACGCATGGATGTTTACGAACGTTTGACTAAAGCAAATCGTTGAACGAGAATTTTGCACTCTGCCGTGCTGTAGCTCCAGCCAGCCTGTTGAAAACGTTTCATCGAGAGACAAGCAAACGCGATTGCAGCACGCTGCGATTCGGCCGACTCGAAACAGGGTCCAATTATCGGCGAGCGAGTTTGTAGGCGTGAAAAAGGTCGAGCGAAGTTAATTAGGACGGTATAATCATCGCCCTCAAGTTCATTATCCCGAGCAAGGGAGAAAAGTTGTAACCGTGAAGGGATATGGCCGTCCTTGGGACACGAATTCGTCCGCGACACGCTCAATGCCGCTTTCAAATTTTCGAAATTAAGGTCCGATGCCACTAACACTCTGGCGATATTCATTTGCAATTAGCAGTTTTAGGGGACACGCTCGCCGGATTGATTAAGTCGTGAAACGAGGAGTGGAAAATGTTGGTCGTGAATTAAAGACGGATATTCAGTTGATAATAAGTTTGCTAGAATTTTGGGACTCGTTTCTCGAGTTTGGAAACAACATCGTAGATCGCTTAGAGAGTCCGGAAATTTATACCAACGAGAGCGAAGTTGCAATTTAAAATACATCGGACGAGAATCAAACTTCATCTAGAAGATTAACGGTTATCGTGACTCTTAGTTTAATTCGCCCACGCGTGAAATTTATATTTTGCAAACAAATTCGATCATAAATGTTTCACGGACTTACGCGGAATTTTGCAGCTGCAATAATATATACAGCGATGTACAATGATACTCGTCAAGCTACCGCTGAAAAATTCTGCAAAAATTCAACCTATCGGTCGAAGGATTAGGATCACAAACGATCAAACCAACAACATCCCTCCAGTCTGCACATTTTCAGTTTATGTTTCAAACTCTCGCTTGATCTCCGTAAATTATGAAAAATAACAGGTATGGATTAAATCGGCTGATCGAACGAACCGCGCCGTGCTAATCGCCTAACGACGATAATCTATTCAGCCGGATCCAAGAAGATTACGCCATCGAGACACACGTTTCGCCGTAAGAAGCAATTAACGGAACGATTGATCGCGATTGTACTCGCGATAATCTGTTCTAGCGCAATTTGTTTAACGTCCTTGGGAATCGATTAAAATTTTCGAGCGTGTACCAGCCGAGAATGGAACAAATACTTTGATCCATCGATAGAAATACTTGCTGATAATTAAATCGCCGAAGCGTTGAAAACTCGTCTTATGGACGATGCTTTTCAATGCGTTCGATTAATCACGGTATTTACCGGATGAACGAGTATTTGAACAAACTTTGCTGTTACATAATAGAAAGCTAGCAAAGATAGGAGAAATGGTTCAAGGTACACCGAACGACTTTTCCATCGGTGGAGTTGGGTGAGGTTTTACAATTGTGTCCTGCAACTCGTGTTTATTCGGAAAACAAACCCGATCGAGAGAGCACAAAAGAGAAAGACGTAAAGATACAAGAGAAAAGTAAAATAGGTTCCATCCGTATTAAGATGTCTTTTTTTTACGTGAAAATGGTTCGAGTTTGGCGATTTCATGGGCCGCAGTGGTGTAGACCTAACTTTCGCCGGCGGCTTGTCTCAAGCCGATTTTCCAACTGGCTTACGTAAAACTTTGTAATCTCGTTTGCTCTGACGGACATCTGGATCGGCGCCCACGATTCCGAATAAGACACGTTTTTAATTCGAACATATGAGAAAGGTTAAAGATAACTTTCAAAACTTTTTATCACGAATATCGTTTTGTTTCTGTGGCGTATTATTACGTCAGAGAACTATGTCTATTATCAAATTCCATCCGCAAGTTGGGAAGTTGCACACAAAGGATAAAAGTAAATCTTCATGAGATTAAAACTCGGGTTACTCGATTATGGACGGAGGATCACTGTGCCCGGCCAATAAAACTTTCTCTCTGATGAAACGCATAGCCGGAGAGTTAATTTATTTCTAGAACAGCGACGTAAAAGCCAAAGTAATCCCGCGAAATCGGAATAAGAAACGGCGGATAACGAAAACCGTAAAACGAGACGACGCTTTTATCACGCGTGACGTCCTTTAACGCGTTGAATACCGCGTGAGCCATCGGTGACCCATGCTAAACTTCCCGTTTAGGTCGGACCTTTGTAGTTATTTCGTGTAAAACAAAACACGATCGTGAAACGCTACAAAATATAATCAGTCGATGTATAATACAATCGCAATACTATGGACGATCGATGACTAGCGTAGCCTGAACAGTGAAAATGGTCCTGCATTCAACGTATTGACGTCAGACCAATGTTAATCGAGTTTTACAACAGAGTAGATTTCCTCGTGGATACCTAAGAAACGGATATATTCTGAGAAAACGTGCGTCATAGATCCAGCGAATTTTTTTTATACTAAAGAAAACGAACACTTGTATTTCTAACGGAAATATAGAACGCGGAAATGAAGTAGAAATTACATTGGCGACGAGATGAATTACGATGGCCGCAAGACGTGGATAAATAGGAAGACGAAAGAGTTTGGCCGGTAATCGAAGTTTTTCCAAGCGATCTGTAGCTTTTGCTTCCGACGATCGAGGGTGGTTCTCGCGATGATTGGCGAGATTTCGTGTGGCAATATTTTATCACGTAATCGAATACTTGCTCGGTTCCCTTTTCACGAAGGATCGTCGAAAAGGGGATGAAAAAATGACCGACGAGGCTAGCCTTATTTTCGATACAATATTCGGACTCTTGTATCGCGATTCTTGGAATCGTTTTACCCGACCTTCCACGGATTGTTTCACCGGTTACGAAGCAACGAATTACAGTCCCCATCAAAAGTATTCGAACTCGTATATATTTTAAAAAGCGAATGTACGTAGTATTGCATACAACAAATAAAAATATATATTCTTACTATATTTCCTAATAGATAATTTACATTTACAAGCTGCTTATTCCAAAATAGATAGGAAGCATTCGTTCTAATTATTTGTTTATCAGTAATGTAAATAGTTTGGGAAAATTCACGTCTTATTAGCAAGAATCGGCCAGAATGTTCAGATACTTACGAGCAGTAAACGTGTGAAATAGAAATCGGGGTAGCGTGGAAACTATCGTTAAAACGTATTACTGTGGAAAGGATTAAGGGAAAGTAGAGTATATTTCAAGCACGCTGAAATCGAGTGTCAAGGGCAGGCCGTGAGAATATCCTTAGACAATGAATAAAGGCCAAACTACGAAGAAATCCGCCTCTTTCGAACGAGAATCGTACGGGAAACGACGGAAATTAGACGAAGGATCTTATCTCGTCAGAAGCTGCTTTAATCGTTCAAGTATCCAAAGGAAACGTGGGAGAATATCCGATGTTATTCGGTCGCGTGAAACCTTCCTATAAACGTAGAAACGTATCTCAGCTGTTAATAAATTTGATAACAAGATAAACCTTCAAAGGGCATAACTTTGCATCGAAAGTTTAGCATGTTCGTGATTTCGTGATTCATACATGAGCCAGGATAACCCCGCCTCCTGCTATTTAGATTCATTCGTCGGAATTTGATGAAAATTAATAACTTAATGGCGAATTAATTATTATGGAATTTGCGAGCTATGAAGTTCAATTATCTATGGGAAAAATAGTAATCAATTTAATCTAACAAAAATATTAATATTAGCAATGAAAAATTGGTAATGCTTACTTACAAGGTAATGCATTGCCTTGGGATGTGAATGCTGTTATATAGATGTAATATCTGCTTTGTACCTCACTGTGCACAAACAGCTTTCCGGAACTACTATCTCGAATAAGGAAATTTAGAAAAGACAGGCCGCGAAAGACAGCAGAATATTTTGCGCTTGCGGCTGTAATTCGTATTACTTTTCTGCGTGTGCAGTGATAATTTTTGTTATTCTATATTTCAACAACTATATTACACTTGGCATAAGCTCGGTATTTTCTTACTAAAATTCCTCTTGAGATTAAAGAGATTAAAGATATATTCCCTGATTGTATGTATTCAGTTATATAGAAACGTCAAATTAATCTACAACGCTTGGACAACCTTCTTCAACTTGTAACTTCCGTTTCGGTCCAGTTGGTTATCGTTATCGTGTCTCTAACACCGAAGTTTGCGAAGAGGAAATCGTAGGTACGCTCGATTCCTATTCACCCCATTGGTCCATTTCGATGGTTTTATCGTTTACATCGTTATTGTTCGTCTTCCCGGACGTTGGTTGCCTAGCGGGCGAGTTTTGTAGTTGAATCGATTCCGATGAAAACACGACCGACGTACCTACACACTATGTACAGATTGTATCCGGAGAAGTTTGACAATCTCGGAAGCCGCGAGCCATTCACACAAGTCGGTGCATCGAGCTTCGAGGTTTACGATCCCGCAGCGAGAGTAGTACTCGATAATGAAATATCGGACACGCGAACAAATGAATGCCAGAATTTCCAAGAAATCGTTCACGTCGAAACTGCCAGGAAATCGATGTCGAGCAAGTTCGCTGTTCGATCCAAGTTTCTAGCCGTAACGTGGTCGCATCCGCGCGTCTTCCTTAAAACTTGCCGCGAAATGAAAGCTATGGCCGTCGTCGGAACATCTCCCGGCAACTTTATCGAACTTTTATCTAGCTTTGATTAGATATCGACAAATTTTGCTTCTTTTTTTTTTTTTTTAACTAAAATCTTTAAAATATTGTAACGATATCGTTAACATCGCGAATTACAAAATAACTAGCGTTAAATACCAACCTACCGCGACATCATGCGCCACAATTACGATTATGTATTATAAATGTCAGTATCCTTGAAGAATCATTTCTTTTCTAAATATTTCATGCTATAGCTATTAGTCATCCGGAACCTTCCTCTTCCTCGGCAACTCTCCTCCAATGTGATCCTCCTTTTTACAAGCTTATATATGAAATATCTATCTTACAAAATGTCTCTGTAATCCATCAAATATCTATCTCTGAACCTCCGAAGAACATTGAAAAACGAAGCAGATGATGAATTAATTCTGTGATTTAATTTTTTCCCCCAAATTCCAAGAATAACACGACTCGGTCATATCGAACGATTTTTAATCTTCTTAAGTAGAATTGGCTTTGTGGGGCCAATTGCATTATCTTCTCTTTTTTTCTTTAATTAATATCTTCGATCTAAATTTACTTAATTTCACATCATCGAGGATTGGTAGGTTTTTACAGAACATCGTGCAATTATTCTCTTACGTATTTTCTTGAAAAATGGACAAGATGATTTTCAAATTGCCTTTCGCGTCTTTGACGCTGATAAATTAACGCGTTTTAGTGTTCGGAACAAACGCGTCGTGACAGCTACTTCGACTCGAAGCTCCGGGATCTTGTGAATTAGAGAACACGGGTCGTCTTGCAGCAAACGCCGCGTCAATCAAATATGGCACGCTTATCTGCCGCAACAATGCAACCTGTGACATCCGTTTGTAACGTTTGACTTGCAACATGATTCCACGGTTCCGTTATTGCGAGAAATTCGAGGAATCTCTCGAAGAGCTTATGAATTGAAATATAATTACATATTAAAAGCGATCGATTGTATTTTAGTGAAATTTTTCTATCCTTCTCGCGCTTAATTCCTTTGATAGCAAACAGGCGTTTTACGTCTCTATATCAATATCCACGCTAATTATACGATGACCTTTGATCGTGCTCTCGTTTGCTCACACGCTCCCCAGACTTACATTGGTTCGCGGTTAATGAATAATGCATGTCGCACAAATTGATCGAGCTTATCGCCGTTCCAAACCTGAATTCCTCCTCGAGAACTGGTTTTTCTGTGAAATCGAAAATGATTTCACAGAATAACGTTCACGAACGAATGACGCTCCACGAGTCTTTTAATTCATAACCATACGACGAAAAATGTAGACAAAAATGTTAAGGAGTTTTACTAGTACACCGAATTGGACAAATCGATGGTTTTTGGATTTTCTTACAGCGTAACATCTGGAAAATATGTCCGTGAAATTTTAAAATGTAATTCACAAAAATGCCAGAAAAATTTGTGACAAATGAATTTCATTTTGCGGAATAATGATTTTCACCTGTGGGATAAGTACGCATATTTTTTTCGCTTAAAAATATATATATATTTTTTTTTTCTTTAGTTTAATCGGAACGCGTGATATCTTAGATGGTATGGGATTTGGGAAATGCGTTTAGAAAAATCGGTGGTTTGATTCGGAATGTAGAGAAAAGGAAAAAGGTAAAAAAGATTGGTTTTTTTTCAAACGCTGCTTTGGGGGGATCCCTTAAGTTACAGGTAGAATTTTAATCATTCATTTCCATTTTATCGTTAAATAATTTAACGTGGCTAGATTCTCTCGCTATATCCTTAAAGATATACAGGCGAGTCCTCTGCACGAACTGGAGAATCGATAATCACGCAGAACGTTACGGAGGGTGAAAACACTGAGCAGAGTCGAAGACGGCAGGAATCTGGGGAAAAGAGCTGGATGAGAACCTACCTACTCGCGTGGTATTCTCGGCTGACCGAAACGATACGATTTCTACGCACGCCACCTCGAACTCCGTGGCAACCTCGTCAAGGTTGAAATCTCGAAATCTTCATCGAAGAATCCCGAGCAAAGAATACAAAATGCACATCGAAACGAGAATGGTTAAAACGGTGAAAGTGGATAAGTTTGTCGAATGCGAATTACCTTGAAGAAACACGTTTCGAGTGGGATGAGAAGTACGTACGTGTAGTACGACTCTGCGTAATATGCGTTGCGACTATATTTTTATATCGAATGAAATTATTCACGATACTAGGAAGTTTGGTTGTTTGACCTGGTATTGTTGTTTGGCAATTGCTTTTTCCGATCGCCATGTCGGATTGCCACTCGGTGATTTCGTGCAGGACGTTGCGTTTATTCTGACCAACTGAATTATTCGATACGATCGACCGTGATATCGTCGATAACGAATAAAACACAGAAAATGAAAGTAGGAAGTCGGAGAGAAAATATTTCTGATAAAAATTGTTTGAAACGAAAGGGTCTTTGTTTCTTAAGTGATCGTTGCAAAATTGGAAAATCTAATTTAAAAAATATCTACTGGTTTTTATTCATAAATCGTACTACTCCAACGGGGAAAAGGTAAAGCCGAGATAAATAAATATTATTCGTTAAAAAAACATGAAAGCAAGCGAATTTTAGATGACATACATCGCGGCTGAATAACTTCAGTTACGACAATTAAAAGTTTAATCGTGTATGCTTTATTTTGAGATATGCCACGCATAATTTGTCATTGTAATTTCTGTAACGTAATTTCTATAATGTGATTTCTGTAACGTGATTTCTGTAACACGCTGGTATTTCATTTTCCGCCGCGCGCTGATCGCTCAAGCGATTACGATCGTTGATTACGATTCGCATTTGATAAATTCATTATCCGATGAAAAATACATTCTCTTTGGTGAAAGAGAAAAAAATTGTTTGTCCATCCAACGAAAAAATAATTAAATGTACCGTAACCAATTAGACTTTGCGAATAACAGTTACAGTTCGTGTAATATTGGCGCAACTGGTAAACAGGTAGTTTGAAAAAGAGCTATTCGGTGAGAAAGTGAGCAGGAGATCGCGTGAAGGGACCAGGCGCCTCGACGCCTGCGTCGAATGGCTCAGTAGTCGGCGAGCCGTGCTGGACTTCGGACGTCGGGCATAACGCCGAGCTTTACCACTTGTTCGCGTCCCTGGCGAAAAAACCGCGCTTCGCAGACAAATAAAAACAACCAGCCTCGTAAAATTCCAACAACCACGTCGATCGCGAATCATAAACTGCGCCCGATCAATGATCGTTCTGAATATATCCTACAGAATCGCTCGAATGTTTCGTTAATCACTCGTTATCGAATCTTTCCAAAGTTCTACGTAGAATAAAAATTAGAAGCGACAACAGAAATGAATAAAGAACAACGATCAAATTAGGGTTCAAGATTCGTAACTTATTCGTGAAAGGCTTACGTTTCAAGGTTTTGCGGGGACGATGTTTCAAAGAGTTGAAAAGTTGTGAGACAATCTTTCGACAAAGTGATCGATACATAAGAAGGATGATCGAGAACCGATGTAATAAAGATCGCGGTACTCGATAGATGGTTTGTTTACAGTGTAGCGTCAGTGATCTAGCAACTAGTGGCGCGGTGTAAACAGTGCTCGTAAGTAAAATAAACCGACGTAAGATTGGTCTTGTTCGTGAGAAGTCAAAATCCAAAATCGGAATTCCCACCTCGTAATAGAAATCTGCTGTTGAGAGAAATTTTGCAAGTACTAGAAGTAGTCGAAAGATATATTTGGACGTGCATTGTCCGCGCTCGCAACGGTATAGCCGAAAGGACAGGTAATTTCCCATGTAATTCCCGCGGCGTTTTCATTATTCGCCGCGTTGTTCAAGCCCGCTTTCGCTTGTCTAACTTGTTAACGGATTATTCCGTTTTGTAAATGATATCGCGATAATAGAACGTGAATCCTCGGTTAGGCGAGCCATTCGATTGATTTACTATAACAAAAGAAGGAGAAAAGAATAGGAGCTAATTTAATCACGTTGTAAGGAAAATTTTCAATAAAAATTGAACGATTTAGACGAAGAGCAAGCTTTTGATGATTCGAAGATCGGTATAAACTACCAATGATCGGTACAGTAGGACTTTATTTATCTGAACTCCATTTTTCCGAACGAAAGTTTAATTCGCGTCCGATTAAATGGCTTCCTACTATTTAAGCCTGTTTAACTGAACCTGAACTCCTATTACATGAACGAATACATACGCTTTTAAATTATTGTAAATACACAAAATATACTTGAAATGAAACTCTGTAATTTAATTTAGTCCTCCAATCTTATCCCAGGCAACCGTGTACTTCCTAGATGTTGAATAATTCCTACATTGTCGAACATAAACATCGGTATACTCTTTAAGATGGAGTAACTTTTTTAAAGCGGCTTGATCTTTTTTTTTGTTTTTTTTAGAAGTTAGAAGAGATTAATTTAGCAGTTGGTCGGAAGCACGGAGAAAATAACGAAGATTACTTTTTATAACTTTTTTTATCTGACCCGTAAAATTTAAACAATACGTCGTGTAGATTTATGTCACATGCTTAGTGATTTTTATCAAAATCAGTTGGTACAGAAACGAACGACAGGTATCGAAAGATTTAGATTTATTATAGTCATAGAGCCATAAACCGAAAGTCTAGTAAAAAACTGCGATTTTGACCACTTTAAACCGTTTGCAGCAACTCACAACAACTCACAACAACGTTGATTGAATTCGATCAAATTTTCAGCGTGTGTATGACTGACATAGATCCACAAGACGAATTTTTTGAATTTTCATTGCAAGCTCAAATGAAAAGGTTGTTAAGGGTTGGTTGACTTTCAGATCTCTTTCGCGATTCTGATCAATTTTTTTTTTTTTTAATTATTTATGTATATCATCCAACAAACTAAGCCTTCTAATCCTTCACAATCAGATCGTTTGGTCCAATTTTACAAAAGTTATTCCATTTTAAAGGGTACGATAATATTTATTTTCGGTACAGTATATAATCGAAAGTGCGTGAAAATTTGTCTTATGGAGACAGGCGAATGAAAGTTATTGTTGCGCGTGTCTGCTGAATTGCTTCTTTCGGTTTAAACCTGACAGAGCAGCTGTAGAAAGAGGTGAAGAACAGGCAATGGAATTCTTCCATCACGACATTGCAAATATAATAAAAATATCAACTTCTTGATCAAATTACACCAGGTGTCCAAATACTACGCTAGTGCGAAACTCAGTGAACTCCTATTATACGAATTCCAGTTATACAAACTGTTTGTCTCCCAATGAGTTCAGATAAATTGAGTTATGCCGTACACTGTTTGTATTCGTTCCCTGGTCAATAAATATGTCGCGTATAGTTGTAGCTCGACGAAGCAAACCGCGCAAGGAAAACGTGAAAGCGATTTTTCGTATGCAAAGTGCACTCTGGTATCGATAATCCTGACTCATGACGTCGTTCGATGTATCAGGAAGCATCTCATTGTTCTTGCGCAAACACACTCATGAAAGATGTATGAGCAAACAGGATACCATGGCTTATGGAATTTTAAGATGGCCCAAAAACCGAGTAGACGAAGTCTGCTCTGCTTTAGAAATTTATTTGTCTGGTAGCTCGCCGTCATAGAAACGAATAATTCACCGAGTCAACTATAAGAGAGACACGATGGTCTCTGCTGCCTGAATTCGATACACCGTTAGTCTCGCGACGCGTGTCTTCGAATTAATTCGCGATTAATTACGCTTTCTAATCTCTGGAGATCAGGGAAATTCTCCCGAGAGTTCACCTTACACTAAACATCCTAAAGTCAACAAGATCATCGACAGTTTAGCTAGAGAAGCACGTGGACGCACCGAAGATTAAATAAGAGATCTAATCGTCCAGCTAATATCTAACTGCGTAGAATTTCATCCGTTTATCGCTATATAACGCTGATGTCTGTCTTTGTTAAGTTAGTCAGAAAGTTTCGTCATCAGATTTATATATTCGCAATTTTATTCAGGGATTTCCATAAATCATAAGTATTAGTTGAAATGTACGTATATTTGAACCATAAAAAGAATAACCTTTTCGAAGCATAATAAGAGAGAAAATATAAAATGATGCTAGATGGACAAAAATATATTTTGTAATAATGAAAGGCTATAAAAAAAGTGGTGTAATATTACTTGAAAAATTATCTACTGTTGAAAACTTGATCGATGAATTATTCGACACGTTACAAAATGCATCGTTAGATATTTCGTATTTCGTACAAGTGTTACACGATAAAATTTATAGCAATGGCAACTTTCACAGTCGCTCGGTAGTTTGTTTAAATCTTTATAAAACTTTCATACGGGAAAAATAGTCGATACACCGAATCTAAAACTGTATAAACCACTACAGATAAAGAATAATTTTGTAATAAAAATGAAACACTCGGTAGATAGTTTAAATGGATTATCAGATAAATAAATATCGAGAATTGAATTAAAAACTAATTAATAGAAATTGTATTTAAATTTATTTCTTTCTTTTCAAAGACAAAAACAAAAGGACAGAAAATTTTTCGACCCAATTCTATACTGTATCGGTCGTTAAACATCGAGAGGACGTTTTTTAACTAATAGCGAGCTCGAGGGTCGTACGCTTGACTTATTAACGGGTTTGATCATCAGCCTAAATCGTTTTAATCCCTTGGAAAAATAGCGCGACTGTCGGCTGCCACGATCCAGCGTAATGCAACGGAATTACGAAATCTCTCGCGTAAGGATTATACGTTGAAAATTTCGTAGGCGTTCTCGCGCGCGGCAACTCATTCTATTCGCGAGGAATTGATTAAGCCAACTTCCGTCGTAAATTCAACGCGTTTTAGGGACCTTCGTGAACATTCGACCGTTGTCGTCAACTGGTTGATGTGTTATCGTCGATTCAACTTTGCGTAACGAGAACATCTACGTAAATTGCAAGGATCGGCCTGAGGTAACTAACGAGAAAGTTCTAGCCGTCAGAGTTGACGACTCATCAGCCACGATATTGAATGCAAACGAAATGTAGTATAAATTCAAGCTACGTGTTAGACAGATCTGGATTAGAGACCTACATTCGGTATTCCTATTTAGAATTTGAACCAGAGAGCAAGTTTGTTCTGTTCGTAATGGTGGTTTATCCGTATTCCGACAGGAGGACAAAGTTTCTTTAAAGTAAAAAATGTATAGTTAATGGAAGAGGTATAATGAAATTGTAAATGAAGCTTTTGAGGTACATCGAGAAATATGTGCACATTTAATTTTTCTTTAACCGCAAGCATGATTTCGAAAGATATAACAAAGATACTTGCGAACAAATAATCCTGGGTGATATCGTTTCATGAATAGCTCATAATATTCAATGGTTACATAGATATGTTACTTTTCTGAAAAAAAAAAAAAAAATACAAGAGAATTATGTCTTTTTGATCTAATTCATTTTGATTCACACATTCAGAATTGTACGTATCTTATACGGTACCCTGAATCTCAGAAAAGTAGATAAAAAGATCGTCTGTGAATTGAAATATCATAATATATGTGCGTTGTATGGAAAATATCAAATTGCGTAGTAGTTATTCTTTGAATCCATTATCCAGATTGTTAGATCTACGTGAAATTTTCTTAACTACGCGATACTTGAAGAACGATCCTGTTGCGCGAACAATATTTTCGCAACTAATCTATCAGCGAGTGCTTTTCGTCTTCCACTCACCAGGATGCTTAGATAAAAGAATTTTATGAAACGTTTCTCCTCGAGAGGTAGAGGTTCGTTCTTCTCGGAGCGGGAAAAACAACACGGCAACTTTTTCGCTGGAATCGAACAGCGAAAGGTACAAACGGAAAAAGGAGCGAAAGAGGACGAGGTATTTTAACGAGCATCTAATAATCGATAGTTCTCCATACAAACTCGATTAAATTGTACCTACATATCGGAGACCTTGGCCGTTTATCACGGTGACTATGTTTTGCCTTACATAATGCATCGATTGTGACAATTAGGATCGTCGAAAAATCTGTTACCTCATAATTATGGTTTAATTACTCGACTGAGCCTCTGAGAGACACCGGTGGATAATTAACGGATATGGAGTACGGAACCGTGTTTACCTGACAATCGGTTAATCAAGATAGGCTTTGTATCCGATTACGGCTGCTAGTATTACGTGATCTTACGCAAAGTACTTCCAGTGTGATAACCAACGGTCTGTAACCGATCGAATGTACCTGGACGATTTACGTAACGATCATCTGCTCGTTTTCAAATGACAAATGGCACACGCGTTGCGTTTAACCTCTTCAGGAACGAAATTGTCACAAGTACGGAAAAATAATTGTTTTTTAACGTCTCGAATAGATATTCGGTTAAAGAACTTTCTAAGGAAACAAAACTGTAACTTAACTTTTCTTTGAAAACTTACAGTTCTGTAGAACAGTGATTCCAAACTTTTGATTGTACATTTACGTGACCATTATGTCTTTATACTCTTTAGTACCATGCTTCGGTTAAAAGAAAACCAAAGGTACACGCACGGTAATTACTAATTACTGTACGCTATATCTCCAACAAATTAGACAATACCCAAATTGCTTATATAAATTTTTACGGATTAGAAGCATTTCTGACATTCATAGACAGAGGAAATCTAAAATCTTTCCTTTCCATCTCCTCTCTCAAATTCTCAAAAAAAGAATTCTATCTACGAATCGTGTACTCTCGCCATAAAACAATTTTTCTAGTTTAACGATCGTTACCTCGTTGAACGCACGTCGATATTTTTTATCTCTACGCCCACACGTTTTCACTGTTTTTCTTTCTAGACTAGAAGCTTTTCTTCGTTTCCCTGAGATACACGAGAACCAGCATGTACGCGACTGCACGTCTATCACATTCACATTTCATAAAGGAATAAAGTGGAAATCCTCGAAAATTCGCGATGCTTTTACGGGACACGTGCTAAGCAGTGACACAAAAATAGACTGGAATCAGCTTTCCGCGTTATATACTTTCCTGTCTCCCGGCTAATTTCTCGAGCCTGATTGATGGCTCTCTTTAATGACCGAGACTCGTCTTGCCTTCCATCGGACCTTCCATCGGACCTTCCATCACATTCTCCCATCGTTGTTCGTTAGTTAGAAAGCGAGAATCGACGAAATTTTATACGGGCGTAAAAAATGAGCGGCTCGATCGTCCAACATTTGATCGAGGGTATTGTAGGATGTTAAAAAAATTGGTTAAATTCGAGCGAGCGATCAAATATTCTACTCGTTGACTGAAACAATTCGAACCTCGTTTCCATCCCAACCGCTTTGTATCGGGTAATTCTATTTAATTATAATATTTGTATTGCTAGACAACGCATTTTTATGCACTTATGAAAAATTAAGAGCTATGAAAATGCAAAGAACTCACGTAATACGCAAAGACAGAAAACGAATATGATAAACCTATCATCCGATGCTATTGTACTTGATGACTAGACGGGCGTATAAAAATGTAATTTATTATCTTTTTCTCCTCTGATTTTCAAACAAAATATCCGAAGAAGTAGCACTCGTTGTAATATTTAATCGAAGAAACAAAAGCTTGCAAAAATACTTCATTATTTATTTTCTAAATAACATACTGAAACACGAGAATCCGCGTAGTTGGTTGTTTTTTCCGTTGTAAAAACAACTTTCGAGGACTAATCCGGTGATACACAAAGCATCGAATAACTCAATCAATAGAACAATGTGCCTAAAAAACTGGCAACTAATCCGAGGTTCTCTATATTCCGTATCAAAGATCGTTGAATAGCTTTGTCACTGAATCCTCCACTTCGTTTCATTCATTTCCTTTATTTTTAATACACAATTTTTCGGCACGAAATGGCGTTCCAGGATGAATAAAGGGAGACGAACGAGAACGAAAACGACGATTAAATCGGTGAAACCGCAAGGTATTCCCAGCAATGCGGCAGAATTCCAATTGCCATGACTCTGACTCGATAGATTTACATCCGTGGCCAATTGAAAGAGCGCTCTGTTTCCATCCTTATTTTTCACATCTTTTTCATTAGCGGGATAGAAGCACAGGCAGAAAGTCGAACTATTATTTTCCATATCGTATATTCGCATCGAATATCTTGTGGCTTCTATATAAATTTTGCAGATTGATCAAGTTTGATAAATATAGTCGTGATAGTCACGAGTAATAGTAATAACAAAATTTCTAAATGTTCGTATATTGCACATAACATATCCACCAAAGGTATGCACAAGTGTTCGATGACTTTCGTATTTCGTAAAACTGAAATTCCTAATAAAACGAGGGAAATAAAACGATGTAACAACAGTGTGAGATTTCCAGAAAAGTATCGCTGCAAAGTAATACTAAATATTTCTTACACTTTGATCTGCTTTGGGAAGCAGCATTTATGAGTTTGGATGCAAATGTATAGGGAGTTTTGCTTGAATACAATAAGAAAGATCAATCTAGAGATGGAGGATTTCTGGAAAGAAAGGTTCGAGTTAGAACTCGTCACCTTTTTGTTGCATTCCACCGAAACGCGGCGTCTTTCGTTGAGATTTGCGTGGGAAATTCTCCGTACAAATCCGTGAAAAAAGATTGGAATGCTTCAGTTTCGTTGTCACGACAACGGGGCATATAAAATGCGAACAATACACGGAATACGCATGATATATAAAGATATATGAAATGACTGAAACAAAGTTTGTCTAACAATAGATATTTAAAGTGTATCTTTTTTATTGTTCACTTCTCTGGCTTTATTCGTAAAAATACAAATTTGCTTAAACATCCAATTTATTTGTGACGCAAAGCATTTAAAATCGTTGCGAGATAACTGGAACGAAATCGTGGCAAATTGAAATTGGAAAAAGCGGAGTTCCATGCAAGAATGAATATAGACAGAACATAGAGATAATCGTACTAGTATAAACGCGAGCAGAAAGAGTTGAAACGTATAAAGAGAATACCAGAGAGGCTTGATGTACTACGTTCAATTTCACGGTTCTTCTGAGACTTGACGGGGCGTGAAGAAATTCGCAATGGATTACCCGGCATGATTCGCCGAGAATTCAACATTATGCCAGACTTAAAACGTTCTTTCGAGGCTTTACAGCGTGTCCTATGTAAATCGAGAGCAACGGACGAACCGCTGACCTTAAAGCGATAGATCGACTTGATGGCAATTCACGTTGTTCTTTTCGTAACGTTCTAAAATATTTTAACCACTTTCGCTGGTAAAAAGGAATCGAAATCTCGATGATTAAGAAGTCGAATGATTCGAACATTGTGAAATCGATTAATAGTTTTATTAAGTATATCTTCTTTTTTTCTACTTTTAAAACCCTGTTTATACTCTTCCTGCTTTTGTATTTTGACCCGATTCGTCCTTCTATCGCTAAAGAATCACATAATTGAACGAAATAAACACTCAAACGAAAATTATCAAATAAACTCTAAAAGTTTTGGCACGTTAACCAAAAACCTTCGAGTTCCAAAGCAAATCGTATTTAGCTCGATTGAAGTTTACGCAAGGACGCTACGCAAGTCGTCGATGCGTTTTCATAGACGTTAAATAAACAACGAAGGTGGCACGCAGAAAAATATACGAAAAACTTTCTGCCGGACTATCGCGTTAGTCACATTTTTTTAGAGAAAGTCCGTGAACAGTCCGCTTTGGTTTTAAACGGAAGATTTTTTGCGATACACGAAAACTCTCTGTAGACGGATCATAACCGTAAAAACGCGTTGCTCTTCCTCGCAACGTTTCCAGAGGATAATGTCTCTGAGGATTTCTAAAAACTACGAGCGGCAAAGAATTTTTCTACGCGATTTTTCAATTATCTCTCAAATACACGTTTAAGCATTTACGAAATTATGTAGAGGGACTAGAGATAACAAAGAACCACTCGCGGTGTTCCATACTCACCTTTGATCGTGCCGAATAAAAGATACAGATGACGCAAGCAAGACTATCCCGAAGAGTTCTCAATAAGAGACAGAAGGTAATTTCCTTTAAGCACGAGTTGAAACGAGAGGAGCTCGGGAGGCCTCCGAGAAAGCGTCGAATATTATCGAAGCTTATCTAAAGCTTTTTTCAACCATTTTATCCATTTTACCCATAGAACCGGATACTCCCGCGACACGAAGTCTCCAATTCATTATTATTCCAATTTATCATCCCTCGTGTTCTATATTAGGAATTCCATTAGATAAAAATTACGTTAAATTAATTCGAAAGATCAACGCTTTGATGATGAAGCAAGAGATACTGCAGATAGCATGTGGCACGCTTTGATTATGTTGAGAATGGACGAGGAAGGGCTTGTCAGGACACGATATCGAATGGCCGTCCTGAGGCGAAATCCAACTTCCATGGACACAAAAAGCACACCGATCTCGGCAGAATATTAGACATCCTTAGAATGGTTCCAATGGAACAAATTATTCTTCTGGTCACATAAATTTCTCGTACAGCTTGATGATATTTCAACGAGAACGTATGATACTCGTGGGTTTCGAGTCAGATGGAGAAACGCAAGATGGAACGTCTCTTAAAAAGAGTTTGGTTGGTGCAGCAAGTTTTTTAAAAGATATGCCCGATCCAAACGATATCAGATTTATCAGGACAAGGTGGCCCGTTTCGGCGAGTGCTACTACCCAACGATCGGCTCTTCTCGGTGAAACTTCTTATCGACGATCAGGCAAACTTTAACTCCACAAAAGCGGAACCATCCTCTGGTGACTCGTGACTAGTTGTTTCATACCGAGCCGCAGGTAGGGAAACTTGTTTCAGAGAAAATTTCGTCGCATTTATAAAGATGCGTCCTCACTGACGTTCGCCGTCATCCATTCTCATACTGTTTGCGAGCATTTTCGTAAATTGCTCCTTTTTAACAGTTTGCGAAAACAAGAGACCTGACATCGGTCAATTTGTTTGATAGTTCTAACGTTAATATACCAAGTTTGCTTTCTACCTAAACGCCATACCTTCTCTTTGCTGGTTTTTTCGACAACGATCGACGGTTTCCTTTCAACGAAAGTATATATTTGCCCTTCTTAGATTACCCTGCATTCAATCGACTAATTGAAACAATCGATTCGTTCGGTGTCCATGACACAGGTTCGTTTATTCTCGACCTTAAACCACGGTTCCTAAGGTTTCCGCAGCCGGAGTCTCCATTCGATAATCAAAAAACAATTTGATATATCGGAATAATGAGATAAGCGCGCGATAATCGATGAACGTGGAAAATCGAGTGTTCGGTTAAACAATTTTGTCGAGTGTCGAGCGAACAACGATTCGTAAGTTTTGTGCGTGGTCTTTCATTGTTTGCTAGGCCTCTGTGGCCAAGAAGAGAACGGAAATATGGCTGAGAACGAGAGACACGTGGAAGCAGAAATCACGGAGCTGTCGTCGGATTCTGTGGAACATCGGGTGTCTCTTTACCCCATTACGGTACAGAAACCATTTAATAAATGAGAAACACCATACGGTAATAACTTGTTAGCTTTTAAATTCTTTGATTCGAAGATATTTGAAAACCTATCATTCGAAAATCATTCGAACGTGATCCTAAGATCGTTCAAATCGGATCGAAGACATTCAGAAACCATTACGGACACGTACAGATTGAAAATCGAGTCACATTTCTGATACAGCATGGTCGAATCATTCACAGTCACGAACGGAAATATATATTCGAGATAGATGGTCGTTTCAATTTCAAATTTCAAATTCATTTCTAAATAATTACATCTTCAAATTACATATAACATCACTGCGATGCTCATATCCATCACTAGACCGAAGTGTTTATGCAAATTCATTGAAAAAGCAGTTCGGAGAAAATTCAAAGCAGTGCAATTGAAATAGATATTTGTCTCACCCTCTGAACGTTATAATCGATGCTTACGTTATATAAATTGTATATTTTTACATATAACGTACATTTTCACACGTTTAATTCTTTCTATAAATGCATAAACATCCACAATCCAGCAACCGCAGTATTTTCGAAGCAAATATCGAAATAACGAAGCGAGGAGGCCGAAAATATTATATTAAAATGAATCAAATTATCAATCTACGACAAAAATTATTCAATTGCCCACTCTTCTCGCTTCAATTACCCAATCTACGCGGTCTAAAAGCAACTTCCATTATCCTGTCGCAGATGGAGAAGAAAAGGCACGTCGTGGAAACGATCGCAGAGTCTGCAGTGCGAGATCCATGCAAAAAGGAAGCAACACACGCGTTGGAGAATCGAGCTCAGAGGTTACAGCAGACCCAATCGTTGCCACAGCTACAGCCTACCGACACGCAAGACAGGTAAGCACGCGATCCTTTCTACAACGTCTGCCGATTAATATCGTCGACGATGGTTCGAAACGGATGATTCTCGCGGTTTCCCTAACGATTTACGATCACGGCTACGCCCATTGCCCGATCGCTCGAGAAATCGCGGAAAGACACGGAGGAGGCATCAAAGACGAAAAGGAGCATGGTGTGATCAGACTAATGGGCGACAGTGGCGATCAAATTTTCTGTATCTCACACGATATTCGCTTTCACTAGAATTGGCTGTTTCTTATTCTTGTCGTCGTTAGCGAGCTCCGCGTTACGAGCTCCGCGTTACGAGCTCCCGTCTACCATCTGCTTCTCAGTGTGAAGAGGGTGTATATGATATTCGAGTACATTTGCATCGTAAAATTTGGCTAAGAGATCGTGTTACAGCCTCGCTGTGCTACTAGATTCATTTTATCTTACTGTCTACAATATGGTAATACTGTGAGGAATACGAAGAAAGTTTAAAACGAAAGAACTCTTGTTCCTGAAACTACCGAAAAATGCTCGAAGAAATTAATTACGCGACGTGTTAAACCGTAAGACCCATTATCATGCTAGGATAACCTTGACCCGAGGAACTCTGGTAAACTGGTAACCTTTAAAGCGATTGCGTCAAACAGGTAGAATTTGAAACGTGGAGAGAACAAACCTAATCGATTTCTCAATCGTCAGAAACTAAAACGACGAAAAAATCACAAGCTTTATAGTATAATAATAATATAATTTTATTATATATTTTATGAAACGCCAAATGCCATAAAATGGTAGCTCCGACCGGAATAAAAATGGCGTTGCGTGGTACGATTCCATGAAAAGTATACTTAAACGTGATAGGAATAAAAATCGCGTGAAGGAATCGACGTTTGCGAATGATTCACTCAAAACTCAATAGCAAGATCGCGAGTCAATGGAACGTTAAACTGGGATCGATGAAACAGCGATATTAAAAATCGCCAAGATCCTATAGCCACCGAAAAGGTCGCTGTTTAACAAAGAAAAGATCGCGAAATTGAGGCATTAACAAAGCGACGTCGTTCACTGGTTAAACTCTGGTTAAACTTTTACTCTGGTAAGCATGGAGAAAACGGAGGTCTCGCAGCGAGAACACCAATTCGATAATGTCCGGCTCGCGATTCCATTAACACACAATTTCCACGTTACGCCGACCTTTTACCTCGTTTCCGTTCCGAGCGAGGGCCTCCTAAAGGAGCCAATGTCACGACCAACGACCACCGTCGAACATAGCAAATAGGATCCGGTTTTCTACTTCTCTGTGTCTCGTCTTCCGCGAGAAGAACCGCGATTTTGACGGAAGGAAAGAAACAGAAAATGTAGAAAAACGGTATTTTCCTACTAACTACCGAAGTAATTTTCACAGAAAATAGATCTCATAGCAAACACTCATTCTGCTATCTCTTCCTACATATACAATTTCCAACCTAGCCTTTGCTATTTTAACATCTAAAATAGCGATGACAAACTGCGGACTATATCTGACCCTTGACCCTATCTGCTTGGCAAAGCCATAGGAAAGTGATTTCCATATCTATTTCCATATATATATATTCCATATATGTTTGTCATTTGCGATTTTACATAATGTAAATCTTGTTAGAAGATAGTTGCATTTGTAAACTATCGAAGCTTTACGGTATCATCTACATTTTCATGATACTGACCAGTTGACTGAAAGATCAGTTCGGTAGTCTGCAACGCGAGAGAAGTTAATTGCTCGGGGAATAAAGTTTCCCTTACCAAGGAATTTACTAATTAGCTCTGAACGAAATACAATTTAACAGTCCTATCCCATTTTTCATTCCTTTCTTTACAGCGTCGCAAAGAAATAAAATTCGTATTAGATCGACGAACTCGAATTAATACGTCTCGAGTACAATTCATTCTGGCTCGAGTGTAGCCTCATTCGACATTCCAGTCCAACTGGAACGAAACGAGTCAAAAGTAGAATCGTCGAATTGTCAGGGGCGACTATCGAAGTGGAGGATCTCCATTAAAAGTATATCGATCTACCATTACGGTGGCTTTCGTGGAGGTTTTGGGTCTCCTCGATTATAGCGAGCGGAACCCAATTGAGCTGATGGGACACATCCGATAGCTTGGATCCTTCGCCAACATAACCCATAAAATGGCGAGTCGAAAGCAGAGGACCTAAATGATCGATACGATGCTCTCGTGTCACGGGGTTCACGAGTAGCTCGAATCCAATTGTCGTTTAGCCGTCGAGGAGAGAATTTTATGTGATTGTATTTCGGAATACCGTGACGTGGTATGCTTTTAAAACAACTGATTTCTACAATGTTCCTGATTATTTAGCGAATAAAAATAAATTGTGTTTGTCGGAATTTCTTGTAATCACCGTACGTGTATCGCCGTTGATCGAGAAACATCAAAGCATTTAAATATGAATTAAACGTCCAGCACTCTGTCGATTCTAAAATAACATAGGAAAATGCAAATACATCGATTCTCGAAACTAACAAATACATATTCCTTCCATATCGTAGATATCGAAAGTTACGATGGCGACCCGAGCCATCACTGAATTTATGTGACACGAATTTATGAAAATATGTAACAGAAATTTACGTCTGAAGATACCGCGACGCGAATACACGTTTTAAAGTAGCTGTGACATCAGAATCGCCGTTGGATATTATCGAGAAACTCTCGATATCGACGTGAGAAAATTACCAGACAACTTATTTACCGCCCACAGATTCTATCACAGGGATAAATGTTCCGCCTGTAGAGTACGAGGCGCAAGAACGTCTAATTAAACGTACTAATTGATTTGTGGTTCGTTGGTGTGCGCGGATCAGGGAAAGCAAACCACGTCGAATGCGACGGACCGAAGCTCGTGCGAAAGATACGCGGTGTCGTGATCCAGCTACAATGGAGCTCTGTCGTGAAAAGTTCGATTATTTAACCGTGTCAACGGAGAATCGCGATGCTTTGAAAGCGAAGTATGTTGCTCGAATGATATTCCTGGTGGTTTGGTTGAATGTAATTGAACGTAGCTAAGCTCCGTGTAACAACTTGGTATAAAGTCGAGTTTTCAGCAAAACAAACAGACGTGGAACCAAATTCCGTACTCGATTTAGCGACAGGAATAACCGAGGAAAATTCAATGCTGCCGCTGAATGAAAAGTTAAAAGTCACAGGTGTGGCGTCGGCATTTGTTAAACTGGGTTAATTAATTTATCCGGAAATTCTGGAAACCGGATCTGCGTGTAATATGTTGGAAGATATAAGGAACGAGGAACATAATGTCTCGATCGACAGAAAGACACCCACTTTCTGTCGCAAATATTTAATTTTATTATAATTAATTATTAACGTATTAACCGCTGAATCTTCGACGTAGTGTCCAATACTCTCGAACCGAGATAATAATGGCAAAACGTGATCAAAGCTGACTTTGGTGACAATTTTGATTTCACTACTTGCTACGTTAAAAGAAACTACGTAAAGCTAACGAAGAACAGTCGTCCAATGTTTCTCAAATTATTCTGCTAAATATAACACATCGGTGATCCTTCAATGTCGCGTGACTATTTATCTTAGTCGATCAAAGTCACGAAAATGATTGAGATCGTGTTGTCATTTACGATTACGATCGAATCGAAGTTCATAGCAGGTCACCTAAGTGTTATTTCGGATTAAACTCACCTGATAGTCACGAAACGTCATCGAGGCCGCGTTCATTTCGGTCAGTCATTTGAGCAACACAGAAGATCGCGAAGCTCATCGTCATTCCGGTTAAGCTCGCTTCGGAGTCAGACGTGTCGTGTTTGAGGTCGCTTGAATGTATTCAAATATTAAAGGAAGAATTGGCTATGTGTATACATAGTAAAATTCGACGTTTTTTATGGCACGGGACATCCTCCCAGCCTTTAAATATTCATAGCGGTAGTTGATAATTTTCTCTCGATCGTATCTCACATATAAAAATTGCTCAGAAATTACAAATAGAAGCCTGTTCAAGGGCAAAATGGTCATTTTCCGAAATTACAAGCTTCGGAGGATACGAGCCTGATTAATTGCGACTATCTAATTCACGTCCGCCGGATAAGAGAGAGAAAACCACCGTCAGTACCAGCAAAGCAAAAAGCTTGGTGAAAATAGACATTACACGGTGTAATAAAAATGAACGCGACCAGCAAAATAAAAAAAGAACGTCCGTATATAATAGAAAAAAAAAAGTTTCTCTAGTTACTTCTTTGAAAATAATTTCCAAATGTCTTGATAAAGTGTTTATGACACTACTGAAAAGGTTTCTGGAGCCATCATGAACTCTTAATTCAAAAATAAATCATTTCTTTTGATACGTTGATTACTTCAAACTTCGTTATTCATATGCAAAAGCGAGATCTCGTTGGTTCAAAGGGAGAAAATAAATTCGAATATCAAGTATAATTGAAGTCTTGAATATTTGAAAAATTATAAAAATCTGTAACGTTACAAGATTTCAATGTTTCATGTTTCAACGTTTTTAAATATCAAAGCGCTCATGGTATCAAAGCGGTAGATTTCAACGACGGTTTCCGGCACCAGCAATTTAATACCGTGAAATGTAGCAGGTATTTCGTGTCTGGACAAAATGTATGTGTACGAAGGAACAAAGTAGATGATTTATTATTAATAGGAAAAAGGAAATATGTGATATTCCTAAATAAAGGAAATATCGTAACATCTGGCCTAACGAATATACTACCTGTATACGAGTGTCTGTAATTCGCAAGCTGTTTCCCATATTTTCATAGTTTTTTCAATACGTCGTTCGTAAATTTATCCAACGCGTTGCAACAGAATCGCGATATCTTTTTAATTTGTTTTTCATTTATTCGGGCAACATTCCATTCGATGGAACGAGCTTTTTTCCCATTGTAACGTTACGCGTTAACTTCAACGGCGATTCGAAGTATTGATGCGATTAGCCATTCGCGCAATAATTGATATTGAATTCTGCTCGGTATTGATAGTAAGTGATTTCGTCGATAATATAGAATTTTTGCTAGTACCGATTTAATAGAATGGGTATCGACGAGGGCAAGTTTACAACTAATTACTCGTTCCGTTTTTTAATTTGTTACGCTGTTTCGTTAGCGACAGTTACATTAACCGCTTGCGTGGATTATTAGCGACAGAAGGTTGCTTTACATCTCAAATATCGCATTTTACTGGAAATATTTTGCATATTTTCATATTTTCCATGAATGCACAAACATCAAAAACCTATACGTTAGTACAATATATATAATTTAGAGCATTTTAGTTGATTTAGCAGACATCGTATTGATTTATCTCGTTTCCCGTTAACGGTAGAAAAATCAGCTCTGTCTATATAATAAATAATTTCCAGTTAATCTTAATCCGTTTTTAATTAGTTCATTAGCTTGTAATTATGGCGTGAATTATCAGCGATCGAGATTTACTTTATGCTTTCTCAAACAAACCCGAAAAAAAGAATTAACATATTTATCTACAACCATCGTGACTGCTGATTAATTGGAACTTTACAGTAATTGCGAATCTCTGTATAGCTCATTATATCCAGCACGTATTACCAGGACCAAAACGGAATACAAATAATGAGCAACCGTAATACTCGCCCTCTATTGCTTCGATCACGATTAAGTGTAAATTAGTTAGAGACGCGATAATTCGAACGCATCTGTACCCATTCAGCAACATCGTAATACCGTTTATTAGCTGTTTTGCCCGCTACAAAGAGGAACTCGCCATCTGTTACAAATACGATCGCGAATCTACACCACCATCAACCATAATTTGTTTTCGCCATTCGGATAATCCAGTTATTTTTATACGCATAACGATCACGACGCGTTCTGTAACACGTTGGATTTCAAGCAATTACAGAACGTGGTTACAAACGAGAAGGAAGGGCTCTAAATCCCGCTTGGGATGGATTAACCCCTTGCCATACCATTTAACTCGCAAGAATCCGGGCTAAAATGTTGCGCCCGAATGATCAGGAAAAGAACCGAAGCGACGGAGATAGAGTGTCAAAACTTGAAACATGAGATCGTGTGACTGAGTACGTAGATAACCGCGCTCGTGTTTAAAAAAAAGACGTCATTCGACATATCCATACTTGGCCCGAGATTAAGACTACGAGCCTGACTCGTGATATTCAGGTTTGGCTCAAAATTCTCATCGCCACTCAGACTCGTAAAAGTATGGCAAAAGGTTAACCCGATATGGTGCTTGTTTTCCACGTAGATGTAGGTAAAAACGTTGAGACATTTACCGAAGGTAAAAGGTCTTGGAACAGTTACTACATTTGCTTCGAGATTGTAAAATACCGGATATACATTTGGAAATACGATTCGTTAGAAAAGAACAGCGAGCATCTCCGAACGATTGATGTCAACGCGATCGAGTCAAAAATAAAGGGTTTCCGATTTCACGGAATTCGTAATAAAATCGATCGATAATGGCGCGATGTAACGCGGAGATAAATGAAAGGGTCCAATATTCTGCGCGCTTTAAAGAACGAAACTTGCGTCGATGGAAACGAGCGAAGCAAAGAAATTTCAATAAATCAGGAGATTTCATTTCGTGCACCGACTCATTCGATACAAAGTAGTTCTTTAATGCGTGTTCGCCGAGTGAATTAATAAAAAAGTTTCCGGTAGAGATAAGACGGGGACAAGGTCAGACTGTTATCGCGAAAGCGTAAAAGCTCGCTGCAAAAACGTAGAACTCGAAGAATTGATTCGTTTTATCCTTGAACCGTTTCACTCAATTAATATTAATCCTTTCCTTCCTTGTATTCTTTCCTCTAAAGAAGACGAACATGAAAAGGGGATAAATAGGCAGTTTCATTAAATTAGTCAGTGGAAACATTGCAACGTCGAATTTCAAAGAAAAATTCAAACGGATATTTAAAAAGGAAAGAACCAATCGTATCGAAAGAACAGCAGTCTTGAAAATCGATAGCGCTTAACAAAAATTCATTTTACGTCAACGAACCGAGCGAACCCACATCTTCCAATCCAGCGAATCCACTGATTTTCGTTCACGTGGATCGTATTATTTTCAATTAAAACATATAACAAAATGTATAATTAATTTCATACATTTGCACGAATTATAATATGTATCGCGTGTTTTATATATTTATATACATTTAACGTGTCACTGTCACCGACATAGTATTGTAGGAAATGAAAATCGGGTCCACAGTGAATGTGATAAAAATCAAAAAGCCCTGTCTCGAGTGAAGTCGCGTGCGAATTCTGTTCTGTATATCGTTCGCAACTTTGAATGGTAATTCCCATAGTGGTTGTCCCATCTACGTATGCACTTTGTTTGTTCCTCTCATTTGCATATTTTCGTGCGTGTCCCCACCGCTAAAACGAAAGTATTTATTGCTCCTTGAATTCATAGAAGTATCTACGCAAGGAAGCGCATCGTGGAAATGTTCGAGTCTTTTTCACGGTGGAAAGACATCATCTTTTATCTTTTCGACAGATAGTCGGCTTGAAGGCTCCATTATCCTCTCCCTGTCATGTTCCTCTCGATGGAAAAAAGCTACGAGCTACGGTGATCCCATCGGTTCAACATACAGCCATTTACGTACACAATTTTATGGATTTCGAGCGTTTGACCATAAACTTCTTGCGAAACTTTCAAGGAAATGTTTTGCGGTTCGACGCGTTCCCGTTAGGAGTTGACGAAGATGTCAGAAGACACTAGGAAATTGAAGTGGAAAACGAGCGATGTTCCGGACATCTTCAATTTCAAATTTTAAAGATATACACGCTGATATATATAGACGCTGCATGTTTCAGTGAATTAAACCGCTTGGCAAAAGCGACATAGTCCTTTCATGCGCGTAGAAATAAACGCGACCAAGCTGCGAATATTGCTAGCCACAAGTGTGAAAACTTTTCTACCGATGTTAATTTTATTCTTATTTTCCGCTAATGTTTAATCAATTAATCTGAAAATATGAAGTTGATGCTACGGATATCGATGGTAATCTCCTTCGCCAAAACATATTTTCTACCAACGAATTCTCCTAGCTAATAAAGTTCAAAGTTGGATTTTTCTTTAATTCTTATAATCTATGGAATATTTTATTCTTGTAATATATAAACATGCAAATTCTGGACTTTTCGCTTTCAACGTGTACCACGATCACCGAAATAGAATATCGTAGAGAGTGGCATCTAGTAAAGGATTGTGGGTGTCGATCATACCTATAGTCGAAAGTTTCGAAACGGGTTAGCAAAAGAAAAAGGAGAGAAGCAAAGAGGTTCGTAGGTGGACTTTCCGTGCACGTTCAACGGTACTCCTACGTGGCATAAATTCCACGCGCACGTTCCACACGTCACGAAGGTCTTCGGGCGCTTTGTGCAACGAGAATTAGCTGTAGAATTTCGCATGCGGTCGAGTGACTCCTGAAACAACGCAGTGGGTGCAACGAGACATTGGCTCTTGGCGGTGCATTGCGAAATTCACCTCTAAATGAGATAGGATGCGCGTAAATCGCACGGTACACGATACAGTAAATCGACTCACCCTCGATCTCGTGTCACGACTCGTCAAACGGTAAACAGACGTCGAACAGATAAGTAAATCCTCTTTAAAACGTCGATCTTTTCCTAATCGAAGATTTCAGGCTATCCTATTATTTCTATCGCTAGAATGGAATATTCTAGCAAAGGGGACATAAACAGAATGAAAAAGGGGATAACCTTTCGTGGAGAAATAATTAAGAAATGTCGAATACAACTTTTGTGTATGACGCATTATTTTCGAGAGGCTGGAGTTTGAAATTAAAGATGCTAGCAGGTACCTCTATTCTTTTTATTTCCTGATAAAAAGCCAACAGAAACAAACTTAGATTACGTCATAAACATTTTAGGCTCGCGGCAACTTTTATAATAACTTCTTCTTATTACTTTTCTTATTATTCCAAGTTGTTCTTCGTCTGGGCTTCGGGGGTTATTTACTTCCTATCCAGTGATTATGACGTATTCGAGAAATTGGAATATATTAAAGCTTCTTGCGAAACACGGTGACCTATGATGAATCGCGGCGACCGTGAAATTACGCGGTTCGCCCCTGACATTCTGCAAAGTGCTCCGTTGTTACGACGAACTTGGTCGGCCTTTTCCTTTTTACCGATTAGTCTCGTAAGTAAAGATCCAAGAACCACGTAATGTTTTACGGGCCTGCGTAAAATTCCTCGACGACCGAGCGTACAACGTTTCCCGCGCGACGTTTTCCGCTCCGATCATCTCATCCCTCGAATCACTCGTTCGTCATTCCCGCGTTTATCGCGCGTCGTTTCAAAGATACGAGCGTGCCAGCATTTGGTGTAATTTATAGCGGAAATAAACGCGCCGTTCCTATATAGTATTTCATTTCCATCATAGTAAAAATACAAGACGAGGCTTCAGAAAGTTGCGTCCTTCGGGAAAGTATCAACAGATCGTGGAACAAAAATCGATATTATTTACTTTTGAGAAATTATACGTTCTGAAGATTAACAAACTCTCTTGTGAACCACTTTATATAAATTTACGTATATTACGCAATTCTTTCTTACCTTTAGTCTCAAAGATATATGCAAAACTATTTCCTATGCTGTAGCATCTAATTCAATTACAAAGTTGTGAATCTCACGATACGAATCATTGTCATAAATTGTCATAATTACTTTTCATTCGATAATAAATCAAGAGAGATCAATTAATTTTACCATATTTTGAGATTTCCCTTTGATTGCGATTGGACTAGATCTCGTTTATGTTCCCATAAACAGAGAGAAAGAGTCACATAGTTACTCGTGATACCTAATCCTTCCGTAGTCAACAATCAATTGAAATCCACTAAAATTGAAGCCCGAATTCGAACCGTAGACCTTCCAAGCAGACCGAATAATCCGCGAATCCTTTCCCCGTTCAACTCTTACGTCGTTTTACGTTAGAGCCGTGAAACTTTTTGTTAAAAGGTGTTACAACTTTGAAACTAAATTGCGCAATTCTTGTTATGGAAGGCACGGTATAAAGATTTTTCTGTCCCTTTCGCCAAGGCAAAAAGCCACGCATGAAACGTACGTACATACGTGTATTAAGTAGATACGTCAGAGTTAGAACGAATATCTTGCTGCTGCAACTTACTACGAGTAAGCCCGCATTAAATCACTTCAAGCACTCCGTCGCGAGGAAAAATGCGTAAATTCCTTCGCGACCTCCTTCTCTTTGTCGCCGTATATCCTTGGACGTGAATTTTTTCATACGAGTCTGCTACGAACGGTCGTACAATTTTATCAAATGGAGAAAAAGTGGAAAGTAGGTTCCATTATGTGAGCGAGGACTCTTTTAAACGACGGGATTGAAAATAAAGTTTTTATAGTAGTTGATACTGGTAATCTCCGCGGAGGTTTTCGTCTACGACGCACCGTGCTCGAATGAACTAATTAGGCAAAATTCATAACATAGTTTCATAAAAGAAGAGCATTCAGTGTATAATTTATTCGCAGTATTTTCTCTAAAGTTTATCATTTTCACGAGAATTGACACCGATGCTACACCACTACCACTATCGCTTTTGCTGCAACATTCAATTTGAAGGTAATTTTACCCTATATCGTATAATGTAATATACGACATATACAACAAAATCACTAACAAAAATAACGATGTTAGTTAAAAATGTATTTATTACGTGCTTCGATATATCAACGATAATAGGAACAAATTAAATGTTTCGAAAACCTTTTGATACATTTTTATTTTTTATTTTAAAGTAGAAATAGACAATAAATATTGAACAAATAAAGCATCCGTGGTAGGAACACTGTACGGGCTGGATCAATGCGCGGAACATTTTTATTTGAAATTTTATTTAAAGAGACTACCCACACAATTTGTACCCTTAACTACGTGTTTCTCTTAAGGTTTTCCACGATATCTGTGTTTGAGAAGCTTTTATCGTTAAACTACCTTTGACACGATTCGTATACATGTTTATGAAAAAGATAAAGATATTATGGAAGGAGCCTCGGGCGATATTAATACATAAATTATATGAAAAAACAATACCGTCTGCGAATGAAGCATTTCTGCCCACAGCAACATTCGACATTTTATCCTAACTGGTTTATAGCCAAGAAGCTACATACGAAAACTGTTCGTAATTTGAATCGCAAATTCCTATCCAACAGACTGAATTATAACAGCAAAGAATATTTAACATATCAAAACTGAAAAAATTCTAACGATACGAAATATCGAGTACATTTAGTCATTGGCCTCTAAAGGATTAAGAATGTAACGGATGGTAAAACATCTGTGTGGCTTAAAACTTCTTTGACTTGTCACGTTAACACGGAAGAAGATGGAAGGAGGAAGGAATTGGTCGAGGGAAAATAGTCTTGTGCAAAAGAAAATTACATTAGATCCCGGAGGTGAGTCGAGGTTAACGAATCGCCCTGTCGTAACATAGCGCGGCTTTTCTACTTGAAGACTCGATGAAACTGACATTCACGACGGATGAGTGTAAACCAGCAACACGACATTACGTGTGAATGGTTAGCGGAAAATACATGATGAATTACTTCGATGATATTACGATATATTTTCTTCGATTCTAATACAGCGACTCATTGGAGACTCTGAAACAGTATTTGCACGTTAGCAAGTATAAATATATTTTGCGTACTACTCTTTGAAATTTCATTGGCATCATAATGATACGCGACTATCTTGATTATAGTGGTTTAATGAAGTTTATCGTAAGCATACGCTTAGTCAAATATTAATATGAATAATTAAATCAAAGACGAAGACTCACTGAATACAAATTGAGCTTTAATAACACATCGTCGACCGGTCATTTTATGCAACAACTGCTAACGCGTGGTACCGGTTATTTTATGTAAAGCTAACAACTTTAGTTTGTGCGCGAATACAAGAGTTTACCGGCTTTCATGAGCCACCGTATATGCATGAAAGCTCGGATAATCCACTGAAATTTTATGTTTCAGAAAAATGGACAACCCGAGTGACAACGCATCGGACGCGATTAGTAGTCAAAGGTAAACCTCAACGACGAAATCTGAAACGAGAGAGAGAGAGCACTGCGTTTAGTGAGAAAATCGAAAGTTGTCTCTGTCGGAGGAGTTGGGAGACCGTTTTGTTCACGACCAAGTTTTGGGAAAGTTTCTGTTGGGAGAGTGGCTGACGTTATGTAACGACAGATCATCTTACGACGATCTCCGGCACATAAACAAACGCGAGCGTTAAGCAAGCGGAAAAATCCTCGACGACGAGGTGGCTCGTTGCGTCGTAAAACTTTGGCAGACTCCGAACAACAGGCAACTCTGCTAGGTATCCCCTATAGAAAAACAAACTAAAATATCATCTCCGAGAATAATTCTTTCTCGTAACTATGTAATTGCATCGCGGGGAACGTGGAACGTAGCGAGGCCTGGTATCGCAAGAGGGATAATCTATAGCAAACAGAAAAGACGCGAGTACGCGTTGGCTTCTTGGTGAGGCTAAAATACGAGAGAAGGTCGTTGAGCGGTTAGGAAAGAATTATCGTAAAAAGAAAATTCGATCTTTCATGAGTATTTACGGCATTTCAAGTTTCCTCGCTCACGCTCCTACTACGTACTTAAAATTGTAACGTAGCTTGCGAAGGAGGACGACGTTGGCTTACTAGCTGGTATTCTTAACAAAGCCTTTTAAATTTTGTTGTAAACTCGAGCTGGAAAGTAATAGATTATGGTAGGTATGTTAATTAGTATCCCCATTATATAGAACTTTAATGCAGGTTGAGAAAGGAGAGCAGAATTGCGTTATTATTTCCGTAAAAGAATCCTTTATAATGAATTCTGCTTGAAACTTAGGTTCGAAGATAGTAGATTATATGTAGCGTTTTAATTAACTTCCTTATTTATTTAGAGTTTTAAATATTGCTTTCGAAGGAAGAACGACGTCGTTGTAACATTATTTCCCTAACAAAGTGCTCAATAAAAAATGTCCATAAATTTGAACCGTAAAACTGAAAATAGTAGGTTATAGTATTTTGATAGATAACATCTTCTTGATCACGATAAAAATCTTACAATGCGAAACGATAGAGAGTAACAAGCGCGCTCCAATAACAAACAGCACCGGGACTCACTCTGTGATGAGCAAAGAACGGTTGGAATATTAGAAGAAGCGACCTGTCTACCTAGTCGTCGAACCTATCCGGGATTATGTGAAAACTAAATAACAACGAACACGGGTTTTGAACTGAATCAAAAAGAGCGAGGGTCGCTCGTGACAAACCAGCCTTCGAACTTGCTCGTCGGTTTGATTAAACTGAAAACTTTTAAATACACCGAGTATCTCAAACCGAACATAAATGGTTGTATTATTAACTGTTTGACAAAAATACACTGACAATTTTTCAAAACTCCTTACGTTCCATAGTTGAACGTTACTTTCGATCTAAACTTTCTCCTCTGGAGCACAGAAGAGCAAGATTTCGAAGGCTCGCACGATCTGAATTCTTACGGTTGGTGTTGTAGGAAACTTTTCAAAGGCAAGAATCGAGAGGCGACAAAGTTGAAGAATATTCGAGAATATTCGATCGAAAAAAACGATTTTTATGGAAAATCTCGTAACGGTGTCAAGGACCAACGCAATCGTTCTCGCTCACACGGAATTCGCATACTCCGGTTGGTGCGGTAACTGGTAGCAATGCGGTTTTGGATTGAACCGTGGAATAAATATCCGGTGGCGCATCAATCAGCCATTTCGAGATTGTATGTATTACGAGGATCGATGGGATTATTAGCAACGTCATTCTAATCACCTTTGGTTGCCTTAATCACCCGTATGATCAAAAAATCTCTTTAATTCATTCAATCCCTTTAATCCTTCCCACTGTGGACCAAAATGACAAAGTGTTGTTACAACAGAGTCAATTTAAAAATATTACATTACATGGATCATATGTATAATTATTCGTCTGTTGGTTAATACGTGCAAATTTGAAAGTATATAAAGAAGTTATTGTTTTCTACGTCGTTCATTTTTAATTCTTCGTCATTACTCGTTACTCGTTAAATCTGAATAAAGTTTCTAGCACCACGATATAAAAATCCGTTTACAGTAGTGTCAAACGTTTCTTCGCGTAACATCTACCATATATATTATACATTCGCGTTTCGCTGCATAATCGTTTCGCCGATCGTCCCATGCATAAGTGTCGCGACACAGTTCCGACGAGTATTTATCGAGCACCGGGAAAAACACGCAAATTACAAAGTGTATATTGCACGAAGGTGGTTTGTAATATTTGGCGAAGATTGTAACGCGTGAAAATATTTTCTCAAGGAAAATCTAACTTAAGACGCTTGTAGCGCCTTGGAAAAATATTAGTACCTTCGATCGGAGAGTATAAACGTTGGTAGCATTAATCGATGAAAAGAAGGACACGCTGAAACGCTCGGTGTATCGATAACGCACGTGACATCGTACAAACGCGTCCGTATCTACTCAGGCGCGAAATCCCAGTGGAATTATTAATTTATATAACCGTCGATGCAGATGAGAATTGCGAGCAAACAATAATGAAAAATAAACGACAATCGGTCCTGCGATATTTACGATTATAAGCAGAGTATGACTCGATTCACAGTTCTCGGTTCACTCTCGGCTCGATCAAATTATTAATCCATTGTTTCCATCGCTCTCGCACCAATAAAATATTCTTTCCTCGATAATCTTTGTCTACTACTCATAGTGGGAATGCCTACAATCGAAACCGTGGGATAATAATTTAGCCGAATCGAATCACCGATAGCCTGGGTCGAGTCTAACGCTTCGAGGTAATGAACCGTACCTTTCTTTTCCTCCGTTTGTTTCCGCGTGGAAACCGAACGAGCCGCGAAATTCGATGACGAAACAGAGAGAACGTAATCAAGTTTAAACGTATTACGATAATTGAACGAGTCGATGGTCTAATTTACTGACCAAAGTACTCTTTTGACGACTGATTAATTACGTTCTTCTGTTCCACAGGGTATATAAGAAATCATCACCGAACAACAAGCTGACCCTCTACTTGGCGAGCAGAGATCTGATCGTGAGCGAGTTGAAGATCGATAAACTACAGGGCGTACTATTGGTCGATCCTGAATTTTTGCAAGAGAAAAGGGTGAGTTTCCAATACGAAGAAAACGATCAAATATTCCGCTTTAACGTGGTTGAAAATGCCACGCTGAGATAGGAGAATAAAACGTAGGAAATTATACTTACTATTGTAGAAAGTTTCCATTGGTTTGATTCGATGGATAGAATTCGTCTGCAAGCCTAATTTCTCAAAGATTCTATCTCTCTGACCTCAATTTCATCGACAACTTTCTCGCGACATCTTTCCGTCAAACCTAATTAAAGATACTTCCGGAGTTACTCCGTGGGCAATTTATAGACTAGAAGAAGCTCGAAGAAGATGGGAGCGAGCTCACGACCCCTGAGACGACATCCTCGATACTTCCCATTAACCAGATAGATACCCGTATTACGTAAACATCTTTCATCCGCTGGTAAAAAGTTGTCGCCTCGACTGAATTATATTTACCTATAAATTATCGCGATCCGATAACTTTCGTTAGAACAAAATTTGAAAAATATCGTACAATCATCGAGTAGTTAATATTCACGAACGATCGAGAAACCCAACCGCGAATAAATTCGATATTGACTTTTTATTTATCTGGAAATCGGTACAGTGGTTCTATAAAGTTCGTTAGAGTTTCTACTGAAAAACTGTGCGGAGAATTGAAAAATCCTGACACAACTATCAACCGCGAATAGACTAACATTCGCACAACTCTAAAGAACCGAATCGCGATTATTTACTTCTCGATTTACCAATTTAACCGTCTGATGTTTCAGGTGTACGGGCAAATTACGTTGACTTTTCGCTACGGGAGGGAAGACGAAGAGGTAATGGGACTGAAATTCTGTAACGAGGCGGTTATGTGTCTCGCGCAACTTTACCCCCCATATTCCGGCGCTGATCAACAAGAAACGACCCCATTACAGGTCTGTATAAAGATAATTAAACGTTTATCTCTGTTTCCAAGGTTTACGAGTTCGCATTTTGCTTTTGTATCTAGAGACGGTCGACTTAAATTTAGAAAATCAGAGCGATTTAACGAGCGGAACCCTGCCGGATGAGATTGAACGCAAGGGTGTTCATAAACTCGTGAAATCTTGTCCGTCAACGTGACACGCGGCGAGCCAGCAGCTTACGATCAATGAAAATTTAATAAAGCCTTCGATGGTGCAAGTTTCCCGTGTTCCTACCCGCAGATGTTTCCATAACGTATCGCAAAATTCCAGAAAATTGGAAAATTAGTATTCCTGCATCACTCGACAGCTTAATTTCCGCGCTGATTCTGAACTCGATAATCGATGATCTTTTCCGACAGGATAAAAAAAAAGGGGGGGGGGATGTAACTTTTCAAATTTCTCGACGGATCTTCCTTTATTTTTCTATCCGTACAAAAACTCATCGTTCTCTACCCGTGTTTAATCTTCTATTTAAAATTGCTTCGCGATTTAAGCATCGACGGATGATAAAAAAGGAAGAGGAAAGATAAAAATGCATAAAAGTTGAAATCGATGAATAATTATTGGTAAAACGAAGAGAAAACGTAAAATCGCGACGGTGCTGGATTTTCTCAGTCGGTTAAACCGTAAAAGGGTCGTATTATTCGAGGTAACGACGCGGCACCGTAAGTTCGTAATCAATTAATGAAATAAGCCAAGCGGCTTAGCTTAGCTGTTTTCGTGCCTAGATAATTAGAAACTTACATACGCAACACCGATTGCAAATTGCATTAGCAGACCGTATAACGCTTCCTCGAGCGTGTAATTCGTAACAAAAAGCTTCAGCAGCTCCGGATCGTATACAAATTTCCGAAACTATGGATTTGGGAAATTTAAACAATTGAAACTAGATACTCGTTTGCTGATGCGTTGTTCAATGTTTCAAGAGTGGAAAGGGTTTAACATCCGTATAAAGTGGATCGTATAAATTTATTATCCGTCGTTGTACGAAGAAACTTGCTAGAACAAGGTGAAATTATTTCATAAACCGTAACAAGATAAATTCGATCACTTAACCTCGAGATATTTCCATCCGAATGTGACCAAAATTTCTCAAAAGTAAAAATGTCGATCGATACGTCGTGTCATTCGTACGATCGTAGTCACTGTGATAGAAATAGATGTTTATGAAACGCGAACATATCAGAGAGCAGAGGAGCAGTGATCGAAGCAACAGGGCGAATTACAAATTATTGGCGTGTATACCACCTGTAAACGTAGTATAAACGTAGTAAAAGCAGATCTCTATAACGTAAATCGTTTGAAGAAAGTTTTCAAATAAAATGTTTCAAATTTAACAACGGAACGTTCGACCGCGATAAATTAATTCGAGTAAGTTGTGCTCGTGTTTCTCCTAACTCACGATAATCGAGCGTCGTGATTGAAACGCTCTCGGTTGAAAAAACCAGACGTTAACGGAAAAGCTTCCTGCTGAGGTTGAATTTATCACGGCGAGCTCGGCTGCCTTGTCTTTGACATCCTCCACGTTCTCAACGTTCTCACGTTCGTTCTCCGCCGTGCGAGGCCAGCGGCAAATCGGTCAACGCAAACCTCTCTGAGTTTTCTCTCCGAGTTCATCGCTCTTCGATATTTATTTGCCCCTGTTGGACACGCGAATACCTTGTTTAACGTGTATTCCAGCCAGTCGAATATATGCAATATGAAGAACGTTTGTGAGCCGCTTGTCGAAATATCACACACGCTACCTGAAAATTTGCTTGATATTTGCTTATGCAGCTAAACCATGTAAAGAGGTTAAGCGATGTTGCAAACGTAATCCCCATTTCCGAAATGCGCACAGATGCGAATAACGCGGAGGAAATATTCTGAGTAGCGGTGAACTTGATATGAATCGAAATAGGTGGAGAATGATCGGATAGAGAAGCAATGGAATAAGAGAAGAGATAATAGATGGAGAGGAATAGGCAGATTGTCGAGTGCAGATCGTTTAGATTTCTATAAAATTAGAACTTATTGTTATCTGAAATCTCTCTTTCTATCTTTCTCCGTTCATCTACTATCCTCTATCGAACCTGTCATAAAATTAATATTAAATATCGATCGAGATCGTCTACTTTATAGTGCTTTACTCCGTGCACTTCCACGATGCAAGCGCTTACGATGTGAATTTTTTCTCGGTTGAATAGGAAGATTTCAAAGACGAGTTCTACTAGGGTAACCTTTTAGAACCAGTCACGAGAGCTTCTTCGGCGAAAGGCAAGCAGAGGAGGGTTGTTTCAGAACGGTTCGATGCACGTTGTTCGGTGACGTCGCGCGTATCAGTTACAAGGCTTACGACCTATATAACATGCATCCCGTACTCCATAAGCTTAACGGTTCATTTCCGAGAGGATCAACGATCTACCAGATCCCTTAACGCCTTGTTCGTTCAAACCATCCACCACTGGTTGACCGTTGTAACGAACCGAGCGAGTTATTAGTTCCGTATGGAAACAAAATTGATACGCGATCTTTCAATCCTCGATCAGCAGCCATAATTATCTGAGTTTCCGATGGGATAGCTGGCCGTTCAATTTTCAGCGTATTTCGTCGCTTTTACCTCGCGTGATCGAAAATTTCCTGAGAAATTATCAACTTTCCCATCGAATATCTCCTTCGACCATGTTCTTCTTTGAGAATTTACGATTCCTTGCTTCGCGAACGGTTTCTCGGCGGAAATCTCTTTGCGCAATTACCGGGTGCTTTTACAAGAGAACGTAAAGCTCTAATTAAGGATCGTTAAAGATTTACAAACTCAACAAGCTCCAAATTAATGAAACGACAAATATATTCGTCTTTGATAAGATGATCTCAAAATCAGATAGGCAAATCTCAAATTTAGAGCGCTGTGTCTTTCTTACAAAACCATTCCAAAACCAATTTACAAAACCAAGGCAGTGTGTTCTAGTACTTGTAAGGAAGTCATTTTTCTCGCGGAGTTATCATCGCCAAAAATTAGACGATAGAAAATAATCAGGATTATAGTCTTGCTGATGTGAAGCGATCATTTTAAAACATTATACGACACAATAGAAACTTCACGAAGGCAGCGAACGTTGTTCGGGGAAAAGAACGGGACGACAAAGATTGGCGCTTGTCGTTGCCTATCTTCGAAAGATATTTCTTAATAAAAAAAGGTCTGTCGTTCCTTTCAACTAGAAACCTTTTGAAAGCTGTCTCCTGTCGCCCCTCCTCGCTGTTTCATTTTCACTGACCACCTCTCAAGAGTTCCATAAATGGAAAAACCACGTCACACGTCAGATGTTGACGAGCTAACACTTGTCTCTCGATTTGGTGAAAACCATTTCCAGCGTACGGAAGTGAAGCTAAGGTCGCGTTGTCTAGGGAAACAAACTTTCTCGCCCAATTTACGAAGACTTTCGTCTGATTGTTAGCTGATGAAAAGTCAGCTGTTTCTCCTTCTGGCGTTGTTTCGTCAACTGGTTACCATTGTTTCGTCGCAAGTCAGGTACAATGGCGGAAACTGTTACGTTGAAATTGCGAGAACTTTCGTCCAGAATGAGAAGCTTTAACGGCGCTTTGCGAAAATTACAATGAAAGTAGTCGCGAAAGTAGTGGTAAAAAGAAAACTTTCGCCACGAAATACCGTGGTTTCACCCGATACATTTTGATTTCCAACGACTGGAAATACAACAATAAGAATGAAAATTTCGACAACTTTTAGCTTTCAGCTGTGTTCGCGTATTTCAAGCTTTTGCAGCTTTATCAACCGTTTCACAGCCCAATTTTCTCTTATTAATAATAGAAATGTTTGTTTTTCGAGTGGTTTTTTAAATGAGACACAACGCACTATAATTTGAGATTAAGAATTTGCACAACCGAATTGAATACTATTAGCGAAACTTTGCAAGTCAGGAATATGATGTTACGCAGAGCGTGATAGGATAGGATAGACGTATAGCGCTTAAATTCGTGCTAAATATTCGATGTTTGAATCCTCGTTAGAACGTGGTTGACAGAATGAATGTATCTGATTAGCGTCTGTCGCAACTAAAAGCTTGCGAAAACATACTCGGCAGATTAGTTTGGTTACATCCTTTTTTCCGACCGTTTGCAATAAATTCGTTGGTCGGAGAAGATCCAGCCATTTCCGAAAGTATATTCCGAACGCTGCCAACTTTGTCCCGTTTATATTTCTACCCTGGGATAATTTTATCCAGTTCCTAAAGGTCCAGAATGCAAGCGCGGCGAATATGCATGTGTTCTCTGCTCTTAATTACGCACGCTGCATCTTTTTTCCCTTTTGTTTAACTCTTTTCCCTGACGTTTAAACGTTTTATACGCGCATCCTTAATTATAAAATATTCACCTAATTCTCACTCGATCTTCTCTTAAGATATCTCGGTCTTCCCGAAGTAAGAAAGATCCTTTTAAAAAGCATACGTATACCGTTTTGTGCCATTGTTTCTACAGTTTCATAGTTATCCTTCAACGTCCGAATCATTTTGCACGAAAATAAACGATACGTCGATCAAATCATTCTTTGTTGAAAAAGCATTGTATCCATGATGAAGAACGTCGGAAAATTCTATACCAGAGACAACTTTTCCTACAGCGTTCGCTGCAGGCCAAGGTCAGCTCCTGGCCAGGATCGAGCTTCTTTGCGTCACCCAACGTACCGAACGGTATCGAAAGCTTCGGTTAACCGTCGCTTCGAGCTCCGATAAACATTAAAAAACGAACGAAACGTTCTCTCGATCCTAGGCATCCTGGCGTATCGATCTTCGCGTATTCATAAACGACGGCAGCAGGAACACAGTGAAATGGTGAAACGTATCGCGATGAAATTGCTTTTCTCCGACTGTGCTCACCAGAGATCACGTTTCTCTCGCAATGGATCTTCCTCCGCCATCTGCGGAATTGCGAAACGACGCCGGATATCGGGTATCCGCGCACGGATTCGCAGGGATACAGCTGTAACAGGTGCAAAAGTGTCCCATCGGTTGGTTCAAATTGTACGGTGTACTCGTCCCTATCGCGAGCAGAGTGAAAACACTTTGAGGTCGTATGCATGAAATAAGAACTGATGCGTCTTAGTTTAGTTTCGTTTCTTCACGCCACAAGTTACGAATATTACACTTCACTGCGTATTAAAATATATTTATATTCTAAATTTGGGAAATTGGAGAAACAAAGAGATTAAGAAACTGCGTTCTCATAGAATTCGAATTTCCTATAATCGCGAGTTACTTTTCGGAAAGCTCTTCGTCTTTCTTGATAATCCAGAACTACGATAATTAATTTAACGAACATATTCATTGATAAAGTATATATCTATATATATATTGAAAAATATAGACACCAAAATACACGATAGATGCTATACGATTTGTTATAAATCTATTAGATTGTTCGAAAATCTTTCCTTTTTACGAGGAAATAATAGACGCACGTTTTTCGTTTTATATTATTTTGTCGAATTACGTACGATTTTGTTCTGTCGAGATAAACACCGCGACATTTCACAGACTTGGTTTCACGTTTGTACGAAGGCGCACTGTTGCAACAAAAAACACGTTTACGGAAAAAAAATACTTTTCGGACAGTCTAATATACGAGGGAACTCGAGATCTCTGGCTTTAAGTATAAGACGAAAAGTCTTAGGTGTGATGCGCTAACTATAATCGAACGAACTCGGGGGAAATTAAAGAAGCATTTCGTGTCGCGGGGGACGTGGTTTTGAGACCCGTAACACGAGCGAAGGTGCGATGAAGTGGCTCATCTTTCAATGATATCCTACGAAACGATCGTCGTTCATGTCTAATTCATCGATCGAATGAATAATGGATCGCACGGCGCCGGTAAAAACCTCAGCCAGGTGAAATATCCAGGAAAAGAGAAAGATACTTGATAAATAATTTTCACGACGCGCCAAATCGACCTAGCTGCGGGTCAGGGTTAGTGTCAAGGCCGCGACCTGTCGTAATACGCGAGGCTGGTCTTACCCACTACCGCAGGATCTCGTTCGACGAGCATGGAATTTATATCACGGCTTGATTGCACGGCAATTCTTCGGGGAATTTGCTTTTTCCTCATCATCTTTCCACGAGCTTGCTGTCGTAGATCGAAATTTGATAGAATATTTTCGATCGCAAAGCGAATAGCGATTGAGTCGTTAAATATAAATGAAGTTATATTCGACAATAATATTACGATTCTTTATATTATAAATTCTTTCGCTTTCAAATAAATTCCTTAATTCTTTGGTGATATGCATATAATTCCTCCTTTTCTTAATAAAATAGAAATAAACAGGATAAATAATAAATCTGCGAACAATTCACGATTTTCGCAAAATTCTCCTCCTTCGACTTTCAAACGATTCTCTCGCTCCTTCGATGATCTGATCGCTTACAGTCCAATACTAGTCAATTATTCCGCATTACACGCATTCCGAATTCCATTCCACATTCCTCGTAGAGTTTACTCGCGTGTTATTCGTGTCGCTTCTCTTCCCATTCGCTCTTCTTACTCGCTACCAAGAGCACGAACGTTTTTACAATTCTTTATCACTCAACATCTCCATGTAAAATATCAAGAATTCTCGTTCACACGGATTATCGTGTTTCCAATTATCGAAACTGACTTTTCAACGTCTCAACAAAATTCCGTCCTCTTTGGATAATTTCAAGCGACCAAAGTTGGATTCTCCGATTACAAAGTAATTCTCTAGAGATTTTTTAAATCGCGAAACAACGGACGTATGCCGATGGAAAACGATAACCCGTTGCGAACTGTTCTCGAAGCAAAAAAGAAGAATAACTCGAAAGTAACTAGGTAGAAAAATACGACTGACCTCGAATGCTCCTCAGGATCGTTCTTTTCCTCGTTACGCAACCTTTTATTTAAATCAGACTAGAAAGAAATCTTTATTACACCGTTACGTGTTATCAAATTACATTCAATCCTTTTTTTTGTGTGTGTGTTTCGATCAAATTCGTTTCCACGTTGAGGTAAAACAAGAACGGACAGTCAAGTGGCAGAGGTTTACACGGTGCGAATAGAAAACACGAGCGTGTTCTTTATTTACGTTAATCGTTCGTCAGAATTAAGTTTGTTTCAACGAATCCACGACGCAAATTGAAACGTGCTTCTTCGGCGTTTTTCTTGTTCCTTTCTATCGCCAAAGCAACGTCGAGAAAACTGTTCTCGCTTGACTTCTACTTTCATCCATTTCAATTACTCTCGCGAATCTCCTTTTTGCAACAGCACCGGCGCTATGCACGGCATAGTCAGCCGTATTGCGTTACGCTGGATTTATCCGCAAAATTACTCCTGCACGACTTTCCTATATTAATTGATCACGATTCATGACGGTAAAGATAGAAGGGCATTTAAATCGTATCGATCGATTCAATGGCAAACGACACGACTCGTACCGCAGTTGGTGATATTCCTTTCCTTCGGATACATTAGATCGATTGTCAATTAAAAGGCAGTTAAAATCAGCGTGCTTTCAACGTTCATCTGTTTCTCCTAAGTAAACTTTGCGAGGTGACACGGTGTACACGATAACAATATTCGCCAGCTCGCAATTATCATGGAATCGGGTCGACGTTGCGTTTCATTAGAACACCATAGCGTTTTATTAACGGTGAACGACGATTTTTCGTTCGCTTGGCTGCTGTAAACTCTGGAAAAAGAGTAGTTGAAAAAGGAGAAAACGACAAAACTTTTATTCGACGAAATTTGAAGAGTATTTGAACATCGAACGATTCGCGCGATAGCAACAAAGTATTTGTCGTCTTCCTCTTTCGAGTTTCATAAATATAATCTAAAACGTTATATCCGCTTTGAAAATATTTACTTGTATGTAAATTATTTATCAAACAAACAGCTTTAATTAGCCTCCATTTCGCTGCGGTTTAGAGTAGCGCAGTGCATATTGGGTAACGAATCGTGACAAGACTTTTATTTTCGCCACTGTCAAGCTCGGCCGAATTATATTCCGGGTCATTTATAAATGTTTAATATCACTTCGCCGGTCGAAAATTACCGCTACGAACGTCACAGAAAAAATTGCCACGTCGCTGTGTGTAATAACCACGATTTATGCGGAACAAAGCAAGAAATACTAAGACTAATGGGATCGTTTGAATCCCGCGAAACACTGAGGCTAAGCACGAGAAGCCTGGCGTGATATCACAGCCGCATAAATAAACGATAATCAGAGTGGCGGATACGGTAAAAGTTATTAATTAACTCGCACAGAAGGTTGCTAGAATTTGTGGTTTTGCTATCCGAACGAACGAAAATGTATTTTTGTCCCGTGGCTATTGTTGCGCGGTGTTGTTGCATTCCACGAAAATTAATTCTCGTTCGACTAATTTTTCTTCAATGATAGGTAGTTAGCCCGCTTTTTTAAAGCAAACACGAACAGTGTTAACGAATCGATGTTGATTCAACCTTAACTCAACTTGTTGAGAAAAAAGAAAGTCGAATGTTTAGCCATTTTAACGAGAAAAAAGGAAAAGTTAAATTTCAGGAACACCCTTTTTTTTACCAAGTCCTTTACCAAGAAAATCAATTACAAAATTGATCGCTCGAAAAAAAAGTCGCCAGAGTGTTTCCGGGAAAATTGGAAACGTCACACGTTCGATTATCGTCCCGAACGATAAAATCTCTTTCTCGAGGGGCAAAAGAAATACTATCGAGTGAAAATCGAGTCGTACGAGAAGCGAGGACGAACACAAATGGAAAGTCATTATGACTGGAGACTTTTAGGATTCGGTGATCAATCATAATTTGGTTCCGCCTGGAGAACCTTCCAAATCGCCTGTCGAGAAACGAATAAGAAGCCACTGAGACTGCGTAGCATTGTCGCGAGACGAACGATCCATTACGTAAAATTCTCATTTTTTTTTTTTTTTTTAACTCGATGAAAATCTGTACCTAAGTTCCGAGTCGTTCGCTGATGCTCGCGAAATAACGCAACTTTCTCCGTTAAGCCTTCTGTAACCGAAAGACAATATGTACCTACGTATCTAGAGGCCGATCTATAACGAAGAGACAATTCTCGGGGATCAACATTTCGAAATATTAATCTCGCGCGATATTTCACGAAATACCCCTACGCGATTTTATATATATTTTTATATATATTTTATTTACATATTCCGGTTAAATCGAACAGACAGTAAATAACGTATATCTGGAAACAATTCGCCGCGTTTAAAAAGTACTCAACCACTTAAAACGGTAAACGGGAAAACATTTCGCTCGATTATTAATCGCTGAAAATGAAGGAAGAAAGCAATTTCCGAGCGCCACTTCAGCAAATTCCGGTTGATACTACAAAATCTGGTAGAGTTGTTAAAAGTAAGAGATCAACGATAGAGAAAAGAAAAAGGAGTATCAAAGAGATTCCAAGAATTATCCGAGCATCTGCTGACTAACGAGGAACCATCGTTTTCAAGGACGGATATTAATTATCTCTAACACGAATAACGATGTCCAATTGTATAAGACGCTCTACTAATCCACCCTAAAATTAGAAAGTTTCCTTTGCTAATGAGAGTGGAAGTTTCTTGATCGTACCTGCTTCCATGGAAAATCAGTCAAGACGAGATAAAGGGGATGGTAAGGTAAGAACGTAAGACGAGAGTGTACAAGCTTTCGCACATGCGAATGAAGACGAAGCACGCGTAAAAACTGGTGTATCCGGCAGCTGGAAGAGAGCGTCACGCGAAACGAAAAATTACGAGCGACACCATCTTCTATAATATAGGGGCGGAGAAATGGAAAAATATGTGCGCGATAAAGGTTGCTCGTTCGAGAATGATTCTTAATATCGCGTGCATGATAAATGTCGAGTAAAGCGAAGCAAGTAATATCGCGCATACTTATAATATTGGAAATTTACGTGTATTCCAAACGACGAGTTTTCCTTGTACGAATATTAAAAAGTTAAAAAGTATTAGAAAGTTTCAGAAACGACGACGTTTTTTTTCAATGGTCGTATCGAAATTTCTCTCTTTAATTATAAGATAACGTCTTCTCGTTTAATAATTAACAATCAAGAAATCGACGAAGATCTTATTTATCGTATATTTCTTCCGTGATATTCAGTCAGAAAAGAAAAAGCGTCGAGAGCGTGTCTTTGCTAGCTTTGTCAGTGCAAAACTTAATCCGATTACTCGTACACGTAATATTTGTATACGTAAATTATAGGAATTTTTATTTGCCTATTGGCAATCTCTCGAGGACGTCTATCGGAGGGTGAAAAGACGCGGTGAAAATCTTGAAGCGCGCAATTCTCAGGTTCCTCAGGCGATATTATCGTTAGAGGATTACTCTCGGTGGTTGAGGCGCAACATGGATGCACTCAAAACGGCTGGATAATATGGTTTCACGGTGGACTACAAATGTTACGATTCCACGGCCGACGGGTTTCAAAGGGGTAATGCGATAGAGCTGAAAGCCGCTACGTCGCACATCAATCATGCATACAGAGCGCGAACCAGCTTTACGGCGAATAGGCAAAAAAGAAACAGGGAGAAAGTAAAGGAGAAGCGAACGAGAAGGCGCTAAGTACTTCCTGAAAAAAAAAAGACGGAATCCAAGCGGAGAGAAATCGAAAAGAAATCAAGAGTGTGTGAAGTCTTGAACGATGCGCGTCACTGGTCTGGTAAATACGACTAAATATACCTTTAGGGAACGTTTTCATGTACTGTTATATGGTATACAAACTTCTCTAATGGAGCAACTTTTTGGAAATAAATGATCGAAACGAATAATTTTAATGTTATAAAATACGCATGGATAGTCGATACCTGGCGAGTCAATGAAAAGAAGGAATTTAGAAATAAGAATTATCCGAGTGGTAGTAAAAAGCGCTACGCATCCATCCTTCTATCTAAAATTCTATTCTAAAAATAATATTCTAAGAAGGAAATATTTCCCGCGAGAAATTGCAGCTGCTCTCTTTGAAGAACCTCGACGAGAAAGTATCTCCTGTAGAGAGGCTAAAAATGATAGGAAATAAAATCTTAAAACGAAATTTCACACGGGTGGGAGTAATTGATGTTCTTGGGAAATGCCGCATAGTTTATCTTCGTGCAGCATATTGATTTTCCAAGTTGTCGGTCTCTTTGTCTTTGAGTAAAGCGGTAGAATCTAATTCGTTGCGACAGAATTGACGCGTTAAACGAAGATGTCATTAGAAAAACGTCGCGGTGAGACTACGTTGTAGCTACCAGGCTTCGTCTCCGACGCCGATGAATGCGCTCTTTTACGCATTGTATGTACGCGTGTATGTCAAATATCCATTGAAACCTTTTCGCCGCGCTACGATTTCGCTCTCGGTGAAACGATGTACTTGGCTGAACAACAATGGCGTATCTCGACAATGCTTGACACCTAGTCGTGATAAACCTCGTACAACCTTTCTCTCTTTGTAAAAGCCCCGCGCGTACAGCGTAGAATTATCCATAACGCGTTTGCGTTCGCCAATCGCTTTGGCGATCGATAAATTTCGTTTCGACGTACAATTTGCCACCATTACGTTCATTATATAAATCGTTAATTGGTCGCGATAAAATGCTCTGAACGAGTCTTATGCAAATATGCTCGATTTTCCAGCAATTATAAATGAATATCGCGTAAAAACACAGACTCGATTTTATTGAGAACCGAGAAACGTGAAATAGTTTCGCAGGTGAATTCAAGAGAGCTTGCGCATCCATAAACCTTGAAATAGTCAATTAATTAACATATGTGAAAGACCAGCCTAATATACGTCGATAATTTGTGTGTAAATCCTCTATCGATCGGTTAAGCAGAACAAATTTCGGAGGATTATTCCGTCATCGTGTAATGAAACGTTCAAATATATAGCATCATGCAAACCGTCGAATCTCTCTGAACGAAAACGAGATGATCTCTGGATCTCTGAGTCGAACATTAATTACTGCGCAGATGTAAAGTTATTAAGCTCACGTTCCTCGTGACTACGACTAGACTTCGAAATACAATTTTTAAATATTACTGTCGTCAATCTTTTAATCTCTTGTCGAAGCGGTTACCACTTCTAAGAAAACTCTACATCTGGCCTTTTTAGTTTTCTCAAGCACCGAAACCATCGACAGCGTATAGACAATAGATTGGGACGAAGGCAGATCATAAACGGTAGACAGGCGACGATGGCTTCGGAGCTTTCGGTCATACTACTTGTACTTACACTTCTGTATTAAAATATATTTTCTACTTTACAATTTATCCACGCGTTCCTCTGTTCATACATCTAATAACCGCAACATCTCTAAACACAGATATACTATTAGAAATATCCTTTATACTCTGATAATATATTAAATTCAAAGGTGTGAGTTACTTTAAACCGGGCACCGGAATGTCAGTCTCTCTAGATCTTTCCATCGATATTCATTTAACGAGACGATGGAAACAAGTTATACATTACAAAACGAATCGTTCGCGACGGTGATAAGGTTTCGATGTTCTATTGCAGGAGGCGTTGGTGAAAAGATTAGGTCCAAATGCTCACGCGTTTACCATGGAAATCACGCCGTTAGCACCCCCGTCGGTGCAATTGGTGCCTGCTAAGGAATACAATGGGGCCCCCATTGGTACTAGCTACGACGTCAGAGCTTACGTAGGTGAGTAAATCGAGTCGAGTTTCTTTTACGGGGATAAAACAGAATTGAGCGAACCTTTATGAAGAAACGCATGAAAACCATAGATCGCTCTTCTCACTGTGAAATTCATTCATTTTGAAACTCTATAAAAGCTGTACGATATAAAAGGATTATTCAGCTATCCACGCGTCGTGTTTCCATGTGAAATCACCAGGAAGATCGATAAGATTTATCGATTAAAAAAGTCGAATCGGTAAACGAGGGTGCGAAGAGCGAATAAACGAACAGAAGAAAAAAGAGTAAACGTCAAGAGTTGATCGATGAATTTACTCGCTGTTCATTGATTGAACTTCGTCATCGATTTCCCAGATCGTATTTCGTGTCCCTTGGCGGTAATGGCTTCGAATCACGTAGAAACTCTCGATTTAAAATGCCCTGGTAGCGCGTTACACCCACGTAGCAAATTAAATCGGGTCTTCTCGGCCGCGTTTTCCAAACTGAATCGTACGATCGGACGACTGAACGATCGCTTCGAATTCCGATTACCCGAGAACAATCTTCCTGGCTCGATACTCCGTAAATAACGTCGTAACTGTCTGCTAAACGCTGGACACTATGACATTTAGCTGAACGAGCGGACGAGAAGTTGCATCGGAAAACGACCGTCAGGATGGGTATCCGTGTCGTCCAGCGAACTACGAAGCCACCGTTGCCAGCTACCAGCGTATACAGCGTGCCAGTGTCGGCGAGTCCTTCTCCTGGATCCAGAGGTCAAGCTTGTAAAACGAGAGTCTCGTTCATGGAAAATGAGATCACAGAGGACGAGGGTAAGCTCTTTATTTCTGGATGAGTGGCACGAGGCATCAAAGTGTGTTCGGTTTGCTTTGAAGCTGATCGCGATTAGTCATTGCATACGGGCTGATCAATCATTTAAATCCCTGTTTAATTATCTGTAAAAGGCTATGTACGAATGTGTGTGTGCGAGTATGATTGACGAGAAACGTTGGACAGGCTAAGTTTCCGATGGTCAGTCGATAAAGGACCGGGAAAATGTTCCAGAGGATCATCCTTGTGATCGTTACACGTTAACACTTTGACTGCCACGCCGAAATCGCTCAGGACGCTACGGAAGTATTTTTATTATTCAAAGTATATAATGGCAAGATAATAATAAATCGACGATGTAAGACAACGTTCTTCCCCAATGGACCGTTTATCTTATTGGTGGTCACGGGTGGCCGCCGTGACGCCTTGGTAACAGTTGATAGCGACGTATTCTAACGAGGCTTAGTTTATCTCAACGAACCATTCGCGTTCGTCGTTTCGTCGCAAGCAAAACGTCCAGAATATATCGTTGAAACGCGTAGAAGATATTAGTAAACGGTATTTGCTCGTTCTACATATAACAGTAAGGTATGTTCACACTTCTAGCTTCAATTATACGATTACAAAGCAGCATTTACGATTATTTTCTAAGCTGTGTTTATAATAATATTCGTAGATTACCCCTGAAAGATATGGATGCGAACACAGTGTACCGTTAGACGCAAGATTTGTTCTCATTTTTTTTTATCGATGTTCTAATAAAAATGTTTAATCGTTCAATGGGTCACTCTTTATTTCAAAGTATCTTCTATTTTTCGATTATATGCAAAATGCCCCAACTGTCGATTTTCATACAATTTTTACAATTGTAAAAAGTTCAAAGGCTCCGGTCGCCAATGACCACCGTGGCGTCACAGGAGAAACCGTGACCGGTCATATAGTACGACCAACGTGGCAGTCAAAGTGTTAATCGAGGAATGTAAGTTGGCTCGTCGCTTAGACACGACAATTTCATCGATTCACGTCTGACTCTTCTACTTTTCATGCTTCGCTTATTCCGATTTGTTACAAGTCTCTAATTGCCTGTTTCAGAGAACGTAGGGCCACATGCTGCAGTGGAGAAACCGTTCTTATTGAGCGATGGTCGCGTGGGTTTGGAAGCACGACTAGATCGTGCGATCTACGCTCACGGAGATCCAATAACCGTGCACGTCAACGTCAATAACAACAGCAGCAAAACTGTGAGGAGGATCAAGGTAAGGCGCATCCTTAGTCGCGCAACTGATTGTATAATGTATGAGCCGGATTACCGGCAACAGGTTCAAATGCTAACAAGAGACTGATTGTTTGGCTCGAGAAGCAATTTGCGATTTATCCCTCCTTTATCCTTACCGCGAGTAACTTTTCGATAACTGAGCAAATTAAAATTACAAATAATAATCTGCGTGCTGTACGACGTGTGTCGTTCGCGTACGTAATAACAGGTGATTTTAATAAGGATAGCCTCGACGAGATGCCCGATTATTAATTCATTTCGTAATTTTCAATCGTCAAAAAAAAAAAAAAAAAAAGAAAAGGAAGACAAGCCACTTCACAACCAATTGCTATAAAAAAAATGTTAACCATTTAACGCACACGCTGGTGATTTAAACGATTATTTTACGGATTTAAGAACCAAGATATCTTGCACGTGTACTAAACTACGCGTGTAACTTACAAAACATATATTTGTCATTCATTTTCATTGTAAGGTGTTTCTTGGAATAAAAAATCTAATCACTTTTATTGATAAACCGAAAAAATGTGTGCGTTCAGTGGGTTAAACCGTAGCATATCGAGTAAATGAAATAATGTACGTACGATACGGCGGACCATGCGATTGCCTATTCTACTGCGCTTTATTGCTTCGCTCGGAGCACAAGGAAATAATCGAATATGAAACAGAATTCTCAAAACTTCAATCGAACTGGCCATCGTTAACTAACGTTAAACAGAAATACATAGATAATAAAATAGAGAGTTTCGAACGATAGGGAAATTTACATGGAATTTGAAAGCTCGAGGAATCCCTTCGAAGCAACATAATTATTTCCATCACGCAAACAGTTTCGCGTGAAATACGATGGTGCATAGTAACATTCACGGGTCGGAGAATATTAATTCGAGCAAAATTTCATTCGTAGAACATGCACCAGTAATATAACTGTACATCGTATTTGAGGAGACCCGAAAATGATCCAACTCGACGCTAGATAATGACTCACGCTTTAATTCCAAAGTATTGGCGAATAGCGTATCGTGAAGAAAGTTTGAGTTAGTATATCGCCTGTTAGAAAACATATAGAGATGCTAATAATAAACGACTTTGTTTGAAAACCGCAGACACAAATTTATTCTTTTCTCTCGTCTTAGTGGAATCCGATTGAAATACGCGCGTTGAATGTAACATCGTAATTTGAATGAAAAGATCAATTTTAACGAACGCTCCGGGATTCAGATACGATAAGAACGCTAAGAGATGTTCGAATCATTGTAAAACAAATCGCGTGGAACCTAGAGACGTATGATAATAGAAACGATAAAACTTAATAGGAAGAAATATTTAACGGTAAAATGTTTTACCAAAGTGGAGCAAATAAAAAGTACGATATTAAAACAAAAATTCCATCGAGGCTTCGAAGAGCTATCGAATTAATATCACAACTCGTGCCAAGTTTCTTAAGTTTCGAATACTTTCTTCGCATATTTTTTAATTATATAGAAAAAATTAAAAAGTATAGACGAAATCGATGGGATTGTAAATTAGGATAATAAATATAAGGGAATTAAAGGTAGGAGAGGTGCAAAGAATAGAGAGAATGGGATTGGCTAGTGAATTCCCTCAGACGACAGAAGGAGCCGAGAATGTAAAGCGACCACGTCCGTGTCAATTTCCTTTGCGCCACAGTTCATTAGCGAGTGTGACGAACATTGTTTGAAAACGAGAACAGACGGGTTCGATAGCGTGATGACTAGTGTACGGGTTCCGAATAGGTCCGCTATGTTAACTTTGTTCCGACAGTTTGACAAACAGACTGACACAGAGTAGACTCGACAAGTTGCATACGCTAGACTTAAAACACGTAGTCGTATTTGTTCTTTGGTTGGCAAATACCAGTCTTTCTACTAAATTAGCGTCGTAATTAACCTGCCCTTTATTTTAAATGCAACGAAGCTTCCCTCGCATAATGTATAAAACGAATAAATTAAAACGAAGCAATAAAACCAAGCAGAAATTATTTCTCAAGACTTGTTTCATCTCATTACTTTACATTACGTTCCTCCGTTAAAAGGTTTACTCTCAAAATTCTCTAAATACACGTATTAAACTCCACAAAGCTGACGGATTCTCTTAGAATTCATTAAACCTTCCAACCATTATAAAACAAAGTGAATTATACATTGTTCTAGCAGCAGTACCTGTTATAATCTTTTCACGAAATTATAATATAATTATAATCTTTTTATGATATTTCGCATGATTCTCTCTATTAATGCAACCGGTTGTTCCGCAGGTTTTCATCGTGCAACACGTAGATGTGTGCATGTTCAGCAATGGCAAATTCAAGAACGTGGTAGCCTTGCTGTCGTCGCAAGAGGGATGCCCGATAGGTCCCGGACTTTCGCTGAGGAAAAGCTATACGCTTAGACCGATCAAAGGCTCGACCAAAAATTGGATTGCTTTGGAGGACAGTTACACGAAGGCGGAGGCGACGTTAGCCTCCACCGTTATTTGCCCTGGAAACGGTCCAGAGGATAGAAACGTTTTTGCCATATACGTTTCCTATTACGTAAAGGTAAACCATCTTTACGAACAAAAAGATATTATAAGCGAAAATTGCTTCTTTGTCTGTGGATCGTATAAGCGAGGTAATTTATAAAATTTTAACTATTCGTAAGAGCAGTCTATCATTTTCATCGGATAGCTAGACTGCGGGTATTTATGCATTTACGAGTACAGAATGTACAGAATAATATGCAAAGCTACGTATATAAAACAAATTTTTATTTAAGTAAGTCCCACTTTTTTATCTCTATTCATAAAAATACGAATTCGAATGAGCATCCGATGTTTTTTTTTTCTCTTTTTTTAATAATCACATTAGGCTACGATTCATCTTATTATCCTTACAGGTAAAGCTACTAATTTCAACAATGGGCGGAGAAGTGTCGCTTAAGTTACCGTTCACGTTAATGCATAGCAACACAGATCCGGATTTAGTGGGCTTTCCGTCCCCCATCAGAGAGCCAAGAGTTTTGGGGAAGCCGAACGAGGAGATCACAGAGAATCTCGAGAGGCAAGAGGATAACGAACACAAATACAAGGCAACTAAATTAGAACCGATTAAAGAGAAACTAAAAGAGTCCAGGGATATCGACGTGGACCTGATAGAGCACTATGAGGAAAGCGACAGTACCTGAGACCAGGCGCAAACGACCGATGCATCGTCGCGATCATCGACGAAGAATAACAACGACGCGAGAAACGTGAAAACTTCGAATCATAAGAACTGTAAATTGGGTTTCGATATACAGAGAGCTTGGTGTTGCTTTAGAAGAGCTTCTTAGTAACGCGAAAAGAAAAGCAACGTTTAGAAAAATTGACCACGATGTTTTTTTTCTTTCGTTGATTAATTGACGATTGAGGAGGTTTTGATGAATACGCGAGTAGTTATGAAATTTTAAGTATTTTAAACATTTACGTATCGTTTTATCTTCCTTCATTAACGTCGTGTATATATGTTGTGGGAAAACAGATTTATACAAATTTTATTCTCTGTATAATATCAATGAAGCGTAATAATTTTTAATTGCTAAAACTATCTTACCACAGGTTTGGTAAGGTTGATCGAGAGACGATTTTCGCCATTGAGAATACACTACGGGTTATGCAGTTCCTACCCGCGCCATTCTTATAAATGAAAATCGTACTGCCCTTTAAATTATGTGCAAATCGACGATTATCGAATAATAAGATTATTAAACGACACATTGTAAAATCCATTCATCCACATACTTGACAGAATCAATCATAAAAATCAATCTATAAAATATCGAATATCTCGAATCTATTTTTTTAGGCAGAAAATATCTCGGTATTATCTCGTATTGTCTTTTATTAATTGTGAAATGAATGTTTCGTGTAATTAAATAGATTACAAAAGTCATTGTACCTTAATAGAATAAGATAATCCAAAGGCATGTTTTACAATGATTCGTGCCTGATTTATGGATTTTATTGCACATGTATAGGCACATATGTATGTAAAACTGTACAGATTATATCGTTATTTATGTAAATAATAAATTATATGAATATGATTGTACAAGAATATATGTGAAACTCTAACTTATGAACCTTCTAAATAATTTACAACTATAAATAAAATTTTTGTCTAAGATATTTATGTCTTATGACTTTCCATTTTATACTCACCACATATTTTACGTAAGAAAATACTTCGTATAGAGATATTTCATGTAATAATATTTTAAGCAAAAAGGATTGTTTCAGCGCAAAGACATCAACAAATTATAAACATTTTATAATGATTACTTACAATGCCACTGAGCTCTAGCATAACCTCTGACGATGGATTTGGTGGCATTTGCACGTTCGTCATGAACGCTGATCAAGATGTATTTAAATTTTCCATGACCATCGATATCCACATCAGGTACTTTATTCAGTAATTCAGACATCGTGACAAGCTGTCTATTATTTGAGAATACCGCTGAAAAAAAAAAAAGAAAAAACAAGTATCATAAGCAACATAACCTATCGCTACATTAGTTTATTACTTTCATTCTACAGGACAAATATGCCAAAAGCATATTTGGAAGCAATACATATTAATCGTTGTTTCGGTATTTTATCAGAATATTCAATCGGGTTATATATTTTTTTATAAATACCTTTAAAAATAAGACGCCGGGTGTTGAAAGCTCCAATTCCAAAATTCTTCAAACTTGCGACTACAGCCATTTATGAGACCGTACGTTAGATGTCCTTGTATTTCGAACGCTAAAATGAAACGTAAGTATATATGTATGATACAGATTATATATGAATCAAATGATGTTTACTAAAATACAACTCACGTGTATATCATGTGCAATAATGTATTAGGTTTTAGATGTAAAATGACACCATGAAACAGACGTATAAAAAGTAAATGATTCGATTTGGTACTTGTATATCAATCTGCACGTGTTTCTAACACATTTTACTGTTTTATAAAGATTAATAAGTGCTATTATAACCATAAAATATTCAGTATGTCAGCAGTACAAACAGTCACTAAATATGTAAAGGACGCGAGACTGGTATACAGCGCATTAAATGGTGTAGTTGTGATTTATAAACCTGCATCTTTACACTTTAATAGAATGAGAGAAACGGTGATCAGCAACTTATGCAGAGGTTATGATATATCCTTTGTTTATAACAATTTCTTTTTTGATAGAATTTAACCAATTTACTACAACAAAAATTAAACTAAATTTAATAGATTTAAATGACATGTATACGAGGCCAACAATGAAGCATGTAGCTATAGAAGGAGAAACAAATAAGCATATGAAAGTTGTTGTTCGAGATAGTTTCGCAGACCATCCATTAGTAACAGGACCTCGTTATCAACCAAATGACTTTAAACTTGCTGCTTCAAAAATTCTGCAACAAGACGTGTCTGGTGTTGTACTTTGTGGAATCAACAAGGGTAATCTATTGATTCATAAAATAAAGACATCCAAAAGTTTAAGATTTTACAGGGTAAAAGGATTATTAGGAAAGGCAACAGATAATTATTTTCATACTGGAAAAGTAATAGAAAAATCTACATATGCGCACGTAAGACGTGGTCACCTTGACAAGTTATGTAGCTCGATGCAATCTTCTCATCAAAAAAAAATGTTTGAGTATGTTGAGATTTAATGCATACTTAGAAACAATTATACACAATCTAACTCTATTATATTTTCATATGTTTATAGATTGTGTGGTGTAGATATTCAAAGCCAAGCTGCATACGAACTAGCAATTAAAGGCCTGATTAGACCAGCAGATCCTAATATCCCTATGGTATATACTATTAAATGTATAGACTTTTCACCCCCAGAATTTGCATTAGGTAAATATATCTCACTGAATAAAGTTTTGAGGTAATAATATAATTTGTAAGAAAATTACATTCTATATCTCTTATAATATTGTAGAAATTGTTTGCACAAATGAATATGATTTGTACCTGAAAACCATTATTCACGAGCTAGGGCTGAAGCTTCGTAGCAATGCTACTTGTACTCAAATACTTTGTGTACAAGATGGTCTATTTAATATAAGGCATGCATTGTTAACAAAGTATTGGACTCTACAGCACATTGTAAACAATATGCAAATGTGTCAAAAAATTATAGATCAGAATGAAGATTGCTTACATCAGGAAAACCCTGCATTAGTAGAACCTGCTAACAATCCTATGGAAATTTAAATATTGAATAATCATGTTAAATAAATATTTATTATTTGTTATATTACAGTAGTATTTATTTTGATAATTATTAAAGATTTACTATATCTACCATCAGTTATACAATATCAATTACTATATACATAAATTCAATATAAAATAACACTTCAACTGCAACAAAAATTAATTGTCCGTTATGCTTCGCTTCGGCTTCTCTTAGATCGCTGACTAGTATCAGAATCGTCGTGTTTATCTGTAGGTTTCATGGATCTTCCCCTTGTTTTATGTTTATTTGGCCACTGTTGCATTTTCATACTCTTCGCTATTACACGTTTTTGATGATCTAGTTGTGGAAACAAATCTGTAAAAGAATAAGTAAAATAAAGTAAAAAGTTTCATATTTCCAAATTTCATTTCAAATATTTAATTTAATACCTTGAGATTTTTCTAAAGCTTCTTTTGCTGAATTCATCTCTGCTTCTTGAATACTATGACCTGATGCCTTTGCTAATCGTTTTCCTTGGAAATATACAGCAACGGTATAAACTCTTGTATTTGTTGGTCCTTTACACTCAATCACTCTGAAAAGAGAATTGAATCACAATATTGTATATTGTTTTATGTATATTTTTTGTAATATACATAAAAACATTTAAACTTGTGTGACTTGAACCTACTTGTATACAGGAATATCAGGTTCTCCACCATCCATTGTTCTTAATGTTAAGCAACATTGCTGCAATTTACTCTTTGGATCATTCCAATCTTGATTCATAATGAAATCTTGTAAACGTGGAAAGAAGCATACGTCACAAAAGACACGACAAAATTCTAAGCCCTTATCGACGTAAAGAGCTCCCAGAAACGCTTCCAATAAATCTGCCCTGTCCTTTGTTTTTAATTCGGCTTTTGGATTACCATAAAGTGCATACTGAGTCATCCCCAAATCATCACATACTACAGCTTGAGTTTTATTATTTACAAGAGAGCTTCGTAATAACTATAAAATATAAGAATATTGTATATAATATAAGAATACTTTCTTATGTCTTTATGAAAAAAATTATAGTACTACTTACAGATAGATGACCCTCATGATGTTCTGGAAAATATTTGTATAAATATTCGGAAACTATCAATTGTAATACAGTGTCTCCTAAAAATTCTAAACGTTGATTAGAACCCAGTGTTAAGTTCGTGTACCCTATACTGCGATCGGTAAATGCTCTAGCCAAAAGACGGATATGGGTAAACACAATACCAATAGATTCTTCAAATTTTGTTAATTTCTAAAAATAAGATAAAAGCTGTCAATATATCATTAAATACGAAATATTTTTTAATACTTACTTGCAATAGTTCAAAACTTGGTATCCATTGTCTATCACCTGTTGGTTCCTGCTCTTGCAAAGGGTGTTTTGGGTAATTTACCCAAACTTTTCCGAGATCTTCTTCATCCTTGAAAAGTGTTTCGCCAAAAACTCTATCTGCGACTTCTATACCACCATCAAGAAATAATGAACCCATTAATGCCTCAAAACAATTTGCCATTGCATGTCGTAATTCTAAATCATGGCAAAGATCACTTCCGTGTGCGTAGAGCATGTATTCCTCTAGATTTAATTTCTTTGCTAATACAGCGAGGTGTTGATTTTGAACAATTGCTGCTCTGTAAGTAGCCAAACCACCTTCCTCTAAGTCAGGAAACATATGAAATAAATGAATCGATGTTAGAAATTCTACTACTGCATCTCCTAAGAACTCCAATCTTTCATTGTGCGCTATCGAAGATTCAGTTTCGGTTCTCGCGCCAAATCTTGACATTATATTGATTAATGTATTAATACCACGTTTTCGAGTATTCATATAATGTATTCGCCGATCACCATATTCCGGTTGTCTTATTCCACAATTAGTCAAAGAATTCCGTGCATGATCTGGATTTGTACCAAAATTTTCACGGTAACTAGGATGTGTTAGAGCTAATTGAAGAAGATACCTATTTTTAAATTCATAGCCTAAGGTACGCTCTAAGTTATCTAAAGATTTATGAAATCTTAAATGACAAACAAGTACTGGAATTAACATTGCATGTTGTACTATATCACACATTATTCCAGTTCTATAAAATCCCTCAGAACTAACATCCACAGTAACGTCGCGTTTCATTTTACTTTGGGTTCTTAATTCCTGAAGCTTATTCTCTTTTGCTTCTAACTTTCGTTTATCTTCAAACGATGGTTTTGGCATGTTAGCCAATAAATGACGAAATTTTACATAATCACGCCATGCTTTTTGGTAACTGAAATAAATAAAAACAATTTAATTATTACCTTTCATTAAAGAAATAATTTCACAGCAAAAGATATTTACTCTGCATTTCCTGCGTAACTAAGTTGTGGTGGTCTAATTCCAAAATGTACAATTTCAGGGTATGCAATTACACCAGGTGGCTGATCTGCTTGGTTCCTATCTAACTGATCTACACGAACACTGCATGGTTTTTTTCCAGGATATGTAACAATCATACCCTTTACTTCGTCCGCAAAATTTTGCCATTTATATTGGGGCATCTCTACTAACCTAGGTAGATCATCTGGATCTATTAACAATTTACTACTTTTGATTAAATAATTTAAAACCTCATTCATAGATAATATTTCCTGTCCATTGTCAGCTAAATCACGAACGAATCTTGGCATAAAATGAAATTGACCACAACCAGATTTATTTTGCGCAGCTTGTAAATCAAAGTCTGTAAGTTCCAATATTTCTTTAAATAAATAAGTTTCTGAAAAAAGAAAGAATCTTTTATAAACATGAAATACATTCAATCACGTAGTAAATATAACGAAAGAAAACTTACGGAAATAGTCCAATTCTTGAATCATAAAATTTTCTGGTAACTTCTCATCTATGTAAAGGATTGTATACTCAATGTTAAATCTTATTACTTTACAAGTCGGTAATTTTACGAGAGGAAAATGCGAGAGCATAGAAAATCCTTCAAATATAAATTCGTGCTCATCATGCTTAATAATTGTTGGTGTTTTGGTAAGAAAATTTGTTGGGGGGCTAATTGTTATTCGATAATGATATAATTTATCGGCATTATTTGTATTTAAATCACATTTATTTATTGCACCCTCTCCAGCATAGATTCCATGTCTAATACCGGACCTTCTTGATTTTGCGCTACACCTGCACAATGGTCCATCATTCATCTGTAATATCAAACAATTTTTTTTAACGTTAATCGCATGAAACATTACAAAAGATTGAAAAATAAAAGATACTTACTTCTCCAGGATCATTAAACCACATTTCAGGATGTAATCTTTGCGGATGTTGTTTCTTTGCCATTAATTCTTCCATTGTTCTGTCATCTTCATCCATTGAACTATCACTGTCAGAAGAAGAACTACTACACGCTTCAGATTTGTGTCTGCATAAACGAGCTCTAGTTTTTCTTGGAGGTGGTTCGTAAGGAGGCTATACAGTAGAAGATTTAATTACAGTAGAAGACTTAAAAATATTTTTAAGTATATACAAATTTTCTACATATATTATATTACTTGAAAATAAATATACCTGTAAAGCTCTTGCAGCTGCAGCTCTATTTAGTAATACTTTCTTGAATAATTCACATAACTCATGCAGCTTAGGCGTACCTCTCATTATTTTTGGGTTGCTTTCATCTCTATTATAATATAAATCTGCTGGTGCAGTACGTGTCCATACTTTTCTTGCATTTTCCATAATACCTTCAGGTCCCATCGCAGATAGTTCATCCATTTTCCTTTCCATATCTTTACTTGTTGCACAATAATCTTGCCTTGAGATATAACACAGTACGAATTAAAATTGTATAAATATATATATATATGTATATAATTTTTAAAGATGTACTATATTACTAAAGTACCTATATTTTTCTAGAAGTAACTCTCTTTCAGTTCTATCCCTGTTAATGGGGGGATTATTATTTGGACTAGCAGTTCTAGATGAGTAAGATTCTTGAGATCTAGATCTCTTCCTACTTCTATAACTTGTATATGATCGCTGAGAGCGTGACGTATGTAAATTGTTTTTTCTGTGTATTGATCTTCTGTCAGAGTCTTCTTCACAATGTAAACGCTCTCTAGAGACCGATCTATTTTTTGGATACTTTGAATATTTCTCTCTTTGGGAATCATATCTTGATCTATATGGTGATCTGCTTGATCTACTTTCCCTTGACCTATTCTGAGGACTTCTGGAACGTCTTTTACTAACTGAATAACTATTAGAGGGCTCTTTGTCTCTATATCTCCATTCAAACCTTTTATTTTTTGGAGAATCATTAAATTTTACATACGATGATTTTCTATCATCTTCTTGCACTTTATTTATTTCATACCAAGAATTTTTGCTATTTTGTGGTTTATTCCAATCAGACGAATAGTTATTGGACTTCCATTCTACATTATCACTGTTATGATATGCACTTCCGTCATCCCAATTTGTGTTAAAATTACTTACAGGTTGAGGATAGTTAGACATTCCATAATTTTGATTGTTACATTGTAGTTCCGTTGGAGTTTGATAAGGAACATCATAAGAATTTGAAACTTCATTTTGATAACATGTTCCCATAGCATGATACGGTGGAATATAATTTGCACCTTTATTTTCAGGCAAAGTAGAGACCGGTATATTATAGGATGGTGGTGGCTGACTAAAATTTGGAGGTGGAAAATTTGGGGGTGGCACCGAATAATATCCCATATTTTGTGGCTGAGAAACTCCTGTGCCCCAAAAATAAGATTGACCAACATTTGGAGGAGGATTTGCCATTTTCTATAACCTCACCTGAAATATGTTGATATGAAATATTAACCTACATGAGTAAAACGGAACATATTTGTTTTAATTGATTCATTGATTGCAAATATAAAATATATAAAAAATGATGTTACCTAATATACAGGGTTTATAAAACTAAGTGAAAAATATGTATTTTTGCAATTTAAAATCTTCCTTATAGGGAATATAAGGGAATTTCAATGTTAAGTTAAATTATAAAAGTTATGGAAAAAGTATGAAATTTAGATAAACAATACACCTACTAGGACACTATTTCGTGCTGTCAATTCGATACGACATCTAAATGTAGAAGAAAGAATCTCTCATGCACTATAACACCATCTTCTGGTTGCGTGGTAAATAAAATTCAAATTACATAAAAACAGCTAGTGCATTGTGCACAATTATAACAATTATATACAATAATTTTTATGCAATAATTTATGTAAGATATTTTTTTTATTTTAGTAACACAGATCGATATTAATAGATCGAATCGTAATATTTTACTATATTATTATGATATATTACTCTAGTTACTCTATAACATTCTATAGCATAATATCTATACTCTAGCTATACTCCACAGAAGAATATAAAAAAGATATTTTATTATTGCGATATAATAACATGTAGCAGCTTATAATCTTAAAACATTTTAATCATAATATACATATTAATGAATCAAAGCATATATACATTAATATCTCGAATAAATTGTAATAACAAACATGTAACTATTATTACTTTATTTATTATTAGCTGTTACATAAATTATTGTTAGTTACATATATATGGTTATATATGGTTAATTCTGTATATGATATATACAGAATTAACATTATTTATAATTTCTGGTAGCCATATTCATCCTGTATGTTTAACATCCAACATGGGCGTTTCTTTTGTCGTCTGCAAAGTGTCAAATACTTTGCGCACAACAAAAATGCTCAGAACCAGTGATACTTTTTAGCTGTTCAGAAAAGTTAAAAAGTCGTTCATGATTCTTACCATTGCCAAATGCTTTGGAGTGAACGTACGATATATATTTGTTCAAGAAAATTGTAATTTTACTCGGTGTTGGCTATGACTCAGTACCAAAGGGCATCTTTTCAAGGTATCGCGACTTTGTTCGAATAATTAAGTTAACATCGAAGAAGATAAAGTACATGGCCTCTGTGAGATTGAAAATTACAATTTCATTCGTCAAAATAATATAAACCCCATTTAAATTGACATTAAAATGCTGCTATAAAATGAGAAGGTTATGCTTGATCGTAAAACGAAAATTACGATATTAAAGTGTTTTAAATAATACAATTATTTACTGCACATGAATAATACGAAGTTGCAAATCCTGAATGAGCATATATTGTTGGCTTAATATGTATCTAATATGAGAAAAGTGGATTGACTTATTTGGTATCAGAATCAGCTGATTCCTACATTGACAAAGGATCCCCAACACATTCGATGTTTAACGAATGAAGAATTGAATTATCTGATGTCGAAAATAGTGATATATGAAGGATATACATATATATCATATTTTTGAACATATAGTTTCTTCGTTATTCTAAAAAGATAAAGATTGAAAGATGTCAGGAAACAATTCTGCTACAGTAGGTACACTTAGAGGTGGTAATCTACAAAATCGTAATTCTCAAAGATCTACACTTTTAAAAGTGGTGATTCTGGGTGATGGTGGTGTTGGAAAATCTTGTCTTATGAATAGATTTGTATCAAATCACTTTGATGAACATAGTTTTCATACAATTGGAGTAGAATTTTTAAACAAGGATATTGATATTAATGGAGAGGCATATACATTGCAAATATGGGATACAGCTGGACAAGAAAGATTTAAGACCCTTAGAACTCCGTTCTATAGAGGCTCTGATATTTGCCTTTTAACATATGCGGTAGATGATAGAACAAGTTTTAAAAATTTAGCACTTTGGAGATCTGAATTTCTTTATTATGCTGATGTTCAAGAAGGATCAACATTTCCATTTATAGTTGTTGGGAACAAAGTAAACAAGAATATTTACGAAGAAAGGAGTAATATTACCAGTAATATTTACAAAAATAATTTTTGTAGGTGGATGTTCCAGATTCTGAGAAACAAGTTTCTACAGAAGAAGCTCAAGCTTGGTGTGCAGAAAATGGAGACCCACCATTGGTAGAAACATCTGCAAAGGATGCAACCAATGTTGAAGCAGCATTTGGTGCAGCTGTTGCTGCTTGGGCACAACTTGAAGCTAGACTAGAAAGACCATTAGTAGAAGATACTGTTGATCTTTCAAAACAACAATCTCCTCATCGTTCAAGTTGTTGTATGCCTGTGTCTGGTGCTGAGTAGGTTACAGATACAAGATTTTAAATATTTTTTATGTTTTCACAACATAATGCATGAAACATATTTCTCAAGATTCACAATCATAATCTAACTGGAATGAATGAGAAAGAGGTAAACAAATAATTTTTGTGATGCATACTGGCAGTTTTGGTATGGACATATAGAATTCGTTTATATTTGAAAAGAGTATGATATGTCGCAAATTGTACCAACACTTATAAATTATGATTAATGTATTTAGGATATATAAGGATATTACATTATATAATTCTATTGTTTTCTTTGACATAAACAATATTCAATTCTGGTTAAACGGTTTGAACTTAACGTTTAAAGATTAAGTCAAGATCATTGGCAACACAATTACAAAAAATGTAAAATATTCGAACACCTAATTACATACTGAGTTGATAACGAAGACAGAAATATTTAGTATCATTGTTGTAGTGACAAATTTGCTGGTAATATACTTTTTCTTTTAGGTCTAACAAAATTATTTGAAGAGATTTCTTGCCTGTCTGCAATACTTTCCTCATAATAAGGTGAATTTTAATGCTGAAAGTAGTTTTTGTCTATTTTATTTTTACTGACACTAAGTGTTTCTTCCGTTGCCAATGTGAACGTATATAGATATTTTTATAAATTCATATGATTTTATTTATTCTTACAAACATTTTTCAGTTTCGTTAAAATATGCAAATTGAAATTATATTTACGCGGAAAAAAATAATACTTTATGGTTGATATTTCCAGAATACAACTGTAAACTGTAAGGTCAAATTGAACGTCCTGCTCGTATCACGCTTTGTGCAGTTCGCGAGCTACAGACAGTATTTTAAGTATTTCAGACATTATTGGCTTGTGATAAAATAATAATAGTAATAACCATGATCATCAACTGCTTTACAAATAAGGAATAGATATAAAATGTAATTTAGCTTTGTAATCTAAATTTGCCTTATCTTCGCAGCACAAACTAAGGGCAGTGGTAGTAATATATATTTATCACAAAATCCTCTGAATCATCTTTATATATACATACATATATATGTATATATATATATTATATATATATACATATGATTTTGAAATATCTACACTACAAAAAAACATACTCTGCTGCTCTTGGAATGTCCTGCAATCGGTGTTTAAAGATTTTCCTACAAAGTGAATAATATTATAAACACATCAAATAAAGCTTTTTGTACAACCTTGTACGTATAAAACGTATGAACGCATTTCTAAAGCACTGTAACTTACTTAAAAGCTACCTAACACTTTAGCGATGCTTTACATACAGGAAATAAATAATATATAATATTATTATAATTTAAGTATTATTTTCAATGACAAGGCTTGCATTAATTATAAATGTGACATGCATGCTGGTGCTTTTTGTATAGCTACATATCGAATATATAAATTTGTGGCTTCTTATTCAACAATTTGTTGATTTAAGTGCAAAGTATACATATATATATATATATAAAATTTATATTATATATATATATAAAATTTAATCATATCAAGGTGAAGAGATTTCACCAACTGTTATAATATAAAATATCAGTTCTGTATTACTTGAATATATTTTACGTCATCAGTACTACATGAGTTTCATTAATAATTTTATAAAAATATTTTATTCAATTATTTTATTTAATTATTATATATTATCAGCCAAGATTTTTACGGTATGTCTTAAATATTAGTTAATATCTACATTTTATAAATTTTATAATCTAAAAAATCGATCTTGCAATAGAAACAAGAACAAAAAAAGTAGAGAAGCTCTGTGCTTCTTTAAAAATGATAAAATATATCGGCAAAATGTTTTTCTTGTATTTCATGTGATATTATTTTATATTTTACAAATAACAGTAGTTTATGGACTATTTGGTAATAATACAATCGTTGATAACGTTATATTATAACAATACATCATGTATGCAATGTTCAAGATATCACTGCACACTTTTTTTCAAACGTTAAGATCAATTTATAAAATACATTACAATAAAAAATTGGAAGTGGCCGTATAAAAGTTTGGAGAAAAGTGTGCGTCCATCTTATGATACTTTCCTCATTTAAATCTTTTAACAATATTTACAAATTAGGTGCGCTATGGCTATCCAAATCAAAGATTTAACCTTCCAGTATTTTTGTATACAAATTTGCATTTTATAGATATTTTTTATTCAATAATAATTAAGTCATGCTCTATATTTCTCAACGAACAATTGAAAATTGCATTCTGTATGCATAGGAATAAATTTAAACTGAGAACATTTCCTTTATATATTTGTGTAAATACGAATTTAGAATAATTATATTTCTTGCACACGTATACTACATGTAATTATTTCAAAGTTCTTCCGGTCAGAATGAACTTTTCGGCAATGTACAGTGATGTACATTTTTGTTGTAAAAACACAATGTATTTTAAATACATAAACAACTAATGACAATGTTCTGTAACATCCACGATAACAGATTTTTTCCACCCAAACAAAAAATAACCAATTGCTGCACCAAATACTACAGCAAAACACAACCAGACATTGTAAGTCATGAAGATCAGCATAAGGAAATATGACAGCACAATTTGCACAATGTGTAAGAACGTTTGGAACGTATGCATCCATGATAACATTGTGGGCCTGCACAAATTTATATGAAATGGATTAATTCTTGGACATAAAAAAATATATGCATAATGCATTATTAATTTATCATGCTAAGCAATATTAATCATAGAATTAAACGAAATTGCAACTAAATAACGCAAGAAGATTATACAGTGTTACCTCGCATTTTGACCAATTCGACTGACAATTCGATACCGATCGTGTGACGGTACAAGAGAGAGATCTATATCAAGAATTTTGCCTGGCAAATACCGATAGATAGATACCGATACTGATACTCGGAATGTTTATGTTAAATAAATACTACTAAAGGTCCACAAAGGCGGTCTCATAAAATGTTAGAGATAACGTCGATTATAGAAAATCTCACGATTCAGTGCGAAATTAATACTTTAATCGTTTATGTACGTATTTCTTCAAGAAACAGAATTAAAAAAAAAAAAAAAAAAAAAAACAATGTATTTTCACAGTAAAACAATTTCAAAACTAATAGAAAAAAGAGCAAATCGAGAATTTCACTCCTCATCTACTTACGGTTGTTTGTGAATTACTTCTCCAACCATACTAAAAAAAAAATATATATATATATATATAAAATCATATAGCAATCTTTATGTATTCAAATAAAAAATATCGAATTAATACAATCGTGAATTTCTAAACTGCCATCCATTGTACATCCGAGAGCACGAAACTTACTGTACGACTCTGTTATCCTCGGCTACGACATTTTTCTCTTGTGGCATCGTGACGCTTCTGTATTGAAGGGAATTATACATTTTCCAGAATAAATATTCCCGGTAATACTTCAATCCCTCGTAAAGTGCGGCCATGATCATGATACCGATCATCGATCCTATGAGACCACTGATCGACGAGATTTTCCACGATTCGAATAATACGTTTTCACAATATCCTCCATGGAAGACCATCTACAAATGAAATTTTTATATACGATAGTCAGCATCAGAGTTTTGTCTGTGGATGATACATACCGACATACCGTGCATTCCCATATTGCCACATGTTTCCGAGGCAGCGGTAAGGTGACTTTCATGGTTCATACTCCCGTGATCCATATTAGCATGATCCATAGAACTGTGCATCATACTTTTGTCCATATTTGAATGATCCATAGATTCATGAGACGCGTGATTAACGTGGGCTGCATGTCCACTCGATACGTTCATCGTATGGGCCATATGATCGTGAGACATCTGCGAAGAAACGCGCAAATATTCCAAACTCGATAAAACGAACAGTTTGTTACACGAATGATCTGTTCGGAAAGAATAAAAAAAGTGCAGATCTTTTGATCGGTCTAAAGTTGTCAATATTTCGTTCTACAAATATTTTAAGAACTGAAAATCCTAACATTTAGCGGAAAGTAGTTACGCTTATGTCATTAAATAGTTATCGGCTTTTACGCATTGCACAGAAAGCTACTATTACAAAGGACAATCGTCATTTTTCTTATTGTTAATTCGCGAAAGTAACGTATCGTAACTGGAAGGTCGAAGCAATCATTTAGAACCATACTATCGAACTATAACCAAAGCGGTATTAACTAACGGAAACGAGGTGAAAATATCGTATCATAGGAGTGATAAAAAAATGTTTTAATGCAAATTAGCAAGTCTTTTTTTTTTTATTATCATAAATTGTAAAACTGAGTCATAATTCTAAGAACACTTGTTACTCAAATGTTCGATTCGTTGACTTTATAATGAGAACATTTGCCGTATTACGCGGCATGATAGCGACATGTCTCGTGCGTGTGCATGTTTAAAACGTCAAACTCGACGTCCCCATCGATAAAACTGTAATTATATGCATTAACGAAACATCAATGTCACAAACCTGTTTATTCGTTTAAAAAGGGACGGATAAACTTTTTGACTTGTTGTTAAATTACTTCCTCGCTTCCTTCTTGTCAAGGAAACGATGTTACGTAACTAACCGTTCAAGAACAAGAAATTTGATGAAACTTCGAAAAACCGCTACCGCGATCGTTCATGAATGAATGGACGATCATACTTTTTGAGCGGTCAACAGCGTCTTTTTCTAATTAATACTGTGATCCTTTTGTAAAATCATTCGTTCCCCTTCGGCAATCTGCCAGGCTAGCCGTGAACGAGTTTGGAACAGAAGTATAAGAAGAAACGAGTTCATGACTGGCAATCGGGCAACAAGAACAAAGAGAACGAAAGAGAAAAAAACACGAACCAGCGTACTTTCTAAAGTAGATTTCTTCGAGATAGTTCGAGAGGTCTCGCATAGATCTAGCAAGTAACATTCCATTCTAGGAGTTGTACATTGTTGTACGATTTTATTCAAGCATTCATTATGTTCACCTATTAAAATTGAGGTCTGTGATAAAATAATTCCATAGTTTTCAAAGCATGTGATTATGATGTTATCAGGCGTTGACGATTCGTAAAAAAGAATTATATTTTTTATTACATTTTCGGGAATAAAATTATTAAAATAAAGATTGTTTATGGTATGGCAAGGTGAAAGGTCGAAGAAATTTAACGAAATTGATACGCCCGCGTTTACGATCGCCGAAAAACATTTACGTACGTTTAAAAATAGAAATACAGAAACGTATTTGCATCGTTATAGGTGCATCAAGGATTTGATTAATTATAGAAATACATTTTTCTTGAAATCACAATTGTAAACGCTGAATATGAATGCTTTGAAACGCGATGCGTCCAGAAGATTATACTTCTCGTTCGAAGAGAAACGCGATATGTTTTGTACTGAAAACGATAATCCGTAAAGAACGTCACGAAATGCATTTTATTTTGCGCTGCTAATCGTGAGTACTTCGGTAAACAATATGTCTAAAAGGTATATAAACATTTTTCTCTGGATAATGAATGTTAGGTATTATATTCAGCCCTAAAACACATTATTAATATTGAACGAGAAATTGCATTTCTTATAACTTTTGTTTTCAATTTTAAAATTTTCGTAAAGAGACATCGTAGGCTTTTAAACATCGTCGAGATAAAAAGTTCATGAAGCGAGGTCTCACGTGTAATGATATATAATTTACATAATTTTACCGACAAATTTACTAAAAACAAACAGTATTCTAGGTCACGCGTAATTAAATAAGCATTAAAAATGTTTTGCAATACTTAAACTGCCCGACCGGAATAAATCACTTTGATTCAGTTTGAATCGCAAGTCGATTGGTTTCGCTTCCTTATCTTTAGACATTGGCCATCTATTTAGTTATTTTATCACCCGACTAAGATTTTATAACTATTCGTTCTCGAATAGTATGCACATAAAGGGTAGGAAATTATTTACAAACATAGTTTCGCAATCGGAGAGTATGTATCATCTTTATGACATTTTAGACGGTAATATGGATATCTTGCTTTGTGCTTTTAAAAAAGACATTCGTATATCGAATAATTATAGTCAATACATGCTATAATATCTTTGAGGGAAAATGAGTCCGGATGTTTTTAACAACATCGGTATTATAACAGGAAAAAGGCATAGAAATTCTATGACATGGAAGGTAATACTGCAGGTCAAATTAATACTAAACATGATACGAGTTCCCCTTTGTTTTCGAGGGGAATTTTATGATAATAAAAGAGAGGATTATTTTTAGTGAATAATTTCACCGCTGAAACCACAAGCGGTTAGAACGAACGATGGCTGCGTTGAAAACAGGAAATCTCTCAAGAAAATAATAAAATTAGTGGTAATATAGGCAATTATATTTTTTACTTGCGTTTGCATATCATAATAAAAAAAAAAAAAAAAAAAATAAAATAATTCAAATATTTTAATCAAACAAAATATTAAAAGGGAATATTTACTTCTGAATTCCTACGCTATCGTGTATCTCGGCCCGTTTGTGAACTCCTACGCCATTGCGCATAGGTATAAGATGCTCCGTTGGAATCCTTATATTGAAATACCAAGATTCCATTGGAGGAATATGTCTTATAATTTTCTCGGAAGATGTTTCGATTATCGATTTATTCCATTATAGCGTCACAGTACAACTTCTGTTTAAAAGCGTGAAACAAAAGATTTTCAACGACATTGTATATTTTATTAATCATCAAGCCATTATATTACATTACATTCTTTTCAAACATCCATATTCTGTGAATCTTGATAATTTAATTAATATATTGAAATTTATAAGTAATTTAAAATTGAAAACAATGAGAATTGAACGATATTGGTTTCAATTGGATCGATGATGCTTAGTTGCGATTAACTGGCTCATGGTACATTGGAGCTGAGATTTGTGGTCGAAGATTGATTCGAATTCCAAACATTAATTTTTCGGTTATCTTCTAACTTATGAAAAGAAATATTTTACACCTGATCGTAACTCACAAAAAGTACGTAAAGTTGAAAGGATCTAATTGACAACGTTCTCGCAGAAACTGACGACGACAATAATACATTCACTTTTTATCAGTTTGAACTATCACTGTATCATGTGCACGAAACATATGTCGTATATATAAACTTATAGAAAAAAAATCGAAATGCTTTCATTTTCTAAGAACACAGTGTTCCGAACACGGTGAAGACAGAAGTAGAGAAATCAATGTACTAATGACAGACTTTAGAAAGTGTATAGAAATTATATTAACGCTGAAGCACGCGAAGGTTTGATTACATGACTATCTTACTGCATACTAGTAATGTGAATATAGCTGTCAATATGGGTCATTCGTGTTTAATTTATATCGCAAGATTGGGAATTGTTTATATATATGGATGCGAATTTTAAACTAAATGTACGAAAAGATTACATTATCTATACCAATTAGATTAAATTGTCCTAATTCGACGTATAAAATAATATTAACAATACTCAAGCATACCTTTATTAAATGGTCCAGGTTATGTTGTAAGAAATGCTTCCTTTCTATAAAAATAGTTGAACGTGATTACAATGAGATAAATAGACACTTTCGCAGATTTCTCTGCGTGAACCGTCGAGCAATCTCTCAGAGATCCATTAATAAACTGCACATAACATTCACGGTTTCCTCCATCGCCGTAGATGTAACATAACGAAGACTCGGCGTAATGGTTTCGGCGGGTAAACACGTGACGCTAGAGCAGTGACACCATTACATCTATTCTACAACAGGTGGCGTAATAAGTCACGCTCTGTGTTTAAAACGTTTTGCTAATTTAGACAAAATTGCAATGTGAAAGTAAACGAGAATACACGAATATTCAAAGAATGGTATAAAAGATTAATATTACGAAATTATGAAAATATTTATTGTTCTCTTCGCCACGCGAATGAATACATTCTTTCTTGAAACATTTAAAAGCGTTTGAATTGTAAGTCTTAAGCGCCGAAATCCAAGCACATGACTCGCGCGCATGCGTATGCAGTTTGTATATTTCTAACAGTTTGACAGCCGAAATACGAACGCTCTCGACGAACAGTGAAAGAAGTTTTAAAATGTCGATTACCCCTTTGTGGCCAAATTTACAACCAAGAGCAACGGATCCTCTATGGTTCAATGCCGATAGACCCTGCGACGATGAGAGCGAAGTAGCTGCACTGGAAGCGGAACATCAAGCGTGGGTGAGTACACTACGTATAACCTAACAAGCTTGTCTTACAAATATAAACTATTTCTATCTAAACTGCTCTTTTATCTCTACCTGTCTTTCAGAGGGAACATGTCCGAGTTCAACGTTATGACCATATCCCTATCGGAAAGACAGTCAGCGATGTAAGTTAACCTCACATTTGCTTTCGTAATACATATTATACTATATTTTGTTATTTAACGAATTTATACGTACTTGATTTTTTGTTGTTTAATACGTTGGTTCATACAGATGCGCGGAGCAAAAAGAAACGTACTTTTCAAAATTGCTGAATTCTTTATCGTATGTGGCGATCCTACTTATTGTTAGTAACGTCATTACCGACTGTCGAATAAGTCGACGAATATAGATTAAGCAAATATCGCTTGGAGAATGAAACTTATGATAAATTAGTTTTCTATATTTAGTATGTTTTTGTTAACCGACGTCAAAATAGAAATTATCAATTGTATATAGTTCAGAGGATCGGAAGAGGAGGAGGAAGAAGAAGAGGAAGAAGAGGGAGAAGGAGAAGAAGAAGAAGAATCAGATACCCATGAAGAAGAGGAAGAAGAATTAGACGAAATTGATATGGAAGTGAGCTACTCGCATCAACAACAGACATCCAGTCCAACAGATACAGTGACAGATCCAGTATCCATCAGAATGGTCAGCACACATACTGGTCGCTATTCTTAATTAAAATATCGTAGTTCTTGTTCAACTTTAACCTCTATCTAGCTTCCCCGGGAAAGAAATATTACGCAATCTATTTATTTCTTAAGAATTAACAATGATATTTAGGTATATGTATTTATTTATCACCAGAAAATTAAGATCTTACAAATATAAATAAAGAATCGTAAAATTTTTTTACGTGCGAATTAATGCGGTATTAAAATTCTTAAATAGCACCGTGCGATGAATTATGACGGTATATTCTAGCGATCCTGTCATAAATAAGCGTCATTATTATTAGTAGTCAGCGTTTTGGAATCACCACATGCTAGGTCAAGGACCCCTCGACACGCCGAGTAATGCAAATCGCATATCGTCGGAAAAATAAATAAAATATCATTCGCATACAAATAAAAAATATAAATCTATAAGTAATTTTCCATTTAATTATAATTTCACTCGCTTACGTCAACCGATAAAATAAAAGTAGATCGTTGAAAGTTTTCAACGACAAGTAAATTTAATCGAAATTCGTCCCTATCGTAATGTCTATATCGGAGTATAAAATTTCTTTGAAAGTACGATCCATGGCTCGTCGAAAGCGATCGAACACAAGGGCTTGCCCCCTATCCCTTTCTCTCATAGCGTGTTCCATCTTTCTCTTTGGAGAACGGGGCAAGTCGGTACCCCGCCTCGCTCGTAAAGGGCCGTGGAACCGCATCATGCTCGACCGGGACACTCTCTGTACACTCCGTATACCTACCTATACTAGATGTAAGTACACGCGAGAATGTATTATATACCTATATACAGCGCCGGCTCTCTCGGCGTGTAACTGAAGTAAAGCCAGGTTGGTGCCCCCGCTAGGGTGAACGAACGGGTACGCTCAGGCAAAAGCGAACCCGTGTGCCTCCTCCACCTCCTCTTTCTCTTTCTCCACCACCTCCTCCTCTAGCAACGACCTCCATCTCCTCCTCCGGTCGAAGATCTTTGCCTCTGATGTCACAGTGGTGGAATTGGAAATTCCTTTTTTGTTTTTTTCTTTTCTTTTCTTTTCTTTTTCTTTTCGAATATATACCGATCCGTTAGGGAACGAGTGCGGCCCCGCTTGCGCGCGCGCGTTCTCGACTGGCCGAAAAATTTTAATCGAAGTCATGCAGCAGTTCTCTCGCGTACGGCGCTTCGAAGCATTCGCTTCGTCGAGAAGAGAGTAAATCGTTTTCGCGATTTTACGCGCACCCGGTGTCCACGGTGGTCGCCGCCGCTGTGAACACGGTGAACACGGAATATTTAATAACGGGCAACGCTAAAAGCGAGTAGCTAAAAGATTTGCAATTTTATCCGAGCAACTGAATCGCTTCAAGGTTAATTTAACTGCACACATTGCGAGCGAACGGGCTAGCGAGCATTTCCATCTCGTGCTTAGTATTGCGCGCATAAATCTCGGGATTTATGAATCGCGAGTTTCGTAGATGGTAATACCCTCCGGATTTATGAATTAATACCGGTCATATTAGACACATAAATCTTAACATTCAGGTAGATGGAATCGTCTATGGGGATTATCCTACCGCTTCGTGATTCTACTATGGCGCATCTCTAGATTACCACTATCAATCTTTATCGTTTGTAAGCTGGACAGAGAGGAAAAAGACGGAAGAACTGGTTCATTCGTATCAGGGACCGTATGCTCGTGAAAACGCAAGAGGCCGCGCGTGCCATCGATCGCAAAGTTCGATTCGTTCAAGATGGATTCTCCTGTTCGGTAAATTCGTATCAATCGATTCCTTAAAGCGACAACGATGCAACGAAAAAATGTAATCTCCGTGCCTGCGACTTCGCCTGTCTGGCTTCGTCGATCGATAGCGTACGCTGGAAATCAACGGAGCCTTATCGAATTTTAATGGATGCGTACGGTGAATGATATATCGTGCAACGTATCGACGAACGTTGAGCGAAAAGATTTCCACACGCGTGATCTACTTCGTATATACTAATGTATATACTAATGTCTGCTTGACCTACTGGCCCATATACGGCTCGTTTAAAAGTTCCATTCGACCTTGCAGCGATATCGCATCGTGTCCACCCTTTTCTTGAGATTTCTCTAACACCGTTGGCGAGCTCCGACGATCGAAGCTCGGCCGGTACGAGCTAACTCGGCAGCGTTAACTTAATCGTCGCGCGTTCGACGCAAATACGCAATAAAACGTTCAACCGTTTGCAACAGTTAATGCTCGGTTAGTGATTTACTGCTACCGTGGTGGTTGATCGCGCGTCAACCGATTTCACCGGCAGAATGCAGAAGAGTGCCGCCGTAGGGGGCAGACCTCAACGGCTAATGTCGAGTTAAGCACCCTAACCTGCCTCAAAAGACATTACACGACGTAACAGATAATAAATCCTCTGTTCCAGTGTACCGAGATAGCGAGCTGGAAGAAAATGAGAGTGTCGAGAACGAAGATGGACGAGACGCTTCTCTTTCGACGATTACGAGCCGCTGGGCTTTCGTACGATTTCCTTCTATGCGGTCGGTGAGGACGAAAGCCTTGAGAAAATCGCGTGGAACCGAGGTTAACGTCAAACTCGGAGCTTCGAGGAAACGACAAGCGTGGAACGCAGGATGAGGCGATCAATCGAAAACGCTTAAGCGGCACTGACAGTGGCGTAATACGGTGCACGTCGGGAAAGAAAGCAGGGAAAGTATTCGAACGAGGCGTAAACTCTCGAGCAATAGGAAACACGAGCTAATACAAACGTTTAATGCTGCCATTGGTCGCTAACAATTACGGATAAAACGTATAAAGCTGTAATCGTTACGGCTATCGACAAACGGCACACTTGCGCTATCATATATAGATACCGGATAATCGTAATATTTGCAAAAATGTGAAAACAGAAGAAGAAAGAAGTCCAAGTTTCAGAGAGAGAGAGAGAGAGAGAGAGAGAGAGAGAGAGATGGGGAGAGTCGTAGTGATAAGGAAGGATGAATATCGCGAGACAAGGAGCAAGAGGGATCGAAATACTGGAGAGAAATGCACGAAAAGGCGTTTTGGAGCGACGAAGAAAGAGTGGGGAGGCTCGCGGTAGAGAGAGGCGACGCATCGAAGTCGGCGTGCGTTAGAGGAAGAGGAAAGGAGACGAGCGCGAGCAGGAAGAGCGGCACGAGCGAGAGCCGGGGAGTTCGGGAGTACTCGGCCGCTCAGTCGAACGCGCGATTACAAGCACACGAGACGCGTGGGCTCTCTCTCTCTCGACGGCCAGACTGAAAGTGTTTCGTACGCGACCACGTGCCGGCTAAACCGCCGGAACGTAACAGAACGATACACGGCTTCAACCTATACAGTATACATCGAGTACCGAGTGACATCGCGAAAGGACACCGTGCCGGTTGCACGGCCGCGACCATTTTTCCCTCCGTCGATTTACTCTTCCACCGTCGTTTCACGAATATTCTTTCGACCCTGCTGAATGCACAGAGAGTGGAGTACGACGACGACGACGACGACCGTAACAGAGAACGATCGCGACTTGGAAGATTACGAATCTTCCGCAACGAGGACGGTGCAGTGTGTGGGTGGTTTGTCAGTTGGTGACTTGAAGTGAACACCGAACCGGAAGAGAGGACCGACGGTCTCTCGGTGACGATCGAGTAGAAGAAAGCTACGCGAATCAGCCAGATCCAGATGTCACGGGCGCGTCCTCGATCGGTGAGTGAGCATCATTACGCTTGATATTATGCTATTCAGAGGATGAATCGCGTATTACTCGCCGAACCATTCGATGTTACATCGAAAGATTATATCTAGCGCTTCGTGAGTTTCTAATTTAATTAGTAATACGATGCGAGCAATACGTTAAGGGCTAATAATTCTCTAATACGTAATTCGCGTTATCTTTCGGTAATGAGTTTCTCGAAGAATTTTTAATCGATCGCGTCTGCGAGCTATCAACCGGAAACGCAAAGCCAGTAGACGAAGCTAGTAGCGCAACGAGAAGGCGTTTCTTTTTTTTTTTTTTTTTGTTTTTTTCAGCGAAATTGGTGAAATCGAGGCAGAAAGGGATCATTGACCGTGTACGGTTTAAGACGGACTAGGACATCGTTGAAAGTTTCGGCGAGTCGTGGAAAAAGCGTCGGTTCTCTTCGAAACGACCGACGACGTCCCAATTCTTTTTCGCAAGTTTTCCAAAGCGTTTCCGCGAATCGCATCGAGTGTGCCATCGAAACGCATTAACCGTGCGATTTCTATCGCGCCTAGTATTCTTGGTACATTGTTTATGTTCCTAGCAAAACACGTCGGAACGAACAGCCTATTCCTTTACTTGGAACTAAAATAGACGCGTAAGATTCCACGTTGAAGTTAAAGCTAGCCGCGCCAGTCAATATTTAACTTTTCCTTGGGGTATCTTTCGCACCATCTATCTAGCTCGAAATCCAGCCACGCAGATCCTATAGTCGCACTATAGAGTTCGCGGAATTTACGTTCTTACGAAGTTTGACTTCTTTCTTGTTTCCATATCTTGTAACTTTTCCTTCGTCTCTACACCGGCCTGCATAAAAATTATACCATGTATACAGCTATGTACAAAGTTGGAATCGTTTACGATATCAATAAGATGAGTAATAATTAACTTTGTAGAGGCTACTCGCGCTATGTTTACGTCTTAACGATGCGTCTTATCTTCGTTTAATCTCTCGATGTTCTTTCTCGTCGACGATGTTGGCTTCTATTAAAAATGTTAATAACCGCGAAGCTCTTCGTGTTCGTTAATTATACCAGAACGAGAAAAAGAAAAGAGGAGTCTACAGGGAGAGGGGAGAAAGTAGCGACGAAATTAGGAACATTATTGCGCGGTTTCTGGTTACAGAAAGTTAGCGTAAAACGGGTAAGCGTTATGATTATGTAGCGTCACGTTGAACGTATTTATAACGAATCGCGGAAATCATAATTCCGAAGAGACGTAAAGACTATGCCGCGAATTACAGAGAAAGTCCCGTGGAGCTGTGCATACACGCTCGCTCGCTCGCTCGCTCGCTCGTTCCTGTGTGCTCGATCGCGAACAGTAAAAAATGCACGTTCGATGAAAAGTGAAATTAACGAAATCGCTGTCGAATTCATCGTTTACGGTCTTTTACCATCCATCTATTCTTGGTTATTCGTAACGATCCCTCTCCACCGTCTTATCGTTCCAAGACTCTTTTCTCTTCCTACAATTCCACTCTTTAGATTCGCTTGATCTCGCAAAGAAAAAAAACCACGACGCAACGTCTGGTATTTCTCTCTTCTCTTCGACGTGTATTTTTGCGGCCTGTAAAAAAAAAAAAAAAAAAAAAAAAGAAAGGCGCAAAACCGGTGGAAAAAGAGCAGACGATTTTTCCAGGTTGTCGGTTAAAAGGTGGCGCGATCACAGGGACGATTATTGAGCATTGTTGGGTCCAGGTTGCGATAGAACGAGCGAGTGGGTAATGCTGTACTGTTTGCGCCGGCCCTGCGGGGTCTCTGACCGCCCGTCCGCGCCTCTCAACTCGACTTGCTTGTCCATGCTCTGTGCGGCCTACCTACGGCTTATGGCTAAAGTCACGTCTCCCTTTCCGTCTCTCCTGCGAGACTCACTTGGACGAATTTCACGAAAGCCACTCTTCTCGCACGACAAAGGGGAAACGAGAGGAGCCCGGCCGGGTTTTTCCTCTTTTCCGACTTCCTTCCTCGTGGATCACGTCCTCTTCTACGTTTACTATTAGCTGACACAGCTTCTGTGCGTTCTGTGCTGAACTGGCCTCTTCTGCGATCGGTTCGTAAATTTCGTTTCGACCAGTGCGCATTTTTTTTTTCTTTGATAGAGGGAGAACGTGCTTCTCAGCGTTTTTAAATCACGCTCAGGATGTCGCGCGTATACCACAACCAGACAGACGTTTCGTGGTTCCTGAAATAAAACAAGCGACGTAGAGTTGTCTCGTTTTTAGCGAACACGCTAGCCGGACGTTTCGTCTTTTTGAAAATCGCGCCGCGCGTTAACAAGGCTCCGGTTATCGAATCGCCAACAGGATTTTAGAAAGCACGAAGACAACCGTGTCCGTCGTTTGTTCACACGGCATACGGATTTCTTTGCTAACGAAGGATATATTAGCAGCGACGGTAAGAATTGTTGAGGATTAATAGTCCACAATGGTTTTTTGCTCTTATGCAACGAACGTTACACCTCCTTTCGCTACATGCTTTCTAGACACACCATTACATGATTTTTCGACGAGACAAGAATCGACGAAAGGCATCGTTCTTGCGCGAAATTCCATGAATCTTGATAAGATACGGCTAAACGAGAGGAGATCGTTATGCCTTGTTCGAAGACAACGCCAAAAGCAAGACCGTTCGCGGATTACGTAACAGATTTGTTCTGCCGAATTCTTCGGTTTCTCTTTGTCGCAGATACCGATCTCACGCAATTTAAAATCCAATAAATCTCGTTTCTTTTTCTTCGCTTTACGACGTGTACGCTTCCTAACCTTTTTCTATTTTTCTATTTGTTATTCTTTTTTCCGTATATTTTCTTTTTCCTTCGTCTCGTAGACAACTCGTATACTACCTACCTACTCGTATACCAAGGCTCAACGACTCGGGCTTGTCTTTCACGCGTTACGTATCGCGATTTTCCTCTACCTTCTACACACTTCGTAAACAATTCCCGTATCCGGTACACGCGCACACGATCATTGATTATCGGAACTTGGCCGACTATATTGCGGACCATTCTACTTGCTCGATAACTCGCGTCACCTACTACTGTCCGATCCTATACCTATAGCATCGTTTTAACGTAGGCGTCGCACGTGGGTGCGCATTTTTTGTCACCGATACTGGACGATTAAACGACAATGAGACCGAAAAAGAATCTCGTACGTAATTAGGCCATTGTCTGGTGGAAAAAGAATATTCGTTGTCGACGAGACGAGGAGATTGTCTGCTTGTAATCTTCGAAGTTCATCTGGTTGCACGGTAATATTTACGGTATCCGTAGATAGCAAACACACAGAAAGGCGCGAACGAACAAACGTTGAAGCGTACCTTCGTTAAACAGGGATATAGGGTAGCAGCGTCAACGACGTGCATGAATTTTTGATGCTGGCATAAGCGTAGCACGTTGCAAGAATTTCAAGCAACGCTCAACGTCATCGCGTATGAATTTTTAACGCAGTCGCGATCGCTCGCTCGCTCGCTCGTTCGTCCGTCCGCTTGCTCGCTCGTTAAGGACAGATATCGGTTGTTCGGTAACAGGAAAAACTCGAACGTGAAACGAAACAGGCCGGACAAATGGGAAAAATATCCAAGATGTAACGATTCGATTCGCCAACGGTTTCCTTTGACAAGGCACAGAGACTGGAGATTTTACGAACACCCGGTATTTTGCGGTGTAACGCGCGTACATGCACCGCGGTGCAGCTTGTGTACATGAACAAACGCACACAAGCACGATGCCAGTGAACCGAGCATTATAGTGCCCTGCAAGAAACGTCGGCCTGGTGCATTGACCGCGGTTGACCACACGTCATCGAATGAGTGACGTCACAGGGTTTGCAGCATGAAAGCTACGTCACGGTTGGTTGCATCCTCGAAGATGCATCCACGAAAATATTTCCTTTTTCTCCGTTTAGAACTCCTTGGGAAGAATCCAATCGCATTCAGCGCCGGCTAATACCTGCCGCGTTTCTTACGGCCAAAGTTTTTCCGCTTTGGCGCACGGGTCGTGCGCCATCGAGACAACTTTGACGTTTCTCGCGTTTCCTGACAAATCGTTCGAGTGTCAAATTTGATATTACAAAAGAATGGAAGAAAATATCGTCCATATAGGAAGGATAATCGATGGTATTCCTTCGTTATCACGCGTTAAACCGAGTCCAGGGCGGTTTATCTCAAACAGAAACGGTCGAAACGGATGACTTATTGCGCTAGCGGCTGGCTAAATAATTTTTTTGCAGCACGTGTAACTTCCAATTCATCACGGTCGACCGCGGGCTATACGGTGCGCGCATGAATAGTTAACGAACAGGCGTAGGAGGACCAAGATTTTCCTCCGACGACGACTATGCGCACGATGTACCTGCGTGTATAATAGCACGGTTATACATAGAGCCATGGCTATACCTTTCTGAAGTATATGTAAGTGCGGGCGAGTTCGTTCCCTCGAACGAGTAAATCAAGTCGCTGGTCCGCGAAGCGGTTGAATGCCGCGAGCTCGTAAGACTGGCCAAGAATGGTTCGATATTTTTGCCAGCCCCTTGATCCATTCTTGCCGCGCATCCGCGCTATTCATCCCGATATTACTGGTAGCGTTCCCTTCGAACGTCTGATTCTCGTCTCGTTTCTCTCTCTCTCTCTCTCTCCGCCGTTCTCTTTTGACGACGACCTTAAAAGAATTTGTAATTCAAACTCCGCCGGTATTTTCTAATCGTGAAATCAACGAATAAGCTTCGTGTTTCGACCGAACGATAGAAAACTTTCTAAAAAGATGAACGATTTTCTATCGAAAATATTCGAATTATCTCGATACGCGATATCGTAAATATTTATCGAGATACGCATTCCAATCTTTCCCGATAGAACTCTCGAGCTTATTTTAATAGCCGTTTAATGGTGAAACGTCAAGTTTTTATCGTATGTTTGTTTGCTTTCTTTTCTTTTCTTTTTTTTTTTTTTATTCGTTGAACCTGTGAGTGTCACGAGCTTGGAACGTTTGGCTCGAACGATCGAATCGATACGGGGGACCATTTAAGTGACTGCATCGACCAACGTGCAAGGAGGCAGCGCAGCTACGAGAAAGTATCTGGCAACTTTCTCCGGTGGGTTTAGTTTGCACCACGGGTCACCAGGCACGGACATTAAGAGCGAACGAACGCGAGCCACTCGTGTCCGCGAGCGTATTTCCGAGAGAGTCTAGCGTATTTGTACGATACAACTTCTTTCAGAGCGACCGCTGGAAATATTCTTTCCGTTGCGAATTAATCGTAAAATCGTATTTTAACTGGATAAGAAAGTATCGCACAAAGTGGACACGAATTGGCCAATGTTGCCTCTGAAGAAAGCACAATGACACGCGTGAATTCCAAGGGCCGCGGTTACAAGCCATTGAGCAGGTAGATCGAGTGCCAAGAACAAGATTTTGAAAGTCTTGCCGCGACGACGCGTTGCTACGATTAAACCTGGATAATGGCTTCCGAATGCCAAACGACGCGAGGCGTTCATCATCTTCCGCTAGGGAAACGCCAGTTTGCTGAAACTGAATCAACTTTGCTCGCGAATCCACTTCATCGAGCGTTAACGCACTTTCTTTTTCGACTTAATTTTCATTTTCATGTCGGGTAAGTCGGTTAAACGAAAGTTAGTTTTAAACGAAACATCTTTATAGGATGACGAAAGATGGTCCCAATTTCGTCACAATTTTCTTTCGCTGTTAAACGATGTCGTAATACCGTAGGATTTTAAATTTTATCGTAGTCGTAATCGATCGCCTATCGACCGATGGTCACGAGAATCGATCGATCCTTCTGAGGTCGCGTATTTATACGTCCACGAAAGATCGTTACGTAGAAGGTTGAGTAACGCGTTTCATATACGAAAGTTCCTTCTCGTCGTTCTCATTATCAGGTGCGTTGTGACTCGAGCCGGTATTAGGCAATCGACACAGAGACCAACGTTAACATTGGCCCAAATATTGGCCAGTGGCCCCGTATGTACGGTTCACCGTCTGCGGTATTCGGCGACCGGAGCGATAGTCTGTCTCCTTCCCCGACTTTATTTCTACCGGCTAACCATCAAAACGATGTCGTTGACTGACACTGGCCCACTAATCGTACGTTAACACCGATCTTGGACCGAGTGGGTTGTACGAACCAATCGAGGAGAACTGCGTACGCCAGTCTGTTTTCGGGAAGGTAAAAAGTAAGAGTATTTCGCCACTACGATTAACAGTTCAGTTTCGTTTGTTCGCGATATATTTTACTCGCAAATTTTGGTATTCCTCGTTCGATGGAACGATGGTTCTCGTAGAGATACGGAAACGGTAGGAGAACGTCATAGTTCTTCGACCGTTTCAACTTTCTCCTGAACGCTGCGCAAAGCCAGCGATTTAACGTTGACTCGCTGAAATTTCGGAAGTAATGGCGAATTGCGCTGGAAAATGGCAAATAACAGGTATACGTATTCCGAGTGTCGGATTAATCCGATCTCGTATCACGATCGCTCTTCGATCGGTAGAATCTTTGTCAATCGGCCAGGTGAAAAGCGAGAGTGATCGGGAGCGGCAGTACGCCGGTGTTTTACGCAAACGTGTGCGGTCTGGCTGTCTTTGGGAAGCCGTACGCGAACCTCTGGCGTCAGAAACGAGGGAGAGAGGATTTTTTTTTTTTAACCTCGTTAAATTGACTACGTTCTCGCAAGCACTTATATCTGCTTCGCTAATGGGGCAACGTCCCACGCGTGAGAGCGCGGGAGAGAGAAGCGAGAGAAAGAGGAACGGAAGTGGGGATACGCAGAGTCTTTGAGGTGCATTTATTTATATATTAGTAGAATCCATTGCTTCTTTTCCGATGCACGGATGTCTCCGGTAGCGGACGTGGCAAGTTTCGTGCGAGTTCTGGATCCCGTCGGAACGATCGCGCAAGGACGGGGACACAAGGAGGCGGTACCCGCAGAGGTTACCGAATTTATGACTTGGAAGCCGAGCACGCACGGCCAGAGAGAGAGAATGAACGCGTGAGAGGCCAGTGAAAGTTTATGAAGTCTAGTACGGAACATACACCGATGACGAGTCGGCGCGAACGTGTGGCATGTATGCGCGCGGCTTAGTCGTGCGATGCTTTAATGCGTGTGCAAACCGCGCTATCAGAACGCGTGCGATTCTTTATGCGTCAGCTTTGAATGTCACGGAGTTAGGAGCAACCAGAACGAAGCGATCAAACGCTCTTTTATTTCCTTTGTACACACACGGGTACGTGTGCAGTCAGACACAGAAATTTACCATCGACCGGTCTCTGAGCTTTTTCTTCGCGAAGGATCTATGTAGATTCGCCTGTGTGTATAGGGAATAGATGCGTGAAGGATACTTTTAATTATATTCTTCATTTGTATTAACGTCGCTATGCAACGACGACGCTTATGCGATAGCGATTCGTCACGTCGAATAGAATTGTTAGTGCTTCAAAAATAGTCGAGAGGAGAAGGTTTTGGTCGTGGAATGATGGCTTAATCTTTGAGTTCCTACTCAAGGTCGTTCGTTCCCGGTGAAGACGATTACAAGCAAGGTTCCTCTATCTCTTTTTCTTCAAAGGACTTTTTCTCCTCTCCCCTCTGTCTCTGTCTCGCTTTTTTCTCTTTCTCCCGTTCGACTGGCAAGTTCGGGTGCCTCGACACGAGGAACCAACGTGGGCCCAAAAGGCCCCCGAATATTTATGTCACGGCAAAGTCGAGGAGAGCCGAGACCTTGACTGTGTGCCGCCGCCGGCCTTTTCGCTACGTTTAAATGTTAGAAATGTTTGCTTCAGATTCATGAACCAACACGAAGGTCGATCGTCACTTCCTAAATCAGATTCTGCCTTTTTCGATGTCTTCCACCATCGGTCACTTGACTGATATTCTCGAATCTTCTCTTTATATTTTTAATAATCACGTTATTTAACCGAGCGATTCTACGAAAGATACGTCACGCGAATAGAAACGCGAGCCAATTAAAAGGTTCGTTATATTCTTTTTTTCTCTCTTTTTTTTTTTTTTTTAATTAAACGACCGGGGAAGATATTTCTTACGAGAGACGCGGTGACTCAGCCCGGAAGCGTAGAACGTCTTCGTCCTCGGCGGGAAACCGCGGAAAACGCGCGAAAGTCGCGTCGAGGACGGTTGCACGGTATGGTAGCCGGTTAGAAGAAAAGACTTGCACTTTCGTTAGAAAGTCTCGGGAATCGACTCCGCCATCCGTGGCAGCCATCTAGAGAACCTAACCGGTGAACGTGGATTAACGCTGCCTGTCTGACCAAACTCGGAGTTCCACTACTCAGTTTACCCTTAGCCCTACATACGCTGGGTCCCGCGTTTGCCTTTTTCTTTTCTCTACGACACGGCGCGAGTGGTACGTGCAAACGTTACCTCTCGGAAAAAACGAACGCGATGATTTTTCTATTCTTTTCAAAGAGATAAGAAATACGGTGGAACAAATTCACCGCGCTCACCTTCTGATGTTAATTACAGCAATTTGCAATAACTTGCGATAACCGTACTTGAGCGATCAACGCTTTCGTATCGTATCGGCTCGTACGATCATTAATAGCCTCTTAATCTGGCATTCGCTTTGGCTCGCCGTGTCGTACAGAGATAACAAGACGATCAGCCTTTGGATAGCGTTTTCCGTCAGATATAAATTCACCGGCGAAGAGGAGGAAAATTTATTCCGCTATTGCGTGCGAATCGCGTTTCAGAGGAACTGTCGAACGAAAGCTACGGTACGTTTCTGTGTATCGTGTGCGAAGAGTTTTGCTGTCTGTCCGTTGTACGAATAAGTAAACGCACGATTTGCCAGCTCGTATGATTTTCAAACGGTTTTCGATAATATGAGCGCCGCGACGTGCGTTTCGTTTTGTTCATCGTAATAACAAGGCGTGTAAATAGTCATTTGAATGCCAACGCGTTCTGCACACGCTTGGAGAGAAACGGACGTCGGTGGAGGAGGACATTGTGTGCCTTGTTGCATTGAGTCGCACGGTGGTTACATTCTTGTACACCCTCGCGTCCATGAAGACATATATTCCGTTGTACATACGCGCGACAGACACACATATACGCGCTAGAGTGCCTCTTGAATATAGAACAAATTACACATGGAATGTATATTCTGTCTCGGCTACGGCTCGCTCTAAACTTCTCACGTGTACACGCGCGAATCTATGTGCGTACTTATATTCGTAGCACGGAGGTGATATCGCGTTTAGAGTCGGCCGTGTCGCGCCAAGCCTCGACGGGACTCGCCGTGGCTATTCTTAATTCAAATTCGATGCCTTTATTCGCCTTTTAAAAGATCCTACGGCGCAACAGGCACGAAACAGTATACGTAGAAATAAAAAGAAGAAAGACATCGGCGATTCCACTTTCTCGTTAGCTCGCGCTCGGGATTCCGGTTATAAAATAGTCCCGCGAAATGCTTCCGTGCGACAGCGATACACGGACGATACACGAGATCGTCGAAGCGCTCTAGAGAGGCTAGAAACGTGTGCGCGCTGGCGAGCCCGCACACGCGAGAAACGGAGCGACAACGGTCGCTCCGGCGATGTGTGCTGTTCGCAACGTGTGTATACGTGCGTGCATGCGCCTGCTGGGTTTGCGAGAGTGTGCGACTCGGTGGCCGTGGCTATGGCCTTACGAACCCCCACCAGCCAGCCGCTCCGAATCCACACGGCGTGTGTACCCCCCGTACTCTATGTACATAGATCCATAGAGTCGGACAAAGACGCAAGATCGATGAAGCGAGAGCGAGACGGACGAAGGGGGCGAGAGTCGGACAGAGAGAGAGAGAGAGAGAGAGAGAGAAAGAGAGAGGGAAGAGTACTACCGTTGGTACGAAAGAGAAGGAAGAGGCGCGAGTTAGGAGTGGAATGGCAGAGGGGAATGGCGAGGGGGAGGAGGAGGAGGGAGAGTGTCGCGAGCGTGTCTAACCTAGGATAGTGGCGTTTAGTGGCGGCTAGGCTAGGCAAACCGAGACTCGCCGCTCGCGCGTTACGTTCAGTGTTCCCTCGCGCTTCGGCCAAAGACTCGCACGCCTCGTGTCACGCAATCCGTCGTCGTCTTCTTCTTCTTTCCCCTTCGCTACGAACCCCTCCGGGTGCAAGAGAAAGGATTTCGAGAGAGCCGGCGAAGTCGAAGAGGAAAAAAGACCACCGTGAAACGCGAAGCATCGCGAGCGTATAATCGTATCGCCACCATTAAGCGGCACACGAGCTTCCTGAATTTCCCGCGGCCGACGGTGTACCACGGCTGCGCGTCGCTCTGCGCCGACCGGACGATTTTGACTCGAATCATTGCGCGCGGCATCGTCCTCGTATTCCACGTTACGAGATCGCTTGTTTTCGTTGGATCGTCGAGAGCTATGGCCGCCTTTTCCTCGATCGCTCGTGGAACGACAGTTACCGATTGTGCGTGCGTGTAGAACCGCCATTGTCGCATCGAAAACCAAACTTTGTTTTTTTACACGATAACTGTATCGATGCGTGATTGTGCGCGCATCTTTACCGGAATACCGTAAATCGTGCGCGACTCGGGTTCCTCGCGTCTCAAGACGTTCTATTTCGTCTGTTTTTTTTTTTTCTCGTGCGCGTGCCTGACGCGCACGAAAAGTTTGTTTACGTTATCTGTGACTCGGAAGAAGTGGAGTACGACCAAGTGGAAAGCGGGAAAAACAGACCTGTCTTACGGATACGAGACTGTCGTTCGTAGACTGTGTGTGAGAAGGTAACCGGTGTGCGTCGAGAGTACGTCCAGTCTGTATCGTCTGTATTTCCATCCACGTTGGGCATCGTAAATCGTTTTACGAAGGTAAGAGTAATTAACATCGATCGACTAAAACAATTAGTATACCGTATATATCGTGTCGTATATAAAGAGATGGAAGAACGAACGAAGAGGCACGCTCGCTTCCGTGATTGGTGACAGTTAGAGGTGGCGGTAAAGTCGAACGCGTTTGAATGCCACCTACACGAGTTGGTCTGACAAACGCGAAGCGCGAGACGCGAAGCAATAATAGCGATTTAACGAAAGCGGCTCGATCGAACGTCTTTGTCGGCATTACCTAACAGAATGTTTTCTCCGAGTAGAGGCGAATCTCGCGGACCCGATGACGGTGATGGTGGTGGTGGTGGTGGTGACGACTCGCTCGGCCGGGGTGAAAACGAGCAACCGGACGGTAATCGCATACGATCAAGGAAGTGATCACGCATTATAGTTCGGTGTACCACGAGATATCGGTTTACGTAAAAACGATTAAATTCTATGGTGTACGCTGGGTTTTCTGCGTCGCTTTATGGACGCAATTGTAAATAGCGTTTTACGAATCGATACGCCTCTCTTTTCAATCCGGTTCCTTCCCTCCCTTCCTCCCTCTCTGTAGCATAGACCGTACCGTAGTTCGCGTTACTATTGTATCGATTATATAAAATTATCGTAACCGTCTCTGACGATTCGAGCGAAGATAGCGCAGGCAGGGAATGACTCGTTGTATGCACGCGTCGATCCTTATCTTTGCGAAACGTACACGTATCGCAGGTACGATTGAACAGGAGAAACCTGGAGTGGTTCGCGTCTATGGTCGATTCGAGGGAAACACGGTGAATTTCATCGAGTCGATTGGAAGATCGTTCGGTTCGAATCGATTTTAAAGGGGACGGATAAAACGCGATTTACTCGTCGATGATCGAACAGAACTGGTCGGTTGGCTTTTCGTAATTTCATACCGCCGTATACGTTGCTGATCCATGTAAACAGACGTAACACCGAATACGTAGATCGCGTATGCACTTGTGCACGTACTCACGTGCGCAGAAATAAGACGCAACTATATTTCTTGCAAGTATTTTCAGCCCGGGCCAACCTTCGGCCCTCGCGACCGTCCCTCTTCGTCTTCCTTTTCTTTCGTCTCTATTCGCCTCTGTTTCCCGATCCCTCCTCCTACCGTTATTCGCTTGGCTTCGACTCAGAAGACTTCGCGACTCTTTAATATAGTTAAGAGATTTATAGTTTGCGCGCGAGTTTCGCGTTCCCTCGATCGCTCTCTAATTCTCTAGCGTGACCGGTTACGCGGTGACCTTCGCTGTTACCCACGGCCGAGGACCAAAATCGTTCGCTGTGTTTAGTATCGTATCGCGTCGGTATACGTTCGATAAATATCGAGATGCCGACGCGGCATAAGGGCCCCGTAGCCTCGCGCCCCATATAAACCAGCGTCCCTGAAGTTTGATACCACGTGGAGCACTCCGTAACCTCTTTCTCCTCCTCCTCTACATCCTCTTGCCTTCCACTCCGCTTCGATTCACTACGTCTCTTAGTCCTCTCTTTCGTGGAAAACTTACGATCGACTACTCGTTCCTCCTCCTTTCCGTTTCACCGGCTCTCTCTTTCCCATGAACCGAATATGATCGATGGCGGTTACTAGCGGAAAAGTATCGTCTTCCTAAAGATTCCGAGGAATTGAAATTCGCAGCTGTCTAGGCCGTTGAACGAATGTCCATATCGTTTATTGCTGGAATCGGTAACGCAAAGTTCGAAGTTTCCAACGCTTAGTGTGCATCCTGTTCTTTTTCTCGATCGATCGATCCTTATTTCCATGTTATGTTTTTGTATGAGATCAATTACGCGCGTTCGATAAGATCGCGACGTACGTAACGTCTGGTTTTCAAGAGCAAGGTCTGCGTTTGTGTTTACGTTTTCACGCAACCAGTTCGTTGTGTACATACACGCATACACGATATCCAAAAATAATAGCTGTGCAAGTAACGCTTGTCGTCAGCGGTGCAATTATTTTTTACCGGCTATGGAAAGCAAACGCAGTCGCCCTCTGATGGCTTCTGCGTGTTGCCCGACGATCGCGGCACGCGTTTATTTAACAATCTATCCGCGTGTTCGCGCTCGAAGGGCAAACCGGGATGTCGAGATATAGGTCGAGCGCGCGTTTCTGCACCTGCGCCTCGACCAAGCAGGAAACCTCGCGAGTATAGCCGTTTCTACGTACGTAAGCGAGAAACGCCGTCTCTTCTTTCCTCTCGAACCCTAACTCAAGGACAAGGAGATTCGAAGACCCGAAGGTGACACCTTGAAGGTGCCTCGGTAAAAGTAAATGACCTTAACGAGAGAGACGAAGACGAAGAGAGAAAGAAAAGGAGTCCCACGTACGTGCGACCTATCGTCCGTCTAGGTCTACGAACTCGAATTAGGCCAGAGCCTTGACTCTCTCGGATATATTGGCAAGTTCGAAGAGGGAGCCCCGCCCAGGGGCCCTCTCCTTCTATAGCTCCCCTCCTCGTTTTCCGAATATCCGCCCCTGCTTCGTTCATACGTACCAATGACCTTCGAGAGACTCGCGAACACGCCGTGGCCCGTAGATCGTGGACCTAACCTTTCTCGAGCCAGGGGCCCTCGTGCCCTGGCGTTCGCTTGACGTAACACCCGAGAACGATCGGGCCGCGTGTAGGTAGCCCCAGAAGAGAAGAGAAGAGAGAAAGAGAGACCGTGGTAAAGGCGGTCATGGTCAAGGGTAGCCCGAAAACCTACGAGAAGCAACGTACGAGGAAACGAAAATTCTCCGACATTTGCTCGCTTCGTGGTCAAAGTCGCCGCGTTGATGATCCGCCTTGATACCGCGAAGGTGGGTTAATTGCTCGAAAAGGAGCTACCTCGAAGATCTTTCCCACAATCGCGAACTCGAGTGGGGATTGTGAATCATTCGCTTGTATTATACATATACATGTACATATACATATTGGAGTATATAGCGGTTAATGTACAGCGGCTCGCATGCAGCTGCATAACAGGCGCGATCGTTCTCTCAAAGGATGAACCGATGGAACGATCGGTTTTTCGGTTTAATAAACATTTATATGTTGTTGCTTCAGGCATCCAATTAAGAAACGGTTCCTGGCGATGTCTTTGGCTCGCCGATTGTTTCGTTGCCGCGCAACTGCTATGAAACAGGAATAATGCTGAATCAAATGTTATTGTTACGCCGATTAAACAATTACTCTTCGGCTGGGTTTAACTCACCTTGAAACCGTTTACCTTCAAAACAGCAGAATGTACGATTAAGTATATGCCCGTTAAAACCGAGTGGCTTGCATTAATGCGGCTCGCATTTGTATCGTGTAGGTGTGACTTTTATAACGCGCAAAGAAAATAACGTTTCGTCAACGCGATGAAACACACAGCATGTGCGACATGTGCGGAAAAACAATCGATGCTTGATAAACTGACGGCATACCGATGATAAACCAAGCTTCCTGCGAAGGATGCGCAAAAGTAAATTATTAGCAACCGCTGATATTCGTTTCCACGAACGAGAACATAGAATTTACAAGTCGTTAGACGAGATTGTCCCTTACCACGTCGGTCGTAGCTATCGCGGCACGTGTAATTCGTTATCTTGCAAATTGTATGCAGAAAGAACGGCTTGTTTGCTCGCATCCATTATGTTTGCGATACCGTGCCGCGCGATTTTATTTCACACCATTCATTATGCAATCCGCCAACCGAAATTATTTTCGTCTCGAAGAATCTTGCCAAAAGGGTACGGAAAGCAGGCGCGTGTTACGATATTCTGCCAAGTACAAACCTTTTATTCATCTCGCTGTAACGTATCGCAACTTTCACGCACTGTTCGTCGAGATTAATGCCGGTTGCCCATTCATGGCGTCCGATCTTCGGAAACTACGCAAACTAACAGTTATTATCGCCCTGCCAGCGTCCTCCGGGTCAACGTCTAAATAGTCTGCGAAGGTGAAAATAGACGGTTGGAAGGCGTGCATGGAATTCTAGCAGGAGATTCTGCCGCGAAGTGATGTCACAGCTTGACCATCGGTGAGAGATCGTTCAAGTTGGCACTCTCAGCCCTAGCTGCGGCGCTACCACGACGATTCACGCAGCGCAATAAAAGCGGAAGGCTGCGTGAGCTTGGAAGGCCGTTCGCAGTCACACTATCTATCTATACTCTGTTCGATGTAACTTTTCGCGATTCTTTTACTTCCACCGTTCTTCTTTCCCTTTGCTTCCTTCGTTCGTAGTCTATTCACGATCAGGATCGCGTACGACGACGTGACTCGATCGAGACGTCCAACTGACCGTTTTTCGTACGCATAATGCCCTTTTGCTTCTTCTTCTTCTTCTTCTACCGCTTCTGCTTCTTTTTTTTTTCCTTAGCTCTCGAGCTCTTCCATCGATGCGTCGATCGCGAATTAAGAACGTTGATCCAAAATTCGAGAACGCGATACAGCGCGATCGAATCGTTCCGCATGATCTTTGAGAGAAACCGGTTTCGCGACACGGGAACGCGTAAAGGCAACGAAACATATAATGACAAAGATATATCGGAAGAGTAGCAAACAATCTTCGAATATAACTACGACGAGAATCGTTTCGTCGTTTACGAGTCCTATTTATTTCTCTTATAAATATGCGCGTTTCGCTTTTTCCCGCGTGTTCATCGTTATCCTTAGTACCTCGTAATTTCCGTGGCTAGTCGTACTGGTGAGCGATCCGCGATGAACGATATCGCTAATGAAACGCTCGTTATAGGAAGCTAATATTCGTGGCGTAATTAAAGTGGACCAAACGTTGCGTACTCGGTCGTAAACAATCGGATCTAATTGTGCATAAAATAGCGAAAGTTTCGTATTAAGTTCCGAACAATATCGTACCATTGTATTTTAACGTTAACGATGAAACTTTACGAGAGTTCGAATCCTTTAATAAATCTTGCGAGTCTTCATTCGGTACGATGTCGCGTATTGATCTTTGTACCGGCTTTGTTCCATCGCACGATAATCGAGCAAGGCGAATAATCGAAATCGCTTTTTAATGACACTTGTCCCGTATTTACATAATTGCATGGAAAACGCTGTTTCACATCGCGGGTGTCGTTAAAGCCCAATGTAAACACAATAATTGCCGCTATTCAGAGAACAGATCATTCTCTTCGCAATGATACCGTAGCTACGTAACGTAGATAAAGTGACAAGTTTTTTTCACCGACGCAGCTGTCACATCACGCTTTCACCAAGGAATAAAAATAAATCATTATTCCATCTCGTCCCTGTGATTCAATGATCGCGCAACGCTCGAACGATTGACGTCAACGACCTTCTTTACTGGATTCGTCGAACGTCCGAGCGGATTTCCAAAAGCCCAGGGAAGAAAGGCTCGTTCGAATTCGAAGATTGATCGAAGCACCCAATCGCGTTCCTAGTCCGATTGTTGGCCAGTCAACCGGTGACGGCGTTCCACGCGTGGAATTGTCAGCCCGTTGTTCCAGCACACGCGTATTATAAAACGTGTCTTTTATAGATCGTCCCCGGCTGATCGAGATCCATCGAACGCGTTGAAGAGTGTCCGTCGCCTTCGAGGAAGTTGTCCGACTTGCCAATAACCATTAAACTCGCTGCGGGACTCGAACGACACATACGCGCATGCTTATCAACGATAACCGAACTGTTGAACACTTCGCTGCTCGCAATTTATCGTGAGAAAGTTGTACGTTAATCGATAATACCTATGACAGAGCACGATCGAGATCCATTTGTCACAAGGTGTTCCCTACGAGAATTACCATGGCTACAAAAGGTAATTTGCATAGCATATTTCGACTGCAGATACCACTACAGATACTATGAAAATGAAACGTTTCGTTGGAAAATAAGCGTAAATACAAATATCTTTACCGGTCATCGTAAAACGAACGCGTTATTAACTAGGCGACCTGGATCGGATACACACTATTCTTTGCTCCAACTAAACGATTCGTTCGGATTTGCATATCCGAAAACGAATGACAAGAAGTTCGAGAAGGTAAGATTATTCGATGAAACACGAGGTCTCTTTAAGCGCGATTCGATCGAATCGACCGAAATACAGATTTTTACGATCAGCTTGCCCTCGAATCGATTTCTATGTAACGTAGAAATCCCCGAGAGCAGGCAAGGAGCTCCAAAAAAGCACGTCGAATCAAGGAAGGAGAGAAACGATCGGTCGATGGAGAGACAGAGAGCTTCGCCTTGCCCGGGGCACAAATCAAGGCCCTTCTTTGCTCTCGAAGGCCCCACATGACTCAACCTTATTATTATTGTTAGTTTTACACCGACACCGTCGAACGTTCTCGTCCGACGCTCACCAATACTCCGATACGTTCCTCGGCCTCTCATGTACACTCTCATCCTTCCATGTATCGCGTACATGTGCATACCGCGTAGAGAATGCGCGTGGCCGATGTATTGGTGCGTACGAGCTTCGACTAGGAAGTGCAAATCACGAGCTAACAGAATAGTATTCGCGGCAAACTCAACATTCCCACCTCGTCAGGGACGCTGAAGAGGTTATTTTCAACACTTTGCCCGCGGATCGGACACGTGTGCGCCTCCTCCTGCAGGCGTGTGGATGGCTACGAGCCCACGCGGTTCCCAATCAGCGCGGGAAACATCATAGTCGAACGTCTCGATTCGAATCGATGCGGACATTCGTTGACTTCGACCTGAGTTTCCACTGGTCGTCACAGCGATGACAGACGTTCCTACAAGATCGCTCTGGTACTATGTCGTCGAAGAATTTGTCGAATTCTCGTCCGTGAAATTTCACGCGTTAGATCTTTTCCGTCATTTGCGTCATCCTAACTCGCGAAATTCGTCGATGCTTGTATAACGATTTTCGATCTAATTTGGTGCAATAGATAAACATTGGAATTTGCAGCGGAGAAGCGAAGTAGAATATAGATCGGATTTGGAATTTGATACGCAGAAGCGTACGTCACTTTTTAAAGATACGTTTCATCGTAGAAATTCGTTCTTCGATAAAGGGGCCACGGATTGGAAAGCAGTGCAGTAGTTTTGCTGGTCAATTTCAATGAATAAATAACTATAAATAAAGAGATAAACTTGGTAAACATCGCGATATAGAGCGGCGAGGAGTAAAGTAGAGAATAAATCAGATTTAAAATTGGACGCATAAATGTATCTGTCGCGGAACGACCATGCTTCGTCTTCGATAAAAGGTAGATTGGCAGGCAATCTCGTGGCGTAGTAGAGTCGCGCGTAGATAAAGATCGACGGTTCGTTTAAGAATGAAACTCGCTGCTGGTTCATAGAACGCGGTAATCTCTTATTCCCCCGCTCATTATCGTTTAAATTCGAGGACAGAGTGCGATCTGGAATTTTCCGCGAGGTCTCCCGTTTCGTTTCATTTTGCCACGCGACCTCGCTTTGTTTATAGACTGCAAATCGTTTTGCAATATCAGTTAAAACGCTCGAGTATCGACATCGTTGTTTTTTCAGTAAATATTTTGGAAACGATGATCGTCGACGCGAACCGACGCGTTGCGAAATCTCCAAGTAACTCGATCGAAATAAAATTAATCCGCGGCGATTCCGCGCGTTTCAAACTGCGTGCAAACGAAACGCGAACGCGTTAAATTGCTTCGATTCCGAAAGTTTCACGCTCAAATTAAATCAACATTTTCCGATATCGAATATATACCATCGTATACAGTATGCGGTGACTCTCGTAACGGCGAATCTCGATCGAGTTTATCGTTTATACGAAATATTCTGGATGAATTAATCGAACGAATTGCCGGATCGATTAGTTGAATCGTACATCGTAGTGGTAGTATAAAACCCGATACCTGTACGGTATCGATGTGTGTCTGTTTTTCTTCGAGTCTTCTATCACGTTCGCGCATTCATAAAACCATCGGCCCTCGTGGACCGGCCTCGAGAGTTTCTACGATCGTCATTACGCCTCCAAGGCGGTCGCTTGTCGGCCCTGGACCGTTGTATACCTCTATAGTCTATCGTCTAGCGCGAACGAGCGAGACAGATTGATACAGGCGAGAGATAAACTATTCTCTCTAGGCGAGCGTGTAGCGTGTGCACACATATACGAAAGTGTAGTCAAGTACATCCAATTATCGCTCGTAGACAATGAGTTCCAAGGTTTCGCGTCCACGAATCTCGATGACCGTTCGCGCATTTTTCTACAGCGTATCTCGCTGCTGCTAACCGATGGAATTTCTGTCGAGCAATCGTTGCACGAACATCTTTAAACGACTTTAATCTCCGCGGTAACAGGTCAAAATCAGAACGCTGTGTACATGGTGCGTACATACTGGAATACGATTCAATCGGAATACGATTCGTAAAGGTTTAAAGTTATAGCAGCAATCGATGAACGTTAAAAATTGAAATGTCTGCCGCCTCCGTGTAGCCCAGGAAAGATCAGCCACGATCCATAGGATTTTTCACGTTACCTTAGACAAAATCTTCGTGTCGCGCGTTTACCGATCGTAGCGACGATTCTGTAAACATCGGGCGCGCTCGGTGGTTCTAGCGCGCCTAGTGCGTCCGACGCCACTAAGATTCCCGCGCTTCTCCAGGGCCCCGACTAAGGTTATGGCTTGCTCTAGGAGTGCATTAACCCCCGTCGGCTCGAGAGCACACCGTAGAAGAAGTGCACAAGTGGCGCGAAGGAGAACGGAGAAGAGAGAACCGACTCTGCTCTCTCTTTCCCTCTCTTTCTTTCTGTCGGCTCGGCTCGGTGCTTCTCGCTTCTGGTTCCGCCGTCAGGCCTCGTTCTCTCTATCGTGTTTACAGCAGCGAAGCTAGAAGTCGTGCTCGCCTTGCCGAGTGCGATGCAAGCAAGCGCTTTTGCGAAGTCAGGGGCGGTCTAGGAAGGGCCAAGAGGAGGAGAGCAGGGAGGCAACGGGAGGCAGAAGGAAGGTGGTGGTCGGACGCGCGAGGGACCGGCGTGCTCGCGGCGGTGGTGGCGGCGGTGGTGGCGATGGTTTGCAGAGGGGCAGAGTGGAGGGCGGCCAGCGGTGACGCCGGCCAGACTTTCTCCGGAGAGCGAAAGTGAGAGGGCCTGCCGGGATTGCGCGCCCCCCGGTAGATCTAGGGGACAAGGGGGGACAGGGTTCTTGCTTTCACCGTGGCCCAAGCGACGCTGTTGCACTTTTCTGCGACGTAGAAACGAAGGAGGCGCGCGTTATCGTCTGGCCGTTCCGAGAGAAGAGGAAAAATTCGCGTTACTCTCGATTCGTTGAACATGAAGGAAAGAAAATTTGCGTGGGAGGATGCTGATGTCCAATGGATGGCAGCCAATGGTTTTGGTAGTTTCTTTAGTTGTGTGGAGAACGGATTCAAAGGCAGGGCGATTCCTATAAAATCTAGCGATTAAATTGAAGAATTTATGGTCGATGGTATGAAGGTATTGGAGGTGGGATAAGAAATAGTTATATCGTTTATAGGCGTAATTCATCGAAACTTTCTTATTTCTCAGGACGCGCAATTCGCGAGCACGCGAGAAACGAGGAGAAAGAGCCGGTTAACGTGCAACGAGCACCGCCTTAGAGAAAAAGCGACCGCGGCAGCGAGTTAGTTACTGCAACGACAGCGTGCAGCCGAACAATTACGAATTTACTTTCTTCTCGTACAATTTCCTCGTCGATGGTCACGCTGCGGATTAGCCGCAGATTAGCGAGACCCGTCGATGTTTGCACCGATCGTGCTCTTTCTCCCCGCCTCTGTGTTTTCTCCCGCTGCTTCTCGCCTCTCTTTCGCTTCTTCCTATCTCTGTTTCTTATCGAACAGCTCGTCACCCTCGTTCCTTCCGAGCGAACGTGATCGCGGGCGCACCGGTTAGAAATAATAATCCATCTACTTGCCGAATTCGAATTCCCTAAACGCGTCGCACATTGGAAACTCAGTCTCAGGAATCGTCGTTAGGGAGAATTAATAGAAGAAAGCAAAACGTCGAAAATTGTAATTTTATTGTAGAAAATTATTTGCGTCGCGTTGCTCGTTACTCGTCCGGCGATACGATACGTCGCAACGTGGAATCGTGTGACGTCACCAGTGTCAGTTTCTCGGTGGTAGGACGTATTCACTGACTCAATTGATTTTGACGATTATAGCGACCTGTTCTCCCCTCAGCAGCATTTGCGGCACGTGTCTCTCCAAGGTCTCCTCCTTTCCTTCGATCTTCTTCACGACTACTTTGGGAGCGGTGTCTTCTTTCCTCTTCATGCCGCTTGGAGCACCTAATGGATCGAGAACGCGATACCATTTAAAAGTTAATACTCGGAAAATTTATCGAGGGTCTGCCGAAAATGGTTGGTCGGTGCCAAACGCACCTTGTCGCTCACGATTCTTGAAGACGTATCATCGAAACATATCGTTCGATTTAGTTGATATTGGAAATGAAACTTTTTTTTATTGCAACGTTCTGATCGTGGAAACGAGAGCAGAAACCTGTATAGGGAATCGGAGCGGGATAGGGAGAAAACAGCGGAGGTTGACGTCACGGAGAAACCGCGGACGAAGAGAATGTCGATGGGTCACGAGGTAAGACTCGAAAGGTTGTTTATGTGCTGGCACGTGTCCGCCAAGCTCGAGGGGAAGCAGAAGGGCGTAGGGCGATACGGTTAGGAGAGAGCAGACAAGCGCGAGGAGTCGCTGGGACACGTGTACTCGGCAGACATCGATCCTGGAAGTTGCTCTTCAAGGTCGCTCGGCTTGCCACCCTCACCGCTTCGTATCAACGACCTCTCGACCCCTCAGGATATCCTAAAGTACGTCAGTAGGCCAACTAACCCTGAACTCTCGGTGTACCGCGATTATAGTGTTCTCGGAGGGATAACCTTTTAGATTCGAAACAACAACACACAGTCGTCCTATATTTTCTCTCTCTTCTTTCTCGTTTTTCTATTTTTTCTCGCTCTCCGTCTCTTTCTCGACCGAGCGTCAATTAATCATCCCTCGGCGGCGTCCGCCCTACTGTCCTCCCACAACATAAAAATCGTTGAATCGTTTCGTTGATTTACGAGCACATTGAAACAACTATCGAGATTTTTATCATGCTGGAAAAGGTACGACGGTATCGAATCAGCTGGCAAAATCGTACATACGATCACGCAGCGATAAACGAAATTCCTGTTCTGAAAATTTTCGTCTTGCACGAGTTTCGCGATAGGAATTTAGGTTACCGGCTAACGACCGACAAAAATGCAAACGGACAGAGGATAACGCGTTGCTGGAAGAAACGCAACAGTTCACCGGATATCTTTGGATAAGCGGTGGAGAACGCGAGGAAGGCGAAGGTCTCGATAAGAGAGGTTCGAGGGAAGTTGCAATTGCGGACGCACGTGCGGCGTACCCACGTGAATGAATGAAAACGTGTGCCGAAGGTTGTAGGGTTGTAGCGGAATGAGGAAAGGAGGAAGATGGAACGGAAGAACAGAGGTGCGAGCAAGAGGAAAACGGGAGTAGTAGGAAGAGAGGAACGGAGAGAGGAGGACGCGAACGAAGCAAAGAGGAAAAGAGCGAGAGCAAGAACGACCTCTTGCGTTCGATGAACAGAAGAAGGAAGGAGCGCGTGTGCGCGCGAGAGAGAGGAAAAAAGGGAAACGGACGACGCGAAGCACATGGGCCTTGTATCGAACGTAGCAACCACTATGTAGTCAAGGTCGGTCTTTGCCCCTTAGCGTGAAGGGGCGTCCTAAGGATGTATCCCTCGCGATACAACGACCCTTGACTACCTCCGCTTCTCTCTTTTCATGTAAATAAAGGTGGCTAACGATAAGCAACGGCCAGCCGGAAACCGTTGATTAATTTTATCGATTCTCGCGTCACTCGTATGTACTATTATCGGGAGGAGTGGCTAATTATTCAAAATAGGTGGTCGAACGGAACCGAAAGGCCACTCTTGTTGTTATTAGGCAAAGTTTCATTCATACAGAACATCGGTGTTAAAATATTCAAACGCGTAATTACGGTTGATCTTGTAATAGATTTGGACGAGTGGAGAATCAGAGGCGCGGAAATGGAAGGTAGGAAAAGCGCTACCGTGCTATTCGTACATCGATTAACCGTGTAAATAGGAAGAGGCGCGCGAACGTTTCATTGACACGGACAGTAGTAGGAGTCATTCATGGTCAGACAAGTGTAAGAAGAATTAAATTGGATTCTCGTTGAGCTCGAAGAATACGTACGAACGTTGCTACGCCTATTGATACGATGTATTAAAATTCTGGACGCACACGGCGCAACGCGTCCATTATGTATAATTTAAAAATTTGCATGCCAATTTGTATATATTGTGGGATGGAAACATTTCGAGGTCGATTAATAGATACCGAATATGTTTTTGCGAAACGCAAACGTTATGCTGTTAAAAATAATGTAACCCTGAACAGATGACGAATTGCTTCGTGTGTCACGGTATCGGCCGCGTCAAGTATCAGGATATGTTAACGCACCGTAGAAACTGAAATTGCTCGTTTGAAATAAAACTCTAACCGTGTTTCAATCGTATGGACAATTTCGTAGCGATCGAAAATGATTCTAGTTTCTTTCTTATTAAGTCGAACGTGATTCCATGGAAATGTAAAAAGGACAGGAGAAGGCCGATAGCTTTTAGTCGTGGCTATTCGACTTTTCATTGAACCCACCACATTGTTGTTTAGAATTCCCTGGCAAGGCGATAGCCTTGAGCGACTGTCAGAGGTTGAATTTTTCCAGGGCCGTATCGCGCCTCGCGCACCGCCTGTCGCGCTCCAATCACGGCAAGACGAGCCAGCGGCCACGTTACAAATGTCGGAGGTTACAGCTTTCAACCGCTTTTTATAGACCGTATTAGCATCCCAATGATTTCTGATTCATCGCAGATGTTCCACGCTATCATCCAAACGAGATAAACGGAAATCCCATCAAATTGATACGACAACGTTATTTTAATAATCGACTCGCTCTGCTGTCCGTTTAATATCAAATTTACGATCGTCTTATATACACGACTGCGTATTTATAATCGACACGGCGTTAATTTTGTCGCTCGATCAAAGCGGCTCGATCTAAATGACTTGGAATGGCAGAATCAACGAAAGACGAGAAAGAAGAAAAGCAAAAACCAAGAAAGAGAAAAAAAAGGAAGAAATTACCAAGAGCAGGTGCTTTCCTCTTGACTTTACGGGTCCAAACCTCGAAGCAGTCCTCGAGCGCGAGGTTCCAGTGCTTGTCGAAGGCAGCCACGTATGCCTCCACGTGTCCCCTTATGCCGCGCGCGTTCCTGGTGTAGACCTTCGGCACAAAGGACGAACGATTATTCCTTTTAAATCGTGGCGAGTCTCGTGTTACCCGTTCGTCGTGGCGGTTCGACCGTTCCAGGTAAAGCCGGCTTCTCGCGAAACAGGCACGAGAACGAGACGGAATAAGCGAAAGAGATAGAGATAGACAGAGAGAGAAAGAGACGTCGTCGTTCTCCTCCCTCGAAAATAAGTGCACGAACGTAACGCGCATCTCGATTCGCCTATTCCAGATCGTACGTGTCCGTACTTGCGATGAAGATGAACATCGCGCGCGGCTGCCTGTGCTCGTTCCATCGTTGATCGATCGTTTCGGCCCGGCAAAAGGCGGTGCGTCATTTTTTGCGCGCACCACACCAAACGACGCATGCATAATTCGTACATGCTCTAATTGTACGTGTTTTTCTTTTCTTTTTTTTTTTTTTTTTGCTTCGCGAAAGAACGGGAGAAAGGAGAGCATTAACGCGGCAATTACGACAAATTGCCGACAAACGCGTACGTGCTCCGTTCGGATACAATGTTTCAACCTCGATTATCTGTCACTGATTTATTAACTTTTAACCGTGAAGAAGGTCGCATGGCCAATGTGCAGCTTTATTCGACGAAGAAGATTCTTTTTACAAAGCCTCCTCGAAGGTTAAATCTTCGTCGATGTTGAACTTTGTATTTTGAGGCATCGTGCACGAACGACGAAAATCGTTTCAGATCGAAGGAAGAAAGTGTACGTGCACGCGCGAACTTTTCCATTTTCCAGACGATAATTGTATTAACGACGGTACCCACGAGCGTGTCTACGAGAATACGAACGCCGTTCCGTTGTTTGTCGCGCGTAGATATGTCGCGAGGCAAGATAGCATGATACGCGGAAGTGCAGACCGTGGCAAGGCCCCCTTCAATGCCTTTCGCACTGATATATACCCAGCTTTGTCGCAATGAAAACTAATTGCGTGACTCCGACTCTGACTCGATCCTCCGTCTCTGTCTGTCTGTCTCTCTCTCTCTCTCTCTTCCCTCTCCCTTCTCTTTACACGCATCGAACGTTCAGTACAATTTTCTACGAGATGTTCGAACAAATCGAGTCGTATTTTTAACATTTTAATTTGGTTTAATCGATTCTTTCCAACTCGATCGTTTGAGATTTCGGTGTAAATTCCATTAAAATCGTTCGATCCAACTTGTTCTTTCTTCGAGCGAAATAAAAATCTTTTTAGCTCCGTTTTCTCAAATCGATCCGATTTACCCGATAGAATAGAATCGCGAGGTGTTCGAAAAGTTCGATCAAGAATTCGAAACACAACCTCACGATACCTTTCTTTTGCTGCTCGTCATTGACTCTGTGCACGTGTAGCGTACGTGCGCGAAACGCCATTGAGAAGAGGGACGCCGAGGCAGCTGTAAGCTAGAATCGATTCTAGGAGTCCTCAAGATTCCTTCGGGGCATATCCTTGCTGGTCCAGCGGGGCCAGATCCGTCGATTAATCGCGAAGGATAACAACGTTGTCATCTGGTTCGTAGATTTGCTCGTTCGTCGGGTCCAAGGTTCGATCTAGTCTTGTCACCGCGATCGAATACGTGAAATTTCTTGTGCATTCAGCCGGTCCAAAGATATCGAATATCGGTCGGATGGAACCTGGAGTTTCGGTGAGAGATTTCGATCGGACCGGAAAATTTAGAGCGCCTCTTAAGCCAGGATCGAGGCAAAGTCGGACGAATTGCACGGATTTACTTTCGTTTCTTTCGATCGTAATAACTTAAGAAATCGCTCGAACGAAATCCCACGAGAATAACAGCGACAAACGATAGAGCGTAAGAGCGTGATGGCGAACGCAACGACACGGGATAACGACGAACGCGTACGAAGTAATAGAAATCGCGCAACGACGATTGTCCTCGCGCGAATCATATTCGTTAACCGTCTCTTTCCTTTTTCTCCGTTCGCGATCTTCGTTACGTAACGTAACGGTGCATTATACAAGCTATTACGTTGGAATGTATGAAAATAACGCGAGATGGGACTGGTTCCAAGGAAAAAGGCAATCGCTTTCTTCGGCAATTTGAGAAGCAGCCGAAGGCCGAGTAATCGATCGACGCAGATAGAAATCTTCTTTCCGGATGCAGGCACATCCGAAGGTTAGAGATTAGGATCTGTTCCCAAGGACGCTGGTTTCAAGAAACGTGCGTGCTGATGCATTTAGAGACAGCGCGATGACTTTGTCGTAGAAATAAAACGTCGCTGGAACGACGATGGGTGGACAAAGCCGCGAATGAAAGCTAATGAAAGTAATTAATCGAGAAACACGTTCCCGTCTCTTATTAAAAGCTCGGCATCCGAAAGGAGTTTAATTAGGAACTCGATTCCGCTCATTGAGAATATCGAATATAGACTGGCGCTTCCGCAGGAAGATCAATTACATCAATTTAACGATTAACCTTTTTTCTTTTTTTACCAGACGTTCCGTTCCGAACGAAGTCAACCGAGTAAGCTGGGACGTTTTAAATGTCTTATATTGCTATCTGTGTCTATGACGATCGGGGAGTCGGACGATAAGAACGAATAGCCCCCTTTGAAAACGTTTCTTGACCGATTCGCTGTACCGTATCACCGTACGTGATCTGAACGCGAACCTATGTTTATTTTTATCCCGGATCTGGAACTTGGTCGTATCTCGACGACGCGTTAGGCCAGCCTCGCTTCGTTTTGGAGCAGTTCGGGAAACGTAGAAGAGAAGTTGGCGTAACGCTTCCTGCTTCGGATCAGAAATCCCGTTCCCTCGCATTCACCAAATGCGCCGCTAATTATGGAAGTAGGAAGCAACGAGATACTCGATGTGGCAGGAAGTAGATTTTTCCTCCTTTCGTCGTTTGATTCGGTCGGGACGAGTCGGCGACACCGCTCGCGATTTCTCTCCGTTACAACGATACGCTAGGAGGAAAAGAAAATGAAACACAAAGACCTTGCACGTTGATTTATTTTCCGGTCGCGAGAAAAATGGCTCGCGATCGTTGTCGGCGACTAATACGATCCAGAAACGTCTTCGCGTGATTTCATTGGATCGCCGTGTGACTCACACGCGATATTCAGTTTCCCCGTCGAAGAAGAATGCCGCCACGGCCAGATTAAAAACGTTTGATACGCGCGCGTCCTCGCTTTCTCGTTACGCAACCGTCCAGATAAAGTACCAAGCTTTCCTCTAACCTTGCCGTATCTCCGTCGCTATAATCCCTAGCGTGCAACTTATTCCCGGAAGTTATTCTATTAACCCTTTGATAGTGTAATTAAACGTAATTAAACGACGAAGAATGAACGAACGATTTAGAAAGTAATTGTCTGTGTTGGCATAAAGGTACATGCTACTTAAGCGCTTCCTGAGTATAGCGAGCGAAACGACCATGTTCCATGGAGCAAGTCTTTTGGCTTTTCGATGGTCGACCTTGTCTTCTTGAAGCGTCCCTCGTAAGTAAGGGAAAGATCAGGGGCGTAAACAAAAGGAGAAAGGCCCTGGTTGTCTCCATGGAGACGAGTGTTGACCCGAATGCTTTCCTTTCTCCCTCTATCTATCCGTACCTTTCGGCTGTTTCCAGCCCTCGTTTACCTTCGAAGGGCTCGCGCACGTGTCTCTCGATCGCGAAAGTGTGTCAGCCGCATGTGCGTGCGCGCACAATGCCAGGGGTCAGGCAGAGATGGGGGAGCGTGGGTGTTTACAGTGCCGCTTTCAGGACTACCCTCGAATTTCCATGGTCGTCGAGCCACCAAGCACGAATCAAGATAGTCGATTCACGTATTCTCTTCTATTCGGTGCCTTTAAAGTTACCCTTTTCTTTCTTTTTTTTTTTTTTTTTTTTTTTTTTTGTTTACACGTATTTCTTTTATTTCTTCATTTTACACGTTATAGATTTAGATCGCTCGATTTCCTAACGTTACTTACGATCTTCTTCGAATTCAGTATTGATCGTAACGGTTAAAGGGCAATGGTTTCTTTTGAAACAACGTGTCTGATTCGTGGAAAAATGTTACAGGGCCTGACCTACCTTAACGCGGGTCCGACTTTCCATGTATCCGTGTAGCATACCTAACGGGCCGAAGGCTCTTTGCATTTTCGCGAGGACGTTTCTTCCTTCTATACTCCAGTCTTGTCGTCCGGTCGTCTTTATGCCAGTCACAGGCTCTGCACATCGCAAAGGGAAAAAATCGCTGATTCCGAATTTATTCTTCTTACGGTGTTGCCCTGCTCTATAGAATAGTTGGAGCCAAACAAAAATCTTGGACGGAGGCTATAACTGTCCCATGTATCGTCAAAATAGATTAGATCGGAAGAAACAGGATGAACGAAACGAAAATATTAGGAAAATAAAGAGCGACGGGAGTGAGATTCGCTATATCTCTCGATCGAGAGCGAGTTATCAGGTTAACGAGCGGACGCGTTCGGCATTTTTCTGGCAGAATTTTTCCAGGCGGCCGTAATAACGCCGTACTAATAAGAATTTATGTGACTCTCGCGACTCGTCGGTCCGTCGACAAATCATCGTTGTATTCCGCGGAGACGAACGCTCGCCGATAACATCGCGCTTCTAGTTGTTCGGTTTTTGCTGGTTTTTGTCGTCACCGCGAGACGAGAGACGACGAGACATTACGCATACGGCGGCCGACAACGAGGACGATGTCGAAGATACCGACGGATACAGCGGCTCCATTAAGAAAAATCGACTTTGTATGCGAGAGAAGCGAACCGAATTGCGCGAGCGGAATACCCTGCAGCCTCTCTTCCTTCTATCGATAAGGCCATCGCGCCGTCTCTAAGGTAAAAGAAAAAAAAAGAATGGAGGGAAAGAAGGGGTATACCGCATTGTCGCGCTAGCGACAGGTTATTTATGACGATAAATATTTGATTACGATAAATTACGTAGCGGCTGAGAGGCACGCGAACGCGTATTTCGTAGAACTCGTAACTTCTTCTGTACGTTCCACGTTTCGTTAACTATTCGCAGCGGCGAAAGTATTCACCGTGCATGACTGGTCGTCGGTCGGCGGCTCTCTAACTCTAAGCAACCAGCCTCTGGAATATCATCGTGCGTTCCCATAAAAACCGATTTCGGATCGGGGAAATGCGCGTGTGCGTGCGTGTACGTGCGTGTATATACAGCGATGACGTTGGATAGTAGGGGGCCTAGCGAGAAGGTAGCTCGGCCCTGGCCGACCAGGCGCGGAAAGAGGAACGCCGCAGAGTTACGTAAAGGCTGGCTCTGCTCTATACACACTCTCTCTCTGCCATACGCTGTGCACACGAGTGCACTTATTTTGCCCGTGTATGCGCGCGCGCGTGTGTGTGTGTGTGTACCGTGCCGCGGCCGCGCACAATTTCACACATATACACGGACGCGTATAATAACGCGTATAACGACGCGTATACCAATATATGCGTGTACTCGTATATAAGAGAAAGAGAGTAGAGAAGTATATAAGCAAGGTCTCGCGCTCGTGTTCGCGCGCGCACCTTCGAACGCAGCGTTCGTCGATAGGCGTTGCGTGCGGAGACGGGCGGCGAGCGCGAAAAGAGCGGCTCGAGCGGCGATCGTGCACTCGCGAGATCGACGCTGCCAATTGGCTTTCTCCGATAACTTTCATCCACCTTAAAGCTACGCTCCCCGGTTACCCCGGCCCCTCGCTTCTACTCGCTTCTTTTCCACCTTTCTTTATTCCTTTCCGCGTGCACCACGCGCCACTTTCACTATCGTCGCGATCCAATTCCACCGGGCGAGCTACGACCAGCAGCCTCTAACGCTCTGCTCGCCGACACTCGCGCGACCGAGCCATTTTTCGAGAGCACGGCGTGGCGTTACGGTACACGGTGCGTTGGGTGATTTCTAAAAATAAAAAGTTGCGAGAAGCCCCCGAACGAGAACCACTAGCCTGGCTAAACCGATCGTCTACCGCGAGACCGATAAAAATACGTCCATCGAACCGTGCTCCATGGATTTTCGAGGAAAATACGATCGCGCGTCTTCGTCTCTTAGGACGGCGAAAGGGAGACGGCGAAGCTAGCGGGGCAGCGGAGTCGTGGTGAAATTAGAAATTGCTTCGTTTACGGTACACGCGTGGCTAATCGCGATGGCGAACGCGCGGATCCTCCCAGGTTTTTCCCACAGTTTATATGGAACCGAAGAAACGCGATCGCCAGAGATCAAGTCGAAAGGCTGGCGATGCTCGTAAAACGGATTATCGAAATTACGCCCGGAGCATCTGCCGCTTTTACGCCGATATATCTCCATCCGATATAAAGGAAAGCTACGGAATATTTACTCGAGGCACGGAAGGGTCGCCTCCGTGTTTACGATAGTCGCTTTCCACTGTCGGTTCTCGTTCTCCACGCGAGGATGCAATCTGCTTGGACGATCTCGCGAGCTCTCGAGAAAGCAGAGGCAGAGCAAGAAAGAGCAAGGGAGGAGAAGGAAGGAGTAAACGTTCGTCCACCTCCAACGTGCCACTATTTTTTTCTCTCCCCTTTCGACCAGTCCTGCAGCATTTTTCCATTTTCAGTTATATACCGGCAGCGCGAACAAGATAACGCGAGACCCGCCGCTTCCACAGCGTTCACGTGCGTGAACCGCGGAGGAAACCGTTAGCTTTACAACTGCGAGTCGAGAACGATGGCACAGACCGCGCGAAACGGCCCCGCTGTATTATCTTCCACCTCTTCCTTTCCAACTTCCAACTCGCGTTTCGTCAAAAATTTACTTACGCCGCGATTCCTACAGAATCAGAGTAAAACCACTCTCCTACGTGTATTCGTATACACGTTATATCGTGTGTGTGTATATATATATATATATCGTATATATTTCCATTTTACCGGAAGATGATCGAAACGATACGATGGCGCGAGAACAATCGTAAAAAGGAAAAGACCAAGCCGGGCCCGATGAAAAAGCATACTACCGTCGGACCCGGCAATTATCGTGTACGCCCGATCGGACGGACTCGTCCGCGCAACATATATCACGTGTTCACCTGCAAAAATGTTTACCGTGCGTGCGAAGGAGCACTTGGTCCCAAGGAGGAGAGGATCCTATGCAGGTGGGTACGACGGCCCCTGGAGAATGTTCGTACGCGGGGCAGGTGGGGCGACTGGCGGTACCCCGTTGCGGGGTTCTGGGCAACGAAATATCGCGGGGAAACGGGCGAGGCTACTAAGAGGAAAGAGGAAGAAGCAACGGCTGACGAAGAGCGAGAGAAAGATGATCGGAGAGAGGAAAAGAAGGCACGAGACCGACGAGAGAGACGCGGTAGCGAAGGTGGAGGAGGAGGAGGAGGAGGAGGAGGAGGAGGAGGAGGAGGAGGAGGTAGAGCAGCGAGAAGTATCGGTGGGGTATGTGGAGGGGTTAAGAGGAGAGGGAGGAGGGCTGGTTGTACCCGCGGATGATCCCCAGGTTGAGTCGCGCTGGGTTCAACGTCCTGGCGGGCAGCGCACCCGAGAGCCGAGGCAGGCAGCCGAGCAGCCACCAGACCTCTCTATACACGCATACACCACCACGTACGTACGTATACACATGCACGTACACAGGCGAATACTCGCGCACGCGACACGTACCTACGCTCCACCGACGTTACACGTGCGCGCACGCGCTCTCCTACACACCCGCAGCTTTTTTCGTTCGTGTGTGTACACGAGAAGAAGGGGAGTGGGCAGGCAGAAGGGGAGGAGAAGACGGTGTATACATGTACGAGAATACACATACATAGGCGAGAAACGCACACGAGAAAACGCCGGCTGGCTTGTTCGCTTCGCGAGAGTTTGCTTTACGCGAACTATCCGTAGGTACTGTTACTTTTGCGACCAGGCCCTTTCGATCCCTTCTCGCCTGTCCCCCTCGCTCCCTCTTTCCCTCCTTCCCACTCTGCCGTTCCGCTTTGTTTTCTTCTAAGTAGCGGACAGGTAACGAGCCAAAGGGGATACGCGCTTAGAGAGGAAGGCGAATGGACGAGAATTTCGTGGGACGTTGTTTTCGTGGTTTACCGCTTTCGAACGAACGAGATTCTTGCTTCTACTCGCTTCTCTCTCGGAGGCACGAGAAGTCGTACTTCCACGACTCGTCGTGGGAAATAGCGATCGACCGCGAGAACGACCGACAGGAAAGTCCATAGAGGCTCGGTGAGATTCCAGAAGAAAGGAGAAATCACTTTTACCCCAGGAGCGAACGATCCGCGCGGATCAGAGAAAAAGTAGATCGGCGAGAGATCGCTGAATTTGGAATTGTTCTCAATGATATCGCGATATGCATCTAGGAAGTTTGCCGAGTTCCTTTCGGCGAGTCGTTGCTCCGCCTGTTATTGTCGTTCGTTCTTTCTTCTTCGAACAGCGAGTCAGCGACAGACGCGATTAACCCTTGCGGCGTATCCGTTTTCACGCGTTTCCCCGTACGATCGTCGTTTCACGATTTCTTTCTCGCCAATTCGATCGTTCGATCTCTTCGGTTACGCGGTTCCTTCGTTCGAGATTCGTCGAAAAAGCTGGTTCGATCGAACGGATAGAACGACGGTCTGACCGAGAAGAAAGCGGGCTGGTGCCACTCGAAATTCAAAGAGGGTGAGGAACGCCACCGTTTCGACGTGCTCGATAGTCATCTGTTACGTTGGGATAGGTCGAGGCGGCGGTACGTGCACACGAACGGCCGAGGAATTGGATCGTCCAGTCTACCGGGTGTCGCTCATTTACCATCGAACCAAGTTGCTCGAAAAACGAGGAACATCGCCTCTGCGTTCGTTCGGTTCCTCGGTTCGTTCGTGCGAGGAATTCGAGACTAACCAGAGTACGCTTCCGTATCCGATAACGTTGTCGAACAAAAACGCCGCGATGCATCGTGCGTTGGACGGGATTGCCGGTGTTGCTTGCTAGCCGTTGCACAGCCACTACCACGGAGAAGAAAAGAAGTCCCCTCCGCGCTGGTCGGTCGGCCTCGGTGGTGGAGTTACCGAGTGGTGGATGCATATGTCGCGCGCGTATAAATATTGCGCAACACGCCGCGAGAATCGAAGGGAAAACATCGGCAGCACGACGTGTATTCCGTTACTCGGGGCGAACGACTGCCGGACTCGCTTTGCATCGTGTTTCTGCCGGCCAACGGACGAAACTCGATGGCGTTCGTGCGTTGCTAGCTACTCCGCCAACAAAACTTCTTATCGTTCACGACGACGACTTCTGCGACGAGCACGGAATACGAAAGACGAAAGCAACGACGACCATCTAGACGAATCTAGATCCAGAATGGAGCAACGAAATCGAAAGATCGTGTTCGTGCGAATCTTTTAACGAGTTTTCGAACTCGTCGATGGTAGTCGTGGAACGACGAATGACTCACGTTGTCCTAGGTCGCGCAAAAGATCGTTGGAGTCGCGTTTCGTCGCATTGTACGGAAGTTTATTGCTCGAACCAACTTCCTGCTGTTTTCGCGTACGAGGAAGGGGATAGCGCGATACGCACGCGTCTCCAGGGACACTGTGTCGAACAGCGATTAAGAGGGAAAATGCAAGTACGCGAGCGTGTACGCGAAGATTACGAGCGTTATGCGAGAAAGCCCCTGGCGAATTAAGCGACGATAATAACGTTCGATTACGTTCTACATAAGCGCAATCATGAAAATCACAGTTCCGGCCGAACGTGTTCGGTGGCCGCCGAAGCTGAGGAGCCTCGAGTTGAGTCGAGGTCGACGTCCGGACGCAACAAGTGCTGCTGCGACTCTCGTTGCGCCCGCGATCCTCTTCGATATCGTACCGAGTTTTTACCACCCGTTTCTCCTGCTTGAGACCACCGAAACATCTACGATCCGTTCCTCTCGCAACTCGAAGCTAAACGCTCGCCAAGATCAAAAGTACCGATTCACGGTCGTCCGTGACTTTGTCGCTTCCTTACGATATCCATGACCGGAGATCCTTCACCGAGATTTCCACGTTCCGTTCGAATCTGGCGATCCTCAGGCGTGAACCGGAAGTCAAAGGGCCTCGACGAGGTTACGCAGCGATGCACCGTGCAAAATTTTCGGTCTAGAAGACGGTCAATCCGGCGCGGAGCCTCGAGTTGAGTCCGAGGTCGACGCCCGGGCGCAACAAGTGCTGCATTACGTACGTATACGCTGTTACACCCCACTCCACTTACTCATACAGCCCAACGACCAACCTCTCTCCACCCCCTTGTGGAACAAGCCCTCTCCCTCTCGTTCTCTCTCTCTTTCCGCCTTTCCGTGTGTGCCGAGGCTTTCCACACGATGTGGTGCGCGCGAGAGAGCATCGTCAAGCACACGAGAGAGCCCTACACACCGACACGTCGCTGCTCTCGGCGCACTCGGCACCGAGAGATGCGAACGAGCGCCGGAGAAAGAACGAAAGAGAAAGACGGTGAATGCCGCGGCGAGTGACGGCAGCGGCAGAGGCGCGCGCCCGTACCTCCTCCTCTCTCGCGCGCTAGCGTCGCCTGTAAATATAAAACTGCACTGGGTCAGGGATCCGTGATTTATCGGCTGCCTCGTGTAATTGGCTGCCGGCCAATAGATACATACCCCCCCGGGCTACCCGCTGCGACACGAAGGGAACGCGCCTACCTCTCTGTCCACACCGACTAACCCCACCAACCCCTCCTGTCCTTCTTCCCTCTTTCCCTTGTGCTTTCTATGCCGCGCCGCTCTTCCCCTGTCCCTCCCGTTTTCTGTCTCGTTCGCTTCACCCTGAGTCTCCCTTGGCGGCCACGAGAACATAGCGGTGCCGAAATTTCGTCGCGGTGCTCACCTCGGTAACCGCGCCACTTTCACTGAAAATCTAAGCCGACCTCGCTTGGCACCGTGTCAGAATCACGGTTAAGAAGCGACGCGGGCTTCGGTCAAGTTTCGACCGGGCGTACAACGCCACTCGACATACATACACGACGCTCGGTATGATCGTCTGATGTAATACCAGAGCTGTCCGTCTCCAAGTACCCCGCGTGCCATTTCAAATTTCAAAATTACTAACCAACGTTTCTCTAGTACGTCCTTAGTGATAAGAATTTGCTTGCGATGCATAGCGTAATAATAGTTCAGGGGAACCGAGATCTCTATTTGTTTGAAGAATCCGTCGTAATAATAGCGCTAATGATAATTTTCTAATCAGCCCCTTTCATGATACTCCAACGCAAAACAAAACGAAAAAAGAAGAAAAAAAAAGAGGAAAAAATTAGCGCATCCGATAACCCTGTACACGCGTCGATCATCGCCGGAAGGCTTCCGCGATTGCGAAACATTTCGGGACCTTCTACCGTGGATTCCACGATGCGGTTTGCACAATGACGTACCCGGGGGAAGGTCTCGGCGAATGCTTCGTGACACTAGGTACGATGCGGTGATGCGGAGGCACGCGATAAAAGGACCGGAGTCGCGAGGAAGGAAACAATGAAGACCGAGGGAGCTTCCACGAGACGCACTTTCGCGGAGGTCAAATTCCACGCAACTACGCGCGCGCCTCGCGAAGGCATACCGACGACCTTCGTGGTATTTGCCGGTTCGTAAATAAAGCGTGCCAATATCTTGGGATATAGAGTCCACAGTCGGCGTCGTTTGTTCGCGTTATTAGTAACAACCGACCTAGATGGGGAACTAAGAAAAAAAGGGAAGAAAGAAAAAACATGGCTGAATGATTCATTCGAGAGCATCTCGCAAATATGGAACAAACTACCTCAGCAAGTGACTCTTTCGATGAAACCGCGCCATTTCCCTTCCGAGCGATCGATCCAACGAGACGCGTAAGACTTATTTTTTCCAAAGATACCGCAGAGACGTGGTATACGTGTAAATAGCGTATAACTCATTGTATACTGGGCACATATCGTCCGGACGGCATGTTTCTGAAAGTAGAGAGGTTAATATACTCTAATTGAACGAAAAATCGCACGAGACGCGCAGTACGTTTCTTCGGGTGTAAAAAGGACGCGTGAACCGTCATGGGCTCTCACGCGACTTCCCCGTTCCACTTCCGCGTACGTACACTGTTCGTGTTAGCTAACCGTAAGCATATTGAAATTTGATACCACGTGCGAGTTATCATGAATGAAACTGCGACCTCCCGACGACGATGCGACGCAAGGGTTTCACACGGTCGCCATCTCTCGTCAAGCATTCAAAGATTGGGTCGAGCAAGTGGTATAACCTCACTCTTTCCGATAACAATAAACGAAATACGTGGTCGGTGCGCGGAACGTAACAACGGTCGTCTTACCTTGATGAGGTAAAAATCGTTGTCTCGAACATTCTCCTCGCTTTACGTCGGGCGTTTCGTCTTTCTTCTGAAACGATTAAAGAAAACGAAAACGAAGGACCTCAGCCGACAACGTGCGACCGGCACGCGTAAGCGTAATACGCACTTTTTTTTGACCAGCCAGGCCAGACATTACGGCTTCAAACTTGGAAACATTGTCGTAAATCGGTGCTTTGCTGGTCGATAGTTGAATCTTTTTCGAATAAAGTGCTTTCATCGGATTAAATGTCACACTTTTCACGTCCAAACTCTCGTCGGACGTCGAGCTACTCTCGTCGTCTGCCATGTTAAGACTGTCCGACATTGGTTTCGGCGGGCGATTTGAATTTCACACCTTGAGTCAAACACACGTTTATACTTCCGCTTTGAAAACAATATCATCCGTATTGTATGTTTCGAGTTTAAGAGAAAACAAATGCTCCGACGAGCGACGTTTTTTCTTCGTACAAATTTCCCCTGATTATATAAAGAAAGGAAATAATAAGGTTTCATTGGAGAGTTCTCTTTCCATGCGGGTATATAGATATTTGATCGCCTCGTTTTCAACGCAGCGCGTTGCTCCCGATTACATGGGGCAGCGAACGATATTTGAATAGGTAGGCTAGAGGATGTTAACCTCCTCGCAACGATGGAAACTTTCTTTCGCGGCTGAGGATTACGTAAAGACAGCGGCGTGTAGAAGCTGCATAGAAATGCAGCGGCGGCAGGAGAGTGAGGTTACGCGCACAGGAAGTGAAACAACCTACAAGCCAGAAAGAAAGTTTTCACTCGATGTTTTCACTTTCATGGAAATGCCAACGTTACCTGTCCCGTTACACGCTTCTACATGCATCAACTTCTAATTATTGGAATCGGTTTGCTTTGCATCGACGAACCGAATGATCGAACGGGACCGTTTCACGGTTCGCACGATAATTAAACCTATCGAACTGTTTTGCTCGCTATCGACGAATACGTCGAGCTAAAGATCGATAATCGCGGCGACCACTGTCGAAACGATCGTTGAATTAGCTCGCGCGAACATGTCCGTTCCGTGTAACGAGAGAAAGTAATTTTTGAACGTAACTAATGATTTCCGTTTCGTTGAGAGAGGTTCGTTCTACGACAAATGTAATTTACTTGTTGCAGGGGAATCGGAGTAGCGCGTAAATCGAAAGGGAGAAATCTGTGGAGCAGAAAAAGAAGGAGGCGAAAAGTGGGGACGTTTCAGAGGTGGTTTTGGATGTTAGAAAGCGCGGGGGTGGCTAAAGAGGCCCCGCCGCAGGGTACGGGTCCCGATGCCGGTCCCCGTATCGCAAACCCTCACGCTGACCTCCACCCTCGTGCCCAAGGAGGAGTCAAACATGCCCTTCATAGACGACGAGCTACTTTGGTGCCCTGACAATGACGGCAAAATGGTCGACTTAACGCAATGTCTTCAGGTTCGTCCGCCATGATGATTTTCATCCGAACGAAAGGATCGATTTCTCGCGAAATCGAGTGATAACTAGACTTTATCGATTCACCAGGAAAGCAGCACAGGGCAATCGGTAGAATTTTCCCCGATGGAATTGAGTGCTCTTGTGGGGACGCCGGCAGCTCCGAACATGCCGGCGGAAGAGGGCGAAGGAATGGCTGGTGTCACGGGCGAGGAACCCTTTGACACGCTAGACACATTCCTTCGAGAACTGCAAGCTGATTTGGCCGAAGCCAGTCAACCCACGTCCACCACAACTTCCGTAACCCCTTCCTGTCGACGGCAGAGGTACAACATCGCGGCTGCCAACCCTTTGTTAGCAGGTGAGTTTCGTAAATAGACGAGATTTCAAGCACGAGAACTATCATCGTCAACCATCGTTTTTCTCTTTTCTCGTAACAGAAAAATTAGCGGCTCCTTCGTCGCAAGCATCTCCAACTTCCATCCCATACGCAACGAGGGCAGAGATCAAGACGGAGAATATTCAACCCGAAACGAGTAAAGGTAAGTTTTCTTCCACGTACTCGTTTCGCGATTTTAACCATCGATCGATCGCGGTTAGTTTCGTTGCGCGGTGTTTCAACGATCTTCCAATTTCGATCGTCGTTCCATCTGTTATATCGGCCGTCGTACGTTAAACTACCATCGTTTCCGATCTACGTTACCGACCGTAGTTATATCTCCGGGGTCCTACTTTATCGATACTTTCGTTCGTTTACCGGTGCTTCAGGCGGCTCGATTTACCATCGTAAATATCATCCTTCCTGTCGGTACGATAGAAATTGCTCGCGTGATTTATCCATGGGAGAGCGCGTTGTATCTTACATCGATACGAACGAACGACGTATACATCGGGAGTTGGACTGGTGCTCGAACTACACTTGGTATTTAAACAATGCCGATTCGCTACTCCGAAAGGGAAACCGGCCAAGGCCCCGCGAATCGCGACCAGACATCCGCGTTAGCGATAATCGCGCCTGCGTTCTTGCGTCGACGCGAAAAAAAAAAGCAACCAACATTCGCGTATGACGTGCACGTACACGAAGCTCTGCGCTGATGTTCGCAGTGGCCCAATTCTTACAATTTACAGCCATGTCGTAACAACACACTACGTGCGTACGCGATTTCGCGATTGCTTCGAGTCAGCCTCGAGACGTAGGAACGTGCAACGACCATCGAGGAAGAACGTATTTACACGACCTTAAGGCTCGCGCGGGCAAATATTATGCCACTTGGAGCGTTAGGTGTCGCGTTCTATAACTCGGAACATACCTGCCGAAGCGACAACGGGACGCTCGCGCGTCCTCGGCTCTGCTTCGATGCATAACGCGTGTGTCGTACGTACGTGCATGCAACCGTCTTACAAACGTATCTTATGCACGACACTGCTAAAGTGGTAACGACCTTTTGTAGGCCGCGTGAGACGCTTAGCCTTTAACCCGAGCGTTTAAAACGATGAAAGGGGCGGGTGAGTCTTTCCGTCTGCCAGTGCTCAACGATAAGAAAGAAAAATTGCAAACATCTAAAGGAAAGGAGGAAAGTGGCTCTGGTTAAACGGTAATAGAAATTAATCGAATCGACGTTTCTAGTTCTCGAAAATTCAAGATCGAGAAGAGTTTCGAACGTTTACTCGATTCGCGTTGCTCGTTTTTGTTTCCATGTTTCTGCCTCTTTCTTTTTCGTTGCAACGATACAGTGGAACGGAAATTTTCACTGCGCGTCTTACGTTTCAACGATCCGCGGTAGACTTCGCGACTCCGTTTCAACCGCAGGCCGCGACGGCCAATTACGTGCCGTTAGAACACGAATCGGAATGGGTGCTCGCCGTTGTTCTTTTCACATTTTTAGAAAGCGGTTGGAAAGTGAGAAACCGTGTACTTTCTAGCAAAACTATTATAAATACAGATTAGAACGCTGTTCCAGTAAAATATTGACGAAAATATGTCGTTCGTGTCGTCGACGTATTTACGTTCCAATTACTGTCGGTAAGAATTTTGCGGCCGGTAGTTCGTTTCCGCTTTGCTTACCGACGCAGAAGAGCGAGCATCGATCCAGTTACGCCGGTCGATCGATTTTTCTAGCAAAGATACTCGAGCCTCCTTATCGATTGCTACCCTCTCGCATAATGCGAGAAACTCGATTCACAAATCGTGTGTCGAGATAGATCGAAACGAATTCCGAGTTCACGTCCGTGAATCTCTATCTCTCTACCGAGCGAACTTCTCGAGTCACGAGAGAAAAGAACTTCTCGCGTGCACTTTTGCTCGCTCTGTCGGACTCGACTGTGTCTCGTCTCTTCGACACGCATCACTTTCGCCGTGTGCATCCTGCGTAACCGACGAAAAAGTGGATTTTCACGTAGAATCGTTGGCGTCGTTACGCTCGCGATAGATACGTCCTATCTATCGCGGTGAACGCGTGAAAATCCACGATATCGGTGAATTCTCGCCTTCCTTTCTCCAAACGATTCGCGTTTCTTCTCGAAAGCTCCAGATTCATCGAACGGAAATTACATGAATATTCGCGGGACGAGTTGCGCGACAACTCGAATTTCCTAGGAACTCGTTGGAACGCGGTTAAAAAAGATCGATTTTCAAGTGACGCGGAGAAATTAGTTTGGATAACGCAGGCGTGACAGGGGAACGCGTTTCTTTACCCCCTGTTGCATCCAGCTGTACGACTCTGCTGCACTTGTCGCTACCCTCGTTCCCTTGACCCTCTCCAAACACATAAATTCTCCTCTTCCCCTGTCTCTCTGTTGCGCCGTCTCTCTTCCCCCGTCCGTCTGTTTCCGTCTGTTTCCGTCTCTCGACACTCGGGTTAGGGCCCCACGGAAATAGATTCGAGACCCGGCGTCGACTCTCTCCCTCTCTCTCTCTCCCTTTCCCTTTCCCTTTCTCTCGTCCCCCTTTCTCTCCCCCTCGTTCTATGGCTGTTCGTCGAAGAAAAACAGGTGCAGCGAATCGATATCCCACCGTTTTGCCATCGATGCATCTTCCTCCTTTACTCCCTTCGACCGGCCGCCACTCCCTTCCACTCGAATTTATTTTTTCGCATCTTGGTCGCGTTTTATCACGAATTTCGACGTCTATGTACGGCGATGGTTTGGCAAAATGGCGGCAGGGATAACGAAGATCGACAGTGAATTCAGTACAGATTAATACAGTTCACATTTTCAAACGAATATTTCGCCCGTTTGAACCGATGATTAAAATGCTTCACCGTGCTGCTAACCTTTACGTCGCGCACGGGTTAATCGCGCTAAATACACTTTTATTCCCGTAAATGGAATTCTACTACGAGGTGAAAAAGTCATTTCAAAATCACACAGCGACACGAAACGCAATTTTTCATCCAATTACTTTTTTCATCGACCCGCGGGCCAAGATTCTAGAATTTTCTCTGCTAAACGTAGATTTTCTCGCGGGTATCTCGTTTGTATCGTCGCGGAAACCGCGCTTCGATCTCGAGTTCGGTCAAGTAACGTAGAAACAAGAAAAAGAAAAAAAAAATAAAAAGAAACAAGATAAGAAAGATACGACGAATATGAATCGGTAGGCAAGACGCGGAGGTTAGGCGGAATCACGTGTAACCAGCGTCGAACGCGGAGGGATCCTGGATCGTTGAGTAATCGGCTTCCTCGTATTGCCACACGGTACCACAATGCGTACACCGTGTTCCGTCTTTCTTCCGCTTTCCCTCGTATCCTTCCGTCTCCTTTTCTCTCTAGTTCGTTCTCTGTAGTCCGATAGCAAGACACACGGAACGTTTGAAAGTGAAGTCAAGATGGCCACTTTAAAGACACCAAAGCGTACCGCGGTTACGTGTGTTGTGCACGCGCTCACGCACCCATACACCCACCGCACCCGTGTATTGTTCCCCCCTCTCGCGCATTTTCACGCTCCACGTTCGCCGTTGCGAGCGTTTTCGTGCGCGCGTTTGCTTCGCGGCCGGCGATAGCGCGACCACGTAACCAGAGTGTTGACATTTTCTGCAATCGGGGTCAGGGCCCCCTGTCGAGGCACTCCGGCATTACCTATAACCCCTCCCGAGGCGATACTCGTTCCAACTAACGCCATATTCGATCGTCGCGCCAATAGAATTCGCGGAAATCGTCAGAAACGTAGAATATCGCGCCAGATATTTTGTTCGTAGATACGAGACAATTAGTAGAAAATCTCGATCTCGAAGATATCGAAATTCGACTTCCGTGATTTTAGATTGGGATTAGGTTGAGGTTAGGTTTCTTGCCTTTCGCGTTTAAGCACGATATACATATGGTCGTGCTGGTTGAAAAACGAATCTAGATATCGGAAAATTATAATATACGAACGCGCGTAGTCGTTCCCTTTTAGAGAAGGAATTCCTTGAGCAATCGCAGAGTCGATTTTAGGGCACCGGTCGAGTCTGTAGAGTGACTCGATACACGGCGAACGAGTCTAGGCGGTGAGTCACCGTAGCCGCTTTTCCTCGCGAAAGGACTAAATTGGCGCGTAAATACGCAACGAGACAGAAGCGCGACGAGCTCCGTGACGAACAACCAGAGACCCTCTTTTTTTTCTACTTTCACGAGATCCTCTGTCTTTCTCTTCGGCTTCCTTCGAATCGGTTTCGCCCATGTAGATCACCGCGTTTTCTATCGTGGAAAGTAAGCGTCGCTGCTTCTCGTACGAAACGTCGACGACTACGTACGCTACGTACGCGGTACGCCGAAAGGGAAAAACGAACAAAGCGTTTTCGAAAGCAGACGCGGAAGCCGGGCAGAAACCATTCCCTTCCGATTTCTCCGCCGTGTATAAAGCTTGAGATAATATTTACCCGAGGTTTCGTTTCGACGCGGTGAACCCGACCCGACCGCAACTTCCTCGACGCTTCGCTAATTTCTTCGATCGACTCGACGCGGCTTGGAAATTCGAACTTGAAAGACCCGCGAGTCTGCTCGACGGAATTCCCAGAACCACCTGTTGGAAATCTACGCCACTGTCTGTACAAACATGTTTTCCCTCGTTGTAGAGAAACGCAAACCTTCTGCCTTTGTTTCTCTATCGTGCAATTTTTGCGTCGCCTATAATTCGAAAAGGCGAGAACCACGGAGCAAGCTGCGGAAGAAACGTATTTGTAGATCGCTTTCATAGCCAGCGAACACCGTCTACGGGCGCGTGTGTTCGCTGATGGAAGAACGCTTTTCGTATCGGTGCGTATCGGTAATATCGCGTTATTCGTCACTTTCTTTCGCACGATACATATTTTTTCTATCAGCGGGACAAAACGATAAATCTTGTTCTTTTAGCGTAAATTAGAAAAACGATAACACGGCGTTTTATCGTTTCGTAGAAACAAAGAGTTGGTTCATCTAACGAGAAGATCCATAACGAGGCTCGTAGTATCGTATCGTTTATCGATTTATCGCGATCCTTGCGTTTCGGTTTAGCTCGGCTTTCGACTTGCATCGTATCTACGATCCATCGAACTAGACAGAATCAACGTAATTACCGTAACACAGGCGTCAAGTTGTAGTCGGTCTGATGTTGTAGAGTCGGAGGAACGTCGCACCAAGGGTTCTCGAAAGCGAAACGAGAGTGAACGCGTATGTACATAAACAGACGGTGATCCTCGGCGTGTTCCCATGCACGGCGTTAAAATCTTGGGGATCGTTAAAACGAGGACTGGTGACAGGTGTACGTGCCGTCTTCGTGATCGACTCAGAAGGGTTGACAAAAAATTCGAAAGCACAACACACGGAAACGAGAAGGCGGTTTTACGAGGGTAGTTACGTCGTACTAACGGGGAACACGTGCATCGTTGGCCCCCGTGTAGCGTCCCTAGTTTCTCGAAGCCGATGCACGCGGTCTGTTTACAGTAGAGACTTCCTCGACAGTCCCTTTGAGGGAGTCCCTTTTTTCCGGCGAACAATCTCCCGCGGCTTTTTCGACATTCTCGAAACCGACGTAGCTGGAACTCGCGCCTTCGCTGTCGTGTCATCGTTCACCAATGCTTTGTTGTTGTTACGTTGAAACGTGACCCATTGGATCGGTGGAAACGCGTCTAACGTCACGTGTTTTTCCGCGACTGTCGATAAACGAGAGATACTCGCGAGAAGAACAATTTTCTGCGATAAGAACGCGATAACGCAGCCGAAGCTTTGGCAGATTTAATTTGACAAATTTTCTAACGATAAAAAATACTACGGCGAGTAGTTCGTCGCGAGATATATTCGAGGATAATGAAAAAAGGAGGCAACGCGATAACAAGACGGAGAGACATCCTCGATTATTTTCGGCTGCAGGAGAAACCGGTTGGCATTGTTGTTTCTCGACCGTTTCCTCTTGTCGTGCAAAGTTAATTTTCGTTGCGAAAGCCGGCGATGGGCCGTCAGGAAAATTGCATGGAAACACGCCGGCGAGGAAACGCATGGCAGAAGTCACGAAGCCGCGTGCACGCCGCTCGTGGGAATTAAGTTACCGACCCGCGTGTCCTTCGCGCTTAATTATACCGGCGGGACCCGTAGCCGGATAACACGGTATTTTATCGTTAAATAAAAAGGGAAGGAAGCGTTCTACGGACACAATGAACGGACCTTGAAGGTTTCCGCAGTCGGAATGCGCTTTTTTTTCCGCAGTTCGACGAGAGCGACGCGTCGATGATCTCGTGTTCGGCGATGGCATTCGAATCTCAATTTTTCCAGCGATTCGAAAGCTTTCGACGCTATGCGGATTTCGCTCGAAAGTCTCGGCACGAATCTTTGCTGCTCGATCTTTAAAATTTTGATATCGAAAGCTTTCGTTTTGCAAGTTTTAAATGTTGCGCTTAAAATCGCGCATCCTTTCGTTTTAACGTTCAGACTATTTAAGATTCTCGTGCTTCTTTCTGATCGTACGAAAGAGAGTTAACGCGACACGACTCGATGCTCGAAGAGAAAGAAAACGTCGTTAGCCACCAAGTCGTGGAAAAGAGGAATTCGTCTCGGTATCGAGACGATTCTCTCGCCATTTTCTCCTACGAACCAAGACTTGGGAAAGTGCGTATCTCGGTTAGTCGATGCTCGTTCGACTGCCACGTTCTTCGTAATAAAAGAAACCTCGTGGATGGCCGATAGAACGCCGATTCTGCGAATCGAAACGCTCGCTATTCAAAATCGGTCTCGTTGCACGGACGTTGCACGATCGTCACCGCGAACCATCGTAACAGAATAGACGGGAAAGTAGGCCGATCGAATTCAGCAGCGGCGGAAAAGTATAAACAAAAATGGAGGGAGTCGAACCGTGTCGTTCGAGAGACGAGAGACTAACGCCGCGGAGAGACTCGTGTAATCTTTTATCCTTGGACCTATCCCATACGCCGGCAGGTAAACAGTTTCGCAAGAGAATCACGGCTCGCGAGATCGGGAATTTCCTTATACTACACGAGTCAACGATGTACGTGTGTATACGTGTACGTTGTAAAACGCGTACACGCAACACGCGTTCTCTACCGACGCACGAAATTGGGTTACGGTTAGCCAGTAAAACGAACGATCGATCGATCGATCGATCGCGTACCTCCGTCTCGAGACACACGGGTTTGTTTCGTCGATCGGTGTCCAACCGTAGCAGGTGCCTTTGCAAATAACTCGGCTTCCGGTGTCGTAATTGCCCTTCCCTCGACAGCGCGATGGTTACCGGGCCGCGCCCGAGTTAGACGTCCGTATTAATTTCAATCGGTAGCTGTTTACCAGCCGAATAGCTTCGACCGATTTTATCGAAACTTGGGAAGCCCCAGGAACAGACTCTGTCGCTTCTCGCAAACGCGTTGGCTAACAACGATGGAAATTTTCGTGCCTCGTCTCATCCGTTTGCCCGTCTATCTACCTACCGACGTTTACGGACGTCTAATTCGCGCGATAATTATCGTAGATGGATGCAAAGCAACCAGGAAAAAACGATCTTAATTCGAATCAGATAAGAAGGATATACGAAACGATCGAAAATTATTTCTGCGCCATTGTATTTATCGTAATATTTACGCGGTAATTAGAAACATAGTAATTGCAATTAAGCGTGTCTATCTAAGTATCGCTCGTGCTGTGATACCTTCGTACGACTAGGAAAATTTGACGATGCGTAAACAAAATGCGAAACTCGACGAAAGAAGGCTTCGTCGGGGAGAACGAAGTTACGCGAACGAACGCGTTAAGAATGCACGCTGTAAATAACGTTTTACTTCCATTCGAACGGATGCTTTTATTTCTACATCTTTTTGTCTACCTTTTTTCTATCCCTTTTGCTATTTTGAAACGTAGCAAAGGTTCGATAACAATTCGAGCGGAGTAAAAGCCGGGTGAGAATTTAACGCCCGGAAAATCCTGTTGCCGCTCGTTCCTCGAGTTTTTCTCCATCGTTTTTCCAGTAACCGCGATACGTATGTAAATTATCGCTCAAGGATTTCCCGGTTTTAAAAGGTGCACGTGTTTTTTTCGTCCGAGACACGCACACATCTCCAACTATCGCGTCATAGACAATAATTGGGAAACGGTTTTCATCGCGTACGCGGAAGATTCGACGCCGCGTCTCCGACGTAAATGTCAACGCGATTCGTCGTTTGATTTTTCGTTGCGCGTACGTGTATCCGACTTGCGATTTCTTCGGCGAACGAAGAGCCGATCGGAGTACAGGCGCGCCGTTCTCGAACCGAGGAAAAGAAAAAGAAGTGGATAGACGCTGTCGAGGATACGGAATAACGAGAATTTGATAATCACGCGCCGTGTTTTACGTAGATTACGAACGTAATTATTACACGGACGTTGTTATTCGCAGAACACGAGTATTCTAGGATAATAAGTTTCGTAATTGTCATACGCGTATGAAACGTCGTTCTAGCCGCGTACATCTCTCAAAAAAAAAAAAATTGTATCGGTAGCTTGGAGAGGGAAGACGAAGGTTAACTTAGGCATAAAATCGATACAAATTCCACGCACATTTGCAGAATCGTTTAATTGTCCGCACGTTCGCAGTACCTGTACGCTTGGCCATGAACATTAGAACACCCGTTAGATACATCTTTTAAGCAACAATTGGAAGCGTAAAACGCGACGAAAAGAGACGGTTAAAGCAGTCGGCGGTAGCCTTAAAAGAGAAGAAAGAAAGAAAACATTAGACTCGGAGAGTCTTTGAGTACAAAAGTATCGATACGAGGGCATCATTCCCATCGCGAAGTATCACGGCGCGGCGGACAGGTAGGACGCGAGGAAGGGAGGGAGGGAGGGATACGTGTATGGCAACGCAACAGTTTAGAGTGAAGTGTTACGTCAGTGAAAGTGTTATGCCAATGTGGGCCGAGGCTAACCTGTGAGCCCTGTCTCCGCGTGTAAATACGCGCACACATGTACATCGGCGTGTACATGGTGTGTACACGCAGAGGAGAAGCGCGAGAGGCGACCAACGCCGTACCGTACCTCGTGATACGCGTACGCGTGCCTGTTGCACGACCAAATTCCGTGTCGTTTTACGTTATTAGCTCCGATATCGCCTACCTTCTTTGTCTCCTTCTTCCTCCCTTCCTATCAGCCTCCGCGCGTCTCATCGTCGGTCGGAGTACGAGCGATCGACAACGGATGGAAAAGCCACGACGTCTCCGTCCGGAGAAGAGGTAGAGGAACGCGTGCAAGTGGAAACGGACCGCGCGAAGTCGCGGAAACCGACGCTCCGTCGCTTTATCTCTCGCGATTTGTCGGCGTGTCACGGAGATAGGCGCGGGAGCGCGAACGTATCGGCGTATTGTTAGGCTGATGACATCTCCGTTGAAGAATGCGCCGTTAAGGATACGATACGCGAACCGTGTAATCGGTTTCTCCGTGTACGTGGGACGGTGCGTCGATCGTTGCTCGTAATCGAGCACGGTTCACGGCCGATCCTATCGTCGTCGCGATCATATTCTTCATCCTGTTCGATTTTTCGGTTCTTCGTGACGTTGCACGGTGCCGAGACGTTACCTCGTTCTTAACAAGCTGTATAGCCGCGGCATGACGCAAAACGTGGAAAACGATCGGAGATGGAGAAAAGTGAGAGGCGATTAAGAGTATCGTACAAAGAGATACGCGAGTTAAGAGTTCTCTTTACCGCGTTACGCGTGCGTCATCCTGTAACGTAATGTACACGCAAGAGGCGAGCAATTAATCGGCACGATCGAGCTGCGCCCAAAATCGATCCAACGGCTTTCGAAGCAAACGTTTCGACGACCTTGCTTTACCTTGTTTAGCTCTTCCTTCGCAACGTTTCGAAACGATCGACGATAGCGTCGACTTTAGGCGCCGCCCTCGCGTACACGTTCGCCGCAGGAATTCCGGAAGGCGTTTCTTCCTGCGCCACGATTTTGGTCGTCGTAATTCACGCTCGTCGCGAATCGATTCATCGCGGAACCGCGTCTTTCGGCCACCGAGCTTTCCACGAGCAGACGCCAAACGAATCAGCCTGGATTCTCGCAAAGAGACCCGATCAAACGCGTTCCGGAACGCCGTCTAATTGGGTCAAGAGGAAAAACCGAGCCAATTGTTTATTGGTGCCGCGATAGCCGACCGTTCGGCGGCCATTAATTTGCGAAAGCGCGGAGAGGAAAAGGTTACGCTCCTTCCTCTTTCTCTTTCCCTCTCTCTAATCTCTTTATGGGCTCTCTGGATGATAACGTCGAGCTTGCGTAATGTCCCGTCTATAAATCAACGTCGGTCGGCTTGGTAATTCTGCGCAGATAAAAGAATCCGTCGTTGGAAGCGAACGTGGACGAGGCATTAGAATTACAATAAAACTGTCAGCGAATATCCCACGCGATCGAACTCACGGCTCGAATCTCTCTCCGTTATCTTTTCACCCTCTGATCGTGCCAGAGGTTATTCCTTGATCCTCGGATTCGTTCGCCTTCGGATCGTTTCTTTCGACGGAACAAACTTCCGAAGATCGTAGATTTCTCGAAAGAAATCGACCGTTCGTAGTACGAGAGTACGCGAGAGATTAAATTCGAAATTGAACGAATCTGGAGAAATGCAGCGACGACGCGTCGCGTTCAGCTTCTACGCGCGTCGAACGATTTCCCTTGTACGATCGACCAACAGCCGCTGCGAAAACGAGAGCTTCTCGTCTGGATATTTTCGTGCGGATAAATTATCGATGATTCGCGACGAAATAATTAAACACGCTCCGCAAATACGTTTTAACGACTGATAGTCGTAAATAAATCACGTTCGCCTGTTTTCTTCTCTCCTTTCGTTGGCCGTGCTATTGGAACGCGAATCGATCTTACAACCAGAATAGTACCGTTTAGAATCTTCGTAGAATCCGACTGCTTTTAGTTTCCAACTTTCCAACCTCTGTACTCCGATCTATTCGATCGCGGTCCCTTTACGATTCTACGAAGGCGTAGATTTATGTACGCGATTGCCACGTACGGTGTAACGACAACCACTTAATCCCGAAACTATCTAAATCCATCCGATCCGCGATACTCCGTCGCGATCTTCAACGCCCCGCGCGATAAGTTGGCCGACGAAGACGCGCCAGGATGGCGGAAGGTACAACCTTCGATTAAATACGACCAGGTGCCGATGTGTATCGCGGAGAAGAGGAAAAGCTTAGGTCGGAAATGAGAACGAGGGAAACCACGATGATCGGCTAAGTAGAAACGGTAAGGAGGAGACAGAACCGCGTGGAACGGAAGTCTGGTTCGTGTCACGATCGCGCGTTAACGCGTACAGTACTCGCGTGGCAGCCCCTCGACTCGTCGGGGATCGTCGACGATCGTCGAGGAAGAACCCTTGGCCTGATGGTCGTGGGACTTGGTCGCGCCCTTGAAGGGCCGCCCACCGACTAACGAGGGATCCGCGTGCGTGTTCGCGCGTCTAGATCTAGATTCCGACCTCGTTGAGATTCCTGCCGCTCGAACACGTTGGTAATCGCCTCGATAATAGAAATTGCGCTTTTCCCCCTTGTGTTCGCTATCGTCGGAATCGAGCGAGGAATTTTACATTCCTTCTTTTACGATTTTCGTTGTTCTTTTCATCGAATCGGTCCGCATCCGGATGGTTTTTCCGCCGGAATTACCTCGTTGCATATTCAACAGGCTGGCGGAATCCATTGGCGGATAGGTTTTTAAGCGGCGAGGAACGTGCCCGGGCAAAGGTTTGTACGTTTAGAGGGGATTTACGAGGCGCGGCTATGGAGCGTCGTTACTCCGCGGAACCATGCAAATATCAGATCGAACGGGATTATCGGCAGTGGATTTATCGTCGGTGAAATCGTTGAAGCAAACGTTGCTTCCGGAAACACAGCGGGACGCGATACACCCGCGGTTCTCTCCGCTCTTTGACGAAACTCGAGGTTCGTCTGCCTTCCTTTGATCCCGCGTCGACGACAGCCGTTTCTCTCGACGGAGCTCGGCTTCGCGCGATAGTTTTGAAAGCTGCGTGGAAAAATAGTTCTTCCGGCTTTGAAAAGCCGGTCCACGGTATAAGAGCCGTTGCACAAAGCAAACACATCGACCAGAGAGAGAACCGCGTTGAAAAGTGGGTTGGACTGGTTCGCTGTATTTGGGTTAATCAATTTTTTATTTCGGTCGTGATAAGAAGTCTTTGTTAGTTAAGCACTCGGTTCTACGCAGAACAAAAAAAAAAAAAAAAGGAAAAAAAAATGGAGGCACCGATCGATCGGAAAAAAGTAAGTACATCGGGCAACGTCCTCGTGCTAATTCTCCGTGATAATTTATTCCCACGGAATCGGCCCACGTTTCTTTTCCACGGCGCTGGCTATCGGTCCAACGATAACGTTACACGAATCCAAAGCCGCTGGTAAACCGGAAATCGCCCGTTACTCCGGCGTTCCATCGTTCTCGTCGCGTTTTCTTCTCGGCCTGGAACCCTCCGACAGCCATCTGCGCGTTTACGGCAACTTTGAAAAAACTTATCGAAAGGGTCGTCCGTGAAGAAAAAAAGGAAACACTACCGCGTCGTGGAACGAGAATAATTAACGAAAGCCCTTCGCGCGTCGTTCGTCCAAGCGTCGGAGCGCCGTTCCCTTGAGAAACGCTGCCTGTCATTTTTCGATATACGCGTGTCGAAGTAACGGAAAGAGGTTGAAAACGGTCCATTTCCTTCGCCATTAGTTCGTCTGGTTGAAAATCGATCAGGGAGGGACGCGATGGTAATTTTTCAAAGCCAACTATTTTTTACTTTTACCGCATCGACATTCGTCGCGCGATTATTCTTCGTAAGGAAATTTATATTGCACGCTTATTGGACGCGTGGTTAATTCGAGTGACAGCTATTTCGGTAGGTCTGGCTGTAGTATATAAAGTAAATTGGAGATTTCTTCCGCGGTCGATCCGACGCGGCGACGATAGTACAACGTAGGAATTATTTCCGAACACCACGTGGACGTGGTCGTCGATGCAAATTGGGTCGTCAGACGGCGCTTGGAATAATTTCACGAAAAGCTGGATAAACCTCGTCAGCCCGCTTATTTCTGGATCTTCGATAATTTTTCGGTTTCTCCGAGTGCCGGACAAATTTCGCGATCCCAATAAATGATTAAGACGTTCGATCCACCGACTGATCTCTAAATAACCAGAATCGATAACGTTACGTCTGAGAATGTTCGCGGTCGCTGACATTTTCCTACTTTTCGCTCGTTGCTCTTAAAACCTATAATCCCTTCTTCCAAACTGTACGCTGGTTCAAAATCCGTGGTTCGTCGTCGTAAAGGGGCAATCGCCGAGTCGTTGAAATCGACGATGGTCGTCGATGTGGCGGCCGATCGAGTGGCAAGACCCACGGAGAAGGAGAGAATCGTTTCGAGGACACGGCGAAAACGGCCACACGCGGTTCTCCGTGTTTGGCGAGTCCCCGGTGGACCCGACGTCGAGCGGCTCGCGAAAGCTGCAACGATTTTCCGCGGTATAGAAACGGATACGGAAATTTCCTCGCTGTCGATTCTTAGCGACACGGTAATTATAATAGTAAGCGTGCGATCAGAAGCGCGAAATATGAATTCGCAAACGACGTTTCCAACATTTACTTTAATTACGATCGTTTACACGTACATGGTACGCTCGAACAGACACAGACTCTCGGTTCTTCCGTACAGCGTTGACGCTTTAAAACTTAGAACCTGAGTTTTAACTCGTCTATCGAAGGTATTGGTAGACCGAAAAGTATCTTTCTTTTACAGACACGTCTTTTACAACGACGCATCATTATACGAAAGCTAATCTGTCGAACGTTGTGATCTTTATTTCGATAGAACAAAATGGATCGTACGCAATTCGATAAAATGATACAAAACGGAAAATGTCGTGCGTCCATTATTTCTTTATAAAACGAAAGAAACTTTGCGGACGACCTAATACACGCGTATGTTTCAAGGACACGGCTGAGTCGTACGTTTCGTGGACGTGACGTGGATACGCGCGTGGACGAAAGGGAAATCGAACGCGAGGGAGAGACGAGACACTTCCGGCTCGCGGATATATCGAAGTTGGGGGTAAAAACCGAGCGGCGATACGATCCGACGTGTAGGAAGAACTTTGTAAATTAGGTCGGCGCGGAACGCGCGTCATCGATTACGCGGTTTGCCGCGCTGGTTGACGCCTTCTCCGTATTTCTTCGTCTCTCGCCTAACGCATCGTCTCTATCCCGAACTCGTCCTTTTCGTGCTTCACCGATTCGCGGTATCTTCGATTCGCTCGCGCTCGCCAGAGCTCGCCTAGACCCAGATGCAGGGCCGTGACCATTCGCCAACCAACACGCGAATACTCGTACCACTCTACGTACGTTGAGTCGGTCGAACCGGTCGATTCGCGCTACCTGCGAAATTTGCAAAAACTCTAGGACATGGAAATAGGGATAAGAAATAAGTAGAAGTAAAAAGTAAGTGGAAAAGCGGAGCGCCGTCGCTCCTTTTCTTCTTTTCCTCCACAATGCGCGTCCCTTAAGGATCCGTGTACATTACCGCTCGTTATTGTTCCAACGATTTGGATAGGAAGATAGACGTTGCTTTAAGCTGGTTATTTTAGTTCGAGAATATCGAGATCATCAAGAGTAACCATTACCAGGATGAACGAGTCGGATGAATCGGTCAACGCCTTCGGTCGCGATATCGCTTTTAGGTGGATAGACGCAACTATAATTGCGGTGTACGATAAGATCGAAGCTACGACGTACGCGAAATGGTTTTATCTCAGAACCGTCGTCTATCTTTTGCAGAGAAACCGAACTAAGGAAGAATCGCGAGCCAAAGAGTGACATTGTCGGTGTTGGCAAGTTTATCGTCGCTTGCGAGTAAAAGCTAAACCCGCGATGTTTAACGAGCTATCGGAGGAACGGCAAGCCGAAATTCGAACGTCGTGGAACGCGTTAAATATTTCGAGGAGCCGATGGACGAATGGATGAGTCATCGGTCGAATCGGTACAGCCCTGACTAGACACAGGCAGAGAGCGAAACGGTAGTAAGCAGCTGGAGAGAGGCTAGAAGAGCCGGTACCTCTGTTCCTCTCGCTCTCTCTGTTGCTCGTGGCTGGTCTCGCTCGCTCTATGAGTCTATTAGCATCGGGCGCGCACGTCTACCGGGGCCTTGACACAGTGCGTGTCAGGCATTGCATGCCGATAGCGGAAAACGCAATCTATTTATCGAAGTTTATCGGCGATTTCGCGTACGAGTGCCGGCGTTAGACGAGCGCTCGTTCGCTCGCTCCATCGCCAGCCACGCAACGCCGCAACCATGGCTATTAATATCGTTTCGATTTACGATAGACCGCCGCTCGTTTACGATACGCCGGACGTTGATTCTTCCACTCTCGATTATTCGCATTCTGCACCCCGCTGCTTCTCTTCTTTCCGCTCGCAATTCTCTTCCCAACGAAAATTACTTTTCAGACGAGTCGAAGGAAGCACGGAAGACGACTATCGAGATCTCGCTGTCTGTGATTTCTGGTTCGAGTTCCGTGCCAAAGGTTTCCTTCGAACATCGACGAGAGTCGACAAAGTTAAACGCAAAGGCAACGCGCGTAATACGCACACGGCGTATCGTTGCGCGATCCAGTGGTTGGAAGTTGCGTTTCACGAATCTGCAGAGACGTTCGTAGTTCGACGTATTTTCAAGCGTCGCAAAGTAACCGAAAGCGGTTATTTATCGGCTTGCGTACGTTGTTACCGTAGATTGTTTGGATAATTGGCGTTCTAATATGTCGGTCGCGTATATGGAGAACCAGCGTTCGTTACCGTCGTTCCCGTTTCCAGCGCGTCGCGGTTTGGCCAACTGTCGCCGCGAGATCGTTGCTCCGCTAAGAAATCTGATAACGCAACTCGCGCGAGTGGCGTAACGTTTCGATACTCGGATTTTCAGCCTCGTGTCAGCGCTAGTCGCTCTCGTTTCTTACTTTCGCAGAACCTTCGTCTCTTCTAGCGTTCGCCCTTAAGCAAAGTAAATTTACCGCGACGGCGTACACCTGCCTTTGAAAATAGACGTATGTAGCGAAATTATTTATACAGAAAGACGCGCGTCGTATTTAGGAAAAGTAAGAGGATCGGCCGGTTTCTTCCGGATCATATCGTAACGACGTAATTACCGAGTTGCGTTAGCGACGCGAGGATCCTTCCTTTTCCAGAGATCTGATAACGAAAGATTTAAACGTTATGTAATAATTAGCGGAGTATCGTCGCGCAGGCGCTACAACCAGACGAACCAGACGTGATATTTTCTGCATGCAAAATTTTATCGGGATCGCAGACGGCGATGACCTCTCCCGAGACAGATTTATCGAGAAATTTCGATACCGCTCCATTCTTTTTTTTCTTTTTCCTTCTTTTTTTTTCTTTTTTTTTTTTTTTTTATCGGATGTTGCTGCAAATTATCGTCGAACGAACGTGTTTATATTTACAGCTATTACCGAACGAATTATATAATTCGTATATTCGTATTCTACGAGGAAACGTACACGCTATCTGGTTCTCCCTCTGCTTTCGTACATCTCGCGACCGCGTCTCGTAACGTCGTTTTCACGCGTTTTCTCCTTCGCGGCTGACACTCGGTAACTTTTTCCTCCGGCACAGACACGCACGGGTTCGCTCGTACAGCCACACATTTTCTAATCTAAATATTCCTGGTCGCGCGTATGCCTGCGAGACCACCGACAGAGCGATCCATCTTCCAGTTTCGTTTCTACGTAAATAAGCGACCGAAAGATACTTTCGAGAAACGGCGAAGAAAAATTTGTCCAAAAAAAATAACGCGTAGCTCCGTTAACGGGCCACGAATCGAATCAAAAGTTTGTCAAGATTTCCGAATAATCATACGACGAGCGTCTTGAGCCTCTTCCTACCTATCTGTTTACAAACAATTACGTCAACCTGCTCGATTCTAATGAAAAAACGTTGGTCATCGGAAAATCCAGGAAGACTGTGATTCCGTGCTTGACCCAGATTGCCCGTCCGTCGAGGAAAGAGGGAGACCGCAGAGAAGGGTGGAGGGGTTGTCGGTTCGATAGGGGTATTAAGAATCGAGGTGACCGGGTCGGTTTTGCCGTCGAATTCCAGAAGTTGGTGGTGTTTTCCGTTGGCTGTCCACGGGCGCCGCGACTCGTGATTTTTCGACAAGCGTCGGACGAGCAGGCAGCAGCGTGGTGCTGTGTCGACCCAGTTGGCGTTAATCAACTTTCCAATAATCAGTCCGGCGGGGGAAAGAAGTCGGTGGCACGTGAACTGGAGCAGCTTCTGGCGGCGTTGCTTAAAAGATTAACCCTTCGCGGCTGGATATCGGTTTCCCTGCACCGTGAACACGCTCGGTTTCTCTCCGTTTGTTTCGTTCGAGATCGTTAACCAAGCGAGAAAAGTCGACGTTTAACGCTGGATCGGCCCGTCGATGCATTTGCTAATGCGCACCAGGGAAACGCGACGCGTTAAGCCGCGTGCTCACCGACGAACGTATTCGCAAATAGCACGATCGGCGATCGTTCTTCGGCCATTTATTAAGCGTTTTACGCGCTCGTCTTACTCGCTGTTTGCTCGCCGTTAGAAACGGAGACGAGCGTTCGTTTCACGACTCTGTACGATCTCTTCGCGAATGCAACTCGCCATCCTAGTTCTCCAAATCTACGAAAATCTTTCGCGTTTCTACGCCGTATTTGCAAGAAGATGGACGTAGCCTGAGAGAGATAGATAACAGAGGTAGAGGTTTCGCGAGGACGATGGCAAAAGGCACGCAAGCAGCGTAGATCGGAAGGCGTGGAATCGCGAGTCGATGGAACGGAGAATCGTGGAGCGCCTGGCGTTTCCTTTTGCCGCGGGAAACGAAATTGGACGGAAGAGTGGCAACCACTGGACGCGGATAACGGCGCAAAAGTATCTTTCGTAAAAGTGCTGCAATGGCATTCGCGAAATGTTACTTGGTTCTACGCGTTTCAGCTTGCGAAACGAGCCACCGTTGCGAACTTTGGTGTCGACCGCTTCTGCTTGCATCTCGCGTCCTTTGTTTCTCGTACGAGCGCCACCTTCCTTTCGAGTTGCCGTCGCCGTTTACGTTCTCAATTTGCCCCGATTACTTATGAAAACCGATGGTCTGAAAAACACGTACCTCGAAGAAGTTGCAAGACGAGTGGTTGGCAGCGCGAACGAAGCAGAAGGGGAAAACGGCGACGAGAAGGGTCGTTCGTTACGCTTAAAGAGAGCCGATGTAATAACGATCGAAACTCACTCAGACATGCTAATTCGATTTGAAGACTTAAACAACCGACTCACCCCTTGCTCTGTCCGCCCACGTCGAGCTCATACAGTTTTCACCATCGGCTGGAAGTTGACGAAATTACGCAACGCGCTTACTTTTTTTCGAGTAGCGATAGTCGAACGGGACACGATTGGTTAAAAGCATCGAAACGAACGAACGAGACGAACAAAAAGAACGGAGAAAAAATAAACGACGCGGACGATGAAAAGTTTCCAGTCGTAGACGAGCGTCGACGATGACGAATTATTCGTGGCTAATAACGAAAGTTGAGCGACCCTCCTCGAGAATCTCGTCAATAATGCAACGATTCGATCGTCTCTGCCAGCGATTCTAGAAACCCGTCGACGCTGCACGCGATCGTAACAGCAAAATTTAACCTCCGATCGATCTGCTTCTTCGACGCGGTCTTCCACCGCCTAACTTTCCTCCATTTTCATTGCCTAGCTACTGGCTGGTCCGACGACATCGACGACGGACAGTGCGGTTAACACGGTCACGGATACGATTTTCATTTTTCACGCTTCTGCACGCTAACAGATAATTTGTACGCGTTAACAAAATTTCGTATTTTCCTTACGTACGTAAGGATTTTCCTAAACCGTTCGAATCTGAAATTTTCCAACGTTTCTCGTCTCGCTAAATTTCAACGCGAATTATCTCGAAACATCGTTCGTTCTTGCACACCGAAAGCATATTTTTATTATTATTATTTAATAATAAAAATGAATTTACGCTCCTTGGAATGGAACGAGCGACCGAATAAACGGGAGATTCGACGAACGAAGCGAATAACCGAGCGATAAAACGAGAGTAGAGACGAATTTATTCGGGCGCTGGGTCCTCGCTGCACATCGTCGGCGGAGCATCCACGCGCTAACGAGCCACGCTAATTCAGCTTGGTTCGAAGCGTGAAGTGGAACAGCTGTAACCTTAACCTTATTCTCGGAATTTAATCTGTATGCAAATGTCGTTGAAACGCGCTCCGCTCGAGATCGACGCTGGCCGTCTATTAAACGCTTGTTCGCACCACGAGTAACGCGCGTAGAATCGCGCGAATAGCGCGCGGTAAAAAATCAGCCGAGCAAAAGGACGCGTCTCGGAAATCGTGGAACGTCGAGAAAAGTAGGAAAAAGCGAGACGACATAGTTAAATGCGGATCATCCCTTTGCAAAGCAGACGCGGACTCCCTCGAATGCCTACGCTATATTAACCCTTCCTGCGTCGTATTTTTCTTTTTCTTTTTTTATCGATTATCGATAATCGAAACGTATATTTTCCGCTGTTATCGCAGAGAATACGTAATACACCAAAATTCAGAATCGACGTTAATTGCGGCACGGATATCTACCTTCTACGTTCTATGTAATTAATATAACATAATACGCGATAATAATTTAGTTAGCTAATAACTCCTTAGATACGTATACTTTTTCTATAATTGCGTACGTTTCCCGTTTTCTTTGTGCTTTTCGTTAACGTTTTCCTTGTTTACAGCTTTCGTCGGTTCGTTTGTACTTTTCTACTATCGTACCATTTGTTTACCTACTCAATTTGTTTATTTGTTTATTCCGCGGTTTGTTGCTTCGCTTGGATAAAATTTCCATCAAAGTTTCGATTTCGGTTTTGCTGTCGAACGACCAACACGTCGGATTTGTCTGGCGAGTGCGAATTGGCCATCCTCGATGTCGTCGTTGGGGACCGGATGCGCGGAAGGTTTCGTCGCGGCTTTAAATACACTCGTTGCCTTGATTCACCTCCGGAACAGGCAGCGACTGAGAAAGGAAAAGGGAAAAGAAGCATCGAACCTGTTCGCAGCCTCGTCTTTTTTATTCCTTCGTGCTTACTTAATGGTAGCAAAAGGGTCGTTCGATGATGCGTAAGAAAATCGACTGTAATCTCATTTTTTTGCCGCGCCATGCACAGCTACGAGAGAAACGATAGGAAGAAACGTAGGTTCGATCGATCGCGAATTTTCGATTACGCGTCTACTAATTGGAAATTTGACGCCTTCCGCGTTACAAAAGTTTAACTCGAATCACTTGGTCGATGGCGTGTCGCCGCAAAACGCGCCAGTTTTATCGATGCGACCAACCGCATCTTTTGCACGATAATTTAGCCGGTAACGATATCAGCAAATTGACGCGTTGCAAATCTAGGCGATAGACTCGTGGCTTACGATCGCGCAGTTTCTGCAATTTATTTGCAACGCTCGATTTCTTCTATCGACAAGATCGTCGTTGCGCTACGAGACACTTTGTTGGTATTGGTAACTCGTAGAATTTTGCTAGCAACTGGTATTAACCCTTTGGCCTACACGCTATCTGCTGATCGCACGAGCCATAGCAAGCAAGAAGTGCCATTCGTCTGTTCAGCCGTGTGCCCGAACTGGCGCAAAATGTATATTTAGGGGCTACAAAGGGAATTGCGAAATAATAAGCAACGTTTGAGGACAAATAGTGCTTTTAAGATGTCTAGGGCGTAATCACGATCGACTGATCAGTTAACAAAAACAATTTATTATTTCAAAGCGAATAACGAATCACTGGCAATTTGTAATATAGCAATTTTCGCTTATGGCACAAATCCCTTAGCACGAGTCTCGCTCGTGGTTATAGGCCAAGGGGTTAATAAAATTGTACAAAAAGATCCTCTTACCCTTCTCCTAGTGTTCTTTAAAGTTGCATATAGTAGGTATTCGCGATAGAAGCTTCGCAATTGTGTGGAAAATTAGCCGATAGGACCGAGAACGTCGAAGGCCGTTGTAGCCGGTCGAGTTTGTTGAATTAAACGAGTACGGTTATAATCGAAGCACTCGTATTTTGGCTGTCGGTTAAGCGGTAGGTCGTTAACGAGGCAGGAGATCGATGGATGGCACGCAGACGTAAGAGGGCAGCGAGGGTTGCGTTGTGAGGTAGGGCAGGACGGATAGTAGGGGTGGTTTGGTCGTCGGCAGAGAGAAGGTAATGGCGTAGAAAAAATTCGTGACCTACTTTTCCGGGACGAAAGAAACGTGGCTAGATGCGTGTACACTTTCGCTTCCATAATGCGATCAAGATGCGTCGATAATGGCCACTTTCACGATATTTCATTGCCGTGTTTTGCCGCCGTATCTCGCAAAGATACGGACATTTCCCTTTAAGTCGTGATTCAGGCCGAAATGTTCAAAGTCGAATCGCACGTAAGGTGGAAACGACGTTAAACGAGAGATAATATCCGTTTCTGTAGTTAAATCCATAGTCGTAGTTCAAGGATATTTATGCAAATTTTTATACTATTTTTACGTACAAGATTAAACGACAAATCCGAGTCCGCGTAACACGCTCGTCGGAACGTACGCTTTAGTTTATTTCTTTTGCTTATACTTATATCTTTAACTTATATATGCGCGTTAATCGTAACCTTCCCCTACTTTGCTACTTTACACGCCAGAGTGTTTAGTATCGTTTCTCGTTTAAATAAATAATGAAATTTAAGCAAAAGTTTATTTCGTTTAGCGAACGTTTCGACGAATACTCTACTTTGCGTATTTCCTATATCTTCTTATACCTATTATATGCATTCCGCGTATTTTCACCTCGTTTCCCCTATGAAAATTCACTGTACGTAACCGTAGCCAAGCGGATGGTCCGCTTTAAATCCAACTTGAAAATTGCATTTGAAAAGCAACTCGTAGGTTGGTATTCCGTGCTTACTGTCCTTTGTTAAGTTACACGGCTCGTTCCCATCTCGATACGTCGAGACGGAACGACAAATTCGCGATCGACATTCCGAGGCAAAACACGTATCCGATAGGGAGAAAGGAAGACCTTGACGTCGTGACGCCTTTCGTACTTTATCACGGCTGGATTTCGGGGGTTATACACCCCGTGAGCTGGGCTGGTCCTCGAAGGTCGTCTGGAGCGACCTTATCGATTCACCCCCGACGCTCCGTATACCTTACGTGCCACTGTGTCTCCGGTATACGTCGCAAATCGACGAGTCACAAATTCGTCAATTTTCTGAAAATCTAAGGAAACCGCCCTTTGTTCGTTCGCCTCTGGTCTACCCTCGTAAACGACGCGAACATAGGTTGCTATAATAACGGTTGTAAATCAATCGTGCAAATCATTTTCTACCGTCGAATATATACACACGTGATACGTCTACGTCGAATTTGAACGCTTCGCACTCTGTTATCGTACGTCGAAGAAATAGATACGATAGACAAATTCGTCGATCGCGCGTCATTCGATACGACGACGTGATTTTTCTAAGGTAAAAACCACTGACTCGTCGCGATGACGATGGTCACCGTGTGCAGGTGTCTGGCGTACGACGTATTCGTCCGGCGTTACGAAGACGTCGAAATCACGAGCGACGTTCTCGCTCTCCCATGCACCAATTCCCTTCTCGAACCCTCGATCGTCAAATATTTTAACCCCTGTTCCTCGTCCTGTTGACTTCTAGCGGTGCGTCATAATCGATTACGCAAACCTAAATAGATTTTCGAGGGAATATTCGGGGATAAATTGGATGGAGATCGGTCCCGGAGGGTCGCGTCAGGTTGCTGCTTAGAAATCCGAGTTCTCTCACTTTCCTCCTATGTTTTTTCCCCTGTCTCTGCTTCGTCGCTGCTACCACGACGAATACGTCGATTCGTCGATCGTTCGCAGAATCGCCGCTCTCCACTTCGATTAGGCCGACAGGCGAATGACTCGACCGCGCTAAGCACCGTGTTTAATCAGAATCGAACGAATCGTGGCTTTACAGGGACGCGCGAAACCGCTTGAAACGTTTCGTTACAACGAGCGACGAACCAAAGGTTGAGACTAGAAAGGATCTGGAAATCGACGTACGCGCTTCGAGCGGAATCGGTGACGGAGGCACGCGACCTTGGTCGTTCGGAAAACACCGCTGTTATCGTATTTTTGGGGTAGATTACGCGAACCGCTATAAGCCTGTAGAAATCGAGATTATCCGAGCCGGGAACGAAAACCAATCATCCGTCGAGATTATCTTCGGTTCGCGAGCGCTGGAAATCGTCTGTTAATATTTGAAATTCGATGGAAAAGATACAATCCCCCCAAGATATCGGAGATGTAAAGCAAATGGGGAAACTAAAGCGTTAAAATATATGCAGATTCTTTTGCCATAAACGAGCTCGTTGACGGACACGTAGAGAAAGAATTTCTCGACGAATTCCAATCTTCGAATCTCTGCGGAACGGCAGCGGGGAGAGACCGAGAGGAAGAGGGGTACGTGGGGAACAATGGATCACTGGAGGGCACTTTCCCCGTTGGTTCTCCGCCTCTCGAGGAGAACAGGCGGACGGCTACCGATTAGCCCCGTTTCGATTCGAAGGGTGATATCGATGGATTTGGCCGGGACAAGGACGGCGTAGATCGATGTCAGCCCAGCGACCGCCTCTTCGAATCTCCGTAAAAACCAAAGACGCTATTGTCTCGAATTTCTCGAAATACATTCGTTCTAGAGGCTTTTATCAACTTTCAATTCGCCCGTGCTCCTTCTCGAAACTAAAATATCTCGACTACGTCCTTCCCCATTCTTTCTTGTCTTTTTTTTTTTTTTTTTTTCTCATGGTTAACTCTACTACGAGCAACCCGGCGCCCGTTTCTCTTTCGTTTGTCTTAAGAATCTTTCTATTCTCCGAGGAAAATCCCAAAGATCCTCGTTTCTTGGACAATTCTACGTCCAACGTCCACGTATCTGTTTAACGAAGCTAAGAAATCAGAAAAAAGCGAAGCTGGTGAATTTAGCTCTCGAGAGTTTAGTGTCGTTCGAAGTAATCGGAACGTTTCGATCGTCCGTCCAACGGTTAAAGGACGAAACGTCGTTACGATCGTTCGCAACGAAGCGACGCTTCCAAACACGGTGGAATCGCGGGGAGAGACGGTCGAAGGAGATGACCTTCGGTAAGGTTGAAAAGAAGCTCGAAGCGGTCCAGACGACGTAACGTTATTTTCATGGGTTTACTTTCGCGGTGCGACGCGGCACGGAAGCCGCCGGGGGCGGTCGTGGAAGGGTGCGAGAGGAAAAACCGTCTAGACTCGTTCAGCGCTCGACCCCGACAGTTCGCTCGTTTCCTGCGGAACGGGGGAGAGTTTTATCGGGAAAACCGGTTCCACGCACACGTTCCTTCTCCAGCGCGCGCCTCTTTGCACGTTAATGGGAGGAAAAATTCCGCGTAATCACCGACGCGAATAGTAACGACCCCTTCTACGATCCCGATCGATTTTCTTCGCGGGATTTCCGTTTTCCATCGCCGACGCGTCACGGTCCCACATCGTGATCGTCTTCCTACTTTGCCGCTCCTATTTCATCTAGCTATCTCTGGTTTATCCTTTTACAGCTGTTCGCCTGAAACGAAAAAGAACGTACGTCGAACCTTGCGTCTGTTGAATCCTCGAGGAAGACGTTGATAACGCGCGTCATCGAGCCGTCGATGTACACAATATATTTCACCGTTTATCACGACTCTAATCGGTTAAATTATAGGATCCGTCTGCGAACATAGATCGCTGAAAAATTGTTCGCGATCGAATTTGGAGAATTACAAACGCGTCGTCTCGACCGAAATATCCTACCGTAGCCTCTGCACGTTTCCTCTTGCGCGAGGAAAAAAACTTGAGAGTATCCTTCCGCGGATAAGCCGCTTCGTCCGCCGCCCACGATCCGCCGCCAGTTTCATAGTCTGCAACGAAATTGTGCCGGGCATTCGATAAGAAAAGGACGCGGTGATGGTGTGCTGGTCGGTCCTTTCGTCTACGGCAGAACGACTGGAGGGACGGTAGGAGGAAATGATCGCAAGGAAACCGTCTAGACTCTCGGAGGGATGGTCGCGTGGCTGGGGTGGTTGAGCCGTGGGGCGGCCAAAGTCGTCGCTCGATGGAGAAAGTTGCGTGAATGGGCCACGGGGTGGGGAAAGTGGCGGCGGTTACGTCGTCGGTGGTGGTAGTGACACGGTGATGGTGGAGGCGGGAGACCGGGCGAACACGGAGAGAACGCGGCAGACGTACGAGCGAAGAAGAGAGAAAGATCGCGACCGAGAGGGTGGCAGGGGAACGGTGAAAGTCTTGACGTTCGATAAACCGCCCCCCCCCGAGCCGCGCCAAGGTCACGGCCACGGCCTCCACCGCAGCCAGCAACCCCCGCGTCGCTGTCTCCTTTCGTCGCTCTCGTTTCTTCTTGCTCCCGCTTCGCCTACTCCTTTTACCCCTCCACGACTTTCTCAGACGATTATTAGGACGATACGGAATCGTCGACGTCTAGCGTCGCGAGGCTGGTCGGTTGGACTCGCGTCCTCTGCGCGCGGGGTCAAAGGTCACCGAGAAAACTGCAGACATCGGGCAGACACCTCGGTTCCTTCCTCTCGGGATATCGTTCTTGGATCTACGTTTCTTACTTTTCTTTCCTTCCAAATACACGATTATGATGTGGATTCGTTCGTGTAATTTGATTCTTTCGTTTCTTTTCTTTTTTTTTTCTTTTTTTTTTTTTTATTAACACGTTTAACGTGGAATTTTCATCGCTTACGTCGCCACGCGCTAATGAATAATATTCGCGTTACGTCTTTGTATCGTAAAGGTTTACACAGGTGTTTGAACAAGAAATTTTCGTAAATCTTGGTTCGCGTCTCACAGACAGGTTGGTACCGTGTACGTTGCCCAAACGAACGTATCCACTCGGGTTCGTTTCTTACGCAATAAACACGTTGAACGACGTTCGTAACGTAATGGAACACGTAAATTCGCTCGAGATCTATAAATCTTCCGGACAAAGATAACGCAAGATCGAAATAAGGTAGCGGTATTTGGAAAAGGAAGACCTTTGCGAATCGGATAAGAGTCCTATCGGTATATCCGCGGCTCTTCGTCGACTCAGTTTCGTAAGGTAAAACGATATCGAGCATCGAACGTTCGACTCGCTCGGCAACGAAGAGAAATAAACGTCGAAACAGCCGCGTTATCTAATTGCCGGAGGGTTTATCGTCGAATTTTAAATAGAACGGTCCGCGGCCAAACGAGTCGGTTCGTAAGAGGCGAGTTATCTTAGACGAGAGAACGTTCGTTCCTGACTGATCGCGTTTTCGCGGCGGTAATCTAATCTGCAACCTTAGCCTTACTAGTCACAGAAACCGATATCCGCTGTGATTTCCTTTTCTTTCGTCGCTGGACGAGCTAATTAAGGCACTTTCCGACCGAAACGCTCCGTACTCGACGTTCGCGTCCCTATGTACTCGAATACGCCGCTCGATAACCGATATCGAGAAGATATCGAGCGAAGAAGAGATTCGTTCTGGACTAGAGGAAAGAAGAAAGAGAGAAAAACGAAAGAGAGAGAGAGAGAAAAGTAGAGGTTCTTTAAGAAAACATTTCGCGCGTTTCTACGATCCTCCGATATACCGCTTCCGTTCCACGAGTCGACAGTGACGCACTCGATAATCTCTCTCCCGTTCCTCGCAGACGACCGCAGAAACAGTGCGGCGACGGCGTTTGACGCAACCCGATAAACGTTGGAATTTACCGCGAGGAAACGATCCAATGACGAAAGGGTCGCGAATTTACGAGGAATCTCGATGAATGTTATCGATAACGATCGCTCTGTTTCCTTCCTATTCGCCAGGTACTTGTCGTACGAAACGTTTGGAAATTTCGTTATCGCTGTTACGAGGCTAACGATTCTCTTAGACTCGCGCTGTTTCGGAAGGGCCATCGTGTATCCAGGTCTCGCGACTAAGCGCCTTCGCGGTGGAACGCCGCTGCAAAACGAACAGATCGACCGCTGGTCACGCTGTCGGTTTGGGTCGCTAAAAGCTATCTCGCTACGAACGCGTATCGAATCCGCGCGTCAAATTGTTCGCTTGTTTGTTTAATGGGATAAGCGTGGATAAGCGATACGCGCCATTAGCTTCGGTCACCGAATTTTTTCTTCGTTGAAAATAACTTTTGACGCTTTGGCATAAATTTCGTGTCTTATCGAGGATAAAGGATCGCGATCGTTACGCAGAATTTACATAGACGGTGAAAAGAAAATTTTTGTATATAATCGGTGTCGCCTCGTAGCTCGCGTTTAGCATAGCTACGCGTTCGCCGCGATCCTCCGCTCACTTCCGCCGTTTCACGGTCCACCTCGGCTCCCGGAACGATGCGTATCAGCGGCCCAGACTCGTACGTGGGTGGAACGCGCGGAACAGGCTGGAATCGACACCGTGAACAACAGAGCATGTTCGCGCACCTCACGTATATCCTGCAACACGACGCGTTCCACCTGTTCTTGCGTAGATTGCTCGTTGATGATTTCGTACGCTCGACGAGCGAGCAACGAGCCACCGCTCCAGTAACGCGATTAATTCCACACAGTGGGAATTGCTCGTAGCTGAACTCACGCGTACGAGCGAACGTCGGAGAGAAAATATTTGAAAATTTTATCGCACCCTCGGTTCTTGTTGTTCGCCGGTTGCTCTCCTCGGAACGATCATTCCTTTCCAACGTTCGCTCGTCTTTCTCGTCGACCGACGCTTGGATTTACCTGCGAGTGACGCGAGAACGGAGCGACAACGAAATTTCACGACCAAGAAATTGTGAAATTTTCGCGAGATCGTTGGCGGACGAGTCGCGCCAGAAACGAAAACGGACGGTTGTTTACGCAATTAGACGCGCGATCGAGACGAATCCTGTGGAAAATGTTCGAAGGGGTGTGTCCGTCGTGACGGCACCATCGTTACGCGAATGGTGGGAGAGACAGTGATGAGAGCGAGGACTGCTTTGTGGTTTCGTAGATGACCTTGACCGTGGTGGATCGATCAGCCGGTGGAACCCGGCAGTCGCCATGACTACGAAGGGTCCTCTACCTCCGGTTCCTCCGCCGCTAGAATTCCAGCCGAATTCCACGCCTCGCGGCCCTCTCTCTTTCTTCTTTCGTTCTCGACGACCTGCGGGGTCACGTTCTTTCTCTTCATTCGATACTTGCTCGCGATGCTCGCCCTCCGAACAAACGGCTCGCGTGATACCACCGCCGTGACCCGACGGAAAAGTTGAACGATCGCGTTTGCCCTTCTCCACGGTCCCAACGCTTTTTGCCAAAATTTCTTTCCTTCGTGTTCGAGAAACTCCGTGTCCGTGAAGTGGAAAAGAGAAATCGTTGGAAAACGTGATAACCGCGCGAAGAATTTGATCGATCGAACCGTCGCTGATACGTCGTTGATAAGACGCGAGAAACGATTGCACGATTTGTCACTTGCGTCTCGACCAGCCGCTCGCACGCTCCATGTTACACGCCTCGTAACCGCGAGATTCAAGGACGACGTTTCCTCGATCCACCACCGGCTTTCCAGCGGCGATCCAGCGACCGAAATACTACGAACTCGGTGTTTCTGTAATCGATGGACATTGTTTTAACGAAACAAAAAGCACACCGCTCCTGGCCACTACCGCCTAAAAGATTACCAAAAGACGAGAATAAAAATTCACCTGCACAGAAGAGTCTGGTTCCCTTGAAAATCAAAGAGGAAACTTCCAAGAACTCTTTGAACGAGAGGATCAACGCACGAATTTCGCGTCGAAAACGATAAAATTAATTGGACGCGTTCGAAGATCTCGTTTCGACGTCGTTTCGATCCGACAGCCGCGATGCGTCGACGGAAACGTCCGCGTCATGGAAGATTCAACGCGCGTTCCGAAGAGACGACGGAAACGACGAACGATTTTCACGAAGCCTTCACGGGGAGAAAAATGTACGGAGAGAAATGTACGCGAGAGACGCTGACCGGTGAAAAGGAACAGGAAAGAGAAACGGTGGTCGGCGCAAAAAGTAACGTCGACGATTTCTTGCCTAACCTACCTTAACAACGTAGGGTGGCGACATCGGCAAGAAAATAAATTAGAACCGACCGGGCACGGCCAGTCTTTCGATAAATCATTTATTAGCGTTTAATGGCCAGTCTGGGACGCCTCGATGCGTATTCCGCTTAATAAGACGGTTCACCGGCCAAAACGATAATTACACGTACCACGGAGACGTCGTGCCATGTCCTAGGGTACGTAGGTTGATCGCCGTGTCGCCACAGCCGATTCTTCTCTATCCCGTTTCGTCTGGCTTTTTATACAACTGTAACGAGATCCAAGTACGAGAAATGTATTTTTATCGCGGAGTATCGCGAACCTTGTATCGTAACAACGTGTCCCTGTTGAGATTTATCGGGTTTGCGTGGTCGTCGATTTTTATACATATCATTGCGTATAATACGTATAATACGTATTGTTGCAAATACTGCGAGTTTACTATTTTACATCGAACCAGACAATCGCATGGTTTACGATTCGTAAAATCGACGCGTAAAACTTGACTCGTCTAGTTGCTAAACTTGTTACCGTGCACGTAGTGGAATTTGCTACCGCTGTTATCTCGTTACTCGATAACTCGTTACTTGTAAATTTTCGTTAATAAGGTTGATCGGATAACGACCGATCGCAAAGACTAATTTCTTTGTTCAACGTCGTGATACAACGAGTTGACGTTAACGTTCACCGATATTACGTTCGACGTAACGTCCGGCTAGACTCTTCGACGAGGCAAGGAAATTATTTCGCGAGTTCCGATGGAAAATTGAAATTTTTATCGGCGATGCCAGCGGAGAACTCGGTGAACCTATCAAAAGGACATCAAGAGGGTAACTGTTCGTTTCTGTGCCTCGTATGCAGAGCAAACAAAGGGTGGCCGAGCCAAGGGGCGAACCGTAACGAGGCAGTGAAAGTGGGAGAGAAAGTGAGGGGAAGTTGGAAGGGGGATAAAGAGTGAAAGGCGAAGAAAGGGTGGGAGGAAGAACGAAGAGGGTCGTATGCGGGTAAGGAGGATGAGAAAGAGAGACAGGATGGTCGGTCGGAGGGCTGTATAGGTAGGTTCAAGGACGACCACGCCCTGTCTGCCGTACACCACCCTCTCCACGACCCCTCTCTCTCTCTCTCTGCCGGTGTTCGCTACGCAGTTCGCAAATCGCCTGGAAACAACCCCTAAATTTCAGGGCCGCGTCCTCTAGCCGGCAAAGGACCGCAACGTTCGGTCGTTTGTTCGCTAATTCGTGCGTAAAAGTTGATCCGCTCCCGGATCGCCACGGTGCATTTTCCAAAGCATCGGTCGGGATTTGCTCTCTCACCACCTACTTTCACCGTCGATTTTGGTATTTTTATCTTTTTCTCTTCTTCTGCATCTTTTTCGCGCAAAGCGTGCGCTTTTTTTTCGAACTTTTCGTTCCCGTTCCAAAAATTTCCGTCCTTTCCACCTTTTATCGCGCGTGCTTCTTTTCGCCTATCTTCTGCGTTAATGAACGAACCGAATATACGATAATAATAATAATAACGACAATTTTCATTCGATTCGAACAAACAGGAAACAAGGATTCGCAAATGGGTCATCGCGTTTCTCGATAACACGTCCGATTTCCTCGAATATTCCTACGCGTACACAGATGCGCGTAGACGCGTGCTATACCGGCGAACACGTGAACGATTATCGCGAACAGGCTACGGTAATTAACGACGGACGACATCGATGTTTCCGGACGTGGAACGCGTGACTCGTTGACGAGTCACAGTGATTCAGAGAAAACACGGTATCTAGTCGAGGCGGAAGATTAGAGACGTGGCCCCGTGGCCGGTGGTCGCGTGAGACCGAGATAAAAGAATTTGTATCGCGCCGCGCGACGTAAACTATGACGATTGCCGATTACCGGGGAACAAGGTCGAATCAGACATGCAAAAAAAAAAAAAAAAGTTGCCGCTCGTCATGGAGGATCTTGCTTTCCGATTTCGATTCAAAGAAACGATACTACGATTATTTAGAAATCGTTAGTCACGGCCGACAATTATTCCGTTGTCCAACGTTGATGGACTCGAAATTGAGAATATCATTTTGTTCGACCGAGACTACCTCGAATTTTCGTTCCACGCGAAACTCACAGCGGCTGGCGTCAACGGGTTGATCTTCGTGGACGTGGAAGATCGCGCTTGCACCGAGTATAAATCGAAGCTTACGGTAAATTCCACAGCCGGCAGTGCGTGTTTTTCTGCCGGTTCGACTAGATAGCCGAGCGAGACGACGCCTTCCGTTCGTTCCGCGATCGAACCGGCCGATCAGCGACAACCAGAGTGCTGCATCTCTCAGCTTCTCCACAGCCTTCCTGCATATTTTATTCCAGTGGATTCACGTTGATCGTCGAGTCCGGTTTTCCCGGAAATTTCTCCTCTTCTTGTCTTCATTCCGATTCCGTTCGAATTGGACATGGCCATCGTGCGATTGACGGCCAGAATTTTGATTAAGTCGCACCGTTACGTAACCTGTAAACGCGTAATGGGATATAAATGGCTCGGACGATTCGTGTTTACGGAGGCTGTTTACGATGCCCTGGCTAAACTCGCAGATACGCTCTTCTCGCATACGGACGTGCGTGTATCGTCGCACGAACGACCCGAAGCTTGGCAACAGAACTCCAGGGACAGATAAATTCTCGTAGACTTTCGGAACGGGCTTCCGATACCAGCGTGCTTCCTGTTCTCGTCTCTCGTTCGGTGCATGGGATGCATTTTAGTCTCTTTTCCAGACGATCGTTTTTCGCTCGCTCGAATCATCCGTAACGTTGATCTAATCGTCGAATCAGTCGCACTTTACGTTCGTTAAACGTAATTCGAATGACTGGAACGAATTCCGTCTAATATTCTTTATTCAAATAAAAATAATAGATAGAAAACGGAGTGTGGTTGAGGAGGATTACTCGCAGATAACGTAACAGATCAGACCGATCGAATCTTTGCATTTTATATTTCGCACGTAACGTGCATACATTTCAGGTTGTAAGAAATTAATCGATCGACGATTAAAAATTCTATTCTGATAGCTGGAGTTCTACCGTGGTAAAAAGCACGTCCGATATTTGTCCTGAAAAAGAATTTCCAAGGCGGAAAATATTTCAAGTTTGCTAATAATAAGCTTGGCTCGGCGATCGGCGAGTCTCGATTCCGGAATAAATAACGTTAATGCAATAACTTTTCCCGTCAAGGTCATTAAAAAAAGAATTTCCTTATTTACACGACTTGGTCCAACGAATAGCGAAAGACCGATGGACGCTGGTATCTCTGCAAATACGGAAAGTGCATCGACGAGGGCTGACCCTCGACCTCAGATAGGTAGCACGGCCATTATCGACGCTTGGAGCAGTCGAAAGCGAGGGGAACGCGCGGGACCATACGGGGGAGGGAGGATGCTGTAAAACGATGAAAAAATATCGGTCCAAATAACCCAGAAAAAACACGAGCAGATAGCGTCGGATAAAGAGCCTCGTTACCGAGCCGAACGTTCCGCATCTGGCTGCTCGCGAGCGCGATCGACTGAATAATTTCGCGCGTCGCTTTAATTCCGTACTTCTTAATAATTCCATCGTGGTGTAAGGTTGCCACTACTCTTAATTAACCCGTTGCCAATGACTTATTCGGACCGATAAAGGGGTTAAGTTACGATTCTTCGATCGTCGTTTCCGATTTCTATATCTGCCCTTTGTTCCGTGTTCTATTTATTCGCATCCAGAAAAGGACGAACAGCGAACCGATGAAACTTTCGTTCCAATAAACGCAGCTCAGGTAAATAGAATTCTGCTAAAGATTACGAGGCATCGTCTTCTCCTCCGCGTAAAATTTCCAGCTAAACCGACGTCTCGTATGATTCTGTTTGCACCGCCAATCGTTGACGATTCCTCGCGCTATTCGTTGACTTTCCAGTTTGCTAAACTATCGTACGTAGGTCGTCCGTCGTACGATATTCGATTCTATCTAAACGCGTACAATGTACGCGAAGCGACTCTCGGAGTGCAGGATCTGAAGCGCGAGTTCTATCTCGCGAGAGGATATTCTCGATCTGGTGGTTGCGCCAGCGGGGAACTAGTATTCGCGGAACGAAGGCGAGAAAGGGAGAGAGAAGGCATCGATCCGGATCTTCGTGAATCTTTCAGCGAAATTACACCGGTTAGTCGTAAAGTCTCGGTGCTCGCCACGATCCAAGCCAGACTGTGCGCTCACGCCACTGGCCGGCCACTTTGCAAACAGCTCGGACACGAACAACGGCAGCGCGAGATGTAAGTGCAGGCTGGAACTAAGGGGGCCCCGTTCAGTTTCCAGCGGCACGACCGACAAGCGCGTGCCAGAAAGAGAAAAACGACGCCACGGGGCGGAACCCTGACCCTCGACAATCCGCCCCTGCGCTGCCCGCCGACTCTTCCAACGCCGAATCGTTGCACGGAATTGCGTCAGAATTCGCTTCCAATTAGCTGGCCGAGTATCTTGCTTTTGGTAGGGTGTACCACGGCTGGTTCCTGGGTCCAGAAAAGTCTGGCCGTGTTGCGAGACGTTGCGTAACCTTCGGATCCGGTTACCGATGCGAGACGCTCTCGATTTCGCGACTCCATCGCGTTCGATCGTGTGCGATGCTTCGACGAGTCGGCGGTAAAGCAAAAGACCAGCGATATTTGTACGCCTGTCTTTCGGCGTAACTTTTATTCGCGGACGATTAACCGAATTGGCTGGTAAACTCGATAACTTAAAATCGTTTGAACGAGAAGCAAGCGGTGCGCCGTTGCTTCGAAAAGCGGAGATCGATGAACAGGATCCTAGAGGTAGCCTAATTTCGGCGAGGTATTAATTACAGGAGCGTACTGCATGCGATCATTAGCTCGCGCTATGCGGCCCAACGGTTTCGAGGAACTCGCGGTTTGGAGGGTTTCCGGAACGATCGATCCAGCGTTTTCGAATGCTTGCCATCGATGGCGCATCTTCCGTTTCCGAATCTACTTTGCGGCTGGTCTACTCGCCTCCATTCGACTTTCTACCGTCTCTTCGTTTCCTATTAAAGCTGCAAGTGTATACACGTGCTTCTCGTTTCGCCGAATACGAACGTTTTAACGATGGAAGAATACTTAGCAGAGAAGATCGATACGATCGGCAAAAATCCGCGAAGGATTTTATCTTCTTTCGTGAAAAAAAAAACCGTGCCGCAAAGGAGTAAAAAGCCTCTTAATTCGGCTCTTCGCTTTGTCGCTGTAAGATGAAATATTCGATGCTTGCGACAACAATAACCGTATCTCCATCGGATGAGATTCAACACGTTCGTACCGATCCGCTTTTCAAGAGAAAAGAAGGAAGTCTTGGAAAAACACAATAACTATATCGTGCCATACGTCTGGCGATTATATCAACCCCGCTATTCTAACGCGGTATCGTCTCTCCTCTCTTACATACATTTTCCATAAAATTCTGCCTGGCTACAAAAAGACGAATATCTGGAGGACGCGAAGGACGGTGGCATCGTTCTCACCGAGTGTCATCATCCGGACGAAGCTCCCTCCACCACTTTCGATTTCTTTTACGTTCGAGTTTTCGAGCTGCTGCTGGCACCGGAGAAAAAGTTGGAGGCAGAGAAAGGGGAGAAATGGAACGGTGGTTGAAGTGTCGACCCTGGATTAGTTTTTGCGAGGGTGGCCTCGATAGAATGTTCCTGACGAGGGTTGGCGTGCTCCCGCCAAGGGATATGGAGGGCAAAGCGCGCAAAGGGGCTGCCGAGGGTTTCGGCGTGTTGGTGGAGGAGCTGTTTGCCGGCGGAACGGATGTCTGGGTTGGGGTAGGACGCGCCCAGAAGGTCGTCCGAAGGACGAGGATGGGGGTAGGGGTAGGTCAGCACCCACCTACGCATCTCGAATCGATATTCCTTCGATTTACCGTTTAACCCCAGGCAAACACCTACATCTTTCCAGCGTAACCGCACCTTACGAACAAGAGAAAAGATCGCATCCTTCCTCCTTTGTCGTACCACTCTCGTCCTCGACCTTGTCAAAACTTGGAATACGAACGACCGCCCATTGTCGTTCGATACAGCTCCCATGTAGCGCCTTGCGTCTACGCGCGCTAGGAACGACCTTGGAAAAATAGGTTCCGAAAGGGGCAGGCGTCTCAAGGAGAACGAAGACGGGCGTTAAATTTCCCATAAAAAGTACAGAAAACAGGGACAAAGAGCGAAAGGCGAGAGACGAAACGAACGATACAACGCATCATGTACCGTTATCGATAGGGTCGATTCCAACAACTTTCGCTTTCTCTTTCTTCTTTCTTTGCCTGACGAAATCGATCGGCAGACGCGTCCGCGTTTCGTCAGAACGTGGCAGACCATTTAGGGCAAAGCGCGGATTACCGTCTTATCGAAAGCTCTCTCTTTCGGATGGATCGACGACGAGCAACGAAGCGCGACTTACGCCCGGTAGCGGTTCTCGGTGGCGAAAGAGTTTGTCGAAATCCGTAGCGGACTCGTTGGGAAGACGCCGTCCGATCGGTTTCTAATCGTTCGTTGCACCGACTGCGATCGTAAAAGCGTCACGCGCTCGTAAAAACGTCAGTATGCGAAACAAGTAGTCGCGTATTCCGCATCGACCAGGTATCCTTGTATGCGTTGTCTCTGTCACTAGGCGTTCGTATCTTTTCGCCTTCTTCGTTCCACCTACTCGATCCGTCCCGAGTAGGAACAAAAATAGGAAAAGCATTCGTTCTCTTGTGAATAAACATTGTAATCGTCCAAAAATACAGTCGCAATTTTCAATAATATCGATCCTTAAAATTAGCTTCTAAAAAAAAAATTTTTCTATCTTCCAGCGTAGTTCTTACGTTACGCGGCGTACAGAAATTTTCTGCGCGCTAGTCTTTGCGCTTCGAGACGATGAAAATTTTTCGATACGCCGTGTACTGGTACGCGTCCGATTTTCGACCGTTCCCGGCTCGATTCGACCACGCAACAGCAGCGACCATCGACGAACAGGTTAGCGTTTAATCGCGCATGGCCCGAAAGCGTCGTAACGCTCAGGCGTCGCAAAGTGCACGAAGAATTCTGATTGCGTAATTTCGCTGTTGCCGGTGGATACTTTCCGATCGTGCTTGCGCGTAATACCCAACCGACCCTGTTCTCGAAATCTCGACGCTTGACGCTACCGTAACTAGGGTAATTTTTCTAGGAGAAACGATCGCCATAGAAATTTACAACGACGATAGACCATCGAAACGACGAAAAAAGATGAAGAATCGAGGATTGGGAATGAGAGTAAAGAGCTCGTTGCGTTTACTTATCGAAGTTATCGAAGTTTAAACGAGCGGGAAAAGAGGACGCTCGTACGAGAGGGAAAAGAGCGACCGATGGGGATCCCTGGAAGGCGCGGGAGAACAGCTTTCTAGGGGACCTCTCGCTTTGACGACATCGAGCGATCGATCGATCGATCGGCTAGATATACCGTAACGCTTTCCTTTTCCGTGACAAATTGACGAGGAAAACTCGGCCTGACGAGTTGGCCGAGAATAGGAACGACATCTGAAATAGGATATCGGAGATCGGCCTCGAGCGTTCGATTTGTAAACAGCGATGGCAGCGTACGACCATACGTACGTCTTCGGCGAATCGAAATCGGACGCGTTGCGAAGGAACTTTGCCGGCGTCTTTAACGTTCCAGAAACGAGAAAGAGGAAAAGAAGAAGAGAAAAGAAAGACGAATTCGTGGAAAAATGAAAGGCAAAAATTTAGCGACCCACGTAGGTTAGAACCTGCTGTTGCCCCGACGTTGAAAATCCTTTGTATCGCGATACGCGATTAGCCCGTCGTTGAAAGACCGTCGCGCTGCATCGTCTCTCTTGTTCGCCGACAGCGGACGCAGAAAAGAGGATCAGCTCGACGGAAGAGGTGGTGGGTAGCGGAGGATATGGAATCGCGCGAGTTGTCGAGACACGGCAGGGCCTCGCGACTCCTTATTTTTGCGTTCCCAGAAAAAAGGTGGTTCGCACACAATGCCAGCGTAATGACATTGGACGAGGAGAAGGAGAAGAGGAAGAGGTTGGGAGAAGGGGCCCGGACGCATCGGTGAAAAGTCATGTGCCGTCGCGCGTGCATAGGAACGCGCGCGCGGTCTGCATGCCCGTCTCGGGACACGCACGTGCGTGTTGGTGGTGACCACCACCGGCACTCTCTCGCGCGTAGGTAGACGCAGCGCGCGCGCGCGCGCGCTCGCCACACCGCGCTACATCGCGCCGCATGGCCAACTCGGCAGGCCGAGGAGCGGAGGGAGAGGAAAGTTGCATCGAGTAAACGTGGAGCAACGGTGGTGGCAGCGTGCGAGCGAGCGCGCGAGGGAGGGGGCACGGAGTACGGTAGGGGGCACTAAGAGTAGGAAAATTCAGGTCGCGCCTTGACATACTTGTACTTACCACGTGCATCGGCCGAGCGGCGCATGCGCCGACCGCGTCGTCTTCCATGCACCGCACCGTGCAGTTGCACGCGCACCCGCGCGTGCCTCTCTCCTTGCGCTGCATCCCGCCAAAACCGAGTCGTCCAACGCTCGTCGAACTTTCCAGGATTTCATGCGCGAAGATCGATCGATCTTTTCTTTTTTTTTTTTTTTTTCAACTTTTCTCCACCTCCCCCCTCTCTCTCTCTCTCTCTGTCTCTCTGTCGTTCTTTGGTCTCTGTGCTTTCCTCTGTGCACGATACGTTCTATCGTATTGTTCCGAATACCGAGAGGGAGCTCTCGATGCGATGAATCATAGATCGCGCGTTGCGGTGGTTGCGGAGGTTCGGTACGAAGGCAGATTACGTTCGTGGAAATCGAATAACGATGCTCGCATCGCGAATACGGCGCGATGTAACCAGCCTGCCAGGCAGAAGCGTTTTTCAAAGGCGTAGTACGAGCGTCGTCTCGTGGGTCGACCAGAGAGATTATGCAAATGTAACGCGCGCGTTTCGTCACGTTTTAAATTGAGATCGACGTCGATGCTGGTCGTACTCGATGTCAGGGATATTAGACGCGATACGGTACGCGTTACGCAATCGATTTTCCTTAGGAATTCGCCAGCGGAGACGGTCGCCAGCCGTATTAGTCGAACGACGATCGGACATGGAAACGGAGACGCGTACCGCACGATGGCCGCGTAACGTTCGCCTAACCGTCCAAACTACGCTGGTAATCGCGTTAATTGCGATATTATCGCGCGATTGGTAGCGCACAGCGAGCGAACGCTGACGATTTCGAGGCGATTCGACCTAATTCGCGGCGCGTCGCACCGCCGGGTCGTTGAAAACTACGAAACCAGTCGGTTGTTTCTTCGTTGAGAAAAATAGCCTGCTATCGAGAAGAAGCTCGATGCGACCGCTTTTATCGCGGTTTCACGTCGCTGGAAACGAGAGGCGGCGAAACGCGGCGCGTATCGCTCGAGCTCTGCCGTGCCACGGCAAATTCCGTGAAAATAGATCGCATTTCACTGACAGGGAAAATGGCGTAACATCGTTTTCATTGGAATCGAGGTTACGGTATTATACATCTCGGATGATGGGTACGCGCGTCAACGCGCGCTCCGCCTATTCCTCTTCCAGTTTAGTCCACCGAGCCAGCTAATGGATATGTTCTTGCGAAATCGCATAATGCGGATACGTTCGAAATCTATCGTTGTTCGTTAACCCTCGCGTACGCAATCGAAATACCACGCCACAGCTGAAATATTCACGAGAATATTTCGTCATTCGTCCTTAATTTGATGTTTCGTCGAAAAGTTCGGTTAAAAGGTAAATGTCGATTGAGAAAAAAGAAAGTATTGGTTATTTAATACCGGTAGATCCATTAACGGTGACAGACAGGTACGTTTAGCAAGACGTTGGACTGGGTTCAGGTCCAACGTTTCGTCGGCATCTAGTTTCGCGAATCTCTGACCGAAAAGTGTCGGTTTCGTTGCCACGTATCGTCGGGAAAAGTGGCCTTCCACCGGAGGTAGATTCGCCATCGAGGGAAAGGCGAATCGGTCTCTCTGCCAACGTGAGTGCCGCTCGAAGAAAAGGAAAGAGCCGGAGAAAAAACGGCATAGTTTCACTGTCCGCTGTTGCGGTGCACGGATTCACGCGACCTTAAGCCAACTTCTCACTACGGAATCCCCTTCGAGCTACGTCGACCGAGATTTCTTTTTACTTCCTCTCGTATCCTCTCTTCTTCGTTCGCATCGTTCAGTTTCTTCTTTCCCATCGTATCGATCTTCGATACTTTACTTCTTTACACGGATCAACTTTTACCGAGAAACGCGCTCTTCCTTTCGGCCACGTTTCGCGAATACTCGACGGTTTAACGCACATGCTCGTTACACGTACGGGCGTCGGTTGCGTTTCCTCCAATCAGTCGTTTTAGCCACGATCGATGTCATTTTTGCAAAGCAGAAAATACAATACAAAAATACGCGTCTTAGGGTGTTGAACGCGCGTCTCCTCGAAGCAAAAGGCGAAAAGGAAAAAGAAAAGGGAGAGGAAAGAAAGCGGAGGAGCGATGTAATTTACAAAGTATCGATCGCATAGGAAACGGTGTCAGGAGAACGAGTCACGGAAATCAGCGGCTGACGTTGTGATCACGCGTGACAGTCATCGCGCATTTTCACGCCTGTCGAAAGACGCGTGCAACGAAGTTAGGAGAACGTACCGGAGTAGCTTAAAACAGACATCGACTCGTCGAACAGCCACGGAAGGAAAAGGACAACGATAGATCGGTCGCGCGTGAGTCGGGCTTAAAGCGATGCAACGATGCAAAGCCGAGTAGCCGGCTTATCTAGGCCAGGGCTAGCGTGGCGAACAGCTCGTTCGTTCGTTCGTTCGCTCGCTCGCTCGCTCGCTCGCGTATGCACGTATGTAAGTACACGTAGCGAGGATCGCACGTGCGTGCGCTAATGGAAACGGAGAATCACGCGCGCGAGCGCTCGTTCGCCGAGCCGAAATATCGTCGAGAATCTCGTGCGAGGCCCTCTACCTGTCTATTTGCCACTATCTCTTTAAGTGGACTCGCTGGCTCAAGCACACGCACACGGCAGTCGATGATCTCGATCTCACTTTCGATTTGCGCTACATAGAATCGCTAGCGCGCTATCGGCGATTTCCACCTTGCGATTGCTCGAAGTGCGTCGTGTGCTACTTTGTAGAATTGATGCTGCGAATGAAATACAACGACTGGTTGGCCGACGTTTATTCCAATCGTTTTCCCCTCTTTTTCATTAGACACGAAGGATACTTTTTGGCGACAATAATTTCAAACGCTTTGTTACAGAACCATATAATCGTATTTAAATTAATTTCGATTTCAAAGTGGTCAATTTCTGTCGAAACGTTCTCGCCTGCTTGGTAAACGACAATGATATTTAGTTATACATTCACTGACACATTAATTTCCAATTGCATATCCTCTAGAAATATATTTACCTTTCCAATGAACGTTGTAAATCCGCCACTTCCCCTTGCAACGAACCACGGTCTACGACTTTTCGCACATCGCGCGACAGATCTAAATCGATGCCGCGTAATAATTCGAAACTTCGAGACGTCCCTGGTCGCAACACCAGGATCAAAAAAGATGCTTTCGTCGAATCTGACTTTCACGAACAAACTTTTCCAAAATACGGGCAGCGCGTCTCGTGCGCGCACGCACGAATCCTTTATTACGTAAGCACGACACCCATCGAGCTGTTTATCTTCGAATTACCAGCGCAACTTTATCGCCAGAGTTTTCCAACCGACCGGGGGAGCCATCGCGAGGCGAACAAACATCGTCGCGGATCGAGGCGATGATGCGACGTATCTCCGGCAGTCTAAAGATAGCATTGTTTCGTAGATATCTCTTAATTTCCGTCAAATCGTCTAGACCGGATAACATTTTCTGCTCGTTTAATAACAAATAGATTTTGCTTTGGATATAGAAAACTAAAGGAGGTGCACACGTAGGTGGAACGGATCGCTGTTCGCTTATTTTTCCGTTTCTTTATGCACGCTCGTAAAAATATGAATTTGCATAAATATTCGCAGTCCTGTAACAACTAGCAAAGTAGAGGGCCTGTTCTACCCACTCGTGTCACCTTCGCGCGATACCGGCTGGAACGCATGCGAGTAATGCTAGAACGTGAAAGAATCGGTGGCACCGTATAAAAGAATCTCGTCCCATTCGATGAGACAGCTATGCCAAATTCAGAGCCGAAGAACAAAATTCCTATCGCAAGATTCGTACGCGCGTCTTTTGCAACTAACAACCAGCCGATCGGACCGATTAAGAGAGACGATGCAATTGATCGTTGGTCGTTATTTGGAACGTACGAGCTGGGCGTGCAGGATTATCATTTGCAGGAAACGATCGTTCGAAACGAAAAGAAAAGAAAAGACGGAGAAAGGAGGATCGTTTGATTCTTCTCTTATCTTTTACTAATTCGTTGTCCGAAAATTCCGCGACAGGTTACGCCAGCGAACAGATTTAACGATGCGCAACCATTGGACGGAACACAGGGTAAAAAAGGAGCACGACGAAGAGAAGGACGAATCGACGGGAGTGTCTGTCGCGATCGTCGCGTGCATCGGCGATTAGCGATCGACCCAGAACTCGGACGAATGATAAAGCGGCTCGTTGACCGGTGAACGTACTCGGCTGTTTCGCGACTCGTATAGTACGCGACGAGGAGAGGAGAGTGAGCGCGCTATCGATTCGCGCTATCTGTCGCGCGCGACTAGCCGTGGTAACTAGAACTCGAAGCAGGAAATAAAACCTGAGTCACTTTTAACCGCGTCGCATGACGCAGCGTGCATGACAGCCGCGAGCGAGCGAGCGAGCGGAGCGCACCGTGACACAAATGAAGCGTATTTTTACGCGAACTAAAGGGGACTCGCTCGCTTCAACGACCCTCTTTCTCTCTCTCTCTCTCTCTCTCTCTCTATCTATCTATCTATCTATCTCTCTCTCTCTCTCTCTCTCACGCTTTCTTGTTTCCTCTCGCTCGTGTTCTCGCTGTTTTTTCACTCTTCCTCTCGGTACGTCGCATCTAGCCGCTTGGAAATGCGCGACGTGTTCGAAATCGTTCCGGGGAGATTGAAATTCGTCGGACGTTCGCCGGCTCGGCTCGCGCCGCCGTTGCACTCTCTGTGACGTCAATGGTTGAGCAGGCATGTAACGCGCGGAGGATATAGCAGGAGATACGATTTCAAGGATACCTAGGAGTCGCCGCGATGAGCCATCGTACTCGGTCGGTGCTCCGATCTATCGCGTAAATTTCGGTTATTCGCAAGGATTCTATTCTACTCCACTCTTCGTTCGTAATAAACAACCGTTTCTTCGCTCTTTGTTCGTGTCGCCTAGAGTCTAAACAGGTGCAAATAGAGAGCAAACACTGAGATTCGGATAGATTGGTTGGAATCGTGGAGAAACACGACAGGGAGTAGGAAATTTCTACGTACTTTGGTAGAGACACGAAGGTCGCGTGTCGGTAAATGGGAGCGAAGGGTGGCAGAAACGACGATACGGATAGCGGAGAAGAAACCTTTACGTATTCGGAAGATCCGGTAGGGTTGAGAGCGAGCGAGCGGTCTTCCCGTCCGGCCCGTTTTCCCAAGGGTTTTTTTTCCAGCTTGTTGGCCGACCGAAGGGGCATCGGCTTAAAAATAGGTCGCCGGTGAACAGGATGTGAAAAATAAGACTCGCGGAAGGTGTCGGTGTTCTCGGTAGCAGTTTCTCCGGCGTGCTCTAGCCGTCCATTCTTTCGTCCGTCCGTCTCCGTCTGACCGGTTGTTTCCTCGGTCGCTACACGGAGTCGCGTCGCTCCGAAGAGAGAGGAGCACACACTCTCGTACGGTGTGTGTCGCACGCGCGTGCACGTGTGTGTAGAGACGTCGTGCAGGCAAACGCTCCGTCGACTCTCGGCTCCTTCGACTCGGTCCGCAAGAGTTGCAGTTGCAGTTGCACGCTCGGTGGGGGTACGCAGGCCTTGGGAGAGTTCGCTGCACCTCTCGAGTCCGTCCGTCTGTCCGTCCTCCCTCTCGCCTCTTTTCTAGCCCTCCTACCGCCACCTTACCTCCCTCTTCGTCCACCTCATCCTCCTCGCGCTTCGGTGCTGCTGGTGCTGGTGCTGCTGCTGCTGGTGCTGCTGCTCCTCGTCCTCTTCCTCCTCTCGTCTCTTCCTCCACCTCCTCTTCCTCCTCCTCCTCCTCCTCCTCCTCCTCCTCCTCCTCCTCTTTTCAGCTCGTTCTCTCGATCCTCGACCGTCGACGACTTCCCCTTTCCAAGTCGCCGGTCGAGACGTGCACATGCTAACCGGCCGCTAGCTTCGCACATGCATGCACGCGACTCTACGCTCGCGTTTTCTCCTAGTGGACGTTTCTCCATCGTTCGTGTGTCTCGTCTCCTTCTCCTCTCTCCCTTTCTCTCTCTTTCTCTCTTAACGTCCTGCACGTCGTGGTTGCATCGAGAAAGAGATACGACACGATCTTTGGGCACCGCGACGTGTGCCTCCGGAACGTTGGATTCCTCGATGGGACCACAGGACAGAAATCCTTCGCGATGCTCTCGATTCTCTTTCTTATCCGTCGTGGCTTTCCTCTTTTCAACGTTCAAAGTATACTTGCAAAGAGTATACACGAGGAGAATTTGTTGCTAGTCGTGGTACACGGATAGGATTAACCTTGCATCGCTACTCTATAGCGATTTGCGACGTTCGAGGGCAATTGTCTCGGGATAGGATTTGTCTTTCCACTAGGCTCGCGGATGGACGCTCGTCGGACGATAAAGGAAGTAAGGTTTTCGCGCCAGAAAATTGCCACTCTCGAGGGAAATCCTTCGAAGAACGGCCACGGTTCGTGTGTTTCCGTGCCACTAGGAAGAATGGAGGCTTGCCAGTTGGCAAGCTTCTCTCACTAGGCATTTTCACTACAGTTCACCTACGATCGTAACTCGTTTTTAATCATCGATCGGGACATCGCTTTTGTTTCTTTCGTTTTCCTTCCATTGCGAATTACAATTCGCCCGTGTAGGGTGTACGTACAGTTAAATATACCATCGAACGTATAAATAGCTGAAGAGGAATTTGTGGCCAACGACGAGCGTATGGTAAATTAAATGCGATTCGACTTCCTGCCAAGAAGCGGCACTCGATCCACAGAGAGAGAGAGAGAGAGAGAGAGAGAACAAAGTTGCGCACGTTCGACCACGTTCGTACGTGGAACGGTGCCAAACTCCTGCCTTTCCCGATCGACTTTGTAGACACAATACCGAATGTTTTAACAATAATCGACTACCCGGACCTGCCTCAGTGTCCACGCTGTTGCCTGGAAACCGGCAATTTCCGCTAACAGGAACTCGTCGTTGTCGTCGTCTTAGTCGTCCTCGTCGTCTGGTTTCGAGCGCAGGTGCACTTGTACCTCGCGAGATGCGGCCTCGATAAAGCGTTTACGGTCCCGCGTAACCGGCATCCAACCGCACCGACGAATTATTTGCCATGCGTAAATGCCGCGCGAATCACCTATACTCGTCGTTAAATGTAACAGCCTTTTTTCCTCCCGATTCGTTCCATTTTCTGCTATAACGTTTCTTTCTACCATACGACTATCGCGGACTCGGCCTTTGGCTAATACGTTCATAGTAATTGGCAACGAAACGAAGGAGAGTCTCGTCGTGCGTAACTAACGATCGCGAACGTATGCGTATTTCTAGGATTAACGAGGTTGCGTTACCGATTAAACCTTTCGTTCCATTCTCCGTGCGTAACTATCCCTATCGATTATCGCGTGGCGTCGAGACGCAACGAATCTATCGATGTTTCGTCGTATCGAACGCTCGATCATCGTCCTCGAGTCAGCAGCGTAATTAAGAGAGGATCCTGATGAAAAGTCCAGCGAGCTTTGGCTGGTAGTCGGGCAACGCCCAGCAGCGGCGCGAGGTGCAGCAACCGAATAGAATAATAAAATAAAAAGAGCGTTTAGCGACGAGGAGGGCCGCAACGTGGCGGCTGGCTGTTCCGGCCGCGTGTGACCGAGCACATTGTAGACACAATAAAGGGGAACGCTTTAAACAATAACCTCGCGGCTCGTTTGGCCGGACGTGCGTCTAAAGCACGCGTGTGAGAGGGCGCGAGTGCGTGAGTGCGCCATTCTACGTTATTCTACCTCTCTCCTTCTCTCTCTCTCTCTCACACACACACTCTCTCTCTCTCTCCCTTTCTCTTTCTCTTTCTCTTCCTCTTCGTGCGCGCACTTTTGTACGCTTACTTGCACGTATACGCGTGTATACGTCATGGTTGAGACGTGTGCATGTACGTATGTGTGTTGGGGTCGTTCGAATACGGAGTGCGGACCTTGGAAGCCGTTCGTAGCGGATCGAGGGAATCTTTCCGGTTCTCGCGGACGTGAGCCAAGGGGGATTCTTCTTCTTCTTCTTCGTCTTCGTGCTCGTCCTCCTCGTCTGCCCTTCGCTTCTTCCCTTTTCCTCCTCCTAATGCCGGCTCCGTAGCTTCCCCTACTCCCTTCCTCCTCCTCCTCCTCTCCCTTTTTCTTTTTCTGCATTTGGTGTTCCTTACACCGAGATTGAGCTATTTGCAAGCTCGTCTTACCATCGATGGTAAAAAGAATCGTCGGAATAGAGGTTAATTAGGACGCGACTGCGTTTCCAGCCTAAAGTCCATCGTTCTTTCGACGATCGAAAGGATCGTTTGCATAGCCTGGCGCTCTATAACCAACCGGCCTTATCTCTCTCCGTCGATCGTACTTCTAATTGGATTATTAACGCTCGCCAGGTTTCGAACGGCCGACGATAAAGAAAGCGGCCGAACGCGCGGACGACTCGTCCGCGAGAAAAAAAATCCACGCGATAGGGAAATTGGCGTAATAGCTGGCTGTTGTGTGTTATATGGAACGTGGCGGCGATTTCGCTGGCACAGCGCCGCGTGCGAGCGCGCGCGCGCGCCGATTTTTCTTTCTCGCCGGTGATTTTCGCCGCGAAAAGGAAAACGAGCCGACACGCACACGCCACGTATCCACGCACCCTCGTGTCCTTGGAAAGTCGCGATCACGAGAGGCCTCCTTCACGGTTTCTGGCACTTGGAGCAGCGCAGGCTCGTTCGGCATGGCAACCGGCCGCGGAACCGGCCACCTACTCTCCGCTCTGCTCCTCTCCATTCTAATCGAGTCGAGACGACAGCCACGCCGTCCTTTCAAATCGATATCCGTCCTTTGTCGGGGTTCGTCGTATCGACTTTACTCTACGTAAAGTTCGATCGTCCAACACGATCGTTCGACGGAGGAAGAAACGCTGGCGATGCACGAAGAAATCATCCGCGACGAAGCGCCAACCAGAGAAACGTGCAGTGGAGGAAAAGTGCGCGTTAGTCTCGGCCTGAATCGCCCGCTAATACCTCTTCCTCGTCTCTTTCGCCTCCGCGCCGGCACTGCGCGATAACAAGAAATTAAAATCGCCGCCGTCTCGCGAGCACCGAGACGCGCATGTGTCGAACGAAAGTCGAGTCGAAACTCGGAGAGATTCGCGAGCTCGTTTCGCTTTCCGTGCTTCCACCTTCCTTCTCGTTTCTTGCGCTTCGCCGTCAACGAAAGTTCTACGACCATGTCTTTCGAGCTTACGAATAGCTTCCTAGTTTTTCCTCGATTTTCCCTGCACGCGAAAACGACGATGAAAGGCGCGCGATGGCGCTTGGCCGAAGCGCCAGGCTGAATATTCTAATGGCAGGGGAACACGCGGCTGGAAAAAGGCTTAGATACACTTTCTTCGCTGTCGTTTGGACAGGAAACGTCGCGTCTCTTGCTCGCTGTCCTGCAAAAAACGAAATTTCTCTTTCTTCGTTCCCCTCTTCGAACTCGTTCAGACGCGTCCTCCGGTTTTCTTTTCTCTTGTTGCCACCCTCTCTCCCTCGAACGGTGGCCATTCGACCGATATTCGACGGTTCGTGCGATCGCGGCGACGTTTCGCGAGTTAAAAACGCGCGATCGAACGATCGATAGATCTCGAAAGGCTGGATGGGTCTCGCCGGTAGAAAGCGGAGGAAAGAGAACGCGACACACCGGCTCGTGGAAAATTGTGCCGTGGAACAAAAACAAAATCGACAGGGGACGCGGACCGCGAAAACGAAAGTGATGCTACGAATTTGCGCTAGATGAGCGCGTTCTCGATTAGAAACTCACACGTTAACAAGTTAATTGTTGCGTAGAAAGAAAAAGGAGAATATTATTTTTTTGACTTCTCCTCCAAAGAAATTTTCATTTCACACACATACGAATTTCAATTTTCAAGACACCGCACGCTTCGTTTAATTGGAGCTTACCGATTCTCTACGATTCTTTTCACGCGACTCGCTCGAACGTGCGACGCGAACTAAAAATTACGAAATTTTCAAAACGCGTTTCGCGATAATTCGTACGAAACACGTACGCGTAAAGTTTTACCATAATTTGCATAGCGACGCGTTAACGCAGAGTATTGCGGCTAATAAATATCGTGGTCGTGGTCCACGGTGTGATCGTTAAACGAAATTTTATTGAAATTCCGACAAACGCAATTCTCTTGCGATTTACCTATGCACGTGCAACAACGTGATCCCGGTTTAAAGCAACGATCGAACATCGAAATAAAGATCGAAGTTTCTCTGATTTATACGACACCGCGAAAGGTAAAAATTCAGTCGCACGAAGGACGAATGGGGGAAGCGGCAGCGGTTGATTCACGAGGAACGTTGCATCGGAAATAGAGCGCGCATCACAGAGAAGCAGAAAGTGACGTTCGGTCGCGTCGCATCGCGTGGCGTGGCGTGGAGTCGCGTCGAGGAAACACGACGAGGCCGGTGGAGTCTCGGTGATGGATTAGAAATCGTACTTTTCCTGGATCGGGCGTCATCCCGTTCCAAGATCGGCGAGAGTTACGAGGTTTTCTCTCCCAGGCCGGCAATGTCGGCCGTTTTTGCGCGAAAATAACTCTCGGCCTGTCCCCGACTTCGCGGTGACTCCGCATCGTGGCGAGGGACGACAAATCGAGGATAGCGAGCCCGGTTTCTACGCGCTTCCAACCCCTTTAACGCACATGTGAACGTTCTCCGACCGTGGACCTAGCGAATTTCGCGTCCATAAATCACTCCTGCTCTCGGTGGCTAATCTTTCAACTTTCAAATATTCCCTCGTCTATGGAATTCAAATTTAAAGTTTCGCGAAACTCAAGCACCATGAATTTCTAAATTACCTTCGAAATTCACCGGTTGAATTTTTACCGAAGGGTCGTTGACGCATGGCCGTCGCTGTGCAAACGACGATAAAACTTCGAGACTGGTTATCCAAACTTGACAGACGAGCCCGATATCGATCCCGTGATAACTCGCTCTTTTAACCCTGCTGCGATTTTTTAATTTCCCTGCCTCGGTCTTGCTTTCGTTCCAACCGAGAAGCCAGCTTTTGAGAAAAAGTACGGTTCGGTTCAAGACAACGCAGCGAGGGTTAAGGAAGTCGCGTTATCGATTCGCAGGGTCGAAGGATCGCAAAGACGAGAATCGACCAGCGTAAATCCGAATGAAAGACGATCGCGAGACTCGGCGATGCTTGGAACCGAGATCGGTCGGTGTGTTTTCAGTTTTCTATGCAAATGCATGGACGATGATCGTCGCATCGGTGCGGACGCGTAACGAATTCCTCGTTGTAAATGTTGGAACGATCTCGTGTTCCGTAGGGTCGCTGATCGCTGCGCGTGAAGTCTGCGAAAAACGCTTTTCGGCAACAATGCAATCGCAGGTTCGACGGCAGGAAGTGCAATTAAGGCCAACCTGTTTTCACTTATCGAGGAAACGGATCCGAGAGCTTGTGGTTGGTGAACAAGCCCTTCGTACGCGGCTCGTTACGTTTCTAGGATGAAATCTCGAAACGGCCCTGACGGGTTGCGGTGCATACATTGTCAGTCAGCGATGGAAAAATCCTGATTCGTTTGACCGTCGTTTTACAATTTCTCAGAAACTGACCGATTCTATTTTCTGAAAAGAGATTTCTTTAAATTTTAGCATTAAAATGCGATCTTTGGTTAGTCTTTTTAATTAATTTTTCGAAATTGAAGCAATTAATCTCGACGAGGATTAGCCTCCGTCTGATGTGCGGCTGGTCCGTTTAAGTGCGTCGTACAATACGATACGGTACCGATACTCGCTACGATGATAAAGATATTGATATTTCTCGTAATGAGAAATTGATGGAGGAATCGTGATTTCATGATAATATCGAATTAACAGGTTTCAAAGAGCAAAAGACCATGATGCAGGAAAGATGCTATTCGACGAGTAATTACGGAAAGAAACAGATGTAATTTGATCGTGGAAAGAACGGTTTACGATGTTGATTCGAGGCTCGCCTAAACTCAACAAACACGATCTCGAAGATCGTTTTTTTCGGTTACAATGGAAGCGACGCCGGAACGGCGAGCCGAGAGAAATTACGAAATCGGTCACTCTCAAGGTTCATTCTGTATGCCCCGTTGCAAAAACACTTCCGACGTTTTCGTTGCACCTGTGTTTACCGGCTGCAACGAGACGTCGAATTGGAAGTTCCTTTCCGCCGCGACCTCGTACGCACGTTCACCTATTGTGTGTACCGTGCATACGCAATCGTTCCAGTCTCGTTTCTGTTGTTCGGTTCTTCCTATACTGTCCCGAGAGCTGTTGCTGCTGCTGCTGCTGCTGCTCGTTACCGTTCGAATTCATCCTCGAGAAGACAATGTCAGGGATTAGAGAGAAACGAATGGTTGAAACGCTTACGCGTAACATGTGTACCGATTTGCACACAGTTGGTTCATCCGACGACACCGGATCGTTTCGTCGCGATAGAATCGTCGGAAGAAGAAGCAAAAGATCCGTGTTCTCCTTCCTACGATACGTCGAGTAGGTTAGTCTGAAAAAAGCCTCCGTTAAAACAATCCATATTTCACGTCGCCGCCCGCTGTTTCTAGCAGTCGAGGATCGAAGGTTAATGTCATGAGAAGACGGCGCTCGTTGGCTGCCTCTTCGTGTGTCCTATCCCAATAGACGAAAAAATAGCTTTCCCTTGCGAAACCATCGTGAAGAAGCAAGGCAGAGCGCGAAAGAAAGAAAGAAAGAAAGAAAGAAAGAAAGAAAGAAAGAAAGAAAGAAAGAAAGAAAGGAAGAAGGAAAGAAGGAAAGAAGGAAAGGAGGAAAGAAAGAAAGAAAGAAGCACGAGACTGTTTGCTCGAAGGGCAAAGAAAAGAAACGAAGCGAGAGAGCGAGACAGAGGTAAAGAGGTGGTAAAAAAGAGGGAAAAAAGGCGAGGGAGAGGAAAGATGGAAAGAGAGAAAAGAGCAGAAAGTGTGTGCGGCGGAGGAGGGAGCATCACCAGCTCGAACATTGCGGTAGGCTACGCATCCGCGCATCTCGAGCGACGGCTCGCGACTGTGTGTGGGTGCCGGCGTGTACGTGAAGCCGCCGACTCTGATCGAGGCAGTGTAGAAACCGAAAAGAACCGAAGTCGGCCGGCGGAAAGTGCCGAAGGTGGTGGGCTCTAGCGGCCGGAGAGTACTGTGTGCGGTGTACACGAGCGAGAGCGAGTCCGGCGCTCGGAGTTGGAGTGTGGGTCTGGAGTAGTGAGTGAACGAGTCTGGACTAGCGGGCTACCCCGGTTCCGAGTCAGTCAGTGTGCCACCGGCAACCGTAGCCTCGGTGCGGAGAACGTGGATACGCTTCGGCGATTCTCTGTTTCGCGTTTTTCTCTTTCTGCCTCTTGGCTTCTACGTGATACTCGCCGACACACGCGTACATATGTATATATATATATGTGTGTGTATACATATATATGTGTGTATATATTACATACGTAGTCACGGAACGCAGTTTATACAGTGAAGCGAACGAGCATTTTTCAAAGTGCGATTGTTACGTGAAATCGATTCTGTTCTCTGGATGATCCCCGATCGAGAAGAACAGCGTGATACCACCACTTGGCTGCGACGTAACGTCCGTCTGTAACCTGTCTGCCCCCTGTCACTCTCCGTCGTTTTCTTTCTTGACAAGTGCAACCGATTACGTACGTCATTATCTATGTTGACAAACGAAAATAAGTAACAAGAGGAATGGTTGATTTTATCCGAAAGAACGTGATCAACACGGAAACGTCGCTAATATCGAGAACTGTTTGCCGCTAGAAACTGCCGGTAGAGTATCCGCTGTGCGTCACGCGTACCACACGGGACGAAGACACTGCCGGAAGAGTTCTACCTCCCACGAAGATATCTATTCTTCCTTTCCCATCTCTATTCCACTCAACTTGCGTTATCGCGTCTTTGCCGACTTTATCGAGAATAATTCTTTCTAGTGAGAATTTTTTCTTAAATCTATTCGTAAACCGTTCGCTCGATCCGGTGTTCGAGTCTAACTCGTCGAGCACGATCAACAATCGCGTCTATCGAACCTGTGATTCTTCTCGCGTGAAATTCTCTCGTGTTACGGTGAAATTTGTATAGAAACGTCCAAGAAGAGGAAGAAAGCCGCATCGAATCGAGAATCGACCGGCGAGTGTAATGTTACATCGTATCGAACGAGTGTCAAGTACAAATCGTTGAAGATCAAGATGGCAACTGTGCTGTGGTAGCCGTGGATCAGCTCGTGAGCACAGACTGGCAGCAAGGAAACGAGGCTGGCAAAGATAAAAACGATGCTCGAGGATCAACCATTAGACTTGAGCGTTCGGGTAGGCGACTACGCGGAGTTCTCCAGGGAGGAGAACGATCAGGATCAGGATCGAAAAGAACCGATCGACGACTACGGGAATGCCGCGGCAGCGCTCAGGTTACGAGGATGCTTCGTCGCCGCCACGTCCACCGAATACTCCCAGGAAAGAGAGGATCGTACCTGTTCCGAAGATTCGGACGACTCGTGTTCCGACAATAATCAAAAAGACGGTAGCATGAGATCGAGGTCCAGACCACCCGGTACCAAACCGTATAAGAAGAATCTTATGAGACGATACCGTGAGTTTCACATTTAGTTTTCGTTGCACCGCGGACCTCCATATAAATTCTAATTTTGACGAATATGGCTAGTCCGCGGATATTTATGCAAATTCGTATTTTTATCTAACGGAAAAAAGCGTGACTTTGATAGAAAATTGTTTCATCTACGAAATATGCTTTGGATATTTTATACGTTTTTACGTATCCTCGACTTACCTAGCGTTTTTCTTCGCACCTTCGAATTTCTCATAAACGCATAGAAATCCTCGGCCTCGATATGACCAAAGAAATACGATCCAAAAGAAGATGTATATACATTCTTGTGTATATAAATTTCCTATGACCGTATAAACATTCGTAATGTTACACCTATCGGTTGCTGCAATTTCGCGCCTTTTCGCCGCCATTACGCGCCGCCTTCGAAGGTATCGATACAATCGCTTCGGAATCGAATCGCTTATTTTTTCGTTGGAACCGTGACGCTCGTGTCAGTTTAATCGTCCATCTGTTTAATCGCTACTTTTTTTTCTTTTTTTTTTTTTATCGTATCTTTGCGAAATTGCGGCATGTAACGAGATTTCTCTCGCAATTATAAAATAAACCTATCTTCCCGCATTACGCACGCAATCGTCGATAATCTCGACAATTTCGATTCGATAATCGTATTCATCGCAGCTGTCAACGATGTTATCTAATGAGCCGTAAATGGAATAGCCGGAAACCAGGAAGTGTGAATCTTTCGACCAATCGATCGTTTACGCGGTCAAATTCAGACTTTCGAATATGGTTAGGACTGCGTCCCCTCCCTTCTACCGCGAAATCTTATCAATACGTAGGCGTACGCATGATCGAAGGATCACAGACACACGCTTATACTCTCACTGGTGGAAGAGATACAGCGAGATTATAAATTAATCGGTGACACCGATTGATGTAGCCGTATTCCATAGAAACACCTTGAATCTTAGACCGCGAATTACATTTCCAAATTGATATATCAAATTTCTTAATAATACTCTTGAAATGACCTCATGCCCCTTTCGAAAGCCAAGAGTACCAAAGTTTTTGTTCTTTATCATTGTTAATCGTTATTTCGTAACAGCCTGTATAATATAACTTTACTTACATAGGGAATTTCAAATATTTCAACGTTACCTTGGAACTTGAAAAAATGCTAGGATATTTTAACTACCGTCCGACATATTTATCGAACAGCTAACTGAAAAACTCTTACTTTGTTTTATTATCCTACATATCGATAGACGACCACAGTGTATATGAATTGTGTGAAAAATAGGAAATTGCATATTTTTTACACGCATGCTACATATAAGAAAAAGGACATTAATGAATAGACACGAGCTACTTACCTTCTCTACCTCCCCCCCACCCCACCCCCACCCCTCACCCTCCTTACGTGTCTCGAATTACTGTTTCGCCTCTCGGAACATGTAAACTTCAACACCTGACCGATTTTATGAGCCGGCTATATCTCTTCCACCGGCGGTACATAAAAATGAAGCGCGAAAGCGAGAAAAAAGCAGAGGCAAAGCGTGCGTGGCGTACATACTCGCATTCGACCGAAAATACGTGCCCCCGACTGTTCTCGTGTTCGGTAGCTGTCGGCCTCCCGAGTGTCAGGGGGGAGGGGAAGAGGGAGAGAGAGAGAGAGAGAGAGAACGATAGACAAAGAAAGAGAGTACGTGCGTGCATGCGTGAACGTATGTGTAATTTCGACCGATAAAAATATTACGCAAGCGAACCCGCGAAGGTCGTTCGACGACGGGACTCGGGCGACGGTAAACCTCGTAGCACGATACATATTTCGACTCGTCGAATAATTTTGCAGTTTCTTCGCTCGTTATCGTGCCCCTTCAAGACTTCACTGGTTCTTGTCACGAAACGAGGATAATACCTTATGACCTGCTCCAGCCCCAATAAAATTAAACTCTCGTATCCCTGTTGAGACAGTTATGTCTGTTAAGGCTGTGCAACGGTACCTTCTTCTTAATGGCTAGAGTCCATTCTAGGATAAATTGCTGTTTTACATATTTGGCTAAAATTTTGTTTTGTTCAATTATATGAAATTATACGAGATAAAATAAAACGGGGACTATCGAAAATTTGTAGATTTATTGTTTTTTTTTTTTTTTTTTTTTTGAAAAGTTGGAAGAAGGACTGTAAATGGTTAGAGGCTTCTTTTGTAAAGAAGCTGCAGGGTGCAAATTAGAGAAAACATTTTTAATCCTTTTCAGGACATCCCACGATTTTGCCGACAGAAAATCCCTTTTTATTTAAACTCTAACGCCAGAAAAGGCACGACGAGTGATGGAGTGGAAAGTAGACCGGAAATTTTCAAAAAATTTCTCTTCTTTCCATTTTCGTCGCAGTTGGAGACAAACGAATTAACCTACGACGCGTACCCTCCGGAGTTTCCCCCCCGGATAGAACGATTTTACGACCTTCGATTTTACAACCGATCCCGTATCGAACAGATTTACACACCAAGTTCATTTACCAAGCAGGGTGAAAATAATTTTTTTTTTTTCTTTATTGACTATTTGTTTAAATTTTTACAATTTGTCCAGAAGGACGTTTGGTAAAATATTATAGCTTAAAGAATAAAAATATAGCATGCGGATGGTTACTCCCAGCAGGGTTCCTGGGTGAAAATTATAAAATAGAAAACTTCGAAGCTTTGGGGAAATTTTATACAGCTATGATGCGTACGGTCTGACAAAAAGACAAAGTAAAGAATTATGTATATAGACGGTTGTTAGGAATCGACGATCAGCGACCACTAGCACGGCACGCGTGTGTTTAGTATACGATACGAAGAAGGAAACGCTGATCCTTGTCCTCCGTAAAAAAGCAACGCGTTTGTCGTCGGTCTGTCAGCCAGAACATCCACGCTTTTTACACCGCTTTTTTCGTCTCGCGTTAAAAAAACATCTAGGTTTGTTTACATGGAAAAATCGAATATCGAACCCTTCCATGAATTTTTCGTGGCTGGAAAGAAAAGCCTTAACGTCCTTAAAGTCTTGGCAGTCAAACGATTCGTCCTTGCTCGTAGGGTCTTATCTTTTCTCAAAATATTTTTTATGTATTTGGTAAAAAATGACTCATGGTTTGGACTAAGGCAGACTTGGGAACTTATGTGTTTGCTTTAATGCGAGTTCTATTTAACGATAATTTATTCCAGTAACCTGTGTAATCGTATAAAAGCGAAGGAACTGGTTTTTATTTTCAAATCAAATGCACGCAATATTCAAAAGTATGATAAAATTGATAAAACAGATCTCTATTTAAGTTGCGTAATTTCTTTAGTTGTTGGTTTAGAAAAATGCAAATTTGTATAAAAATTTGCAGTCCATAAGTAGCACAACGAAATCAGTCGTTGCACGTTTATTATAGCCGATAAGATGTATTGGCCGAATTGGTTTTATTAAAATTTCCACATTTTACAAAAACGGACACAGCATAGAGAAAGTTCGTTTCGAAAGCTACGTGTATTTGCTACACATTTTCAAATCCTGTAATCTCAAAATCTTACGGTTTTTTTTATAACATCCTGCGTATACTGGACAAAAAAAAAAAAAAAAAAAGAAAAGGAACGAAAGGTTAGAAAGGGCCCAGGGAAAGGAGAAAGAAATTCGGCCGTGTGTACTATAAAGTTGACTCTCGGTGCTACCGATGACCAGCTTGTTGGCTTTTGCGGTCTTCCCCCTCTCTGCCGCGGTATCCGGAAAAGCTTTCGAAACCTTTCACGGAGCAGGTAGTTGCCCGGTCGACGGATTATAAATTTATCTCCTATGACAACTCGAATTCCTGTTTGCGTTTTGCTATTGGCCCGTATACTCGACGAGCGAAACAAAGAAAGGGCAGAACGCTGAACGTTAATCGCCGTCGCTATTATTCCGATCGCCACCTAATATCCATCTGCGATTAATTAAAAGCTCGTCGAGTTCCGAGTGGGCCGACCATTCTACGCAAAGCAGCGAAACGGCTTATTAATAGTTTATTGGATAAAAAAAAAAAAAAAAAGAAAAAACAGATTCCCGCGAATGGTGCAGGCGTGCCAATGAACGACACGTTAAAGCGTGTTTCTTATCGGTGTATATCGGCTACTACGAGCCAAGCGAAGATAAGTCGGAATGATATATCGGATGATGTGAAATTACGCGACCACCGACCCGTCTGATTGTTACAAACCCAGATACAGATCGGTTGTTGATAAGGAGAGAAAAAAAAAGGTCTCATCTTCCCTGGTTTGTCCTCTGAGCGTATATTCATATACGTATAATATACATAATCGCGCAGAAACACGTGGTAAAGAGAGGAGTCTCATTCTGCTCTCGTGGACGAAGCAGAAAAGAAAAAGGAAGAGGCGGAGGAGAAGGAGCAGGGGAGAGGGAGGATCATCCACGTTGCGATATAAAAGAGTCGAGGGAGGCACGCAACAGAAGATATATAATGGTTAGCAAGGAGAGGAGGATACTCGAGGAAGGGGAGAAAAGGATAATTCCAGCCTTTAAATCACTCCAAGTGAATTCGAGCGGACGTTCTCTCCGTCCTTTTCTCCTTCCGTCCAGCCCTCGCTTATCCTCTCTTTTCGCGAGAGTGCCTCGCCACGAGCAGAGGAAGACAGATTACTTCCGGCTGCACTCTCTTCCTTTATATTCGAGGGAGAGGGATAGGAGAGGGGAGAGAGAGAGAGAGAGAGAGAGGCGGGCCGCTGCCGGGTTAATCAGGAAATGAAGACCGTTCGATCGCCTCGAAGGGGAAGAAAGCAGTGTCTGTCGATCGAGCAGCCACCGCGGGGTTAATCGGGCAACGGGCAAGATCGTTCTTGGATCAACGCGAGCCAACCAAAGAAAGAAAGAAAGAAAGAAAGAAAGAAAGAAAGAAACGGGAACGCCCTACGTGTCGACGAATCACCAAGAAACGAACCCTTTCTGTTATCTAGACTTTACTCCATGTTGGTAACACCTCCGCTCCAATCTCCGCTCTTTCTTACACTCTTATTCGTATCGCAGGTATCCGAAAGTAACAGCTTTTACCTTTACTCGGCCTCTGCTCCATCGATCGAGCAATCGAAATCAAACTCGTATCTTAATCACAATTCCCGCGTCACGGCTCGCCTGATTTATCTTATCGGCCGCTTATTTCTCTCCTCCGATCTTCTTTATCAATGCCAATTTTCGTGCAATTAATACCGTAACAGCGTTCTAGATACTTTCGTCTAATCGTTCTTGCACGCGTTCGACTACTCGCCGATGTTCGTACGTATCGTGCCACAAATTCTCCAAATTTAACGTTTTCGTAAATTCCTCTGTCATCGTACGTCTGTACACTTTTCTCCAAGACTCTCACTCTGCCGATGTGTTCACCGTCGCTACACTTTCGCGTTAGTCGGATGATGGCTGCTGGCTCGAGGATCTCGGACGCGTAACGAGACATCGTTCTTTTACCTCGAACTTCGTCGTTGTTCGAATTGCGATAGGAGACGATTTCGCGCTCGGCCTCCTTCCGTGCAACGCTGTTGCCGAGAGGGACCAGCTATATATCGTGGCGATATATGGAAACCATGGCTGGCTGTATTTAAATAGCCTGCGACGCTTCGAGGAAACGCGTCGCCTCATTGTAATTCAGGATATTGGCCCGGCGAGGAAGGAAGGACTAACTTCCTGTCTGCGGTTACCCTCCTTCGTACCTTCGCCTCTACCTAGGCGTTCCGTCGCGGCGCCATACCGACACCTTTCCCTCCTTTTCTCCTCCTGGATGAATCCTAGGCTAAATCAATCTTTCTCCTCCAGCGACGTATAACATGATAAATTTGAATACATCGATACGATCTAAGAAACGAAACGTAAGCCATTAAGGATAGGGACATTTTTCCCGACTGTGCATTCAACGAGGATGATGCGGGAAAAGACAATCGCGGAAAGCACGTTGATTTACCCACGCTGAAATTAATCTTAAATTCGTGTACGTTGAGTTATAATCGATCACGACGAATTCGTTAACTTTACTTTGCTCCAACTTCTTTTCTTCTATTTTACGCGGACAGATTTTCAATTTCGTTTCATTTCGATATTCCATCTGATTTCACTATTCTTCTGCGAATATCGTCCAACTCCGGTTTTTACGTATTTCATCTTTTCTCGCGAATAAACTGCTTCGAAAGAGGAAGATTTTCGAACGGATACGGCTTTCGATGATATAGTTTTCCAGGAAAATCCATAGGAGTCTATAACGAACGATTAAAAGTTCCAACACGACGAGATGATTTTTTGGCAAATACGTCACTTAAACGGACATTTCATCGTGAAATTACTTAATTGGCTCGACTTTCACGGTTCACCGAGTTGCTAGGAAAATTTTCTCCCTCGAGTGCCGCTTATAGAAAGTTGAATTAATAGAACGACGCTCGTTCGACCGTCATCGTTCGACGTACTTCGTGATGGTTTTAGAAATTTTTTTTATATATTCCGAATCTTTTCTTCTCTTATTGAGAAAGACAGTTAATATTTTGATTTTCTTTCTTTCCGGTAAGTGGAAAGAGATTTTCGTGCGATGTTACGTTAACGTTTTATCGAAATAAGGAAGAGGGAAAAGGGAAACGAGATGGAAGTTGAAACTCGTGTGCACTTGGCCAGCTTGCAGAGTCGATGATTTCGTTGGAACGACGCTAGATCTCGTCGATATCGATCCTATCGAATCGTACGCTCGGCCGTTACGTAGCTTCGAATCGCTTCTAAACGCGTCCGCGAAACTGACCTATATTCGATCGATCACGATAAACGATAAGGAAAAAAAAAAAAAGGCACGAAATACGATCGAGTGTGCGAGCTTCGATGCGAGTTTCCGACTATGGTAGGAGCAACTTGATTAGATATTCACGAAGATCACGCGGAGAAGATTATGCTCGCTAATTATCAGGCGAGAAACGGATCGTTATCAGTCGTTGCGCATAAACAATAACAAGGCGTCGGCATTCCATCGGAGAGAATAGCGTTGGTACGTTTTTAGTCAAGAAGCAAATAACGTAATCTAGCGAAAAAAATGTTGTTCCACTTTAACGACGATTCTAAAACTCTACCGTACACATAAACATCGAAATCGTCGTTCTTTAACGCTTGCGTCTATGGTCCGAAAAATCGTCCCGCTTTCTCGACAATATTATAGCCATTTTGATAACAAATGTGAATCTTGGAAGCAATTTTAATATCGCAGAATTCGTTAGAAAAGATGGAACGTTGTAGGTTCGATATTGAAAAAATGCAAAAGTTTTATAAGTACGAATATCAGTTCACCGTTAGTTACCTCGATTGCGAACGATTTTGAGCGGATCTTTATATTTTCAGTTTATTCGTGTTACTGTAAAGGGCATCTCGTGGTTGCAAACTCTTCGATTGACAAAAATCTCGAATAGACGAACCCTCGTGGTTCTTAAATAAACGCCGCTCCCGACTTTTCCCGCTCTCGAACGGCGTGAAACTTTTTTTTTTTTTTATTTTTATAGCTCGTCTACGGGCTGAAAGAAAGCTCGGCTCGACACACGAGCGAGCAGCGATCCCTATTTTTTTTTTTTTTTTTTCCTCCTTGAAACGAACGCGGTTTCTTGGTCCGTCTTTGACGAAGGGGATGATCACCCTCTCTGGCGTCGGCCTTTCCACGCCGGGTCCACCCTTTTATCCGCGCGGCGTGGTCTCACGCCTCACGAATTTCCTCTCCGTCCGGTCGAGATCGATTTCCCGCGGTATTTTCCACGCCGATCGGCCCGGAAGAGAGTCGACCAAGAGCGACCGAGCACAGAGGAGAGAGTGAGCGAGCGAGAGAGGAGAGGGGGTGAAGGACGTGCCGTAGGCGGTCGCAATAGGAAAACTGGGGTAGACTGTCCTTGTGCTCTTGGGTGGTTATTGGAACGTTGGCACGGAGACGCTTACCTTCGTCTACCGGGTGTCCCAATTGCAGGGACGCTTGACACTTGGCACGTATGACGGTTAATGAAAGTGGAGCGTAGTCCTTTGTAAAAATAGAGGAAAAATATGTGCGCCGTTCGCGTGATCGATCCAAGTCGATCCGTTTCACGATACTCGACCGCAGCTTCTGATCTTCTGCATGATTTACGTTATATTTTAAAGTCGCCAGTTGCTTCGTTAACGAAGTTTCTAGAATATTTGTGGAACTTGGAAGGTGCGAAGAACCGGTGTAACCGCGATATAGTTTTACGTTACGCGATTTCCTCGTTTTCTTCCCGCTACTCGGAAATCGAACATCGCGTTCGACGGACGCGGACATCCGATATAAGAAACTGGATCACCGAATAGACGTTTAAAAGCGTAGCTCGACTCGTACGAACAATGGATCCGATATTGTTGGCAAGGTTGCAAATACTAACTACGAGGTCGGGAATTAACGAAATTCAACGCTCAGAGTCCACTACGGAAACGATATATCTTACCACGTCATTTCCATTTAAACTTCGTTACAATTTATAATTTCGGTCAATTAAATGCCAAACTATTCCACGTTCGACACGAAAAACCAACGCTTACCGTCAGATTCGTCGAACGCTATTGCCATTGCCATTTTCATACGAATAATTAGATTTAGACCCGTTCGATGTTAGAAGGACGACGGAATGATCGCGCGAGATGCGCCGGTTAACCGGCTCTTTCTCGAAGAGTAATTGACCTCACCTTGACACAATCGTCTGCGGTTTTTATGGCGTCGACTGCGGCCGAATTGAACGAAGGGGGACGATCGAGCATGCTCGTACGCTCTCGGCTACGATGGGTCATTTGCATCGCCAGGCAGGTTATCAACGCGCCTAGACTCTTGGATCGTTTGCGTGGCCGCGATTCTTTTATCCCCGCGACCAACCTGCTTATGGAAATCCGACACTCGCCATACTATATCGAGAATAAATATTGGATCCGCGATCGATATCGCGCACGGGACGCGATTCTTCCATCTTTTCACGGTCGCTCGCTGTTGCCGTATAATCGCCATAATTCGCAGCTTTGTTAACGTAATCGATGTGAATCGAATCGAAGGGAATAGCTAGATCTTTTACAGATTCGACCAGATGCTTCGAAAGAAAATTTCGATCGTTAGATCGATGTGTTGACGGAGTACCGATGTTCGCATTATCGCACGATCCGAGACACTTTTTCGAAGAAACAGCTTGTCCCGTCAGACTTATACAGAACATATACTCGTTGATCCATTAGTTTACCTGAGAATTGTTCGCCAGTTGCGTTATCTTCTAGCGACGAATAAATTTACGATAGCGACTCGTTCGTTTCGTCGATGTCGAGCACCATGTAAACGTACAACGAAGTTAATCGATCGATTTGGCCTTTGAAACGATCGTACGAGTAGGTCGATTGGTACGATTCTAACGCAAGACAGGCGAAATACAAAACGAATCGGGTAAAAATCGGATCGGTTGCTTGCATGTAGATGTGGAAAGATGGTGAAGCACACCGTGTAAGCCGTTGGCGTATTCACGAGCGTTAGGTACACGTACGTGGAAGCGGGGCAATTACCGGCGCTATCGGTACCATCGCCGCTTCAAAGGGACACCCTGTAGAGCGATCGATATCTCGCACAAGGGGCGCATTAATTACGAACGTGACTGCGATACCACCCCGGCCCTGGAAGAATCACTCGGAAGCTGAGCGATTAATTAGCCATCGTAACCGCATTATTAATCCTCGACTCCGCGGGAAGCTCGCGTTTCGCGATCATCCGCCGCGCAGCACACATACCGATCTATTCGTTTCGATTAGACATCGATACGGGATCGATAATTGCGAATGTATTAATGGAAATGAGCTCTTGAACGTACGAATAAGTGATATTAGAAATCTCTTCGAGTAGGAAATAGATAACGCGCGATACAGAGATTAAAAAATAATCGGAAGAACGACGCTATTGTTAAAGTAATACTATATAACGTAATAACTCGAAATACGTACGTCTGAAACACCGATGAATTTGTTTTATCGCACGTTCATCCATTCAACGGAAACGCGATGCGCTCGTCTCACGGCGTTTTCCTTTTGTCTTTCTTCCTCTCTTTCGTTCCTCGCTCCTACAATACACACGTACGTACGTCTATTTTCTAACAGGTGTAATACGAGTTTCATCGTCGAGAGAAAAACGCTACGAAATCTGGAGGTAATTCAACGATCTCGATATTTATAACTACGCGCGATATCACGAGGCAACGCGTTCGATCGGCGCATCTATCGGCGATTACAAACGACGATTGCAAATTTCGACGATGGATATAACAGACGCACCGTGCCCGACGATCGGTGGCCGTGGCGAGCTACCACTCTCCGGTGTCCCAATTAACCACCTTTAAATAGATCACGAACCAACTTGCTTTCATTCAGTGTTCGAATGCACCGATAGAACGTACCAATAAAATTCGATCTCCGAGATGTTCGCAACTTGAGAGATAAAAGTTAATACGTTGTACTGCAGCCTAATAGAGATTTTAGAAACTAGATAACGACGTACTATCCGCTGATAATAGAACAAAACGAAACACCCGCTAGATGCGCGGCGAAGCGAAGGAAAGGAACGCCACGGTTTGCGGAGAGGAGAGGAGAAGAGAGGAGAGGAGAGGAGAGGAGAGGCGGGCTCGATCGCTAGCTATAGGTATCTACGCGAACGGTGCATAGAGGAAGAGCAGCTCGCTCGTTGAATGCACCAGCCCTGACCTACATAGTAAAGCGTGTTGTGGGCTAGGCGAGCCTACGCTAGAGCTACCTAGACTATTATAGCAACGAGGTGTAGAGAGTGTCCCTCTGCTCGCGTCCATCTCGCCGGCAACAGCGGCGTGGGCAAACGTGAAATCGCGTAATCGGGTTCACCTTTATTTTTCACATTCTCTTTTTCTCTTGTTTCCCTTCGTCCATCGGTGGAGCGATTAAACGCGGCCTCGATGAACGCAGGAAAAAGGGAAAAGGGTCAAGTAGCTTCGGCTGATTTTTCAAGTAGAACGCGATACCGCCGTGTCTCGCTCGTCTGTTTGGAAATTCTACTTTCTGGAAATATCAATCGATTAATTTTTCTCGCTGGAGCGACGCGTCGCGCGATTATCGTCAGGCTGTCGTCCGTAGAGACGAGCGTCGTTTCCAGGTAAAAGTCAGCAGGAAATCCGAACGAGAAACGTCGATACGCAACGGACGGACGAAGAAACGTTGATAACGGTCGTATCGAGCTTCGTAACCGATAAGCCGTACGTCGATCGAAAAAATTCTAGCCAAGTATAATGACCGATAATTTAGCTGTTAACCAGCCGTTACGCGAGGCACACGTACGACGCGTAAAGGGCCGCGTGTACGCCGTTATTATATCATCTCGCGGACACTGCTACGGCACTTAACGTTACGTAATGGACAGAACGGCGAACACACGGTTCTGCCCGCGTACGATCGTACGTGCGTCGAGAGGCTCGTTACCAGCCTGTCGGTCTCGTTATACAATAGCCCGTGCACGAGCAAAACGAGAGTACTATTTTCTAATCAAACGGTAAGCAGATTCCGTCGTTTGTCCCGGCCATGATGCCGCCGCTGCGACGAATTCCTCGAGCTCGCTCGACGATACGACGCGTCCTACCTACGGGTTCTCCGTGTGTTCCTGGCCACCGTCGTCCTTGACATCTTTTTTCCCTTCTCCCCATACCGCGCGCTCGGCTTCTCCACGCTCGATCGTCGACGAATTAACGCCATCCAACGTCCGCGTGGACCTGAACGAGGTGGACCTCGACCCGGTGATTCGTAAACTGGCCACTGACCTTTTCGACGAATCGTCGCGACGCTTTCTCTTCCAGACTCGACCGTCGCGTTCCTTCTTCCCTCTCTTCCTCTCGCTCTTTTTTTTTTCTTTTTCTTTTTTTTTTTTTATTTTACATTACGGCTGTTACGTTAGTCGCTATCGATGTCTACAAGGGGTTTTCGACTTCTGTCCTGACCGACCGACCGACCGACCGATTCTCAGAGTGGGAGATAGCGAAAAGAAAGTCCACGAAATTCCAGCGCGGGACACGTATTGCTTGGAGTCGCGTTACGCAATTAAGAAATTAGATTCTTCGCCATTAGGTTACGCAACCACGCCTTTAACGGCGTCTGCTCCTAAAAAGCCAACCGGATTGTTAATGTCCACGATAACGAAGTCCTTCGTTCCTTTTCACCCGACTCGACCGACTCGCTTTATCCAGCCGGAAGGGTTTTCCAGGTGAAACGGTGTTTCTCGAGCTTTCTCCGAAGCCTAGGTGGTGTAGATGCTTCTATCTCTGGTGTTCTCTTAGAGATCGTACTCGATCAAAAAGGACGAGCGACAAGGTTTCACGTGTCCTGCGAGAAAAACCGTAAGAACGTCCGAACAGATAACGCTTAAAAGCATCGAGAACCATCTGGTCCAGCAGCGTCATCCCTCGTGTTGTAGCGTTTTCTTTTACCTGGAACCTAAACGCGTACCGTTAGAAACGAAACATCGATCCTCGCCGAATAACCCAGTTTCTTTCATCGGCTTTTAACGGACCACGCATTAACGAGTAGCGAGGGTATCCACCCCCGTGAGAAAGGAATTTTCACTCTGAGTCAGGCTCGTGGAACGATCTATTCATCGACCAAACGTTTCGCTGGTTAACGGTTTGCCTCGTAGCTTTCTCTTTCTCTCGATGGCTCGAGGATCGTCGTGGATTTTCTACGCGGTGCGACTAATGCGACGTAGCTGGAAGGATGGAAACATCCTCGTACATACGCAAGAACACGCGCGTACCGTTCGCGATTGCAAAGTTGGCCGGCGGATGTTGCGAGGATGCGATCAAATCTCGATCGATATGGTTAAATATCGCGTGAATCGATACGTTCGAATTTAATTCCACGACGAGCGTTAGTAAGTAAGTATCTCGTGAATTTTCATCTTAAGAGAGGCGCGTCGTTGGTGAAAATGGTGACGCGTAGAAATCGAATGGATATGACGCAGCGATACGGAGAGAAGCGTGCCGTTAGTCAACTTTCCAGCCACGCTACGGTAATCATCACCGGTAACCTTTGCGCCGATGTTGCTACCTTCGAGTCGACCTTTTTCGAAACCTTAACAAATCGTTCCCATTGCCGTTTCTCTCGAACGTTCTACCGGTCCACGAAGGAAGTGGGCGTGTGCGTGTTGGAACGATCCTGTCCTTAGAACACAATGGCGGACGAAGAAGCGTGCGCGGCTGCCGCTCCACGTCCAGACCATTCAGCCGTTGGAAATAGGTCAGGGACGCAGTTGCGGCGCAGTCGTTTCCTCTTTCTGCGGAAGAAGGAAAGAGAGGAAATGTCACGGTGAAACACGGTGGAGAAAGTAGAGTGGAGAGTAGAAGAAGGGTGCGTAGGTAGGTTGCGAATATCCCTCGATGGTCGTGCGTTTTCAAGGCTGCACACAAGCCAGGGGTGGCTCCTCGTGTTTCCCGGTTGAATGGAACCCGATGATGTTTCGATACGGTCCCGACCGTGTTTCCTCCCTTCTAGAGGTTGCACGCGCACGCTGACCCACATTTTACCTCCTGCCTTCGTTCACCAGCCTTTCGAATTGAGTAACTCGAATTACAAAGCGATAGGCTAGCGCACGGCCCACGCACCTGGATGGAGCAATTTGCTCGGAATTCATTTCCACGTGGAAACCGATTTCAGTCGGCAACGCGTTTCCGCGTGAAATTCCCTTTCGTTTCGGTAAAGTTCCCAGTTCTCGTGCTCGTTTCGTTCCGATCTCTAAGCGTAACGCGATCGACTAGGCGCAAATCGATCTTCGTTTCTTCCGGTAATTCTATCTGTCGTTTCGGTTCCCGATAAAATAGAAACAGGTATTTCTTCGTTTCTTTCTTTCGCAGATCTTTCGACCATCGAAATTTGCTCGAAATTAAAGCAGCAGCAGCTACGCGTATTGTAAGTTAAAACGTCTGTTACGTCCGTGATTAGACGAATGTTATGTAAATTCGTGTTTTTATAGGTACGAAAGAAACGAAGCTTAAGAAGAAACTGGTTCCACTGAAACGCATTCGTTTGGTTTCGATAAATAAGCGTTATATAATACGAGTATTACGAGTAATACTTTACGTATTTTCTACGTTTCTGCATCTTCGGATTGAAACGCACGATTTGAATAATTACGTAAACGTTATACGCGTTTCCCTTTTATTAAACTATCATCCTACCGTAACTGACTTTATCGTAATATCGGCCGTTAGTTTCCTCGCAACATCCTTCACCCTTTTATGCAAAACTCTTTACACTCTGCGCAAAGCCTATTAATCTCGATCTCGGTTATCGATCGCCAACGCATCGATTCCAACTCGATTTCAACCGCATCGAACGTAAACCTAACTAATTCCGTTGTTCCCAAGAAACAGAAAAGTACGAGCAGCCGGTTAGGAGGAAAAAACAAAAAAAAAAAAAAAAAAAAATCTATAAACCGATGATTATAGACACGAAACGCGAAAACGGGCAGCTCGGTGTTACATCGCGTGATCGAACGTGGAAAAAAAATGGTGGAAGAACGGTTTTTCGAATGGGATAGGGAGAAGCGCGCGTAACGAGACTTCCGTGGAATCGAATGTTTCCTGTTTGGTCGGGAGTTAGAGCTCGTCGCTCTCGATCGTTCCTCCGCGCGATAACGGCCGTGCTCTTTTACGTGAAACACCCACTCGCCGTGACACGCACACGAGCACACGGAGAGCCACGCACACGGTCGAATGGCCGAGCACACGAACGGCCAGAAGCACTCTCGGTTTCGACGGAGGAAGTGGGTCGCGCACATGCACAGACGCGCCGCACCGCGCCATGCCGCCGCTTCGTTTCCGGTATCGAAATTTCCGGCTTTGGCAATTCGCGGTGCAAGAGGTTACACGACGAATCGTCCCCCCCTTCTCGTTGCTCTGCTCGAGAATTAAACTCGTTTAATTAACGACGCGTCGTCGAGTTGGACGATCGTGGGTCGATTACGGATCGTCGACGAGTCGCGAAGCTGTCTGTCATCGTTCTTCAACGTTCGATTAATTTTTTAACGGAGAAAGAGTACATCGAACGTTTCAATTAGCCGAGCAGATTTTACCGTGTACGTACGATCGTCGCCTGTTTTTTTTTTTTTTATTCCTAGTCGTGAAAAGACGAATTCGACGCGATCGTTACGTTAATCCTCTCTGTAACGCAACGTGACTCGAAAATCGTATTGTCGGAGAAGTTTCGTTTTGATCGCTTTGCCGTAACCGCTATACCGTTTCGTTCTTCCATCGTATTACACAACCTGTTTAGAATATTTTGTTATTTTCTACGAAAGATCGTATAAGTATTGCTCGATTCGATAATTCGCCTGTAAAATTAGATGCGATTCATAGAATCGGTGCTGTTTGCACTAACTTCGTGCACGGTATCGCGTCAAGTTTTCCCCTTGAAATTTGGAAATAGACAGTTTGGCAGGCTAAACGAGAAAGAAAACATCGGAGAGCGTAATTACAGGCTATCTAAAATCCCGATCAATAACGGTATCGCGCTTCTGGTTCTCGCAAGGCGGAAGCGTAGGAGCCGCGAGTCGACGATCGAGTGCTCGAACTCTCGTTGGCACCAGATCGATACGACAACGAACTGTAAAATCGTAAATGACACGATAGCAACACGCAACAGAATTCGCTGTATCTGTTTGCTAACCCTTGAATCGTAAAACCGCGTTCATTAAGCACGCGCTTAGCCAATACGTTGACGTCTCGGGCACTGAAACTGCAATTAGGGAAAGATCGCGCAAAGTATAATCTCGTATGACAATTGACAAATTGTAGAAAGTGCGACAGGAAAGTGCCAATTTGTTGGCGAAAAAGGTCGGTATAAAGTATTCGAACGCGCCGTTGCTTACAAATTATCTCCGCCGTGAAATATACCGATTAATGTCGATTTTCGTGTATCCACTTTATATAATTAGAATATTACATATATATATATATATATAATTTGTTGTACATAATAATTCGCAGTGTAAGAAAGCGAAACTACAATTAGAATCAGGTGAAAAGGCCTTTACCGATCATCGGAATAATAATTATAACGCGTGCGACGAACGAGTCTGGATGTTGCGAGTCGGTTAATGAAATCCTCTAACGATTCCGTATTAAAGAAACAGAAACGCGAATAGCTTAGTTAGCAGCAATTTCGCTTTGAGATTGATCCTCGGCTCCCGTAACCGGGTAACATTTTTCAACTCGACTCGATCGAGAGTGGAGAGCAGGATCGAAGCGAGAAAGTATGGCGTGCCACGAAATTACATAACGCAGCCAATAACCAACCGCGACGAATCAAAGGTTCTGCCTGCCACGCGATTGCATCGCGCTACGCCAAACACCACCTTTGGGAATACGAAAGAGATAAAGACCGAAAGTATTTTTTTCGTTCTTTCGAACTGTTCGTGATTGCGGTTTCATGTATTCCACTCGACTCCGTAACCGTTTCAATTGGGTACGATCGAGCAGAATCCACGGTTAATAACTCGTATTTCTTCATCCGCGCCGTCCACTTTTGTGTATGCGGTTTTAATGCTATTTACAAACGCGATATCGCCAGCCTTTCTAACTTTGAACTTGAATCGGACACTCGCACCGTGTTTGTATTCGTTTGCACGAAACGAGTATCAACCTCTCCAGGGATACTGACACTGAAACGAAATTAATCGAGCTGCAATGCGCGCGCTTATAGACGGTGTTCCTCGAGAAAGCGGCAAGCAGTTATTCCGAGGTTTCTCGATCAATTCGTTGGTCAAGGAAGAATCGACCTGCTACGTTTTAAACGAAATTTTCGCTAAAGTCTCGCCGAAAATTGCCGTCTGACGCAACAGAACCGTTCCAAGTTCGAAGAAACAGTGCCGCGGTCGAAAAAGGGTTAATCACTGCCACTTTCGAGGCGTGATTTCCACGGCCGGTATTCCATTCTTGGCCGACCACACCTGCGTGCAGCTGCACCTGCGACCGCCACGAAAACATCGCGATCGTTTCACGGCCGTAATTTCTTTGTGCCGTTGCTCCGACTCGTTACCTGTTAGCCGTCGATTCTTGCATGAATCTCACGGCGACCGAACCTTCTCCGAACGAATAAAGTCGAACGGAATAGACGTAGTCGTCGGAATAGACGTAGAAGAAACAGGAAGGTCTGCCGGAGAGCAAGGAAGGGTGGAAAATATGCAACGAGTGGGAGAACTCGTTTCGAGACAGATCGATGTCTTCGTGTCAAGGATACGTTCGTTTGGTTGGCGTAAACGAGCGACGACTTTCGACGAGCTTCCACGCTCTTCTTCGTCCTCTTCGAGAAGTTTGCAACCGCAGCGATCCGACTATCCGGGTCATCGACGGATTCCGCCGCTGTGAACGTGGCATCGAAATGTCAGGCGCCTATAGTTCAATCCCCGCGGATCTCTAATCTTCGGATCTTAGGGAAAAGTATATACCGCGAAATTGCCCCGATCGACGAATCTTCTCTTTCTAATAAAATAAGATAGCATAGATAGAAGTTCGCACAGGCTGTGACGCAAGAGTAACGCAATCTCGTGTTTCGATGCTAGGAAGAATATCGCGATACCGAGAAACTATCGAAGCATCGCTATTATGAATGATTCTATTGTATCGATAAAGCAAATGGAAACGAAGAATTCTATAGGTTTGATAAATTGATCGTCGTTCGTGCGATGCTGCGAGGAAGATGAAACGATCGTTAGATATAAATGTACAGATAGCACAATACCGCGATAATACCGCAATAATAGGTAGAATCTGCGTGCTACCTACCATTTGCGCGAGAACAAAAAGCACGAGCAAACGAGATTAACTACGAGCTATTCGAACGCGTTATTCGTACACGGCGTAATCCTAAAATACACGTCGTCCGATTATGAAGAGACTCTTTACGTTGGAAAAGTAAGATCACGCGCAAGTACTACTTCTAGTCACTGTACGATAATTCGCGCATCTTTCGTTTCGCAAAATTCTTCGACGCAATTTTCGTGTTTCCGTCGATCGCGCTATCCTTGTACGAGCGTTTCCATAAAACTTGGCTGCCAAATTAAAAATTGCCGGTCAAACTCACTTTCGTTTCGGCCGGCATCGAACGGCGGCCAATTAAACCGGCCGTTTCGTCAGAATTCCAGTCGAAACGGAGTTTCAGGCGGATCGATGGAAATCGGTCGCGCGGCCACCTTTGTCGCGCGCATATTTGCGGGGCGCGCGCGTGATGTCACATAGAAAGAGAGAGTCGTTACCGTTACGCAATGCGCGCCACGGCCGGAAGGTGTGTGCGAGCGAGCGAGCGAGCGAGCGTGCGTGCGTGCGTGCGTGCTTGCGTGCGTGCGTGTACGCGGCGAGAAAGTTGCGTGGCCCGGGCAAACGCTGACCTTACGTACTGCGCGTGCGCGTGTGCGGCCGAATCGTTTCGGCGCTCGATCGAGGCGATCGCCCGACAGCCGATTGCCGATTGCCAAAGCGCTCTTATCCTCTCGACGACGCTTCGAGCCTCGAGGAAGCGACGAAAGCGGAACAGAGCTGCGACCGTTTGTTTGCGTATGATTCGCGGTCGTCGCGTTTGTCCGCTCTTCGGACGGAATCGTTCGCCTCTTTGTAACGGTGTCACGCACGATCGTTGCTCGCTGGTGATTCGCGAAATGCCAAAGAAACGGATAATTAGAACAGCGTTTCTTTCGTTGAAACCTCGATGGTTCCACGTTAACGATTCGCTTAGGTAATGCTTCCGCGTATCTTAATCGTCGTACGTAGTAAATTACAAGCTTCAACGTTGCAGTTTGTTGTTTCAGCGATTAACCACGAAAATTACCGATGTTCCTGTCGAATCAATTAACGTCGAATTCTATTGTAAATATATATGGCTCCAATTACGATTACTCGTATCTATATAAATATACGTAAATCGCTTGTAAATAGCTGTAACGTTGAACTACCTGCCTAACGGATATCGCCGACTGTTTCAAACATTTATCGTCTACACTACAACGAACGAAATTATTGGTCGAAAGAATCAACCCTCGACTTCTAATCGAAAATAGTCGAAGAATGCGGAGAACTGGAGGATTGCGCGGTAACGAGCTCGAGACTCGACGGAAGAAGATCGACGCGTGGATGCGCCGGAAGCGGGTTTCGGTGGCGAAACGCGGAAAATAGACGAGGTGAAAATTCCTCGGTTCTCGAAACGACGCGAGTCGAAAGCGGGGATGTGTTCGGTCGATGCGGCTAGACACCCACCCTTCTCCGCTGACGCGAGGGCGAGTCAAGGTCAAGCAAGGTCGAGCCCCCCGGAACCTCCAGGAGAACTCGACTCGTCGCTAACGAGCCGATACGAACGACCGTACGCGATTAAAGACGCTCGAAGATCGCAGAAAACGATCTTCGAGATTTCCGCCGCCGTGAAACGGTCGTTTCGATTCGAGCTTGGACGACGCGGACGCGATTAACCGTTCGCCATCGTTCCGGTTATCTCGCGTCGTATTTTAAACGTGTTTTATACGCACCAACTTTTACTCGCTTCGGAATCGAACGCAGATTGAGAAACTTTTTTTCAAGCGTCGATTAACGCCTCTTGTACGAGTCTCGACGGAGCGGTCGAATTACAGCGAAATTATCGACCGATTAAATATCTCTGATAACCTCGCGAAGAGTTAGGATTCTGTCTGTGAAAAGCCGGAGAATTTGTCCGTTCGCGTGGTAGTTTGATACGTTCGTCGCCTCGTTGAAAAATTAACTCGGTCGCGACAGGGTTGGCAAGAAGTTAGGAGCAGAAATAATTTTGCACGATCCATCGTCCGTTTCCTCCGACTGCTATATATTCCGTGGCTGTGAAGAGGAAACGGTGGTCGCAAAATGGTAGGTTCGAGGACGAAATTGTCGACGTATTCGAGTCGAATCAATATTATTACGGACAACGTGGACGAAGAGGCAAAGGGAAAACGAGCGTGCCTCGGTAACAAGCCATTTATTTACAACTTCGTTTCGAATTGAAAACGTCGAGCGGACAGGAATAATTTAACGATCGCACGTACGAGTTCTCGCTGCGTATCCAGTCACGGGGGGGTAGGTGCATCTGAAATGCACCCTCGTAAGTAGAGATTTCGTCGAGGGTGTGTTTTCGGGGTTAACAGAGGTCAACGGGATCCTTAAACTCTGACCCGAACGATACGATCTTCCCTGGCTTGCGTTCGTTCGCGTCGAGAAAATTTTATTCGCCAATATCTTGGACTACTCCGCGAGCTACTCGAGATACAAAATTTTCCATCTTTCGTCCAAAGATCGATCCTCTTCCACGTAACCAACTCGTTAGAAACGGATGGTCGACGCTCGTCTCGCGTCCGATCAGGTAGAACCAGTAAAAGTAAACGGTGGCGAGCTTTCTCCGGTTTGCAGGTCGGTAAAAGCTCGTCTATCCAATTTCGCGTCAGCTTACGATCTCGTACGAAGTCGACGCATCGCGTCCAAACGAATATTTCGAGTTACGCTCGGCCAAATATCATCGGCCCGTCGTCGCGTTCCAAAAAACGACGACTAAGCGCATAAGCTCGTTTTATTCCACGTCCGTGACTCCTCTCGTTATTCCCTCCCTTATCCTTTTCGAGTTTTTCGCCCTCCGTTTTCTCTCTTTTGTGCTCGCCTCCTCTCTCTCTCTTTTGCTCTTGTTACTCGATAAACAAGCAGACCTGAAACAGCAGTCTGTTCCCGGGCGAGAAGAAGAAACCGATCGTTTGCTCGACTACCTTGCCAACGGTTAAACACACCCGTTGGCTCGATCTACGCGGTCGTAATTACCGATTCAATTCACGGATCCGTCCGTGGCGTCGAGAGATGCCGAGATCCATTTATCGTCGATTGCCTCTCGATGATCGACTTCCTCGAGAAACGCGGCTACGTCCGCTAGAATTTCAACCTTGCTTCCGGTTCTCCCGACTTTCTCGCGCGCTACATTTCGCGGGGATTCAATTTTACTATTTAATTTCACAGCAGAAAATTGCAACACCGGTAGAACCGCTTTACCAACCAAGCTGCTTTTCGGAAAAACAAAACTCGATACGAAAGTTTATTCGTATCTTTGATGGAAAATTCTGGAATGTACGTTTAGTCGCGAAAGTCTTTGAAAATGAATTTCTATCAAATATCGTAGCAAAATCAACGTATCTGTTCGATTTCGAAAATATCGATTGAAATATAGTTTCTACAAAATGTTCATTACGATTTACACGTGTTTGAAAAAGTTTTCAAAAATAATATAAACGTACGTAAATCATAAGTAGTATATAGTTGTTATTAGAATACGATTAATTTTAATAAAAACACGTCGTCGTTTAAAACTGACGAAAGCGTGTAAAGAGTACAATATCTGCGAGGAATGGACGACGAGCAAAATATAATAACACAACACGATCCTGTTCTCGTCCGAATTTCGTCACTGAATTTTCATCAGACACGCAGACCCGTCTGGGGCGCAAATATCGTGTGAATTACGCAACCGAACGCCGCGCGTTTAACCGTGTGGGCGCCGAAAGGTAAACGCGATAAAAAGCGGTCGACACACTTCTTTCTGGTTCGCGTGGTGATCCCTTTGGTTTTACGAGAGGAGACCGATAATGGAGCGAAGTGGTGGTCGGAAAGCGAAGCGAAAAAAGAGGAGGAAGATCGAGAGTGTGGCGAGGCGAAGAAAGCGCGAACTAGCGCGGTCGATTCGCGGCAGTCATCGAGCGTGCCGGTTCGAGTCGATTTTCCACGGCGATTTTTCCTCGGCTGCTGCCATGAGAAATTGCTTAATGAAGCCGCGAGGTTGGCACTGCCTGAAAGGAAGGTAGAAACGTTGCAGTGGGTCAAGGAGAGACACACCGGCTTTCACTTCCTCTCCGCAGCGCCGCGCTATACCCCTCGAGAACACCTCCCATGCCTCTCTTTTTTTTTTTTTTTCCTTCGTGCTTCCTCAGCCTTCTCTCGGGGCTACCGTTAGGAAGCGATCTAACCGCTCCCAGCGTCTAATGGTATAATCTGTTTTCACCGGAATCGTAATCGATCGCCATAGAAACGCGTATAACGAGCGTACGCGTATTTGACGCGAGCTTCGACGAAATTAAGATAGTCGAGAGACGCGTAACAGTGAATTTCGTTTATTCGACAATTGTAATTGCTGCGATAAAGAATCGTATATTTCGACAGGGAACCCTTAGCTTTCGTAGTGAAAGTAAAACACGAAAAGCCTGCTCTTCGATAGCGATGGAAAAAAAGCTGACATTTTGCCGACGTTGATTTTGTGATTCCAGTGGACACCAGGGAGGTCCAGCCACACGATGCGAACGAGAAGGAACAACTGAGTCTGGCGAGCGTTAAAGCGGAACCAGGATCGACCGGTACGACGACGACCACCACGGGGACTCGTCTGTTGCACGGTATTCTCTCGCAGCACCCCCAGCAGCACGGTCTAGGCGTGCAAAATGGATACGGCCGTCACTTGGCCGGCCATGCTCAGATGGGCCAGCCGTCCTATACCACTGCCACGATCGCCACCACCAGTACACCAGGTCGATCTCAAACTACTTTCGCGAGTCTTTTCACAGCCAAGTCGACGAAGAACGTTTTTAGCAAATTTTATCGACTTTTCGATTCCGTTGCGCTACTTCGAAGCGAGAAATTTTGAAGAAACGAACGAATCGATCGACGCGGCTTCTGAACGACTCGAATATAATTGCCATAACAATTTTCAACGATCCCCGCGAAGAATTTATATCGATGAAAAATAATTGTAACGCGTATATGCAACGTATATTGCACGCTTTCGTCGAAACCTCGCAGTTGCGACTACAATAGAAACGCGGAGAAAGCAATGGAGAGGAGGATTGCGCGTTCGCGCAAGCTGGAACAAGTGAAATCAATTCGTGCGAGCGGCTCGAGGAAGATGCATCGAATCGCGTGCAAGGTCGTAACGAGACGAAAAACGAGCGATTTTTTCCGTTTCTCCTCGCTTTTTCTCCCTTTTCGTCGCGTAAAACAAGAGTACGTGGATCGATTTTCCATCGGAACGGCGCTCTGTGCTCGGCCAATAATAATATTTACAAAGCAATATCGACGGTTGGCTGGTAAACAGCCGACAGGAAATCACTTCCGGCGTGGCTTGGCCGCGGCGCGCCGAGCCGAGCCGGTAAACGTTTGACTTTCCTCTCTCGCCACGCTTTTCATGGGCACGCCGCCGCGAGTAAAGCGTTACGCTCGCTCCCATTGGCCGTTTCTCGACTAGTTCGTCCGCTCCACCAGCGTGCAATTCCCTCGCCGCTGACGTTAATCGTTAGAGACGACGAGCTGGCAATAAAAAGGCGAAAATTCCTGTTTAGCCGCCGCGCAGACCGGTAATATCGATTTCTCGACTTCCCGTCCGCCGATGAACCAAGATTTCACCACCGGAGCTCACCTGTGCGACACGAGACCACCCGAAAATCCCCCACCTTCTTACCCTGCTTGCACGCAAGCTTCCTAGAAGTCTACCGAATAATTTCAATCTTCTAAACGATAAGAAGAAATTAGAAGAGGATAAAATGGAAGGTATAAAAACGGGTCGAAAAAAGGCGAAAGAGAAGAAAAAGATAGCACGTAACGACGTCTCGCGTATATTTATATCGTCAACCTTGCACGTGATTCCACGTTTTGCAAAGTTTCGTTGCGTAAGCCAGACACGGGTGTAGTACTCGCGACGTGTTCCGTGCGATCCGGTTCACGAGTACCTCGTTTGAAAAAAATTATCAAATGATGAAAAAATCGACGAGTATCGCTGCCAGTCCTGAGATGAACTTTTACGCTCGGTACGCCTACGACGTACGCTCCGCGTAACGCGACGACGACGACGTCGATGACGGAAGAGGTGGCGCCAAACAGTGAAAAAGGATACGGACAGACCTACAGAGATACAGACGGACTAACATTTCGCGCGACACACAGGACCTTTTACGACTGGTTTCAGATCGTTTGCTTTCTCTGTCTGTTTCTGACTGTCTGGCTGCAAGCAGAGAGCAGAGCAGAGCAGAGCAGAGAGAGAGAGGGAGAGAAGGAGACCGTGGGAAGCACGAGCGATATGCATACCCAATGACCGGATGACCTTCGGCCGTTGCATAAAGATGCCTTTAATTGACGGCGCACGCGAAAACACGTTCGACGGTCTGGCACGGTGCTCGATAAAGCGACCGATGCTCCAAGTCGTTCGCTGCTCTGGACCACCTCGGAGACTTTAATTCGTTCGCGAAACACAAAGACCGGAGTAACCGAGCGTAAAGACCTGCGACCGCGGGTAATTCGGCCAGATGGCGCCTCCGAGTTCCCGACTCTCCATACACGGCCGTTTCACCTTACCTTAAACTATGACCCCGTTTCGTGATCGGAATTTCGATTCCAACCAATCCGGTCCATTTACCGGCGGCAGTCCTATATGTTTATTTCGCCGATGTGAAATTTCGCTTGCAAAATTTCACAATCATCGAGCGCCGCTGGGTTCCTCCGAAACAGCGCGCGGCGATGCTCGTGAACTCGATCGGCGGATCAAATCGTCCGCGCTCGTTTCGCGTTATCGCGTAATTATACGATGGAAACGTACGTAGAGTGGAAGCGTGCAAAACGTTGCAAAATCAACGAGACCAGCTGTGCACGCGTTTTAGTATCTATGCTTGGCTCCCTTTTTTCCTCGAGGTCAGTCACCTGCGCGCGACTACCAAACGAAACGTTTGTATGGTTTTATTTTTGTTTCATCGCATGGAAACAGGAAGCGGATCACTGCCAGCGAGCCCCGCCGACAGCGGAGTCAGCGACGTCGAATCCAGCACGTCCTCGGGCGGTAACGAGGACGCGAATCTTTTATTGAAAGCGAGGCTCAACCCTAACTCGTCCCTTCAGCCAAGTCTCGCGTCCCATCATTCTCATTTGTCGTCAGGTAAGCGCACACGTATATCCTACGTCCAATTATCCTACTATACGGAGTCTCGTCGTGTAACGATCTCGTTCGACCGATCTTTTTTCTCGGTCTTGTCTAGACGAATCACCTAGACAACAAGCGAACGATAATAGATCGTCCCGATTCTGTGCATATTTTATCCGACGGTATTTCGAAATAGTTCTGTTAAATCGCGTATCTCCGTTAAAATCTGTGATTCGTCGCGGCGCAACTGCTACAAAAGTTTCGGTGAATCACACGAATTTCCTCGACTACGGATTTGCTGTTACGTTTAGCGAATTACAAATCAAACTGTGCAACGATGTTTCCTTGGTAATTTGTATCAAACATAGAAGCGAATATTGGCATACCGTTGCATCGTGTGCAACGAATTTATAGGAAATGCACAGAATGCATTGCGGCAATCTATAAAACATCGCAAGTACAGTACTCGTTATGATAGTTTGCGAATGAAACGATTCTAGCAACGAAAATCGCATCTACGGCGAACGTGTTAAAAAAGGTTCGAACAAATAGAACGATACGATCGATGTAGGCGATACTTGCCGTTTGTTGAGTGGGAAAAAAGCGGTAAGATATTTGTCATTGTACGAACGTAGACGACTATATAGTTTCTTATTAGAAATCTCTGTGGAATGTCCGACAGCAGCGCTCGGCAGGTCAGCCTGTCACAGTCCTGGCGTTTATCCGTCGACGGCGGGCTTCCTGCCGCCCTCCTATCATCCTCATCAGCATCATCCCTCCCAGTACCATCCGCACAGAGGGAGTTCGCCTCACCATCAACACGGCAACCACACGATGGGCCCGACAATGGGACCGCCCCACCATCACCACCACCACCACCAAACGCAGAGTCTGCAACACTTGCATTATCGTCAGCCACCTACACGTAAGTTGCTTTATCATTTTCTCCTACTTTTCTCTTTTTATTCTTTCCGTTTTCGTCGTCACGGTGGCCCACGATATTGCCTTTCCGAAAGAAAACGGTAGAACACGTAGAAATTGTCTACACCGTGTTGGCAAAATCCCTTTATTTCGGAATTGCAAACGTGGCCAATATCGCGGTTGCAACGTTTCCAGGCAAATTGGAATTTTTAATTTCCGTCGGAATCTCTGCGAAAGTATCTGCGTTAGCTCGAGGTCGATGTTTTACACGGCAAAGCTGGTAAGTTGCAATAAAGTTCCCCTTGGAAGGAAAATTCTACGCTTTGCGTTCTCGTTGTTTCTTTTCTTTTTTTCTTTTTTTTTTTTTTCTTTGTTTTGCGAAAGCGTGTAAATGGAAGTTAAACAAAAGGCAAAGTATAAGACGTTTCTTGACCCCGTTTCCACGGGCTACAGGTTCAGCGGTACCAGACGATCTCGATGTCTCGGCGAATTCGATCGAACCCGACCACCAATAAGTCGGTAATTTCAGTATCTCGCGGCGATATCGAGAGAGAGAGAGAGAGAGATTCGATAGTCGTGACGCAACGTCGACGCGGCTCGGGTTTATTTCGGCTCGCCTGGGTATCGATTAATACGGAGTAAGAAAGAAAGTGTCTCAGCCTCTTAGGTAATTACAGTCGATAGATAATTTCACCGAGAAGAACCCGGTGGAAACGATAATTCGAACGAATCGATTCTACGTCGCGATTAGCTCCTTGCAAAATCGTTACGAAGAACGAAACGACCAAATCGTAGCGCCTTAAACATTCTTCGTACGCGTTAAAGTTGGAAATTCGTCGCTCAAATTCGCAAATTCCTGCACAGCGATTAAAGGAGTAGTTTTCCGGGTACGGTATGTACGACGCGCAACGTTAACAATGGAAACGGACGAGCGGTAGACACTCGAACGAACGAAACGAACTGGTCGGATCAACGTGTGCACGTTTATGCAAAGTGTTGCGATGTAAACCGCCGGCTGATATTTCCGGCAGTTCCGTGAAAATAGCTCGTAACGCTTTAGTGGAACAACCGGAGCGGCTGTTGCCGATTCGACCGCATTACGAATCCCGATAAATACACCTAATCCGCGCTCTAGCCTGTCATCGTTCTTCCTACGACCTATAAGCCTCGCGTCGCGAGTATAAGCGCCGGTTTCGAACGAAACCGCGACACGGATTACCCAGCGGACGAACGAAATCTCGATCGAGGCGACGAAGCATGTAGCGGGGTGTGTGTGCTGGGGCCGATGGAATCGCGATTCTCCGTGAATTCTCTGCGAGAACGATCCAATTAAAAGCACCCGGCGCTAGAAATATCGGTCAAGCCAAGCTCGTGCTCGATTTCCACGTAACCACATCGCCGGTGAACGCCAACAGCAGGAAACGTGTCTAGCTCGTCTAGTTGGACGAAAACGAAGAAGAGAGATGGAAAGAGCGCGACACTTCCTCGTGGCAGGTTGTAGATGCAAAGTGAAAGGAGTAGCGAGTTGCCTGCGGCAACAGCGGCTCCGACATAACCGAGGGTTCCATTAGAGTTAAAAGAGGAGAAGGAGAAGGAGAAGGGGGAGAAAAAAGCACAGGGTTAGGTGGTGTGTGCATACGGTGTATACGCGAGTTTCGCGTGGTCTGTTACACGCTACGGACGCTCGTCGTACCCTGTGTCGAGCTTCGTCATCTACGTCGGCAGAAATCGCAACAACGCCGACATCAGCCGAGCCATTCGTTCTCTTGACCCACTTGCCTTTCCCTGATTCAACGGCCCAGATTCGCTTCCTGGCCGTCGCGCGCGTCGATAGGATCGTCTCGATCCGCGGACCGATCTCTTCCGACGTTTCCTTTTTCCTCTCGCTCCGTCTCACGCGATTTTCTCAAGCACGTCCCATTTAACCGACCACGATTTCCCTTTCGAGCGAACGCTCGTAGAGAAAATCGTTACCTTATTGGCGGTAACAGCGGAATATAACCATTCGAATCGATACGCATGAGAAATAAAAGTTTCTCGGTATTAGCATTAGAATATATATAATTATCACACACTGTCGGTCTATGTCTTTCTGAATACAACTAAACAAATTTCAAGTAAACGTCGCAACGAATATTTACGCTCCTCGATTATTTTCTACGTCTATCGGTATTCTTCGCATTTACGTTTCTTCTAAATGCATGAACGTCCGCGATTTGATAACGACGTCTAACGGTTAACGATCAACTTTGATAGAACTGGTCGATTCAACGCCGAACAGGTACAACAACGCCGATCTAAATGCTGTCGGATATTTTGCGTTTGCGATTTTATTAAAAGCACGCGATTCCCTTTGCTGGTATTCGCATTTACTTCTATCGAACGAAGCGTATTTCGAATCGCTCGATCGTTACACGATTGCGACGTTGGTTGCGGTTCCTGCAGGTTTTCGAATTTCGAGACGGTGATGGCGCGAAACGAGCGCGACGAAGCGATTAAAGAGAGTCCGCCGGGTCCAGAATCTGCCAAGAGCGGTAATCGCACGCGGGTCGCGCAATCGCGCCCCTCTTTTTCGCCTTTCCGATCGCGTTCGACGAAACGACAGCTGATTTCGCCGGGACACACACCTGGCCCTGTCGTGATTTCAAACAGCCGTGCTCGAATTGGATCGCCGCCAAGGTTGCACCGCGCGAGTCTCGCTCGAAACGAGCCACCGAATGGAAAGCTCGTCGAACCGCTTCACCAGCTGAAACTTCGCTTCCAACCGATTCGATTACCGATTATACGCCGTCATTATCAATTATACAGACCACCGTATGGGAAACTGCATTGATTTTTATACATCGTGTACGGCTGATTCTTCGATCCATTACAACTTTATAATATATAGTTGCAGTTCCTGTTCGACGTTGCTGAAACGAATACGCTAGGAACGTCTGCGCCGGACTTTCCCTGATTGAAAGTGTTGCCGAAGCGTGGCAACCAGTTTAACCCCGTTTCTTTCGTTCCAACTAACGCCCGATTGCAAACTCTTCTATGCTTCTTCTAGCTTGTAACGGCTTATAGCACGGCTCGATCAGGTCGGACGTAACGTTGGTCGAACGATCGGACGAGATGTTTTTTTCCGATGAAAGATCAAAATAGAATGGCAAATTTCGGATCTTTTGTTTTCGCAATTACGGTATACGTACGCAGGTGCTTTTGGCCTTTAAAATACACACACCGGCTATATCTGTTTAGCACAGAAACGTACTTGTACGTTCCAAGAAAACTTGTACGTTCTTTTTCATTCTCATAGTATCCATCTTTTCGTATCAAAGTAGCACTAAACGCCAATGAAATTTAATATGCTCGAAGCCAATTATTATATATATATTTCCGAAACATCGTGTATCGCGGAATCGTAGCGTGAGCGTTAAAAGCGTGGAATTCGAAACGACCGGTTGTCTCGTTGCACGTTCTAAAGGTGATCGCTTAATTGGGACAGGCAGCTGAAAGCGGGCCGATTCGTGCGATCGCAGGGAAAATCTGCGCTGCGAATAAAATATCGTCCATCGGTACGTTCGCTGGAAACCCGTAATTGTTTAATCGCGCAGGAACATCTGTTGATGTTTCGGAAAAAAAAAAAAAAAAAAAAGAAAAAGGCGATCGCACGGATAGAAAAAAAAGAAAAAAAAATCTGCGCACGGTGACACACCGTGTGGTAGGTAGGCCCACTCGAGAGGCAGAGGCCGACTTGCCGAGTAAAAGTGTGCCGGATTGTATAATCGAACGTGAATAAGCAAAATGTTACGCCATAGCGATTTGGTAACTTTGCGGGGCGCCCCACCAGCGACGACCGTGTTCCCATTGCGGTGGCCGACCACGGTGGACGCGAACGAAAGCCGAGGGAAAATTCGACCTGCTCTTAAAGGGCCCTTCGATCGCAGGACCGCGACGCGGCTCTCCGTTACTGCTAGGTCCGATCGATTTACGGCAGACGTATTGCGTTACGCTACGGATACGGCCGGATCGGCTTCTCCGCGTGTTTACCGATCGTAGTATGGTAATTCGTAGGTGGAAACAGAATTTGATTTACGTAGGCACGTCGGGTCTGTGCTTCCTATCGTTTCTCGTTATCTTACGACCGTATCTTTCAGCCTGAGTACAAGTTCCGACCCAAGTAACACACAGATAATATCGGAAACGAGTATCTCGAAGGAAAGAAAGATTTCGTCGTTCGAATTGAATATTCCACGGTATGGTAATACGTAGTCGACGACGGAATCCCTGGTTTTAAAGTTCGTGGATGTCTTAGTCACCTTCTAACGTTCGCGAAGACCATCTTCGCTGCTTTCGATCGAGTACAGAGGGTGGTAACGAAGAAACGCGGTTCAAAGTTTCGATATTCGAAAAAGAAGGAGCGGAGATCGTAGCGTTGGAACGAACGAATCAACGATCGCTGTCGACCGCGTCGCTCTTTCACTCGTGTCGCCTGATCCGTTCTTCGAATAAGCGACATTCTAAAATTCAGATCCGGGCCGGTGCGTGCGCGAACTTTCGCACGTTGCCAAATGGCCCGAAGTTTTTCCGCGGTTTTGCCAAACCAGATTCGCCATCGGTCGCTTCTATCTAGAACGACGTACCAGATAAGCATCGGAAATAGACTGGGAACTGTAAGAAGCCGCCGTAAGCCACGCTAGCCAGCCTTTCCGCCTATCGAAAGGAACAAACGCGTCGTCTCGCTTGTTCCGAATCTCCTCTTACCGCGAGAACTGGTTCTCGCGAAATGGATAAAACCAACGAAATAAACGGCATTCTAGCGCGCTAACGCGAGACAAACTGACAAGAGCAAGCGACGAGAAGAGGACCGTAGTAGGCGCCACCGTTCGACCGGAATAGAAACGCGGCGAAGAATAGGCATCGGCCGGTTATTTTCGAATGGATCATCATCGAACTACGATTCGAGCAGTCAGAGGCTCGCCGAACGTGTGAAAGACCCTTCAGGCACGTCGGGAACGAAAGTTTCGCGCGTCTCGCGCTGGCACACAACGTGGCACACATTTTAATGTTGAGGACGAATCGTCGTAAAGCGTTACAAGGCTCCGCGAGCCGATCAAATCCCGATTAACCCTTCTCGTTGGTTGCGAGCCGGCTGCAGAGCCCGTTTCTGCCAACGTTCCATCTGCCTTCGAAAATCGACCAAACGCGTCGCTCCTCGCCTTTATAATTTATTCAACTCGGGCTATCCTGCCGTTGCTTTCGATCGCACAGCGGCAGAATCGATTCATCGTTCGAGCTTTTTCCGTACTTTTAGTCGTGACTCGATTAAAATGTCGAGTTTGTTGGGGAAAAAAAAAAAAAAAAAAGAAAAAAAAGAAACACGAAGATCGCGGTAGATTTTAACGGCTCTTCGTGGCGCGAATTACGACTGCATCGCGGCAAAAATATTTTTACCGCGCGTCCTGTGTCATGAAAACGTAATACCTCGCGATTCGACCGATTGGTAGAAACGGTGAACGATCGTTTACGATATCGTACGACGGCCTTACGATTTTGTATAACTACCAGTAACGTTCTACGAATGCGACGGTGTTATATTTCCAACGGCAGAATCACAAGCTAGTGCGAATTACATTATTAGAAGTACAAAGGTGCCAAGTTGTATACACCGTCACAGCGGAGTCGCGACTTTGCTTTAACCGCGTGTCAAAACGACGTCTGATCTTTCATTAGAATTCGTAAATATTAATTAACACGGTGAACGAAATCGACCAGGAATCGATTAGCATTCTAATCCGATCGTCGTCGTATCGAGAGAAAAAACTGGTTCTCGTCGAATTTTTGCGTCTTTCTTGGTTGTTCCGAGTTCCTTTGATCCGTCCGTTCGACGAACGATTTCGAAAACAGCTACGCGTGATTTCGAGCTTATTTCTGTTCGAGCAGGACGTGTAACACGGTTTCCCGGAACCTGTCATGTGATTCGGCGCCGAATTTTTCAGCGCGGCGCGATGCGAACTTTTGGCAACTGCGTCGACCGAAAAAAATGCAGGGAAACACGCGCGCGTATCCGAGACTCGGCCGAGCAACCTCGCGCGGATCGAGGATGTCCTGGTTGCCCTAGATCAAGTACTCGTCCGGATATTTTTAAAAGATTGCCAGACGCGAGCCCCGCCGACGTAATTCCGAACGCGGCAGCAGCGGCAAGGAAAAACGAAAGGTGGGAAAAAGAGGGAAAGAGAGCGACGAATCGACGACGGCGGAGGTGGTTTAAGGTGGTATCGGGGAAATCAAAGAAAAAATAGAACGCACGGCGAGCTGCTCCGGCGATCGATGTCGAATAACAAGCGACCGTGAGTCGCCCGACCAGAGAAAAACACACCGATGCCGAACGAAATTCACCGTTTAGCTTGGTTCTCGATTCGTCACGCGAATTCCACGAATTTTATTATTCTACGAGCTTTCTCGTTGTAATAAAACGCGTGCTTTATCTACTTCTTAATAATTCAAGGAAGCTGCTCGATCGATTGAAAGGGTTAGGGTCGGAAGGTGGAATTCGACAGGTGTTTCCCTCGAGAATGTAATAAGCCGGATAAGCGTGTATTGTCAACGTATGACAGAAAGCAATTCGAACCTGTCTTGGAAAAAATCCCGGTCGTTGCTACGAGATTAAGATGCGAACGTTTCGCACGGTTAACTACGACGTAAGCGAAGCCACTTACACAGGTGCTCGTTATCAGCCGTTAGAAACCGGTCTAAACGATCGAGATAGTTTTCTGTATGATTGCGACATCCTCGAGATCGAAACCTGGTTAGATACGATGTTCGCGACCGATCTATTTTTCTTTTCTTCTTTTCTTCTTTTCTTTCGGAAGGCGTGTAACGAAATCTTGAACATCGGTCGGCGATATTTCGGTTTCCTATAAATTATCGCGTGAATTAAAAGAAGAAACGAAGATGAGATAGAGAGGATAGACGGATGTATGTGTAGTGGGAAAAAAAATTGCGGAGGAGAAAATACGGTTTCTGAGGCGATGGCCGTGCCGAAAGGGTCGTGCGTGTTGTTACGTAACGCCTCGCGTAGCAGCGAATAGCAGCGAATAGCAGCGAGTAAAAATAAAGGAACGAAACACGATGCAGAGTGGATTCTGAGCATAGACTGGGTCTAGGTCTAGGTCGACTAGGCGGGGCGTATGGTTATATACGTACGCTGTCGTTCGTACGGTACTTGGTTTCCTCGTACAGGTCGATCCTCCTCGCTTCGAGGCTTCTCCCCGATCGCGATTATTCGCCGCAGGACGACCGCGGCCGCGTTACGATTTATTTTCGTACGTTCTCGATAGCACATCACCTCGCAGGTGCGATCTGTACGCAGAATATATTTCACGGCTTTTCGTACGTACCTCTCCCACGAGATACGATTATTCTTTTGTACGAACGACTTTTCACGAGGCGATACATCGGGGGAAATCGGTCGCATCGTTAACGCGTTACGCGAAAGTGTGCTCGCCGATGGAACGCGTAGAAAGCGAGGCTGTGTGGTGCGCTCAGTTTGCGTTTGCCGGACGAAACGCGCGACCAGCCGCTGTTACGGTAACCAAACAAATTCCGCAGGCGCGAGTTGACGTACAACTAGCACGAAATTATCGTATCGTAAACTCGTTGTCCGGTTTCTCGCGATAACTCGAACGCGAAAGTGCGCCGTAGCGTTTGCTCGACTAGCCCCTCCCCCCCGCTCACCTCGTTTCTCACCGCGAAGAGAGGAAAAGTCCAACGGGCGAGAAAGCAGCACGGCACCATCGGCAGTCAGCGAACAAGCAGGTGCAACAAAGGCGGCGCGAGCAAAAACAAAAGGAGCGAAACAAGCGCCATGGCTGAGGCTAAGCTAGGCTAGGATAGGCCAGGCTAGGCTAGGCTAGGTCTAGGTGTAGGTCTAGGTCGACTAGGAAGGGGTGCGCCGGTCTACTTCCTGGCCTAGTAGCGGGGAATCGCCTTTTCCGTCGACATAGCGCTCCATGCGCTCACCTCCTCGCTACGAAACCCGATATTTCCGTGAAAGATAACACTGGCCTGCGTCCGTATTTAAAATAGAATATCGCGAAAATTCCTTTCGTCCGTACCACCATCGAATATATATCAGAGTTCGAAGTGTCTATGAAAGCGAGAACGATTATTACGCTAATCGATTCGTAAAACAAGGTTGCTGTAAAAAGTTTCTTTCTCGTTGCGAGCGAGACTATCGAGAGGAGAGAGAAGAAAAAAAAAGAAAAAAGAACGACATAGAAAGCGAATGTGTTGAAACAAAAAGTGCATTCACACCGATCGCACGTGACGGTTACGCTGCCATCGCATCGGGTGCTGATTAATGTCTTCTTCGCGCTCCGGAAACGTAAACGGTGTCGGATTTTATAGTAGGCCAAGACACCACGGAGTTTAAAAAACCGCCGCGAAAGCAGGAAACAACGTTCCGCCGTGAATTCGACACGATTTTCAAAAGGAGCAATCGACACCGCGTACAGTATTACACGAGCGAGTTGCGCACGTTCGCGTCTTCTTTCGTTCATAGAGAACAGGCATTCTTCAGAGAGACTATCGTTATTCGCGTGTTATACGCCTTTTTCGTTGATAATTTTCCTATTTTACGAGTTTTCGTACCAGTACGTAGACTACGTGTAGAGCGTAATCGAAAGTGATACGGGCTCGACAATAACCGCGTAGTTGGTTGTAACAGCGAGCCACGTTGAATATTTATGAGCATGATTGAACTCCGGCATTCGTTACGATACCGCGAGGGGAAGGTTGCGGCGGTAAATTATTCGACTGAAAATTTTCGTTCTCGAAAACGTATCTAAAAACTATGGAGGCGCGCTGTTAAAGAACGAAACGTTAACGCGCGCGCGACGCGATAACATTTCACGTTTCACTTTCAACGACGCGCGCCATTCAACCTGCGCGAACACAACGTCACGCCAGACGAAACCGGAAAACGAATTGCCGACTGCGTGACGAGGAGAATCGAAAGGCTGTCGTCTCGCGGTTACCGGGATACGTGTCCAAAAACTCAGCGTGTCACCCGGTAAACGTTCGACGGTTCCCGCCTCTGAATACGAAAAAAGGCACGTACGAGCGAGCGAGTCAGCGAACGAGCGAGAAAGAGAAAGAGAGAGATGCATGCCGTCGTCCCGGTGAATTTGTAAATGGCCGCGTCCGGAAGTGGCGCGATATTTTGCGCGTCGATTTTCGGCCCGCTGCCCCCCTGCTGGTAGGCAAGGAAGAAGACGAAGAATCGGCAGAGAAGAAAAAAGTACACGGGGTAGAAGAAAGGGGGAAACAGAGGAAGGAGCAAAGGGGTAAAGGGGGAAAGGATATAGGGACGAAGAAAAAGAAAGAGAGGAGAAAGAAGGAGAAGGAAACGAGACACGGGTTTTACAGATAGGCAGAGGCAGAGGCAGAGGCAGAGGCAGAGGCTGGCAGCCGGGCGAACAGGCAGCCGGCCAGCCAGCCAAGCCTCGCAGTAAGCGTCCTTCCTGGGTCTCTGCCCCTACCGACGTATGTATTGTAGTATTGTATATTTGCAGTGTACGTATTATCAGAGCGAGTTCCTCTGTGTGTGCACTTGTCGGTGTCCGCGACCGTGTAGGTGCGGTGTGTTGCGCGCGTTCACGCACACGTATCCACGCACGCATACACGTAATAGAAGCATGCACACTATTGCACACTCAGTCGAGGTTGTTGAATGTGTGTTGAGCGCCGCCGCCGCCGCCGCCGCCACCGCCGCCGCCGCCGCCGCCGCCGCTGCCGGCAAAAATGCATAGCGCTGTTGCACCAGACGGTTCTCAACCGGACAGACTTCTCTTTCTTTCTCTCCGTTTTCTCTCGCTCTTTTTTCCCTGTCCTGCGGCCGTCCCGCGTGTAAAAGTCATCGCTGGTTGATCCGGCTTATCGACGAGACGGTGAGCCGAATCGATTAACCGAAGGGAATTGTTCCCCGCGAACCCTCTCGACCAGCAAATCCGCGGGAAAAATATTTGCGATGCGCCGATGATGTTGTCACGATAAAATTAATCGGAGCAAAGGATGAAACAAGCGAGGCAGAAGGGGGAGCTTCGCGAGCGGGGAATAAACGATGCTTCTTCAAGGCCTCGCGTACCCTCCCCGTTTTCTTCTACTACCGGTTCGAAGACCACTATCGCGCCACGTCCGATTTGCTCGTCTTAACCTTTCGCCCAGTTCTCCCTGTCTCGCGCATATTTTCCACCTTTTTCGACGACCATTTACGTACATTCTGTTCTTCTCGCCAAAACGTTTCGCTTCTCGTTCCACCGATTCGATAATACCACGATAATACGATGATCGATCCGATGATTGGTTTTCCGATTATCCGATTTTCTTATCGCCATCGAACGAGAAGAACGATAACAACTCGATCGAGATTCGATAGCGACAATTTCGTACGGTAGACGATTACTTTCGTGGAGGGGGAAATCGCGAGACGTCGACGATCTCATCATCGTCGAAGTTATCGATTCTTTCCCTCCAACATCGATTCCACCAACTTCTTAACTCGTCGCGCTAATTGCCAGCGAAAACATTTTCACCGACGTCGATCTCGCCGCGTGCAAATAATTTCTCGTCTCGTTGGTCGCAGTCGAATTTCCAGCGTGTTCCTTGCAACGACGCACAGAGTACCGGCATAGTCCGTCATGAGGATCACTTTCCTTATTCCTATTATACTAGCTCACGCACGCCCTCACATGCGCGCGGCCGCGTGCACACACGCATCGAGCCGGTGATACACATGTATACGCGAGGCTGCATCGAGGAAAGAGGAAGAAAGGAGATCGACAGCGTGGAAGAGAGAGAGAGAGAGAGAGAGAGTGAGACGACTCGTGGGGAAGGGGCGCGGTGGGGTACGATGGGCTGGGATCGTGGCACAGAGGAGCAAGGGGGGAGAGGGAAAAGAACTGCAGCTAGAGTACCACGCGAGTATAACGCCGAAGGCACGTATCGGCGGTTTTAGCGAGGTATAGACGGTGACCTTGTCGCCGGCAATTCACCCCGTCTGTCTTTCCTTTCTCTCTCCCTCTCTTTTTCTCTACTCGCACGACCTCCCTCTGCCTTTCTGCACCTCTCTTTCTTTCCCTCCATTGACCCTCTCCGACACTCTCCGCGCTCACGCTCTACCACCGCGTCCTTTCTCGACGTCGCTACACCCCTCTTCTCGTTGTCGACCTCTCTTCCGTCTCCCCGCGTGTTCGTGTGATCGCTCCGTCCCGCTCGCACTCCGTTCTTCCACGAATGCATCGCGGCTAGCGTGCTCCTCGTTGCACTCGTCACGAGCGACGTCACTACGTTCCTCCGTCCTTCTTTCCGCTCTTCCCGGTCCCCTATAACTGCTTCTTTCTTTCTTTCTCCCTTTCTTTCTCGGTGTTTCGAGTTATTCGATCGTACGTTCTCCTCGTGGCGTACGATCTTTTACGTGCGACAATGTCCTTCCTCTTTTCGCGCTCGCTCTTTCGATCCCACGTAGCGCGATGCAAAAATCTCCGAGCAATCTCCTTCCACGTTCCTCCGACTGTTTTTCGTGTCACGTTTCATCGAAAAAGAAAAAAAAAAAAGAAAGAAAAGAAAAACATCGTGTAATCTCGTGGTGATATCGTTGTTACCTATCTCTTGATTTTCCTCTAAACGTTTCCTCCTCGTTTCCCCGATTCGTCTCGAATCGGCAACATTTCTATTTGCTTCTAACGTCGTGTTTCCGCGCGTCTCGTCCTCCTCGTCCGTCCTCTTCCTCGTTCCACGTTCGTACACGGAACTGTTCTCGGTCTCGGTCCCCGCTCCCGCTCCCACCTTCCAGTTAAAAGTCTGCTCGGTGAATCGCGAACTTTGCAGGGTACATATTTGCATACGCGCAATATAAAATGCCGGTGAGTGTACGTTCACTTTCGTTCTCGTACGACGCGCTTTCTTCCGCGTGGCCTTTCTCCTCGTCCCTTTTCCTTTCTTCCCTTTCCTTGTTCGTCGATCTCGTCTCGCGTGCATCCGACCATGGGCGGTACAGCCGTCTGTCTCTCTCGCTTTCCTCCTTCGATTCTCGTTATCTCGGCCGCAGGCCTTCGACACTGTTCTCTGAAACGAGCCCTGTTCGTCCCATATACGTCGCGCGAGTCCCGTGCATACCCAGCGGGAAAAGGCCGATTGACTTTTACGTAACGCGTCACCGTTATATTTACACAACGATATCCGTGACAATATTTTCGTAAGAAACTCGAACGATGATTCGTAATAGCAATTTGACGAGCGAGCGAAAAGTCATGGTACGACGGTATATTATACATGCGGACACGTGTGATCGAAAAGAGAAACGGCATACGCGCGAATTTTTCTTTCGCTTCGATCAGCAGATTTCACGCTCATCGCCTCTTTATCGAGCTGGTTTGACGGAGGCGCGCGCGAGAGGCAACACCGTTATCGCGAAGAGCAGCACGGTGGAGAGCAACGGCGGCAAGGGAGATTAGCCGAAGGAAAAGAGAAGAAGGGGTTACGCAACGCGGCACGAATTGCGAGCGATGAAAAAGTCGGTTCTCATACCGGTAGGGGCCAGCATCCGTATACCGTGTGACGCAATCCTTTGACGATCTTTTCTGCGGGTGTTAAAGCACTTCCTCGGTAATATACGCATCTCTCTGTGATCTCGCCGCGTTCCGATCGTTAACGCTTGCTCTCCTCTCTTCGCCCGTTCCTCTCTCTTTTTCTTCCCTCCTCGGTTTCAATGCGAAGGGCCAACACGCAGCATACGACGATGCGTAGGCACGTGTACGCTCCTCACGCGTACCGCGCATGAACCACGCTCGAAAATTGACAATTTCAAATGATTCATTTCCGGCGCTCCGCTCAGCTCCACTCCGCTCCATGGGGACCGGCTCTCCTTCCCGTTGTCTCGTCGTCGTCGTCGTCGTCGTCGTCGTCGTCGTCATCGTCGTCGTCGTCGTCGTCGTCGTCGTTCCAGTCAACGGAGAAACAAAGCGAGACCGACGGACGACGAACAGAGAAGAAAAGCATCGTATATAGAGAAAGGGGAACGAAACTCGCGATAGAAAGAGACGCGCGTAACAGAGAACAGCGAGAAAGCGAAAGCGAGAAGAAGAGAGGCGGAGAGAGCGAAAAAGAGACGACGATGGACGCCGGTCTAACCGAGGCGGGTCTCTCGGACGCGAATTCACGCACACACGTTCGCGTCTAAATATAATGCGCACCGTGCTGCAAGGGACGAGCGCGAGCACGAACAACCGAGAGCAAGCGAGCACGACGAATATACGACGATGGTGTTGTCTCTTCTCTCTCTCTCTCTTCGGTTGTGTCGCGTTCATTCGTGGCACTCGGTGGCGCGAATGCACGCAGCTGCATCGTCGGTGCATACTGCACGCACACGCGACGTTGCAGCCAGCCTAGACCTAGACCTACTGAGCTAGCCTAGACCCGCGGATATATATGGTCTGGTGGGGAGGAACAGGAAGATGCGGGAAGGGGAGAGGAGGTGGGCTGTCTCTAGTACTATCGGAGAAAGTGAACGGGCATCAAGTACTTACGAACGTGGTAGTTCCGCGCGCACGAAACTTTTCGTGTCACGCGATCTTCTGTCCTCTGTATTATTTCTCTCGCTTTTCTTTTATTCTCTACATTTTTTCCCTTTCCTTTCCTTTCCTTTCCTTTCCTTCTCTCCCCTTCTTTTCTTCTTTCTTTCCTTCCTCGGAGATTCGAACGGTTACTTTTTCTCTTTCTCTTTCTCTTTCTCTTTAGTCGTGCTTCGTTACGCCTGCTTTCCCCCGGAGCAACATCGTCTCTTCGTCGGTACACACTGCAACGCCCATCCGCTTTATTATTACAACGGAAATCTCCGCGAGTCCGGCCTTGCCACCAACTGGCCGATATACGTCATTTCGTGGCATCGAACGCGGACCCCGGATCCCGTTGTCGCCTTTATCAATGCCGACTAGCTTTCTCCGCTCATCCTAAGTACGCTCTACCAACCAAGTTTTCGGAACGCTCGACAAACGCGGCATTTCCCAATATCGACGAATTCGTCGAAAACCACGTGGAAATCCCGCTACCTTCGCTGAATGCGCGCCTTTCTGTCCGTTTCGATTTCTCCGATTTTTAATTCCTGTTTCTCTCTTCCTCTTTCTTTCTCTTTTTTTTTTCTTCTTTTTTCTTTCTTCCGTCGCATTATGTAATATCGCAAAACTCGCGAACAAACGGTCGGATCGGAACGTCGCACCAAGCAGCAACTTATTTACATTCTCGTTGCAATCGTTATCTTATTATTGTAATTATTATACCGATTGATAAGTCGCTCCTTCCATATGAATACATGTCAATGCCACTGAACCAAATCATCTCGCGCGATCGTTTTATCAAATCTCGTTTAAAACGATAGCAGTGGTAGGGGCAAAGCACGATTTTGACAATTTTATCCTGGGTTATCCGTCACGCGATAACACCGTCTGATTTTCAACGGTGCACCGCTATGTCTGCGTCGTCGTCGATCCTACTAGTACGCTAATACGAACGCGTCAACGACGTCGACCTCGTTATCAGATAATTCCTTGCGTAATACGTACGAGAATTTTGCTCTGAATCTCGATTCTTTCGACGATTTCTTCCCGGAATAAGCTACTGGAGATCCCTTTTTTCGAACTGGGTGCTCAGCGTCGAGGAAAGACTCGAGGAACCAACGCCATAGCTACGCGAAAATATATGTGTACAGAGCCGAAAATAAATCAAGCCGGAGGAACGGGTCGCGATGGCTCGTTACGCTCGGATCTCAATTAAGAGACGCGAAATCAAAGGGTCGAAGTTCCAGTTTCCTTGGCCACTTTTGCTGCTGCTGCTGCTGCTGTTGCTGCTAACGCTCTGCTCTCTGTCTCCAGTCGGAATTTATACGAACCGACACTTTTGCCGGTCTAGAAGACAGCGGTATTACCTTCGTGCCGCCTCTAAATTCGGTATCAGCCGACTATTAAATATCCTCGTGGGTATTTTGCACCGCGAAACTTCTCTTTCCCTTTCTCTTTCTCCCTATCTCGCTCTCCCTCTGACTTGTCCCTGTTGGTCGTGTGTCTGCCGTTCCCGTTGGTTCTCTTCGAGGAGGCGCTCGTTCTCTCTCTCTCTCTCTCTCTCTCTCTTTCCTCGTCCGCTTGCAAGAAGTTGCGCCCACCGAGAGTGCGCGCCGATGGTCACTGACCTCGCACACGTCGTGTCCGCGACGACGGAAGAGGAGTCACGCATTCTTCCCATTCGGCCGTCGTCGTCTTGACCTCTGTCCGCTGGCGAACGAAAAGAATGCGTGCGACGTAGGCAGTACACGCGTTGGATTGGTCCGGGAATATAGACGCCTCTTTCGCTCGCAAATCCGTGTGTTTCTCGATTGGATGTCCCGAAAGTATCGGGATGATCGACTAAAACCCGACACTGTTGTTCCGGAATTAACGCGACGTAATTCTTCGGCTGCGAGTTCTCTCTCCTCTATTTCACTCTCGTTTTCATCTTCGTTTCATCTTAATTTCCTTTCCTTGATAGTATCACGCGTTCACTTAATTGTTTTAGTATAGTTTTGGACGAACAATCTTGGTTTCCAAGAAGTTAGAAACTTGGAAGGTGAAAAGAGAGAAGTTGGTAAAGGAGATGAACGACTCATGGTGTTTATTCAAGGTCTAACGATGAAACGATGCACTGCTTTTTTATTCCCCCGATGTTCTGTCGAACGACGTCTGCCGACGACAGAGTTAATGACTACCAAGTAGCTAAGTACGCGCGCTAGACCAGTCTGGAGATGCAAACGCGCGTCTGCACGCCCTGTGCATTTATAATGCAGCCTATATGCATCGCTAAACCGCTGGTCTTTTAGTTTCCAGAAATCTCGAGCGACCAGCATCGCGTAACGATGTGTACGGTATCATCGTGCATCTTTGAAATAGAAACTATACAGTGGTGTAGGTAGGCGTGATACTTTTGAAGCTGCAGCTGTACGTACGTTCGAAGCAGCATGCCCAGACACGTATACTATACGTCCACCTATAAGCGGAATAATGGGCTGCAAGGAACATAGGTGCACCGTGTTGGTCGTCGGACGTCGTAGTATCGAGACTTCCGGATACCAACGAGCCAGCTACAAAGAGCTACCCACCGCGATACGTGCAGCAGGAAACTAGTAATAAGAATCCCATCGAACGATCGACGAACTCGCGAAGAAACGTATCCTGCAAACGATGCACGCTCGCGATACTTCGATCCGAAGAAATATCCACCTCGGTGTATATAAAGACGCGGCTGTTTTCCTCCTATATTCCGTATCGAACGGATTTACTCTGCGGTCGTTAAGAAATTTATCGGCATTTTATTAATCGGCCATTGCAGCGTGTTAGCTTGTCGTCGAAATAAATCCCGAATGCGTTCTCTACGCGTGGATATTTTCAAAAATACGTTCTCTCCATCCTCTGTGTTACACACGTAGTGGAAACGCGTATCCGCAACACGTTCAGCGTAACTTCTCGGTTGCTATTTTTCCCAAGTATTTCCGTTTCGCGAGACGGGGCTGGAGGGGGTGGTGAGGCAAGAAGAGGAGAGGGAAGAGTGGTTTTGCAAGCGGTGGAGGGGAAGTAGGATCGGCAGAGGATCGCGAGGCCCACACGTTTGACGTACGTTTTATAGGCAGCCAAGGTGGATGCGTAGAAAAAGCGGCGGAGAACTCTGCGGACGTAAATCTCGTTCTTTTCGTTAGGCTTCGGACAGGCCAGAAGCGTTGTGGTATTCCCCCACTTGGGCGTCGCCGCTTCGAGGAATACAGAAACGGCCGAGAAATAATGCGTTCCGCCCACGGTGTCTATTGCAATCGCGCGCGAGAACGCGCGGGAACGGGCATTTTTCGACGCGTCGTTGCCTCTTGCGTGGAAAGATCAAAGAGCAGACTTTTACCTCGACGTCCTTCGGCTCGGATCCCGACGAAAGCGAAGCTTTTCGGACCCCAGCCATCGAGTTCTTTCTCTCGCTTCGCACCGTCCTCTTTCTTTTCTCTCTCCTACGTACGTGTCCTACGTATGCCTGGCGTACACGTGTGCGTGTTTTTAGATGTACGCGTGTACGCGTAGACACGTCTCCCGAGAGGAGAGTTTGCAGACCGAATTCCGATTCGCGTTTCGATTTCCCATGCGACACGGAGCAGCGTTTTCTATTCTTCTCGATGGGATGTGCGCACCCTTTCTCCCTTTCCGGGTGCTTTCCGGGAGAGAGCGACGACGAACGTACGGAGAGTGGCGCGCTCATACACGTGCGCGCAAAGCGGCTCGCAATTTGAACGGGTTTCGGGGTTAAAGATAGTATCCCGAGGCAGTAGGGTAACATAATAGGCCGGGATGGGGGTCTGGGTCTAACGAGAGACAGAGAAAAAGGGAATGGGAGCAGAACGAAGAGAGGAGAACGGCTCGACGTCGAGACACGCGGTAGTAGAGAGATGCAGAAGCAACGTGAGAAACAGAGACAGAACGAGCAAAGAGGAAAAGAAAGGACGTTGAAAGGAAGAGAAGGCTCGAATCCATCCGTGGGCGAAACAGAGATAGAACGAGAAAGGAGACACGGTGGATGTGTACGGCACACGGTGCATCGGACTAGCCAGTCGCGAATGGTGGTGGAGAAGAGAGAAGGAGGAGAAGGATAGAGTAGTTAAGTTAGTCTGTCGGTCAGTGACTGCCTGACTTTCCCGGCGCAGCTGAAGGTCAACTCTCCCCTTCTCTCGACCTCATCCTCCTCATCCTCCTCATCCACCTCTCGCTCCTCCGTCTCTTCGTCTTCTTCCTCCTCCTACCCGCTTCTCCACCACCCGCTGAACTGCTGCTGTTGCCTCTCTCTCTCTCTCTCTCTCTTTCTCTGTGTGTGTGTGTGTGTGTGTGTTTCTTTCGCTGTCGCTACCATGCTCCACCAACACTCTACGTGTGTCCAGTCTCATCTTTATCCTATCCTCTTTTTCTTCACCTTCCTTCCTCCCTATCTCTCTCTCTTTCTCGACGTATTCTTCGATACGCGCGCATATGCATTCTCCTATATACCGCTATAGACACGTCGTTCCTGAACCTATATCTCGTCTTTGTGTATCGGACGCGCATGCACCACTGCGTGCGTGTATGTGCATATGCACACATAAACAAATATTGGTATCCACGACCGCTTTGTTTATGCTGTACGAACAGTTTCGGTGCCTTTTCTTCTTCACACCGTGTCACACCATCCTTCTTCCGCTGCCGCTGCGCTCCTCGACGGGTTGAGGGTCATTCGTGCACTTAGGTGCACGCGGAATTCCGCCTCGAAGTCCTGGTACGTGAGAACTCGCTTTACAGTCACATCCTCCGCGACGTGTTTCTTTCGTCGTCCGTGTGAGCAGCTTCTTTCCTCTACACGCACGCAAGCGCGCCTTCTCACACACACACACACTCGTACGCACGTACGAATAATCGAAATTTATGTTTTCGGGGCGTAATAGCGAGCTAGGATGATTCTTCTCGTACGAGTCGCCATCAGACGGAAATCAGCGGAGAAAGAGGATAAGAGCGTTTACCGATCATTGTTTATCGTCGATTAAATACCATACGCGTCGATCGATATTATCAACATTGTCGATCGTGTCCTTATCGTTCTTTTTTTCTTCCATTATATTCCTCGATCACAGTTGCAAACAATATCGCCGTGGAGATAACCACTATCTGGGGAAGAAATAACGGTGCGTTTATTGGTACAGTAACTGGTCCGAAGGAAATCGTACGATAACTCTGGCGCGTATCTGAGTCTTCAATTAGTTAGCTATATGAATTGCCGATAATGCGAGTATCGGTATGTGTATACAGCGACATCTCGCTAAATGACGGGTTCATGGCTATTAACGTCACATACATAGATACGTCCCCGATGTATGTAAATATCTACTGTCGCTTTTCTCCGCTCTTTTTTTTTTTTTCCTTTTTTCTCGCTCACCCATACACCGTATATCAGCTGCTTACAACTTGTATATTTTCATTGCCTTGGAAAAAGAATCAAATTCGCGCAAACCTCCGACGCTTCGACTTCCACGATTGATAAACGACGGGATATCGATATAAACAGCGCAATACTTGAAATTGATCGTCTGACTATCGTTTCTACCGGTTGCATCTGTTCATAGCCGTTCGTTATAATCACCTATCATCCGTTTCAACGTCTCTCTGCTCTATGTGTGTGTCTACGTCTACGTATGCCTACCTATGTCTATGCATTCGCGTGGAATTTATTTTTCGAGTAATTATTCGAGTTACGACAGTGTACGTGAGAATCCGTTCTTCGTATAGAGACGCAGAGATTCCTCTTGCGTTGTCTTCACTTTCAGTTTACACGTCTCTTTACCCCATCTTGCCACTACCACTACCGATTCGTACGTTCCTGAATCTCCCCACCAGAGGCGCTCGAGATCATCTCCTCCCGCTTCCCCGTTTTTTTCTCTCGCGCTCTCCCTATATCCCTCCCTTCTTGCTATACTTGTACTTCCGGCCGCAAGGTTAACGCGAAATTCTCGCAAAATACATGAGAGCCACGACTCTGTGGATCACTTCGATCCTCCTTCCTAACCTCTCTCTCCCCCCACTCCTCTCTCTCTCTCTCTCTCTTTTATACGTATTTTTAACTATCGACTCGTTACCGGCTGTTTCGTCTAAACTTCCTGCCAACGCTGTCAGAAAGAAACGATCGACTACGTGGTCGACGAAAACATTATCATCGGAGCGGAAGCCACTTGTTCGTCCGTCTTCTTTCCTTCTCAGACTTTCCCCTTTAATTCCTCTTTTCCCTGCTTAAGTTGCTTGTTCGAGAACGCGAAAGAATAAAACCGAAATAGTTGTAAGATAGAAGGCGAAGAATTACAGTTGGACCTGACGCGTAACAGATTTTTCCAAGCAGCGCGAGCTTGTCCATTACGCAAACGTTCGAGTGTCAATAGATGATCGTTAAACTGTATCTCACGCCGGAACTCTGACTCTTGTTTGAAAGAGTAAGACGACAGCGACGGTGTGTTCTATGCGTCACGAAACATTCATGTATATACGCGATGCATCGTCTCTCTAGCGGTCTCTCCCTTCGCTATACGACGTCCGTGGTATAGGTCAGTGAAGTAGTAGCTCCCCCACCACGCGACTCCTAGACAACGGGTCTACGATTGACTCATCTAGCCAGTCATACGGCGCGTAAACACGATCCACTCCAGCTGTTCTCGGCCGCTCTTTTACTCTTGATCTTCGTTCTATCTCTGTCTGTTTTCGCTCCCTCCCTGCCTTCCTTCTTCCTACTTTGTATTTCTCTTTTTCCTCCTATTCTCGTTCTTTGTCCTCTCTGCTACCTCTTTTTCTCTTGTATAACCTATGTACACGGATCCTGAGAACAACGGGGCGTTCTCTTTATTTTTAGAGGCAGCTCGAGAATTTGGTTCCCTGCCTCCCCATCTTTTTGTCTGCCTTGCTCGCTTCGTTTTCTCTCTTTCCCTTTTTCTTTAACCTTCCCTCTTTGGCACCGGCTCGGAAGCAGAAAACGCTTCTCTCTTCGAATAGAGAAGAGGAATCGTTCAACCGCGTGGCGCGCCTCCGCGGAACTACGGGGAACGACGTATAGAACGCGAGAAAGAGGCACAGAGAGCGGCGGTGGAGGGTACGCAGAGAACGAGTTCCGATTTTAGCGCAGTCGCGGCGGCCTCAGAACGAGCGGCGCTATTATGCACTAGTAGCTTGATGGCGTCACCCGTGCAACCTTGGCTCGGGTCAGTCCTCTATCATACTGCAGCCAGAGTTCCCCTACCCTTTCGATCTTCGTTCTCTTTCTCGTATCTCACTCCCGTACTCTCCCTCTTACCTTCCTTCTCTCTCTCTTCATTTGGCTCCGCTTAACCCTCTCTTTACTCGACCACCACCTCTTCTCCTTCTCTTCGCTCACACATGGCACTAGCCACACGACCAGTGGCGTAAGAATACTTTCTATTTCGAGGCATCTCTGGAGTTCCACGTTTTTGCAGAGACCACGGAATCGTTTCGCCATACATGTTTCTGTCAGAATCTATATACTTTACTTATTCTAACAACGACAACGGTGGCGTCGTGCAAATCGAAATAAATTCGTTTATGAAATTCAAAACCTACGATTAGAGATAGTTTTACAACTCATTTCCATATTCTGCTTTTTTCCTAGCATCGTAGTTACATGTCATCGATGCCATCGATCCATTCATTAATAGAACTGTTCGCGGGGAGTTAGTTTGAAAAAGTGCATCGCGTTAGCCGCCGCTACGCCCACGACTATGTACAACCGAGAGCTGTAACTAACCTCCCCACAACGGGGCGCGTAAACGATGTTTCCAGCGTCCGCAGATCGCGTATCCGATTTGACGGGTCGCGCGTATGCACGTTTCCTGCGCTACGAGTCACGGAATCGAGATCGATCGTGACCGCCTGAGAGAAAAAAGGTTATCGAGACGAAGCCGCGAGAGAGCTCATCCCGAAGCATCAATCATCCGGTGACAGAAACGGCAAAGCACCGACAACGATGCTCCGTGGACAGCTATTAATAGTTCATTGCACGGTTAAGTACGATGTATGCTTGAGGCGCATTGCGAAAATATTGATGCCGCGCAACGAATTGACTGCCAGTGAAGATTTTAAACACGTTAGACCGTGATCAGTGGAATTGGACTGCCTATGATCAGTAGAATAGAACAACCAAATCGAATGTGTAATAGAATTCGTGTCCTACGAAAACGAGCAACTACTATTGTCTGATGAGTCATAAATCCGAACTATATTCGAACTACGAATAGAACTGTATTTTTTAAAGTTACTGTGAAGAATAAGTCTATATATTGGACATTCAAAAACACCAAACATTCGATAACTAGTTGGAATTTTTTGAATAAGAAACATAAATGAACTTTTATGCTCGTAAAATGAGTATTTGATCGAGTTAAAAAAAAGAAAAAATGAATCAAGCGTGATTAAAATTCATTTATTCCATAATACGCCTATGCTGTGACGCGTATCTGATGAGCATGTTAAAAAAGTAGTAGCTGTCGCACAAAATTCCATTTTTTTACGTACAAATGGATCGATCCTTTCTTTCACAAGCAAAAAGTGTAATGGCCGAATTCAATTTGTGATTAATTCGATGGCAACCTACATTGCCTTCTAATGGCAACAGCTACGCTGGTGCCATCTGACGGAAATTGCGCAAACGTAAATGATGACCACATTTATAATTATAAATAATAAGTACATATGATACATATTATACTGCGCAGTTAACTTTCAGCTTAATTATTTATATGAGAATATTAATCAATTAAAATATTGTTACAAATTTATATTAAGAGACGATCGATAAGTCTGTATTTAATGATATTTTTTCCTCTGTTTACAGTGTCTGAGAGCTATAGCAGTTACGTAAATTCGATGTACGCCAGTGGAGCCCAATTTGCCACCCCCTGCACTCCTAGCCCACCACGGGGACCCGGTGGAGTTCCAACGAGCGTGATTCAAGCAGCAACCAGCTCAGTTTCCGATGACCTGTACCTGCTGGAATTAGGTTTCCCCCCACGGTCGAAAAAGAACAAACTAAAAAAGCCGCGTCAAGGGGATGGCGCCGCGGTGAAGAGAAAATCTCGCGAAGGTTCGACGACGTATCTATGGGAGTTTTTATTGAAATTGCTACAGGACCGAGAGTACTGTCCCCGATACATCAAATGGACGAATCGCGAACGAGGTGTCTTCAAATTGGTGGACAGCAAGGCGGTTTCTCGTCTATGGGGTTTACACAAGAATAAACCGGACATGAACTATGAAACTATGGGCAGAGCCCTGCGTTATTATTATCAGCGCGGTATCCTGGCGAAAGTTGACGGACAAAGGCTGGTCTATCAGTTTGTGGACGTACCGAAAGATATTATAGAAATTGACTGTACCGGCGCGTGAGACAGGGTTCGTCCTTCGAGGGAACAGCAGCACGAGAGACGAGCTGTACGGGAAAAGAGTGATTCGTGTATTCGTGCCGCGATCTTACGCGAGAACTTATCGTTGTCATTATCATCGTCGAGCAGCTCTTCCTGCCACAGTGTGCCCACTTGGCACAACCCTCAGACGATCTAAAGCATGCCCTCTCTCTGACTTCGTTTGTTCCTTGTATTATAAGTATATACCTATAAAGATATGTATATTAACTCGCGAATGGCGGATGCGCATGCGCAACAACGCTACCCGCAAGAGGATGAATGTTTTGTTTTTGTCGACGCGACAGCTGCCACGGTATACGTATACAATTATATGTATATCGTAAATTTCGTCCTCCTTTGGTCTTTCTTTTTTTTGTTACTCTTTGACGGTGTACGTCGATAGTAATCGTACTAAGCTTTACAACGTCTAATATATATAAATGTATATTATACATATATATGTATACGTTGAGCTCGTTCAAATTTGTACAAAATTTAGTTCTTAAAGATGCTACGGCACAAATGTTATTAAATGTATTTTAATCGAGAGTAAATGAAGAATGAAAAAAATAAGATGAATCTATCACTTAACGTATAAACGGGATATAGGCGAACAGTTGTACATTCAAGAGCGCGATAAATTATTTATTGTATATTAGACGATTATATATGTTACCTAGAACGAGAAAAAGAAGCAGAAATTGTTACACACGTGTCGACGAAGGGAACCATAAGGAAGCAAAGGGGAAGTAAAACTTATATAAAGTGCACGCACGCGAACGTGGAGAGTTTAAAGAAAACTAAAAAAGAAAAAAAAAAACGAAACGAAATGAGGGCTGTGAAAAGATTCAGAAAGGAGAAAAATATGAGTGCAGAAATGATAAAGATGTTGAAAAAGTTTTACGGAGCGAGCTCAGGGAGAGGTTACACATATATACAAACACACACCTGTACACTACACGTCTACACATACACACACACACACACATACACACACACACTGTACACACACTATATTTTTTTAAATATAAGCAAAAAAGGGCGACTCTTCTATTTGAGCTGAGGGTTCAACAATGTAAGGTGCTGGCTATACACACGAGGTCCAAGAATGTTATTTAGCAAGCTAGTGTTATTAATTCATAAAAAAATTATTGAAACAGACGTATATCTCTGTATATATAAAAATACACCTTTAGTATATATATTATTGAATATTATATATATATTATATGAATATATATTGTATGTTATGTAGTAAATGGAGCGAGTTAATGTGTCTATGAGATTCTTCTGTCACGTCTGCGTAGAAGGAAGTTTAAATAACCGTCTATCCGTACGATGTCTCTATTCGTGTCTTATATATCTTATATATGTATATATATATATATATATACATGTATATATATATGTATATAAAAAAAGCAATCACTGTGGAAGCATTATCGTTTCTCTTTTGTGTTGCATGTTTTTTTATAAGTTCTCCACATTAGGATCAAACGATAATGAATCAATTTGCACGGTCAGCGATTCGATTACGTGGCCCGCAAGGGGAAAAAAACGCACATCCGCGTGGTTTTCATGCTCAGCTAGAATAAGAGATATCGTACTTTTCTAAACGTTTAGAGTATAATAGCCTTCTTGATATACGGGGCAGAGCGTTCGAAACATGATAAGTTAGAGAGAAAATTAATTTATTGAGCAGCAGCCCGCCCCTGAATACGGACGTGACGTACGAGTGCAAGCGTATCCTATAGAAATAAGTTTTGTACATAAAAATTCGTTGAGAGCATACTTAGAAGAACATTACGCTGGTTAATCTTCGTAATCGTGGATAAATGAAAAGAAACGAAAGAAAACGAGAAATAGGAGAGAGACAGGTAGAACACGAGAGATACGAACGCGACATACCTGTAAGGTGTGTTACCTCTCGCTGTAAGTTGTTCTTCTTGACGATCATCTCCAAACATTTCGGAGAAGAAAACGGTAATACAGTAAATAATAGATTAAAAAAAAAAAAAAAAACGATCAAGTGCTGCCAATAATGCCTGTAAACGGTCCCTTGCATTTTTTTGCCACTTAAAAAAGGAAACGATGGAAAAAGAACAATGAGCATAAAAAGAATTAATACGCGCGATTTATTCGAATCAAGAAGAAATGTCTTGGGACGCCAGACATACCAGATGATACAAAGCGAATTGCCTTCTTGTAATTAACAAAGACGTGTTGCCTTCTAACAAAGAAAACATATTAAAGAAAAAAATTCTAGCAATTTGTATTTGTAATACAATCGACTTGTCCGGGTACTTAAAGAAAACCTTTAACCCTGTATATCATCCCCCCTTTGTCAGCATAGAGTTTTGTAACTTTTGTCAAGAGAAACATAATAATAATGATAATAATAGTAATGAAAAAAAAAGATAAAAAAAATTGAGAAGCGTTTTTGGTACACGAAGACTTTTTTCATATCGCACTTTGCATACACGTATCAGATAAAAAATATAATAAAAAAATACAATAAAAAAAGATAAGATGAATATAATGAAAGAGAGGGAGTGAGAGAGAGGGAGAGAGAGAGAGAGAAAGAGAGAGAGAGAGAGAATGAAATGAAATACATCAGAGTACAATGGACAAAAAAGCAAGTACCTATAAATAGTACCACTTCTATACATAACATCCACTTATAAACAATGAATGGACATTGCAACAAAAAATCCTATTTTTAGGTAAATTAAATTTACATATACATAACGATTGACTACGCTACAAGATATTTTAACAAATAAGACTTTACTGTAATAGGGATAAATCTATAATTATTTACCTGTAAAATAATACGAAGACACGATGGATTGACGTAAGGAACTGTAATGTAACGTTCTGTGATTCGTTGTTTGTAGGTGAAATTTAATAAAAGATTACTGTATCATAATTTTAATATTTTTTTATACCCTTCTTCCTAAAAAAAAAAAAAGATTAATCATACGTATCATTATATTTAAAATCAAATCAAATTTTTATTTTTGAAATAACATTAAATACATTATCATAGAATAAATGATGAAACGAGTTTCCTAAAATCAATTTATCATCGAAGTGAAGACAAAATAAGATAAAATTAAATTGTCAAATTGCAACTTTCTCATTGGTGTTTAGAAACTGCTTGTTAGAATGATTACGTCTCAGTGACGTAATAGTTATATATAAAGGTGATTGCTTGTAATTGATAAGATACGTACCTAAAGAGAAGCTTTCATTGGTTCCACGTATTATTGGTGGACCAATCAGTGACGTAGCTTTAAGAGAAAGTATTTCACTGCTCGTTACACACGTAGATGATTCCAGTTAATATCGAACTTCGGAGAACGTCACTTGTCAGCGGTATATTGCATTCGGAAGCATTGTACGAGGTACGTATCGCTTTTATATTGTTTTTACATTGTATATTATGCAAACGATCGTCCAAATTCGTAATTGTGAATCGATGTCAAAAGACGAACGCATTGTTGAAGCTTTAATTATTGATTTCACTATATCAGTCAACCTTACCACACCCTGTGGCCATTTTGGACGGTAGAGAACTGTCTACAGAACGTCAAACGAAAAGTATTGTTCGAAATGGATCAGATTACGCCAAAGGAAGTGAAAATCTTGGAAAATCCTGAGGACATTCAAGAACGGAGAGAGCAAGTTCTCAGTCGATATGCGAATTTCAAGGCAGAAGCTAGGAACAAGAGAGATAAACTTGAGGACTCCCGTCGCTTTCAAGTATATTTTTGATTGTTGCTTTATTTCTGTTCAATTTTTATTGTTCACGTTGGTAACGATATTCGTTCGTTTGTAGTATTTTAAGCGAGATGCGGACGAACTCGAAGGATGGATTTTTGAAAAATTGCAAGCTGCTTCGGATGAAAGCTACAAAGATCCTACCAACCTTCAGGCAAAGATACAGAAACATCAAGCTTTCGAAGCAGAAGTTGCAGCTCATTCTAATGCTATAGTGTCATTAGATAATACCGGATCAGAGATGATAGCTCAACACCATTTTGCAAGCGATGTTATTAGTAAGAGATTAAGTAAGTTTCCATTGATATTGAGTTTATGTTATTATTTTACAGCTTGAAATTAACAATCAAATTTATCTTGCAGTGGATCTTCATCAGTTATGGGTGTTGTTGCTCTCTAGATTGGCAGACAAGGGTCTTAAATTGCAACAAGCCCTAGTACTTGTACAATTTATTCGACATTGTGACGAAGTAATGTTCTGGATTCATGACAAGGAAGCATTTGTAACAACGGACGAATTTGGTCACGACTTGGAACACGTTGAAGTACTTCAAAGGAAATTTGACGAATTTCAAAAGGATATGGCTAGCCAAGAATACAGAGTAACGGAAGTAAACGAACTGGCGGATAAACTTCTTTTAGATGGGCATCCTGAACGTGATACCATCCTACGTAGGAAGGAGGAACTCAACGAATCTTGGCAAAGATTGAAGCAGCTTGCTGTTTTGAGACAAGAGAAACTTTTTGGTGCACACGAAATTCAAAGATTTAACCGAGATGCCGATGAAACAATGGCTTGGATCGCAGAGAAGGATGTTGTTCTATCTTCAGACGATTTTGGACGTGACCTTGCAAGCGTACAAACCTTACAAAGAAAGCATGAGGGCATAGAACGTGATTTGGCAGCTTTAGAGGATAAAGTTTATACATTGGGAGCAGAGGCAGATCGTCTTGCAGCCATTCATCAAGCAGATCATTCGAAACAGATTCAAGCTAAACGCGCAGAGATCTTGCAGTCGTGGGAGAGCTTAACAGCAAAAGCAAAAGAACGTCGTCTGAAGCTCGATGAATCGTACTATTTGCATAGATTTTTGGCAGATTATAGAGACTTGGTTTCTTGGATGAACGACATGCGCGCGATTATATCGGCAGACGAACTAGCTAAAGACGTTGCTGGTGCAGAAGCTCTTGTTGAAAGACATCAGGAGCACAAGGGAGAAATTGATGCTAGAGCCGACAGCTTCGATGCGACTACTTTGGCTGGCAACAAACTACTGGAAAAGAAACATTATGCTGCTGAAGAAGTAACCAGAAAATTGAATTCCCTCGCCGAAGATAAACAGTCACTTTTGAGCCTTTGGGAAAAGCGAAAGATTTTGTACGAACAATGCATGGACTTGCAGCTATTCTACCGTGATACGGAACAAGCGGATGCATGGATGGCTAAGCAGGAAGCATTTTTAGCGAACGAAGACCTGGGTGATTCCCTTGACAGCGTAGAAGCTCTTATTAAGAAGCACGAGGATTTTGACAAGTCTTTGGCAGCTCAGGAGGAAAAGGTCAAGATATTGGACGACTTTGCCGGCAAGTTGATAGAAGGAGAACATTATGCAGCTGACGACGTAGCTCAAAGACGTCAACTTCTGTTAGAAAGACGTGCCGTTCTTCTTGAAAAATCGGCTCAAAGAAGACGCCGTTTAGAAGACGCGTACAAATTACAGCAATTCGAACGCGACTGCGATGAAACAAAGGGTTGGGTAAACGAGAAACTCAAATTTGCCACTGATGATAGCTACTTGGATCCCACTAACTTAAATGGAAAAGTACAGAAACATCAGAACTTTGAGCAAGAATTAAACGCCAACAGAACTCGTATGGAAGAGATGGTAGCTACTGGTCAAGAATTAATCGAGAGTGGTCACTATGCCAGTGATAGAATTCGCACTCGTACCGATGAAATTATGTCTCTGTGGGAAAGTCTTACTCATGCCAGTGAAAAGAAAGGTGCTAAGCTGCAAGAAGCCTCCCAACAACAACAATTTAATCGTACCGTCGAGGATATTGAGTTATGGCTGTCAGAAGTAGAAGGACAACTGATGTCTGAAGATTATGGCAAAGATCTAACCAGTGTGCAAAATCTTCAAAAGAAGCATGCTCTTTTGGAAGCCGACGTCACATCCCATTCGGATAGAATCGATAGCATTGCCCAAGCTGCAGATCAGTTTGTGAAATCAGGACATTTTGATGCAGACAATATCAAGGCTAAACAGGAACAACTACAAGCTCGATACGCTGCGCTTCAACAGCCCATGAGCATTCGTAAACAACGACTTCTCGACTCACTGCAGGTACAACAGCTATTCAGAGATATAGAGGACGAAGAAGCTTGGATTCGCGAAAAAGAACCAGTTGCAGCGTCCACCAACCGTGGACGCGATCTCATTGGTGTACAAAATCTACAGAAGAAGCATCAAGCTGTTTTAGCAGAAATAAATAATCACGAACCACGTGTAGCTGCTGTTTGTCAAGCAGGTGCGTCAATGTTGCAAGAAAGCCACTTCGCCGCGGAGGAAATTAGCCAACGTTTGGCTGCATTGGATGAACATTGGGGACAACTGAAAGAGAAAGCCAGACAACGTAAGAATGACCTGGATGACTCCCTTCAGGCACATCAGTACTTTGCTGATGCTAATGAAGCTGAATCCTGGATGAAGGAGAAACGACCCATAGTTATGAATGCTGACTATGGAAAAGACGAAGATAGTTCTGAGGCTCTTTTAAAGAAACACGAGGCATTGGTCAGTGATCTGGAGGCATTTGCAAGTACCATAGCTGCTCTTAGAGACCAGGCTGCTTCTTGTCGTCAACAGGAAACTCCTACTATTGATATTACTGGCAAAGAGTGTGTGGTGGCCCTCTACGACTATACAGAGAAGTCACCGAGAGAAGTTTCCATGAAAAAGGGCGACACTTTGACTCTGCTGAATTCTAATAACAAAGATTGGTGGAAAGTTGAAGTAAATGATCGTCAAGGTTTTGTTCCAGCTGCCTATGTAAAGAGGGTAGAACCCGAGGCAGGATTAAGCGCTTCTCAACAGAATCTTGCCAGAGAACAAAGTTCCATAGCTGCCAGACAAGCTCAGATAGAAGCTCAGTACGATGATCTTTTGAGACTTGCGCACGAAAGACAAAATAAACTCAATGAAACAGCCAAGGCTTATGTACTTGTCAGAGAAGCTGCAGAATTGGCCACTTGGATTAAGGATAAAGAGAATCACGCTCAAGTTCAGGACGTTGGCGAGGATCTAGAACAGGTAGAGGTAATGCAGAAGAAATTCGATGACTTCCAGGCAGACTTGAAGGCCAATGAGGTTCGGTTAGCTGAAATGAACGAGATTGCTGTACAGTTAATGAGTCTTGGGCAGACAGAAGCTGCCCTGAAGATTCAAACGCAGATACAGGATCTAAACGAAAAATGGACCAGCTTGCAAACTCTTACTGCGGAACGTGCTAATCAACTTGGTTCTGCTCACGAGGTTCAACGATTCCATCGTGACGTCGATGAGACCAAGGACTGGATTCGAGAGAAGGATGCTGCATTGAACAACGACGATCTTGGAAAAGATTTACGCAGCGTTCAGGCTTTGCAGCGCAAGCACGAGGGCCTGGAAAGAGATTTGGCTGCCTTGGGAGATAAAATTAAGCAACTAGATGAAACGGCTAATCGCCTGATGCAATCACATCCTGAAACTGCCGAACAGACCTATGCCAAGCAGAAAGAGATCAACGAAGAATGGACTCAACTGACGGCAAAAGCTAATAGTAGGAAGGAAAAGTTGCTGGATTCTTATGATCTGCAACGTTTCCTTAGTGACTACAGAGACCTGATGGCTTGGATCAACTCGATGATGGGTTTAGTCGCGTCAGAGGAGCTGGCTTCAGATGTGACCGGTGCGGAAGCTCTCCTAGAACGACACCAGGTGAGTTGATCGATTAAAAAGTTATTAATATTGAAATGGTCCAATGCTCACACGGTCGTTCACGAGTCATTCATGAATTATAGAATCACAGAGCAGAGATAGACGCACGATACGGCATACTTCCAGAGGTACTGAAAAGTTTAAGAGAGCATGGAGCAAAACTGTGCGACTTTGTCTCTGAATACATTCTTTATAATTAATCACTTTTGGTATATTTTTTCCTGTTGTTTCTAAATCTCTGTTTTATAAGAAAAGAACAGATTGGCAAATCGATGTTTTAGTAATGAAGACACCGCCTTATTAACACTTATGGAGTACTATCAACGCTTCTTATAGTGTAATCGCTGCCTTTTCCGCTTATCGTAGTCTCTATTGTCGAGTGGATTGAGATACGTGTAAAATATGCGTGTGAATTTATATCGAGGATGTTAAAGTAGTGTACGTGAATCTATGTGACCCTAATTTCGTTTATGTTATAGGAACATCGCATGGAGATCGACGCCAGAGCAGGTACTTTCCAGGCATTCGAACTTTTCGGTCAGCAACTTTTACAATCCAGTCACTATGCCAGTGTCGAGATTCAAGAAAAACTCGAATCTATGGCTGAAGCACGCCAAGAATTAGAGAAAGCTTGGATCCAACGACGTATGCAGCTAGATCAAAACTTGGAGCTACAATTGTTCTGCAGAGATTGCGAGCAAGCTGAGAACTGGATGAGCGCCCGAGAAGCTTTCTTAAGCAGTGCAGACACTGTTGATAGTAGTGACAACGTAGAGGCTCTTATTAAGAAACACGAAGACTTTGACAAAGCTATCAATGCACACGAAGAGAAGATTGCCACATTGCAGACTCTGGCTGATCAGTTAATCGCTGCAGAACATTATGCTGCAAAACCAATTGACGATAGACGTTGCCAAGTCCTGGACCGCTGGAAGCATTTGAAGGATGCTCTTATTGAGAAACGTTCCAAGTTAGGAGAGTCTCAAACTCTGCAACAATTCTCCCGAGATGCCGATGAGATGGAAAATTGGATTGCCGAGAAACTGCAATTGGCTACTGAGGAGAACTACAAGGATCCTGCTAATATTCAATCAAAACATCAGAAACACCAAGCATTTGAGGCTGAATTGGCAGCGAATGCGGACAGAATTCAATCTGTATTGGCTATGGGAGGTAATTTAATCGAGAAACACCAATGTGCTGGTTCTGAGGACGCTGTACAAAAGAGGCTAGCGTCAATTGCCGATCAATGGGAATATCTTACCCAGAAGACTACGGAGAAGTCGATGAAGCTGAAAGAAGCCAATAAACAGCGTACATATATTGCTGCTGTTAAAGATCTAGATTTCTGGCTTGGTGAAGTAGAAAGCTTGCTTACGTCCGAAGATGCTGGCAAAGATCTAGCTTCTGTACAAAATTTAATGAAAAAACACCAGTTGGTTGAGGCTGACATCCAAGCACACGAAGAAAGGATCAAGGACATGAATGCGCAAGCAGATTCGCTGATCGAAAGTGGACAATTTGACGCAGCTGGTATCCAAGAGAAACGACAGAGTATAAACGAGCGTTATGAGAGAATTCGTAACCTCGCTGCTCATAGACAGGCAAGGTTGAACGAAGCAAACACTTTGCACCAATTCTTCAGGGACATCGCCGATGAAGAGTCTTGGATCAAGGAGAAAAAGCTACTAGTTGGATCGGACGACTATGGTCGTGATCTCACTGGCGTACAAAACTTGAAGAAGAAACACAAGAGACTGGAGGCAGAGTTAGGTAGTCACGAGCCTGCTATACAAGCTGTTCAAGAAGCAGGAGAGAAATTGATGGACGTCTCTAATTTGGGAGTGCCCGAAATTGAGCAACGTCTAAAGCTACTCAACCAAGCATGGGCTGAATTAAAACAGCTAGCAGCCAATAGAGGACAGAAACTGGATGAGTCCTTAACTTATCAACAATTTTTAGCAAAAGTAGAAGAGGAAGAAGCTTGGATCACAGAAAAACAGCAGTTGCTGTCGGTCGAAGATTATGGTGACACTATGGCTGCTGTTCAGGGCTTACTGAAAAAACATGACGCATTTGAAACTGACTTTGCAGCTCACGGTGAACGTTGCAAAGACATTTGCGAAGCAGGGGAAGCTTTGATCAAGGCTGGAAATCATCGTGCGGACGCTATAGGACAAAGATGTGCCCAACTTCGTAACAAATTGGAACAACTTGGTGCTCTTGCTGCTAGGAGAAAGACACGACTTAATGATAATTCGGCTTATTTGCAGTTTATGTGGAAGGCAGATGTTGTTGAATCCTGGATCGCTGACAAGGAAACTCACGTACGCTCAGAGGAATTCGGACGAGACTTGTCTACCGTTCAGACACTGCTGACTAAACAGGAAACCTTTGATGCTGGATTGCATGCCTTTGAACACGAAGGAATTCAGAACATCACTTCTTTGAAGGAAATGCTAGTCGATTCTGGTCATGATCAGACGCCTAGTATTCAAAAACGTCATGCGGATGTTATTGCTCGCTGGCAGAAGCTTCTGGCCGATTCTGACGCGAGAAAGCAACGCTTGCTAAGAATGCAAGATCAGTTCAGACAAATTGAAGAATTGTATTTGACATTCGCTAAGAAAGCCTCTGCTTTCAACTCGTGGTTTGAGAACGCAGAAGAAGATTTGACAGACCCTGTGCGATGTAACAGTATCGAAGAAATTCGAGCCCTCAGAGAAGCACATGCACAATTCCAAGCCAGCTTATCCTCGGCAGAAGCAGACTTTGAAGCTTTAGCTGCCCTTGACAGGCAAATCAAGAGCTTCAATGTTGGCCCCAATCCGTACACATGGTTCACAATGGAAGCATTAGAAGATACCTGGCGTAATTTACAAAAGATAATTAAAGAACGCGACGTGGAGCTTGCGAAAGAAGCTCAACGGCAAGAAGAGAATGACAAATTGCGTAAAGAGTTTGCTAAACATGCTAATGCATTCCATCAGTGGCTAGCGGAGACAAGAACGTCTATGATGGAAGGATCAGGATCATTAGAACAACAATTGGAAGCAACAAAGAGGAAGACTCAAGAGGTTCGTGCTCGTCGTCAAGATCTAAAGAAGATCGAAGACTTGGGAGCTATTTTGGAAGAACATCTAATTTTGGACAATCGTTACACGGAACATAGTACCGTAGGCTTGGCACAACAATGGGATCAGTTAGATCAACTGGGAATGCGCATGCAACACAACTTGGAACAACAAATACAAGCACGCAACCAATCTGGTGTTTCTGAAGACGCGCTCAAAGAATTCTCTATGATGTTCAAACACTTCGACAAGGACAAGAGCGGTCGTCTAAATCACCAGGAATTCAAATCATGTTTGAGGGCCCTTGGTTACGATTTACCAATGGTAGAAGAAGGCCAGCCTGATCCGGAATTCGAAAACATTTTAGGTATATTTTATACGTATATTTATTATGTCATTAAATGCAGATAAATTAGATAATTAATGAAAAGCATAGAAGTTCTTGCTTGTATATTGAAACGGTGTAATATGCTATCTTTTTGTTTATTTTGCAGATATCGTCGATCCGAATAGGGATGGTTACGTATCGTTACAAGAATACATGGCGTTTATGATTAGCAAGGAAACCGAGAATGTACAAAGTTCCGAAGAAATCGAAAATGCTTTCCGTGCTATTACTGCGGCAGATCGGCCATATGTTACGAAAGAAGAATTATATGCTGTAAGTATAGAATTACCAAATATACAATTATCAATTTATTTGGTGTATATTAACAATATTTCATATATGCTTAGAATCTTACCAAGGAGATGGCTGATTACTGTGTTGCTCGTATGAAACCTTACGTCGATCCAAAAACGGAGCGACCAATCACAGGAGCCTTGGATTATATCGAATTTACTCGCACTCTTTTCCAGAATTAGTTGTAGTTACAGCAGTTATTAAATTATAGAATATGTTACAATTAAACTATTGGATGCTTACTTATTTTATTAAATACCTTGATACTTCAATACCATATGTCTAATCAATTATTTATCTTGATTTTATTTATACCGCACTTTGCACTACTTTGTATTAAAACATATGCTATCGATGAAGAATCATGAGAAATAAATTATACTCTTTATGTATAACAATCTATACATATATATATAAATTCAGTATCAATTAATTAAGAAAGTTTACTTTTTTTTAACAAGATTTTACTCAGATTATACGAAAGGTTGTCCGAAAAGTGCCTTTCTTTCGCAAACGTGTTTTTTACAACAATGCACCTTCATAAAAACGTGAAACCAAGTCTGTGAAATGTCGCGGTGTTTATCTCAACAGAACAAAATGGACCGTCGTGAAAAACCGTGCGTCTATTATTTCCTCATAAAACGAAAGAAACTTTTAGGACAACCTAATATTTGAAAAATTACAGAAAGGTATAAAATAGAAATGCATTTTTTCTAATAGCTTGAACAATGTTGTATTATTTACTTGTTCTTCTATTAGGTTTTGGTAAAAATCTATTTAGTATTCCATAATCCTTCTGAGGTTCTGCTTTCTTGGTATCTGGTCGTATGTTTGCTTGGCGAAGTACATCGATAGTTTCCTGAAAGAAATAATTCCTAGCATTCTAATATACATATACAAAAAATCACTTACCTTTCGACTCAATTCTTTTAGAATTTTCTTAGTCTTAATCACTTTAGCTGTTCCTCCTTTTCCTTTAGCTTTCGTTCTACGAGGTTTGAAATTTATATTCTTTGGTTTGAGATACTATAAAAATATATAAATAATTATTTATATGATTACTAAGAAATTTAAATGATTTAACTCTTTAGATACTCACCAAGAGTTCCTTTTTAGCTTCTATTTTATCTTTAAGAGTGGATACATCTACTTGTGTTATAGCAAATGGTTCCAAACATATTAGTTCTGGTTGAATCTTGTCTAATAGTGCTTTTACTTCAGCTTCACGTCTCTGAGTTTTAGTTTGAAATGGATTACTTTCAAGAGCATCAAAATTAGGTTCTCCACTTCCAGGTACTAGAAGAGAACATATTTCTCTCTGTGTACCAACACCTAAAACGTCTTCATATGGGCAAAATTGCATACTTGTCACTGGCCACTTGGTTCTGTGACGTAAATAAGGTTTCATTCCATCACTCGAAAATCTATAAAAACGACAAGCTATAAAAATGTATATATCATTCTTATTACCATATAGACATAAGTTATCGCATAATATTTACTGATGAACTTCAATGACATTTCCCATTGCCATTGCTAGTTGGCCAGTCTGACTGTAAGATAAATGGTAAATAGGAGAGCGTACGCAATAATTATGCACGGGACCTGCTAACTGTCTGATGTCCCATATTTTTATAAATTTGTTCGGACAACTAGTTGCCATGTAAGTTCCATAAGGATGAACCGCACAAGCAGATATTCCATGTTTATGGCACAACATTTTTGCCAAAGGATTCCTACTGTTTGGAGACCACATAGAAACCACTCCTTTTGAATCACCCACACAAAGCAGAGCATTAGCAGGATTTTGTGTCATTACCTAAAAAATAAGCAATTATAATATCACATAGTATCCCTACATAAAAGTGTCAAATATACTCAAACTTACTGCAATCTTTCCTAATTTGGAATTAAAAGATGTTAGAAATTTGCCTATAGAAATATCCAACCATGACAAGTAACCTTCATTAGATCCACTGGCAAGCAAAAAATGATAAGGTAAAAATTCTAATTTATTAACTCTGTTCATTCTTTTCAAACAATGGAGTTCAACTCCTTGGTTATCATATATAAACACGCATTCTTTTTGCGCTACAGCAAACATTGTTTCTATATGAAGCCATGATACATCATGTACCGATTCCATTACATTTATTTCACAGGCTAAACTTTTTGTGACCCAATCTAAAGCCGCTACATGGCCTCTCCCCCCACCTAATACTAAGTGTCTACCATTTTTTGTATATTTTATGTGATATGGGCCAAACTCTAAATTTAATGTAAAACGCTTAGCTGCAGAAGTTATATCCACATTGTCTACAAGTTGCTTTTGTTTATATTGCACTGTTACTTCCCCAGGATCAGCCTCTAAGCCACCATAATCTTCTGTCAAAAATAATTCAGTACGCGCAGTATCCTTTATTGTATTCTGAACAGTATTCTCTCTTTTTTTTAATTTCTGTCTTATTACTTTATTTTTTATAGTAGTTGATGTCGCCCTTAAATCGATTCCTCGGCCTTTATTATGTTTCGCTAACTTTTCTTTATCAATTCGTACTCGATATTCACGACGTTCACGATATTCTTTTCCTGTAAATATTATCAAACAGTTAGTCTTTAAACGTACGCATACGAAATAAAATTATAGTAGTGAATAGAAAAACGCATATATAAAATATAAACTTAAGTACTTGTAGGTTCCATCCTGTTCTCGAAACTAAGACAATAACAATTATTATTTTAAATATGGAAACTCAAATATACCACTTGATCTTAATCCTAACCAAACTACATACGAGCATCACAAACCACGGTCATGTACAGCCGTGTCCCTACTTCTAGCATCTTTGGTAATCACGGAAGACGTCATAATTATTTGAAGTTTAAATCAAAGTTTACGGAAGAAACAGTATATTCTTATTTTTAGGTGTTTTCAAAAGATGACCGTTATCCTAAATAAATTTTAGAATTTTATGTAATTGGATTAAGTATAACTATTGTATTAAATGCTGGAAGTATTAAGAAATAAAGAAGATATAAATTTTTAATAATAATTATTTTTTATAATAATCAATATTTAAAATTACAATATTTCGTAGAGAAGAAAATATACAATTTCAGAAAAAATACTAAAGACCATTAATCAAAAAGATATTGTAATTATAATAATATTTAATGTTAAATTTTGTTAGTTTGTTTAATTTAAATATTTCCAAACTTGTGTCTTGATGGCGCTAGAGGAGCTAAAAGATTCTTCTGTAAAAAAACAGCAGATGTGTACAATCTTAATCTACGTAATCAAAGTTTGTGCAACCATTGTTGTTGCTTTCGTTTACTTTAAATTTTATCTTGTCAAGAATCCGAAGAAATTTAATTCCTATCGGATTAATTTTTATGAAGACTGTTATAAAATAATTAAACATGAAAGCTGCGTCTGATCCAAAGGACATCCAGGTATTATATGTTATTTCCTAGAAACGCAATTATCAATATTTGCAATATACATGCAGCCTATAACCTTACCAAAATGCATTTTTAAATCAAATATTTATGACATACTATTTTGTTATATTCAAGTATAAGGAAATATATGTATACACATTTCTTTCTTATTATATTTGTATGATATTTATTTTATTAATGCAATTATTTTTCAGGAATTTCAATTTAAACAGTCAAATACCTCCCAAATTTTAGATGCATTCACATCCATACCAACTGCATGCAGTTTATTGGCTGCAGATAAAAGGAGGGGATTGTTATATGCAGGACAAAATAATAAAATAATTATATTGAAACCAGGAGAAGACAGTGACCCAGAATGGAAAATAGAATTTAATGTGCCTCTAGTTGTGTCTAAACTAACACTTAATTGTGATTGTACCTATCTAGCCGTAGCACATGGACCTATGGTTCTAATTTATGATGCGGAGGCACTTACAAAAAATGTACGTTTAATCTATTTTATATAAAATTTCTTTCTTTTGAATTATTACTGAGTAACTAGAAGCATATTGTAATCATATTTCTTTTTCTCAGAGTTTACAATTACTACATAAAGTTAAAATTTCTACATTAAGCGGAGATATACTTGTGTATGATCTACGATGGAATCCCGCTGTACCAAGGATGTTGTGTACAATAGCTAGTGATTATACAATTGGTAGTTTTAAAATAAAAGAAAAGAAAAAGGCTACAACCGAACTGGACACTTTTGAATTGAAAGAAAAATTGAACAATGAACATATAAATGCCTTATGTGCAGCATGGAGCCCTAAAGGAAAACAAATTGTTGTGGGTTGTAAAAATGGTACTATAGTACAACTTAAACCTGATTTAAAAATAGCAAGGACAATTCCTGGCCCTAATCCATACATTGGTGAAGTTATTAGTATTTTATGGGTTAGCAATTATCAATTTTGTGCTGCTTATTTGAGTAATGAACAGGGAATTAATGTTCTTATAATTGATGCCCCTAAAGGTGAAACAAATGCTGTTTTTACTTGTTATGAAGATATTACTTATGGAGTAACAGATTCAGAAGCAGAAAGAACAATTCCTCGTTATTACTTTGATCATGTACCAGAATGGGGCTTAATTATTGCTGCTAGTAGCAATAGCAGTGAAATAGCTATATTAGGATCTACAGATAAAGGTGTTACTTGGAATCAGTGGCACTTGGTAGATAGCGGCAGAGCTGAATTACCATTGATTCACACCACAGAAAGCTATCCAGTAGGTTTAGCTATTGATAAATCTCCAATTAGAAAATTACAATGGGGGGCAGATTCCACTTTGCCCCATCCAGTTCCTATACTTCACATTCTTGCAACATCTGGACAATTATGCAGCTTTCATATGGTGAATCTAAGTCCCAAATGTCCTTCTATTAATTCTCCACCTACAGAAATTATTGCAATACCCCCGCAAACACAGTCAAACATTAGTCCTGAAAAATCTCTTATTATGAATGGTGCTGCAACTAGTACACCACTAGTTAAGCAACCAGAAAATACTCTTGAACGTTCAAAACCTCTTTCTGCAGGAAATATTTTAAATAAATTTATTCAAAAATCTAGTTTTACATTACCTCCAACTGAAAAACCACAGCAAGAGCAGAAACCTGAACAAATCAGTATGGGGATGAAATTGGAACCAACTAGAGAAATTCAACCTCAAGAAATTGCAAAACTGGATATTAAATTAATGTCAATTAGAGAAACAATTATGCAAGAGTCTGTGGAACCAAAACCATTTGTAGATGATGATGCTAAAGATAATCATGCATATATAGAAGAACATAATTTGTTTGAAAAAGAATTACGTAAAAGATTAGAACCACAAACGTTAGAGTATGATACAGAAGAAGAACGTCAAAAACTTGTGGACACATCTATTGTGATAGATCAGTTTTTACGGGAATTGAAAGAAACAACAAATAGTTTATCTAGCGATATAGCATATTTGAAAGCGCTATTATTACAATCATTTGCTTGGGTTGAAGAAACAAAATCAAAAAATGCAGCAACTAACGATATCACTACTAGAAATTGTGGAGATAACAATAAAATGTCTGATCTACAAAAACTTTATTATTACACTCAAACGCAGTTAACTCAAGCTAGTAAAATTTTAGATTTAGAATGGTCAAATCATAAATCTCGAGAAACGTCACGAATGAAAATACCCCATTTAGAGTTTTTATATCAAAATCTTATATTACATAGTAAAATTATACAAGAAGAAAAAAGCAGAATGGAACACCTTAAAAAGCGATGGAAATTAATTACTCGTAATAATAGTATTTTTGGATTAAATCATTCATTATCTAATTTAACTATCGCATCGTCAAAATATTCAACCATTCTTCCAAGAAATACAGGAATCATAGAAGCGCGATGCAAGGCAATTGCTTCTAAAACTTTGAATTTTTCTCAAGAAAAACAAATCAAATTGAGAGAACATTTATCTACTTCTACTCCAAGGATTATAAGACCTGTTAGTTCATCAGATATTCAAGATCGTTTGGAAGAAACTTTGTCCTCTTTAACTTCTCCAAATACTACCAGCATTAATATAAAAAATAAGGTTGATCAATCTGTTTCCAAACAAAATACAATTACTAAACAACAGAATACATATATTGATCCTTTAGATTCTATGGCTAGCATTGTAGCAGGAATTGGTACAAGTGAATGCACAAGTGAATCTAACAATGTGTCAATACAAAACAAAATACAAAGCAAACAACCTAGCTTTGGCATTACTTTTCCTATATCTGGAAATAAACCTGTACAAGCAGAGAAAGTATCTAGTATACCAACAACTACTGGAGTACCTCAAAGTACTAAAGCAAAACAAGATACTATTACATTAAATCAAATGCAATTACATGTTCCTGCTCATACTTCGTCTAACTTAATAAAAGCTTTTCCTAAGGTTGATACTACTACATTTGATACATCAGTGCAAAAGTTAGAAGAAACAGCAACACAAAATCCTGCTATCCAATCAATGTGGTTGCATACTATTAAAACAGAAAATAACTTGTTTAATGGTAGTTCATTAAAAGATGCATTACCACCAGAGACTTCGTTAGAAAAAATACAAACTACTCCAAATACCGGAGTGACATTACCAGTGACAACAGCAGTAAAAACCAAAGCAGTATCTACATTTAGTTTTGCTACTGCAATTACCATCCCTGCACCAATAAAGAGTACTGCACAGAGTACATTTGTTGTATCACAAACAACGAATGCACAAACAATTTCTTTTGCTTCGAAATCATCAAACATTATTACTCCATTTAATTTAAAAATGACATCACCAGCGACAAAATCACAAACACAAGATGTATTAAGTTTAACAGGGTCATTTACTGGACTTCAGACATCTAATCAAGCACCTAGTATATCTACTAATAATAGTCCTAGTGCCGATGGAAAATATAACTGCAAAACTACGTTTGGAAGATCTGATGTTAATCAAATTCTCTCACCTAATGAAAGTCAAATTTCTGCACAACACAATTCTGTTACAATTGTAGAAGTACCTCATACTGAAGCAACAACTTCTAGCCTTCCAACAAATGCTGTACAAGATTTACTTGCATCTTCTGCTACACCTTTGTTCAACATTCTGAACAGTACATCGAATGTTTCTGTATTTGAAGAAATGTCAAATTCTACTCCAACTACTTCATCCATGCCACTATTTGGTGGTTTCTTCACAACATCAAGTACAACAGCAAATACAATGACAACAACTTCTGCTACCATCTCTCCTTTTCAAAGTACTTTATCAAGACCTTTTGAGAAAGGTCCCATTATGTTACCTACAGCAAGCTCTGCCAATGCTCCTACTACTATTACTACTACTACTGCTAGTACTAGTACTACTACTTCTACTACTACTGCTAGTACAACTACTACAACTACTACTACTGTTATTACCACTACTACTGTTAGTACTGCTACTACTAGTACTCCTACTACTACTACTACTACCACTATTGCTGCTGCTGTTGCTTCTGCTGCTGCTGCTGCTGCTACTACTACTACTACTACTACTACTACTACTACTACTACCACTATTGCTACAACAACAACTACTACTGCTACTACTATTTTAACTGCTACTACTACTGCTACGTTACCTACACTTACATTCGGAACTGTTTCAACAAGCACAGTTGCTCCAGTTTTTGGTAAACCTCCCCTTACAATGAACTCTCAGTTTCCAAGTACGCCAGTAGTTCCTCCAACAGATAATACGTTTGGAAAACCAGCTACTACTACACCTCTTTTTAAGCCTTTTGAAAATGCTCAGAGCACATTTATGTTTGGCAAAACGACTAAAGTTTTAACGAACGTTTCGATCTTCAGCGGAACTAATACTAATTCGATCTTTGGTGGAAACACTCAAGTATCCTCATCAGGTTCTATTTTCGGAGGAAATACTTCCTCGATAAATACATTCGGAACACCTCAAACGTTCGTCTTTGATAATAATGCCCAGAAATCTGACTCAATATTTGGTTCCACATCAAACACGGGTTCTACATCCTTTTTTGGTGGTGCAACGAACAATGTCACTCCAGCATTATCTTCAGCAGGATCTCCATCTGTATTTGGCGGTACCGCAGCTAATACGTCGCCAATGGGTGTAGAACAGCTTGTATTAGGTGCACAATCTAATGCCTTTGGGCAAACACCTTCGTTTAATGCTAAACCAGTATTTGGATCACCACCAACGTTTGGAGCACCAAAACCAGTCTTCGGTACCGGTTTTGCGACAACAGCATTTGGAGTCAATACTAGTCCTCCAGGTAAATAATATATCACATTACACTTTTCTATACTTTGCATCTTTTTAAAGTTATGAATAAAATTTAATTACTAATAATATATAAAACAGCATTTGGAAATCCACCTACTATGGGAGGAAGTCCTGCTCCAATTGATAACAACATGCCGAAAGTTTTTGGAAATGTAAGTGGTGGTAGTAGCACATTTGAAACTCTAGCGAGTCAATCAGGTGGACTTAGTTTCAGTAGCTTAGCACAAAAAACCACAGATGTACCAAAGTCTCCAGTATTTACTAGGTAAGTTAAAAATTAAATTCCGTTTATTTTTTTACATTTTTTGATAATTTTTTAGATTCATAAAGTAAAAAGTGTTTAATGTATTTTTTGTTATAGCGGAAGTTCTTTTTCAACTTGGCGGTAGTCAACAAATATCTAAATTAAGTAAATTATCCATAATGATACATTATTTTCATTAAAAAACGATAGACTTTCCGTGCTCCTTCAGTCTGTTTAAATCGTGTATTTATGATTACTTTTTATAAAAAAACAAGATTAAACATATTAGTATTAAAATATTGTTGACATCTGTGTTATACATAAGTTGATATGATTCAATATATTTCGAATTTATATACAATAAAAGATTTTATAAAACGACGCTGTATAAAGATACATTTAGATACCTCGCTTTATAGGTTTTGGTGCAATTGATACTTTAGTTGGTTTGCAAAGATCTATTACACATGGATCATCAAGGGGGGAATGCGTACATACAGCTGAAGATGGCACAAGAAGTGCAAGAGATATTTCTACGTTACAGGCTTCCATCCAAACTTGATGGGACAGTAGAACTATAGTTCTTAATCTGTAATCATTTTGTTCTATATTCTGTAGTCGCAAATCCGACTGACGCGGTAATAGTAGTTGCACTTGTTGATCAGGATGCCTCAATTTAATGCGTAATATTCTAGGATCTCGTAAATTCAGTATTTTTGCTGTTAATGGGATTCCTAATAGAAGTCCTCCAGTAAACTTCAGTGCTGCATCTGCATCACCTCTGGGTTCTTCGATAATTGCTCTACAGAATCGAGTAAATACTGATGGTCTTGGAAGACGCTCTTCCCCTTGTGACGCTGGTGTTAATAATAATGGTAAAAGCATTCGTGTTAAAGATCCTGGCTTTACATCAGCTAAAGTTGGAATTTGAAGTACTAGAGCTCTAGAGAAAGATGGTAATTTTGTCGGATCTTGAGATAGAATATCGGCTTCAGATAAAAAGTGACGCGCGAGTGGAAGAGCACTTCTTCCTGTCACGCTTCTTGTAACTCGAATTAATTCCACTGCCAATGCTTTCAACCACACATCATTGGCTAATATAATTTCGTTTTCGCCTAATCCACTAAATAGTCTTTGTAATCTGTAACATTCATATAAATTATCTATAAGTAAATATCCATATATGTATGTATATATGTTATAAAAACAAACATGCTGCTTAACATACTTTTGAGTATTCTGAAGAAGAACCGAAACATTAGTAGTTGTATTCGGCAAGGGGCTTGTAGATACCGAATTCGTTGATAATATTGAAAATTCTTTTAATACAGATTTCAAAAGTAGTAAACTTCTTATGTATAAAGCAGTAAAACGTGCAGCTCCTTCCATACGATGATCCATTTTCGCTAAACGATCGAGATCGACAGCTGCAGCTTCTAAGAGCTGCGTGTGAACTCTACCTCCAGGCCTTGCATTTTCTACACCTGTAACTACCTTTTCTAGAAATTCTTTTCCACGTTCAGCTTCTTCGTCAATTTTATCTTCTTTCCCAAAATTTGATCCACTTGTTATGGTTGGTCGCAATCGAGGGACTAAATGCGGCATAGTATCGCGTAAATAATGATAATGTTTAGATGCATGCTCTGTAAAAAGAGCTTGCATGCTTGGACAATGAAGTGCAGCATTGAATATTAGGACTAACACGCTTGCATCTATTATTTATAGTTAAGGATAATAAAAATAAGATTGCTAGTATAATTTATATTTTGTAAAGAGAATCGTTAAAAGGATACAAGAAGGTTCGTCGACATCCGGCTCCGGTGTATCGAAAAATGGATGACGTCCAAGAAGTTGTGGTACTAAGGGTAATGTTAAATATGGATGCGTGGCCCCTAATGATGCTAAACAATTTCTAATACTTTCTTTGTCTTGTGGATAACGACTTAAGTTATCGAGTAGACGGTTTACACACATATGAAGGCAATTTCTTGTAGCAAGCCGACTAGCAGCCAAAGTAGCATGTAGGCCTTCTCGTACTTCGCCTGAGAAGTCTTCTAATGCTCCTAAAATTGTTTCTAATTGATCTTCACGAAGCGTTACGCTCGCAGACATTTTTCTTAATGATTCAATAGCTCTTAATCGAACATCTTGAATTTCATCATTAAACATATCAACCATAAAATCCAATGAAATTTTGGCTATATTTGGTTGTTCTAAAGATAAGGTACAAAGGGCTTCAACCGCTGCCGTTCTCACCTGAATATATTTGTTTATTTTAATTGCTCAAAATATAAATTATATGATAAACAAGTAAATAATATTACCTCCAGAAATTCATCTTCCAAACCATGAATAAATGCACCACATGATCCGCTCTTTTCTTCTACTTCTGGTCTATCTGCTTCTACAACTTTTTGTTTTTTATCCAATGCTTGTTCTATGTATCTTTGCGAGACACCTTTCATTGTCCCTAGAAGAGACATTGCTAAAGCTCTAACTCTTGGTGATAAGTCACCCATAAGGCTACAAATTTGGGAAAATGCACAATCTACCATACGTATATCTTCTCCATCTGTTCCCATAATAATACTATAAAACAGATGATATAAACAGATAATATAGCTGACAATAAGTATTGATAACAGATTGAAATAGATATTAAATATTGCTTACTTTTCGGGGTATTCTCTGCCTAAAAGCCATATTAATTTAAGAACAGTTCTACGAACTATTTCATAATCATCTCTGAGTGCAGTACAAGCTTCTCCAAAAAAGCTTGCAGGTAATCTACAGCCTCTATAAGAATGAAGTTCGGCCATCGTCTCAAATGCTTGTGCACGTACCCTTGGATCTTGAGAATGTGCATAGTTGCTAACAAGTGGTAAAGTATCATCTGTAGTATTTGCAGTTAAATATCTACCAATAATAGAAAGACAACGTGTCTGTACACCATGCCAAGTATCAGGCAAATGCTCACGGGCAATCTTCAATACAAGACTCCTAAAATTTAATGAATTATTTTTCTTTTTTAATGTTAAAAAAAAAATTTCAAATATGTATGTGATACCTATGATAATCTCCCAACTTCAATAATGTTGCTAATCCTTGGCTTTTTACCCTATGTGATTCTTCGTTTTTTAAAAGTTCGGCAGTTTCACTAACAATTTTAGTCTTTTCTATCGAATCATTTGTTACATCTCCTAATTCTGCAAATATCCAAAGAATTTTGGCACGAACTGCTGCTTCTGTTTCTATAGCAAATCTTTCTGACAACCTTTTTACTACAGAAGGAACATCTTCCGGAGAAATATATGCAATCGTATCAGATATACGAACAAGAAGCTGTAAAGCATCGTTACCACATTTACATTTCTCAAGGCACTCAATGTAAGCTAATGCTGAACTTCCTTCTATCCCATTTTTACTACCTGAACTAGATGAAAGGTGTAATGTTTTTAATCTCTTTGGTGGCTCATTTATAACCTATAAACAAGTTTAATTCAATAAAATATCAAATATAAATTTGTTTGAAACATGTTTGAAATCATTTAATTTACCTGACTCTGGTTAAATTCTGCCAACACTCTTTTCTTCATTAAAGCTGCCATTCTTTAATATTATAATATTCTTTAATAACTATAGAGATTAACCATATATTTTTTATTATTTTATGTTAAGTAAGAAATAACAATTAGTAACTTTTCATTTTTAAAGCTTATAATAACTTTTATTTGTTGTTAGAAACATTTACAACACCGCAGATTACATGCATAATTCAAACTTAAAAGATGTGTTTTTCTGTAATCTGCAGCAAACTTATATAGCTATGCTCTCAGCTGATTACGTGTTGATTATGCTATTCAATTTATACTTATACATGCATGTCATGTGTCAAAGTATTATGAAATTAAATGACTTATTGTACTTTTTATTAATAAAAAAAATATAAAAATTCACTTATTAAATAACAGATCTTCTATTTATAAAGGAAAATTCAACAATTTCTTAACATATATAACTTATTTTACTAAATATTGATTTATAAAGTACTTTATCATATTTTGTATGCTCTTTCATTTTCCACTTTTTGCGGAAATATTGGTTATCATAATTTTTTGTTTCTTGATAAACATAATGACGACAGTAATAGAAGTATCTTTATAATTTTCATTATTACGTATATCAAATAAACCTAAAAATATTGTAGTAATGATATTTATAATCGATTAATTTATTTTAATATGGGATTCAGAGAATATAAACAATATTTCTATTTATCATGCTTCAGATAAACAATCGACGAATCTGTCAAATTGACAAGTTTATTTGGCATTAACATGGCTGCCGAGATCAATAGGAAACTGTCATGATACATTTTGTCCATGTTCATTGGTGTTATTAGATTTTCTAATATGTATTGTACGGATATTTTTTTGTGAACATGAATATTTTTTAAATCGTTATAAAGGTTATTCATATTTTTCTGAAAATGTCATAATCTTGATTTATAATGGTAGGTGAAAGTGTTCTGAATATTTGCCGATCCGTGAAACGAGAGTGATTCATAACAATGTAATACAGCTTTACAAAAACAATATTTTGTTTATGATCGATTAAAAATCGTAGATATTATAGGAGTTCCTAATATTTAGTATGAACGTAGACAATGTACTTATCTTAGAAATATTACTTAAAAAAATTTGAGATATAATATTTTTACATGATTGTTGTTTCATACTTGTCTCATAAGAGAGTAACTGTTTCTACAATTTGTGTGAATATTTTTCGCTCTTAGTAGTGAAGACATTGGTATTACTCAAGGAAATCATTGAGTTTCCAATAGATGATATATTAATATGGACATTTTTGAATATATTTGCATATCTGTGATTACATTTGTGTGTGGTATAATATGTACACTTGTGCTGGAATTTTATTTATTCAAAAAATACTTAGAACAAGCACCTTTGGAAAGTACACCAAAAAAATTAAAACACCATGGCAAGGCTCAGTTACCTAAAGAGTTACTTGACAAAATTCAAGATGAAAAAACAAGTTCTATAAGCATATCACGCCAGAGTATGTGCCAAGGCAATGAAAACTTGGCAATAAATTTAACATTGCAATTTTTGTTTAATGAACTTAGAAATGCTGAGAGAGTACGCCTTTGGTTGTACAGAAAGTTAAATAATGAGTTCAAAGAATTATTAACTCAATCTACCACTGGCAAATTGCTAGATAGTGTACAGGTAAAATATATACTTAGAAGTATTGTTTAATATTTTCACTAAAGTTACATCAATAATAATTTATATATATTTTCAGTTAAGAGACTTGAATCTAGGTTCACAATTTCCCACAATAAAAGGTTTAGAAGTTGCAGATTCAAAAATAGATGCTGATACAGGTTTATTGGAGACATTGGATTTATCTTTAGATTTACATTATTCTGGAAATTTTCAATTATCAATAGATGTTAAAATGCTACTGGGAAAGACTGCATATATGGCTTTACAAGGTAAGAAATTATTTTCCCTAAATATTATTTTTGAATAAATTCTAGTAGAATATAGTTAGCAACATCTTTTTTAGTGAAACGTATCAGTGGCAGAGCTAGGTTGCAGTTTACACGTGTTCCATATACTCACTGGTCCTTAAGTTTTTATTCAGATCCTATACTTGAATTGGAAGTACAATCCCAATTTCAAGGTCGTCAATTACAGCCACAGATCATTTCTTTGATCACAGGACAAATTCGTAGAGCTGTGCGTAGGAAGCATACACTACCTCGCTATAAAATGCGTTACAAACCATTTTTCCGTAGACTAAACGATGAAGCAGTAGATTTATCCGAAGTAAAATATATATTTTTATTTAAAAAGTCATAAAAATATTGAAAAAGAATATATTTAACAAATGTTTAAAACTTTTATTTAGGTTGCCAATATACAATTGACACCAGGTTATTTGGAAGTATCACTGGTGGAAGTGACTAGATTAAATCTTGGACCTAATGTACTTAATGCAGAGGATAGATCACAAGTTGAAGTATATTGTACAATAAGCATAGACTCAACACCTTGGGTATATCTGACTCAATATACTGGAGTTCCTTATATGGTGTTGGACTTAATTATTAGTAAAGTTGGTTCTCAGCAACTTGGCGTAGTGTTTAAGCAAGAATTTGTGCCAGAAGTAGGTCATGTATGTGTGTTAGTCGAGACTATAATAGTTGGAAGTCCTGCTGCAATTGCTGAGATGAAAAAAGGGGATATTTTAATAGCAGTAGATGGCAAAAAGGTGTCTAACATGAATCAAGTAGCTAAATTTGTAAAAAGTGCGGTGCAGAGGCGTTTTATCATAAGGGTTGAAAGAAAATATTCTAAAGCAGATTCGGACAAACAAGCTAGCATGAAATTGGATAGTGAAAGGATATCAGCAGAAAGAGGAGTTGATAAGAAAACATTAAAAACTGATTTTATATTTAATAAGGGAGATACGCCCAGTACCGAAGACAGCAAGATTAAATTTGAAGGTCAAATAAAATTTTCGGATTTAAAGGATTATGAAAATGAAATTTCTGATAAATTGGAAATGAGTAGTAAACTGTTTAGAAGGAGAAAAAGCAGCGCACATACCGATGATACTACTCAGACACCAGACACTACCCCTTCTAGAAAAATTTCAACTACTTCGAATCAATCGATAATATCGAGTAGCTCTCAATTTTGCTTTAATGACGATAACTATGTAACAAATATATCAGACTTATACTATACTACTAAAGAAAAAGAATATGCATCTTTAATCACTTTCGAAGAAACTAGGTCTTTTCAAATTGATTCAGAACTCCAGTACTTAAACATAGGAGTGTGGGGTCGTGTAAGAGGAGGAGAAATTCAAGCAAAGTTATTAGGATATATTAATGTCCCTATGAAATTAATTCTGGCACAATGTTATACATCCTCAACTGGTCATTATCTTAAATGCTATGCTTTATTACCACCAGATAGTGGTGTGTAGTATTCTTATTAAATATGTATAATTGTTAATATGATATTTATTTGTATTTATTTTGTACTAATTTTATATACTGTTCTAAAAGCTTCTTTGGCGACAGTACATCCAAAACTACAAGGATATTCAGGATTCGACCCAACACTTTGTTATGGTGATATTTCATTATCTTATTTATGGGAGTCTAGTTACCCGAATCGTCATATGACTGGTGATTCAGGGAAAAAGGAAAGTACAGAAGCTGTCAAAACACAACCACCTTTGAGTGAAGAAATTTCTGAGAAAAAGATGCACGATTTTATTAGAACTCATTTTCATAGAGCAACACAATGCGACTTTTGTACAAAGAAGGTCTATGTTCTCGCAGTTATTTGCTTCTTTATGTGTACGTTTTAAAGTAAATAATACAATTACATATATCTTCGTTATATAGATTTGGCTGAAGGACGCGGTGCAGTGCAGAGATTGTGGTATGGTGTGTCATAAGAAATGTGAAGTTCGTTGTCAAGCATCAGGAACATGCGGAGCCGAAAGTATAACAACAATGGCATTGGAAGCAGACGAAATAGAACCTACTACTGTTATTGGGGAATCAGGTCCGGAGATTTCTCTAACCAGTTGCGAAGATAATGTACAGGTACTCAAGACGTAATAAAAGTATTTATTACACAGAAATGGCATTGTCAACTTGTTGATTTTAAAATTTACACAACATTTTAAAACAGCAATAAATGCTGTAGTTGACAATTCCATAAAATAAACATAAATTCTTATTCATTTTTTCATTGTGATTTAATATGCCACTTAGTGATTTTAAGACTATTTACAACTTAAAGTTAGATCTCTGAATTGAAATTTATCGAATATGTAATATATATATGAATATATAATTTATATTTTTATTAAAAAGAATTGTACATTAATTTTTAATTGTACATTAATGAAAGATAAAATTTTATTATGCAATTGTCGTTACAGTGGAATTTTACAAAAGAAATATAAAATTACGATCACTATGCATATCTACGCTTTACTAGTTATATTTGACTGTACAGTATGTAATGCTGTAATCAAGGAATTGCAGTTTCTGGGCAATTAATGTGTACTTGAAATATTTAGATTATTCTTGGTATTTTGTACATAGGGAAACAACTGTTAAGTGTGATTCACCTTATCGTTGGTAATAAAATTGGTCATCTGCATAATAGGGAGGTGAAGGTTTTTTGTAGGTTTGCACCTTGACCTTGCTTCTAATGTTGAGTATTTGTGAATTTTGTAAGTGAATAGATCATTTGTTTTATTATTGTCTAGTAAACCTTACACACAAAATAATCAAGAATGAGATAGAGGACGCGATTGCTTGTATCGTTTCTCCTTTTTCTCTTTGTTTTTTAATAGTTTATCGGTATTGTCGATTGAATAAGTAAAATTATTAATACTGATATTAAATGAAATTATAATTGAAATTAAATTTGGTATTAAAAATTTGAAATCCGTTGATCGATTAATCAGGGTGCAACTATGATGGCCATGAAGGCTAGTATAGCTAATACTCTATTGGGCCTGAAGAAGGCTGGAAGTACCAGTTGCTTGGCCCCACCGGCTTCCGGTACTGGTCTGGCATCTAGAAGTCTTCCCCCAAGTCCCTGTGCATCCCGCAAGGTAGAATTTAATAACACAAATTTGTTCAGTTGGAACAGAGAAGGATCTCAGATTGATATTCCTTGCATTAAATATCAATAGCAATTGTAATTATATCAAATATAATTTTCGGCCTTCTCTGCTCTATTTCTGTTCTTTGTTCTATTTTTTGTACCAGCAATTGTAAGGGGCAGAAAACACGCTTATGACTAACAATAAGACATTGACTGTCATTTTGAAGCTTCAATTATATTTAATTCGCTTGTCGTTCATTGTACGTGCGATGTCTTTGAAACTTTGTACAAGCTTTCTATTCTTTCCTTCCTATCGCAAATAGTCACACTATTTTTTATTGCTCGTGGCACTAACTGTTATTTGGAGAGAACAGACACGCAGATGCACATCGAGATCGCCATGCTTATTATATAAGATATTGTTGTATCGATACTATATAACTAATACAGTCTCTCATAGAGCGATAAACGATGCTTTCTTTACACCTTTACTATCATATACAATCGAGGTAGGTGCATCTATTCTTTAGGGTCAAGATCTAAAAATGATTCTAAAATTGTCGACGAATCTGATCGAATTATTGAAACGTTTAGAATTCATTGGTTGGTGGCTTGGGCATAAGTCCTGATCTCTTGGAGGGTGCTGAACCTAGCGTGGCAGCTCCTCTAGTAGCTGGCGATTTGGACGATGGTCTTATGTCTAGAGCTAAAGATACCGGCAAGTTTCTGTACAAACATTTGGAGCCAGTAGAACGCGTTGAAAAAATCAATGTCATGGTAAAAATAACATTGAAATTTTATTAACAAAGCATATATCGATTAATCGTATATTTAATATTAACATTTAACGTAGATGGGCAAGCTGAAAACTGCGCTCGACGCGGAAACTGCCTCAAGATTGGAATTATCGCAAAGCGGAGAAATGGACAGTATTAAATTAATCGCACAAAGCGATTTACGAGTGCAAGCACTTAGTGTCTTACTATTGCATTATTGCGCTGGATTGCAACACGCGCAAGAAGCGTTAGATCGATCTCAAAGAAACAGGGAGTCCCAACAGGCTTAACTTCAATGAGAAAATGCCAACAAAACTATCGATATACATTCCAATTCCGCGTACATTCTATTTCACCTCACTGTCTGTTCAATACAGAAATCCTCGATAACTCTGATCGATTATAAATATCCGTTCAGGTATCTCTATCATATATATACGTACTTACAATTGTACGTATTATATGGTTGCTTTGAAATTTCTCTATAAATCGTTCAGCGACATTCATGTTAATAGGCCTCTAGATAATACTCGTAAATTTTACCGTGATACCTTCATAGTTTACCAGAGAACACCAAATATTAAGACTTGTATTTACAGATTCTATGTATACTCGTAGAGAACAGAGTACAACGTATACCAGCTGTGTTTACGTATAGAGTATTTTCAGCGGTGTAGGTAAATAGTTGTGTTATAGAATGATTAGGATAACAAAAACGGGAAGATAGTGTCTTGAGTTTAAGTGTAAGGTAATGGGTAATTAGATATTTAATTACAGTACTCGATAGTTTTGCGGAACAGATATTACTCTCTTTCATATCGATATAACGATTGACCTTCGATTATCAGATTTAAATAATTCAGAATAGATTTTCTTTCTTACTAAATCGTATTTTACTTATCTGTAAGCCAGCTGCAACGAAATACATTAATTGCGACTGATTTCAAAAATATCAACGTTAGTATTATCTACATACGAGTATGAATGAAATACACGATACGGTAGAATTCCATCCATAGATAACACGAATAGATAATATCGAGGTATTGATATATACATATATTTCATGGCTTTAACAAGATATTACGATTTATTGTTAATATGTAAAATAAATATAAGAAAATCAATATAGATTATCGAACGAGTGTTCAGTGATAATTTGTACTCGTATTATTTAAGACTAATAACAAGATTAACGAAAATCGTTTCTTGACTGATTATTCTCTCGAAACACGCTGTTCCAAGCGATGATTTAAGTATCGAAAATGTTTCATTCGTCCAACGAGAAATATATGCGAATAAATGCGAATAAATCGGGTAGACGTTCGTTTATATCTATCGGTGACGATGATCTTTCCGTTTAAACTACGTGGAAGATCCGAATTCTCGGTAAATATGAAAATACTCGAAAAACGGAGACGCAGTAACTTGCGGGCGCACAAAGAGTCAACGTCAGAGCCAAAGATTTTATAGGGCCAATGTTCGCGGTCAAACAGAGACGTTTTGCGAAGGTTTTCCGCCGATTATAATCGCGGCAAGCCAGATTGTATCGTAAAAGCAAGGAAGAAGATAGCTCGTAATATAGAATTTTCAACGATTCGGATGTCATTTTGTTTTTCGCTTGATCGTGAATCGACGAACGTTACCGGTCAATCCTATCGTATTCCCCGTGCGATACTTTTCATTTGCACACGGCCGTACGACTTCCCAAGATTCAGAAAAATTTACTGCGCGAATTATTCGTGGAACATGATGTTTCTTTCTGACACGTGTTGGCAGATCACAGTTGGCGTAAAATCAGAACTCGCCAGTCTTGACCGGATGTAAAATTACGCGTCGTTTTAAAAACGTAAAGTCATCGAATTCACAAAGAGAATGTATGTATGTACGCGTATCGAGCAGATACAGATTTTGCGTTCGTTATTACGGATTAAAAGGTCGATCAAGGATCCTCCTTTAAACATGAAATGGGTCCGTTGGAGACTGAAAAACCGCGAACATCTTCCTTGTCGATATATGTAAATGTACCATATATATATATATATATATATATATAGAGAGAGAGAGAGAGAGAGAGAGAGAGAAGAGGAAGAAATCATTTGGGGGAAAGAGAGAAAAAGAGGGCATACACGTGCATGGACCGCGTGCATCGATCTCAGCACGATACAGCGTAGCTTATATCTCGCGCACGTTCATGCGAGAGTCAATACGAATACGACGACTGAAAAGTCATGGGGGATTTTGGCCCGCGAATCTATTCTCGTCCATGAAATGCACGCGCAGTATCCTCTGGCCACGTGCCAAACATACCGAAGAATCGTATAAACATTTTATCCCTGTTGGGCACTGGACTTTGCAATGAATGGAGAGAAAAGATCTGCATGGAAAAGTAAAGACGCGATTGATTTTTCTTAAGTAGCTCTCCGCGCTAGTTCACCATTAAATCAGGGATAATCGGAGATTCGAATCTACCATTTTTCTTTTTTTTTTTTTTTTTCTTTCCATAGTTTGGTGAGAATACTCGATACGATTGGTAACGGATGAGTCACAAAGATTTTCTTTTCCAGAATACCGCGTGATCGAACGAACGAGAGATTCTTTCGAGAGAAAGGCGTAGAAATACGTTGTTTAATGCGGTGAAACGAATACGCTTCTCGATCTCGCGACGTCAGCCAAAACACGCGCGTTCGATGTTTTCTTTTGTCTGAAAAGATGCCCTGGCAGTATCACTTATTCCAGATGCTCCTTCTAGCTGTTTATTATCGCGATGAAACGACGATGCACGTGTCCGTATGCAGTCTTTTTTATAAACCATCGTTTAACGGAAGATTAATTGTATTTTATATTTTCGAATATTTCTCGATGAAATGTTCCGTATCCTTTCCCATAGATCGTTAACTATTGTCCAAGATAACGAAGATATATTTAGCAAGTTTGTCGATCGATTTACTTTTTATAGTCTGTCGCAAAGAAATACGTCGGGAAATTTTCCGAATGGTAACGCGTGTTCGTTTCCATTGTCGTGCGAAACGCGTACGTGCCATTTTTATATCGCGTTGTTCGCGAAGAAATACATACGAAGAAAAGTGAAACAGAATGGTTACTGGAAAAGTTCACCACCGATGAACGGACGAGCAATAATGAACGTTCGCAATGGCGCAGTAGGCATCGTGCCGAACGGATGGTTCGTCGTATTTTCGACCTTGGATTTAGACGATGTTTCAAGCGAATATTTTGCGAAGAGGAATGGAAAGGTGAACGGAAAGAACGGAACAAAGCTTTCGTCACGAAAAAAAGGAGCGGAAGCGTATGAAAATCGTGTGCGTTGAACATTTTTCATTTTGAATCTTGTTCGCTTCCTCGTCCTTACCGCGTGAGCTACGCCGCTAATTGCACATTTATGTAACGACACGATTCGATATACATATATATATATATATATATGTATATTGAATGTATTTCATATATATATGAAAATAAAAAGAATAAAAAAGTATTTGAACAACGACAATCGAGGAATCGTCTGTACATGCGGTTGTATAATAATTTCTTAATCCGCTGTATAATTTCTTTCAGCTAATCTATCATCGAACGTTTTCCCTTTACGCTTCGTACGCATCTGAGAAATTTCGTTCGCTTTTACAGTATTGCGTAAGAATTCTGGACGTATGGATAAATATGAAACGAAAAATTGGCTCGCCACGGATCTTACGATCTTTAGACGGTTCTTTATAACATCTCATGAATTATAGATGAAAGAAACGTGGAATTAATTAAAATGGCAAGTCGAAAGAGGAACAGAATTTGGAAGCTCGTAACGAAATGTTGGTAGGAAGTTGGCCGGCGTCATTCGTAGAGTCACGTAAACGTGTAGACGCTTTCCAAACTTACACGCACGATATCTAGGTTTCTTTCGAGTGCAGGCACGATCAAAAGAACCTCAATCTCGATAGAACGTGCAATTAGATGAGTCATCCCGTTCCGCGAGAACTTTTGCATCGAGTATTACGCTTCTCCCTGCGACGATCCCTTCCTGTTTCCGTCAATCTTATGATCAGACTTCCTTCGTCTATGTCACAAAGGCCTTCGAATAGTCGTATTTACGCGCCTATTTCTGTACGAAGAAACTTCAATGCCGTGTTTAGCGTAGTTCGACTCTTAAGAAGCGTAACGCGGAAAAGCTACACACGAACGGTCCACGAAAATTCATCCTGTTCTTTCTTCAGTGAAAGGACAATGACAATGCGAACCCTGAAACGAGACGTGTTCTCATAGCTGGGACCTTGACTGCACGTTCGTGAAAATTCTAATTCCAATTTCGACAGGTTGCAGACCGAGTGCACCTGGCGGTACATATGCGTTGTGGCACCTACAGTTGTTTTCAAACAAAGAGAGGGAGTTGAAACAAAGTAGTCAGCTGATTCGAGATGCATCTTTGGTGGGAGACTCTGCTACGAAGGCTTAAATAGCACCGCGTGGAGTTCTGCACTTCAGTGCCAGCCAGCGTCACCTGAAACACTCTCGTTTCGATATCTTTCCCCTTACTTTCTGAGAGTTCTTCAAGTGCGGGGAAAAAACAGAAAATCGCAGGAATCTCGCAGCTTCGTGAAAGATCGAGGACACAACGATCTCGTCTCAGACGCGATCGGTTCGTCGATGTTCTCAGAAGCCAACGCTTCTCCGTTGTTTCCTCGATAAACATACCGACCACATTTGCCACGACAACGCTAAAAGTTCGCATTAGACGCGATAGTTTCAAGCAACGAGTATCTCGTCGGAAAAGTGCGTTTCAAGCGTTCTTTGTGTACGATCAAAAGGTTGCGTCCCGAAACATGATTGTTTTTTAATGCGCGAGGAAGAAGTGGAGAGAATCAAGGGTGCTATTGATACTTCGAGGAAGAAACCGTAAAAGCGTGTACTTGATCACTGTGCAACGAGTTCGACAGTGATTAGACAACTTTGAGGAGATTCAGTGATCGTTCGATTCCGAATAAATAGAATTTCTAGACGAGTTCCTTTCTTTCGTTTAAAACTCTACAAAGATTTTTCCACGTCCGTCGTACGTAATCAAACGTAGAAGAGATGAGACCACCCGCGTACAATGCTGACGATGTGCAACAGATTTCTCAGGAGCAAGGAGAGAGGAACGTGGCTATGGCTGTTTGCGTCCAGTTGGCGGGCCGGGCGATAATTAGGGTAGTTTCCCGATGCGAAGAGGCGCAGGACAATTGTAATCTAGGTGGGTCAAATCTATCATTGTATGATTTCCTATCTTTGATGACGTTCTAATCTGTTTCGTCTCTTAACATCGACAAAGTTTCCACTTGCTGGATTCTCGAATGTAAAACAATAAATCTGCAGAAAAAGTTGATCTTTGATCTGATAGAAAAATACAAATAACTCTTTTAAGACAAAAAAGGCATAGTTTTTTTGTTTTAGGAACAAATGAAAAACTATTAATAAAAGAACAGACAGAAAGGTGTATTTTTCCTTACTAGCGTTGACTCGAGAAACTACCTCGCTAACGTAGAATTGGTTAGCGAAACGTAATTGTTTACTTCGCGTTTGATACTTTCTACGCTACGATATCTTTCCGCCTTTGAGGTATTACACTTTCGCTCGGCTGAGAATTTCATTTGGGGAAAGAAAACATGTTGGAACATTCGTCGAGTAATATTCGCGTTTCCATGATTCTCTAAAAATTAGACCAAGATGTTCTTCTCGATTTACACTTACTGTACGATCGATGATCGAAAACGCTACGACTGTTTCACGAAACAGAGAACAATTCGCATAATGGACTGCGCACTTTTCGTCGTGTATATGATAATAAAAGCTCAGATAAGATATCGGATAATGCTAAAATTGTATGTTTTTTCAGAAAAGTATACTCAGACTAATTCCTTATCACCTCCACGCTCGTGTTTGTTCCAATTTGGTCTAGTGGATTATTTCTTAATCGATTTCACTGAAAATTTTTGCTTGTACATGTACTTGCAGTTAAGCACGAACTATATATCGCAGATCGGATAAATCGTAAATCTTACGCAGGTTGTTTAAGTTCGCTAGCTGTTTGTAACGCATGGCCCGATTTCCTACTGGTATAATCGACTCGCAACAGTACATTTGCCGGTAATGCAATTTGCTCGACTCCCTATTGCACTCGAACATCGCAAATAATTTTCTTAATGTGTGCAAAATTGTGAAAGCAACTTGATGTTCGCTTATAACATAAACTAAATTGTTTACATGATAAATATGGAATCGCAAAGAAATTGTTCCATCGCAAAATAATTTTGATCGTTTTGCCTCCACAGGAGGCATTATCAATAAATTACGAACGATCGAATAATAAATTAATAGACGTCGTGTCGTATCGAGCGACCTTAGAACTCGCTCGGCTAGAGTTTAGAGGACTAATATAGTTGGCAACTCGATACGCGTTTCTAGCCGGCCTTGATTCGTTGTTTCGACTGACCCGTAACCGTAACGAGCTCGATTTTCAAACTACCGTGACAAACTAGGTTCACCAGTACGCTAAACGTCACCAGTACGCTAATGTCTTCCGCATCGATACTTACTTTTCAAACCACCGTATAGATCATGCGACTCGCTTCCTGATTCAACCTGGAAGTAAGAGCGAGTCTCAGTCCTCGCCTTTTCTGCCTATCCGGATAGATTTGAGACCTTCTTCGATGTCGTCTCATCCAGGCTTGTCTTGAATCGATCTGTATCGGGTGTTACCTTGTCTCTTCGTTGTTTCTTTGTTTGTTAATTATTTTAGGCGAACTCTTATAACGCCTTAATTACGTTCTTTTTCTCTTAGCTCTATCGTGATTAAGAACATTACTGTCAAGTCGTCAAAAGTAAATACGAGATTTCTAATCGGTAACTGGCGAAAGTCTTGAAGCGGAGAAAATGAGAGCGAGAGGTACTTGGCAGCCACGTTCAAGGAGTCGCTCTACGTCCGAATGCGCATTTCTGTAACAACACTTGTAGCGATACTTGAGAAAAATTGTTTTGACAAGAAGCAATCGGACCAACAACCAGAAGTGATACATTTTCTTCAATTTTCGCACATATAATTGGTTATAGTCAGCATTGAATTGCGTTATCAAGAATTTCTTTGTCATTTAGAAGTTCATTCTGATTCTATTTCTTTAAGTAAGATAATTAAAAGTATTTTTCTATTCTACTCTATATAAATGTCTATCATCTTTACCGGCATAGTATTACTAATCGAAGATGCAAAAGAGATGTTATAACGTTAGCTCGTTAGGTGATAGGGATATCTAATGTTAGTATGATGCATTAGGCAAGCATACGTAACAGGTGGTCGTGTTCTTTGCTGCGGTAGCGGCTCGTGCATCAATTCGAATAAAAGTGAAATGCTCGCTCCGGCTTCTAGCATAGATAATTGGTTGGATAAACATTGCGTTACACAACTCTCGTATCCGGTCTTTGTTCCTTAAGCTATCCAACCATCGATCCGAACACGTTGCAAATTTTGTCTTTATGAACGAAGCTTAAAATAATACGATTACATCGTGTACCATATAACTGCAGTACTAATACAAACATTTCTATGACGTCCGAGCCGTTATGTTTTCTTTGCAATTTTTTCATTCTTTTACAATACTTTGTATCGCATTTTAACTATATTAATAAAAAATCTTAAGTTTCTAAGCACTTCAATAGTGGCTATCGATATTATTGTACGATATATGGATGCGTCAACTTGTGAGTCAACAGTCGGCCAACAGGAAGATCTATTGTACGTTTTGGAGGCATTTGTGCATACGAAAGGTCAATCTCGGAATAGTGAACCGCTACGAGGCCCTGGCAAAGTAAATGCTCGCGCTTTGCATGTCGCACGAGAGTCGTTTCTTCTTCCTGATCTTTTTACATGTATCCACGACAAAGTGTTAATGAACTACTAAGCTGTTACGTCATCATATTATTTTCATTGTTGTCCCATTATTTTTTAATACATTCAAGTGGGATTTTTGTGTAGCAAGACCTTACAGTGTTTCTGCTCATTGTTTTCTTTCAATAAAACTAGAATTTTATCTTTCAAATTTTTTGTCATATGAATCTGACAATAAAAAAAAAGGGCTTACCCGGGCATGCAAACTTAGTTAACTTGTAGCGTTATTATTTGTCCAAAGTATAAAACTTGTGCTTGAATAAGTGAGTCAGCTTGCAGTTTTATCACTCGACCTGAACGCTGTTCCGTAAAAAATATTTACATTAGTGAGCGTATTATGAATATTTAATAAATGCGTGTGATTGAAATAGACTTATTTCGTAAGAAATCGGAGAATTATTAATTTTTATGTGAACATACAGCATTATTTTTTCATATGTAAAACATGGACGATACTGTATATTTTCATAGCCATGAGATAAAATACGAGTGTATACACCTTGTGCGCTATATGAATACAGGTACGCGAGGCGCCACCATGTATGGAAACGTAACCTTAAATGGTAGCTTGCCACCAAAGCCATTTACTACTTTATAGCAAAAAGTCATCGCCACTGTCAATACAAACAGTAAAACATAGTCAGGTAGTTGACTCAGTTAATAGCGTTGAAAATCTTTTCGTTTGAAATATAATAAGATACGAAATTGTCGTGTTTGAAAGTTTGAAACAGATAACGATGTTAAAAAATGAGTACGAAAGAAATATAGTTTCGTTGTAGCAAAGTTTTCAAATGTTCGATACTGTACCTATAAATCAATTCCTGAAGTAATATATAATATGTTATCTTGTACGATGTTAAGTATCACGAACTACAAATATATTGTTTCTGTAACAAAATTAATCGGCTTAAGTCGTACATAAACATTTGCAATAATATAAATCATAAAAATATTACTTGACGCGAAACGGAAGAAGGCATAACAAAATCAGAACTAAACGCGCAAGCGCCCGAAAAATGGCGACAAGATTTTCTAGCGCAATATCAAACAAGCGAGTGTCCCGCATCCATTTTCATATCGTTAAAACGCTCCTAATATTTGTTTTTGTCGTATTAAAATTCAAATTAGATAAGAATAAATTTAAATTTCAATCATTAAGAAAATATGATACTACGAATATGAGAATGTATCAGACATTTTACATTATCGTCATTGATTTCCACGTCACAATATCATGGCACGAATTTCCGGAAAGTAAAGTGAATGCCAAGGTCATCAAACGCGTGCTATTTATTTCTGAAATTCGTCGAAAATAAATGTTTCATATAAAGGTGGCGAGACGTCTAACTTGAGTCAGTTTGCCTCAGCAAGATGGCGAACGCCGTCACGAGAGTAGTGTTGCGCTGCGAGGATGCACAAGAAACTAACAATCTTGGTAAATTGTACTTTGTAAAATATTTAAAAAATCACTTTCATAGACTGTCAAAATCACGATTCTCGTAAACATTTAAGACTAGTCTGTTTAAATTAATTGTCATTGTAGATACTTTAATTTAGTTCATGACCTAGTTTTCGCTGCTACAGGTGCATCGCGGGTTTTATAAAAAATTTTATGTGTTTATACAAGCTTCTCACGTTTTCAATATAATTTCCATGTGCTTAAACAGATTAGATTCGATCTGTAACTTCGAAAGTAAGAAACAATAATTGAAAAGTGTGCAAACTGCTATTGTTATCGTCGTGGAATATTGATACACTGACCTAGTTCGACAGCTGATCTGTCAAGAACACAATACGGCTGGGCGTAATATCTTCGTGCTCCAGTTGTGAAAATTGAACACATCACTATTTTTTATGACATGTAGTTCAAATATATATGTGTAATACATAGAATATATATATATATAATATTAATATAGCGTTAATAATGTCTTGTTTATATAACTGTTGATGTGTTTAATTTGATCAGATATAGATTTCAGAAAATATTTTTTTCATGTGTGAAACAAAGTAATTACGTAACACTGTTTAATGTTACCATTTTATATTTTTCAGATCTGTCAGAATGCCAACTAATGCAGGTACCTGATGCAGTTTATCATTTAATGAGACACACAGAGTTAAAAAGATGTAATCTGTCAGGGAATGTGATAACAAAAATTCCACCAAAATTTGCAGTCAAGTTCTCTCTGATTACTGGTAAGTTGATTAATACTTGTTTTTAACTAAATATTCGTACTGTTAATTTCTTTTTCGTCTCTGTTATCATCTTGTTTTCGATAATTAAAGAAAATTTTATCTCTTTTTTTAAGCTGAAAGGTATCACTGTAATACAAATTCAAACACGTAATCGTTTCTAGAACTGAACCTGAGTCATAATCAAATGAGTAAGCTACCAGAAGAACTTGCTGAATTGCAAGCTTTAGAAAGGTTGGATATATCGCATAATACGTTCATTGCTTTGCCACCCGTTACATGTCGGATACCACAACTCAAGCGGCTTCTTGCTAACAACAATTCAATCATCGGTAAGCATTACTTATTTTGTTACATAAAGGATATTGAAATGATTCGGTTATCGATATTATTGGTAATTTTGATAATTTTATTTTTCTAGACATAGACGTTGAAAGACTCAGGCACGCTCCCGCGTTGGAATTTATTGATCTTCAAGCCAATCCATTAACGGCCAGGATGCACGATCTTCTAAGTACTTTAACTCGAATTAAAATTGAACTGACCCCTCGACAAGTCGAAGAATGGGAGGACCTCACTATTTGAAGTGAATCCATAGTTCAAAGAAAACAATAATATCTGCCAAAGCAGCTGATCGTCGAATAATCGTTCTACATGGACGTAGTTTGCTTCCATTACTATTGACTGAGATTGTTCAAAAGTTCGCAGATTGTTACGCGAATTCCGAACAAAAGCAAGTATTTTGTACAGTGACAAAAAAGCACATGACTGATCGATAACAGGTGTGATGATATGCGGCAAGAATCATCAGTAAATGGAACTCTCTCCAGTTGATGTTTCTTATGAATCTGTACTTAAGGATAGACTTGCCGCGTACCTGGAACTTTCTTCATTGATCTCGTGGATAGCGATCGATTGTCACTTCTTTTACTCTCGTTTTGTACCGTGTGGATTTTTTTAGATATTATTATGCTGCTCGCTCATTTGGCCCGCGGAATGCTGTGATCCATGTATGTGTAACATCGCGAGCTGCCGATTCAATTTACTATCATATTTTTACTAACTCCAAATAAGTATCCTGTACATCTAAGATATGTTTTATTATTTTTTATGCGTGGACTTGACACACTGCGACATATGTAATAAATCGAACGACTGCCAATATATAGGCGATCTATTACTGACATTTTCGCCATAAAACGATCAATACTTTTGATTTGATAAAACATTGAAAAGAAAAAGAGAAGAATGAGAAGTATAAATCCAATGTACCGATTAGAATATACAAAAATTCATTATTTTCTTCTGTTTAGATACGTGTCTTATGGACTGGTAAGAATTTACAGGAACAATTGTATTTAATTTATATAAACGATATGTACATTAAACTGTATTATGTATTAATTGTAATGTAGCTCTGTGTAATATGCACAACAGGTATCAGAATGTATTGCTCTGTATTTCTGATCTAGTCAATTGTCCGCGAAATGTTACAATATACTTTAAGAAACACAGTTCTCCTTTATTTTTCCTTCTAACTCATTTCCTTTCTAATAGGGAAAAGGATGTTAAGGAGTAATAGATGGATACGTTGGATTTGCACGCTAGTGTCTCAAACCACGTTATATTGGTTTAGTAGCTATATTTTTTCAATATTAATAATAATAATAATAATAATAATAATAATAATAATTAAACGTATAATGAGTCACGGAGTTAATTATCTACAATACTTGTTCATGAATATAAAATCACAAAATATACATAGAATGGACGCAGTTGAATGTTAAGAATTAAGGTAGACATACGGATCTCGTTCTTTTTTCTATCGTTAACTAATGATTTTCTCATTCCACTTTCATCAAGTGATACAGCCTATCAAAGACCGATATTCAAGCGAAAAGTATTGCGATTGACTTTTCATTGACACCGATAACCGCGCGCGAAAATACTGTCGACTTTCGCAAAAATCTTACAGCTCGCATTCTGACAACTAATGATAAATTTAAAAAATATCGCACGAAGACACATACTGCATGCTTATTCTTGATTGCTCAGAAAATGCAGTGAAACTTATAATCGTATGTCAGGGGGTAAAGAAATTACAGCGAATGTATAGGCAGCAGTAATTGCGGCTCAAGAAAGAGCTATTGATCTTTGTTTAATTTCGTGTACTTGCGTACCTTATATACCGAAGCTATACTTTAATGAGTGATTATAGTTTATATATCTATATGTATATATATATATAGACATATTTATTTATTTGTTTATATTTATATATATACATATACATATACATATACATATACATATTTTTAATACGCGAGCATATATACGACTACACGATCTCGATACATCGCAATCGAATCTAGGACGAATCTAGGCTTTGTAACTGCGAAGCTAAGAATTCCTTCCAGCATCGAAATAGAGGCATTTTTTTTCAAACAAAAATGTTAACACCACCATTTCGTACTTATATCTGCAATGGAACCAAATTTATCGCTTCACAGAATACACATGGAATCTGGCACTCACACACGTACCATTCATTTCGTTCTTCCTCCCATATCCCTTGCAATATGTACAGAAATATATTCTAACTAAATTCACATCCAGGCAATATCATAAACAAAACTTAACCGACCAATTTTCGGAATCTACTTGCTGTACAGAGCACCACCTAATCACCTTCCTGTTGCATTAAAAAGAAAAAATGAAAGAAAAGAAAACGTCAACGAGAACGAACGTCAATTAATAAACTTACTAAAGAACAATAGAAGATAAAAAATAATTCAAGAATAATTGTAAAGAAGTGACATCACGTTTCTATCATCGGCTAAAGCAAGAAACAGACATTGATATATGTATATATATATATGTATGTCATAAAACAAATAATGCATTTTCCCTATTTTTGTAATATATATAAGATTTAAATAAAAATTAAATTTAAAAGCACTATAGGATTTATCAGTTTCTTGAACTTCGGCAGAGATAGTGTGAATTCGTCTGTGAGTTGCCTACTTTACAACCGAGTTAATAAAAAAAAGCACATAAAAACTCGTGCAATTACAACGACCGTAATTTTTATCCGTGATGTGTAGGCGGAGCACATGTTATATATATATATATGTGTGTGTGTGTGTGTGTGTGTATGTGTATTATACGACAGGTATTTACTTTCATTAATGAAGTTGTAAATTAATTACTTGTGCATATCTAAATTACAGAGACACGTTTCCAGAATCATCCAAGTGATCAGGGTGCTTTTATCAGTTTTCTTCAAAAAAAAATGTATCATACTTCGCAAATATTGAACGCGTACAATGAAACGTCCTTAAAACGGTTGGGCATAACATCATTCTAAGTAATTGTACGATCTTAACTATACTATTTAGTACTAAGTGAGTTCAACTTGTCGATCACTTTTGTATAAAAGAAGCTAGATCTTAAAAGTGAAGTTTATTTTCTCTTTGTTCTCTCTTGTTCGATAAACTGATGGAAGCTAGAGGGAAATGTGTTGGGCATAATTGACTGAACCTTCGACAACCAAAGTCATAAGATTCTTCCAAAAATCAGAACATTGGCACATAATAATTTTTATTTATACGACATCACCGACATTTAGGCCCATGATTTGACCAGAATATATGCTGAAACCTTGTGCCATTCAACCAACACAAACCCCTTAACAACACTCTCATTGCTATTTTTAATCGTTCAATGTACCATATTGAACTCATAGTATGAATAACATTGAAACTTCCTCATTTCACAATTGTTTAACGTTCTAAAAGAAGTGGCTAAGTGTTATAGAGATGACACTCTATGTAAGATGTAGGTACAAAGCCCTCGATTGGTTGTGAAATGCGACGCACACGCGTCCATCCATCCCCTTGATCTAATTCAATCATGTATAATTCTTCTCCATCGTACATCGGTATTGAACCTTCGCTAGTTGCTAAAAATATAATTTTCAATTCATATACATATTTTTTGCATTACTGACAGAAATAAATTAAGAATGCTTCAGTAATGTTGTTGGATATATGTACATACCATCGAAAGGATAAAGAGCCCTACACGTTCCCAATGGCGGTTGAGCATCAATTTCATCAACGTAATATTCTTCTCCGCCACTACCAGGAAGGGATGTCCTCGATTCTCCAAGACCAGATTCCGGGCTATTCGTGGAACTGTGCATCAGTACCGTAAAGCGAAAAGCGTGTCTAATTGGTCTAGTAAAAAATTCTAATCTGTATTTATACCGATTCAAAAACTCATTATTATCACAACGATTCGATTTAACAAAAAGGAAGTCCTTCACGGTAGATCCTAAATTAATTTCGTAATATGACCTGATATAGAATTGGTAGAATTCGAAACGAGAATTAGTTAATTAAAACTTACCCGTGCGTCGGCTGCGGCGTACCCGGAGCACTTTTCTTGTGTATTGGTTGATTAGCGTTCGCGTTGCTTACACTTGAATCAGACGCCGATCTAGACAGACTTTCCTCTCCTCCTGAATGACTGGATCTTCTTGAACTTAACGGCCTTGTTGCGGAACCATTACTAGTCGGTTTTCGTGGTGCTTGACTCGGACTAGAAATTTTAGATTATACAACTTACACTATGAACCAAGTAGATCGTGAAAAGAGTCTATGAAATTCTGCAAGGTCACCTGGATAAACTGACACCGGCGCGCATTGCTTCTTCGAAATAACCTTGGAACTTTGCCAATTCTGCACCGAGTTTATCTAGTTTGTTGCTCGATTGATTCAATTGTCCTTCTATGCTCATCGGATCACCTAACGCAGGATTTTGTTCGTATACGCCTTTCATTTTCATCAAGCCGTCCCTAGCTGCGGTTTCTTGCTGAATTTTTGCTTGTATTTCATCCAGCCTTTGTTGTAGTCTCTTCTTGCGTTGATTCGGAGGTAGATCGCTGCAGTCCTCCTTTGCACCGTCGCCGTATCCGGGCACATTATTCTGGAATGTTTCAATTTAAGTATCCAAGTTTCAACGGTGAATGTTAGCAAAATATTTAATGAATTACGATGGAAAACAAAAGAGAAGAAAGCACGCGATTATCATATATACGATAGTAGAGTTAATTCTACGTTACTAATGAAGAGTTAATAAATACAAATTCAACAACGTTTTATATTATGCGTCACTTTCACGAGCATACTTAGAGCTGGACAAACTATGAATGAAATAAAAAAAAAAAAAATATACATAAAGGCGAGTATTCTGTGGTCAATCATCAAAACCGTGGGACTCTGTGAATAAGGACTGTCGTACAATAGACAATGACAACAGTAAAGAAATAGACAGACCTTCAAAGCTATGCCCACCTCGATCAACTTCTGTTGTTCGCATGAAACAAATTCCAAAAGCGTATCATTCAGCGAATGAATCGGAAAAACGGGGGGCTCAGGCGATAGCGTTGAGTAAAAACTCAGTAAAGAAAATATCATGGACATTACGTATTCCGCGATACGAAAAATGGTATTTACTGTTTGAACGATGTCTGAGTTTGTACTCGGCCAACAAGACACATCTAACAAACGTACGTAATTACTGATATATATCTCGATGCAGAACAAAATGCTGATGTTACACAGTGGCAGGCGAGCAAGCGATTTGTAGTGTACTTACTAAGTACAATAGTATCCAAATTCATAGTCCACGGGTGATTGGAAACAAGAGACCACACAGGCAGATCGAACCATCCACCAAATTAATAAAAAGTACAGAAGAAAGATAAGTTATGCTGGCTACGCGAAAATTAACACGATACTATTTTAAATTATCGTTCGAACTAGATAGAACGAACGTGATATCCCTATTCCATCCCTTTCGCCTTAACGATCGCACGAAATAAAAAGGAAATCTTAAACGAACAATACATCGCTAAAAAAAAACGAAAAATACGATTATTTAGAAAACTAAAAATTACACGTATCACTTATGCTGCGAAAGATCTGTGTGCGTATTTCAGGCTTGTTGATAGATAATTATGCGAATATACGTATCGAATAAGGTAATTACAAAAAAAATAAGGAATATTTCGTGCATATTGTAACTATCTTTCGTTCTTACTTTCGACGTTTTTACACTTTTGGAGAGAGAAAGAGTAAAAAACGTGAACAATGCTTGAATCACAAACATACTAATGACACAAATAAAAACTACACTGGTGGAATCGCTATGAACAACATTTACCTTATTGCTACTGAATATGCCGAACAGACCAACCCTCTTCTTGATTTTACTACCAGAAACGGTACCCTTCGCTGTCAAGTGATGATTGTGTATCGGCTGCATCACGGGCTGTGACAACTGACTATTGCTGTCATACGTTTTAGCCACGGAAAGGTCTTCGAACGGAAAATCTCCCGGAGGCTGGAAGCCGCTTTTGTAACGTTCGATTACCAATAGCGTGTCTTTCTTCTCATTGATCTCGTTTGCCGCTTTCTCGATACCGTCTAAACACTGAGCGATTATCGGAGCCACTGCTCGTTCTATTTCTACAGACTTTAGCATGTAGTTTCGCATATTTTTTATTCTCTTCTCATCGAGTTCCTACAACAAGATATATAGAGCGTTGAAATCGTGTACATCTTCAAAGGATAGGAGTTCTGGATTCCAGATAGATAAATAATAGATCAAACAATATCGTATACCTGCAGGTGTTGAAACACTTCTGGCATAGCCGTGTGATAATGCAGCGTCTGCATGTCGTTTGTTTTCTGCAACTGATTCGCGTACTCGGTTTTCGCTTCTTCGCTCTGCTGAGTTTTTAAGGTCATGTTCATCCTCTGCTTTTCGACCTGAGCATAAAATAAATCTTATAGAGTTCACAGATTATTACCACGCAACTTGTATTCCTCGACAAGTACCCACGGATCGATATTCGCTTAGAGTTTTATGTTAAAAGCTACTCAGCCAAGTTAATTCGAAATTTCTCAGGTGCAAAAGTGAAACGAGGATCAAAACCATCCACCTACTTCCGCTCTCGAGAGATTCAAATCAGCGTCTGCCCTTTGATAATTTTCCACTGCTCTTTCCGCCTCACGGAAAGCTTTCTCGTAAGCCTTCCTAGCACGCTCCAGATTCCCAATCTGACCGGTCAGGTTCGCCATTAATCTGGCGCCTTCTTGAAGATGCTTTTTACGGTCTTCCTTGAAATCCTTCACGAGAATATTCAATTCCCTTAACACGTTTGCCTGTAGATTCTCTGCGATTACTTCCCTCTGTCCTGCCTGATCGTTTACCTCGTTCAACTCCATTTTGAACGCTCGGCATGGACTATACCTGCGGTCAAAGTTCATACATCGTCTCTAAATTTAATTATACGACGCAAGGTCATAAATCTTTTCGGTTTACGTAAATGAATATGATGCAGAACGAACCGCAGCATGAAAAGAAACAAGCCTGTAAGCGCAGTAACGAGCCAGTTACTGACTACAACTTATAATGCAATCTACCCACGCCCTCAGATAAGAGATTAGCTACTGTTTTCTGTCATGCCACGCATGGAATATCAAAGGCGCTCGAGAATTTTTCTTTACTTTCAGGCGCCGCGTTTGCATTCTAATCGAAAGTCTAGGAAGCATTCGTACTCTTAAGAATTGCAAGACGTACGCGATCGGTTGCGAGATCAATCCTGACTACGAGGAACAAGTATCGAGGATTGACGTTCACGAAATAACTAAGAATATAAAAAGATGGGCCGAATGCCAGATAGTAAAGTCGCTTTGGAAAAACACAGGAAATATATTCTTTACCGGATCATTTATCTCTGACTGAGAACGACCTACTAAAATATAATTTACATGCCAAGAAGAAAAGAAGAAAGACAGAAAAAGTAGGCAGAATGTATTTTACAGTAGGAATTATTTTGAAGCATTATTCATGTCGAGGAACATTACTACGGAGCGTGGATCCGGTATTACGCCTCTGAGTTGGCTCATACTTACTGATAATCCTCCTCCTCCTTCTTCTTGGGTTGATAGCTCTTCACGAGACGTCTGAAATCAGAAACGAAACAAGATTGCCGATCACGTGTAATAGTCAAGCCGAAGACAACGTATGAAAAAGAAACCTAACAACATCTCCTGCTAAGGAAATAATTTATCTTTGGTTCGTGTAAAAGATGAAAAAGAAAATCCTACGTTTAAATAACGTTGGTCCTTTTCTAGCTATTTGTGGTTTAAAGATACTTTGAAAGAGACGCCTTTGGAACTGAACACAAATTGTAATGTTGTTGATAGCTACGTGAAGATTAGAATTTCCATAATAGCATAAGGAAAAAGAAATCTCGTTGAGCGTTATAAAACCGCGCGACAAAACGATGATAAAGCTCGTGTTTCACGTAGAACAATAAAGCTGGACGTTTTCCAGAATTCCATGCTCAGATTGCGTTTAGTCATTCGTGCAGCAAGAAATAACTACGGCCGAGTCATTCTAATTTGAACACTCGGGCGACGAGCGAGCGATAAATGTGTGTCGGCTACCAAATGCATTATCATCCGGAAGTTGACGTGTCCTTGATACCAGATCAACCATACGGTTTATCGGACTTTAACGTGCCGCGAAACCGGAAAACGGTTCGTGAAAACGGCCGATGATTTCTAAAATACCAAGAAACGGGAACCGTAAATTAGGAGGCAAGTCCAAGTATGTACGTGCGCGTGTCGAATCGGAAAAGCTATTTTCGAGTCCGCTTGAATTCCCCTTCGTAGGTCTGGGTCACTGTTCAAAAATTGGGAAAGTTATTTTCAAGTCGATTCCCGATATCCTTTGCCTAGATCTCGAGATCGTTATTCAAAAGCTTAACGGATATACATTCCGAGTAATTTACGATATAAGTAATTTACGAGTAAGTTTCGATATCGAGGGTCTAGGTCGGTAGCTAAGAAAAAGTCGATAAAGCTACTTTGGACAAAAGTGAACTTTTTTTACGTTCGAATTACAGAGATAGAAGAAAAGGGACTTGACAAGCTATTTCTGTCTTACGATTCTCGGGCTCTTTTTTCTAGATCTGGGTTAGTATCCGATAATTCGTCGTACATTGCACCGAACTTCTCTAACTAACCGAGAAACTCGAAGAAATTAAGTGCGCTAGATTTAAAGAATATAACCGTATTTTGCAGAGTGTTCGGAATGCTTTTAATGAAAATCAACGGTGCATCGAGGGAAACTGCCACGCGGTAAAACGGTACTCCATTTGTACGAGTAACACGAGCATGTATCGTAGAAATTACGGCGCATTAAGGCGAGGAACGTGCCCGTGATAATTTATATGCAGTGGAACGAACGTGCCTTGGATAGATGTGTGACGAGCACGCGGAATCATTCTCTACGCTTCATATGCGTCAACTGATTAAGGGACACCGATAACACGTTCGTGGCAATTAAATCCTGCCAAATTCAAAAGAAATCGCACTACCTCTCTAGCTAAATTCCGATCGTTTCTTCTTAAAAAAATGCGACAGATAACGTTAGCTTTATCAGCCGATATTTTGTTTTGTTATTAAGTTATTTTTTATTAAATCAGGTGGATATTATATAAACCAGTTTATATTATACCGGTAGAGAGGAGAAAATAAGCTGCTTTCGAGACACCAGATAGAACAAAAGTGTGCAACAGTAGACGGCATTCACGGAACAAACAAGGGGGCCCTTTAATACAATATTACTGACTACATCTTGTGTCCGTGAACTCATGGGGTGCGTGAGACACGCTCATTATACAGGATGTCCCATTGAAATCGTTAACCTCGGATACTGTCCCCTTTGTTAATTTATGTAGAAAAAGAGAGGCGTGCATCTCGGTTAAACAAAAACAGCCACCTACGATAAATCTCGCGAGGAATCTATGCACGTCAAAAACACTCTTCTAATACGCACAAGTATTTCTTACCTGAGTTTAGCAGCATATTCCACCTCGATAGCGCATCGGTCACGAATGAAATGGCCATACCTTTCCAGGAACTCTATCCCTTTCTGCGTGTGCAGGGACAGATTCTCGTACTGGTCCTGCAGAAAAAAAAAAAAACACACGATCAGTTGACATAGTTTGGAAACTCGATGAGATTGTCAGACATAATTGGAAAGAACAAAACTAAATGGATTTTAATATCTGGCAGAACGATACTATGTTCGAGCGTGGAAGAGCGAATTCGCCTGAAAAATTGCTGTGGAGCTATAACGATATAAACAAATATCTGGGCTATCGATAACGGACGAGGATCGATTCGAAGAATATACGTGAGACTGGCGAGACGTTTGATACCACGTGGAAATTTGGTACACGTAGCGAGAATCTACGTTGAACGTCTTTACGAGTGTGCGGTGACTAGGATACGAAGATAAGGAACGAATGTGAAATACACGGGAGCTAGTTGGGAAAATTTTATTTCCTTATTTCGTATCATTTTATATCGTTGTTCTATTTCGTTAAACATTATTTTTATCGTTACACGACCGATACTTCTGATGCCTCGTTTAAAATCATATCCTATATATATATTTCAAGCAAACGATTTATCTTTGTCGCGAAATTAATATCAATTTGTTATCAGGGCGATAAAGAATACACTTCCAAAAGCTATCGTAAAAAATTTACAGGCAAAAATTTGATATTAAATCGCGATCGTACCAAAGCGTAGCTCAATTTTTGTTCATCGATTGTCCCGAAACCTCTGTTTCGCAAGGGACAGTGAGTCGAACGACGAAGCATGGCATTTTAAAATTTCTTCCAAGGCGCTCGAAAAAGCTGCCGTAACTCGTTGCTCGAGCCGATGCATCGATCATGGCGTTCCAATGATCGGAACATTTCTCCACGGTTCGACGTCGTCTGCCAGCAGCAAAGGGAGAAAGAGAAAATTTTTCTTCGCAGATACATGATCGAACGGCAGCGGTGTGCACGCTAGACAGTGTTCCGTGTGTATGTACTCATCACGGTCGACGACTGAGAAAACCTTCTGGCACACATACACGCATCGCCCTCCTCAGGACAATGAGGGATTTCACAAGGCTGCCGGTGGAAAGATTTCTGGCCGTTTAGCGGCTCGGCACGAAAAGTGAAACTGGACTCTGCTTGCCATTGCCGCAACGTACACCCGCGATTCCAACTGGTCGGGTACCACCAGGCCATAGGTTCTGACCGTTTTATCGGACTTATGAATCGCAACAGTACCGCTACCGTACAGCCTCGACCAGCTCTTTCTTCCGCCGACGAATTTTCATTCACATTTTCAACGAGCCTCGTGAATGGAGAGCGCACGTATTACGTAGACTCACGATGATCGATGCGAACGACGAAAGAAATATGTACAACGAGATCATAAATCGTATTATCCGAGATGTCGTATAGCGCCACCTATAAAGGATATCCAAATTGAATATCCTATTTTACACGTTTCAACGAGTATCTAAACGTAAACTTGGTACCGTCGTAACTCTAACGTTTACACCGGACACTCGAAACACGTAACTTCGATTTTACGACCCCTTCTTTTACCGGCTACACGCAAGAAGCCTCATCAATCGAAAGTTTAATTCATTCACGTAGAGAGGAACGTACCGGGTTCCATACCGTGGAATATCGTGTTCGTGGAATTCTCTTCTGAAAAGTATTCGCTTGGCGTGATGACCCGAAACCGATTAAACCGCATAGCGCCACAGTACCGAGAATTCCTCAAGGTTCTGGGAACATGAAAGAAAACGACATTCGCCGTAGCGCACCGAGTTACGGAATGGAAGCTTTATCGTTCAAGGACGATCCTGTCTTTCAACACTTACGCTAGTCGCGGCATAAGGACAAATCGAGCTGTACGGTACACGGCGGCAACGTTTACTCCGTTCGTGTTCGGGGAAAGAGAGTGGAAAAGAGCGGAAGGGACGGGAGGGAAGCCCGATCGAGTCGCCTATGCTCCGGCATTCGAAACGCGTTACTTTCATTTCCAACAAGTAGCCATTCAAGGGCCACGCACAGATCGTAAGACGCGCGTCTACAGTGTACAGACATCGGCGATCGGCAGCTCTTTCCTTTTTCGAGATCCACCTCGAACCAGTTGCATAAAAGGAAAGAAAAAAAGGAAAGAAACGAACAAGATCTCGTGACGCATCGATGTCACACGTCCAGGATGTATCTAGCTGGTGTACATGCATTAAAGTTGATTAAAGTAATTAACTGACATCGTGTTGATGGTGACAAGATATGGAAAATACAGGTAGAGGAAAACCGCGAGTCATCAAATCATACGTTTCACGCGATTAATCGATGTTAAACGTGTCACGATATGTAATAGAATACATCGTAAGAAGATTGGGTCGTGAGCACGTTTTTAATCGTTCGATGTACAACAGAAATTATATTTAACGGTATAACAGAAATAACGCAGTAATGATTTAACTCTACGATCAACACGACTCGATTCTTTTAAACCTTGAACTCTTTAACAATTTACATTGGACTCTGCTTCTCAGTCGTACCGTACATGCTTCATGATTTCACGCGCACAGCAAACATTCTTCCAACCGAGTGGTCGAACCTGCACGTGTATTCTACGAATCTAATATAAACATTCTTACTCTCACGACGTAGTTGTGGTTGAAGTCGCGTCGCTTTTCGATATATCGCATGGACTAGATTCGAACAGGATTAATTCATATTCTAAAATGCTACTTTACGTAGACGTTTATTCCATCGTGTCAACCATCGTTTCAGCCCGCCCATAACAACTAAGATGTTAACCAAAGTACATATACGATCTAAAGTTACAGAGTGGCGGAGGAAGAGACAAAGTCTTTGCGATATTGATTCGAGACTCGTTTTGTCGTCGTAAACAGGAATATCCAGGAGACCAAGCTAATCGTAGCAGGTATAACATGATACGTGTACCGAGTAGCGATACAGACGAGCGGTGATACGATACTATATCTGGTAGCGAACACGCTTGAATCAGATATCTGACAATAAGTCATATGTCGTAGACTCGATCGTAGAGATTCGCCAATAATTTACCAGGTATTGCGCCAGGTAAAACATAATTTTCCCGAATCGCTCGCGACTTTCTCATTGTGATAACTGTACGCGATCGACGTCGTAACCGGGGCAATTTGCAACTAAATAACGGAGAACTAGTAACGCAGGTGATAGTCGAACTCGGACTTTCGAACGTACAGGAACAGAAAAACCTATCATTTTATCCTTTTCCTCACCGATTCGCGCCACTTCGCTCTATCTTGACCAGCGACTGATTTTATTTTCACGCCGCACCGCCTCCGATATCGGCGGTCTAATTATAATTATCGAACTAAGCCTCGTCGTTTATTGGGGAAAAACACGAATATTACGTAAATCGGTTCAAGCGGAATACCTTACGTTCACAACAGGATATTGCTTCGATCGAGAGATACAAAGAGCGAGTGAGTATCCATATTAAATATATATACGAGATCGTAGAAGAATTTATACATCTATCGCTCCGGATCTATTCAACTCAACATATTTGAAATTAGTCGACTAATTGCGCGTGACTTGAAAATAAAATCAACTTTCTATATAACTACCATTTCAAATAAAATTATTCTCAGCTCGCAGGACACGGAAAAGCAAACACTCTGTAAAATCGTTGGAACAGCGTACGACCACTTCGGTTGATCGAAGAGTTTCATCAATACGGTTCGAGTTGTTCGATTTTCATTCGATAGGACGCGAATGAAATTATGGCCCATTATCTAGAATCGATTTTCAGCGAGCAAAGCCTCCCCACGATGTATACGCACGGTTGTACACCGGCGAGTTTCCCCACGACCAATCCTGCGTTTTCTGTACCGCAGGTCGATAGATGAAAAACGTGCACCGACATATCCGGCCGCCCTATGACTCACCCCTCAGGTCCGATCTTTTTCAAAGACATGCACTTGCAACGTCGACCTAACCTTGCCAAACGCATACTGTCCAGGTCGATTAGACCATCCCCTGAAAATAAATTCCGCCTTTCCGTTAAGCACGTGTGTGGCAGTTGCCTTTATCCGATCGCTATACCTCCTGCCACTATCTTCTTGCTTTTACGATATCTTCAGGCTTCGAGTTTTGGCCCGTCGAACTGGTCCCCGATATTCGGCATACCTTCGACTGCCTTCGACCACGGGGCATCTACAGACGCGTTTCTTTCTTTCTTTCTTTCCTTTTTAACGATTCTTTCCGACTTGGACGAGTCGTTAAGAAAGATTTCTGGGAGGCAATCACGTTTCTTCCCTACCACGAGAGCAAGACGTAATTCCGATCCTTGCCTACTATATTCTATACAAATATCCTTGCTCGTTAGAACCGGTTTATCATGCAACTTCAAAGACTTTAATTGAACAGAGTAAGAAATAAAAGACGTTAAAAAGGTAGTTTCTAAAACTTTCCAGAAAATTACGGCGTACAAAGACAAACCGTGAAACGTGCAAGTCAGAGAGTAGCTCGGAGAGTCGCATAGCCCAGTGGGCAGTCTTTGATTAACTAAAATTTCTTTTCGTTGTGGTGAAATGGGAACGCGATCACGTCGAGGGCACCGAAAGTACGCGGCTCGCCGAAAGACCGGTTGAAAAAGTTTCCAAGAGCAGGTCGGTGTTAATTAATTCGGCGAGAGCGAGCTGAAAAAGCGTTGTTCACCGTGAGACAGTGGGAAAAGTGGGGAAGACGAGCATCGTGGAAAATCAATATTCCAGCTCGGACACGCGTTATCGTAATTCAAAGAATAACGGAAGAAAGATTACAAAATATTTCGTGTTATAAAAATTGTTTGGAAACCAGAGACACGTGTAAGATAAAGCGAGAACGAAACGCTGCAGGACTCGAACAAGTGTGTATTATGAGTCATGAAATCGCGCTGGGGTGCTTTCGTACCCTCCACCACCCTATTGATCCTGCATTTCTCTGTATATACTCACGCAACTTCAAAGAGCAACAGAGAGGGCCAGGGAAACGAGGGCGATGGAAAAAGGATAGGGGTGACAAGTAGACAGACAGCGAGGAACAGACAGAGAAATTTGTCGCGCGACAAACACGAGTACGCGCACGATACTACTCCATTAGGTATATATACGTTTGAACATAGGTGGAAACGAACAGGATCGTCGATACGACGAGAGATCATTGACGAACGAGACGATCGAGTACGATGATTTAAAGTTTAGATGGAGTTTTCGAGTACCATACGCCGTGGGACGTTGGTCAAATATTGACGAAGAGCAATCGAGGATTATATAAATGGGGCGTGGCTCCGAGGCGAGACAAAATGTTTCGCTATACCCTGTCTCACGATGTCTGACAATTCGAAAAAAACATACTGGTCTTGCCAACTTTGCAAATAGAAATCTTAGTTTTGAACTACACGACCTACTATCTACTACTGGCGACGATAAAATGCAATAGCAAATGGATATAGTTTCGTGCTTGAACTGCTCAGCGAGAAATGTGCAGTCACACCGACGAACAAACAGGAGAAAACGAACCAAAGGAAAACAATACAACGTGGTCGGCGAAGACGAACAGATGCGAATAGCCCGCTAACGTACTCTTGTTCTTTGGTAAAGGTAGATACGATACTCCACACTTTCGTCTATGTTCGTAACACGTCGTTCGTGTGTACTAACGAGTAACCAGTGAAACACGAGAGCACGGTGGCTGCATTTAATAAGCAGACGGAACGTTGAACCAACAGCGAGCGTACGTACGCGTCTAGTGTCGTTGGCTCGTGCGGTGCATACGGGTGCATGCAACATGTTCAAGGTGGTGCATACTTAGTTAGATGCGCCCGTGTGCGCAAGCATACGTACACACGCGTAACGAGAATAAAAAAAAAAGAAGAAGAAGAAGAAAAGAAAGGAGAAGCATAGAAAAGACTAATTGCTAAGGTAGTCGCAAGAGCCGTTGACGGATACACGATACGAGGCTGTTGCATGATAGAAACGCCGAGAATGCGCCGTTGTCTTTAATGCAATCCAGCGTGAATAATCTGCACAGAGATGCACGCTACGCTGTGCGTTCGAATGTCTCGCGAAAATAGCATGCTTGACTCCGGCACACAGAGGAGTGTGGTTCTCGACCGTTTGCAACCAAGTAGACTTCAAATTCACATTCAGTTTTCACAGTGTTCCAAAGAGTATAAGTTCGGAACGCTACAGTTCCCCACCCTAGGACATCGTTCGCTTTCGCGAAACGGGACAGGGCCTTCTCGACGACACGAAAAAATACTCCAGAATTAGGTACCCTTGAATCTCTCCTTTGAAATGCCATACGGGGAACGAGAGCGAGTGCACTCGTCGCTCAAACGCCGAAATTCAAACGACTTTCCTTCCCTCCCGGCCTTTCTCTCTTGTGTGACCTTCCGAGGACGTACGTCGTCGTTCCTCCGCGCCAGCCTAGCGATCGCTCGCTGCTCCGCTCGAATAACGCGCGCATAAGTTCCATACTCGATTTTCCAAGGCTGACTCCTAACCACGGACTTTTCACACGTTTTTTCCAGCACTGACAGATCCCTGCTCTTGAGCTTTTAATAGACGCCATAAATCGTTCGCGTCCGTACAAGTGCTCGCTTGATCGAAAACGAATCGTCCCGGTCGCCAAAGATAAATCGCGCTCGCACGATTTTCTAATTAAGCCTCGTGTCAATTGGCCGGCTCTTACAACGCCGCGTTTATTTCAGCCTTATCGGTATCCGTAAGACACCGTTATGCAACTTGTGCTCGCCTAAGTCGATCGTATCTCTCGAATGGCGATAAAAAAACCTCCAACGACGACGTGTTTATCGAATAGCGAGTTTTGCTCGCAATCGTATTGTAGTACGCGAGAAGCGAATCCGGCGCGATAGAAGATCGAGAATACTCGCACGCTCGCAAATTCTCAGGAATGTTGCCCTAGGTCGTACTATCGCGGATCGTACGCTAACAGTGTAATGGGTAAACTCGTCCTCTGGTGAGAGACGAATGATGCGGATTACGGAACAAAGAGCTTCAATCGCGACTCATCGTCGGTCAACGAGAAAGTCGCGTGGTCCGACTGACGCCTTTTATCGCTCGTCCACAGACGAAGATGCTTTACGAAGCGACACGAGATCAAACCGTTATCAAAACAATACGACGCTTCGTCGAAGCTTTTACTTTACGCGATCTTATCGATCCCATCTTAATTCCAAGAGCGAAAAACGCCCACGCATGGTACAAACATCATAGTTATTTCAGAGTATCCTATCTATAAATCGAATCGTGGATCAAAGATGGGTACAATGTCTCGTACGACGTCCAATTATGCCATCAGTTCGGTGATTTTACGAGAGTACTATGCGTTTAGATAAACTTTCTCTTTCCGGTTACATACCTATATCTTTCCTTGATATTCAACGAAATACTTCTACTATTCTTTTGCGTTACGTGTAGCAGTAACCAGTATACGTATAACGTAAAAGAAGACTAAAGCTCATTTTTTCCGATCGGGTACCGGCCACGGGATTAACTTCCACGAATTCATTGCTCTTTTTGTAGCTCGATAAATCGACAGATCCGACTTTTCATTTCTCCTTCGTAACCGGTACGTTCCATTAACTAAACGCAGAAATGCATAAAGATCGATTGAATAATAGAAAACCTGTATCTCGAGCGGGGCAACAACTTTCCTTGCAGAGATTCTGCGCAGGCCACGATGCGTTTCATATGCATGATATACATTTCAGCCTGTCAACGACCATTGTCGTGCTAACTGGCCTATCGTGATCTCTGTTATAGCAAAGGACAGACGTAATTATCCGACGGATCATAGTTTGCTAATATTTTTCTTCCTGCGGTTAAGGTCAAAGACCTTGCGTCCCACGACGAGCAAGTCCATTCATCTTCTTCGACGATTAAGGTAAACTTCGTGCGATCGCCAACTACGAAATATCTGCATTGTCTAAAGCGAAACGAAGCCCGTGAGCGTTCAGTTCGTCGCGTTAATCCGCGAGGGAAAATAGGTCGAGCGATACATCGTGCCAATAGGCCACCGTTTATCTGTACCTGAAATTATTCCTACGGCGTATCGCGATTTCCTGATTATTCGCCAGTCTTAGACAAAGTTATCGGCAATCCGCATAATGACCGGTGTGCCAAGTAGTTTATTTATAGGCATTCGACGTAGTCAGTAACCACGAACGGCGTAAACACTTCACAGAGAAGAAACACTTCAAAGAGAAGTAACTGCGGGACGTCAGAGCTTATTGATCGTTGCAACTAATACTATCTGGCAGTCGTCTTGCATTTCGTTACGCAAAAACAGAAACGTTTCATTCGGAGTATCGAGCGTATTTCCGTTTTTCAAGGCGAAGAAGCCTCGAAAATGTTCGTTGTTTTGTATTTTATATAAACTTTGTTTATAATTACAATGTGTTATATCGTAAGCAAACGAGGTTGCGTGTCGAACTAAACTTCGCGTTTGAATTTCTTCCAAAGAAATGTTTATATTTATCGAGAAACAAGCTTCGACTATTTGATCCGATGAAGGATCGTATAGTACAGTAGAGATTTTCAAATCTATTAAAAATTCACATCGATAGACTAGAAAAATAAAAGATCGGACTTGTACTTTACACCCTCGGAAATAAAGTTAATCTAGTCGAACTCAATGAGTAAGTGATTTCAAATACCGTTCGACTAATTCCATGAAAACGATAATATATTACAATTTTTGATATCTCACGCGAGCCAGGCCAGTCATCTAGATTGGAACTGGTCGCCTACTCGCTATCTTTCTCGTTTCCGCACCGCGCTGCTCGGAAAATAGAATGTGTAATTCTATTTCACAACGTCCCTGATCGAAGACAATGATCGTTCCCGTGGGTTACAAGGTTCACGATGGAAAACGCTTGAAACGGAAAGGGATTCGAAGAAGCGGAAGAGAAGCGCGCTCAATTGTTCTTTGAGGAAAAAGGCTGACTGCGTGGACGAGCCAAGGGGCCGTACCCAACCCCGGAGCAGGTTAAGAGTTCTCTTCCTTCGGCGACAATGCTACCGACGCCGCGACGCGACGACACGTTCCACGTGTCTCGTCTACGCCTTTTCAAGCTAGACACAAGCTCGAGTGCCAGCGGCTACTTGAAGCGTGTACAATCGTAACTATGCAACGCGAATTAATTAGCACGGAATCACCGGAACATTTCGTTACTATCGTTGGACGCGGTCAATGACTCGGCAGACCTTCGCACTGTTTTTTCTCCCTCTCCAGATAATACGAGCAGTCGCTCGTGCACTCTGTCATTCAGGCTCATTGTTTTTTCCTCTCTCTACTTTGTTTACCTCTCTCTCTTTCTCTTTCTCTCTCTCTTTCTCTCTATTCAACTATGACCGGTATTGTCGTGGAGTGGACACGTTCTCGTATCGCCATGGCCATTTTAATGGAAAAACGAGCACGCTTTTCACGTCCATACGTTTCCAGTTGACGCGCGATCTTTCGATGAATCGTGAACATTCCGCTGTGCATTTAGAAAAGACACGGATCAGAGATAAGAGGAACGAAAATAAGAGAACCGATGCTTTTGTATCGTATTTATGCACGTATTCTCTCGATAACGAGTATTTATACTTTAGTCGCATGAGTAATGCGTTTTCAGGATTTTGTACTCGGCGATAGCATGTCCGATCAAAAGCGTATCAATGCTCTTAAATAATTAAGCTTCCTTCGCGGCCTTTGCAGCTTTTGGTGGAAACAGAAAAGGAAGAATCGACAACGAGGGTGAAATAATTATGCTCCACCGAAATTTAAATACAAATCCATTGAGAATCAAGTACATAATTACTGGCAGCTTTGATACTTATAGAATTCAGAGGTCTCCTGACGATATTTAAATAAAATTAAAGAAGCACAGAGCGTTTGCTTTCGTCGAATGGAGCGTAAACGAAATGTTTGCGGCATACTGCTCGTTAAGTATTTTCCTGTTCGAGAGGACGAAATCCCTGTTCTCGAAAGTCTTAACAAGGACCCTTGGAAACTCTTCTCTCCTCTTGAACACGGCTTCATCGCCGGCAACGGGGTCGTGGTCTTGTTATCTCGAATCAATGCAATTCGTGCGCAACACTGATTCATCCGATGTTATCCGTTTTGTTCTGTCCCAGGGACTGAATGCGGCAACATAATATTATACCACATAGTAGACTCGAGCACCTGTGAGTCTTCAGATAGCCGATATGATTTGTAACTGCTTCACCACCACCGAAGCGAAGACCACCGGAGACTCCGAAGAGCATCAGCAGTATCTCTGAGCAAAGGTAGCCCTAAGAATTTGAGAAAAAATAAAAATAGTAGTAAGAGAGAATCGTGCAGTACCAGCCGGCATACGGTACCGATCAAAATTACTTCTGACTTTTCTCACGTGCACTTTTATTTGCATAAACGAATTTTTCCATATTCCATATTCCAAGTGTTAAAAATTGATCGACGTTTTATTTCTCCGGTAAGTAAGTGTTCTTTTTCTACTGTGTATACCATATCTAGCCTATTAAGTGTAATTACCAGCACCAGTTTTACAATTTTCTTTAAATATTATGTATGTCATAGTCTGAAACGTTTTCACGTGTTTGTCGTTCACAGCCGATCATCCAACTATCGTCCAGTACCAACCGATCAGCCATCGACCAGTACAAACCAAACTTTTTTTATCTGCAAGTTCAATCTGTTGGCAACTGATAGTAAATTAGAAAATGTTCGTTCGATCCTTCTTCCTCGCAGAAAACTGTCTGAGATTCCAAAGCAGAAAAGAGAAAATTGGATAGAGGGAATATGAATGCGACTTTAAAGCTAATCCTCGAAAATAAGATGAGTCGGGTACAGGCCGTAGAGATTTTCAATGTTCCAAAAACGACGAACGCGTCGAATGCACAGACGAGAAAAACATTAGTTACTTTGCTTGTGATATTTAAAAATAAGATTTGAGTAAAAATGTGTGTCCTAACATCCACATATTTAAAAAAATCTATTAATTGAACAATTTGTCGGTACTGGACGATAATTTTTCGTTTCCTATAAATTTCGACATTTTGACAAAATTAAGTTCCATTTGTACTACAAGCTCATTTTCTAAATTTTGATTTTTATCGACTCTAGTCCAAGATATAAAAAAAAAAAATACAGCTGCCGATACTGCGCGACTCTCCCCTGTAGAGCTTTTTAAACGACAATTTATCACCTCTAAAAAACCGTAGCTTATTAAAATCAAGATGAGATTCCACAGATTTCTAAAAGACGAGTTTAGAAGAAGAAGAACTCAACACTATTTAAAATATATCTCTGTTATTAAACATCGAGTAATTATTATTCACTCTATGTGCAACATGACTTTTGCGATGAATATTGCAAAGATAAAAAAGAAACGTATCCGAAACTATGCCCGCAATCGTAGGATTCACAAAATTACACGTATCAAGGGACATTTTGTCATATACCAGAGAAGCGGAAGCAAATGGAACACTGTTGAAGCAACAGAATCCAACTAGAACTAGATAGAAGCCTAGTAAGCGTGGGCTTTTTTATCATTTGGGCAGTCTACTCTCTTTTTCATAAAGTTTCATATGTAACAGAATACGCGTCTTTGATTTCTCTCATAACTTTAATTCACTCACGTCGTTCAAATAAATATCAACCACACACTTTCGTTCTGCTAAAGATTTACTTCGTCGTAGATTTATCATTCCAGTTTTACCTTGTAGCCTACCTCACTTTCAAACTATGCTATACCACGATCGACGAGAAAAAAGCGACAAATTCACCGCACGTACGGTATTAAGCAAGAACTTAATAACTAACCGGCTTCTCGACGATCGTGGCTGGCTACATCATATTTGCCAGCCAACACGTTACACGCCGTATACAAGATGGGATACAGCACGATATAATTGTGCACTAAAGTTAGAAGCTAATTCCGCGAGCCTAACCGATGCTACTCGTGCTGCACGTATTAGGGATGTCTTAACGAAGATTTGGCGAGCCGGCGACAAGAATCGAGCATACAAAACGCATATACATTTTCACTCGTTATACGACACTGCTACCGATCAAAAATCGGACGTTTGCTTCTGCTTGCGCAAGAATGCGTTACGTGCATGCATAACGAGGCAAAACACGGGCTACAAAACTGCGTGGCGTACGGGAAAGGAATCGAACGGTCAAATCCTGGCCGTGTAACGGGCCACAACCATGAACGACCACAGTATGCCAGGTGACATCCGATCTCGGCACGCTTCACCATCGATTTTCGTGAATCTTCGCCGCCTAAGTCGTTCGAGATCCTTGAAACGTTAAATGTCAAAGTTCACGCCTCGCGAAGATCGAACGAATCGTGTCTTGCGTGTCTTCGAACTCGATCGAAGCTCGAAGCGAAGGTTGAACCTATACAACCGTTCAATGTCTTCGAATACCGCAATTTCATAGCCGAAGGTGAACACGTTCGAAGGCTACGAGGCTTGTAGTTTTCGCGTGTTACCTTATAATTCTAATTAGGATTATCGCATATGATCTTCCTACCAAGTTCGTTTCAGCCGGTATCCGACGAATGCCGGTTTCTCGACTGAAGAGCTAAGTATTCCGATTAGTGTGTTACGAAACTCTGACGGGTAACAATGTATATTCTTAAGTGTCTGAAAATCCTAAGAACCTACACTACGTCGTTGCGACGCTATTTCGAGAAAATGAATACGCCTCGGGGAACGAGCAATTAATAAATCGCAGCTGCACGATAAGAATCGCGTCGTGCTTGCAATTAAAAATCGATATCCCAATTACGAGCTTCTCCGTGGAGAAATAGCTGCGATTCTTTCACGGATTTCTTTCGGGCGATAGATTAGATCGATAAAGAGACGCCTGTGAATCTTGAAAATATAATTTGCTAATATAATTCTAGCACTATCTGTTCTAGGAAACGCGCAGTATATACATGACAGTCATCGCGCATTAATTACGAGAACTCATAAAATCTCGAAACTTTATAACAAGATCCTCTAAGTGGACGCGGATCTTACGTCTAGTTTGCAGTTCAGTTATGCAGTGCAAATTCGTATAAAAGATACACCTGTACCACTTTTCTACCAAGCTTCTCAGACATAAATCTGGCGAATCACGAAGCGTCAGTGGTGCGAAATCGCGCGAAGGATGAAGTTGCATTGCTCGTCTGCATCTATAAAAGTAATAACTCGAAAGTACAACAGTCCGTCTGTGTTTCTTAGCGGCGCAAAAAGGCGCAACTCGGTTTTGCGTTTATCGATCGACCTATGGAGGAGGAGACCGTACGACGTCAGCTTTAACGTGTATATAGAGAGATTCTCTCTACGATACGCTGCGTCTCGAGTATACCTAGAGAACGACGATTCCGGTCCACTTCCGACTGTCTAATATGAAAAAACCTTGCCCTTCTTTGTCGTAGAATTTCATTTAGAGACCAGCAGCTTATCGATTCTCAAAGTGGAGCAGACCTGTAACGAAGCAGACTCGCCGCGTTTCACTTCCGATACACCGACTACCGCGAGGAACAAAATCCAGACAATTGCCAGATAGAAAGAAAAGGGTCAACGATCGAATAACAGGAAGCAATTTCGCAAGATCGAAAAAAAGTATAGGAATTATGACAATTTATTCAACAGTTCGTTAAATACATATTAAACAAGACCAAGTATGTTACGACGACACGAACCTTCAGGAAATGCCACTAATTCGGGCTAATGTTTGAAAAAAAATGACGCGTAAAAATTTGTCTTTCGATGTAGATAAAGAAACATACTCGCCTCCGCTCGGCGAATCGTATAAGGTAGCCGCACTATACGAGAGTCTATCGAATGGACATTTAATTCGTCAGCGTGAAAACACCGTAAAAACGAAACAAGTATCGTTTTTAGAGGCTTACACCCACGAACAACTTAAAGCTTCTCTCTCTCCTATTCTATGTTACACGACTTGTGTGCGCGTAAACGTGCTCTTTCGCCTCTACGGTATATTTATAGAGATTTGGCGCAATGCGTGGGTGGGGCAAGTTCGTGAGCACTCTCTTTGCCTCACGGTCCACGCACACGCAGAGTATACGTGCCGGCTCTCGAAGAAACATTCATACATGCGGGCAAAAATACGTGGCTCGGCCAAGAGATATTTGGCGAGGAATCGACTGAACGGGCGATCGACTTTCCTCTTTCCTTTCTTACGTCTTCCCTCTTTAATTATCGCCTTTCGTTTCATTTTCTCGCGACGATTGAATTTTTCACTTTAATTCCATCGCATCGTGCTCAACCCCTTGCCTGTTCCTTCGATAGCAATTTCATTAAACACTGGCTACTCGTTGCTGCAACAGTCTGTTAAATAAACATTCTACGTTCAATAATTGAAATTAATTATCAAATGATTGGCAAGGAGTTAATTAATTCGTACGACTTGTTGCCCATTCGATGGGGAAAAGTTCGATGTTAGAAAAACGCAAGAAGATCCACGAGAAGATTGATAGAAAATAGGAAAAAAAAGATAAAGAAGGGGAATATAAAAGAAAGTATTCATAGAGCTAGAAACGATGAACTTTCGGGGCGAGAATGAAAAAATTCAAGTGCAAGTTCCCCGGTCGGCGTCTCGCTGAGCGACCTCGGCACGCGTGTTCTGCCGCAAAGAAGAAATGCACTCTCGGCATATAGCAGCGTCACGGCGAAAACCGGCTGCAAAAGGGACACGCTGCTTAAGGAAAGAAGAAGGAGCGCCTCCCTGAGAGCGAGCAGTCCCGCCAGAATCCCGGTGATTTTTCTTCGCCACCGCGAACCGTTCCCCACCTTTGCGTCGACCAGGTCCTCTCGTGAGCTTCGCGAGACCCGTTCAAGCCTGGCTCTGCCGAACCTGAACCTCCTCGCGATATTAATTCGAAATTCTATGGAAGAGAACCGGTGAATCGAATAACGAGCGATGCGCGATCGCAAGGAACGCCATGCACCGGAACGAACAAGAGGTCTTCTCCTTTCGTAAAAAACGAACGAGTCTTAGTATATTTAGGATCTTTAGAACGAGCAGGAATTTCTTACTGTTAAGATTATTTGATGTATGTGGGTACAAAGAAACGCGTGGATAAATTATAAGGTAGAAAATATATATATATTGTGAATATTAAAGTACAAAGCGTGGAATACAATGTGAGCTGGTCCAGATCCGCAGTCCAGCTAGCAATGTTACCCTAAGACTGAAAAAAACCCTGAAGCCAACGTTGCATATGTACCGCTTATGGTTTATCTTCGACGCAATCTTTTGTCTATGCGCTGTCGATGGCTTCGATGCTTGAGAAAACTAAAGACCATACGTAGAGTTTTCTTAGAAGTGGCGACCACTTCGACTCTTGCAAAATGTAATCGGATCGTAAGATTCTGGAAGTGAAAGTAAACGGCGAAATTCGAATACTTCTTCGATGGAATTTACAATCGTAAGGTAATTAAACAGATAGAGAGACCGCATTAGAGGAGATGTCGCATGAAACGCTTCTGTTACCAGAGAAAAAGGAAATATCTCGAGCGATGGTGTTTCAAGAATTCTTCGAATGCTTGGAATATACATATCTGCAAAGCAAGTGGAAATATGACAGAGGCGAAGAACCAATGGCTGTAGCGAGTGGAAAGAAGCGACGTGAGAATGTAATAAAACAGTAGCAAAATGTTTAAAGAATATAAACGAGTTAGAAAGTAGAGAAGGACGAAGCAACTGAAGGGCATCCCACCTAATTATGGCACGGAGAAAAGTTAAGAATAAAGTATTATATTCGTGCGTGGAAGAAGGTTCTTGCAAACGATTCGAACTTTCACCTAAGACGCGCGTCTATTGGATAATCGAGTTAATAAGTTCTATCAGCATAATAGAATGTAATTAAAGTAAACAGCGCATAATCGCGGTCAGAAAAATACTCGTAGAAAACGATTTCTCGAGTCCTGAGTATTATGAGAATTCCTGAACACGGGGCGAGACACAAAGCGTGTAATCATGCAAACATCTTCCTTCGTCCATGCTCGAGGCTAGCTACCGGTTGTGTCCATGGGACGTGGGAACCGCAAGTCCCAGACGCCGCTTGAAATTTCGAATTCATGGATTCCATTGTACACCATAAAGCAACCATGCAGTCTCGCCGAGTGACTTTGCACTTTAACGAAGGACTCTCCTTATCTGCTCGCCGCCAATAATTTTCCAAACGTTCTCCAAGTATTTCTACCTAGATTTTAATTATCCGAATTGAAACGCTCGACAAATTCGCGATAAGAATCGATAATACCAGTAATTTCGAAACATTTTACGATCAAATTCCGTTTCAGTGATTCACAAAATCATCGTTGCGACAAATTAAGCTGTTATCTAAAAAACTCAATATACTAATGGAACTTTACTTCGTTTACTCTTACCACACTTTCGTCAACATGCTATTAAGTATATACCGAACGTTAAATATAAGAAAACACATCCGACGTTATCGTTTCGGCTCTCCTAACGACGTTCAACTTCCATATACACGTATTATTCTCTGCTGTTATGCATCTCGATAACACTAGTACAATTCAACGACGCGTATCTATGATGCTCCGTGTAGATACACATCGATAAGTACCGCGAAGAAGAACAATCATACCGCGTGTAAATCGTTGCCCCTGTTTCTATTCTCGAGAATGCTCCTCTTAAACGAGCAAACCGAGTCGTGGTGAACTTATAATCGTCTCGATTCCTCGGTTAGAGAGAGCTCGAGGTTCATTGGAACGCGCCGAGGGAAAAAGATTGTAACAAAAATGTCTGGAATCTCGCTGTTGGGAAGAGATAACGGAGTGTAGTTCGTAGGAAAAGAACAACGCGACAGGTAAACGATAAGGGCAAGCCAGATAAGAACGATATCCAGTGAAACAGCAAGTTACGTACCAAGAAAATATGATTTCGTCTATCAATTACACTATGCAGAAGTGTAATTGAATTATTCGTTTCGATAAATCTTACTTTACACTGTGTGTATCTCGTTCCTACTTACGAGCGATCCATTGAGAACTTTCAACGTAGCTTGCGACGAATCTTTCTTCTTTTAGAAAAAAAGAATCGATTGGGTGGGAAAGCGTGTGTCTTCTCAATAGTTAGCACTAGAACTGGCAATTTCTAATGTGTACAACGTGTAATTCTGTTTTAATGAAAGTCAGTACGAACTTTACACGACAAACACCTGTATATTACTGGTAATCGCAAAACAAACGAAAGGTCTATATCACGGCAATTGGATTTGTTATTCCAATACACGTAATAACTTAAATATCTCCGATATCGGAGAAATATGTTTTCTAAGAAGTGGTTTAAGCGCCAATTTTGACACGAGAATTTAGCTGGAAATTAAAATGATCGTGGATTTTCAACAGATTCGAGGAAGAATACCTGTAAAATTTAATCGGTCAAGTTTTTCGTTCCACGTTGTTAAGTGGTTTACGCTCAATTTTCCGGCTGGCTGACAAATTGTCTGTGAAGTTTTTGCACCACTTGAACGCTCGAAAATTTTGCCTTCATTGCCTACAGGGTTCTCCTTTGAAAACGCCTTCCCAGCAAGACCGTTCTTTTTCGCTGGTCGATATCGATTCTCGAGACACGTAACCACCCTTCACCGACTGCCTATCCTCTCCCACATAGTTGGTACCTTTTTAGATACTTCAACTCCGAACAGAGAAACGCACCTGACCTTACTCTCTTGTCTGAGACACGAGCGAAGAATGTCGTACCGTGAAATCATCGGTTAGCATACAAAGTTGAGCCTGGTATTTACGTTTCCAATTGCCTGTACGATTTCCAACGGAAGAAATGGAGAGAGAGGTAAACTCGTTGATACTTGAAACTTGCCAACTAGCAACTTGAACAACGTTGAAGTCGTGAGATGTGCCTTTCGAATAGAAAATTTCAGAAATGAATATCGCTAATTAGAAAATCTAAAGTAACCGAATAAAATAATGGAAATGTAAAACAAAGCTGGTGTCGGCTAGTCAATCTAGAATACGATATTATCTGACCTTCGATTAATTTAGTCATCTAACTTTAGCGTTCTGCTACTTCGTCGACGACTGTTTTATTTCTTTTTGTTGTTTCTACAGAAACGAATAAAAAAAAAAAAAAAGAGCTGCTTTTATTCACCTATTACTCAACGGAAACAGCTCATCGAGCGCTACACCTTGCAAAACCGACGTCATCGAATGACAATCGGAGAGAAGGAAACAACGACGCGACGTGTTTCTCTGTGAAACAGACCCACGATAGGCTCGAGGAAAGAGTCACTTGTGCTCGTAAGTAAATCGAGAACACGGATAAAGTCGCTTTCGTTCTTCGAAACCGATGGCTCGTGGAATCACGCGAGATTTCATTCTTTTGTTACTTATTACTCAATGATCGACAAGAAAACTCTTATATCACTACAAAGACGAATAAAATGAGATCGAAAAAGCTAAAACTGCTGCTTGTTCTTAGAAATTTTAGACAGCTCGTGAAATTAACGAAGAAAATCGAGGTGAAATGAGAATTCAGTCGCAATTTTCTTACGTCATTCCGCCACGAGATTGTAATTCAGAGTGCGGAGGAGCGGTATCCCCTGTAGTACACGTACAAGAAAACGATTCCTGATTTCGTCGTGCTGGAGAAAGTAACTCGAGTGCTCGTAACCTTCGTGCTTTTCCCGCCTACATCGTCTTACTTCCATTTTCCACGATCTCAATGCAAAGAAGTCGCGTAGGTGATCAGGAAGAATTCGAGACAAATCTCCTGTTCTCCTTGGTTCGTTCGTGAATTCCAATGCTCTGCTACTATCGTAAATTAACTTGAAGGTGTATCGAAAATACTTTGATATTCTTTCAGAAATTTTTGTACAATATTCGCATAGAATAACTGGATTAACGTCTTCTTCTAAGCGGAACACGTTGTTTCAACGTTTGTGACTTAATGTTTATACCTTAAAATTAACTTGATATCGAGAGAGAAAGACCAAGTCCATTTTTCAAATCACTTTTCAGATCTGAAAATGATTAAAAACAAGATCGGTATAGGGAACAGTTTATCGATACAAAATAAAAACTCACAGAATTGCAATACTTGTTAACAAATATATAAAAACGATAAAAACAAGCACATACGTGCTAGATCACATTATGAGATTCACTACGTAACTAGAGATCGCTGAATTTCATTATATCTAGGTAATTTAACGCAAAATTATATTACGCTATCTAAATTATCTAGGAGATCAGAATTGGTTTAAAATTAATTTGGTTATTTCGTTTTCTAGAATACTTGTTGAAAATTCATTGTTTAGAAAATCGTTTCACGAATACGATATACGAACATTACGGTCATGTTTCTCTTGCAATAAATCGTCGTTACGTGGTTAATTGTTTTTCCATACAAGACCGATAAGAACTTGCATTTACCGCACTTTGACGCGAACGCGATCAAAGAAACGATCGTGTTATGGTCATTGTACAGACGCATACATACGCAACTTGGAAAATAATTACCTCAATTAGTCATCTTCAAATCGATTTTAAAAGCAAGGACTCGCCTTTAACTGGAGCAAATATTTGATAGCGCAGGTACAAGCGAGAGAAACTTCATCGATCGACAAATTTCTCAAACAATAAAGTTTTATCGTTAAATCAACAACACAGAAGAAACATAGCTATCACCTTGCGTATCCCGTCTGCGTAAACGAAATTTGAAAAATCTACAGGTCGAGTGCGACTTATCGATATTTTAAATGTCCTCCGCGATTAATCGATTTCATTCACTGCAATAACCTTTTAAAACATTAATTTAAACAGAAATCTACAAAAAACAAACATTAAAATTAATATTAATATCAAATCTCTGTTAGTTATAAAAGAACCCTTGCACAATTGAACTGGTATTATTAATATTATTTGGACTAGTATTATTATAACCTACAATTTGTACCTTGTCAGTTCACTAATATTATTGGTTAGTAATATACTGTATGAAATGACCAAGATCTCGTAACTTGTCGAAAAAGATGAAACAGACATTTGTATAGATAGAAATGATATTTCAACTGAAAATTTTCAAAGCAAAACTCTCTCTGTATTCTCCCTTTCTCTGTCAAGAGCATGGCGAGGCACGCCCGTGTCGTACGTGTACATATGCTCACGAGCAGCCGTTAGCGGTTAAACACGAACGCGTCCTGTATCATGATTCATGAGGGAATATGAGCAGAACGTCAATGAATCGTAATACATAATGACATATAGAATCAACTATGCTTTTATATCGAAACGTTCACAGATTAACCTAATCTCGATATATCGCGCATCGAAACAATAGTTGCGATAATCTTACAGATTGTACACCGTGCCTTACACTATACCCTCGAAAGCAAGGTTATCATTGAATACTCATAGTCTTCTGTATTGCACACCTAGATCAACACTATTGTATATCCAAAATAACCGTTACTTTGCGCATGTACATTGACATTTCCGTGAATCTTGAATATCGATTTATAACTTAAGAATATTTATAAAGTGAAAGATGTGTTTGATATTGGCAGCTCCACTGCAACATAACACTAACACGAGTAACGAGCCAACACAGTGTATAAATTGTACACTTATCAAATATGTATTTTAATTTTTTTCAATGGCAAAGACCTAGCAGCAAGAAATTCATCGATCTCTGAACCTGTACGAGCAAGAGAGATCGCGGGGAACAAAAACGACGGCTTGGAATGCGTGAATGAATTATTTATAGAGAACAGAAAGTAAGGAAGATGACGAACCTGAGTGGCATGATTCTCAGTCCTATGCATACAAGCTTAGATGCGCGTGAATTCTTTTGTGAAAACGTACGGGAGAAAATAGTAAGCACGTAAAATCACACTGATAAAGAACGACTATTTTCGAAATAAAATCCTGAAGCAATTATTAGTTGCTCTATAAATCCTACCTAAATAATTAATTTTCTGCGAATAACGGGTGTACTTGCTAGAATCACTACAAGTTCGCACACACAAGCGCGCGCGCGCGCGCGCATACACGAATAAAAGTATACCACGTTTATAGGTAGCTGAAGGTTCAGAGTTCGGGCTGTAACTAAATATTCAATATAAAATTTAATAAACTGTATATTCTACAAAAGCATATCACGAATATTATTTCAGGAATAAATAATGTATGACGAATGTATAATACTAAAAGAAGTAAAGTACTATACGAAGAAGACTAACGTACTTTAAAATAATCTCTAAACGTACTGTTTTAGGGTAACGGAATTCGTATCGTAGATCGTAGTAAGATGACAAGTTACTGTCATACACCGCCGTACCGGTAGTCATCGAAGATTTCATGAGAAAGGAAGCGAAGAAGCACAGCGATGAGTAGACCCGGGGTTGGGTACGCAGAGAAAGGAGGGGATATACCAAAGGAGAGAAGAACGTCGCCCGCGGCTAGCAACCGCAAAGGCAAAACTCCCGTGAGTGGTTTGCCACCGTGAACTGGTTTTGGGGGCTATCCTTGTTACGCGTTGGCGAAAACAACGGGTCAGCATCCGATGCACTTTGACGTGTATACTATTCGGTGTTGTCGTATATAAGTATATCATAAAAGAACAAAAAAACGATAAAGATAGGGAGGTGGAGGAAGAAACAGTCTCAAGTAGACTTACCCAGAGTTCTGTACCCCAGCTCATGTTTGCTGGGCTGGGTAAACCAGGCACAAGCAGGTTTGGTCTCACTCGACACTTCACATGTAGCGTCGCAATCCAAAAAGCACTTCTTATATATCGAACACGCACAAAAAACGCATGAAAAATCACGCGTTATACCCACCGCGCACGATCACTGAAATACCTCCAACATGTCGGCCCGTAACCACTGACTGGCTGGACCCAACTGTCCATCAAAAACCGCCCAGAATTCTGCTGTAGCGCACTCTATCGAACTTTTCCGATGCAAATAAGTGTTAAGTGGGGAAATATTTTGCCATTGGTCAAACATATATTTGGCGGGTATATTTCAAATTCTTCTTTGATGTAACAAATAATAACAATGCCATAACGTCGAACAACGTTTGTTAAAAATTGGTTTATTAATTAAGGAAATAAAATTGTTACTGCATATATTTATTGGTTTTTTTTTTTTTTTTTAGATAGAAGGTTTACACGATAAATAGTTTATATATTGCTTTAATAACAAAATAACAGCTTCTTAAGCGTTTTATATCTTTCCTTTATTAATTCTCTCTATTCTGAAAAATAAATCAAAAATAAATCAATCAATTAGTAATTTATTACTAACATATTATTTCCTTATATCTGAAATTAATTTGTAATTTATACTACGTAAAAAATACAAAATTACTAAATTTTAACTTCGATATTTGATTTCAGAAGAACGGAAATTATATGAAATATAAATAAAACAGAAAATACATATGAAAACGGTTTCGACTTTTATAATATTTAATAATAGTAATTACATAAATAATATAAAATGTCACATAATATACAAAATATGTAAAAGCGAAATTGCAAGCTTTCTAAGTTGCAAGCTTGTAAATTGACTAAAATGGCGCTGGATGACTCGAGCGAAGTATCAAAGGTCATTAATTCAATGTAGATAAGTAATTTTTTAGATCAGAGCAAGAACATCGTTTCTAATCCATCTACCTTGCATTTCCGTCGCCTTTCACTTATGGATTTGTGACGCAGTTTTTGTTTAACATTCTACTACACTCTGATGGAAGAAATGAATGCCCACTATGGAGGTTGTATTTGTTATATTTTGTTCATATTTTTGTAATTTTTTTATCCATCTGTTGACATATAAGATTCATTCATATAAAGGTGTTTTCGCAATAATCAGTTTGAATATCATTAGTATTATTGAATGAAATAAAATGAAATGAAATGAGTTATTAATTAATTACTATTATTTTTTATAGGTGGTAGAACTATTCAATAAATGTAATGAAAGTCTAGGTTCTTATTTATTTTCAAGATGGATTGGCCAGTTAATTGCAGAATACCAAATATCAAAAACTCTGTTTATACTCATAATATCAACTCTTGTAATTTTATTGATTGCATCTATAATTATTCTTCGAAAATGGAAAAACAAAGAATTCCTCCCAGAAGTGAAAGAATTTGTTGGAGTAGGTACAGGCAAGCCCAGATTCAGAAAAAGAGACAAGGTACTCTTTTATGGAAGAAAAATGTTGCGCAAAGTGAAATCCATCAGTGGACAAGTACATGCAACTGGACAAGGAAAGAAAAGAAAGGCTGTTATGAGATTTGCACGAAGACTTTTGCAACTTAAAAAAGAGACAGCGCCACAACAACTAAAAGTATTTGAATTTTAAATCTCTTATTTTAATTCTTATTTTCTTATGTATTTATTATTATATATCGTTTTAAATATTTTCATAGGTTTTAGAACCACCTGCTGAATATTTAGAAGAAGATTTAGGTCCTGGAGAGAAAGTACCACCTGATGCTTTATATATGTTACAAAGTATCAGAGTATTTGGTCATTTTGAAAAACCAGTATTTCTTAAATTATGCAAGCATACAGAAATTATGAATTTACCAGCTGGGAGCACTTTATTTAAAATTGGAGATCCAGATGAAAATTTATTTATCGTACAGCAAGGCTTAGTTAATGTTTATATCACAGGACCTGATGGTTCTCAAATATCACTAAAGCTAGTAAAAACTGGAGAATCAGTAACTAGTCTTCTTAGCTTCACAGATGTACTTACCGGGCATACAAGTACCTATAAAACAGTATCAGCCAGAACTGTGGAGGATTCTATTGTAGTCAAGCTACCAATGAGTGCATTTCAAGAGGTATAATTCAAGTTACACATTACAGACTAAAATAAACTAAAAGTCATTATTCCTAAACCTTGTAGGTTTTTCAAGATCATCCTGATGCATTTGTTCGAGTTATCCAGGTCATTATGGTCCGTCTTCAAAGAGTCACTTTCACTGCTTTACATCAATATCTTGGATTATCTGCAGAATTAGTTAATCAAGGACCACATAAAAAGAAACAAAGCCCATTTTCTGGATCTCCAGTTAGATCAAGAACTAAAGAAACATTTTCTACCCAAAATATAGAAAATCAATCCAATACAACTGCAACTGTCTCATCAGAAAATGATAGAAATGAAGTGTTTCATCGCGACATTTCTACAAGTAGTCATCAAAGTGTGCCTATAGTTATAAATCGACGGTAAGTTTAACGAAAAAATTGTAGAAAATAAAAAATGTATTGTTACTAATATTCGTTCCATAATAGGCCAAAAACTAATCTTGATTGGAAAAATCAAAATTTAAGTCCACAATCAGGTCAGAATACAGCAGATATGGTACCAGAATGTGATTCTCATTGGCCAAATTCTTCGCCTATAACATCACAACAAGTATCACAACCAGATGTAATACACACGGGAAATTCACATCCAAACAAAAAGAGGTCTACTACCACTGAACCAATACCACAACAACTCGATGAAGCACAGCTTGTGCAAATGGCTACCGAAGCATTTGTTCGGGAACTTGGCTTAGAAGATGATTCAATACTCAAAGATGGTAAAGTTCAAATCAGAGAAGTACCAGCTGGAACATACTTAATGAAGGAAGAATCTCATAAGGTTAACATATTTTAAATATTGCTATACATTATTCATAAACATCTATATTTTCATACAATTTTACATTCCTTTTCCCTAGGATGTTGCGCTTGTTTATGTTGTATCTGGTTCGTTAATAATCAGTCAACGCGTTTCAGAAGGTAGAGATGTAGGTCAAGAAGTTCATATGTTTAGCGCTCATCAAGGCGAGATTGTTGGTGGTCTAGCTGTATTGACTGGAGAACCTTCTTTTTATACCATTAGAGCAAAGCATTCTAGTCGCATAGCACTTCTTACTAAACCAACATTTTTCGCTATTATGCGAGAACAACCAACTGTTGTGTTACATGTTGCTCATTCAGTTGTTCGAAGACTTAGTCCCTTCGTAAGACAGGTAAAACTATTGTAGCATTTATTTCACTTGTTACTTAATACCGATAATTTATCCTATCTTCTTCAAAAGGTTGATTTTGCACTTGACTGGCTATTTCTCGAAAGTGGGAGAGCAGTGTATCGACAAGGAGATGAATCAGATTCAACATTTATTGTGTTAAGTGGTCGACTTCGATCGGTAATCACATATATGAATGGGAAAAAAGAACTCGTTGCAGAATATGGAAAAGGCGATCTCGTTGGTATTGTAGAAATGGTTACACAAACACCACGATCAACAACAGTAATGGCAGTACGAGATTCTGAATTAGCGAAACTTCCGGAGGGACTATTTAATGTTATAAAACTTCGTTATCCAATAGTAGTTACAAGACTTATAAATTTACTTGGACATCGTATACTTGGCACCTGGCAACAAGCGCACACAAAGAATGGCAGTAGTGATACACAGTAAATATCTACAATATTTTGTTTACTATTTATACAATTTCTTTTTTGTAGTAATTTGAATTTCCTTTATACATATGAACATATTTATAGACGGGCCGCTGCAACAGTCGATGCAAGACCAGCTCAAGTAAATTTCTCAACTGTTGCAATAGTCCCGGTATCCGACGATGTCCCATTAACAGCATTTACGTATGAACTTTATCACTCGTTATGTGCAATTGGGCCATGTTTACGCCTTACTTCTGATGTGGTTCGAAAAGTAAGCAGTTAATATAAAAAAAGAAATCACTTTAATTCCAGTGCAAGTAATAAAATTATACAAAATGCCTGTATCTTTGTTTCATTAATAGACGTTAGGTAGCACCATAATGGAACCTGCAAATGAATACCGTCTAACATCATGGCTTGCGCAGCAAGAGGATCAACACCGAATTTCATTATACCAATGCGATCCAACGTACACGTTGTGGACCCAACGATGTGTTCGACAAGCCGACTGTATTCTTATTGTAGGTTTAGGAGATAAACCTCCATCCATAGGCAGAACTGAACGTGAAGTCGAACGTTTAGTAATGAGAACGCAAAAAGAATTAGTACTTTTGCATAAAGAACAAAGTGGACAACGACCTACCAATACAGTGCAGTGGTTGAATATGAGATCTTGGGTTTCTAGTCATCATCACATTCAATGTCCTAAACGGATGTTTACAAGAAGATCTCAGTATAGAATTGTAAGCTATAAAGTAGTACCAAGTGTCTCATTATGTATAAAGCATATTAATAATTCAATTTTCAGAATGAGCTGTATTCCAAAGTTCTGATGTCCGAGCCAAATATACATAGTGATTTCAGTAGGCTTGCTCGTTGGTTAACTGGAACTTCCGTTGGGCTTGTTCTTGGAGGTGGAGGTGCTAGAGGTGCAGCCCATGTAGGGATGCTTAAAGCAGTTATCGAAGCCGGTATACCTATAGACATGGTTGGTGGAGTTAGTATTGGAGCGTTTATGGGTGCTTTATGGTGTATGGAAAAAAATATAACAACAACGACCCAGAAAGCTCGTGAATGGTCTAAAGTAAATATCATAAAATTAATCATATTATATCATAAAATTTATTATTTTTTGTTTATATGAACATATACTTTTTTCGATAGAAAATGACACAATGGTGGAGACAAATAATGGATTTAACATATCCAGTAACATCCATGTTTTCTGGAAAAGACTTCAACAGCACAATTCAAACAACATTTGGTGATACGTACATAGAAGATTTATGGTTACCATATTTTACAATAACCACAGACATCACTGATTCTTGTATGCGCACTCATACACACGGTCTGTACACAAACGAAAGTAGTATAACATTTATTAAAGCACTGACAGTTTCCAGTTTTCTTTGATATATATTTAAAGTATAAATTTAAATGGTTTGGATTTAACTAACTGGAAACTCTCTCGCTGTTTTGGTGAAATTTATAGAGAACTTATAAATATGTTTCTAACTCAAAGACCTATTTTTTTAAATTTAAATAAGCATTACTGTAGAGCATTGCGTAGAAATAAGCTTGAACAGCGGGAGTGAGCTTTCTAGATAATCACTGTAATGACGTACTCTCCGTTATGTATCGTTTATTGACAAATGTCGAACTTTATTTCTCGTTTGAGATGTTTTTTTATGAATTCTGGTAACAAACAGCTTTGAAGCTATCGATTCTTGCGTTAGAAGTAATCATATATTTTATAGAAGAATATACAAAGTTCAAAGAAAAATACAAACATACATTTAAGAACTTAATTCGTCGTGTTTAGGATCGCTGTGGCGGTACATTCGGGCTTCGATGTCTTTGTCTGGTTATATGCCACCCATGTGTGACCCAGTTGACGGCCATCTCCTGCTCGACGGCGGGTACGTCAATAACCTTCCAGGTAATTTGAGCGTTACATTAAAAAAGTGCGTCTAACTTTGTTATTATATGATATAAAAAAATTGCGTTATGTGTCTATAAAATTTATTGACATATATACTATAAAATACTTTGAGTTGAACGCACAAACGCTCTTAGATGAAAACATTTATAAGTTTCTTCTTTAATTTTCTAAAATTACCTGGACATTAAAAGCAACTTTGTATCAATGAATAGATGAAATTATATTAGTCTTTTTCATTGATATAAGCTCAGAACACGGTTTATTGTAACTCAAAGCATAATATAATCTTGAAAATGATATAAAGCTCACTCCCGTTGATAAAAGATGCATTTGTCAAATCCTGAATAGCTAAGTCAACTCAGGTTTACTATGGAGATACATTCGAGCCAGTATGACCATTGCGGGGGTCTTTCCTCCTATTTGCGACCCTCTTGACGGGCATCTTTTGGTCGATGGGTGTTATGTTAATAACGTGCCAGGTATCTTAAACCTGTATTGTTTATCATATCATAGCTGTAATAACTTATACGTCATAATCAATTTCCAGCATATGGCTTTATAATCTCTTTGTTCAAGCTGACGAAATGTTGAGGCAAGGAGCACATCATATTTTGGCCATTGACGTTGGATCACAAGATGATACGGATTTAACAAATTATGGAGATTCTTTATCTGGTTGGTGGTTATTGTGGAAACGATGGAATCCTTTCGCAACGCCTGTCAAAGTTCCGAATTTACCCGACATACAATCGAGATTAGCATACGTGAGTTGTGTACGACAATTGGAGGAAGTTAAAAACTCAGATTATTGCGAATATATCAGGCCACCAATAGATAAATATAAAACTCTTCAATTCGCTAATTTTGATGAGATTAAAGATGTCGGATATCAACACGGTAAATATTACATTCTATAGAAATATTATAGATAAGTAGATTATATGAAGTATACTTTTTACAGGAAAAACTTATTTTGAAGTACAATTGAAAGCTGGGGTTTTACCACGTTTTAATGCAGATAGAGAAAATGCCCGTGCATTACGAGCAAAACACCAAGCGGCAAACCAGCAAACAGTATCTTCTTATACCTTCACAGACTTAGCTCAAATGGTGTGTAAAGTCTCCAGAGGAAGTATATATGTAGATTTGGAAATTGATTCTGATACCGATGAATTAGAGGAATACGAGGCAGATCTAGAAGAAGATGCACAAGAAGTAGGATATGCCTCTGAACCCACTGCTGGTATTCTAGATCAGGTATCAATCTCTAACCTTTTCAAACAATAGCTCTTCTAAAATTTTATCTTATCATTTAGTCAACAACGATTTAGATAATACCAAGTACTAAATATTAGTAGAAGTCAGATAGGTGCTTCTTAATCAAATGCAACATTTCATGTCATCTAAAACTTGTTTTTATACGTTTCAGAGCCCTGACGAAAATCGTCTGCGACGAAGAACTGGCGTTTCCTTAAGTCTGTCTGACACGGAAGCAGAATCAGAATTAGATTATCATACCAAAATATTTTAAGCATTTTCTCTAGTTCTTATTTTAACATCATGTATTTTCTGTGTCATTCACTCCATAAACATATGTACACTAACTTGTTATATGTACAAATAACTTTACAATTATTTATAGTTTTATGAAAAATATATTTATACTGAAGTACAAAAGAATTGTTAAGAAAAAGTATCAATAAGTATTTTACGATTATCATCAGAATAACAATGCAATATCTCATTACTGTGTTATTATAGATTGATACAGTTGTTAATATAGTTATTAAATACATAATTCTATTGTTTATATAAAAAGAATGTTCTTTAAATTTTTTCTTTTTTAAAAACATTATTATATATTTCGTAAATATACCATATAATCCCAAATTTTTAAAATACATATTAAAATTCTGTATTCATTGTCAAATTCGGATCTAAAATAGCAAGGACTGCGCCTATTAAATGTAAGGATCCTGTAACAAGTATTTGATACCTTTCACAATTATCTTTTTGTTCCAAGTTTTTTTTTATATCTTCTAAAACTTCAAGAACATTATTTGCAACTACTGAATTCATTCCCCATATTTTAGAATTTATTTCACATTTTATTTTTTGCTCATCTATCGATGAGCTATTCATTTCATTGTCTAAACTTTTAATTCCTACAAGATTTGGTACAAAATATGCTTTATAAAAATGTAAAGATCTTAATGGTATTAATAGTTGTATTGGATCTCGAGTACCAGATGTATTGAAAATTAGAACCTTTTTTCCTTTACTTCCACTACTTATATCATTGAACCATGAAATGCAGCACTCAATACTTTCAATGGTATGTGCACCATCTAAAAAAAAATCACCAATACTACTTCTTAAAATTTGCATTCGACCTGGCCATTTACAAGAGGTCAATGCTATTGCGATCTTGTCCATAGATACAGATGTAACTTTATCCCTAGTCAGTAGCCATTCAGTAGCCATCTGAATAGCTATAGATGCATTTTGTTGCTGAACTTTATTTTTTATTTGTAAAATAGGTGAAAGATTTTCCCATTTATATTTATCAAAAGATGGAATAACACGTAACTTACAATTTCTTTCAATTGCTCGTTCTTCCAATATACGCATTGCTTGAGGTAATTGTGGAACAGAAAAAGCAACAGTTCCTGATTTAAAAATTCCAGATTTTTGATAAGCTATGTCTTCAACAGTATTTCCCAGTAAAGAAGTATGATCTAATCCTAAACTAGTTATACCTACACATACAGGATTTCTTACAATATTTGTACAATCATATAAACCTCCAATTCCAACTTCAATTATAGCAACATCAACATGTTCATCTAAAAATATATTAAACATGAGAATTGTCAAAAATTTAAAATATGTAGGCATATCAGATTCGTGTTCTTTTGTATCTTCCAATTTCTTATATATTTTCCAAAAGTTCTGAGTAAACTGTATTTTGCTTATTGGTTGCCCACTTATTCTTATACGTTCTCTTGCGTTAACTAAATGTGGAGAACTAAAGAATCCTGTTTTAAAACCATGTTCACGTAAAATAGCTTCTGTATATGCGCAAGTGGAACCTTTTCCTTTTGTACCTGCTATATGTATAACTGACAAAGTATCTAATTTTTGAAGTGTAATACCAGATCTGTAAAAGTTACGTTACCAAATTGTTTTGATGTTTAAGATACATACTTTTTATTTAATGCAACATAAATAGGAGATCATTACCGGATTAAATATTTTTTTGTATCACGCAATTTACGAACAGCACTTGCATGTGAATTATCTTTTGTTACTAATTTTAAATAAGTACTATTGCTTTGTAAACCATGTAATGCTTGTATAGCAGCCTGTAAATAGATATTTTTAAAATAAATAATCCTAATGAATATACATATATACACAGTTTACTCCTTTGTTCTCACTTAATTTTTGAATATTTTATCAATCAAATAACGATTTATATTATACCTTATATAAATTATCATCACGAAGAATATTATTAATTTGTTCCATAATTGAATATTAGACAAACAGAAAATTCACTATAACTTCAAATAGTTGCATTAAGTATCGAAAGTTACCTCATAACTTGCTATACAAACATAACGTTTGATAAGTTTATCCCACATTACTTTATTTTTTTAATAAATAAAGCAGAAGTACAGAATCATTTATTACATAATTATCTACCATAATATCTACTTCGTACAGAGTTTATATCAGGAAACTCCCCCCGTTTAACATGAATTTCATTCATTGATGAATTCTGTTGCATTATTTGTCCCCCACCTCCGTTTATCTACAGTCTATACGTCTACAGTCTATAGTAGTATGAGTATGAGTCATGAGGTCATGTATATTGCCTCTCCCGCTATAATCAAATTTTTTCTATACATATAGCAATATATTTTACTTTTATCTTTCCCGAGAGAAAATTCTATTACGTAAATTTTTATAACTGCTTAAATAATTATATGATTCTTATTATACTGAATAATTTAAAAGCATTAAAACAAATTCAAAAACATTCGTTTTCACAAATGTATGTATATGTCAAATTTAAGCATTGGTGATCATGTGGATATTTGACTTACTCTCAGCAGATTAATTTTCTATCACTAATTAGCGTATTGAAATTCTCAGTTTCCCAATATCTACATTCAGTTGCGCAAATACGGCATGTATCATATCAGTCACGACATGACGACACCATCGATGCCTTTTTCTTATCTTCAAAATTTCGTCTCTCCATTTCGACAATCGAAAAATTCATTGTTTTTGGTTCGAGAATTTTACGATCAAACGTTTGTTAATAATATACGATACTACTTGATAAAACGATACTACAATACTACGATAAAACTTGTTAAGATAAAGTTATGTTATCTCTAATACTCTTGAGATTTCTACATTATATTATAACTAATTTAAAAACGTAATAAGTACTGTTGTCTTTTTTATTGAAATGTGATTTTTTATATGAAATTATAATAACAGTACAAACTATGATTTATTAACAAGAATAAAATGAAGACTTACTTCTTTATTTATTTGCTTTATCAATGAAAAAAATAATTTAAACACATAATTAAGACTATGAAAACAAATTTAATGAAATATTTTTAGTGAAATCAATTGCAGTCCTTCGAATTATATTTAAAGAATGAAAAATATTGTAAAGAATAGAAATCCAATATTAATGTACATACTAAAATAATCGAGTCAAATACCAAATTTAATTTTTAATCTTTCCACGTCATGCAAATATATATATAGCATCAGAGAGAAAATTCCTCTCCGATAGTATTTAAATATTGCTTGCCGATGCGCGCGCTTGTTGGATCTAATGATTTGCACCAAGCTATATGTTACATTTGCAACTACCATTAACATCTGCTGGAATCATTCGTGTTATAGGTAAAACCATTTTTTGAGTGTCATTTTAAAGATCTTTATATTTCGTTTCGGAAGATCTAAGTAAATCTTTAACAATGGCAGATATGTCGATGAATATTGTTACCTCACGAAAGATGTCTTTTGGTATTAACGGAAAATTAAATGGTATAGAAAGCAAAACACCTTTTCTAATTGGAGTTTCAGGCGGCACTGCCAGTGGAAAAGTAAGTAATGTATCATTTTGTGTTTGCGAAATGTCTAAGTTATATTTAAATAATTTGTGCAAGATATATTTTCGGTCTAACTTAACCTCTAAAAAAAAAACGTATACTTAAAAATTATAAGATCTTCGATTAATTGTCCGATTTAATGAAGAGCTAATGAAAACAATTTTTCCGTCCTTTCAGTCAACCGTGTGCAAGCGTATAATGGAAAAACTAGGGCAAGTAGACATGGATCACATGCAACGACAAGTAGTTTGTATTTCACAAGATAGTTTTTATCGAGATTTATCGTCAGCCGAAAAACTTAAAGCAGAAAAAGGTCAATATAATTTCGATCACCCTGACGCATTTGATAATGATTTGATACTTCAAACATTACAAGACATACTAGCTGGAGTAAAATGTGAAATACCAGCCTATGATTATAGAACAAACAGTTTGTACGTATCATTTAAAACAATTTTAATGACATAAATTACTAATAAAAATAAAATTAATCATGTTTCGTGGGATTTTAGAGTGAAAGATCAAATTACAACAATTTATCCTGCTGATGTAGTTCTGTTTGAAGGCATTTTAGTGTTTTATTTCCCTAAAATACGAGACTTATTTCACATGAAACTATTTGTGGATACTGATTCAGATACTAGATTAGCTAGAAGAGGTAATAATATAAAGCATTTGTCATGTTTCCTCTTTTAGAGTTGCATATGTAAATTTTATGAATGAATACTTTCAATTTTTACAGTACCAAGAGACATAAAAGAAAGAGGAAGGGATTTAGATTATGTATTGAATCAATATATGAATTTTGTGAAACCTGCATTTGAAGAGTTTTGTCTTCCCACTAAAAAATTTGCTGATGTTATTATACCAAGAGGTGCAGACAATACAGGTAAATCATGATACTGTTATAATGTAATAAGGATCATGTGTAACAATTTAATTTAGGAAAGTAAATTATTTATATTTTAACTCCTTACTGCGTTTGGTATTGAACATGTAATAGTTAATAATAACTTGTTCATGAAATTAATTTACATTATATCATAACCAAAATTCAGTTTCATCAAATTTAATTAGATATGAAAATCAATTACAACTTTATGATCATGATAATTATATTTATTCTAATGATGATGCTAAAGTGCATACTCCAAATGCAAATTTTGATTGATAAGGCAGCTGAAAATTTTCCTCTTCATATATGTATGTATGTATGTATATACACATACACACATGCATATATGTATACATATATATATACATATACATTCATTTATGGGTGCTGCCTGGTATGTAAAGGCTGCTAGACAAACTATCTTTTAAGTTAGTGCAAAGTGGAGGTCATATAAAAACGTACATGGTTTGGTTATTGTATGTTTACAGTGGCAATAGACCTTATAGTGCACCACATCTGGGACATTTTGCGTTTGAAAAAGGCTGAAAACTCATCCAGACAGCATCCATACATCTACCAACATAGGCGTACTTCGACTTCATCCGACACGTTCAGCAGATGATTTTAGCATGATATGCGCACTTATAACCACTACACTTTTATACACCATACATTGATCTAGGATCAAGCTTGCAGTAATCTTAAGACTTTTTTTTTAATACATATGTCTCTTATATACTTATACAGCTGTATTTGTATTACATTTATACTAAGCAGCAAACAATATTGCTTCTAGTATGTGTGCATCTATTAAACCCTTAAATGGGAAAAATTAATTTTTCACTGTTCCTAAAACTTGGACATAATGCATGATTATACAAAGTACCTCGTCCAAACACTATAATTCCACTATTGCATAATTATTCAACTTTACATATAAGATTGATCTATGTTATATAAAAAGATTTAAGTATTAATTTATATATAAGAACCTTTATAAATATACATGTATGTACATATATACATTTATGCATGTATGGGTTCCAAAAAATTTAGATTTTTTTATATATTATTATTCCGTAATCAATTGAATGTTTTATGCACCAGTATAGTAATATAAATCGATAAAATATTTTACATATAATAATTTCAGCGATTATGAAATATAATAGCATAATTCTTTAAAATGTGATATTTTTAATTTAAATTAGTACATTATTCACATACTGCCATATTCAGAAACATTTAATTATATTATTCAGTGTGGTACTAATTCTTTTATTCTGTATTCTGATTTTTTAAACGCTCAAATAATTTTAAAATTGTTATTATTATACAAGATAATTACAATTTGAATTATGTAATTTGATATATTGTTTGTCTAAACTGTATAAAAAAATAATAAAGAAATCAAGTTCCCCATTATTACAAAATTATTTTTACTGATTTATACTTTATTTTACTTTATTTTTGGTTACAGTGGCAATAGACTTGATAGTGCAACATATAAGAGACTTCTTAAGCAACAGAGGTAGAGATACAGTTCAACCTGAAAATTCAATAAGCAGGACAGATAAGTTGTCCAAGAGGCCACATTAATTCTTCGAGTTTTGGAGATTAATAGAAAATTAACTAACAATGAGTTATTGTAAAATGTATCTTTTGTTATTTTCATTAATCATATATTTTTTAATATCACTGTTAAATTAGTAATACATTTAAAAAGATGATTAAGTTTCAAAAAAATATACTATAAGCTGTTTTTTTACTCCATTTTAGTATCACTCGTACACATAGATTGAAAGGTATTTGAGAGTTGATATTACATTTTGCAATATGAGGAACAATATATTTCTAGAGATTAAATTTGTAAAAATAATGTAGCAATACTTAGATATTAAATAGCAATAACATTAGTAAGCTTCTGCATTGTAAACAGCAATTAGTATCAAGAATTTAAGATAAGATTGTTTTTGTTGTTGTTATTTATGTTTGTTTATTGTATAGTTATTATATACATTACATACTTAAATATCATGTAAAATACAAAATCAAAAATGCTTAAATATAAAATTTACTATTACTGTTATTATATATATACATAACATTAACTTATTTAATATTAATTATTAATTATTGATAATACAGTTCTAAATTCATGCCATCATGAATTTCATCTGAATTGTTATGTTAAGAAAAAAGCTATATTGTTAATAATTATCTTCTGTGAAAATATATTTTGTTTGAAAGGATACAATCTTGTAATTTTATGTGATCCTTAAATATAGTATACCACTTTTTTAAAACTATTTTTTCCCAATGAGTTCCAGTTTGGGCTGCTATTAATTTTTTTAAATCCCCTATTGTATCATCTGGATTGCATTTAACTCTAACTTTTTTACCAAGACGATCATTACATGTTATTTCTAGCATTTTTACCTTGAAATAAATAATTATTCAAAAGGTATTATATTTATATGTATAATGATAATAAATATAAAATATACATACATTCAATTATAATTTTAAAAACTAATTTTTGATTAATATCAGTGAATATATATTCACATTAATAAAAGCAAGATCTCTCTAAAATCTAAATAAATATATAAATCTAATAATAGGATAAAACATAAGCTTTAAAAGCAACTTAAATTAATTTCGTTTATCAAACCAATGTTCAAAAAAGAAAATTTGCATTTTGCATTTTTATCATAAAGATTTTGATTCTATATAAGATACAGCCATGAAGGTTATGAAATGAAATATCAATAACGACAGATGTACAAAATACTTAGCTTTAAGCTTTTCCACATTCAGTTCTGTATTACGTATCACTTTATAAAAAGTATCTTTTATATGTAATCGATAGTATTTCTTATTTACAAATAAATATTAATATGATATCTACTTACAGTATATTGTAACGTTACTAGAACCAGAGAGGAAATTTTATTGGCGTGTATTTCTACTAAAACGAAATACTCCTGTAACGCTAGCGGCTGAACTTGATTGTCATATGAATTCGCCCTTAATATATTTAATGACCATATACGTTGTTTACCTCTCCGATATAACGCTGGTCCGAGCAGAGCCCGTGATAGTCTCACTAATAAGTAATAAATATTACTTGACGACCACGAGCAATGAACGTGTGCATATTGTTATTGTTATTGTTAACTTCAATCGACGCCACGTCGATGCTCGTCCATGAATGTGCAGAGGATGTCGACTATAGTCGACACTTGTACCGTGTTCGTACCGAAGAGGTTAAGTGGCTCCCCGTAGCGTAAATGTTAAGCATATTTTATACTGTCGCAATCTAGTAGCGGTAAATATGAATTTTACGGTAGTGCAGTCGAGACAATGAACGAAAAAGTTCGATAATAAATTTATTGATTATTCCTGATAACTACTTGTAATCATTCGTTAATCTGCATATTATGCAGATTATTTTCTTAACATAAATTATTAACAACCTTCTCGATTTGATATGAAATAAATCGCATTTTGTCATGTAAAATCGAGAATATATGTAAATCAAACAACGTAAGAAAAGAGAGTTTTATCGCTGAGCAAGGGGCCAAATCCTGATAATTGTAAAAATTAAAATCTTCCTAATTTGTAATTAATTATTTAAATATACATTGTTCTAAAAATTCCTCATAGAAGTTCATTAATTTTCAAATTCAGTAGTTTCGATTCTATTTAAGAAACACAAAATAAATTCGCAAAACGCGAATGAAATGTCTCTGTACTTCACGAGCAAACAACCCAGCCTAAAACTGCCAAAATCCCTAAGCAGCCACTCAATACATACTTCGATTGAACTTGCTGGTAAATGGATTTCTAAATTATTATATTACGTTCTGTGTATGTTAACAGCCAGTGTTACAGAACTCAAAATGTTAATAAAAGGAAGAAATTAACACGGATATCTTACCACTTTTAATAATAACTATCACATTTCTTGCAATAAATTTCTCTAGATTCACGGAATAAAGTGATTCTTAAGAATAATATAGATATAAAAGAGAATACATTCACGTAGGTATTCTTGATAATTTTCTGCCCTGCTATTACCGAATTTATATTCAACGATGGCGGATGCAGCAGATCTTCCCGGTGCTTCTTCCAGTCAAAAGATGTCATCAAAACTTTTAAGGCAAAAAGCCCAGGAATTTTTAACTTCGAGAAAACGCGCAAATAATTTAGTAGATATAATTTCTCAATGGGATGTAAGTACGAATTCTAAAATTGTTTCAAATTGATGAATGTATCAACTTTTTAAGGTTATGTCATTTATTAAAATTCCTGATCACTCTATCAGGAATCCACTTCGTCCTGCCTACTCACAATAGAAACAATATTCGTTGAAGTCCTAAAAAGAGGTGATATGTATTTGGAACGTACGATATCCCTTACTATTTCAGGTATCCTCAAATAGTTTAGTATTTTCTGCTGTTTGGCTGTATTTGACATTATACAATACATCTCTGAATTTCTTGATAAGAATTGTAAATTCTTATATATTAATACTTTGTGAAAATACATTTTTGGACACAAAGTATAAGCATAAAGATAAAAGATACATATTTATTTTTTAATTTTGTATATGCCTGAAAAGTTGAAATAGCTTTTCCATAAGATTTCTGAAACAGAGCCAAGCCCTGAAGCAAGATACGTCAGTTGGTTGAGGAATTGCTATGAAGAAATATGGGAAAAGATACTTACATCAATGGAAAAATGTCGACCTGGCATTCAACTACAAGCTCTCACTACTGCTATAAAACTGATGGCTGAAGAAGGTAAAAATCCATTGGAACCAATTGGCAACTTGGGATATTATTTTCCACTTCATCGGTTAAAGCCCATTTTGATGAAGTTACTTTCACCGGAGGAGGACAATGCCAGTTTAATATCTAGATTTCAAGAAATTATAGAATATCCTGATGCTCTTTATTATACATGGAAATGTCTTCCATCTCTTACCCCCAAAAGGCAGCCACATGAAATTTATATTAAAAATTTGTTGGAACTTATACATAAATTATCATTGCCAAAAGAAATTGAAGGTATAAATTAAACAGATTAAATATAATCTTATCACTTCTTTTAACATTAATATCTAACTTAAATTTTAATCATGTTTCAGAAAATGAGATATGTGAAAATAAGAATTTGTTGTGTAAACCACAGCAAGGTAATAGATATATGTTCTATAGTCTTTTTTTGTATTTAAGCTAATTATAATTTTTTATATATTTATATCTTTTTTTTTAGCTACTAAAAATTTTATATGGGATCAAGCTGGAGCAAGACGTGCACTGAATAAAGTCTGGGCTTGTGTCATGCATTGGGAATTGACTCCACAGTTACATAAACAATTATTAATAGTTCTTTTAGAGAGAGTAATGCCACATTTAGAAAAGCCTGTTTTACTAACAGATTTTCTTATGGATTCATTGGATGCAGATGGGCCTATTGGCTTACTTGCATTACAGGGTGTATTTTTACTAGTTACCAAACATAATTTGGAATATCCTAATATTTTTACCAAGCTTTATTCTATGTTTGAACCAGAGATCTTTCATACAAAATACAAAGCACGTTTGTTTTATTTGTCCGATCTTTTCCTCAGTTCAACGTAAGTGTATAAAATGTATGATATTTTTGCGTGTTATATAAAAATTACCACATACTTTTTTATTTTTAGGCACTTGCCGGAAGCATTAGTTGCCGCTTTCGCAAAAAGACTCGCGCGTTTAACTCTTGTAGCACCACCTGAAGATATTCTTATTATTTTATTGTTTGTTGGGAATCTTTTACTTAGGCATCCTGGCTTGAAACGTCTCATTGATCATCCACAAGGAGGAGAGATTTCTTCAGAAGAAAATAATGGTGCTGGAGACCCATTTTTAATGGAAGAACGAGATCCTTTATTAAGTAACGCACTACTTAGTAGTCTTTGGGAAATTAAAGCCCTACAGTGGCATATAGTACCAAGTATTGCTAGTGCTGCACGTTTCATTCGTGAACCCCTCCCTTCTGTAGAATACGATATGGCATCAGCTTTAGAACGTACTGGAGGACATTTATTCGATAGTGAATTAAAAAATAAGGTTAAAGATATTATGCTAACGTTCGAAAGACCCAATTCAATGTCATTACCAAAAGGTGAAAGATTATTGCAATATTGGCAATTAACAACAATGCACTGACTGACAATATTAAAATTGTATTGTGCAATATGCATCTTTATCAAGAAGGGAACTTTTTTCAACGAAATCGCAAAAAAAAATGATGCTGAACTTCCTGCGTTTTTTTATACGTTAAAAAATGTAGTATGAAAATATTGCATACTTTTGTATTATTTAAAGTCTAAAAGTAATTGCAACGGAATTGATTCAAAATACATTATTTCACGAGCAACATGTAGATATGTATTTTTAGATTTCCAACCATGCAGCTATTTAGCACAATAGATACCATTTTTGTTAAATGAAGTCATTTGTATGCATGAATGTGTGATAATAAAATGAAAGATATTTTAATTTAATAGATCACTCGTGTTTTATTTATAACGTATTGTCTACTTAATATATATTATATAGGTAAACATAAGTGAACTTCATAATAAAATCGTATCATGATACAATCTTATATTTTTAACAAGTATTTAAGTATTTAACAAGTATTGAAATAATCCCATACTTAGCTATGATACATTTAAATAAGCGCTCCACGTATTATTACCAATTATTATGTATAAAAATATCTATGTACATAAATAGTAGTATTTAATCTGAATACTTTCATATAAATCTTCTATTCTCCAAAATCTGTAAGAAAAATACAAAGTTTATATAAAAAAAAGTTATTTTTCTTATTATACATACAATGTATTATATAAAAACTACTACAAACCCATGTCAATTGTCGCCATTCATCTTCACTTAATGTATGCTTTATCTTCACTAAAATATTTGCTGGAATCTCAGGAACTGTAGCTGATATATGTTCTTCTCTAGTGGGTATATACTCCACTTGCAAAAGCTCAGCTACCGTTGGTCGTGCTTTTGGATCATGTTGTAGACATTTACGCATTACATCAATTAAAATTGGTGGTGACGGCATAACTTTATTACCATCTTCTGATTGCAAAGTTGTAGGAAAAGGAATGTTCAACTTCGGATTAGTTATTGCATTCACTTTAGCCCATTGTGAACGAACATGATGAAACGGAGTATGACCATATACTAAACTATACAAAATACATCCTAAAGACCACACATCTGACTTAAAACTTATCTACAAAATAAATATATTTGTTTTATTATCTTTTAGGTTCCGATTTTGATTATATCTAAAAAGTCATCTTCATACTTTATATTTAACATTCTGTGTGGGAGAATCTGAATTTCCACCAATATCCATTAGAGCTTCAGGGCTAATATAATTCAAAGTTCCAATTGGACAGTTTTTCACAACAGATGTCATATCAGCATTCATACTAGAAGCAATTCCAAAATCTATAAGTTTTAGTCGTCCCCGTACCAACAAAAAATTTGCTGGTTTCAAATCTGAATGAATTACTCCTAAAAATATATATATGTAAAATATAATCCATTAGATAAAAAATTATAAATAAATAAATGATTATCCTATACTAAGATATTTACCATTATCATGTATATGCTTAACGGCTGTCAACATTTCTGTCCAATAATATAAAATCATTGTAAGAGGAATCTGTTTTTCTTGTGACATGGTTTTTAAAAGACGACTGAGATCAGTGTCTCCCATTTCCATTACTACATAGACCATAGGATACTTAATTTCACTAAAATGAGAAACTTGAATGTAAATGTCAGTACATGTAATATGTGCAATATATATTTTTGTAAAATAAGTTCTTACTAATCAAACATTTTAACAATACATGGTGCTTGTAATTTATGTAACATTGAAATTTCTTCTAAGCAACCTTGTGCAGAGTCCTTGTCCATACGATTAAGATTAACGCATTTAATAGCGCACAACTCAAGAGAAGATAAGTCTTGTACTCTCAAAACCTCTCCACTCATACCTTGACCAAGTATACCCAAAATTAAATACTCTTTTCCTTTAACAAAAAGAGTTCTAGTTTGCCTAGATTTAGGAACATTAGATGGGATTGAGAATTGTACATTTGATGGTTTATCTACAATTTTATTTAAGTTTTGTTGTTGGTTTTGATTATTGACTTCTGAATGCTGATTCTGAGGATAATTGCACATTGATTTCAAGATATCTTTATTGTCTTTAATACAAGATGGAGCCTGTTTATTATTTGATATTTTATTTACTGTTTCTTTATCTAGCAATGTATTATTTTTATTTGGATGTTTATTTTCTTTTAATTCTTCATTAACATCTGATTCTAGATGTACATTTTCTGATGTCTCAGATATTTGCTTTGGCAAATCTGTTTTATATAAATTTTTACATAACGATTTTTCTTGAATTTTAGGTGTTACTTCATTTACTTTAGGAAGTTGAGATCCTTGTAATAAATGCCTACTAAAAACATCATTTTGTGCCAAACTTCCTGTATCTGATAAAGGTCTTCTTACTTTACCTTCTGTATCCAAATATCTATAATTAAATACATATTTAAATAAAAGAAATTAATAATAACTATGTAAATTATTTACATTGCATTATACACACATATATATATACCTTGGAGTTTCATGTTTTCCTATGCTTGGTGTAAAATAAAAAGAATTTTTTGGAGTTTGCATAGAATCTTTAAAATTAACATTTTTATTCTGTAATGGAGTTTGTTTTATGTTATTTAGAGACCAATGAGATAAGATTGTAGCTGGTGTTAACCCATGATTTTTAGATACATCAGATACTTTGTTTTGTGGCGTTTGTGTAATATTTCTACGAGAGAAACATGGGTCTGGACGTATAGAATTAATTGATGCATGTTTTAAAGGAGTTTGTAATATCCACTGATCGTTAGAATTTATATATGTTCCTGTATCTGATATTAATGTTTTACTTGTGGAAGCAACATTTTCACTATGAGTTTTTTCTTCATTTATTATGGAACTTGATTCTATTGTTACTTTCTTACTAGTATTCTGCAAATTATCCATTCCAGGCTGTGATATACTTTCAAAATATTGAGATGCACAAGTAATAGATTCCCTGTTACTGCTCATTCTAGAAGTACTCTGTTGGTCTAAAAGTTGGTCCTGATTTAATTCTCCTTTGATATCTATATTAGTAATATATTTATTTTTGTGTTCAGTTTGTGAAAGCTTTTCTTGTGCATGAGTTTCAATACTTAATTGCATCTGGTTTGATTGTTCACACTTTACACTTCTTTCAATTACATCATGTTCATGTTCGTGAAATGTTAATTTACTTTCAGGTTTAGATTCTACATTGTTAATTAACACATATTCTTCAGGTTTTGGAGAAACAATTATCTCTGAAACCTTACTAGTTCCTTCTAACTCATTACATGTTATATTAAATAAAGATAATGACTTATTCAATTCATCTTCAACATGATCATCCTGTGGTAGAGGTTGAGGATCATCAGAATCTGATTCATTATCAGAGTCTTGTGGTCTATCTTCGCTTTCATCATCATCACTTTCACAAAAATGCAACAATTCTTTCACACGTATTGGTTGAAATTTTGGTCGTGAAATGGTATGGTTTTGATAATCCATACTATTCAACATGGATCTATTATGCTAACAGATCTGATATTAAAAAAAAAAAAATACTTTAATTAATATACACCAACAGAAAAAGAATAATAAACATGTAAATATATGTACAGTATAATATTACTTCAGAATATCAAAATTTATTAAAACTATTAGACATCCAGAGCCTTTGATATATTTAAAAATTATCAAAATATCGTGAGGATTAAATAAAACAAAACATTTCGAACTATTTCCACTTTGTTGGCCTGAAAGCATTATCGTACCTATGATTATAAAAATCGCTTGAACCGTAACACTCAACAAACAGTTTTTGAATGCATTAGTAAAAATGTGAGACACATTTCATTAAATATTATCAGAAACACTTAACTTTGAGAATATATTTATCAAAATGCATAATTGACTTTTGTGATTCTAAACTGTTTGGTTTGTATCATACTGGTTTTTCGTTTACGTCATGAAATTCAAACCTTAAGTACAGCCGTTGATTGGTTGATGCTAACAGTGTTGCAATACGCAACATTCTACTTTTAGGGATATTTCACAAAATTGCATTAACGCTTTTCACGTAAATTAGTTCCAAATGTATCATTGTTATTAAATATTAAAAGGTGTCTTTTTTATTAAATTAATATAATAAAATTAACATAAAATAATGTTTTTTAATATTTTACATAATGACATGTTACAGTATATTATGTTATATTACAATGATTTGTGTTTATACTAGAAATTCAGCAATATAGAATAAATGATAGAAAAACAATGATTGATTTTAACGTAAAATACAATTCATTTACTAATACATATTTTCTGAACATTATAAATGCTTACATTTTACGAGAAAATTTCACTTCATCAAAATTTTAAAAATTAATTATTTTGAAATTTTATGTTTTACAATGAAGTTTTAATTTTTGTGTCCAATCGTTAAAGTAGATTAAATGTACAATGTTGAAAATCAATATTGAAAAAATGCGAGAATGTACTTATTTAAGATATCCAAAATACATAATAAAATGTATCTTGTATATATCTTACTTTTAAATAATTTTAATTTAGTTTAACTATATTTGTTTAAAAAATTACTATGTTTAAAAATACATAACTTATTTGGTTTAATACATAAATAACAATTTTGAACACTTATAATAATTGTAATAAAAAAATTGTATTAATCATTTTATTTTACTATATTAAAATATGCACTGTTTATGTTAAATATATATCATATTCAGAAAATTTCTGAAATTTTGTTTCTGGCCACTAATCTTGCATATAATATGTTTTCAAAGAATGGCGATAGAAAACAAGATTTTATAGAATAATATACAGTCTTTACTTTTAAATTTGCTTTATAGCTTATTTATCTGTGAGCTTAATATTTATTAAGATAAATCATGTATAAATAAATTGCTTTTTTTTAGCAGCTTAATTAATATTTAAATTAAATTATATTTAACAAATCTTCAATTTATATGTATCGTTTTTCTTGCTTAAGGAAACAATCGATATCCGCTGCTACCTGCTCCTCTATTTCGAGATCGGTCTTGTGTTTTAAGCACTAGTAGGTAGCAATTACGGAGATATAAAACATTTAAACAGATACACTTTATCATAATCCTCATCTGCATCCTTACTCCCTAGTAATTATTTTAAGTATGTACTTCATTTTTGTTGTTTCAATCGACCAGAATTGATATAACCATACAAGTATGATTTTTGATACGAAAGAAAATTGTTACTAAAGCTGAAATAAAAATGAACATGGCGCTTGGTGAACATTGATAGTTTGGTACATCGCTCTTAATCTTTTCGGTACGCTATAAATACCGTGGAAAAATCCGAAAAGTTAGAGTCGCATTCAAACTTTAAATTACAGAATGATTAAACAAAACGATTAGTATTTCAGCGCCTTGCTAAGATGTGTAAAGATCAATATAAAAAATAATATTTTATTTAATCCTTAGGGACGAAATTAGGAATTGTATTTTGAGTAATGAAAAAATGTTCTAGACTATGTTGCAATGTTCTTAACGTTTTCCATTATTATAATTAACAGCTCGCAATGGTGCTTTAAACGTTGATGCAGACTGTTGTTGAAACTGATATGCTAGAGGATGAATTTTAAAGCCATATAACCTGTAAAAATATTATTTTACATAATTTTATCAAAACTATATATTTGCTGTTAAAATTCAAACAAATTTTTGTACATATTTGCAAAAATGTTTTAAAATGTAAATCAGTTTTATTTCAACTCACCTAGGTACAAATTGATTTGTTGGACGTTTAGGTCTATATTCTGGATGAACCATAAAAAGCATGTGGGGAAACCCTGTTCCAAAATATGCTCCATCGGTATGATGATGTCGAGAGCTTTTGGGTGTATAAACATCCATACACTTTGGACAATAACTTTTAACCATTGCTTCTCCAGGGACATCACTAAGACCCAGAGGCAACATAGGTTGGGATTCACAATATACACGTGGGCAATGACCAAAGTCTCCAGCTTGATATTTTTCAATCATTTGAGCAATGCCACGATTAGTGAGAATGTAACGTGCATGAATTAGTCCATAAAGAAGCTCTGCTGCTTGTTCAATTAATTCAGACTGGTTTGGATGGCCATCCAATTCATCATCTACAGGATAGAAACAAGCTTAAAAGTACTTTGATATTTTCTGGCATGGTGTAAATAATATATTTACCAGGTTCAAGATCAAGTATCATATCTAATGCTTGCCTATAATGTGGTACTTGCTCATTTAATCCAGTTAAATTAAACTTGTCCTGAATATAGTCCTCGTCGACCTATAAGAAGATTGTATGAACAATTCTATGTAATACAAAATATAATTGCCAAATCATTGAATTTTGAAATGTAAATATTATCAAATATTGTACAAAAACAAAAATTTATACGGAATTGTGATACAGACATGGAATTTGTTTTGAACAATCAACAACTTCAAAACTGTTAACCTCAAAAATGTGAATTAGGTCAAGATATATACAATTAAAATGAAATATTATGACAAGAAAAGTACTTACCTCACAAAAAAATTCATTGCCTCTAAGATTGCAAAACCACGAAATCCAGGATACCTCCTCAGAACTGCTCATTTTCCTATGAATAAAAAAAATGAAAGAAATCTTTTTCCTATCAGCCTACGAAGTAGAAGAGATCACCGCGTTAAAGAGCGCAGGATTCGTATATAATGCGTAAAGGTACGTGCGCAAAAAAGTTCTCAGATCTCCGTATATTATCCACACGTACATACGACGTCAGTACTTAGTGCACGCCTGGCAATTGGTTAGAAAGGCGCCAACGAAAGGCTAGGTATGGGGAGATCAGGGTGAGGGGAGCAAATGGAGTTTTCACTTTACTAGGCAAGATGCTCGACGTTACAGCCTATCCGGCGGTTCACCTACGTTTCCGTGGTCATTGCTGCTTCGTCAACTGATTTTCAAACACGATGTACAGTCCGACACGGCCAGGAAGCACATTACTCGAGAAAAAACCTTGTAGGACGAATGAAAACCCAAAAATAAACAGCCTTTACGGCTTACCTTTTGGTGCTTTGATTAGCCACGCTTGCTCGTCCCAACGATGTAGATAGCGCTGCCGTACTTTATTCTATCCGCCACCTTCCGGCTTCTTTTCAGAAATTCTTCTTTTATTTAAACCTTTCTAATTAGAACCTTACTTTCTATATAAAGATACTGAAATTTTACTACCTGTTGAATGAACGTTAATATTTATAATAATTATTTTAGTCAAATTTTTATATTTTCATAAACAATTTTTTCTCTACTTCATTGACCAATGAACGATCAATGTATTTCCAATACACTTCAACCGCAAATTTCCTACACTTTATTTAACTAATACTTAATTAAATAGAATATAGGTGTTAAACCACACCATTTTTCTGCTCTTCCTTTGGTTCCGATAAGAACTTTGTCCACAATCAAAAAGATTTAAAACCGATACCCATATTATATTAGTATCACGTGACCTGTTTCCTAGCAACTTTAAACAACATAAAATTAACAAACTCACTAGATCTAATATTTTTATACTGCAATTGTATCTCACATTTGATATAGATAGTTATTTATATTCTATTTATATATACATATATGAATGTCTACATTCAAAATTTTATAGTATATTTTGTATATGTATTCTTAATATGATATTGGGTGTAACTTGATATTATTATTTATGATAAACATACAATTAAAATGATAAATGTAATTGTAATTGCGTTCAAGCTAAGAGTACTATAACTGCTTATAGAATTTAAGCTGTATTAACTGTATATAACATACAGTTGAGTCATTACTGAACAATTAGGTAAAGCTAGGTGCTATTTAGAATGTAGAGGTCAATTATATTTATAATTCTTATCAGTTTGAATAACTTTCTTAAAATTCACTACATGTTAAAAGAGAATAAGATTAATTACAGTACGTATAACCTCATAATTGTGTTTTTCAATTGTCCTATTAACTACTAATTTACTTATAGATGAATATGTGGTTTTGGTTTGGAAACAATTTAGGCAACTTTCTTTTACCAAAGTATAATGTTATTACAACTTCCAGTTTCTTCTGCACATGCTTAGGTTTATTTGCACTTGCAATATTGTACGAGGGTATGAAAGTTTTACAAATTAAATTACATCAAAGTACTTCAACCCTTATACAAAATCAAAGCCCAACAATATCAGAGAATTCTTGTTTACTGTCTAAAATATCTTCAAGATCTATTAGAAAACATGTTTCTTTACATTGGTATTATATTTTATAAATTATTAAATTATAGAAGCAGATTAATATTATCATAAGTTACTGTTATATATTGTTCTATTAGTATGCAATGGTCTACGTGGAGTTTTCAAGTATTTCATTGGTTTGTACATACCTTTCTTGGTTATGTTTTAATGTTAGCTATTATGACATATAATGTATACATAAATATTGCTATTGTACTGGGAGGAGGTCTTGGATATTGGATATTTGGCCTAAAACTCATAGAACTGAATGTGGAACGATTTTTTGAAAAACGTACTCTGTTAGATTGTGATAAGGAATGTGCTGGTAAGTTTTAAATGTTCTTTAAAATATTAAAAGTCTCATAACATTTATAACTATTTTTAGATAACATAGTACATTGCCAGGAAGATGAATTAACAGTCTCTGTTATCGCAGAACAATTTGTAACAGAAGCTACTGTTGAGGTTCATATGCCAAAAGATGTTTGACAATACTAAAAGTAGTAGGTTATTGTTTACTAATATGTAAAATATTCTATTTTATACATATTGTATATATTTCAATTAATCATACAATAACATTTAAACTGAACTTACATGTTAATTCTCATTTAATAAAAATATATTCTGTCTTTATATTATAGCTCAATATTTCCTTCTTCCTTTAACTAAACAAATGTTGATAACAATTATTACCACGAGATAAGAAATGATCATATGGATTTTTTGTAGTAATAAGCATTCCACAAAGCCAGCAAAAAGAAGCCTGACAATAATTACATGTCATTTTATTGCATCCGTCAATTTTTTCAGCCATAGATGCACAATTTGGGCATGCCTTAGTATATTTCTGTAAAAAATATTATTACATTATAAAAATGCTACAAACATAAATATTTTACTATTGTTAAAACTTAATACATACCTTTATGTATTCTTGTGTTAAATATTCTTCAGCAACTCTTTGTATCTGTTTCCTACCATACTTTGCTTCTAATTGTTTTTTTTGATGTTTAGTACCATTTCTATACTCTTCAATAAGTTTTTGTCTGCTACTTGAAGACATAGCACATGGTTCAACCCCATGATATACCTTAAAATATACATTTAAGTAGTATGCATTTATTATATTGTACTTATCTTTTTTATATTACAAAATTGTATACCTTATAACAATAAGTACAAAATGAATATTCACATTTGCTGCAAATTCCTAGTGTGTCATCATCAATTTTTACTAACGGACATTGACATGAAATTCTAGGACAAAAGATTACGTCTTTCATAGTACTTAATGTCACACCTAATAAAGCTTTTTCATATTGTGAAAATAATTCTGGACAAAGTTTTTTAACTTCATTAATTGTAATATTAAGATTGCAGCTTAAATCAGGGCAAGTAATACCAATTATATTATCTTCCTTAATTTTTATAGTAATATATTCCTGTATACAATTTTTACAATATATATGACCGCAAGTTTTGAGCTTTATACACTGTCTTCCACAAAATTTATTAAAACATATAATACATTCAAAGTAACTATTTTGAAATTTAATCTCTTCTGTATATTTATCATAACTTAGTAAAAATTGTAATGGATCATAAAATAATATACTGTATATAGCTCTAATATCATTTTGAAATATTGAATTTAGCTTAAAATAATCTGATATCTTATGATATGTCATATACATAAATGAAATATCTAATGTGTCTTTAATGTTCAGAAATTTAAGGATATTATCCCTTAAAAATTCAAACCACAAAAATAATATTTCTTGGCCTTTATTTTCCAGCGATATCTCATCTAATTTCTGACAAATAAAGGATATTTGCCAAGGTGAAAGCCACGAAGAAATAATATAAAAATTTGGCGATCTTTCAGAAGGATAATCAACATTAAGTTCTAAGTACATTCTAATAGGTGGCAAATATTTGATAAAATAAGGATAAAATGAGTTAAAATTTTGTCCAAGAATATTTTCGAGTTTTAAGAAATTGTCACTGTCATTAAAAAATATATTATAATAGCAGTATATTATATCTTCTTTGTTACAAGAAAATTCGTTACTGTTATAAATATTTGAAATTGCTAAGACTTCATCCTCTTGTCGTTTTCGATTATTAACTATGCATTCTGACATTTTCGAAGCTTCATGAATTACTTCACACATGTTGTATTTATCAAATTTTTCGTTTTAAACTTGAATACACTTATCAATAAAGGAAACTAAAAGCAGTCAACCTCCTCTTTCGAAGTACGTATAACAAATGGCTTAGAAAACATAGATGAAACCATAGAGTGTATAGAATAGAAACTGAAGTACAGTGAGTAATCAAAATATTCGAACGGCGTGAATTGAGTCACATTTTATTATATCTCTTCTATAGGCTGTGTAATCTATGAAATAGAAAACTTAGGAAGTATTACCTGTTTTCATATTGGCGCGTTATTATGAAATAATATTTAGTATTTCTACGCATACACATATAAGTAATAGTTTTTACATTCACAAATAATTATATATAATTAATGTGCAAATAATTATTCAGCGAAATATTATCACAAATTTTTATAGAAGGGTCAAATGTTTTAGTAAGAATTATCACATATCATGATGATGATGGCTTATCATGATGACAATCATTTTGCAATGCATATTACAGTTCCGTTTTCAGAAAAATATATGTACGGTTGAGGGAAAAATATATGTAAGTTGTTTAACTGTTTTCATTCAATATAGGTATAAAGAATTACAATTTATAAGACAATGAAGATAGTATAGTGTGATTAATTCTATATTAATATTTTTCTGTTTTTTTAAATCTATCAAATTACTATAATATAAGATTAGTAGATTAACATTATAAATTACGATAATATAAGATTAATAAATTAAATATTCATGAATAAAAAATAATAAAGTATACATTGTATAAAATTCAAAAGGATAGAGATACTGCATAATAGCAAAACGATACATGCACAACTAAGATTAAATTGGGCCACGAGAAGTAAACAGGTTAGGTTGAAATTTAACCGTTGAATGTTCTATGAAACAGGAATTAATTTAAAATAAATAAAGACTTATTGTACAGAAATAAAATGGTAGAGGTAGAAGCAAAGCATATTCTTCACAGTGGCATTTTTCATCCTGTTTTACGACAATGGCAATCACCAAATGTAGAGATTACGGTTAATGCTCTCATGTATCCAATCTTCATCACGTAAGTGAAATTCATATCTACCGCTTTTATTCATTTACGTATATATGGTAAGCATGTCTATTTATGCTGATTGCTTATAGATTTTTTATGAAATATGTTAATATTTGCATTTTACAATAACAGATAGGAAGTAATAAGTGAAAAGAGGGGTCAAATGTTTCTTGAGGTCAATTTAATATTATTTGAAAATAATTTTTTGCTTGTTATATAAGTGTATAAGAAATAACATATTAATTTTAAAAAACATAATTGTGCTTTTTCAAAATTTGTACAGAGATATGAAGCAAGGAAACTTTAATGTTTAATTAAAAATTTTATATAACGCTTCATTTTGTATATAGAAGGTGCATATTTACAGGGATGAACAAGATGCTAAAGATCCCATTGCTAGCATGCCAGGTGTTTATCGGTATGGCATTAATCATTTGCGAAAAATGTTACAGCCATTGGTTTCAAAAGGCTTACAGTCAATATTATTATTTGGAGTATCAAAACACTTGAAGAAGGTAATCTTTTACATAAAGGATCTAAGTAAAGTAATTAAAAAACAATATCTTTAATAGGATCATATTGGAAGTAATGCAGATAGTGCACAGAATCCTATTATTCAAGCTATACCATTAATAAGAAAATGGTTTCCAAATCTACTAATAGCATGTGATGTATGCTTATGTTCGTATACTATCCATGGCCATTGTGGAGTTTTAAATGAAGATGGGAGTATAAACAATAAAGCCAGCATTGAGCGAATTTCTGAAGTTGCACTTGCATATGCAAAAGCTGGTAAGATTGTTGTTTTTTTCAAATATATATAAATGATGTTATTTATTATCCATTTGCTTACAAAGGGGCTCAAATTGTGGCACCATCTGATATGATGGATGGAAGGATAAGTGCAATAAAAAAGAAACTAGCAGTAGCTGGATTAATGAATAAAGTTGCAATTTTATCTTATGCTGTGAAATTTGCATCAGGATTTTATGGACCTTTTAGAGATGCTTCACAATCTGCACCTAAGTTTGGAGATAGAAAATGTTATCAATTACCTCCAGGAAGTAACGGATTAGCTGCTAGAGCGGCTGTTAGTTTTTATCTTTTCTAAACTTTTAATTTTCTATTAATTTCTAAATATGAGTAAATACATATTTTCCTTTAGGCTAGAGATGTTTCTGAGGGAGCTGATATGCTTATAGTCAAACCAGGTTTACCTTACTTGGATGTTGTTAGACATACAAAAGATGCACATCCAGAGTATCCAATGTTTGTGTATCAGGTTTCAGGAGAATATGCAATGCTTTATCATGGTGCTCAAAATGGTGCAATAAATTTAGAGAATGTTTTAAAAGAAGTTCTTTTATCAATGAGAAGAGCAGGTGCTGATTGTATTATAACATATTTTACACCATTAATTTTAGATATGTTACAACCAAAAAGTAAATATTAATATCAGTAATTATATAATTAAATGTTTGAGGACATTGATGCAAGATTAAATATACATATATGATATTAATATTTGGCGTGGTAAATAAAGTAAATATATTTATACATTCTTTTGTTCATTATTTCATAAAACTGATATAAAGCAATGAAATGACGACTGAATGTTCTAATGATGATAGAAGAAAAAAAATGATGTACATAGTTAATTGATGTAAAAAGAAGTCCCGTTACCGTTACATTTTATTACGTTGCAGTAGATACATAGAACGTCGAAACGATTGTTCGTCAAAACAAACTTTTTTTCTGTTTAGATATTCAGGTTATCATATCAAAGGATTATTTTTTCCAATTAATGATGCCTTTAATGTGTACATATGTTTCTCTTATAATATCTATACGTAATAAATCTTTTTAAAAATATCTAATAAATGTAAATGATAAATCGACGAATAAATGTAGAATGTATAAATACATTTTTATGAACATTTTATGTAAAGAATAATTAGAATATAGTTAAATATCTATCCATAAAAAAATAATAAAGACCTTTATATATAACAGACGTTCTAAGCATACAAATATTTTCTTAATATATGATATGACAACGAGTGAATGAATATGGTTTTCGCGTGTTACATGAATTTCTCTTAGCATTGATTCCTCCAATCGTAAGAGTACTCGAAATTTCCAGAAGTACGGTACCATTGTGACGTGGGCCTATCGATAGCAGCCAACTGTATGTAGTTCAACCAACCAACATGCGCCTTTCCTTTAGTACGGATGCTTTGAGACCAATCAACGTAGGCCACGACGTATTCAGCTTGTTAATATCCCGGTACTGAGATAGGCCTGTAGTCAGTCATTCCTGGTTATTCGTGTTGTTCGCTAAATTTGCGCTGAGAATAACCAAGCTTTTTACTTACAAAAAGAAGAAAGAGGCGCACGTATATTTAATCTGGTAAGTAGCAAATATAGCTAAATATTATTTAGATAAATATAAATATTAATAAATCAAAAACGGTGTTACGTTTAAAAAACTTCATAGAACCCTAAGAACACTTCATTATCTGCCACGTCTTGTTATAAAATATTGCAGTTTATTTTTTTATATTTTATTCTAAGTAAAAGAATTCCTTTACAAATTTCTTTAAAACGCATAAAGTATTATTACAACGTTAACTTCAATTCCTAACAGAATGTAAAAGAACGTATTCTAAATGTCTTATAATTATAATGTACCATACAATAGCTAGCGGAATATGTTTGCCGAAATGAAACGTTATACGAATTAATGATTTTACTCATGATTTATTATTCTTGTTAACTACATTTACGAATAATGATGCTATTACCTAATATTGCTTAAATTTTTATATAGTGCTTACATTTTTATTGCATTAATTTTATGCGATAATTTTTTATACTTTATACGTCGGTACTAGAATTTTCTATGTACCAACAATTCATGTTCTCTGTCATATTTTTTAATAATTAAACTCAAACTTGCAAGGTTATATCAAAATACTACATATTAAATAATTTATGCATTTAAAGAGTACAAATTTCAGGAATTGTATGTTTCTTTTACAGAAGAGCACTTATATGAAGAAACATGAAGGGAGTTAAAGTTCTATTTTTCCTAGGCTTAGTAACTTTTGTTTTTACAAAAGAAGAGAAACAGAAGGAAGATATTGGGACAGTCATTGGAATTGACTTAGGCACAACATATTCTTGGTAATTAAGTTTAAATAACATTTAATAATGACATATATACATATAGATGTTTAATGGAGAAGTTTATCGAGAAATGAATTATTTCAGTGTTGGAGTTTATAAAAATGGAAGGGCAGAGATTATAGCCAATGATCAAGGAAACAGAATTACACCTTCCTATGTGGCATTTACTGCTGATGGTGAACGTTTAATTGGAGATGCTGCAAAGAACCAATTGACCACAAATCCTGAGAATACAGTTTTTGATGCCAAACGATTAATTGGTAGAGAATGGTCAGATCCTACTGTACAACGTGATATCAAGTTCTTTCCATTTAAAGTAATTGAAAAAAATAGCAAGCCACATATAAGAATGGCAATTAATGGCGAGGAAAAAGTATTCGCACCTGAAGAAATCTCTGCTATGGTACTTGGTAAAATGAAGGAGACAGCAGAAGCATACTTAGGCAAGAAAGTTACTCATGCTGTTGTTACTGTACCAGCTTATTTTAACGATGCCCAGAGACAGGTAAATATGAAATATGTAGTTTAGAGAACAAATTATTCGGATATTAGTGATTAAATATGTATTAAAATAAGTACTAAACTAGTATTATAAATAAATAAGTGATTATTTTTATTTAGGCTACTAAAGATGCAGGTACTATTTCTGGACTTGTTGTTATGAGAATCATCAATGAACCTACGGCTGCTGCAATTGCTTACGGTTTGGATAAGAAAGATGGAGAAAAGAACGTGTTAGTTTTTGACTTGGGTGGTGGTACCTTTGATGTCAGTTTGCTTACAATCGATAATGGAGTGTTTGAGGTCGTTGCAACAAACGGTGACACTCATTTAGGTGGTGAGGACTTTGATCAACGTGTAATGGATCACTTTACCAAACTGTATAAGAAGAAAAAAGGCAAAGATATTCGCAAGGATAGTAGAGCTTTACAAAAATTGCGTCGTGAAGTTGAGAAAGCTAAAAGAGCACTCAGTGTTAGCCACCAAGTATGTTTCACTATAATTTGCTCAAAAATGATTTAGTAATGTCTATGAATAATATTTGTATAACTTACATCTTTATCTTGTCATAGGTGAGGATCGAAATTGAATCATTCTTCGAAGGTGAAGACTTCTCCGAGACCTTAACGCGTGCCAAATTTGAGGAGTTGAACATGGATCTTTTCCGTAGTACCTTGAAACCTGTACAAAAAGTCCTAGAAGATTCCGACATGAATAAGAAAGATGTAGATGAAATTGTACTCGTCGGAGGTTCCACTAGAATTCCCAAAGTTCAACAATTAGTTAAAGAATTCTTTGGCGGCAAAGAGCCGTCACGTGGTATTAATCCTGACGAGGCCGTCGCGTATGGTGCTGCTGTGCAAGCTGGTGTCCTTTCTGGAGAGCAAGATACAGATGCTATTGTACTTCTAGATGTCAACCCACTTACTATGGGTATTGAAACTGTTGGAGGTGTGATGACTAAACTCATTCCAAGGTAAGAAAATATTCGCTATCTTTTATGTTTATGTTTATGTATATAAATAATTTTATTTGTTTGCATAATTTTATTGTTTGTACAAAAAATGTATTTTTTATTTGTTTACAGGAATACCGTGATTCCGACCAAGAAATCGCAAATCTTCTCTACTGCGTCTGATAATCAACATACAGTAACTATCCAAGTATACGAAGGTGAACGTCCAATGACGAAAGACAACCATCTTCTGGGTAAATTCGATCTTACTGGCATCCCACCAGCACCAAGGGGTATACCACAAATTGAAGTTACCTTTGAAATCGATGCTAATGGTATTTTACAAGTATCTGCTGAGGACAAGGGAACTGGAAATCGGGAAAAGATTGTTATTACCAATGACCAAAACCGTCTTACTCCCGATGACATAGAAAGGATGATAAAGGATGCCGAGAAATTTGCTGATGACGACAAAAAATTAAAAGAACGAGTAGAAGCACGCAATGAACTCGAATCTTATGCATATTCTTTGAAAAATCAATTAGCTGATAAGGAGAAACTTGGCTCAAAAGTTAGCGATTCCGACAAGACCAAAATGGAGGAAGCTATCGAAGAAAAAATTAAATGGCTAGAAGAGAATCCAGATACTGATCCAGAAGAATATAAGAAACAAAAGAAAGAACTTACGGATATTGTTCAGCCCATTATTGCCAAATTGTATCAGGGTGCAGGTGGTGGAGTTCCACCAACCGGAGGAGATGAAGAAGATCTGAAAGATGAGCTTTAACTAAAATATGATCAGTACTTGTATTCGTCCTAATTTAGACTGAATTAATACAGTCTCATGCAAATGTTGCAGAGATTAATACGTCGTTGATATGTCGAGTATAAAAGACTGGTCGACGAACGTTTGTTATCCATTAAGTTACATCAGAAGTAAACAATACACGACTGTGGAAATCAATCTATGTATTGTACTACAGCGTATTTGTCATAACAGTCATGATTTTAATTTTCTCGATAAAAGAACATATATCTAATTGAAGGAATTTTATTACCGAGAGTAGCTTCACTAGTTTCCACATAAGATATTGCGCGTTAATTTATTTTAATTAATTGTTTTGTATGTTTCATTACATATAATGGAATAAGCAATTATGTAATTCGCGTTACAGGTTTTACAATGTGCTGTGTGAGAACAGAGTGAATGTGCAAGCGTGTATGACTTGCGCCTATTACTGCCTGTAGATAAACTATATCGTACTATGTACAATATAGCTGTTCTGTGTGAATGAATGTCATATGTATCAGTATCACGGAAATAAACATTTTTTCAGTAAATTACAATAAAAATACTCTTTTCAGTTATAATATACTAGGTATCTGAAAAGAAATAATATATAGAAATAGATTTGGAACAAATTTTATTTGAAGATATGATTTAATATTATAACAAAAACAATTGAAAATTCATAGATAGGATTAATTCTCTATAGTTTTAAATACCTATTGTGTTTAATCGAAATATAATATTAACAGATGTAATAATAGTAATATAATATACTCTTTTGTATAATTTCTTAATATTTTTGCTTATTGAAGCAATTCAGTCACTAAATACTTTTTTCACATACAGATTTAGGTACAAAAATAACGTCGAAATCCCGTAACAACCATTTTCTGTAGTGGAATCTTCTGTGGTAAATTTTCTATGACTTTTTTTTACAGTATAGATTTTGGTTTTATAATTTAGAAAAGTAACTATATTGGATACAAGATTAAAAAGTAATAATACTATTGTCGATCAACGAACTCAATCACACAAAATAAAAGACGTCATATATCTCGCATAATAATTGATTTGCATAAAAACATATTATCGTACATTAGCGATGTTTTTTCTTCTACGAATACAATAGACATAGTTCGAAATGAGTAAAACCATTTATGAATGCAATAGATATCGAAATGAATAATAAATAACTCATAACTATACATATTAAAAATACCTAAAATGAATGTCTACTTTGCAAGTTTAGAGTACTTTTCCCTTTAATAAAAACAGTAAGGCCGAAAAGTAGGCATTTTCGGAGGCATAATTAGTGCAACCCAATTGTGAATCCGTCGATATATTCAAAATATATACGAGGTATTTTTTAATTCTTTTTGTACAATCGTAACATTTAACAGCTTTTTTTTGGCATTGCTTAAAAAGGTTTATAAGTGATAGATGGTGAGCACTTTTCTCACGGATCATCGGAGGGTAGTACACTAAAAATGCAGGTACAATAAGTTTTTCTCTTCTTTTTTGAATCTCATTAATCCTAAGGAACATGTCATTACAATTATGTATAAGTCGAGACTCCGATAATCAATCAACAGTATGTTCGTGTGTAAAATATTTATATGAATATATATATATATTCATGAAATGAATAATTTGTGCTTCCTGATGAAAATTAAATATCTCACATCGAAATACCAGATCATTTTTTATAAGGAAGCTAACCTTTTTCTTTCAACTTGCTTTATCTTTTTATGCGTTACATACATCATTCATTACGAAATGTAAAATTTTTATTTCTCCCTTTTTTCTTACGGTAAATATTCTTTTTCCTTCTTAACTAGCATGAACACATTGAATATATTGTTTTTCATATTTCCATTAGGTAGAACAGTACAACCTGAACTTTTGTGTGGACTTTAAAAGAAAAGCGCACGTGTACAGTATCTTTCCAGGCGGATCTGTTTTTGCATTGCGGTAGTTTTTATATTTTTTTTTTCTTTTTTTTTTCTTTTTAACATTCCGTTTTTAACATCGGACGTATTCTTACGATAGACAATGAACATGCTTAATTTAAGCTATACGATCGAAAAGAAGTTTTCTTCATAATTTCATCGAAAGCGTTAAAGAATCTAAAAGTATATACTTTCTTTATGATTAATGATTCCAATATTGATAATCATTACCTTTTAATGCCATTGCCAAGTCAATTAAAGATCGTAAAATATAATATGCAATAAAAATGGCAGTTGTAAAATGACAGTGATATAATACATAGTTAATGATTATTTTAAAATTTATATGTTTCTCTTCGATCGTTAAATAAAAACATGCACGTTAAACTACTTTGCATGATGTAAACGAATAAAGCTACAAGTATAGATGTAGCATATATTCTATTACTCTTAATGAGTAAATAATAACTAGATGCGCGACTATTAAAATATTTTTCCGTCTATCTTTCGTAAAATTTTTTATGAAAAAAATTAATTTCCTCCCTTTTATGAGACGACAAAATTTAACCGCTTAACACTTAGCCAACCGAATGGGGAGATCACCCCACATTAAAATAAATCGCTACATGGCCGATCGGGGATTTCCCATTTGAACCTTAGGAACGCGTTTTTCTTTTTATTATTATCTGTTATTGTTTAGATGGAATTGTTTCCAAGTAATCGGACTTTTTCAACTTTTACAAAGTACAGTATATAATAAAATACACCAATTTAGTGTTTGGTGTTGACTTGTCCGAGCACGGTCCGAGAAACATATAGTTCGCTGTGGCGCGCGCGGTTGACTAAGCGTTAACACTTTATACAAATAATCTTCCAAATGCAATACAAAACTTTATGAATGTCTATTACCAAAAATTTATCTAAAAATATTATTATTTTTAATAACTTATAATTCTTAGATAGTACTCTAAGGTGTCGCGCAACTAAGGCTGAAGATTACAGAATGAACTTCATTCGGAAAAATTTAACTTTTCATACAATAATTATTTTCGGTATTGCAAACATAATTCTGTTTAAATCTTACTTTTTCTCTTTCAAGAAACTATAATGTTCTTATACTTTGCAGATTTATATGTATTAAAATTAATAATATGTAATTAACGTCGATCTATGAATTACCAAGTAGGCTGGAAAGAACACGTGAATATTTAAGCGCTTAATTTAAATGTTTGTCAGACCTGAGAATCCATCCACGCTGTACTTTTTAGCAACATTTCTTAAGAAGAGTTTGCTTCTCACTTTGGAAACCAAAGGATCCCACGAGGGTAATTCAAGGATCGAAATAGAAACAGAGGTATCTCTCGATACTGCCACAATTTTTTAACAAAAACTGATGTGCTAATAGATATAGATACTAATCAACAAATGAAGCAGATACATGGTGCGCCTCTGGTTACATTTACTTACTTTTTCACCTAGTTTGAACAATAACAATGTACTCTGTATCACAGTATTATATTAGTAGTGTATTTAGTATTTGTCGCATTTACTTTGGATATGGCAAATATGAAATATAACAGTAAAATTATACTAATGTAAATCTATATTCTTTGGGGCTAAATGCATATCACAGTGGGAAAATTTTCAACATTTCTATCTTTTTTTCTTTAAATTCTTATTGGAATTTCCAGAAGCACACCAGTCTTCAATAATGTATCATCTTAAAAATCACGTTACGTCTATATATCTTATTAAAGATATTACAGAAAGCTTTACCGCCAACCAGTGGAAATAAGCAGGCAATATTAAAGTAAAAGTATCTTTTACCATTAGTTAAAAATGCACCTTAGGTTATTTAAGATACTTATTTTGTATCTAATATGCAGTCTTATCCTAATTCTTTTAGCTGTGCAACTAATTTTATCAAATGGAAAGCGATAAATTAGTAAACATGTACCTGTTCTCTAAATGATACAAGATGGTCCATGGCGTTTCAAACATTTTCATTTATCTAATCAAGTGGTTGATCACAGGTGTATCACAATCATTTACTTGTCAATTATTAATTCATTTATCACTGTATCGTTCTTTTAAATAAATATTTACAAAATTTGTTGGATCACTCTCTAGAGACAAATAAAATTACTATGAAAAGTTACACAGCTCACCCTAAACACTAAAAACATGCAGTAAATATTTAGTAATGTTTAGTAATGTGTTAGTATTAACATGAGATAATTATAGGATTATGAGTTAGTAATGAAAAATAATTAAGTGCCGAATCGTTCTTCCTTTCATCGTATAAAACCTAACCCCTTAACCTACAACGTCGTGGTAGACTCGTAGTACGTCCTTTGGACCAAACATGAAGAACACGTGCGAGAAATGTTATACGTTCTTCGGGCAACATGCGACAAACTCTTTTTTTTGCATTCGAAACTTAAATCGTAGGGAAAGGGGTTAAACAAACAAAGGAGAAATGTACATTAAATGTATAAGTATAGTTTTGTACTAAAATGATTGATGTGATTTGTCAATATTAATATTTCAGTACGGAAAGAATTCGTTTAGACTAAATAATTTTTTCGGCATTTTAAGATAAATTGTTTTTACATTCTATTTAAATGTGTCCTTTTGAATAGTTAAACATTATCATTTATTAATAATCTCCTTCGTTTTAATAGCAGAATTTCAATAAATGAAAAAGTTTAAGCCTCATTTACCGGTTTTTGTGATACTTACAAATATGCAAAAGTTGCACGTTAATAGTGATTTTAAGTTTAATTTCAATTATTTTATATGCTCAACTAGTGCATGCTCTGACTACTATATAAGTATCAGACTAGCAACATTTATAGATTATTGGAAACTATTTTACGAGTCTGATTTGTAGTGATCTAACTATTTTGAAGTATTTCTTAATTGATGGGCTCATAAAAATTATTTTAGACTTATCTGTTTAAAGATCGAATTAATGTCATTTTCAAAGCGTAATAATTGATTAGCTAGTACTGCTTGCCAAAGAAGAAATTGTTGTGCATGCAGTGACTAAAATAGTGATTTTGCAAAAGCCTGTATAACTACAGGAACACTAGCATCAAAGCCGTTAATTGTCAAAACATTCTTGTCACTCTTCTGCTTGCGATAAGTCGACGAAGAGCACACAGCACAATTTATTAATCTGAAAAGAATTAAATAATGTACAATATGTTCATATGATAATTTTTGCGAAAAAATAATTTAAAAAGACATACTTTGTATTCGTAAGTTTGAGTTTTGTATTATATGCCTCAAGAGCTTTTTCAGATGTATCAAATTTCTCAAATATTTGATCTACAATGTTAATAAATACGTCGTATTTGTGGTTTTGGTGAGCAGCCCATGATATTGGCTTAGCCAAATTTATGTTTCCACCAGGCATTTGTTGTAATCTTTTCATAGCTTGACCAAAAGAAGCCGTTTTATCAATGTTCATAACATGAATTCCAAGATTCTTAAACGTGACAATGGTGACGTTCTTCTCACTACGAAGAAGTGCAAGTGCAATCATGCACGCTGCTTCTGCACCATTCACATTACCACTACGCCAAGTATTTGTTTCCAACATTGCTTTATTCGTATTGATCGTCACCATGTAACGTAAACCAGTTGGTTGAATATGCTAGATAAAAATAATTAATATAGTAAATAAATACATATATGAATGCTTTATGAGCATTTTTTATTTATACTTACAAAGAAGGAAATATTCAACATTCTGTAAAGGGCATCGATGATTTTGGAATTTGGTTTAGACGGAGCTGGTGGTGGTTTATCAATTTGTTCTTTGACTTTTCTCTTTTCGTACGTTAATGGTCTTCGAAAGTTATATATTAGATAATATTAATAAAATATAAAAAAGGAACACACATTGGAAATTATTTTATTTTACGACTTACTTTCCAGAATTTTCATAATCTCTTATTGTAACCAATACTAAAGCTGGATGAACCTTATCTCGGGCAATATTTTCTTCATTAGTGATTTGATCTATTATTTTGGAAATTGTTGGTGAGGTTGGTTTCAATAATTTAAGATTGTGTATTCTTTGTAGATTGGTTAAAAGCATGACTAAATTCATCGATGGTATTAGTGCATTCCAAACCTACATATTATCCATAATTATAAACCAAGTGTATCTTATTTTCTGAAGAAATTTAGTTGTCTTTTAGTCATACCTCTTTAGATTTCAGCAAGTGTCCGGGTACATGATCTAATGTTAATTTGTACATCTCCAAAAGACCTGCTGCTCGAACTTCATCCGTACAGTGTTTAAAGTCTTCGACACGTTCAATATAATCTAGAATTTCTTTAAGTGTAGGATCTTCTGCAGGGTATTTTTTCACTTCTTCTAAACCATGTATTACATATCTAAGGACCATTCCTCCTCCTATTTAACAGCGTACTGTTTAGTTAAAATTATGTTTACTTATATATGATTAATAAATATCAAATAAATTAGGCAAATACCAGGATTAATAGGTACAGGATGAGACAATTTTATGATATCTTTATGCTTCCAACCATATCTGCCTTTATATCTTGTAACACACTTTGCTAATTCCATTGGTGTTTTTGATAAATACCAGTTATTTACAGCTTTTCTTAAACCTTGACCCCATCCATGTTTTGAACTACCAGTTGCATCAAGTTCTTTTTTTTTACTTATTTGAGAAGCAAATTTTATGAACAAAATGAAATGCTGTGGTGATATACAAATTTTGTTTAAAACTGCATACGCTGCATGACGTAAACTTTCACTTTTCATCTGCCTACAGCAAACAGCAAGAGCAAATACCAATGTTTCTGGATTAGGGACAAGATTACTTTCAAATGCCTGTAAAAGATAAAATTTTTCAAATCGTTATCATAAATTAATTATATATAATTGATTTTAATATTTATCATGAGATCTTACCTTTGTGATGATTTCAATTGGTAATAATTGTTTTTCTGTATTTTCAGCTAATTCTTCAATAGACAGGACATTTTTAGCCAGAAAATAATTATGAACAAACCAGTTTCCAGGTTGATAATCAGGATATTCTTTACCGACATAAAGAAATTGTGATAATCGTACTTCAGGATCATTTGGATCCAAATCTACCGCCATTTCTTACACAATACTATAAAGAATAATTTATAAATTTAGAGAGTATGTAAAATAAGAAATGTTTTTTATTTTATTTATACAAAAGCTTTATTTAGTTATATAGCTTGAATTTATTCCTGCATATTTAGTTACATAACAATAATCCATTAACAAAATATAGGGAAATATATATAATTGACAATTAGCAATAACCGTATATTTTAAAAAAATCGATGTTCAAGCAACTTTATTAAAATGTATTAGAAATGTAATTTTGAATAGTATATATTTACAACTTTATTTAATCATGTATGTTTGTAAGTGTGTATATGTATGAACGATCTTTTTAATTTTGACTCAAGCATTAGTAATTGTTTATAAGAAAATTGTAGAAGGAGCTAATTTTCATACACATACAGTGTATAATAGGACATAGTAACAGGTATCACTGAATGACCTGATAAGGTAACATAAAAATACGGGATATGCCATTACAATAATGCATGCTTGGCTTCATTAATCATAGAGGTACAATACTTGTACGGCTGCAAAAAATTTGATAAACTTTTAAATGTCATTATGTACATTCAATCCTTATTACCTTGTGTTAATCGAAAGAGTAACAACCGAAAACACAACCATACAGTACGACGTTTTATGACGTACAAGAATGTACTGACGGAAGAAGTTATATGGTCCGAGTAGAACCTGGGTCAAGTGCAAAGCACGAAAGCTCATTGACCCTCAGAAAACAGTAAATATGTTAACGAAATAGAACTTTTTATATAATAAAAAACAAGATTCTTCTTCTAAACTTTTTGTTTACTAAATGCATTTGTTTTTTCTTTATTAAAATTTGATGAATTTTTAAGTATTTTTCGAAAGATCTCTTTTACCGTAATATGCGAGGCAATAGTGAATATTCGTTGCATGCGCACGCATTAAATTTTTCTTTAGTTACTAGTTTTTAAAATGACAGGTTTAAGATAGTTGAATAAAAAAGAAAAATGAAAATGTTTTCATACATTTCTCATTCATTTGTTTTCAACATTTTAATTTTTTTTTTAATTTGTTAAATGATACCTAAGACGAAATTTCCTCTTTGATGATACCTTATTATAGCTCTATATTGTAACTCGTGGTCAAGATTCTAAATAATTACATATTTTGTTTTCTTTTTAATGATATGTGGTTTTTATAATGTGTGAAATATTGTTAATTCATTATTTTGTTAACAATTTTTTAAGTAAACATTACAATTATTTAAAATAAAATAGTAATTTTTTATTATACTCGTACAATATTATAATAGTTTGCAATTATATATAAAACAATATAAAATTCTAAAGAATAATGAAATTTAAATACTGAGAGATATGGATAAGAAGTTGATTTCATTTTCTGAACACTATCTAATCAGATCTGATATTTAAAAGTCGTCACTGTTTTAAGTTGGTATTTGATTTGTTGGCATTTTGAATCTCAACTAGTGATACTGAATGATACTAGTGATAGTGAACTTGATAATGCCAAAGAGAAAATGAGGGTTCTCATGGAGGTTCTTGATTGTTCTAAGTGCCCTAAAGTATAGGTGCTGCACCAGGCGGCCAAATGCAGAAGGTGTTCCACGCTAGCATATACAAGAACCTATTTAGCTGTGACAGAAGCAAGGTATACCCGCTGTGATTCTACGCTGTAAGAGCCTATGTATATGACAAAATCGCAAAATAATTAAAATTAGTTGCCTAAGAAAAAGAAATTAATTGTTTTAGAGAAAAAAAGGAAATCTTTCTTCTCAAACGATAATGAATCAGTGAAGCGATGCAATAATTTGAATATATTATTCATTGTGGTGGAACTAAATAGGTTTTTGTATATGATAACGTGGAATACCTTCAGCACTGGGTCGCTGAGAGCAGCACTGGTTCGAGAACAACCGGAACCATAAGTATGAGCACTCTTATTTCCTCTCTGGTAATAGTTTCAAAAAAGTAATGTCAGTATAACAGTCATGGCAGAGTGGTTACAATCGAAAATTGTTCGTTTTTGCGAACTAAATAGCGTAGAGGAAAAACATAATATTTTATCTGATATAAAAATAAAATTGGGAAGTTTAAACAATAGAGAAACTGAACAGATCTCTCGTAATGTGGATTTTAGTCTATTGCTTGCCCAATTAACCTCAAATGACAGGTATCATAACAATACTGATTTCTTTAATGACCTTCAAGATATCTTTCAAAATATATTTTCTTTTTATTTTTTATATATTTTGTTAAAAGGAGGTTGAAAAAAGCTACAAATATATTATAAATAAAGAATTGCGTTTCTGCTAGATAATCTATTATAATATTAATACAATAGTGGAAGAACATGAAGAAATTAAATAACTATAAAACTGTTTACTACTTTTCCCTTACAGAGAATTTGTAGATCAAGTATGTGACATTTTGAAGGCATTGTTTGGCATTTTAGAACCTGGAGAAGTATATCAAAGATATTCAACAGAAATATCTCAGTTGATAATTCATCCAGCTGATGTAGTTAGGTCGCTTGTGTTGCATGAAATTTTCTGCATTGTTTCTAATCCCCAAAAGTTACCTTTGCTGCTCAAAGATGTCAATTTATTGGTTGCTGTCATAAATAGGATCGGAGATGACAATTTGGTGGTAGCTAATTGTGCAATGCGTATAATGAAAGAAATTGGTAAAAATCCAAATGGATTAGAAATTTTATATACAGGTGAACTATTAAGAAGTTTTGCTAGATTGTTAGTAAAAAACGATACCATTAGTTTTCGTATATACGAAGTTGTTGTGGATGTAGCAAAATCTTCAAAAGAAGGTTTAGAAGCTTCCGCTCAATCAGGATTTTTAAAAAGTTTATTAGATGTGCTTGAAAACGAAGATATATTGCTACAGATAAATGCATTAGAAATCCTGACAGAATTGGCAATAACAGAGAGAGGATTAAATTACTTAGCGCAACAAGAAGTCATAAGAAAATTTGTTGAAAAAATAACACAGGCCGATGAAAATCCATTATCAGATTTGTTGATTCCTGGATTAATGAAATTTTTTGGAAATGTTGCACGTTATTGGCCCAACGAAATATTTTCAAAATATCCAATTGTCGTCTCTGCATTATTTGAAGTAATAGAGAGCGGTGATCAAACTCTCCTTGGTGTTGCTTTAGACACATTGGGACATGTTTCTATGCGTGTGGAAGGTAAATATGCTCTGCAAGCTTTGGGAGATGCAATGCCGTGTGCATTGAAAAAAATTGCTGACATAATACAAAGAATGCCTACAGCATTAAGAATACGTGGGCTTAATAACTTGGCTCTCATACTTGATGTACAAAAAGCAGAACAAGACAACAGAATTTTGTCACTGACAAAATCATGGTTTAACTCTATGTGCGACGATCCTATGGGTATGATTCTGGCATTGTGTAGGCAACCATTTGCAGATATTAGGCAAGCAAGTTTAGAAGTGATGGCAGTTGTGGCATCTCAAGTATGGGGTCAAGAAAACATATCCTCTTATCCAGGTCTGGTTGAATTTCTGTTGGACAGGAACGTCGAATCGTTTAAAGAATGTAAGGAAGCTAAATACGCAATTGTAAAACAGCTAGCCGAAGCCGAACAAGATGTATTCGATGCAAATACAATGCAAAGGTTTAGGGAGTTTGTAACTCAAGGACCGCATTACGTCGAAGCCAATACAGAAGTTGCGGTAGAAGGTCTATGAGTTATATTGTTTTCTTTTTTGTTATCGTATGTTAAGAGTGTTAAAAGTTATTAATATTTACTTAAAACATTGTATAAGATGTGGAATAATTTTTTTTATGTAAACACAAAAAATATATTATTTATTTTCTATGTTATATCTACAAATAAAATATAATGGTACACAAATGAGGATTTTGTTCTTTTGCACGATGAGGAATGCAAATATACAAAGGTAAATAATTTATTTTATAAGTAATAATACATAGTAACCTTAACACTACGCAAAATACTTACATTACTATGCAGAATAGTGTAATAATGCATAATTGTGCTTAATTTTTACGCACGCGTCTATATTTTCTCACTGGTTCCTAATTTCTTCTTTACATTAATTACATACAATAAAGACAAATAATTTTATGAAATATAGTATGCCAAATATGCGTCATTGCATCATTGTATGCGTTTCCGTTTCTTGGGGGAAAGTATCTTTAACATGCTCACAATAGGAGCTTCGAAGGATACCGATATGATAAATGATAATATATACGATGAAACTAGTGCTCCAAAGAAAGTGATCATCTAAAAAACGTATCGTTATATTAAATCTATTGATAAACATCTAGAGAAAATAAATTTGTTACTTTTATATCGACGCACCATGGTATATTTTCCTAAATGAAGTGGTGAGTCCAAGTTCATAGGCGTCATTCGAATCACCAGCGGATGTATCAAGTAAGCGCAATACGTTATTCTGCTAACTGGATATAAAATCGGTGCTGACAGAATACTATTCACGTATCCTATATATAGGTATAGATAATTAAAATTGTGTTTCTATAGCTATTTTTAATTTGATAATCATCGCTGCCAAAAAAAAAAAAAAAACGTTTACCTCCGTAACCTGTGCTACATGCAACGACGATCCACGATAAACCAAGCGCCCATACGCTGTGACTTAAGGAAGAATAACTAGCTGCCATTATAGGACTAAGTTCTGTTTCATACAGACCATACAATAAACTTGAAAGAGATGCCGAAGAAAGGAGCCATCCTATGCAAATTGTCGTCTGAAAACCATGAAATTATAATTCATAGTAAAATTATTGTTATTCGACTATTAATTGTTTCACGACTATTAACTTCAATGTACCTTGGACATTTTTATTTTGCAATCAGTTTTGAAAAGGAAGTATCCTACAGACATGCCTATAAGATAAGGACCTAATCTAGTCCATGGTTTATCGTAGATCTTATCGAAAAGCGCCAACGGGTCGTCCGAGCTTGGCATGTGATTATTTATCAAAGCAATGTATCCTGTTGTTATCCAGGAGCTTAGTAGTAAAGTAGTCATCGCGAAGGTTGCAATTTTAAAGTGGTTTGTCGCTAAAACTAATATCACGGCGCCAATAATGTAAAATTGAGTGTCATCCGCAACGTACCAGCTCCAAATCATGCACTGAAAGAATGCGCGACACTAGGTATTAATCTTAAATTAATATATTAAAACTACAAAGCTACAAAGCCCGAATAGATAATATTCTTCTTTTCAAAAATTTGAAAAACGATCAGCCGACTCACCATTTGGTCCACCGGGAATAAAGTATTGATATAGAGTAAATTCCTCCACCAGTAGTTGGGACAGTTGTAATGATCAGCGGTCGGTGGTTCAAACACGGAATTCGAATGAAACCATTTCATTACGATTTGATTAATTCCGAGTATGAACATGTAGGGAGCCGTGAGTCTACAAAATCGGTACATGAGAAGACCGATGAACTTGAGGCCACCTGCGACGATGCCCCGTGTGCCCTGCGTGAGTTTATTCAAGTCTCCTTTCGCGTTTGTCCTGAAGTAGAGGAAACTCACGAGTAAGCCTCCCATGAAGAAAAACGTATCGACGCTGAAAGCTCCGTTCGTTATAGTTTGGAAGAGGAATTTTCTTTCCACAATTTTTCGATATTCCATATTATCCGAGTACTTGAAGACGATAATACAAGTGTGACCGAGAATAACCCAGGCCATAGATATCGCTCTGAGACCATGGATGGTACTGATCGTATCACCTCCGACTTTATTGTCACAAATAATTTTTACATTAGCTCGAACCGAGAAAGAAAGCAGCAACTCCTCGAAGACACCTGGCATCCAAGTAATGGAAGAATCTTGTAGCTTTTTATGATTACGCATCAACGCATGTTTTATTAAAACGAAGAATCGCTTACTGAATTTATGTATTTCCGGACTGGCTGAGCATGGACTACCTTCGTGATCGTTATTATTATTAATTGCTAAGGATTGAGGTCCGTTGATGATAGCTTCTGCCGCTGGAACAGGAAGGTAGACCTTACCTTGAAAAGCTGCGAAATATAACGATAAAAGATTGTCACTGTCTTTGCTACTGTCCTTGTCTTGTGATCGTCTGTAAGCGTTAGTCACCTTTTCGTTCTCGGTAAAGGGAACGAGTATGAGAGAGACGAGAGAGTTTTTTTTTTTGAAGCCGCACCAAGAAAAGGAAGATTACAAGAAGGACGTTCGAAGAGAAGAAATTATCTTACCAGTATTGAGAGACTTTTGATTTCTGCCAGTTAATTGGTCAAGTTTCGCGTGCCTTTCCAAATCGTAAATCACTTTTCTTCCTCGAGTATATTTTCTCGTTATATAGATATCATATCCGGTTCCAATTGCCATCAGCAAGGCAACCACAACGGTCACACCACTGAAACGTTCCCAATGTTTTTAATTTTCATTTATTTGAATATTTCTCGAGTTGGATTTTAATACGATTCAACGTACGATAGAATCCAGAAGACTGGGTCCTCGTACATATCGTACATATCATGCTGATCTCGAACCTTGCGAAGCGTCGAATGTTTCATAGCCTGTTCGCTGCCAGCGAGTTTTGCTATCACAGAAACGTCGGTAGCGTTGCACGAGAAAGGTAAACACACTCCTAGATAAATCGTTCTTGTCTGCAATTAACGTTAGGCAACGATCACGGACGATTATCCAAGCGGAAAGTTGTTAAATAATATTCAACTACTTACCGTAGGAAATAAAGTGGTATTCACTGAAATGGTCATCATATAGAATCCCAATTTGTGAGGCGACTTATTCGACCTTGTTCCGGCCCAGAGATTATTTTCAGTGAGACCGCCGTGCCTTTTTTGCGGTTCGCTGTTAAACTCTTTCGCCTCCTCCATCGGTTTCTCTTGGATTTTCACCATTTTTCTTCCATAGTCTTCGTTGATGTAGGCACACTGGATAGCTGAACCGACATAGTAAGAGTTTCCCCATAGGAAACCGTTGGTATATCTGCCTGAAGCATCGTTCGCTGCAAGAAAAGAAACATTTGATGTAATCTTTTGATTAGTAAAGCAAGATCTTCTAAAGGCTTTGTGAAATCAGTAAGCGTACTCTTTTACCGAGAAGGATGACTTGCTTGTTAGCTAGCCGATGACCTACTTCATCGTTCAAGACACTTTCTCTCTGCTCGACGAGTGGCCATTTCCGGATTACTTTGGATGAAATACCAATGGAAGCTAATGTTTGGGTATGTCTCGTAACTTATGCGAGTAGCATATAAACGTACTTGACGAAGGATTCGAACGCTCGCGGTATTTTCATCGTTGCCGAATAATCGTTCGTTTATACGATAGAGATTTCCCGCGTTCTTATTTAATATTCAGTAACAGAGAATCGTTCGATGTCGTAAGCTAAATATTAGTGCGTGGTATTCATTTACACTTTCATAACAGACGTTCGACCGTAGACGTGGTTCTGCTACATAATTTTCATTACCAAAGATTACGACATCTATCGCGAGCTGGGAATCCAGCTGTTCTCTAACAAGAACTTTCTATATTCCAGAAGAAAGTAATATTATCTAATTATCCTAATCATTATCGTTGTGGTGTTCAAACCGTTTTCATAGACCGCTACTATGTAGCATGTCGTAATTACTAATCAGGATTCGTTATATCATTCGTAAATGGCGATCGTAGAATAAATCGCAATGTCATCGTTCTACGCAGAAACAAATTTACCGACGTTTCCCTCCGAAACATTTTGGAATTGATTTCCGCTAGTACATCGTCTATACGAGATTGCTTCTTCTCCATTTTCCTAATTCTATTATTTCACTGTTAGTCTTGCACAACGAATCTATGAATCAAACGTTTCTAATTCGAAAGTAATTCTTGACCTTGCCTATTTTATATTTGGATGCGATCAATGGGACTTTTACAAACATTACCGTAACCCGGCAAACAACGCAACTCACAGACAGCTTATTATCGATTCCATTCGCACAAAATTAGAATCGTATACGCGTAACCGCAAAGAAATTAGAATAACAATGGATTTTGCGTACGTGCGGTGATCTCTGACACGATCCTTCGTTGAACAATGAAAGTCAAGTTCAATTTCTACGCGTGACTCGTGTCGTTTCTTCGTTGATTCGTGCAAGAAATCATCTTGCTTACCTCATCCCATTGATTCATCAACGGTCGTTTAATTTCCTTTTCAATTTCGTTTAATCTTTGTATTCGTCGTCGTTCAAAATATTCAGCAGTTCGTGAGTTAAGTTATTTTATAATGTCAGTTACCTTTTCGGAATATATGTAAGGATACGCGAACGAAGAGCAATAGGCAATGGCATTGAAAATAATCGATTTCTGTGAGTAAAAAAAGTCTTCTTTGAAGACGAAGGAAGAGAAATTAGAGAAAGAAACAAAGCGAATCCCACGAGTCCAATGCTGGGAGTGCGACCGGTTTGCAAGGTCTGTTGCTTGGAATAACACGCTTATGGTTGCAGTCTCCTTGATAAAGTTCAAGAGCTATCGCAACGACAGTTACTAAAAAAACTCTGATTCAGCTCGCTGCATGTACTCCTTATTCGTCGATCGGCGAATGTAACGAAATTTCTCGGAGCATTCGCCACCAACGAGGGAAAGACGTTGACTTTTGCGCGTTCGAATGGCGAGTCACGATTAATTACGACCGTTGTTTGATTAAAATCCACTATTGAAATTTTTATTAAAATTCTTGGAATGAAAATAAGCAAGTGATAAAATTCCATGGAACAGAGTGCGATTACGACTTCTTACGTATCGGACTGAACGACTAAATGGAAGATCGATAGGTAAACAAAGTTTAAAAGTGAGTTAATCCAGAATCTGACGATTAACTTGAAACGACTAGTTCCCCTTGGAATTTCGAATGATCGTTTCTATGGATCGTGGAATGTAACGGTTTATTTTAACGCTTGCTTCCGATCGACTAAACGTTTTGAATGGCACGTATGCACGATCGATTAGGGAAAGTAATTTGGAAAGAGAAAGGTTCCCCTTAACGTAGTCGTTTGTGTTGCAATATTAATATACGCGTGGTTGAACTTTCGTCGATTTTATCGTATGAATCATTTACCAATATTTCTATTAAGTGTCTTCTAATATTTTACGTATGAAAGTAAATTTTTCGGTCTTGGTTACATCATTTTGACCTTTTAGGTTGCAAAAAATCTGCATATTATGGCGATTTCTTGATTCCTGTTTCCCATTAACTCTCTCGTTAATGAAGTCCATAGCCCGAAGATGCGTTCATCGATTGGTTGCATGAAGTTGTGTTATGCGACACTAGAATAGAATTATAACGCGTTCGATCGAGTTTTCTAACGAGCAGGAAGTGAAACGGCCGCTCAAACGCGTTCCATAATCCGTGATCGATGAACGAAAACGTCCGTTGGTTACGTTAGCCAGCGGTTTGTACTCGATCGGCCGATTTTGCAAGCAAAATTTATCGAAACTCGCCTACGAACTATCGACTCGTTGTTGAACGGCTGGTGATGTATTTCGAGCCACTCGATACGAACGATCGAAGGATTTCCTACATGGCTCATAAACTTGGCAATTTAATGCTCGATCGAATGCCGAAATAGCTGTAAGTACTGGAATTCTACCGATAAACGGTATTCGGACGGAGGCGTGTTTCTCCCTCTATTTAACGGGATTTAGTTGTCGTTAATTAAAGGATCTTGATGTACATAGGACAAACAGCTAGCAATGTATTCAGCAGGAATGTTGTTACGTAACTTTCAACGCAGATACGTATATGCTTCCTGCTTTTCGTACATATATTACAAAGAAACGCTACGTCGTCGAACGAAAATCAATCTGACTTGCAGTTGCGGGAATCGGGCTGATTTTCATTGAAATTGGTGCAAGTTTCGAACAGGATATAACAAGCACTCGTGTAGGACGCGTTCTACTTGCCCGTGCAAGTTTATGTAGAGGGAAACCTGTTCAGAAGCGAAACATATAATAGAAAGTACATAAGGAAATATCCGTTTATGTAATCCTGAGGTCGAAGCATTAAGTCAGACACGAAAAAAAATCCGATACGCGTAAACTGCGTATAATTATAATCTAAACGTGTATTTCAAACATTTCGAGATTCGTCGAAAGTGGGTGTAGACGCGTTTACGTGTCTCGTACAAGAACTGGCCGCGCGAAGGTGTCGATAGATCGTGAAAACGGCGTGTTCCACGAACCAGGAAGCGACAGACTGAGACGGTGTTGTTCACGAACCGTTATTATATCACGGCGTTTACGCAGTCCGAGAAACAGAATGATAAAGGATCGAGAACAGCCGAAGAAAAGTCTAGCGTTACGTGAAAGTTGCGTTTGCAAGCCCGGTTTCCACGTAATCCTTTCTCCGGACGGTTTTTGTATCTGGTATGACGTAATTTCGATAATTGCCGCGGTTTCTACTTCGACCGTGTTTCTTCGTGCTCGAGTCTTCCTTGAAACTTTCTAACGTTACCTTTACGCGTATCACGAAGGATATTCGCGGAAGTCCCGAGAACGCTCATCCATAAGCTTGTCGCCGAGTTAGGCAGCGTGACGCGCTACCGTCGAAGAAACTCGTCCATTGTCTTAGAAATAGCGTCGAATCTCAGCATCGCTGGCTCGCGCATGTTTATGCAAATTTACATTTTTATAAACACAAGTGAAACAATAGAGAAATTCGTACTTTGCCTTCGTCATGGTTTCCTTATGTCGGAGATTTTCTTAGTCGAGCTTTTTCTTACGTCTACGAACTACACACACGACGTAGTGACACGCCAGAATAATTTACTTATAATTCTCAATGAGAATCGATCGTAACATTCTTCCAAATAAAATAAAGCAAAAAAATCTACGAACTAATATTAAATATCGCAATGAATACGATTGACACATGGAATATCGTAAAGTTATATCAGAGAACCTGGAAAGGCCGATCGACGTTGAACACGATCGAAAGTTAAACGACGAATGCTTGCCTCGTAATTGGTGTCGTTACGAACAGAAATTTCAAATGTCATAAAGATAACGTTTCTAATGCCGTTTGTTCTCTCCTTAATAGCCTCGAGGTATTTTTCACCGTGTAATTGCGTTTTGAACTTCCTACAATGATAATGGAACATAGAGCGTCACGGGAGGAGAAAGTCATGAAATTCGCTTCGTGCACTTTTCCTTCGCTTGGAAATTGGGCAGAATCGAACAGACAGAATTCTCACCGGAAATAATAAACCCTAAGAGAATTTTACTCTCGCTTGATCGAATTAACGGAGAGTAAAATAACGCTTTCTATCTGGTTATCTCGACGGGGAATTGTAGAAAAATGAAATTTAAATAAAACAAATATCTTTCTCGTTCGAGTTCGTTTTCCGTTAACGGGGAAATTTTCCTGAAAAAATAGTCCCTCGTATGGAAACTGTTTCGAAGGTGAAGCGTTCGTTGCTTTCTCGCGTCATCCAGCGCTATTCATTTTCTGTATATCCACTAACTTTTTCTTCGTAGCAGGATATGTCGAAAGTATCAGAACGAAAACCAGTTTGTTCCTCTTTAGGCGAATTGTACGGTTTATCGATTCCGACACTGCTTTCGGAAATACCGAAACAATCAAAATTAACGTTTAATCGTCGGAGTTTCGATGTTATGCTATATGCCAGGTGCATAAAATCTTCCAGGAATCGTTTCTAACAGACGCCGAGTCATGTTTATTTAGTTGTACGAAAGATCTGCTCTCCGTGATCTTATTTTCGTCCATTTCTTAAGTGAAAATTCAATGATGCGATATACGTAACGTCAGGGTGAACCAGTAGCGGCGCTGGTTTTCCAAAGTTGCTTGATAGAATCGAGTCTCGTAAATCTAAAATCGAAAAAATCTAAACGGGAGAAACAACCCTGACACGCTTAACCCTTTCACCTGTATCGTGTGCGACCTTGATCGTAAGAAACGGCGAAAGAGCGTTTGAAAATGCGACCCAAAAAGTGTAACGGATAATACACGGACAGTAGGAAAGCGTATTCTATTCTTAGATATTGCGTAGATTGCAGTATCTAAGTACACATGTTGAGTGGCATTCTTTTTCGATGTGTTGCAATCGATGCAAATGTCACGTCGGTATTACGTTTCGAAAAAATTCGAACTAAAGTGCATCTGTGTACCAATTTGTTGCATAAATTACGCCGGTAATATTCGAATCCCTAAGACAGAAAGCCATAACGGCCGTGTGTTACCGCCGATACTTACGGAAAAGTGGAACGCTACGAGACTCTTGCGAAAAGTGGCATTGACCGAGGCAGGCGGTAAAACATTGAAAGCGATTCGTTGTCGGGCCGAGTCTGTGCCGGTCGTGCAAGTAGCCATGGCGTAGCTCTTTGTGTCGCGAAAAGTGAAATTTCTCGATGAAAGTAGGCAAAGCAAAAGGAACTGCCGGGAGGAAGGCAGATGCATTTTAGCGAGGACGATTCTGGCGAGCTGCGGCCGCTTACCGGTGACCCATCGACTTTCGATTTCCTTACCGATGAAAGTGAATTAAACCGCGTGCAATTTCGTTCGTTACTTCGATCGTATGATCTCATAAAAAACGTTAAATCCGAGATGGAGGGAGATTTTAATAAATCTCGTTAATTTTCCGATCGATAGCAGCCATTAGTCTGATTAAACGGTTTAATTAAATTCGTTATGCTCGAGTTCGTCTCTTCCTTTCTCGTATTTGCATCGTGATCTCCGAAAACGTTTCTACCAAAGGCCAACGAAATCATAACTGTATCTCTGGCCGTTGTAACTCGTATACTTTCTATTCGTATAATAAATTTTTGCTCGCTTCACGAAATACCGTTGTCTCGCGTGTACACGAGAAAAGAGAAAAATGTTTGCACACGGTTAGTTCCAAACGAATAATTGATAGCTAAACATTTGCACAGGAACTACCGAAGCTATCGATATTTTTAGGAGTAGTTTGACCAGTTCGACGCACCTTTTATAGCCCAGTCTTCGTGATTCTTCAATCCTTTGATATATCTCGTAATATCTTTGGCACATTGCTCCTGAACAGGATATTTCCCTTCTGTCCAATTCTTGGCAAGATAACGCACATCGAAGAGGTCCAACGCTTCCGACAACGTGGTCCAATTTCTATCCGGAATCTTATCGGTATCGGTAAAAGTTCTTACTCGCTGGTCCGTCAAAGAGTCTCGTACTGAATTCTCTGGAACGGTCGAAGCTATCACCCCGCAGATCGCGAAGCTTGCGAAAAGAACGACGAGATACCACTTTTGGTTCATCATTGTTTCGATTACTCTTACACAAATCACTAGAGAAACAGAATCGTCCACGGGTCGATTAACTTCAACTAATCGCGTTTCGCATCTCGCTAACGTAGATTCGATGAATATCCGATCGGAGTTTTTCGTGCACGTTAGAAATCTTAGAAATCGTAAACTATCACAGAAAAAATATTTGAAATCACAGTCGATGCCCAACTAGCCTTCTTCCTCTATGCTGATAACGACGGATCTTGATCTCTTCAACTCGTCTCAGAGTCACGTGAATCTTTCTGGTTGCATTTTCCGATTCATCCGGCGATGGGCCCTTCGTTTCGAGGCCCTCCCGGCCTAGTTATCATACTTTTGAGAAAGTAGCGAGAGTGGACGGAAGGAGAGAGTACGAATTCCGCGACACGACTGTCTGAACGATCCGGGACTAGGCTTCCAACTTCTGACGGTGTGACTTCCCTTTCGTCTGGTTCCTTCTTATTTGACGCCCAAGAATCACCTAGGACGACGAGGCTAGCAGTGGTAGAAAAATTGCTTTGCCGGCTGAATATCTCGGTAGTAATGAAAGTGCGAGAAAATGGTGGGGAGAAACTTCCCCATATCGAAAAGTGAGCGCTAACGGTGGCTTGTTTGATACAACTTGTTACGTAGATTCATAGTTAACATAATTTCGTGTCCGTTGACAAGATAAAAGAGGCAACGAGGGATCGTTTCTTTTGAAAGACGAGGCAGTTCCCACACCAGAATTATTTAACATCTCTGTTTTTTCTCGCCTTTTTCAAAACGGATGAAATACGTTCGCGAAAAATATTTGTAAATGATAAATATCTCAGCATGTTCTGCACGTGATCTGTCTGCGCTACGTCTATAAAATATGGTAATTATAGACGCTCCCAGGAACATGCTTTAACATGGTAAATTATTAAACGAAGTTGTACATTTCTTCTTTCTCGAGTTTAGTAGGAAGGAAACCAGATGTTATTCATTAATTTTATAAAGCTTACGTAATACCAGATTTATCATACAGAATGGATGAGGATGTTTGAACAACGGTCGTCTCTTGTATCAATTTCTTTTCAACGTAGAATATTTCGGTACGTTGCAAAAAACAGGTTTTCTCCTTTTTTCATGAATACCTTATTAGGAACGTTTGATCGATATAGATAATGAATTTTACGAAGGTACGTAAGAAACTTCAACGAACCAACGGTGATCACAGTATGTGATACTCGTTAAATAAATTGATTAATTTAGTGGAATCGATTATAGAGTAGCGTGCGATACGACGACTTACAAAGTTTACGATGAAGTTTTGCGTGAATTCGCCTGAAATCGACAGCACAGTCTATTATAAAAGTTTCACAAAAGAAATTTCATGCTATTAGAGGAGTGTTTCTCTTTCTCCGGCGCAAAACTTTCGTCAAACGCTGTCATTGGCTGCTCAGTCGTGCTGAAATTCGTTTTCCTTTTTTTTTTACCATTACAAGATTTTGTCCTACCGTATAATTTCTGTTAGTAATCCTACGCGACCTCCTCCAAAAACCATAATGACTGGCAAAGTACAAATTTTCTGCTACCTATAATCAGCCTTTGCAATCGTTGATGATTTCTTACCTGGTCGAAAGTTAATGTTACATTTTCGACAGATATCGCGTTGAGAAAGCCATTAGCCATGAACGTTGATAAATTATATTCGCGGCACGTGCCAATAAAACGTGAATCGCGTGAAAAATAGGTGCAATGCAGTTACGAAGTGTAGTTGCTTGTTTTATAAATGCACTTGCACTTTTACGCTGTTGCGATACTCTGCATGTCTTTGTTGCTCTTTGGTAAAGTCTTCGTAGAATATTAATCAAACTTTGACCATGATAATGTCGATTTAGTTGTACGATGAGAAACAATCACCGGTTCAAAGTCTCGTTGCAACAGTTTAGTCTATAAATAATACGGCAAAGAGAAATGAAAGATCATATGATTACGGACTTTATAATATTATAATTACATTTTCGAAAACGCTTCACCAAATGGGCCTAAAAACTTTCTTTTCAAAACTCGCTATGATATATGATAGGTGTCCTAATTTAGCATTTCTCTTTCGTTCGTTTCGCATTTTTGCTCTGTGATGTAAGTGTTGCTTTTTCGCAAAATGAAATTGCTCAAAGCAAATCGAACTTCGTCTTATTCTTTTCTTACGAGAAAGGAACGAAATTCCATCGATGATTTTAAAGTAAAATTTAGATTCATTGCTTCATCGAAGGTCCAAATTTGGTCTTCTAACGATCGACCTTCCTTTTTAAACGGATTTATCCTCAGCGGTCAACGTTCTTTCGTTATTACAGAATCTATAGCTTCGAGCGAAATGTACCTATACGTCCTTAAAAGCAATTAATATGCTGTATTTAATATATCGTTTATGTTTCGTGATCGATATGATAAGCACCATGTACTTTAAGCTAAAATATCAGAAAATTAAAAAAAAAAAAAAGAAACAATGTAAAAAGACAACACAATTCCACGATATCATAGGTTATTTTGATAGAATATTTGGCGAATCTAATGATGTCGTAGCTGTAATAATACGGTATCTATTCAGTAAATGGTTATGTCTTTCTAGATTTTGAGATACATACATTAAGCGTAATGTTGTATTTTGGTCCTTAATTTTACTTTTTAATTTTTTTTAATTTACTTCAATTTGAGAATCGTATGTTGTATCTTGCCGAGTCGTTGCTTAGCCAGGATTATTTTTACGACCATTATCTAAGAGCGGACGTCTTTAAGGCGGATATACCTGTTGAAACGCCTGCATGAAATAAAGATCAGAGATATCACCAGCAACGTTGGCCTTCTAATCTCTCCTACCTTTTCCTATTCCAAGTAATTCCACAAAATTCTTCCGTAAATTCATTAATCAGCTCTCCACACGATCGGGACGAGAAGAATCGTATCGTAGTATATCCTTTTATTTCATGACCGTGAATAGTGTATCTAATATTAATAAAGAATTGAATTATTTGTAGTGGTAGTTAGTAATTAGACGCAAAATTAAGATTAGAGTTATTTCTTAGTCTTTTTTTTATTATCTTAATAAGTGGACTCGGATTCGGAGTAATGGCACCATAGAAAGAGAAAGCTGATAAAAAGTGAAAGAATATAAGTTGGTAACTTGTTAGTAAACAAGCGAAGAATAATATCACCTGTAAAACATTTTGAAATTCGTGTAAAACATTGCTAATGTTTTTTACGCATAAATAGTAGTAGCTAAAATCGTATCGCCAAATTTTGTCTTCGTCAAAGCGTAGGAAGAAGTGAAAGGGGTAGAAAGAAATAAATACTTACTTGGTATTAACAAATCCAAGAGGGGAAAAGTAAGGAGGAAGTGGAAAGGAAAGTATGTGCTTAAACGCTTGAAAGAGGCGACACCTAACGGTAGTTCAGAAATGAAGTGACTGTGCCCGATCGGTAACCTAGTTAGTATGTATATATATATATCTTTAATACAATAAACAAGCCTGGAAGGAAAATAGATATTTTTACGAATCTCTCTAGGATAATAATTTTTGTCAAGTTTACGTAACTTTCAGGTGTATTACATATTTTCTATATTATGAAAATTGTCGATTTAGAGTGTGATAATATGTAATACCAGAAAGAAAATGAGAGTGCTCACACTTATGGTTCTAGTTGTTTCCGAGTTAGTGCTGCACCGCGCGGCCAAGTGCTGAAGATGATGCATTTAGCATGAATATCTATTATTAATTATTTCGTTGTGGTTGTTTTAATATTTAGAAAGATTATATTGTTACTTATATAACAAATTTTTTTAAGTCTTTTTAAGATACTTTTTATATTTAAAGTTGTTTAAAGAAGTCATTTCTACGGTTTGAAGTAAACCGCAGAGCGTAGCAGGCACACGTGACTCATGTAAGATACGTTGAGAAAGCAAACAGTTCGTTTTCTAATTCACTTTTAGAAACAAATAATTTGAATAATGGATATAATAATTGATACGAAAGGCCAAGCAGATTTAGCGACAAAAGATTGTTTGGTAGACAGCGATGAGGACGACTTAGACTTTGAAAATAACGGTAATTAAATCTACATTGTATCATATTATTTTTAGAGATTAAGAATTTATGACAATAATAATATGCTTTTACATACATTAATTTAACAGGTACACAGTCGGTCAAATTTTTTGACATAGAGGAAGATTTAATCCAAGATGAGATTCCAATTCAAAAAGTGGTTTGCAACCCAACTAAGGATATCGATCTTGAGGAATTTGAAAAAGATATGGGCTGGTCAAACAAAACAGTATCTTCAAAAAAAAGGGTTTGTACAACTTCTGCTTCGGATGTAACCAAACTGACAAAAGAATTGACATCGGTAGATCGGATACTTAAAAAAAGTGTCATAGTACCTGGTTTTGAACAGCTACATGCCGTACCTCCTTATATGCAAAATAGTAGAACATTACGAGCTAAGAGACGCAAACAGCGTGCTAAAACTAAAGGCGAAGGTTGGTTTAATATGCCTGCTCCTGAGTTGACACCAGAAGTCATGCACGATCTTCAAGTTATAAGAATGAGATCAGTGTTGGATCCAAAACATTTCTATAAAAAGAATGATCTTAAAACAATACCAAAGTACTTTCAAATTGGTAAAGTTATGGATTCACATTTGGATTACTACTCTGGACGTCTTACTAAAAAAGAACGTAAGAAGACGATTGTTGACGAACTTATGGCTGATGCTGAATTTTCTAAGTTCAATAAACGTAAATATAAAGAAATCATTGATGAGAAGAAACAATTGCATTATAAAGCTCATAGACATGCAAGGAAACTTAAAGGGAAGAAGAAAAAATAAATACTGATTGAAAATATGTATTTTAACCTAATGTTTGTAAAATTTACAATTATCAAATGCATTATAAAAATTACAAAAATATGTACATTTAAAGAAGTCTATATAAATTTAATGCATCCCTCCTGTAACTTCGATAGAAGCACCATTAACATAAGAACTTTTGGAAGATGTTAAAAATGCGATTACTTCTGCCACTTCTTCTGGTTTCCCCATTCTGTGAAGAGGTACTTTTTTTATAAATAACTGTTTTACATTATCAGGTATAGTTTCTGTCATAGGGGTTTCTATCAAACCTGGCAACACTGTATTAACGCGAATTCCAAATCTATAATAAAAATATATGCCTGGTAATATTATAAAATCATTGAACAAAATACTGTACATATACTACAAATACTTCTTATACGTACTGTCCAAATTCTAAAGAAGCAGTTTGTGTAAGAGCTATTACTCCAGCTTTCGATGCTGCATAATTAGCTTGACCCATGTTTCCAATTTTTCCAATAATAGAGCTTACGTTAACGATCGAACCACTTGTACTTACGTTAGCATTAATCATTTCTTTTACTGCTGTTTGAATTATGTAAAATGTTCCTTTTAAATTCACATCAAGTACTTTAGCAAAATCCTCGCTCGTGAGTTTTAAAATGAACTGGTCACACGTGATTCCTGCAGAATTAACTATAACAGTGGGTGCAGTTGAATATTTACTTATTGCATTTTTAAATGCTTCTTGAACACTTTGTTCGTTTGACACATCAACATTTAATGCCAAATGATTGGAATCTAAAAATTGCGTAGAATTTTAATAATTTTATTTTAAATAGATAATTGGAAAAAAATAATAGTATTTAACATTCAAACCATTTAAAGAAGTAACGGTATCTTCAGCGCTTTTTAAGTTCCGATCTGTAGCAATAACCTTAGCTCCTTGTCTCCCTAAAATACGACATACTTCTCTACCTATACCGCTACCAGCACCTGTAATTGAAGTAAATTTTATTTTGATATGCACTATAAGATAATATTCTCTAATTTTTATCTTCTTCCTCTATTTTTTTCTTTTTTTTTTAAATGCACACCTGTTACAAAGGCCACTTTGCCGGCTACCATTTTTGTCTTTTAATTACAAAACAACTAGTACAAAGTCGAACAGATAAATTACAAATATAGATTATAAAAGACCAATGACTTGATCAATATAAGTAATCTTGTAGCGAAAATGAATAAGTAGAAGATACTGAAAGACATTGATTTTGCTGATTCGCTAGTCATTCTGATATATTTCGAATACTTTTTTCAACTATTTGCTATTAGTATATATGCGCACAGTAAGTATGTACGCAAGCATTGAACCAATTAGGATGGACTTCTGTTACCTAGGTAACCGTACCATATGCTGCTGACGTCAACGCAAGTCTGCAGTGACGTCAGAAACGCAACGCGAGTAGCTATGTTTACAGAAAAATTGAACTTGAATTATAGACCTGTTCCAAATGGTTGTTTCTCAGAGAGAATGTAAGGCGATCTATGGATATTTTGCTTTAAATAGTGAAAAACAAAATAGATCTATCGAAGTGCGATGGTCAAATATAAAATCATATCGATAAAGCTGTCAAATGTTGTAATAAAAATTATTTAAATTCGCAAAGGAAATCATACAAATATGCATCATTAATATTTAAGCTGAAAGCAATACGGTGTAACATCTCGATCTTAAAATAATTAACAAAATTCTATTTTATCGCAAAGTTCTATTCCGATATTTCAATAATAAATTTTTTAAACAAATTTCTATACTACTTGAACTAAGGAATATAAGTATGACATAAAACTGTTGAAGATCTAAAGGAGAAAAAGAAGAAAGTAATATTTATTGCGAAAACATTGAAAACGGATTGTGCAAGTAAACAGGTAGAATTTAAACAGAGGAAGAGGAAGAAAATGAGTGGGAGGGGGCGGAAGGTTGTACGCAAAGAGACTGGCAGCACCGGCGCTTCAAGAAACATAGCCCCGCGCCTCTGCTCACGGTCCTGTAACGCTTGTGCCAGTTTTCTTTCGCAAGGGCTCCAGAGAAGAAGCAGAAAGAGGATTGCGCAGGAGGTCGAAACGAAAGAATTTTGTACCCGATTTCGGGTTCGGACCGCATTTTGTGCGGAACACGGAAAACTGTTGCGCGACGTAATAGCAGAAATTCAATGGCCGAAAAGTCAGGAAAGACAGCGTGGTTTGGAGACGCGCATCGGAAAGTAGGTTCGATTTGGCGGACATAAGAAGAAAGAAGGAGGTAGGAGAGAGGTATATAGAGGAAAGAAGAAGAAAAAGAAAAAGAGAGGTGCGTGAGAGGACGCGTCGTCGTGTGTCGTCGTGCGGTGAGAGGTGAGGCGACGGCGGCGTGGTGAAAGCTCGAACTAGAGAAAAATTCGGCGGTAACCGGTAGCAAAGTAAAGCTGCCAAGGTGTTCCGAAGTGCAGCAGCAGCGGCCCAGGATGCTGCCCGACGGAGCAAGAAGATGGCCGTGATCGGCGAGCAGAGGTATTACACGGCGGTCCGTGCGAACGCGTACACGGAGTTTTCGTGTCGTAGGTGCGAGGCGATACGTTCAGCGACGACAGCTACGTCGCCGTCCTCCTCGTCCTCGTCGTCCTCGACTGTATCTTCCCGTCATCGCCGACAGAGGAAAAAGCTACACTCTGTACAGTTAGCTATGTCCTCTTCACGAGGTAGCGGCCCGGAATCGGGAGAACTGAGCGATTCTGAGGACGGTTATTTGGATACAGATCCGTTGAGGTATGAATTGAGAAATATACAAAATGTGATACACGTCACTCGACAAAACATTGACGCTCTAAACAATCGGTTTGCTGGATTCCAACATCCACCATCGATATATTTAAATGAATATCAAGAGTTAACTAGCAAGTTGCATGATTTAGAATCTAAGGAACAGAAGCTCAATGAATTGTTGAACGCTGGTCGAGTATCTGGTAGTGCTTCCACGTCAGAGAGTGAGTCTCGTGATGCTAATACATCTGCATCAAGAGGTCAAAGAACTCCAATGAAATCTCTGCTCAGGGCATATTTACCTAATCAACAGCGTACAAGTGTGCAGGTTCGTGAAGGACTGTCGTTAAGAGATGCACTTGCCAAAGCAATGAAATTAAGGAATTTGACTACAGAAATGTGCGTCGTATATATTTTGGGTGCGGACAACTCGAAATATCTTACTTCTTGGGATACAGACATCTCGTTGCTCGACTGCGATGAAATATCTGTGGAAATTTTGGATAAGTTTCCAATAACTACTTCCATTTCTCATAACTTTGTGCGCAAGACTTTCTTCTCACTAGCATTTTGTGAATGTTGTAGAAAACTCCTTTTTCAAGGCTTTTACTGTAGAACATGCAATTATCGATTTCATCAGAGATGTGCTGGTGGTGTACCTGCTTTGTGCCACCAAGTACGTATGCAAGATGCTTATTACCAAGCATTACTAGCACATAACCTTGAAAGTACCGCTGGGATATTGCAACTTCCTTCAGGATATGGATTAAGTAGAAGCATGTCTCCGTCTCTGGCTCCATCGAGAAGCCAGAGGCATCCCCGTTCTTTGGGACAACAAGATCGTTCCAGCTCTGCGCCTAATGTTTGTTTTAATATGGTGAAACCAAGCGGAGAATCTACTAACTTAGATGAATACAGTAGATCTCAGAGTTTAGGTCGTCCCATTGGTATCATGCAAAGTGCAGTATCGCCAGGTAGTAGCCCAACGAAACATAGTCAGTCAACACAGGCTAGTCCTACTAGTACTTTAAGGCCGAAAAGACCAAGAGCAAGATCAGCCGATGAATCATCTAAAAATCTTTTAGCACCTAGAGAATCTATAGAGGATTGGGAAATTCCAGCGGATGAAATTTTAATTGGAGCTCGCATTGGATCAGGTTCTTTTGGAACGGTATACAAAGCTCATTGGCATGGTCCTGTAGCTGTAAAGACGCTTAATGTCAAAATACCTACTGCTGCTCAGTTACAAGCATTTAAAAATGAAGTTGCAGTTTTACGTAAGACACGGCATGTAAATATTCTTTTGTTCATGGGATGCGTTAGCAAACCACAACTGGCTATTGTTACCCAATGGTGCGAAGGTTCTTCTCTGTATAAACATTTACATGTATTCGAGACAAAGTTTGATTTATTCACACTGATAGAAATTGGAAGACAAACTGCACAGGGCATGGATTATCTACATGCAAAAAATATCATTCACAGAGATTTAAAGAGTAACAATATATTTCTGCACGACGATCTTACTGTAAAAATTGGAGATTTTGGCTTGGCAACGGCAAAAACTAGATGGTCCGGTTCTCAACAATTCCATCAACCAACCGGATCTATCCTCTGGATGGCACCAGAAGTCATAAGAATGCAAGAAGAAAATCCGTACAGTTTTCAGTCTGACGTTTACGCATTTGGCGTTGTTTTATTTGAATTACTATCCGGTCAATTACCATATTCGCATGTTAATAACAAGGATCAGATATTATTTATGGTTGGACGTGGAAATTTACGTCCGGATTTAAATAAATTGCGTTCAGATACTCCCAAGGCATTGAAGAGACTGACAGAAGATTGCATCAAATTTTCTAGGGAGGATAGACCAATATTTCGTCAAATTTTAGCTAATTTAGAAGGTCTTTCACGAGGATTACCTAAAATAACGAGATCAGCATCTGAACCAAACTTAAATAGGACGCAGCTACAATCAGATGATTTTGTATACACTTGTGCTTCGCCAAAAACTCCAGTGAATTTTCAGTTTGGAGCATTTTCCTTTTATCCTTCCGGTGGGAACATATAAAAGTATTACCCGAAGTAACGAGTCTGATGCAATTTGCATAAAATTAAAAATATTAAAAAAAAAAAAAAAGAAAAAAGAATGGAAACGAAATCGTAATAAACTTAGCTATGAACAATCTACGCGATTCTTTATAACTACACTTTGACTGTGTTGCAACTGTTCGCTCGATGTAGAATGTGATTATACAATACTTAATGCAACTAATATAAAAAGAAAAAAAAATATAAGGACACAAAAATTCATCTTATTAATTGACGTATCCGATGTATTTCATGGCAAGAACGCATATGTAGCTTTTACCTTTACATACTTACCAAGTATCTATGAAAAAAGGACATTTATTTAACGAGTTATTGTTCGCGTGCATAAACGCGTATTCGTAAACAAGTGTATACACGTACGAACGAGCGTACGTGTACGCGTGTTGGTGTAGAGGTCTGTACTTTCGTGGAATCCTTATGAAGGATGTAAAAATTAAGTAAGTAATAGAAGTAACGGCATTTAAATCTACGTGGGCCGTCATTTATCTGTGAAGTATTTTTGCAAACGCCGAAGTGATTTTTGTACCTACTTCCTTCATGTATTGTCTTCAACATGCTCACATAAGAATTGTTCCTTTTCATATAACTTATAATTTATAGTTTAATGTTAGTATGTACATAAGTTTCGTTGAAATTGTCGAAAATTTGCGTATATTGTTTTTTAAAAAAAGCGAAATGTAGACACTCTAAATACAGATTAACTAGATATCCTGTAGTAATATAGATATTTTACAACGATTACCTCTTTTTTTGTAGTAATTGTTTTCTATAATGATAATCATATTTGACTGATTTTTTGTACGCAGTAAATTTTTTTTCTACGAAAAAGATTCTTTTGGTCCAACGATACCAAAAGGTTGTACTGTATTAAAAAAAAAAAAAAAAAAAAAAAAAAGAATATGAAAAAGATGACAAATCAAATTGAAAGTCAAATAAAAAGTGATATGTATACTTGGCCTTTACTTTAAGACTTCATCGATATTATAGACTATAATAAATCATTCTCGCGAGTCATTCGTTTTGGCTTGATTTGGAGCATCGTTACGAATCAAGGCCTAAAGGATCATTTACACTCATCGACGGTAAAAAGAGGAAGTAATATCGTGTTGCAACATAGATTGAACAAGTTATCGACTAACTTCCATTTCTTTTTCCTAACTTTGTAGTCGACTGTTGTTCCTTGCATTTTAATATTTATTCATTTTTACTATTACTCTTTTTCTTTTGTAAGTTTTTTTTCACTGTATTTGAGGCTTATAATGCAGGAAGGGGCGCGAACTTCACTTCGAAGTGATGAATTCGTAAAGTATTTGTTACATAGCATTAAAGACTTTCAGTTTTACGAGGTAATCGAATCTTTTGTTACGACCAAACGTGTTTCAGATAACGGCCCGATCAACAGTAAATAATCATATAGGGGAAACGTATGCGGATTGCGAGTATAAAGAGGTATAGAGCGAAAAAGAAAATAATAGAGTGAACTTTTCGATTTGTGTATCGTATAATTTAGGGGAGTAGTGAAAAAGAGAAATTAGTGAAACTTTATTCGATGGGCGTCTGAAGCACGCTTACGCGATCGATGATAAACCATACCGACTACGTAACATTTTGCATCATTGATTCGCGGGCGTATCCTAAAATTTAACATCGATGCGACACTCGTCAAACCGTGACATGTTTCCGAGACATATAAAAGGCCTAAGAGGGAAATCTTCGAAATTTCACTAGTTAAAACGAGTGATATCTTGTTTCTAAAGCACGTGGTATCCCGATTTACTATTTATTTATTTATGTATAATCCAAGTGTGATGAAATGCAATTAAAAAGCAACAAAAAAAAAAAAAAAAAAGAAAAAGAGGAAAATACTAATAAATAAGTGCTGGATTTTAACATTTTGTCGAGAGTGCGTGATTGCGAGGAACAGTGAATATGTGAATCGTAGGAAAAGAGAAAACGTGTTCAAGTGTGCAAGAGAGCGAGAAAAAGAGAGAATGTATGTATAAAAACGACGATGAGAACGGAACGAAAATTACCGATGAACACGTTCGTCGGAATGAAGGAACGCACTTGTCATTGTTAATGACGCTTTCTCGTAACAGGGAAATAGCGAACCGCGAAACATAATTAACGATGTTACAAAAATATTATTAAATGAAAAAAAAAAAGAGAGATATGTAAAAGAGGAGGATGTCGTGCAAGGTGCGGGGGATAGCTCTTTTTAAATGGCTTTCCGAGATCTTTTATAGTGCAATTTTCTAGATACGATAAAACCTTCGAGTGATACGAACGAATCCTCTACGATGTACAATGGTTAGGCTGTATAATATATAGAAGTAAAAAAACCTATTCCTGCATTTTTTACTTGCGTTTTACACTTTAAACCATTTTGTTCTTGTGATACGATATAACTTGAATTAGGTCTTAACGAAGTGTGCTGATATTTAACCAATGATGTAAAATACTCTCTTTTTTCTTTAATTTTAGTTTTTACACTTTAATTTATTGCGAACACTAGTAAGATAGTATGAATAAAAAGTGTTTATTTAGATATGTGTAATGTGTAACGCACGTGAACAGACGACGAATACAAAGACAAGAGAAAGCAAACAGTAGAATTTGCGACCCTCGCGCTCTGCGTCCTCCTTAATCAATCTTCCTGTATGTCACTATCAAATTTTAGAATATTATTTTCTCGGAAGACATTCCTCTGTATATTGCTTTAATGTATATCGTACATGTAGAAGGGTTTGTATGCGGTTGCAGATTATCGAATGTGTTTTTGTGTCGACCTGAACACCGAGGAACATATTACGTTATGTACATTTTAAAATTAACGGGAGTTGGCTCTTCGAAGCGTAGAATCAAATCGGAAATGACGAAAGCGATAAGTGAAACTGGCTTAAAAACGTTCAAAACGAACGATCTAATTTAAATTATCTAGCGTTTGCAAAGAACGCTACGAAAAAGGATATCAAAGAAAAGAAATGGAACAGCTCTTGATCTACGAATCTTCTTAGAGTTAACTTCAACGCGTCAATGAATTTGGTGATTTTGATTGATCCAAAAGATCGATGAGATTAGTTTCGAACAAAGTGGAACTTCTCCACTTTCAGAAATATGTCTTGTATATCGGCATTGTTAACCGTGTTATGCATAAGCGGATTATCGAACATTTTGCTCTCTTCGAATTCTACTACGAATCTCAATCGGGTTTGACACGAAAAAACGATCGGATGGCAGATTTTTCGTTTGATCGACAGACGTCGCATGGCACGTATTGTAATAGGATTTCGGCTTCGTTTTCGTCATATTATGCTGAAACTGCTATCGAGTGAAATGTATGTCTTGTAACGAGATAGCGTGGCTGAGATTCGAGATACTTAATGCGATCGATCGTGACGATCGATTGATCATTGTATTCAACCGAAGAAACTGGCAAAAAAATGAAAAAAAAAAAAAAAAAAAGAAAAGAAGCAAAAATAAAAAGTTGACTCTTCATGTAATTAAGTTTCGTTCTTCTTCTAACGGAGTTTCGATATATTTTATCGACTAGCCTAGTATATCGACGTTGAAAGTAATACGCTATTGATAAAACTTGTGCGTGTTTGTGGATACAAAAAACCATTTGCAGTCTTTATCATTGCTTCTTGGATGGGACTCGGGAAGCGACGCAATAACGACACTTCATCGTATCAGTACTGTCTCATGTATCCTTAATCAGAATATATTGAATACAACGTTTACGAGTGATAATTTTGTACGATCGAGCATTTCAATTAATGTACAATTCACTTTAATTTGTATTACACGAGTTATATCGGGAGTCGATCGGACGTGTTATTTGTTTCGTTTAGAATCATATGCTTCTTGATATGGCGAGTAGATGTACTCACCGATCCGTGTTAACGATATTACCTCGACAAACAATTGAGATTACTAAAAATTTGATCGGATAATTGTCGTCTTCGAAATTAGATGTAGTATCAGTGAGCATTATACGAATAAAAGTTAAATGTCATTGATCGAATCAAAATACAATATTTTAATTCAAGGATCACTCGAAAGAAATCAATGAGTACCACTGTCCTAGATATGCTCTTCTATGTAGTGTAGAGTACACTGTGATCTTTGAAAGGCAATATACGTAAGTACCGTGTAATTGCATTTGAATCAAACATCGCGTTAAATTTAAACGACTGTGAAATTCATTAGCATCGGACACAAAGGTGTTGTGGACATATCTCGCTCGAAGAATTGCGAATTTATTAGAATTCATCGCGAATTAATCTTTTCTCGGTAACTGTTTCAAATAAAATCGAGTAAGTATGAACAAGCTGTTTCCTTTCTATCCGTGTATCATTATAGCGAACTTAAGCGAAGTTTTCGCTGTAAAGTAGTACACGTTTATATGTTTTGCAGAAATTCAATATTTGCGTATAACTTCGCGGAATAGGCGTACAATATTGGATCTTGTACGTAAATAATTCGAAATTATTTAATTTTGATGGCATAGTCATTTTGTTCTTCGAACGACAGTCTTGGAATACGTAAACATGACTTAATCCGGTGAGTACACGTGCACCATAATGGCGATGGCAGCTAATAAATGCAATCACGGAAACCAAGAATCCCTGTCGGAAGGTCATCGCATCGTGGATCTCTAGCAATCCTCTATGAGGTTCTCCACTTCTCCTCCCTTTACCCCACGAATCTACAAATGCCAGATTAACTATCTTACGTTATTCGTATAGGTACTGCATATCATATTTACTTGTTATGCGCATTACATTGCATTCGCTTCCAACTAAAATTTACGATGACAAACAATATTGTAATTCGCTTTTCATAAAGATAATCTTATGTTGAGAATGATCTAGAGCTCGTGTAAGTGAACGCACCCCTACAAAGAGATAGGATCAGTGTATAGAACGAGTATATATGCGCATCGTATATGCAGCAAAAGGTTCTAGCGTGTTGGTGAGTGCGCGTACAAACGAGAACGCCTGTACGTAGAGGTTAGAACCCACTACGCTGATGCACGAGTACTCGTTGTGTCTAAAGCGTACGTGAGATACACGGAGGGAGCGCGCATGCGCAAATCCAGCTGGCGCCTCGACCGGCTGTAGTCGATGCTGGAACTTCGTACTGCGAGTGTCTGTGTTTGTTCTTTAAGTCTTATCGTCGTAAATTGGTACGCAAATTATATTCGTGTACATATACATAGGTACGAGTCATAGAATAGGCGAAGAGTCTCATTTATGTACGATCATCGTGAACAGGTGGACGTCGAGGTCGGTCGGTTCGTTGCGTGAAACGAGGTTAGTTGACTTCAAATCGAATTTCGGGCGGTCGCTCCAAAGGGGAACGACATTACGTGGATATTTGCCTCGAAGAAACGGTCCCTGTGTTTTTCTATGCCGCGCTGTTTCAGTGTCGCGTGTGACAATAGTCGAAAGTAGACGTGGATTATTCAGGGACAGCGCTCGCTTCTCATATTTCTTGTATGATATTTCAACGCGATGTATTAGTCAAAAATAGTATCGCGTGTTTGACCGATCGGAGTCACTTGTTCCCTGTAAATCTGTTAGCTGTTGTATCTTTTAACTATATTAAATTCGTGGTTAAAAGTTCGGAAAGCGTGCTACATTTTTGCGTCGAACGGATAAAATCGAATGGAAAATCGGTTATCGGCACGAAACGTTTAAACTTTGACAGAATGTCCGAGCAAACATCGTTACAATTTATTGTGCTTTTAAGTATCTTTTGCCTTTCGCCATACACTGTACACAATATGAGTAACTTATTGAATTAGAAGAAAAATGTTATCACGAAGAGATTGATAAGGGTTGACTATACACCGATATAATTAGAGTAACACGGATTTCTATTAATCGTACGGTTGTTACGCGTGGTTACACGTTTCGCAACGCTATTTACCAAAAAAAGAAAATCTGACTAATATAATATACAACTAGTCAATTGCGTTGAAGAGGAGAATCGAAGGAAACGACATTGACCGAGAAACGGAAAAGCAATCGTCGCGCATAAATTTTATACCGTGGAATATCGAGTGTTGATTCGAATATCGATATGCGTTAAACGCGCTTTCATCTTGTAATTACCACGAAACACGTAGTCGTTGAAACATCGTATTGTTACTTTCTCTTTAACGTTTGAATCTTGATATTTTGATGTTTTGCTTTGAAACGGTCATCTGGTCGAAATAATCACGCGTTATCGATATATCTAATAGCAACAAACATATCGATACCATTCAGATTGATGAAACGATGCTGGAAAGAAGATCGTACTTCTTGGGAAAAAATGGTGATCGCGTCGCGCGATTCCGTTCTACGTGTGGTGTACATCATCGTTGCGATATCGTTGCGGTGATGCACAAATTTCGCAGTTGCGGGCTGTTTCGTGTGGCGTTTCATTCTTAAAGGCGCGTGTGTGCGCCCGTCGAAAGTCGAAGCACAACAGATATCGTGCCAAAGTTAATATCGATCGTTCGACTTTTATAATTCGTCAGCGCGTCCCGTATTACGTAAAAAATTATTGCCCTTATAAAATCTCAATTATTTATAAATCGATTAATACATTTAACCTATACTTGGTATCAAACTTAAAAATGTATCGAAATTATGGCATAAAAAAAATGGAAGAAGAATTGCTCGGTTATGTTTTTCTTTTCGAACTTACATTGAATGTATAGTATTTGCTTTTTTCCATTTTCCTCTTTTAACAGTTAATTAAGCTGCTTATCTGTAAACGCATTAAATAGGAATAATTACTGGTATAATCACGTTTCTAACATACGTTTCTTCGTCGAGATAGTAATGTTCTAACAAGTGCGTTGTTTTGTTTCTTTGCAGGCCCGAATTCGATAAGTAAATTGTAGTAACAGGTCATATAAGACGTTCACCTCCGAAGGAGACGGAGGGAGAAGATCGAGGGGATCGAACGAATTTACCTCGTCCCTTCTCTAGTCCTGCTTCAGTCAGCTTCGTCCCTCGTACAAAGCAGCATCGTCTCTGTCTCTATATTTAATTATTCCACACCTGTATCTTCTGCCTTCTACGAGAATTATTTTATCTTGCCTGAATGTGGTTGCTCGGTGATCCAACGAACGACATTGGCCGTTGGAAAAACTGGAACAGCCGTTGCCCATAAGCAGCGTTACTTCAAGACCTTGCCAGTTTGCCCTTGTAACCGAAACACATGTGCCAACCACGCTCTTAAACCACGCATCGTCCAACTATCATCCCTGTGTTTGTCGCGGTCGCCTTCGACCGCACGAGGGTGGGAAAGAATAGAAAGAGTATAAGAAGTTTTCTCTCGCGTAGCTCGATCATACAATGGAGAAGAGAGCTTGGTCGATCGACGGATCGAATTCGGTGAATCGATAAAATTATCCGACGCGTTCTTCTCTTGACTAACGAATACGTCGTCGAGGATAACAAGGAGACAAACGAGCGAACGAATGCGCAAAGCGACAGAACGAGAGAATGTACGGCTGGCAGCTTTGGACATGGGATAGATGATAGATTGCGAATAATGGGGTGGTAGAGCGAATAGGAAACGCAAAATGGATTGGGTGCCTCGGCTCAGGTAGCCAGAGACGATAAGGTCGAGGGCTCCAGGCCGGATAGGCCCCGAGCTGTTTAGTAAAGCTTCCCTTCTTTTTCTCTATGCATTCGGTCGAATAATGTGAATTTCCCATCGATGTTGTCGGTGAGGGTATTACTTCCGAAAGACTGCTTTTCCTTTTCTGCCATCTGCCGATCGACGTTGTGCGAAAAGACTGAATTTAATAATCGATAATCAAGCGAGGAATTCAAACCGATTGATCTATGCATCGGATCCCGGTGGATTTGTTCAGAGAAGAAGAAGAAGAAGAAGGAGAAGGAGGACAATACGAATTTATTAGTGATCACTGGTCCAACGGAACGTTAACGTTTGACTCACGAAAAGACTGAACACACGTTGATTCATTATTCAAAGAGAAAAAGAAGATCCGCATATCGCGTTCTATAGGAATCTGTTTTCATTTATCGCGCTACACATACATATCTTTCGGGATCTCGTGTAATTGTTGTACATACATACTTATCTACACGTTGTATACACAGACAGCTTGTCACACCATCTATACGAGCTTTAAGAAATTTCTGACAAACGTATATACAAAGTGACGTACGCGTCTCGTTACGCGAATTTTCGACTATTATACACATTGGAAATATGTCGCGTATATGTACATGCGTGTAGAAACAGAATATATATAATATATATATATATATCTATATCTATGTACACATGTAAAGAAAAACTCTTTCGCTGCCTAATACAAGTATTCGCGGATAAAGTGTTGTGTGCGATTCGGTAAAAGAACAAGTACGCAAGCCGTATCGTTGTATCTATTCTTTTTTTTCTATGAAGAGAATTCACGTTAGAAGGTTTTTAACTCGAAGGAAGAAATGTTCGTTCGTTCTTTATTTATCTAACTGAACTCTTATCAATTTATCGAGAATATTATTGACAGCGCGCAACGAACAATTAGAAAAGGAAAGTATTTAGAATCAGTGAGAAGTGTAGTTGAAGTGTGATCGCTGCCAGCAATAAAGCAGGATGGGTTGTGGACAGAGCAAAATCGGCAATATCTATCCGAAGAATAAGAAGAACAAAAACAATACCGGCAAGAAAAACGGAGATTCCGTCGGTGAGTAATCGATTGATAATTATTATTTGCAACCTGGAATAAAATCCGTTTCATTTGCTTCGTTCCTTTTTGTTTTTACCTTTTTGGTTAAACGGATGGTATCGTTTAGTCGAAAGATTAGATCGTCCGCAGTGCAAATATGTAATAACCGATTTGGTGAGATCCTCATTGTAATCGATTGATAATTATTTGCAACCTGGAATAAAATCAGTTTCATTTGCTTCGTTCCTTTTTGTTTTTACCTTTTTGGTTAAACGGATGGTATTGCCTAGTCGAAAGATTAGATCGTCCACAGTGCAAATACGTAATAACCGATTTGGTGAGATCCCCATTGTAATCGATTGATAATTATTATTTGCAACTTGGAATAAAATCCGTTTCATTTGCTTCGTTCCTTTTTGTTTTTACCTTTTTGGTTAAACGGATGGTATTGCCTAGTCGAAAGATTAGATCGTCCACAGTGCAAATACGTAATAATCGATTTGGTGAGATCCCCATTGTAATCGATTGATAATTATTATTTGCAACTTGGAATAAAATCCGTTTCATTTGCTTCGTTCCTTTTTGTTTTTACCTTTTTGGTTAAACGGATGGTATCGTTTAGTCGAAAGATTAGATCGTCCGCAGTGCAAATATGTAATAACCGATTTGGTAAGATCCCCTCGTCGTCTGACAGACGTGGGCGAGATCGACATTGTTCGCGTAATTAACGCCGTTTCTCGTCAATCTAGGTCTGCCGTGTAATTGTTAACCCGATGATGGTAATTAGACAGATGCGTCTCGATCTAGAACATCGACACCCATCCAGAGATTTCCTTCCTGATGAAAGGCGATTGAACGGTCGCCTCGATTATACCGGTGCTTTTCTCTGTCGTAAAGCTATTGCTTCACGAATATACGCATATACCTAGCTACTCAAGATCAAATCGAATATGACTTTAATACGACTTTTCGCATCTTATAGAACAGTAAGTATATGTAAAATGATTTGCTCGACCTGATTGTCGCGCACATTAATGCGCGTAACATAGTTATTCCGAGATGGTCGATAACTTGTTGAAATTAAACTCGCAGTTTGTTATCCGTTATGTTGGTACGCGAAGAAAAAAGATCTTTACCGTGCGTGACAATCGAAGATAAGTTGGCGAGCCTCCAGTTTGAAATTACGTTCCAGAACAGGTGGAACTTAACCGCCAATCGTAGCAGAGTAGATGCCCATATTTAGATATCACGGATCCGTCTCGAGGCTAAGTCGCAATTCTCGTTGTATAATTACTATGGTAGTAGCTTCTCATTTCTGTTTATCTTTAACGTAACGCAGCGAGGTTCTTTCGTGTGTCTATCCTATTGTACCTTCACTCAGTTAGAATATTCAAACTTCTTCCTATTAGAACCAGTAAATTCTTTAAATCCCTTACTACGCTTACGCTATTATATTTGCGTCATTCGGTTCAGTGGTAATTGTCCACTCATATTCCAAAGCAGCAACGTGATTTATCGTTAAACATCTTCCGTGTTATCTTACCTAGCAGTTTGTTAGATAAAACAGATAAGGTTTAATGAGGATACTTCCCGACAGAAAAATCAGAATATCGATTACAGCATTGATTTCATTCTAAAGACGCGTATTGCATCTTCTTCTACTACTTAAGAATTCCCCGACTTTTCCGGAAATTCCTCGTCATCCTTGCCACGTGATTCATTGATATCTTATTCTTCTCATTTGTTTCGGCGAAAGGTGACCGAGTAATTCAATAATATATCACAAGTGGCATTATGACGAAAAAAAAGCAGTAGATAAGATGCTTCATCGAACTCGCTATCGTAGAATTTTTTATTAGAATTATAATAAGAATTCAGTAGAGCGGCAACAAGTACGCCGCGTGCGTGGCCACGCACAACTATATACGCAAGCGTGCGGGAACGATCGATTTCGTTCTTAACGTACATCACTCGAGGTAGATTAGGCTCTGGGTTAGGTCGTGCATAAGGGGAGCGTAACCTTCTGAACGATAAATTGACATTCAACAACCCTGTTCTACCGTTGTTCGCACGCCTGTTGTTTTATTCGTTGAGAACGACCTGTTCGATAACCACCGGACGTATGTATTTCATCTTCGACATACCACGTACTTTTAATCTCGCTTGCAAAAATCCCCCCTTCTTTATCCCTCTATTATCTTTTCAATTGGATTCTGTACTTCTGTAAATCCTGATAATCGAACATTCAAACAAAACAGTGTTTATTTCGAGCTATGTTTGCCGTCCTAATTTCACTAGCAATAAATTATCAACGGTAATCAAGTATACACAGATTTTCTATTTTATGGAATCATGCGACCTAGATTCGCTAACGTAAATGACTCTGGTGTGTTTTGCATTCGTCGTATCCATTGATTCTTAAACGATCTCGTTTCTATATATTTTCCTTCTTTCGTTAATGGTCGCTAGTGGTTTGTAAACTCGTGATAGTGAGATACGTTGTGCGACGCTAATAAAGAAGCAAAAAGGTAAAGAAAACAAATCAGCGAACCACGCGTCTCGAAATCGTATGTATCGTGGTTTGTTGTTTACCGGCTTCGACGTCTGCGAGCTAAATATATCACGCGATAATTCTGATATTTATATCATTACAATGACTTCGCTTACGGTACTCGGGAACACCGCCGTTTAGTAATTCATGCATGCACCAAGATTATGTATTTTTAGTTATCAATTTAAGCAATGGCCTAAATCGCGCTCGATCGTTTATCGTTTATGCAATTATGAAAAGGAACGAACAACGTAAAATTGTGCTGAAATCAACATCAACGCGTTATGTCATAACAGTATTGCGCTAAAAATAAAATCATTATGCTCTATAGACGGTGTTTGCGAGAAGAAAATCCAAGATGAAAGTATTATTTTTTACCGATCATTAACCATACATTATACTCGAGAAAATACAAATAGGTAGCTATTAATATTCCGATGTTTGTTGCATCTTATCTGCGATTATTGCAAATATGTTATGCCAGGGAAAATTCGTAAATAATTTTGTCATTGTTATTTACAGAGTCATAAATACACAAGTTTGGGAACATATATGTACATTATTACGAGAATTTGTTGTATATTATCTCATTCTCTTAAAACGCGCGTGTATACATAATATACTATGCATCGATATATTGGTATAATCTAATATATAAAAGAAAGTGTGAGAAATGTTCAACGAATTTTTATTTTTTATTTTTTTATGACCACTTAATTAACAATTGCGCGTGACGAGTTAAATTTAGAATAACATACGTATTTCGCGATATTATATTTTAAAATGCGCTGTTTCCACTTCTAATTTTCAATTTTCTACCAACGACATAATGTTGCGCGCGCAACTTGGTTGCCAGTTTACACTGTTTACAGCGTTGCCATCGTTTAAGCGGGAGCTTGTGCCGCGAATGATTAAAGTGTCCCTCGTGTATGCGGACGTTCGGTACGTTTTCGTATCTCAAAACGTGTCGCGTGTCCAAGTTCGATTCTCGTAGTATTTGGCCGACATTTCGTCAAAATACGCTAGAGTCGACACGTCTCTACTTGGTAAATAAGACAAGCTTCAAGGCCCGGAGCTGATATTATCGCGCTCGGTAGTAGAGCAGCTAACGACTAGCCTACGTGATCGTTGTTCGGCGTATAAAAGAGTCGCGCCTCTCTAGCGTCAGTGTCTGTCTCTCGTAGCAATTTCGTGTGCGAGCATCGTTCGTTCTCATTGTTGAAAAGATTCTGTTACAAGTAGTTTTTTTTCCTATTTATATCTAACGTTTATCGATCGCTGTTAATCGAGATTTTATCGATACACGCGACGTTATAAATACCGCAGAAAGTGAGGTTAAGTAACCGGTGCTCCGAAGAATACACCATCGGTCGGTGACAGTGAACGGTTTTTATACTGCGTTGAATCATCGGATCCGATATTTCACTTGGATCGGAGGACATTTGTCCTGCCAGGACGTCGGATTTTGAGAGCAAACAGAAGGGAGCCGCCAAGATGTGGCTGAAGGTGCTCAGGCAGAATATATCACATTTAGCTCGTAGGACGAAAGGTAAGGTCACATTTGTTCCTTGAAATTGGAGCTCAGTGGGGAAACGAGACGACGGTTGTCACCACGAAAGAATGCCTATTTATAGATTTACGCCACTTGGATTTAGTGGATCATGCGCGACAAATAAAAATTCTTCTTTGTAAATACTTTACGATCGGGCAATGGGAATCGTACAAGTAAGTACGTGTTCGCGTACGACTTTGTTGCAGGATGCAGGTAATTCTATCCTCGAATTAGGCTGCATTCTAATTTAAGCCCGTCTCGTATTTCGCGGTCTTTCGGAGAAGAGAATTCTGGAATGCGTGGTGACGATGCTGTTGCAGCTGCGTGACTCACAGCTGCTTCAGCAGAACATATCCGGCTTTTGCATTATTCTAAGTCTGTTAACCCCTCAGAAAAATCGTACAAGCGATCTACTTTATATTTAAATCGGTGTTTACCGCGTGGCACGTGATCTCATCGTAACCGCTTTGATGCAGTTGCGTTTGAATTCGCAGCAGTAGTATATTTAGCGTTAGAAAATGAGTAACCGCGCTCGATTATTAAGCGGTTCAATTTTTTTTTTTTTGTTTATCAATCACATATCGGTAATCGTGGAAGAGCCTTTGCGACAAGAAAATACTTGTACGTAACATAGTAACGCGTTACGTAGTAAATTAAAAATTTTTTTCGAATCTTAACATTCTCCGTCTTAAAACATTCAATTAAATCAACGTGACGATAGTCGTGTCAGCGTTTTCCGTCAACTCGACCTTGGAAGCGAGGTGTAAGGCTGACGTTTATTTCAGGTAATTCCTACAATCGATCGTCAATGAGATTACGTTACTTCCGACGTGAAACTCTTTACCTGTAGCATTCGTAGCGTACGATATACCGTGTCAAATCTGTTTGTCAATATTAGTATATCGCCTTGTATATATCTACAAACTGAAGTATAACCTATCGCTGTTGCAACTTGCGACCAAGTTTTTCTTTGGCGTAGAACCTTAAATTCAAGCTTAGTCGAGCGATATTAATGTCTCACGGAATAATCTTATCGATGTTTAAGTTTTTGTTTTTAAATCGGGAGAAAGTTCGAAGTTCTTTATGTTGCAACGGCTTAGCGACGATCGAAGAGGTGCGCGTTGTACAGGAAGCATCCTCACCGATCGAGTTGCGTTCGATCTACTAATCAGACGGGTTTTGTTAGACGTCACTTTCCCCTTTGAGGCACGCCCCGCGTGCATATCCGGGGAAGAGAAACGGGGGAAAAATGCGTAGCTCGTGATACCCATGTGACTATACATAGAACGTGATATGTATTTCACGCAATGGCGTAGGCGCTCGAAAAAGATACGCGAATGAGGTTCTTACGCGATCGCGTTCGTTGATATCTACTCTCAGACACATCGGGCTAACTCTGCTACGGTTCGTAAATTTTTATTTTCTATATTTTATTTAATATAGAACCGAGACAAGAAAAGGCACATATAAATTATAATTCTTTCTTTTCTTTTTTTTTTTTTTTGAAATGCTCTCTAACAACGAAAAGACAAGATTCGATTGAAAATATTTGAAAACGATCCAAAGGACACGGCAGAGTTAATAAGATGCAAACGAACGATTTATTTTCAGTATCGTCAGCCTTTCCAAAGAGATCTCACCTACTTAATCGTCACTGGTAGCCCATTTTTTCTCCTTTTTTCGCATTTACATTTTTCTACGAGGAAAAAGGAAATTTCAAAAACAGTATATCTAGCAACACGTTGATTTTACTAATTAACGATGACTCGTCAAACGGACGCGGTGTTTGCGGAATAACCAGTGACGCAGATATCTTTAATGCGTTTTCGAAAAGTCGGTATTGCACGTTAAGATTATCGAAGACTCGTTACTCGTTATTCCGACGAAACAAAAGAGAGGATAGAAATTGCACATTCTGCGCATATTTTTTGGAATAATAAACCGCGCAGTTGAAAAAGTGCGCAGTGGAGATAACGGCAAGGTATTTGACGATATCTCGGTCTTATCGGCTAATAAAAATCTTTATTGTACTCGAATTTACCCTTATCTGTTCGTGTCATCGAATTTCAGTCGCTTTGTGCATTGTTCTTCGCATGGTGTAATTAAAGATGATTAATCAGCGCAATTTAAATGCCGCGTATCTGAAATCATGGTTATTTGGTAAAAACCGTGCTTTGTTTATTGATTTCAGATCGGCGAATGTTTATTCTCGCGTTAGCCGATATTAAGAATATAATCAGAGGAATAACGCGCAGTATTCCGAGAAAACCTTGAAAATTCGTAGATTCAACGGCATTTAGAAGTTTTCTGCGCGTAATAATTATCTATTTACGTTGCCGATTGGGCGGTCAAAAACACGACATTGATATGTGCGTTACAATGATACCCGAGACTAAGTTTGTTTTCGTCATTAGGTTGCATGTTATAATGAGTCCAAAGGTTAACTCGAAAGGTACAAGATATTTAACCAAATTATTAACGTTGTGTGTAAAGGCATTATCAGCCTTGCTTTTTTAAACTTTCATTTATGTAGAACAAGCGAAACATTTTAAAAATGTAGAGGAGAAGCGTTTAAGATTGGACAAAGAATGGCGGGAAGATTCGGACGTTTCAAATTTCGCATCTGTGTTTTTAAGAAACCAACGATCTGCCAGTTTTCGCTCACTCTGTACAAACAACTTAAAAATATCGAAGTACTTCCTCGATGGAAAAGCATCGGTCTTTATTTTTCTTCTTTCTTTTGTCGGACGAGAACAAATGCGTTTGCGATATAAACGCGGTTCAAAGATCGTCTTCCTCGTCGAAAGAACTCAACTCGCAGACACACCTACGCGAGAAACATTCGTGGAAGATTTCAATATTTGACGAAAACGCGAAACACTCGAGGCCACCTGCAGTCTGGAAAAAAATCTCACGTTGTATCCGCGGTATCGGTTTTCGTGGTCTCGCGAATGTGGTGTCGTAAAACGCTGAACGTTTCACCGTATTAGAATACCGGTATCCGCGTCGACGAATCTTTTCCCAGTTTACATAGGCTATCCGAACGCGTTTTTTTGTTATACGGAGGCTCGTCGTATCGCGTCACTTTTTTTATATCTTCCAACTTCTCCGCGTTTTTTAATTTCATATCTATAAAAGTTGACAGGAAAAAATCGCTCGAAACATTCGTGTTCTCGGATTACATTTTTATCTTCTCGCGCATCTCCAGTTAGAAAGTACCCTATTCTAGATAGCAATTTCTGAGAGGAAAAAGTTCTCTGCCGCAATGTTCTTTCTCCGATTCTCCAGCTACGATGAAAAAGTTCGTCGTGAAAAAAATTCCCTTCGGCCCAGTGATCGACCATCGAGATAAGCGTAGGTTATATTTATTTTGACGAACGTTCACCGGCAACCCAAATAATCCGTTTTTATCATTATCTTTGCCTATCGCAATGGTCGATGGATTTCAGACGCGTTTTTTTTCACGATGTAACTACTTTCTGCAGTAAATATTTGACGTATTCCTTATCCTTCGCTCTTGGTAAAGTTATACATTTTCATTCGACTGGTAACAACGATAGTCATCGACGAGGCTCGTATACACGATGGATTTCAATAAAGGGACCGATCTGTTGCTTGAACGGATTGTTCCGGTTTTCTCAAACAGATCTCCTAGATACGACGAAAGAGAGAAAGAGAGGAATTTCTCTCTTTTTTCACGTGGTCGTGTTTCCTCGTCGCCTAGACTATTACGTTTCTCCGCAGAAATTGTCTAGCGTTTTAATAGATGTTGCGCAGACCAAAACGTTATTTCTCTTGTTTATTTTACTCATATAGAAAGAGAGTCGACCGAGTACTGGAATCGCTATCAATCGTCGTCCGAGTATCGATTTCCACGGAAACCAGTTACATCGCGGTAATTCGAACTCGCGGCTCGTATCCGTATGGTACCATTGGATTGGGTTGGATGGCGAGGTGTCTCTTTTTTTCTCGCGTCGTTGAAACTATTTCTTGCCGACCGTATCGTTCCCTTCGTCGATCGTTGCTGCCTCCACCGTCGATTAATGACCGTTGCTGCTCCATTGGTTTCTCCGTTGCGCTTAAAAAAACGTAGTATTAGCACTTACCGTTGGTTTCGAAGCTCTGTACGAAGAAGCTTACGCAGAGACTGTCGTATCGACAAACGTCAATATTTACCAACTATGTATATATAAGATTGTCAAGTTAATCACGAAGTATCGATAATATCGCTGGATCTTTGTATCTTTCAAATTTACGTGAACAACGGTATGGGCGAGTTGACGGAAGAAGCGGCGTATAATTTTTCATACGATGATGATGACTCGTGCAGAGCAGAATAGCTTACGTTAAGAGAATTTGAATATGAACGGAATGCACTGAATGCACATTTTGAAATCTCATAGCTGAATAGTTGCTGGATATAATGGATCCATTGAAGGAACGCGCAACTCGTCGGAAACAGTGAAACGCGGTATCGGATATTGATAAACATTTAGCTTCTTTTTTACGTGTTTTCCGTTCACCGTGATTAACAGATCATTCTTTGACACGGTTTATGCATTATTTATGACGCTGTGCGTGTATGCGAGCGTGTGTTACGTTTTTAACCGATATTGTTGCGAGTACGCGATAATAGCGGACTCCTATGTATACGACGAGAGATCCATCGATGAATTCTTATCGGCACGCCCTAAAAAAAGATTATGTACGTACTTCCCTGTGCTGAGATAAAATAGAATAGGAATGGAGAAGAGATAGCGATATCGAGGTCAATTTCGACCTCCCACAGATAAAGTCGAAGACTTTGTTCGTTCTACGAATATCACCGATTCACCGAGGAATTAGCCGTTTCTTCCGTCCTTTGTACCTTCGAGAGGGCAACGTCGTCGTTGCTCCGTTGGAAATCAATGGATTCGCGGTTTCGTCACGAGTCGTTCACCTTGAGGCAGCTGCGTCCTCCAGTAAATCGAATCCAGGGAAATTGAATCAGGAGTAATTTGTACCCTATGAGCGCATGCTTTCCTCGGTCTTGGATTTACGTGCTGCCTCGTACCCGGTATAACTCGATCAATTCCAAGTGCTCGAAAAGGCTCATTTTCGGTTCTCCGCTCCGACACATTTCCACCGAGTTTCGTCGACAACGATCGCATCAACGTTACCATCTAGTCCGAGATTAAGGCGTTTTAGTCCAACGAATCGATAGATTATTCTCTCTGTTCTAGAATACCTATCGTTTAGAATCGAGGCGCTCGATGCAAGAACGAGACAAATTTTTTCCAATAAAACGATAGAAGCAGGCAACGACGCGTAACGTTCGTATCTAATTAGCAATGCAGCTTGGATTTAATTTAACAGCTTAGAAGCGTACAGATCTCTATTCAGATTCTTCGAACGAACGATTTATATCATCAGACTGTAGATATTTGTACATGTATGGGAAATTTAAAACATACGATATGTTCGAGACTTGCAGTGGCCGTCCGTTTATGACTCGGACAGCACCTCTGCCTTTCTTGCCAAAATCCGAATTACTTACCTGCCAAGAGGCTAAGAAACACCCTAAGTGTTGGGTCAGTGTTTGTTTATAGGGACTAGGCGAAGCTTCTTGAAGTCAGTGTTACGTCGCGTAAGTCGGTACCTGCGACGTCCCTCATGGTCAGGCCGCCGAGGCCTGCACATCGTCACACTGACCCGCAATAAACCCAAGGAATCACCATAGCCCACATCTGTTAACAATAAAGTTATATTCTTTGCATACATTCGGTCTATGAGTGGCCCCTTAAATGGGTCCTTAGGTTTATTGCACGCTCGTACTCATTACGGAGAAAGCGAAG